>NW_027122690.1:578846-2048719 GCF_030686945.1 Centruroides vittatus | reverse complement strand
GTTAATAAACGTAAATAGAAAATTGATAAATATAGAGAGCCACCGTGACCGTAGGTGTTTTTCGGGAGCTCTCTACAAATGGCAAAAATACGGGAAAATAATCATTAAGAGAAACAAAAGTAAACACGATTCAATCTTTTCTAGAATATACGAGCACTTTCATTTATACGCTAATCGCACTCAGATAAAAAAAAAAAACACATATTTAAAGGTTTAGTTCAGTAATATTTGAAACGATGGAAAACGCTAATACAATTCAAATAGTAGGTAGGTAAAAGATTGGCCGTGATTAAACGGCAAGCAGGCCGCAGAAGATCGGATTTCTTAGGAATTATTATACTGTAGCATTTGACACCCGAAACAATGATATAAGCACGAAACACGCCGTTCATATTACATGTAACAGTAACAAAATAGTCAGAGTGGTTTCATTTAAAGCGTTCCATTGCCTTTCGAAACAATAAATAGATAAAATAAACAGACTGCCGATGTCGAAACCAACGCGATTTATTGCATAATAAGAAGCTTGCTTTGTTCAATTTGTGACGACACGTCCAACTTTACGTACAGTTGATAAATTTCGGTAATTGGCTAAAAAGTTAATAATCGGCGATCGCTCGCAGCCAACGCCATCGTCGAACAATTCACTTCGTAATCACTAGAATAACAGAACTTGGAATTATTTAATACACTCGCACCGTCAGAGTACGAAAAAAAAAAAACGAAAGCGTGGACGACGATGAGCCGGACGTGATTCGAACACGCAACCTTCTGATCTGGAGTCAGACGCGCTACCATTGCGCCACCGGCTCAACTACTCGTTACACTTTACTTGCTTTCTCTGTCTTCAATCGAAACGAATTTCAGTTACAAGCTTTTCGTACAGCGTGCTTTTCAATTATACATTATGCACTTGTCCGAGTTTCGCGTTTCCCTGTCAACTGCGCATGTAACTGTGTGATCATTAATTGAGTTTCAGTATTGATTCGAATGATATTGGAAATTTAGCAGATAATGCCGTTGTTTATAATTATTATTTAATGGTTTGGAAGAGGGCCGTAATTCAATTTCAGCAGAGACGATACATTTCGCTAAAAGTGGGTGTTATGGGAGTATAATCTCATCGTTATCGAATGAACTAAACCAAAAATCTAAAGACTAAAATCGTTGACGTTTCCACGAGAACTTGCAGCGAGTATGAAAATATTCGTACGAAAGTGAGGTGTCTTAGATATTTCATATTTCACGATATTCCAATCCTCTTATTTCCTACGAAGGCACGGCCTTCACAAACGAACGAAAAATGCATAGTATTTGACTGTTTTATACAGTCTTGAGCGTACCGTTAATTCTTCCTCGATTCTTTCCGTTTCGATCGATACCACTGAAACGATTTTAAATGTAGAATGAAAAACGTAACGAAACGTGATTTCCGTACAGTGCAGATGGACAGACTGTGTCTATTAGCGTAAAAGCGAACTCAGTTAACTATTGGGATGAGAAAAATGTTAAAGAAAGGTTTTTCGAAGATATGTTCTTCGGTAGTATTCATACGGTCATTTTCGCGCAAAATTCTGTCCAGCCACAGTTAGAAGAATGAAGATTTTTCGTGATATCAGATTTTGAGCGCGATTCCCGCTTTCATTCGGGTTTCAATATAACATCGGGCATTCCACTTGTATTCGTTATTCTTATGCTAGCGCTTAAGACCTTTGCAAAAGCGAACGGACAAAGAGTTCAGTACCCTTTAAGCGTGGCAAATGTCACTTCCCAGCGTTTACAAATATCATTTTTAATCTTTCACGTGAATCGGGAATGTAGACTTTGAAATTTTCCATCCCAATCAGTATTCCGAATCACTTTTTTCTCCTTCTGTTAGTGCTAATAATAACAGTAGCGGATAAGATAAAAGAGAAGAAAGTTCATCTTTGCTGACAGCTACACTTGATTTCACAACCATCTGTATTGTACAGAAACTTGTAAAGTGGAATAAATTAGTATAAACTCCATTTATCGGCTGTTTCGCGTCTTTCATTGACAATGTAACCAATCGAAAAGCACTGCCACATTACGAATGCAGAAAATAATAGCACATAGAAAACGTTAAGTACGCACAATTCATGGTTAAGCAATTCCGTTTGCACGCTATGCGACAGAAGGCGTTCGAACACGGACTTAAATCTCTTTACTGATTTCATCTTTATACGGCATTTATTTCAGTCGTGCCGAAATTCTGTGTTCAAACAAATCAAAAGACAAAAATAGTGAATAGCCTCTTACATCGTTCAACAACGCGAACAAGAGTGTCCTTTCTGTTACGCAACACGCCAGTCTTGCGTCCAGACGTATTAATCAAATTGCAGTTGATCTAATCAAAAGAGTTATCTCGTACCGCGATTCTTATCAGAAAAAGTACAAAGAGATTTGATAATGCACAAGTATAAAAGCAAGCAACTCACAACGGTGTTTAACCACTTCCGAACATTCAAAGGTGAGTAATGTTTTTAATTACTACAGTTATCGGGTAGTATTTTTACGAGACGAAATTAATTTTACACGAGCACAAATGATGACAATCGTGTCGACGTCTTTCTAGAAGTGTGAAAAATGAAGTGCTTGGCAATTTTGCTGTTATTCGGAGCAGCCTACGCTTCAATTCAACCAGGTAGGAGCTTTCTCTCGAATTTCGAAACTTTCCATTCATTCTTTACCGAAACGTATCTTATTTATTCAGTGTACGACGAACCAAGCTACGGCAATTATGAACAAGAAGGTGGATACGAACCGTAAGTTAAATTAATTATATCATTCGAAAAGAGATCGCTTTCAGCGGTGTTCTAAATTTGACGCGTACATTTCTAATGACAGATACGGAGGCGGGGAATATCAAGACCTCGGTCAAGTTCTCAGGCAAGTGAGAGATGCCTTTCAGTACGCTAGAGAATACAGCGAAGGGAAACTGCAAGAGAGTCAACAGTACCTTGTCGGGTCTGGGCAGACCGAAGGAGAGTATGACCAACGTGTTCAGCAGCTAATTCAGCAAGTGAAATCGCAAGCCAGCCAATTGAGAGAACAAGTTTATCAATACTTGGAATACTCGCAGCAGCGATATGGCCAGTACTCTCAACATCCGGGATACGAAGGCTATCAGTACTCTGGCAGTCAGTACTACGATTATCCCGAATACGGATATTATCCCTCTGGCGGCCAGTACGAAGGACAATACGGATATCAAGCTAGAAGAGTTCTACGCCAAGTCAGAAACGTTCTCCAGAGAACACAATATTACACGGAGAGAAAACTAGAAGAAGCACAGCAATCGCTTTCGCAGTACGAGCAGTCTGGACAGCAGCCAAGTCAGCAGGAACAGCAGCTAATCCAGGAAGTAAAATCAGAAGCGCACTCTTTGCAACAACAGATTTATAAATATTTGCAGTATCCCCAGGAAGAGGGAAATTACGAAGGATCCCAGCAGGTTGCCCGAATTCTCTACCAGGTACAATACATTCTGCAGGCCGCACAATACTACTCACAGAGACAGCTGGGTAGAGCCCAATATATCTTGAGCCGGTACGAACAGTCGGATTACGAACCGAGTCAGCAGGCTCGTCAATTGCTGCAGGAAGTACAGGAACAGGCCAGCTATCTGAGGGAGCAGATCTATCAAGGTACTCAATACTTCTTACAGAATTCCGGCGACGAAGATTATTCGCGTCAGCAGTATGGCCAGTACTATGGTTATCAGCAATACTCTCATGACGGATATGAAGCAAACCGCTACTACGAAAGCTATCAGGGTCAACAGTACGACAGCCAGTTGAATAGAGTACTTTCTCAAGTCAGATACGTTCTGCACAGCGCACAACAGCGTTCGCAGCAGAGACTGCAACAGGCCCAAGAACTGTATGCAGAACATCAGCAGCCAGGAAACCAAGTACAACGTTTAGCGCAGCAGCTCAGATTTCAGGCCAGCTACGTGCAGCAGCAAGTTTACGAATACACGCAGTACGATCAAGGCTACGGAGGATACGAATCCACAGGCTACTCCGGCTTCAGAAGCCAACTTCAACAACTTCGGGAAATGGTGAGTTTGCTAGTCTTTTGCTTACTGTCACTGCTAATTGTGAGTTCAGTTTAAAAACGCTCGAATTTTTACACGTTTAGGTGGAACAAGGCGTTGACACGGAAACCATCGAAACCTACGTTGGTCAGAATTTCCCGAGCGGAAGCGAAGTACGTACGGAGATATCCAAATATAGTCATTTGTCGCACAACGTGTAGCGTTACATTAAAATGTTCTATTTCAGGTGGCAGAATCGATTAGACAGCAGTTGCGGCATGGTAGACAGCAGCTGAGAAGATACCTGGAAGAAGCAATTGGAAGTGGGTATTCGGCATATAATTACGATCCGTCATCGAGCGATTATCAGCGAGTCAGGTCTTCTTTCGAACGACGTTACGGCCTCCCTTACAGCGACGATTACTACGAATTCGCCAGATACGTGGTCCAGACGTACGACGCCGACTTAAGTACAGCATCTACGTCTTCCACTGTCAGGCAGTTAGCCGAGCACGTGAGTTTGAAAAATCGCTAAAAGAAAGATGCGCTTACGTCTGGCGTGTGTTAATTAACTTTGCGAAATTTCCTTTCAGTTTCTTGCACACGTAAGCCAGGTCGGCGAAGGTGTATTGCAGCACGCACTCGAATTTTTCCGCCAATACCGACCACAGGTCGGCGAATACTATTACCGGGCAGTCAGAGACGCAGTCCGTCAGCGGCTGGATGAATAATTGACGTCTTAAAACGAACTTCTAAATAAAAATTATACCCATAATAAAGACTCGTTTGTTTTCGTCAATGCAACTTTTACGGTCACACGCACTGATAGAACTCACACATTCTTGTTACACGTACGACTAGCTAAACTAAAAATAAAAGAGTTTATTTCAGTTCGAAAACGCAAATAATCCACTACTCTACTCACACAAACGAAAAACCTAACAACTTTATGTTTCGTGAAGTCGCAAAAATATTTCATTTTTCCTTTGTATTCGCAAGAAATCGATCATTCTAACTCGACGTGTTAACGATCAGAATAACCAACTTGGAAATGTTTCTCGGAATAGACAGGAATATGGCTTTAACGACTTCACCTATAATATTTCCGCCATTAAGTTGATCGTGATCGTGAAAATAATTCGCGATGGACTACTACCTGTAATACTAACCGGCCATTGAGTGAACGCGTCTTTACCTGTATAACACGGTCGACCCATTGAAACGTTGGTGTTTCATTTCCGCTTACAGAGGAAACGACGTACTTTTACGCGGCGAACTTTCAGCCTTCGATGTTATTCAAGTCATTTCTGGTGTTACGTTCACACTAAAATCGATCCTGTTGTCGATCGAAAGCTGAACGCTACGTTTCGCGGGTTAAGCGTTTGCCTTCAACGGAACTTCGCGGCGACAGTAAGGCTATTCCAAACGAACGAAAGCTTCGACAGATACTGTAGAGGAATCCAGCCGAGAAATATTCTATCGGACGAAAATGTCGCGATAAGAATTTATTATGACCTACATGGTAACAAAAATCTCGTTAATAAACGTAAATAGAAAATTGATAAATATAGAGAGCCACAGTGACCGTATGTGTTTTTCGGGAGCTCTCTACAAATGGCAAAAATACGGGAAAATAATCATTAAGAGAAACAAAAGTAAACACGATTCAATCTTTTCTAGAATATACGAGCACTTTCATTTATACGCTAATCGCACTCAGATAAAAAAAAAAAACACATATTTAAAGGTTTAGTTCAGTAATATTTGAAACGATGGAAAACGCTAATACAATTCAAATAGTAGGTAGGTAAAAGATTGGCCGTGATTAAACGGCAAGCAGGCCGCAGAAGATCGGATATCTTAGGAATTATTATACTCTAGCATTTGACACCCGAAACAATGATATAAGCACGAAACACGCCGTTCATATTACATGTAACAGTAACAAAATAGTCAGAGTGGTTTCATTTAAAGCGTTCCATTGCCTTTCGAAACAATAAATAAATAAAATAAACAGACTGCCGATGTCGAAACCAACGCGATTTATTGCATAATAGGAAGCTTGCTTTGTTCAATTTGTGACGACACGTCCAACTTTACGTACAGTTGATAAATTTCGGTAATTGGCTAAAAAGTTAATAATCGGCGATCGCTCGCAGCCAACGCCATCGTCGAACAATTCACTTCGTAATCACTAGAATAACAGAACTTGGAATTATTTAATACACTCGCACCGTCAGAGTACGAAAAAAAAAAAAAACGAAAGCGTGGACGACGATGAGCCGGACGTGATTCGAACACGCAACCTTCTGATCTGGAGTCAGACGCGCTACCATTGCGCCACCGGCTCAACGTACTCGTTACACTTTACTTGCTTTCTCTGTCTTCAATCGAAACGAATTTCAGTTACAAGCTTTTCGTATAGCGTGCTTTTCAATTATACATTATGCACTTGTCCGAGTTTCGCGTTTCCCTGTCAACTGCGCATGTAACTGTGTGATCGTTAATTGAGTTTCGGTATTGATTCGAATGATATTGGAAATTTAGCAGATAATGCCGTTGTTTATAATTATTATTTAATGGTTTGGAAGAGGGCCGTAATTCAATTTCAGCAGAGACGATACATTTCGCTAAAAGTGGGTGTTATGGGAGTATGATCTCATCGTTATCGAATGAACTAAACCAAAAATCTAAAGACTAAAATCGTTGACGTTTCCACGAGAACTTGCAGCGAGTATGAAAATATTCGTACGAAAGTGAGGTGTCTTAGATATTTCATATTTCACGATATTCCAATCCTCTTATTTCCTACGAAGGCACGGCCTTCACAAACGAACGAAAAATGCATAGTATTTGACTGTTTTATACAGTCTTGAGCGTACCGTTAATTCTTCCTCGATTCTTTCCGTTTCGATCGATACCACTGAAACGATTTTAAATGTAGAATGAAAAACGTAACGAAACGTGATTTCCGTACAGTGCAGATGGACAGACTGTGTCTATTAGCGTAAAAGCGAACTCAGTTAACTATTGGGATGAGAAAAATGTTAAAGAAAGGTTTTTCGAAGATATGTTCTTCGGTAGTATTCATACGGTCATTTTCGCGCAAAATTCTGTCCAGCCACAGTTAGAAGAATGAAGATTTTTCGTGATATCAGATTTTGAGCGCGATTCCCGCTTTCATTCGGGTTTCAATATAACATCGGGCATTCCACTTGTATTCGTTATTCTTATGCTAGCGCTTAAGACCTTTGCAAAAGCGAACGGACAAAGAGTTCAGTACCCTTTAAGCGTGGCAAATGTCACTTCCCAGCGTTTACAAATATCATTTTTAATCTTTCACGTGAATCGGGAATGTAGACTTTGAAATTTTCCATCCCAATCAGTATTCCGAATCACTTTTTTCTCCTTCTGTTAGTGCTAATAATAACAGTAGCGGATAAGATAAAAGAGAAGAAAGTTCATCTTTGCTGACAGCTACACTTGATTTCACAACCATCTGTATTGTACAGAAACTTGTAAAGTGGAATAAATTAGTATAAACTCCATTTATCGGCTGTTTCGCGTCTTTCATTGACAATGTAACCAATCGAAAAGCACTGCCACATTACGAATGCAGAAAATAATAGCACATAGAAAACGTTAAGTACGCACAATTCATGGTTAAGCAATTCCGTTTGCACGCTATGCGACAGAAGGCGTTCGAACACGGACTTAAATCTCTTTACTGATTTCATCTTTATACGGCATTTATTTCAGTCGTGCCGAAATTCTGTGTTCAAACAAATCAAAAGACAAAAATAGTGAATAGCCTCTTACATCGTTCAACAACGCGAACAAGAGTGTCCTTTCTGTTACGCAACACGCCAGTCTTGCGTCCAGACGTATTAATCAAATTGCAGTTGATCTAATCAAAAGAGTTATCTCGTACCGCGATTCTTATCAGAAAAAGTACAAAGAGATTTGATAATGCACAAGTATAAAAGCAAGCAACTCACAACGGTGTTTAACCACTTCCGAACATTCAAAGGTGAGTAATGTTTTTAATTACTACAGTTATCGGGTAGTATTTTTACGAGACGAAATTAATTTTACACGAGCACAAATGATGACAATCGTGTCGACGTCTTTCTAGAAGTGTGAAAAATGAAGTGCTTGGCAATTTTGCTGTTATTCGGAGCAGCCTACGCTTCAATTCAACCAGGTAGGAGCTTTCTCTCGAATTTCGAAACTTTCCATTCATTCTTTACCGAAACGTATCTTATTTATTCAGTGTACGACGAACCAAGCTACGGCAATTATGAACAAGAAGGTGGATACGAACCGTAAGTTAAATTAATTATATCATTCGAAAAGAGATCGCTTTCAGCGGTGTTCTAAATTTGACGCGTACATTTCTAATGACAGATACGGAGGCGGGGAATATCAAGACCTCGGTCAAGTTCTCAGGCAAGTGAGAGATGCCTTTCAGTACGCTAGAGAATACAGCGAAGGGAAACTGCAAGAGAGTCAACAGTACCTTGTCGGGTCTGGGCAGACCGAAGGAGAGTATGACCAACGTGTTCAGCAGCTAATTCAGCAAGTGAAATCGCAAGCCAGCCAATTGAGAGAACAAGTTTATCAATACTTGGAATACTCGCAGCAGCGATATGGCCAGTACTCTCAACATCCGGGATACGAAGGCTATCAGTACTCTGGCAGTCAGTACTACGATTATCCCGAATACGGATATTATCCCTCTGGCGGCCAGTACGAAGGACAATACGGATATCAAGCTAGAAGAGTTCTACGCCAAGTCAGAAACGTTCTCCAGAGAACACAATATTACACGGAGAGAAAACTAGAAGAAGCACAGCAATCGCTTTCGCAGTACGAGCAGTCTGGACAGCAGCCAAGTCAGCAGGAACAGCAGCTAATCCAGGAAGTAAAATCAGAAGCGCACTCTTTGCAACAACAGATTTATAAATATTTGCAGTATCCCCAGGAAGAGGGAAATTACGAAGGATCCCAGCAGGTTGCCCGAATTCTCTACCAGGTACAATACATTCTGCAGGCCGCACAATACTACTCACAGAGACAGCTGGGTAGAGCCCAATATATCTTGAGCCGGTACGAACAGTCGGATTACGAACCGAGTCAGCAGGCTCGTCAATTGCTGCAGGAAGTACAGGAACAGGCCAGCTATCTGAGGGAGCAGATCTATCAAGGTACTCAATACTTCTTACAGAATTCCGGCGACGAAGATTATTCGCGTCAGCAGTATGGCCAGTACTATGGTTATCAGCAATACTCTCATGACGGATATGAAGCAAACCGCTACTACGAAAGCTATCAGGGTCAACAGTACGACAGCCAGTTGACTAGAGTACTTTCTCAAGTCAGATACGTTCTGCACAGCGCACAACAGCGTTCGCAGCAGAGACTGCAACAGGCCCAAGAACTGTATGCAGAACATCAGCAGCCAGGAAACCAAGTACAACGTTTAGCGCAGCAGCTCAGATTTCAGGCCAGCTACGTGCAGCAGCAAGTTTACGAATACACGCAGTACGATCAAGGCTACGGAGGATACGAATCCACAGGCTACTCCGGCTTCAGAAGCCAACTTCAACAACTTCGGGAAATGGTGAGTTTGCTAGTCTTTTGCTTACTGTCACTGCTAATTGTGAGTTCAGTTTAAAAACGCTCGAATTTTTACACGTTTAGGTGGAACAAGGCGTTGACACGGAAACCATCGAAACCTACGTTGGTCAGAATTTCCCGAGCGGAAGCGAAGTACGTACGGAGATATCCAAATATAGTCATTTGTCGCACAACGTGTAGCGTTACATTAAAATGTTCTATTTCAGGTGGCAGAATCGATTAGACAGCAGTTGCGGCATGGTAGACAGCAGCTGAGAAGATACCTGGAAGAAGCAATTGGAAGTGGGTATTCGGCATATAATTACGATCCGTCATCGAGCGATTATCAGCGAGTCAGGTCTTCTTTCGAACGACGTTACGGCCTCCCTTACAGCGACGATTACTACGAATTCGCCAGATACGTGGTCCAGACGTACGACGCCGACTTAAGTACAGCATCTACGTCTTCCACTGTCAGGCAGTTAGCCGAGCACGTGAGTTTGAAAAATCGCTAAAAGAAAGATGCGCTTACGTCTGGCGTGTGTTAATTAACTTTGCGAAATTTCCTTTCAGTTTCTTGCACACGTAAGCCAGGTCGGCGAAGGTGTATTGCAGCACGCACTCGAATTTTTCCGCCAATACCGACCACAGGTCGGCGAATACTATTACCGGGCAGTCAGAGACGCAGTCCGTCAGCGGCTGGATGAATAATTGACGTCTTAAAACGAACTTCTAAATAAAAATTATACCCATAATAAAGACTCGTTTGTTTTCGTCAATGCAACTTTTACGGTCACACGCACTGATAGAACTCACACATTCTTGTTACACGTACGACTAGCTAAACTAAAAATAAAAGAGTTTATTTCAGTTCGAAAACGCAAATAATCCACTACTCTACTCACACAAACGAAAAACCTAACAACTTTATGTTTCGTGAAGTCGCAAAAATATTTCATTTTTCCTTTGTATTCGCAAGAAATCGATCATTCTAACTCGACGTGTTAACGATCAGAATAACCAACTTGGAAATGTTTCTCGGAATAGACAGGAATATGGCTTTAACGACTTCACCTATAATATTTCCGCCATTAAGTTGATCGTGATCGTGAAAATAATTCGCGATGGACTACTACCTGTAATACTAACCGGCCATTGAGTGAACGC
The DNA here is from genome assembly GCF_030686945.1 of Centruroides vittatus. Classification (NCBI taxonomy): domain Eukaryota; kingdom Metazoa; phylum Arthropoda; class Arachnida; order Scorpiones; family Buthidae; genus Centruroides; species Centruroides vittatus. The sequence goes on along the minus strand of NW_027122690.1, from coordinate 2,037,873 downwards.
GTCTTTACCTGTATAACACGGTCGACCCATTGAAACGTTGGTGTTTCATTTCCGCTTACAGAGGAAACGACGTACTTTTACGCGGCGAACTTTCAGCCTTCGATGTTATTCAAGTCATTTCTGGTGTTACGTTCACACTAAAATCGATCCTGTTGTCGATCGAAAGCTGAACGCTACGTTTCGCGGGTTAAGCGTTTGCCTTCAACGGAACTTCGCGGCGACAGTAAGGCTATTCCAAACGAACGAAAGCTTCGACAGATACTGTAGAGGAATCCAGCCGAGAAATATTCTATCGGACGAAAATGTCGCGATAAGAATTTATTATGACCTACATGGTAACAAAAATCTCGTTAATAAACGTAAATAGAAAATTGATAAATATAGAGAGCCACAGTGACCGTATGTGTTTTTCGGGAGCTCTCTACAAATGGCAAAAATACGGGAAAATAATCATTAAGAGAAACAAAAGTAAACACGATTCAATCTTTTCTAGAATATACGAGCACTTTCATTTATACGCTAATCGCACTCAGATAAAAAAAAAAAACACATATTTAAAGGTTTAGTTCAGTAATATTTGAAACGATGGAAAACGCTAATACAATTCAAATAGTAGGTAGGTAAAAGATTGGCCGTGATTAAACGGCAAGCAGGCCGCAGAAGATCGGATATCTTAAAAATTATTATACTCTAGCATTTGACACCCGAAACAATGATATAAGCACGAAACACGCCGTTCATATTACATGTAACAGTAACAAAATAGTCAGAGTGGTTTCATTTAAAACGTTCCATTGCCTTTCGAAACAATAAATAAATAAAATAAACAGACTGCCGATGTCGAAACCAACACGATTTATTGCATAATAGGAAGCTTGCTTTGTTCAATTCGTGACGACACGTCCAACTTTACATACAGTTGATAAATTTCGGTAATTGGCTAAAACGTTAATAATCGGCGATCGCTCGCAGCCAACGCCATCGTCGAGCAATTCACTTCGTAATCACTAGAATAACAGAACTTGGAATTATTTAATACACTCGCACCGTCAGAATACGAAAAAAAAAAAAACGAAAGCGCCGGTGAAACGACGATGAGCCGGACGTGATTCGAACACGCAACCTTCTGATCTGGAGTCAGACGCGCTACCATTGCGCCACCGGCTCACGTACTCGTTACACTTTACTTGCTTTCTCTGGTTGCTTACCTTCGGTGGCGTTTCCGGGGTTTTAGAGGTATTTTTCGTTTTTATTGATATACGGCAACGCGAAACATGTGCGATCTGCCAATCGAATGCCTTCCGGGAAGTCTTTTATGGGAAACAGGCTCCTACTTAGGTGTTACTAATGTGAAGAAACTCCGGGAAACTTCACGTAAAACTCTAATGTTAATGATTTCATCCACTCGGTCACTGGTGAGCTCCAGGATTTCGGAAATATGGATGCTGCCCAAGACAGATTGGGAAGTACCAAGGCATGTATGTACTTGTACTGTTTCTCGTTTTTCGGAGAATATTACTCAATTACCTTAGTTATCTAACTTTTTACCTTTATACGTTTTTATTAGCTCTTCAAAATTGTTAGATGGAAGATTGGAAATGGATAATTAACAATTTTAAATTGATGGATTGATTATAATTTATCCACTGATGATACTGCCGTTTCATCAGCATTGTAAATTCCAGAGGTAAGAAATTTGTATTTTTCTGGCAGTTGATCATAAAAACCATCAACTAGCGACTTATTAAACCAACACGTCGCTCAATGCTAATTGAGTCCGGAGTTCTTAGAACAACGTCTGGATATGTTTTTTTAAAGCTATAAAAATCTTCCTGCCATTCTCTTCTTATTAACTCGACGACGGATTTTTAGAATTTTCTGCTAAATCAAACGCCAATTTTGAAAATTCCTGTCTAATTAGTGGCATCAGACGGCTGTCTAGTTCTTTTGCATGGTTATAAACTTGCCTGGAATAGTGTTCGGTAAATTTGCACTCAAAACGGTTCAAGAATTACCTCTTTGCCACTGTTCATTGCCTTTATTTCCATTTTAATTGCCTGTTTTAATGGTTATGCCTTTAAATTTTGGCATTTTTATGCTGGTTCTGTAAACAGAAATATACAGTACATTTTAATACATTGCCTAGGAGAAAGGTGATTGCACGAAAACTATTTTCTGTTTCTTGAATTTAAAACTTAGAAAAGTGTCCGGGAGTATCCAACTTGCTTAGATTTTATGTTTTCATTAATAGTAATTAAATTATAAATCGAATCAAATAAATACTATTGTAATCGTAAGATATGTTTAAGGATCAATAACATAATCAACAAATTGATTCGAATTCCTTACGTTTTGTATGTGATAGGAGTTTGAAGTTTGATAGGAGAGGATAAAAAATTGTTGACGGGAACAAAACTCATTGTAACGTGTAACTTGATGGGCTCTGACATCACTACTAATTTACATTCGTTTGTATACTTTGTGGAACAAGTTTAGACATGCTCCTATATATTTGATATGTTCTTGATTGTTTTAGAGTTCAAGTGTCCGGGGCAACCTGCATTTCCCATAATTATTTTGACATATTTGTATATTCGTAAGATCGGTTAATAAACTGTATTAGATTGGATTGATGGGTGAGGCAACACAACAAAAGGACGATGTGACAAAGTGAGGTTCCTTCCGATAGTACTTTCTGTGCAAAATGGCCCCTATTTAGATGTTAGACAGGTGAAGAAAACTCGGAAAACCATGTGCCTAGCCCGTCGATGTATAGGCATATATCATCATCATCATCATCATCAGCTTATTATATCATTTCCAATTATGGTGTAGCCTCCCTGACATAATCGTTCTCCATTTGTGCCCATGTTTGCCTATCATTTACTTCTCTCCACCATGTTGTGCCTGCTTGTTTCCTTATGTCATAGTCCCATCTTAAGTTTGGACATCCTCTAGGTCTCTTCATTCCTCGTGAATACCACATCGTAATTTTTGTGGACTGTTATCAGTCCTTCTCGCCAGATGTCTTGCCCATTGCTACAAAGGTGATTCAAAAAGTAAGGTAAAAGAACTCTCCTGTACAAATTTTATTTCACAGACAGATATAGTGATACAGATTATTATTTCACTAGTACATATTATCTTTCAACGTAGTCACTATGCTTGTCCAAACATTTATTCCAACGATATACCAAGATATCGATGCCGGCAGAGAAGAAATCTGCGTTAAGTCCCTTCAGCCACGCCATGACGGCTTGCTGAACTTCCATATCGGTTTGGAATCGCCTACCACCCATGCTTCTTCAATGGTCCGAAGAGATGGAAATTACAGGGTGCCAGGTTGGGGCTATAGGGAGGATGTTTCAGTACCTCCCACTTGAAGCACCGTAACAATTCAGTTTGCTCAGTTTGCATATCTGTCCTGCTTTTATTGAACTCAGTGCACCAAAGTCATACCTATTTTCGGGACCACCGTACACCTCAACAAGTTAACGATGAATTTCTACTGGTGAGTTGCCCTTCAGATAGAATCACACTACGAATTTCCACGTTTGACCACGTTTCCGTGAGTGCAGCCATTTTCAAAATGATATTGCGAGAGTCTGACGCAACATTTGTACCATCTGACGCCTGTGCGATAAAGCTGTAGTCTTCTGCTGCTGCCCTATTGGGAAATTCGAACAGGGGGAATATGACACCCGTGAGAGCTCTTGTTATCTTACTTTTTGAATCGCCCTCGTATTTGAGAGATTTAATTATGTCGATCACATTAGTTACTTGGGTTTTCTGTCTAATCCACTTTATATATATTGCTTCTTTTATTGAGAGAATTGTGTTTTATTACTTACATTTCCAGGTTACGATTGTTGAATAGAAAAATAATGAGAAAATTGTACGATAGTGTCAACATCATTCCACTTATTGCAAAGGCTGATTCATTTACACCAGAGGAGTGTGCAGCTTTCAAGAAAATCATAGGTGTTATTATACTATAAAGTATGACCTTCGACAATTCGGAAATACATTAAAAAAAAAAAAAAGTATAATTACATATGACATAATGTCGATACTTCGCAGATAGTGAATCAAATTGCACACCACAGTATTAACATATACGATTTTCCATCCCATGTTTCCGGAGATAACGAAAACATAAATTAAGGTAAGTACAATGATTACACTATTCATCAGTAACTAATTAATTATATCAGGCATGTACAGTCGGGTTTATTTGCATTTCGATCATTACTCGATAATTAAGTTCATATGTAATAGATTAGAAATCGATTTAATTTAATTAATTAAATTGACTCGAATGATTTCGTTGAAGGAAAGACTTCCCTTTGCCATTATAAGAGGAAGAAAGTATCTTGGGAAACAATAGAAAGTGAGTAGTTTTATGATTAATAAAATGACCGTTAATGACTAATGTTTATTGATTTCATGCATTAAAATGTTTAATGTTACTTTCTCTCTGAGAATTTAGAACTTCATTTTTTAAATTCTTATTTCCCTTAATCTTTATTTGGATTTAGTTAATTAACTAAGAAGTAGCCCATGTCTTTCTGTTTTAATATACAGTTAATGTGATTTAAATTATTAAATAAGTTCATTTGTTTTGCTATTAATAAGAATGGCGAAACTAAATCAAGATTTTTATTATCGTTGAAGTAATTAGAATGCTAAATTTAATATACAAATTGATTAAAAAAACATTTATAATTTAAAACACATGACAGAATTAACATGTTATCAAAGTAAGATACAAATTCCTTTGGATAGTTTTAAAGCATTTGACTCAAAGAGGTGGACAATATTGTTTGTTGTAAAACGACGAATAATATATAATATACTTGTATATACAATTTAGAAATATAGTTTCTATCTTTGTGTACGTATATTATTGTTTACATATAGGCCTATACCGTACAGTATATTATTTAGATTTATTTTTATTATCTGTTTTTTATAAAGATACATACATTTCAAACTTTAGAGAGCAATCTGTAACGTGTATTTCCTTCCCTTTCTAGTGATCACAGCGCATTATTATACAGTACAATTAAACTTTCAAAATATAAAACGTGTATTAATATAGTATAAAATGTACAAACATTTCAAAATTAATTCAAATTAGATACTTTACTCGTCCTTCGATAATGCCTTTAAAATATATATATATATTGCAATTTAAAACATTATAACTGAAGATTAACAATTTACTGAAGAAGAATACTCTGAATGTGAATTTCATAGTAAAATAACAGCATAAATATAATGTAATAGTAGAATAATATATATTATTATACTATAATGCATTAGACACGCAAAATATATATTTTCATTAAACTAGAATTTGGAGAAAACATTAACATCACTATAAAAATGATAAGAAGTCATTTTGCGATTAAACAAGAGCGTAATTTTATAAAATGTTATATCAATTACGTTATTCTTTAGACAGTTTAATTGAATTTAGCCTTATAAATTTAATTATAGTTCCAACGATTCCATTAAGCAAAATATAAATATTTTGGTAACACCGAAATATAAATATTTTTCTTAATGAAACACTCGTCTAGACAGAAATAATAAACATTTAAAAATAAATGTTATTATATTGTACTGTACTGTGCTGTTCACAAATTAAGTAAAGTAGATGTGGAGGTATGCAGGTAATCATCCTTATAATCCTTACAAGGAAGTAGGGAATTTACAAAAACATTACGTAATGCTAGTATCAACCCTTGGTAACAGAATGATTCGTGTTTGTTTCTGAAGTGTTGCATAGAGAACTGTCACTGTTTTGTACGTCATAAATATAATTAATAAAATAATGTAACATTCGTTATCCCATTCTGTGTATTATTCCTTACTACAAGTTAGGGTGTCGATCGAGAATATGAGTTACTTAATGTTGGGGACGGGTATGTGCGACAGCTTTAAGGAGCGTTACAGGGATGGAATGGTAGTTGAAAAGTAGAAATATAGCATTACGTAATTTATGGACGATCCTTATATAATCTGTCTGTAGTATGTTAAATGACAAAATAAACTTCGACGTCTGCTTTCGTCGTATCATTCCAGACACATTGACAGTTTGGGAATTCATTGGAATAAATAGTTATATCAATGATAAAGCACAAAATGTCATGACATCCAACTATCATTCAATTTTCCTGCCAAGATCATATTGAATTTTATTTTTATTCTTGATGGATTTCAAGATTTATTATATTTTTAATAACTTGTTTTATCAGATTGATTTCGATTGAAATTAAATATATAAAATAGATATATAATAAAATTTGTAGAATATTTTGTTAGTCATTTAACAAATCTCAAATTTTCAATAAACAATATATAAAAACGGTGAACTCAGATTTTGATATAGTATGCACACTACCACACATTTGTTATAATATAGATGAATGTTATGAAATAAAATATTTGGTTAAAATAACCCTTGGTGCCAAGATGGCGGCTCGTCTATAATTCCAGCAAGGAAACAGTGGGACACACGTTCTAACCTAACCTAACCTATTCTAATAATTTGGTTAGTAATAATTATGGTAATTTATTAGAATAGGTTAGGTTTTTTTTTTTTAACTCTTTTCGCCCTGTGGGCACTAAGAGGGCCTCTTTTAGTAGGCCCATTATGGGTTCGGCCAGACCCACAATGGGGCGACCGGGTGGTGAGGGACGGGGCCCGACATATCCGAACGGACCACCCCCGAAAAATTCCTGGGGATTATTCGACCCGTTCGGATTCGATCCCGGGTCCCCCAGAGCGGTAGGCTGCCACCTTTACCGCTCGGCCATCCGGCCGTCGAATAGGTTAGGTTAGGTTAGAACGTGCGTCCCACTGTTTCCTTGCTGGAATCAGAGACGAGCCGCCATCTTGGCACCAAGGTTTACATTAACCAAATATTTTTTAAATAGTCGATTGTTTTAAAAATTTGATATATAATGTAATATAAAATTAAATATTGCTGTAAAAAAGAATATCTGATGTTCTAATTAGCATGATAGTTTATCAGTTTTACATGAACTTAGTAATAAACACATATTTAAAAAAAATAATAATAAGTATAAGATTTAAAAGTTAATGTCACCATTCTTATTTTGATTTAACAAAATATTTTAACTACTGAAATAAGTTTAAAAATTACAATTTAGCAGTTTATGTTATGTAGTTATTGTTGTGTAGTTTAATAATTAAATCCACATATAATTATTACATAATTAATGTTGTAACATTATAAAGAAAATCTAAAGTAACAGGTAAGAATTTTATGTGTTGAAATGATCAATTAATTAATTAGTCAAGGCGAGGTATCAGTAGACTAACGTAAGATATATAGTCAGCTAGAATTCCACCCATTACAGATATGTGTAATCTGCAATCGGTTAAACCATCATTAGATGAAGCTGAATATAGTAGAGACATCAGCTTTTAATTTTTCCAAAGAATTTTCCAATAATATAAAATAAAATAAAGAATTAAATTACTTTAATAAATTGTTTTTATATTCTGGAAAACTTCTGGAAATATTAATTTCGTATAGAGTTTTTGATAATTTTGTATTCGTTTGTTAATTTACACTTACACTTTACTTCTTATCTCTTTTAAAGTAATAAGATATAATGCTATAAATATAACAAATTAGATCTTGTTTATGCACCGTTATATAGATACAGATGTGGAGCAAAAGTATTAGTAATGAGCATTGACGTGAGACCCTAAGAAGGTGAATACCCTGAATATCACCGAGTATTTCCATCCCTTAATGCGGCTTTGCTTTTGAGTGATTTGCATATTATTTCACAAAAAATTCTTTGAAACTTTTTACGTATATTTTATAACTTATTCTACAATAAAAACCTGTCCAAAATGAAAACTGCCTAACCGAAAAAAATATTCGGTACCGTGCTCTTCTGGTTTACGCACGTTGTACTATATATGAATTGTTTTTAATACTTTCTAGTTTTAAAATGTTATAAAGAAAAATTAAAATGATTTAATAACCAACAAATCATTTTAATTTTATGATTTACCTATGGTATACAAAATGGCGGCTCGTCTCTAATTCCAGCAAACAGAAGAAAGGAAACAGTGGAGACGTACGTTCTAACCTAACCTAACCAATTCTAATAAATTACCATAATTATTACCAACAAAATTATTAGAATAGGTTAGGTTAGTTAGAATGTGCGTCTCCACTGTTTCCCTTCTTCTGTTTGCTGGAATTAGAGACGATTCGCCATTTTGTTTACCATAGGTAAATTTAACCGATTTGATTTAGTGTTAAAAATTAATTTTTCAACTTGTTTTAATTATTCATCAACGTCATACTGTACTCTAGTATCATTGACACTAAAATAATACTTTAGATCAATTTGATATTTTTATAATTTAGTTTAGAATAAAAACAGAGATGGCCGAATTTTCGAAGACCGCCAAAATATCTATTTTTAATTCAAAAAATGAAGTTTTTGAGGTGAATATCAATAATTTTTATTTGTTGTTTTGATAACATAGTTATTCTGAATTTAATTAATAATATTTCCAGATAATTGGTCAAGGTATTCTGGAATTCGGCTGGGACAACTCGACCCAATCCATAAAACTTTCGTTTAAAGTAGACGATTATTTTTACGAAACGAATTTGTTACAATCGTGGGTCGACCGAGAAAATAATGCCTACTGGACAGATCAAGAGGAGAATTCTTTCCGAGCATCCTTCGAAAGCCAGGCAGATATTATGGAGTTTTCGCTTATTTTCGTCAAGGTTAATATTTTACATAAACTTTTAAAGCAGTGGTGCATTATCCTATGAGCAAAAAAATGCAATTGCTTGTGCCACTACCATCGGAGCCTCAACCAATCTTATATATGAAAATATTTCCCCCCCCTCAAAAAAAATTCTCCCGAAGAAAAATGTCTGAAGTCAACACCGTACATTGGACCCCTAATTCAAATTCGACTAGGCCCCACGAAGCCAAACACGCCACTGCTTCGAAGATTTCAGAACTTCCAAAATTATGCTTTACTTTAATAAATTCAATATACCTGAATATTTTTGATTTTAAGTTTATTATGTAATATGACATTTTCGTTTTCAGGGAAATTCGAAAGAAAATCGAAAAACTATTAACAATATTCAAAAGCAATGTAATTTAGCTACGTTATAGTTTAGAATTTTGCTTGATTTTTATATTAGTTTTATATTAATAGCTGTAATAATCTATTCTGCAGTTAAATCCGGTCTATCGGAATGCAATTATTCGAAGAATTTTCAAAGAGAGAGAAAAAGAATATTGACATCTTGTTTTTCCGAAAGTTCCATTTCAACCGGTTATTTTAAGTCTTTTGTTGAAAAATCTAACGTAACTCTTCTCACTGCTAATGAACACGAATCTGCTAAGTCAGCTCAGCATAGAACATCGAAAAAATGTTGGCCGTCCTCTAGAGAAAGTATATCCAAAATTTCTTTATGTTCCAATTGGATCAAAAACCAATCAGAAAGGGAACGTCGCTATCCAAATTGCATTTGTTCTCGTTGTGATTGTCCTTGTTGCCAACGCAAAGAACCGCCGATGGAAATTCCTACTGAATCTAGCAGAAACAATAAAAATGTCAATGTATCGAACGAGTGTTCGATCAAACATCATCGATCGATTGTAAAATCATTCTTTGAAAGTATAATGAATACTTTACATTTCGTATTTGTCGCTCCCATTAAAACTTGCTATCAAGCATTAACTTATCTCTGGCAGTTTTGTAAGTTTTAATTAATGAAGGAAAAACGAATTCTTTTGAAATATTAATATATAATTTTTTTCTTTTAGAGAAGAAAATTCTGATTTCAACAATTCATTTTGTCACATCACCGTTAGATCGTAGCGGTAAAAAGCAACTGAAGATTATAGATAAAAGTTATTAAAAGTAATGTTTTTTTTGTGAATAAAGCAAATTATTTCTAGTTGTGTTTCATTTTTCTCAAAAAAGTTTGTTCAACTATTTGTAGAAAACGAAAATTCCCTGTTATGTCAAAATGTTACAGGTATTTAGGAGTGTTAAGTAAAATCACCAGAATTTTTTATTCACACTATAATTGTAAGGTCCGAATCTTTGAAACTAGAAAGTTAAATTTAAAATACGTTTATTAGAAAAAAAAAAAAAATGCTTAAAGATAGCATTTTCTGATTATGTAAAACTCGGCGTGCAGGTTATGTCTCACTCGTCAGATACACATGTAAACGATTACATTTGTGATTCTATTGCACCCAGGTAATACCATCAGAGTGCCTTAAAATCTCTACCCCAGTATTTTATGAAAAATATTGGTGGAGGAACACTGGATTCAGAATTTTCAGTGTACTTGTTCCTTGGAAGTTTTCGAACGCAGGCATACCTGTACGACGCAGACAAAACATTACGCACAGCTGATAAAGGTCACATCATTGGTCTGAAGAAAGAAGGATTGTCGTTTCGCCTAATTTCCTGTCATTTGGGTCGCTCTTACCTGATTGTGATGAGATGTTAGAAGCAGTGAATACGTTAATGCACAAACAATAGTAGGCAGACTCTGAGCTCGTTAGTGGTCGAGGAGAACCGTTGAACACTACTAGTTAATCGCGTGTTCGTGCCTGACCAATAAGCTAGCCATAGAGTTTTCCGGAGTTTCGTCGCAAGTGTAACATCTAAATAGAGGCCAGTTTTCTTCTTAGCAGATTGTCCAACTGTTGAGTTATTTTATCAATCCAGTTCAATCTAAACGCCTTAGATTTACCACTAGGAAAGATAATTGTCTTATTGTAACACAAGAATGAACATATGCAACGGCGTCTTTATCCATCATTCAGAGACAAGTAGAAGCCTCGCTACAGAATTCTTCTCTTATCATTGGCAGACGACTAATGCAGGCAAAGTTGTATACATGGCCATCTGAAATTAACACTCCAATATCGTCGTCTTCAATTGCATTAAAGGCATGACAAAAAACATGGATTGCTACTGAGTGGTAGCACATCGTCTTTAGCGACGAATCTCGATTCTGTTTGGAAACGGACGACCGCCGTGTGAACGGAAGACCATTGGTGAGCGCTATTATTACGCCTTTACTGCTGGCACCACACTCTGGTAATTGTCTCGTTTTCGAGAGACAGTGCCTACGTCAGAAGTTAGTCGCTGATTGGGTAAACGTTTGTTTATATCTTGAGAAAACGTTGCTTCTCCCCAAACGCAATTCTAGATGACTTTTTCTCTCGTCTTTCAGAGACGAGAGAGTAGACGTCATTTGTTTGTAACCTAGATTTCATTATATCCAATATGGACGACTGATGCTATTCGAGCTATACAATCGTATTAGAGATGATTCTCTATCTCGGGAAGAAATATTTCGAGATAGAAATAACGTTTTTAATCTTTTTTCAAAGCGACCATTTCACATTTCATTCAAGAATGTTACTGACTCCATCTTTTTTTAATGATTCTACATCGATTGTTGAACCATTGGATTTGCTGTTAATCCTAGCCGTTACTTCAAGTCATCCGTCTCTCAAAATATTTTTTGAAATATTTCCATCTAATTTCCCTTAACTAAGTACGGGCGCTTTTCTAATTTAGTTATTAAAATTTATATTTGTTCAAAGCAACTTAGGCGCGGGACATTGCGATCCGAAAAAAAACAAAACAAAAACATGCCTTTGCCATAACTACGTGCTTTCTTAGAACCTCCTGTTTTCTTTATCAAATACTCTATAATTTTGTACTCTGCATCATCGAAAATTTTACAATATTATTAGTTAAAATTCTGTGGCCTATTGTATAGTGCCCACGAACCCGAATTTAGTAGAATCGTAACGTCAACTGCAAAGACGAAATATAACCAGAATCATCGTCTTTGTCTCCGGAAGACGAGATGAAATCTGGAGCGGTAGTATCTGTGAGCAAATCTATAGCATTTTGTGCCTCCATGCCCGGCTGTATCACTGAATGTATTCAGGCAAAAGAATGTCTTACAAGATACTAAATGTTCATTTTAATTTTATTCTTGGTTGTCAGAAAATTTCCCTTTGCTATAATATTGTAATCACATTATTATCGTCATTATGTTTTAACAAATAAACTTCTATTTGTGGGAATTCTGTGATGGAATAGGCAACACACGCGACAGGAGAGAGACCCAACAAATAAATTAAATTCAAAACTGTCAACGCAAAATAGAGCTACGATCTTCATGGTGGATGCCATCTTGTTTGCTGGTGTATCGAGTACCGAAAAAGTCGCTTGCAGTTTGCTGGAAGCACACTGCAGCAACTGGAAATTATCTGAGATATTGAACAGAGGTGATGGCTGCGCGCTGAGATTTTGAATACGCCCAGTGGCGTAGCGTGGTGTCAGCCGCCCGGGGCGAAGAAAAATTTCGCCACCCCTTATTTAGGTATCTCAATTTAAAAGACTAAAATATACAGTAATTCTAAAGAACTTTTCGGCAAGAACAATCATCATTATTGTGTATTGTACAGGTTACAAATAAAAAAGTCATGTATATATGTTTTACAATATAATAATCATGTTTATTACAAAAATTTTTACAAGATATTATTATTATTTGTTGTGAAATTTTGCCGCCCCCTAAAAGTGCCGCCCGGGGCGGGCCGCTCCTACCGCCCCCATTACGTTACGCCACTGAATACGCCCAATGATTTTTACTGGAATCCGAAGATAGAATCGAACCATCTGGCTTCCAGTCTTTATTCAATATCTAAAGCGTGTATATTTTGCAAATCAGAGTCACATTCAGTGTATCAGTGTTTTTGTAAGACAAAATTTCTAGTGACTATAGCGTATAAATTGTAAGTGCAATCGAAATCAGTCAAATCAAAGTGTGTAATGGCAAATATTTTCTACTAACTAATTATGTGGAGCTACAGTGAATAGGCTTTGCATTATTACACAAATGAAATCTGCTAATTAATACTTTAGCAATTTCTACATTTTGGATACGTGGCATCAAAACTCGCTTTGCGATGCATTTCTTTGTCGACAGAATCGAAGAGAACCCTTCTATCGCTAGAATAGTGTCTCAGAAAATAAATATAATGTAATATAATAAAATATATATATATATATATATATAATAATAATAACATCTAAGAACAGAGAGACACAAGCATTCTATTATCTAATTACAGTAGTAATCAAAACGTCTCAAAACGTAGAGATTTACAAAAAATCTCGGAGCGTCAAATTTGACGCGATTCCAATACTTTCTCTTGTTTTGTATAGGTACAGTGCATAAGAACTACAAAAATGAAATGGGATATCATTTTATAAATACTCAATATTTTAAAATAAAACCGTCAAAAGGACCACTAAAAAGATTGCCAACCTCGAAAAAGCTATTAACAAATATAACAATTATTTTGTGTACGTTCAGTTCTTTCTTGAAAGTTAAAACTGGGACGTTAATTAAAGTTGAGTTGCAAGATTCTGGACAGACAGATACACGGACAAACTGACAAAATAAGTTAATAAAAAAGGTATAAAAGAAAATGCACCGGGTGGAATGGTGCCCACTAGATAGTCCTATAAATGTTTCAGAACAAGAATTAATAAACAGCGAACTCTTCCTAGAGTAGCTTCAACATTTTATTGAATCCAATAACAGAGAAGAAAGTAATTTCGTTACTTGATGGCCATACCACTCATATAAAAAATTTATGTACACTGAAATTAGCACGAGCTAATAGTATAATTCTTTTGCGGCTAACTGGACACACAACTCACAAATTACAACCACTTGATGTGAGAGTCCTCAGACCTAAGCATCTGTTTTATAAACAAGTTGTAGATTAATGACTGGATTGTCATTCAGGTAAATGTGCCACACAATTCAGAATAGCTACTCTAATAACAATTTACAATAAAGCTGTGTCTATTTGTAATACAGTCAGTAATAACGTCACTGTTTTATTATTGAAGCGCCTATTGTATCGGGTATCTGTGCATTTCTGTGCATTCTAGTAGTGTAAAGTAGATGATGTAACACCATCAATGTTAGGAATTAATGTCACACAAAGCATTTTCAGTGAAGTAAAACAACTGAAACTTAAACTGATACTTCAAGTTTTTAAACTGAATATATTTTAAAGCACTTTCAACCGGAAATGTTGCTTCGTTTTGGAACAGTTTATTGGGAACCCTCTTACAGATGTCATTCAAATAAAATAAATCTTCATTTACACTCGACAAATTAAATTTCTGTCCAGAATTTAATAAGAACCGATAGCAACCGTCAGTCTCGTAACTAAGCAGGTGCAACGGGTGCACATAGGCACAGGGCCCAAGTTGAAGAGTCCCCTGAAATGAGATACCAATGAGTTTTAACTTCTGTTTTGAAACTGTAAATTTTGCTACCTTGGAGTCTATTTCGTTACGTTTTTAGAAGTTAACTTATCATTTTTATCGTATTTGTTTTACTTTCTCGCTGTTATGTATACGTAAGAAGGAAAAGAATTAAAATCGTGTCATATTTGACCATCCTGGTTTTTTTCAAATCCCCACATTTTGAGATCCCCTGAAATCAAAAAAGTCAAAAAAGGGAGAAATTTTGTGGTGTGTATTGGTGTCTATTTCGTTTAATATCTCAAGATGGGGTAAAGATTAAGAAACAAAATTTGGCACGGTCGCTTGTGTATAAGTGGCATCGATGCTATTAAATTTTGGTGGTCAAAGGTCGAAGCGTGAGGAGGTGAGGCCTTATCTTGAGTGGGATCGGACTTAATAAAAATTTTACTCGTTATTAGCATTTATATATATATATACAGAATAGCTACTCTAATAACAATTTACATATACTATATATATATATATATATATATATATACTATGTTACAGTAAAAACCCGTTTTTAGTGAAAACGCGTTTTAACTAGTTGAAACTAGTTTTTACTGGATGTCATTGTTATAACTAGAATTTACTACTAGTCAAAAATGAATTTGAGTTAAAACTAGTTTTAACTAGACAAAACGGGTTTTAACAAAATGGCTTAGTAAAAACTGTTTCGACCGAGGTTATTCAGCTAACACGTTCCTATAGTGTATGATGAATTTCGTATCGCTTTAACCCTTTTCCTCGACATCTTGTTTACGTTTATTTTGCGATCCCTCCTAAGGCAATATAGGTCAGTCAGGCGATATTACTTTAAAAGTTCACCAAAAATCAAATTATCATTATATCTATATGAAAAAAATCACTTACATTTATTAATATCTTTAGTTTTAAATACGATATTTTTCAATACATTTTATTAAAAAAATTTATAAGAAAAAAAATATTATATATCAGAACTGACACACGAACTTGATAATTTGTAACATTTTGTGAAAATTAACATTGTCCAGTTACATAGTTGTTTGCTGGCACTGAGCCAGAAAGACGTAGAATATTGTTTTGTATACTTCGATATAACACTTATGCATGTATGTTTATACGTTGTGATATTATCGCACATTATATCAAACATTTGTTTGAAATCAAAATTTTATACTGCTATCAACTAATATAATGAATTATTATACTTTATTCACTTCGTATCGAACGAGATTATATCTGTTGTTAATAAATTTTACAAAAATTGATATTTACCAAAGTAACAATGAATCAGTACCCTCGAAGTTTTGCTTAAAAAGCCAGGGTACCGATCGATCGGTGCCTTCGGGGACAAAGGGTTAATTAATGTTAATAACACAGATGTGTGACCAACATTTTCAATAAATATCGTATTAAATAATACAAATGTTTTAATCCCAATCATCACATTATTTATTTTCCCCAAACATATTTATGTAGCTAAAATTAGTTTTAACTAATGTTAAAAGTTAAAAAGTTAATGTTTGTTTTTAGTTTTATCTAAAATCTAAACATGTACTGTACAGCAGTAAATTCTAGTTTTAACTAGACAAAACGGGTTATAACAATGACATCCAGTAAAAACTAGTTTCAACTAGTTAAAACGCGTTTTCACTAAAAACGGGTTTTTACTGTAACATATATATGTTTATTTATTTATTTATAAAACTCGTCACTATGTTCAAAATTAAGTTTTTTGCCATTTTATAATAGTTAATAATGTAAAAAGTTTTTCTTAACAGATGGCACCATTCACAATTTTATTTATTATGATTAATAATATAAAAGTTATTTTTTAAATATAATCTTATAACAACCGGAAAAGTTATGCAACTCGTTGCTGAACTGTTTTATTTATCGTGACGTTTTCCTATCAGTACACAAAGATGTGTCTATAGCCTATCTTTTGGTCCGTGTGTGATGAGGAAATTTGAAGGTGATTTTTGAAATAAAGGATTTTTTTGGGGGGGAAATAATTCATTTTAATACTGGAGGTATTAAAATAAGACATAGAAGCATCAAATGTTTTATTTAAACCGTAAAATAGTTAACATTATTTAGATTATTTTTTAAATTATTATTTTACGATTTTTAAAGTGTCTAATATGTATACTACACTATTAATGCAATAGTGATCTTATTATTGAAGCTATTTTATTTTATGTACGAAATACATTAAATATAATCCGATACAAAATTTTTGTTTGTATTTACATTTCTTATAACCGAAAAATAATTTGTTTAAAACTTATTTGTTTTGAAAGTAGATTTTTTTGCAATATAGACAACTGTAACACAATTATACAGTTGTGTAAAACTGTAACACAACTGTATAGTTTTGTGTTTCTATGTAGACTTAGACCTAAACCTATATCAATAGACTCGTTAACAGGTCTACAAAACTATCTGCTGTCATACAATATAGACCATTCAACTGCACAATTGTGTGACTGGAAGCAATTACGAAGCAATTACTATATTCAAATTTGTATACTTCTCATAATAAAATATAATCGTGGTGTAAATTTTGTTTCGTATAAATTATTTCACCTCAAAATAATAGCCTCTTCAAACGAACGGATAAAGCGGATAAAATTTTAATCCATTTTTTTCCCTTGTTATGATACAGCCTACACCATTAAAAACTGAAGTGCTTTATAACGAGATAAAACGATGGCTTTTCTAGTGTAGTGACCTCTAGCCATTTTGACATAAATGGAAAATTATTAAATGAAATACGATCAAAATCCGATTTATATTTCCATTTTAACATCTATTAAACTGCGAACAGTATTCTACTGATATCATTTTTTCATTATGATAAAGTACAGTAGGTTATTTTCTCTACTGTGATAAGATAAATAGCAGTTGTTTTAATATTTTAGCTCATTTTTTAATGTAGAATTAAATTAAATTTTATTTCTTTACAATAATATTTTTTTATTAAGTTTTAAATAAGAAAAACTCCAAAATATTTTTTTTAAAAAGTACAACTTCATAGCATATTATTCATTAATTTTATAATACATAAATAATTCAAAAAAGCGATTATAGGGATTAAATCGCAATTATTCATTCTAAGAATTCAAGTTATTTTCAAATATAAAATTCAAAAATTTATTTCATTTTATCACAGATGGTGTTATATTCATACCCTTTCGTACTCTCTAAACAATTAATTATTATTTATTTAGTTTAATTTTATTAGCTGAATAATTAAAATTAATTCACGTGCAAACTGAAATTTTAATTAATTACTATTATTATTTTAAGTAATTTAAGCAGTCTCATATTGACAAATATATTAATATATAATTAATAAGAATTTTCGGCCGATAACTAAAATATAAATAAGAACGGTCCATCCATTTTTTAAATTAAATCTTTTATATTTGCAAATAAAAATAAATATTCGATTTTTGACGTTATTTTAACCGATGTTGACATTTTCTGAGATTTTTCCTCTCCCGAAGAATGGATCATCTCTTTAAGGAAAACTGGTAATAAAACAGAGTCGGTCACAATCGATAAATCTACTCAAAGATGATGAGGTCGTAGTGGCAGTTATATTCACATTCTTGCTGACATTTTCTAAAGTCTCCGTCTTTACACGTAATTGGATGAGTACTTTTGGTTGATCCTTTGATTCATCCGATTATTTTCCGATGAGAACATAATGTATATTTAATATACAGCATAAAGATTATTTCCGTGATTTAATATTTAATTTATATTATTTTTTTTAGTACTTTAGGTTCGTGTTTTGTTTCTAAATTCTTTTTTTTTCATTTAGTCTAATTAGAATTAAATTTACTTTCTTGTCGTGAAATACATTTAAGTAATCATTACCATTAAAATTCCGTAATTTTCTGTTATACAGTATTTTAAATTTTTTGTATAATATATATATCTATATATATAAAAACGAATGTATGTCTGTGTGTGTGTGTGTGTGTGTTTATCCTTCATGTATTACCACACCATTTATCCGATTGCCATGAAACTTTGGAAAGTTGTTTAATACATTCCCGCGAAGGTTTGTGGCATATGTGAAGATCCCCATTTCCCCCCTTTCAAAAATATATTTATATATGGATTAAGGCTTTTATGTCCAATAAATGGCGCTAACTTCAGACGACCTAAGTTTGCTTTTCTGTGAGGCATTATGCTTTTCTGTGAGAATGGACCTAAGCAGATCATTTTCTACCTATCTATATAAATAAAATATGGCGTTTGTTTGTTCCTACAGATTCCTTTGAAATTTTGACAACGTTGCATTCGAATATGCACGTATTTTTATATAATATACATGTCGAAATTCTCCCTACGGGGGAAGATGGACGGGATTAAGGCTTACCGTGAAGAACTCGGCTTCTATTTATACTATTTTACATGCGGTTTTTTGCGATTTTAATTGCGTTTTAATAGGTGACGTCAACAGAATATACACTAGACAGGGATTTTTTGAAATTCCCCCCATGGGGGAAGTGTTACACATTTATAATAGATACATTTTGAGCCACAACAACGCGTGGCCGGGTCAGCTAGTATATATATATATATATATACACTGTATACTGTAACACATACAGTATACAATATATACATATAATTGTAATAGAAAGTATTTATTGTAATAGAAAATTGGGTTAATGTTACCTATGGTTCCAAAATGGCGGCTCGTCTCTGATTCCAGCAAATAGAAGAAAGGAAACAGTGAGGACGCACGTTCTAATCTAACCTAACCTATTCTAATAAATTACCATAATTATTACCAACAAAATTATTAGAATAGGTTAGGTTAGGTGAGAACGTGCGTCCCCACTGTTTCCTTTCTTCTATTTGCTGGAATCAGAGACGAGCCGCCATTTTGGAACCATAGGTAGCATTAACCGAAAATTGTATTACAACAAACAAAAAAGTTCTGACATGAAAACAATTGAAATTTTTCAAAATTTTTAAGACAATGTTTCTGTTAATGTATAACACACACACACACACACACACACATATATATATATATATATATAACATTACTTACCTGTATAACATACAAGTATATTATTACTGTATATACTGTATATATTATTTTACTGTCTATACATTATATACAGTAATAATTAATAATAGAATATTGTATATACTGTATAACAGAAAATTCCATTATAATAAACAGAAAAATTCTGACATAAAAGAAAAAAGTTGAAATTTTTGAAAATTTTTTAAATCAGAATTTTTCTCTTTATTGTCAAAGTTATAAATAAATAACTTTATGCTCAATAGTTAATCGCCAAATTTGGGGTTTGGATAAAATGCTTGATGATGGGGTTCGTGTCAAATGTCGTGTGATAGTCGTGAGAAATGACAGAGCAAATCGATTAGACCAGAGATGAATTAAGTCTAGTATTTTGTTGCTGTTCATTTTATATAGAAAAATATAAAAATCAATATTTTAATATAACCTTGTGAAATTGTATTTATACAAATGTTGTCACATTATATGCAATTTATATATCGAAAGATATTTAGTTTTAAATTAAATGATTATTTTTTTTTAATTTTATGTTATGAAAATTCAATTTTTACAAAAATTTCTCATGCAATAGGTAAACAACCTGGAAACGATCAATGTAGCTTTTTCCTCAGAGGAATTGAATAACTCTTCTGTAAAGTGAATGACCTAGTCTATTGCGGGTGTTTAATGACTGTATATAATAAAATTTTTAGTATTTTCAAAGCATAATTTCATTAATTATGTTTTTGAAAAAGTATAAAATTATTATTAACTGGTAGATATATATTTTATTATTTGAATGAAGAATGACTTTTGTATAAATAAATAATTTATTGTTCTGTATAAATACTTTCCATTTAATGTTTCCAGGAAATTTTTATTGTAAATAGAATCTATATTAAATTTTAGAGTAGAATGAAAATAATAAAAATCCGTTATATTATATTCTATAAAATCTGATAATATATACATTTTATTTGTAGAATATATTATAAAAATACAGGTATACCTCGAGTTACGTCGTTCCCGATTATACGTCGTTTGTCAAAAAAGTATATGGAAAAATAAAAATCAAGTTTAAATCAGTTTATTCGACTTTAAATTTGTCCGCCACACACATTGAAGTAGTAATATCACTAGAAAAGCATTAAAAGCACATAAAATCATATGAAAATATGTACATTTATAGTAAATGTTAGTATAATCATTATAAATCTTAGAGAACGAAACATGAAAACATCTGTGTTTCTGTGTTGTCGTCTTATTTAGCGGTCTTTAAGTGCTCATTATTGGCGTTTAGTTACGACGTAAGTCGTAGTTCCGTCTTACGTCGTAACTACACAAGTAAATTCGACTTACGTCGCCTTTCCTGGAACCAATTACCGACGTAAGACGAGTATACCTGTATTATTATTTCAATATTAATTTTACAAATATTGTATTACGAGTTAATGTAGTTTTCATACAAAGTATATTATAAAATAACAAATTCAAAATTAACATTTTAATGATTAGTGCACTTTAATCATTCTTCTTTATTTTAAAAGAAAATAAAAATTTAATTGATTAAACTCTATTTAATAACAGTAAAGCATTAGCAAATAAATTTTTTATGTAATGTTTACAAGAAAAATTAATAAAATTAAATCGTAAGTAAAAAAATTTATGAAATTTGTAGTTTACAATAGCACATTATAAGTTTCTTGAAAAACTAAACTCACTATACTACTCAATTTACGGAATTTATAGTACGTTTATTTTTTAAATATATTATAACATTTAAAATCTTATTACAGTGTAAACAATAATTAAGATTTTAGAAAATAAATGTGTGTTTAAAATATTCTTGAAATTATTTTACAGTAAAAAAAACATTTTTTTAAAAAAGTTTTTGTTGTGAATGAAACATTAAAACTTGAAAAAAAATGAATGGGGTGAGCTGAATAAAGAATCTTTGCTTCAATTGTAAATTTTATAATTGAACTAAAAAAAGCTTAACTCAGTTCATTCAGTTTTCAATGAAAATTAGATGAGGTAGAAAAAATAAAAGAGGGGGGAAATAGATAAGAAAGGAAAAGCTCTTTATTTCTAATTTTATCAGTTCTTGAGTTTATTTCAATATCGATCTAAAGTGTTCAAAAAGTTATATTTTTAATGTGCTATTAAAAGAATAATAGTTTTAATTGATCGTGCAATAATTTCTTTTAGATAGGCCTACATATACAGTATATACTACAAAGTCAAAGACATTTTAATGCATGTATTTAAATTGTAAATAATTAGAATAAATTATAATAATATAAATAATATATATATATATATATTGAATAACGTAATTATTACGAAAAATACATTTGAAAATTGTTTTATTACCGTAAATTATATAAGAATATTATTTAAATTTTATTTAACAATCAAATAAATTTATATTTAAAATTATAATTATTATCTGGCACTCGTTTATTTCAGAATTTCGTTATTTAAAATTATTACATTTATGATGACATTGTTAATTATTCTGTAAACATAATTCTGTTTGTTTACGCAAAGTTTATGAATTATTATATATAATTATGAAACTCATTTATTATCCTGATGAATTATTCGATCTTAATAAATATAATATAATAAAAAAGTTGAGATTACTTTCTTTACAATATAAAGCGAAATAAATTCTGTAGAACTATCGCTCTTAAAAGAATTCACCACCTGTGTGCTCTCATACACACATAATCATAATAGCCTTCAATTCTTTTCTCAACTCTCTTCGAAGCTTTACATTCTTCTAGAAACACTATTAATCATGTTATTTCTAAAAATTTTCTATCGTTTTTATTTGTTATTACTTTTTAAATCTTTGATACCATTTCTCATTCTGTTGAAATTCGTTTTTCAATTCAATTACGAAAACTCTACACTGCATTAGAATAAGTTTTTTTCAAATAATAATTTTTAATATTAGTTATTTGTTTTAACAAAATTTATTTGTATTATTATAATATGTAATCTTACATCGGATTCAAATTTAATATTCTGTTAGAATACACTTATTATCTCTTGTGAAAACTAATCAATATTGTAAGTTTAAGCTAATATAACAAATCAAAACTGTCTTGACTCTTTTTGCAATTAATATATTTTCTAGGGAGACATACAAAAAAATAAAGTTAAAACAAAAGATATGCATTTATAAAAATACATATTTGATTATAAATTAAACTTATAACAAATTTTATTGATTCCATGAAATTAAATCAGTATCGATTAACATGACCAGAGTCTTGTTTTAAAATAATGAATTCTGTCTAACTTCTATGTAGAATATTATTTTAATAGTAATTTGTACCGCTGTAAAATACATATATTCCTGTTATTTGATTTCTTCTGATATTATTTTGTATTATATATATATACAGAGCTGGACTTACTTTTTGTGGCCCTAAGCTACGACATAACATAACAGAACCTGTCTTCCATCAAATAATGATACTGTACAGTACATGTAATTATGTGAGTTGAAACAAAAGACTGTACAAAAGCTAAACCAACTCTTGCTGGTTTAGCTTTTGTACAAATTTGGCCCTATATGTATATAAATAAATATAAATAACAAGAGGAGAGAGAGAGAGAAAAAAAATTATTTGAAATTTTAACATTAAAGAATTGTCTATAACTTGGCAACATGCTCGAAATTCTAACTGTTAAATTAAAATATATAATATCAAAATTAAGTTAGAGCATGTTTAAATACTAAGCACAGCTACTTAAAATATCTTATATATTTAAAAAAATAATTATTTTGAAATAATACTAATGCATTTCTCGATTTGAATTAAAATTAAAAATTCTTTAAATTGTTTATTACTTGATAAAAGTTTTTTCTTTATTGAATTCTAGTTTGCACAGGAACGTTATGAACGAGTACATAAATGGAATGTAAATTTAAATCTTCTTGTAAATAGAAAGAAAATGTTTACTACAAACAAACTTAAATGCTTATTTAATTAATTAAAAGCTCATTTTGTTTATATTAAATATTGTTTAAATGTCAAATTTACAAATGTATAAAACGTTAACCTTAATCTCATAAACTAGGTCAAGTAATACTACGGAACCAGACTTTACTATTTTAAAAGATTTAGATCATAATGAAAAAGAAAAACTGTTTTTTTTTTATAATTTAATATATAAATTAGCCTCCAGATAGGTAAATAATAAATTCGATCGATTTATTTTATCAAGACAATCAGATATTAAAACATAGTGAACAATCAACTTCATTCAGTTGTCTCTTTGCCAATACTGGAAAAGATTGGCCTCACCCAACAGTAATCTTAAATTCGATTAATTTTCTTTTTTTATAATTTAAGTTATTTAATATATGTACCGTATATATTGGAATAGACACCATTATCGTAATCATGGAGCTAGTTTTTGAATGTAAATTTTTACCATTCTATCAGTAAACATATCTTATGTTTGACATAAAATCCCATTGTATTTTCTTCCGCTGATAAAATAATTTAATAACATTTTTATTTTAAAAAAGAAATAATTTTATTAACTTTTAATATTCATTTTTCAATAATAAATTTAAAAAATAAATAAATATTAACTTCTTTACAGTGTAGTAGATGACAATACTTTGCCAATTTTCTTGTACTTTTAAATTTGGCACAATTCATATATTCATAAACGAAAAAAACAGAAGGAATAATTATAACATAAATTTGTATATGTAAACTAAAAAGCTATAATGTTGAATTATTTAAATGTTTTTTACCTTTTAATAAATTTATCTATAAACATTATTATTTCGAATATAAAGTAAAGTTTGATTTATTCAACCTGTGAACTGAATTAAGGCTGATTGAGTTTAAATATTAAAGACAAAAGGACATTGTTTAAACTATTAATTAAAATCCATTTCATTAAAACAGTAATAAATATTTGATATTTTAAATTAATCATTTTGCCAATTTATTTATGCTTTATTTAGACTTGTGTTTATTGCATATTATTTATATCAATAGATTAGGATTTAGGTCATTAAAATACTTTGTATGTAAAAATTTTAATTGCTGAAATAAAAATTACTATAAAAACACGTGTTTATTTCTATCAGTATTCAGAATAATTATAATTCGAAATATCAATTTTTAATACTCTTTTAAACCATAAAATAATATATAGAAGTTAGTTATTGCGGTTAGTGTTACCTATGGTTCCAAGATGGCGGCTCGTCTGATTCCAGCAAGGAAACAGTGGGGACGCACGTTCTAACCTAACCTAACCTATTCTAATAATTTTGTTGGTAATAATTATGGTAATTTATTAGAATAGGTTAGATTAGGTTAGAACGTACGACCCCACTGTTTCCCTTCTTCTATTTGCTGGAATCTTGAGCTGCCATCTTGGAACCATAGATAACATTAATCGTTACTGCATATTTCCTTTGGCTAATTTTATTTCGTCGAAGATTAATGTACATTAATTGAATGCAAGT
Source organism: Centruroides vittatus (assembly GCF_030686945.1). Classification (NCBI taxonomy): domain Eukaryota; kingdom Metazoa; phylum Arthropoda; class Arachnida; order Scorpiones; family Buthidae; genus Centruroides; species Centruroides vittatus. The sequence goes on along the minus strand of NW_027122690.1, from coordinate 2,012,928 downwards.
TTAAATTATGCAATATTAAAGTAAATTCTCGTTATGATTGATAGTTATTGATACTAGAATTATCATTTTTACTTATGATGATAAGTTTCTTATGTGCAAAATTGCATTTTTAACGGTAATTTCGAGTGAAACCACGTGTTATTTTACAAAATCAAAGTTTTGAGTGAATTGATGTTCAACTTTTAATTATGCAATTACTTCCGTGTAAATATATCCACGAAATAATGGGTTGCAGAGAGCATCACAATGTTTAATTTCCGGCAACTTTGATGGCGAGTATGTGAGAGACATTACACCTTTATTCATGCAGGACAATCGAGTTTTCAATGATTGTAACATAACACCTGCATCCACTCATGCCTTCAATTATACGGCTCGCTGAACATCACGTTACAACTTTTATGAACAAGGTATGTGAAAAATTAAAAGCAGATAAGAAATTCATTTTAATTAAAATATATTACAAATTAACACGATTTATATTAAACAATAAAATAATGATTCAAATAAAAATGGTGTAAAAGAAAGTTTAACCAAAACAGGTTGATGTAAAAAAGAAATTTAAAGAAAAAACATATATAATACCAAACATCAATAAAAGAATTGCAAATAGAAACGAAATATATATAAAAAAATTACTAGATTTTAAAATAACTAAGGAAATCATACGGTTTATAAATTCTCTTTTTTATTAATAATAATTTTAAAATATTTTAATTACTTTTATTGGGCTTTTCGATATTAGGAGTGGAGGATGATGAAGATGCAACAACCCTTACCATTACGTCACTACAGTGCATTTAAACACATATATCATGATTAAATTCTGCAGTTGGTGCCGCTTATCAATTTCGGATGGGATGGGCCACCCCCTAAAACATCATTCAAATGCTTTATCATCGGGATTAGGCATGGCTTTAAAGTCTATCTTAATTAGAATTGGGTAAATTTTGAGTTGCGAAATTTCAGTATATGATACAAAGCAAATTAAATAAAAGCGTTTAAGAATTTTGTGATATTTTTTTTAATTTTTATTTTCTAAAACATAAAAATAAAGAAAATTAATTTGAGTTTTCGAATTTTAATTTTATAAAAAAAAAAAAAAAAACTATTCAACATTCAGACAGGGCTCCCATTTGTTTTACTTTTTGTTAAAATATTCCTGCTTTGTCCTACTTTTTGTATGTACGCCGTATTTCCTATTTTTTAAGCGTAAAATGGTTAATGTTACCTATGGTTTCAAAATGGCGGCTCGTCTCTGATTTTAGCAAATAGAAGAAAGGAAACAGTAGGGACTCACGTTCTAACCTAACCTAACCTATTCTAATAAATTACCATAATTATTACCAACAAAATTATGGTAATTTATTAGAATAGGTTAGGTTAGGTTAGAACGTGAGTCCCTACTGTTTCCTTTCTTCTATTTGCTGAAATCAGAGACGAGCCGCCATTTTGAAACCATAGGTAACATTAACCAGTAAAATTTTGGATACATGTATGTACTTTTATTTTTTTTGGCCGTTCATTATTCTAGACCAGATCAAAAATTCTTTGTAAACCTGTTTTCAAAACTCTATAGCTGTTTTTCATTTCAAGTTTGTTTTTATCCACATCTCATCACATATATAATAGGAATTTTAAAGTCAGTCAAATGAAATTGTTGGGTTATGTTGAAAGAATGCACTCAGACTGGTTGCGAAACTTTGTGTAGGCTCAAAAAATAGAAACAATCTGACCTCGAGGACTGTTACAGGAAAAAAGAAAATGGTTGGACAAACCAGAAAATCTAAAACTGTTAAGAATATTTAACTGAAAAATCATTATGGCAAACAGAAAAAGCTGAAAATAGATTGTCTGCAGCTAGGAACTTCAAAGGCTCACAATGCTAGCAAGATGGTGATGATACTAGGATATTTTCTTGTAATTCAAAAAATTGTCAACCTGTTGACAATTTGTGATTTCTTGATTTGTTTTATATGATAAATAACACTTACTTCATTCATAAGTATAAATAACAAGCTGACTGCTGCTGTAATGGGGGAAGATGTTTGCAACAACTGTTTATTTTTTTATCCCTGTTCTAGGACTTCTATAAAATTCTGCATTATTGTCAGTTTGTTCATTTAACTTTGCTTCCAGGAATAAAATTTGGCAAACAAAAAATTAACCAGGCATTTATTATTGTATAGGGAACAATTAAGGAAATTACAACTGGTCACTTAAAAGGGATATAAGACCACCTGGGGGAAAATTGGAATATTCGCTTAAAAGTGATGTTCACTTACATGAGGTTCAAATAACAGCAAATTATGGCATTTTCGAGGAAAATTTTCTGACTGTTCACTTAAGTTCATGAAGTGTTCACTAAGAAAGTTCTCATTGTACTTATTTTATTTTCTTTTTAAAAGTTTTTTCAATATTTAGTGGATAGTTGATGGGTGATTCACAGGAGAATGGTGCAGGCAACATACCATAAGTAAAAGATATAAATGTTTTACTTATAGTATGTATTTTATAAAATCCGTACTAAATTTTATAAATTACTTTATAATTACTATATTTGATCGCTTCTAAGACATACTCGCTTGTGTTTAGAAGTGCTGCATTGTCACATTTAGCGTGATGATGATCAACAATTATCGTATCATTAATAAATCTGAAAAATTAATTTGTTTCTTCTTTTAACTGAAGATATGAATCAACACATGGCTTGATGCAATGATATTTTATTGTTCCTTAAAATACATTTCAAGTACCTAAGTATCCCTCTTCAGTCAGATGGCATTCTACGTTGTTGAAATGCATTGCAAAACATGAATGAGACTACATTTTCACTTTATTATTAGTAAACAATTGCTATGTTTAAAAAGCATTTGAGAAGTTCAGATGCAACAGATATGCTCAATTTATTTAAAAATTGAAGTAAAGAATTCTTTATATGATGGCCCCATGCAAATAGTAGCATGCTCAGAGCGAAGATTGAAGTAAAATCTAAGCAATATATCAATTTTTTCTTAACGGACCTATTACTTTTGCATCTGAAATCCTCATTTGAAAACTACGGGAATAAATAAAAATCACATTAATAATTGAAAAGGAAGTTAAAGTTTAAAAAAAGAGCCTCAGTGACACTTTTTAACATTTTAAAGAAAACATGAAACTGAAATATTGTTGTTTGTTTTTTTAATTGTCCTACTTTTTCATGCGTTGTTGGTGGAAGCCCTGATTTACGTTATTACGTGTTATTGAAAACTGAAAAATGTCATAAACTATAATAGTTAATCAAACATTAAGAAAAACTGTAATATATTCTTGTCTTTTTTTTACGAAAGTAATCTTAAATACATTAATTTGTTTTTTCTCCTCTGGTCTGTGTACTAGAAATGTAATCTGCAGTATGTAAATCTGGTAGTTTTATCATTGAATTTCATTACGATCATTTTGATTTTTTCGATTTATATTATTAATTATTCACTTAAAACAAATGAATAAATTTAATCTTATAAATAATTGAATTAACTTAATGTTTCCACAGTACAATATAAGTTTTACTATTTGATTAATTAAAATTATTATATAGTAAAGAAACATTATTTATTTAGTTTAATATATAAAATTTTATAAATTAAAAATGTAAAATAATTTAAAAGTTGTTTATATAAATAAAACTGAATTTTACCAGTGTGATTCCACGTTGCTGCATCAAGAGACAAAAACTATCGAACGAAATATGTATTTGAAGTGAATCAAATAATATATTCCAAACGAAATATTAGTTTTGATAATATTTGTAGAGACTTTTCGAACGATAGATGGACTCTCACGAAAGACAACTGGTAACAAAACAGAGTTTGCTGCAATCGATAAGTCTCATGAAGGTGAAAAGGTCGGAGTACGGGTTATATCGCGTGCCTGCTGACATTTACCAAAGTTTCCATTTATAAAGTAATTGGACCATTTTAGTTTCATCTCTCGATTCATCCGACAAATTTATCATAACAATAGTATTGTAGTAATATCGTCACCTATATTTTCTTTGCTATTAATAAATTTAACATTCGAGATAAATATGATAGTTGCAGTTTTCCGTTTCTATTTTTAGAAATTTAAGCACTGTTTAATTTATGTAGATTTACAAACTAAAAATGGTATCTATTCTTTAATGTATATTCATTCTTTCAATCAATAGGTCAGTACAACAGTAAATATGTTGTACTGACCTTACGGTACAACATCCAGTTTGGACTGGAGCAACTTTTATTTGTTTTTATTTTCTTTAACGTATTATTTATATAAGTTAATCTATTCCTTAAATTTTTAAATTCGAGAATAAGTAATACTTTTATTTAAAAAATTTTCTTTTATGAATTATTAAAGTTATTGTCTAAAAACAGGACTAGTTTATATAAATTATGAGACAAATACATCTATTTTTTATGAGCTTATAGATGATGTATATGTATTTTTAAATAGCTCTAAGATTAACCTACTTTGAAAATTTTTGGAAACTCCCTTTGGACGATTTCTTCAAAATAACTGTTTGTTAATTCATAAGTAATTGATTGCATGCAAATTATTACGAACGTATCAATTAATTAATTCTCTTACCGTTTAAATAAGCATTAGTTTTGTATTAAATTAAAAGAAATTAATTTAGAAACATTAAATTTACAATAATTTTAAAATAAGATATAGGCCTATTCAATAATTATATTGTTATAATGATAGTTGTTAAAGTTGCAAACGTGTGTAGTCTATACATATACATATAGATAAGTAAATAAAGTAATTTGATATATTTAAAGAAAAAGACAAAATAACCTATTAGGTAAGTAAAAAATTCATATTTATATAATATACATACATATATATAACATTCGAAACAACAATATTTTACAAATACAAGCAATATAATAAGCAGGCAAAAATACTGTTTCAGTTAAAGCGAAGACAAAAAATGCAATTTTTCTTAGAACTTGTGCGCTGTAGTGAAAACATCCATAAATATAGCTGTAAAAATTTTATTTTCTTCTTTATAAATCAAATAATATCCCCATTATACAATTAGTCCAACTAATCAATCACCACGCAACACAATATTTATATATATATGTATATATATATAGGGCCTTTATATATATATTTATACAGTTTCTTGTTAAACAGACGGTAGTTGGCAGAAATAACAATAAATATATGAATTTTGTAATAACCCACCTTCATATTTCATGGATATAATGTATATATTATTTTCCGATGTAATGATATATTCAGCTGCCTTTATATTCAGATATAGCAAATTTCTTGACAGATATGTTACAATAGCTATACACTTTGATAGTGCAAGAAACATTTTTATAATGTTCCTTAATGGAGAGAAAAGAATCTGGTAATTTATATACTGAGGATTACATTGATATTTTTCTACATTCGCAATTTTTCAACAAAATATAATATAGAGTATATACTTAGACAACTAAAACATTTATAATATGGCCTTTCTTTAACTGATAAATAATGCAATATGAAAACCATAAAATATATATTTATTAATTGCAAATAATTCGGTATATTTAGGTTTATTTGATTAAAAAAATTAATTAATCAATCTCTCAGTTACACTCAACTTACAATAGGATAGATCAAATCAAATACAATTCATTTACACAAGTTAAATATTCATTCAATTTAATATTTATTACTTAAAAGAAGGCTGTATTTAATATTAATGTATAAAAACCGAATTAATCATTTACTAAATAAACAATGTAATATTTTTAATTATTATTCTTAAATAATGATATTGAAATTTGTATTATTATTGATTTTATGCTGTTAGGTTATTAAAAAATTCATTATTTTTTGGGTAAAATTTTAAATTATTCGATTTGATCCAGCCTATTCCGCTAACACACGTAACTGAAAATGCTTAAAGTTAAATAATAATAATAATAATAATAATAAATTTATGTACGAATATATTTTAACAATGTTCTTAACTCTATCAACAACATTAATAATAAGTTTTTAAATACATCGTTAAAATAATGAATGGTAGCTAAGCAAATATTTATTTTTTGGTTTTGTATTTTAATTAAAAGATACATATTTTTTATGGAAAAATTGTTAAAATTTAGCAGGATTCAATACTAGAATCCAGGAAGCATAAATGAACATATATTTCAATTTTTCTATCTACGTACAGTATTCTATGCTCTCTAATAACATATACAATGTAATTATTTTTAGTACAATTTGAATGCATGATAAATATTTTAGGATAGGTATTTTATCATAAAATGGACAAGAGCTACGTAAGGACTGTTAAATTAGTCCTCGAATAGAACAAAATTATCAGCCTTATAATTCGTATCTACTCTACACTGAATTTCAGTAACTAGACATAGTTCAAAAGACGACAATACTGTACTTTAAAAGACGTATTTCGAACGTCATATAATCTCATCTAATAATTTTTATGTAATGTAACAAATGGTTTGTGTTTATTCTTTCAGTTTTCGGGTTTCTCAAAACTTTTCTTTGTCTTCGTTGATGAGTACTTGAGTCTCGGGAATACTGTTCAAACTGGTTGGAGTTAGGCTGTTAGTCTGATTGCTCGTAACATTGGATTCTTCAGTTGGCGATAATGGAAGGGATTGCATATGATCTGTTCCAAAATCATTTTCTTCAGGAACTGGCGACGTGGGCGTCAAATTTTCATTTGCTGAATCTCTGGCCATGACTGTTTTCCTACCAAAATTGGACTGACTTTCGGCGCAGAATACTTTAATTAAGCACAGCAAGGAACCAATGCCAATAAAACACAAACCTATAGTGTGAGTAGTGGATACATTAGCACCAACGCCAACAAAAACTAAAACCAAGCCAGTCATTAAGAATATTGTTCCAATGTACATCAAAATGCGAAGCTTCTCCTTTTCGATGTAACATGTTTTCCTGTGTCTCGATATATATATAGGTCCAGATTGACTTTCTTGTAGACTGTTAATAGTGCTGATACTCTGCGTTGTGGATCTCTTATATCGAGGTAACCTTCCTTTCGACAGCGAAGTCAAGCTGCTATTTCTGCTCGGAGGTTGCTTGGTCCTCTTCCTCTCCCTTCTCAAGGCAACAGCGGGCATTGCTGAAATCATGATTTATCTAAAAAGAAAATTTCTTTATTAGAAACATCGATAATAAATCCTAATTCAAGCAATACTTATATCAAGTTTATTATATTGTTATAAATGATTGGTCGTTATAAGAAAGAATATTTTACACAAACAGCTCAAAGTAAGAAATCGATCAATACAATTTCTATACCCAAAGGAATTCAATAACAATTGAGTAAATGATTATCCTAAACTCTTATGAATACTTAACGAGCGGAAAATAACAAAGATTTCTTCTTCTTCTTAAGATAATCTCCTAAGAATTAATCTTCTTAATTGAATATTTCACTCTATAAATTTTTAATATCTTTATTATTTAATATATTATTAAAAAATAAGTTGTAAATTTTTTTACGAACCGAATCAAATGATTAAAATATATGCTTAATTTATTTTAAATGAATATTTATAAGGTAGAATTACTGTCCATAAATTAAACAAATTATCCGTAAATATTGTTTAATCAAATTATTGTACAGTTCGTTTTATTAATATTAATTGCACTACATCTGCCTAACTATATAGTACGTAATTCTATAATAATAGAGTTTAATGATGAGCTATATATATATATATTTTCATCTTTGGCAAACCATATTATAACGAGAAAATGCGATTGATGATAGTTGTTACTACTGAAAAAAAATTACAAAAAATACATGTATTCACTTTGTTCTTTTGTGGTTTTTTTTAAAAGACCTCGACCTCATTTCACAGCAACTTTATACAAATATTTTTATTTCATTTACTTAATTTAAATGCTTTACATGAATACAGTAATTACTTTTTACATAGCTTAACACTGAAATTCTAGAAATAGGATTAATTCTTAACATAACATTTAAAAATTTTACAACTGATCGATTATTAATTGAAAATTTATATAATATGTTGAGTTAAATAACAATTTATTATATGAATAAATTAATAACGAAAAGTTTTAAAACAATTTAAAATAAATTATGAACAATATAAATTTTCCCTATTCAGAAAGTTAATTGTACTTTTTTGCTAAAAATAAATATATTCTACAACTTATGAATGTAATTTATAGTAGACTATAAATTAAGTAAACTAAATCTTTTTGTAAAAGAATTTACAGAATTTCTCTCTTTTACAATATTTTAGATGATTATTCATCCGAAAACGTTGTTATAAAGGCAATTCGGCTAAAGCTGACTTTTTAATAATCCCTTTAAATTTCAATTTTATTCGCTCAAACAAAGTTAAAATTTTTGCCAATAATATAGTTATTATTTGCTTTATCAAATATATTATAATTATAATCAAATCATTAAAATTATTGTTTGCCATGGAAGTATTTTGAAACCTTATCATTGAATTATATCTTACGAAAAATCGATTTCACCTCGAAAGAAGATAGATATATCTGCATAATGATAGCTTTTCTTTCGTGAAAAATTATTTCCTTCTTTTTTTTTAGATTACTTTATAGTTCGATAAATATTTTAATAAATAAGTAAAGTTAAGACAAAAATAAATTGTAAAAAATTAAGGTTAATGTTACCTATGGTTCCAAAATGGCGGCTCGTCTCTGATTCCAGCAAATAGAAGAAAGGAAACAATGGGGACGCACGTTCTAACCTAACCTAACCTACTCTAATAAACTACCATAATTATTACCAACAAAATTATTAGAATAGGTTAGGTTAGGTGAGAACGTGCGTCCCCACTGTTTCCTTTCTTCTATTTGCTGGAATCAGAGACGAGCCGCCATTTTGGAACCATAGGTAACATCAACCAAAATTAATAATAACATTAAATTAGTAGAGATCTAATTCTAATCTCTACTGATTCTGATAAGGGAAATTAATATTTACTAATTGTATTAATTAATTTTACTCTTAATGGTGTAGGCCCAGGAGTGCGAAACTATGGCACGTAATGTATCGTACGATTTCGGTTTTTTCAATTATCCTTTCGGTTTATAACCTGATCATCCTCTTTTTTAGTTAGCTTCTAAACATTTCTTGTAGTTAAAGCATATTCATTTTATTTCTTTAAACATCAGGTCTAATACTGCGGGTCTAAAACTTCGACACGCATAAATACTTCTAAAGATAATTACGCTCGCTACGTAGCATCTGGGCTAAAAAGGTTCGCCATCCCTAGTTTAGGCTATTTAAAAAGTTTGATTAATTTTATGAGAATTTAAATAATACTGTATTATTAAACACAAAATTATCCTACTGAGTGTTAGATAAACATAATCTTAAACGTTTAAAATCATTGAAAATTGATTTATCTAAGCTTTGCGAATTTACTATTCGGAATATTTTGACTGGGGTTATAGAATCAGCATCATTACAAAGAAATATCGTAAACACGAAATACTTGTTAGCAATTAATAATATTTTGACAAAGTAAATATAATCTCATAGTAAATCTTGTGTAAGTAAGGAATCTTTTCTGTTTTTCTTCAATTAATTGTGCTGCAACACACTGCAACACACACATCATATTTACAAACCTCTTAATTGTAGTTCTTACAGTAGTAATAATAGTGACAGCTAAACGAAACAGAACAATAACTATGGTTGGGTTTAGTAGAGTGCACACGTGAAACCGTTCAGACTCAATGATGCTGAACGAAAGTTTTCGAAATGATCTCACTCATATTGTTAATAATATATCTCGTTAATTTCAGAAATGTATTCTTTGTATAAAATTCAATTTCGGATCAACTCATTTGTGAATAAATTACATAGATAAACTCGATTTCTAACTTCTTGATCTGCAATTTGAAAAAAATTGGAAACCTATTATTTTCCACTGTTGTCTGTTCTTCCTTAATCCCGAGAACAGTGTAAAAGTTGCGACAGGATAAGGAAATCTTGGGGGCAGGAGATCCCGATTAACTATCGATATAGACCGTTTTAATTCAAAATTTTCCTTTGAACGGAGTTAGATAGATGATCGACTGTTTTGTTATCAGGAAAAGTATGATGTACAGGGGCAAGACACTACTCATTTGAGATGGAGAGCATATTTTTGAAATTAAATAAATTAAAAATATAATTAAAAATTGCAGCCCGGCGATTTTTAATTATATTTTTGCTCGTTTCTTGTTTATTTTTCTCAAATAATAAAGATGTGAAATCGTGTTTTGAGCATTTCAGAAACGAACTCCGTGCAAACTAATGGTTTTTTTTTTTTTTTTCTTTAAATCAAATCATTTTCAGTCGAATTTAAAAATCAATAATAATATTTTAAGGAGTCATTTTGAGAAATTATTTTTAATGGATAAAAAATTCGCTTTGACGAGTCGGAACTTAAATTTATAAGTCGTAAAAGTAGATAATGTCACTAGCTGAATTGCTCTCAATATCACACTCTGACGTTTCAATTCATATATAAGGACGTTAGAGAGTAAAAAGAATCTGAATTATTATATAAATCCGTGAGATCTTTCGTGAAATAACCGGATTTTCTAAGACTTATATATAAAAACTTATAGAGCTATAATTTTTGATTAAATATTGACGTTAATTTTCAAAATACGTAAAAGCTTTTTTTAATTAAATATAGATAGAGTAAGACTTAATCTCTTTATGTTGTTTACTACTATTAATGATTAAACTTGTACACATGATGCTGCACGATAATTAACGAAGTATTTTTTTCACACAAATTTTACCTTTCGGGATTTTTGATGGCTTTTATTATTTTCATTCGTAAGCTATAGATTTAGCATAGGTTAAAAAATTAATTAAATAATAACAGAAACCATTTATCATTTTCAGTATTTAGCCTTTTTCCATTTATAAAGATAGTCTCAATTAATTATTTAGTATAAATATACGAGCAATTTCGTTAAAAATGATATAAACTTATGCATTAGACCTGCTAAACAGTTATTTACTACTATAATAAATACTTAATGTGAAAATGATTTTTTACAGATAAATATTTTCATTTTTCAATTATAAATTTTTCGCTTAAATATACTGTGTTTCCAAGAAACTTGTTTTAGTCATCTCCGAAAGAAACACATACCAGAAAAACTAACAAGTAACACTACATTAGTAAAGCAAACAGCGATTAACAGTAAAATAAGTATATTTATTTAACATATATAGAAATCTTAGCAAACAGATACTTTATGATCCGAAAGCTAAATATTGAGTAGAGATAAATACTGTTTTTTTTTGACTCGGTTACTGTGTAATTTTTGACGAAACCGCTGCTGGTTTTACACATAAACTGGGGAATAATTCTTTAATTGAAGGGAAAAAAACATATTGATTAGAAAAATATAATAGTTAACAATTATAATATCCTACGTTTAAGTTTTTTTTTTTTTTTTCTAAAGCTACAATTCTCAAACGATGAATGATTAAAAAGAAAATTGTTATGTCTAAATTCACGCGAGGAAAACACCTGTTTAAATTATATAGCGACACCCCGTGTATAAAACACCGTGTTATATTATTTATTTGACATTGAATTCTGTATTCATAGCTATAACATTATCGTTTCTTACTCAGTCAAAAAAATAAAATTATGTAAAGCTAACAAAATAAAAGGAAGAACTGAATTTAATGTTGGTCTATCCTACAATTTTATTATTATATTTTATTAAAAAATAAATCGACGACTCGTTATAACATCATCTTCTATCAATTAGTTGGCATTTCGAATGGCATTTATTAATATAATCTGAGAAGTTTTAGATTATTAATTAATAGATAATTGGAAACGTTGATTAAATTTAAACAGATATAAGCTTATTAATTTTAACCAAGATAATTGAAATGTATTAAATACATTATTTCACTGTTTAAATGTATTGTGACGTAGTAATTTTTAAGACAACTCGATTGTAGAAAAAGAAAACACTTGATTTATTTCTAGGAAAACCTGAAGGAAATAAAATTACAGATTTTTGTTGGGATATTTGTCGTTTTTAATGTAATGATTTCTTTTTCTTCATATCTTAAAAGTATCTACTAAGAATCTATTGCAGTATATATGTTTGGAATGCCGTTATTTTATACTATAAACTTCTCCTCTCCTCCTCTTCTATATTTAATTTCTCTGAATTTCTAATTACGCTTAATAACAATGTTTAACTCGAAGACATTATTGTCTACAATGATAATAATGAATGAAAGACATTATCACATGAAAAATAAATTTATGATAATTGATTTATTGCAATCTTTTCTTCTTTACTTTTCGGGTGATAATGGCTATCTTGGATGAAATGATCTCTTTATGTGTTAATCCATTATTGTAATGTAAGACTATAATTATTAGCTAAATCAAGTATTTTGTCATGGGAAAAAATCAATAGCCTTAACGATCTAATTTAGTTGACGTTTTCATCGGATAAGACTCGAAATTTTTCAAAGGTGAAACGATTTTAATCATTTAATTACTTTAAAAAATAATCGATAACAATTTTATCGCCAATAACATCATACTTGCTTTTAATCAGACATAATATAGAAAGATTCTGTAATTATTGTATGGCTGCAATGCAGGTCCATTATCTAAGATCAAAACCGACGAAAAATAGATTTAGAGATAAATTTTTGATTAAAAAACAGGTAAATAAATAAGTTTCATCTATTTTCCAAAACAGAAGAAAGAAATGAAGTTATAAAAATAAAGAAATTATGTTAAAAACAATATAAAATATAGGACCTACTTATATAGAATAAATCACATAATAATTAGCCTTACTTAAGAATAAGTAATAAATATAAAAATATGAAAAGCTATTTTCATATTATACGCTATTTCGTATGATTAATTGTCTGTTTACAATATGTTACATATTTAAATTTGATTATTTTTATTTAATTAATGAATTGATAAAAACGATAAGTTTCAAATGTATGCAAATTTAACTTTATTATTGCATTGTTATAAAAGTTTTAGACAATGTGATAATGTTTACGGTTATTTTTCTGAACAGTTGCTTTATGATATATTTGTTGTATAGCGATCTAAATGGACTATCAGAACGTATAACTCGTGTAAATGTCAACCACCTGCTTACTCTCATAGATAACATAATACCATTCCATTCTATGTCTCACATCATTCTATATTTTCTATATCTTCATAATAAATTATTAATGTTACGTTATCTCTCGTGAAGTCTTTCCTTCCTAAGAGATAAAAGTAATATTAATTTTTGAACATCTTAAATCTTTCTCATTATATATCATTCTATCGGTCTTTCATATCTATCATTCTTTCCACCTCCGTATCTATATTTTATTCAATTATCAAAATATTCATAATCTTTAATGGAGAAAATAAATTTTTATTACAAGAATTTCAATTATTTTGTGGATTTAAATTCGCAAAAATAGAAAAAACACTCAATAATAAAGTTAAAGTGTTTTCGTATTTCGTTCCTTTCGCATCTCTCTAAAACGAAATGGAGGATTTGATCTTTTCTTTCTTCTTCCGTCGGATGTTGATTTCAGTTATCTTATCACTCCATGTTATGCCAGATAAATTGGGCAGCAGTAGGAAAAAATATATATTTTTTAAATACTGTAACTGTTTAAAATGTATGGAGGATCGGGATTAAAACAAAGGAGGAAATCAAATAGAAGATGGTAAATTAAAAATAAAAATAAAAGCCAAGTTATGAGAGTATTTAGAAAACGTGGACACGGTGAGAAAGGAGATAGCGGTGAGAAAATGCAGAAGGACCGAGACACTGGAAGAGGTGTAGCGGAGGTTGAGATATTATCTCTTATTTTGAAGATTCAAAATGTCACCCTGGAGGTTACACAATAAAAAAATTTTTTAAAATATCTTTACGGCATTTTGAGGCGCTCGTCCGTCTCAATTTTACGTATTGAGGCGGAGGAGATTCTCGAAATAAAAGTCACGTAACTTTGTTGTATTTATGAGAAACGAAATTTCAAGACTCTTGGTGTGATTCTTCTATTTTTTGTTAATTTTAATTACATTTACAGTAGTATCTTTGGGTTTTTATTAATTATTTTGATTTATTTATCGATTTAAAACTTCACGAAATTGTATTAATGTTAGAACGTTAAAAACTGGTTAAATAAAACCTAATAATTCAATAATTAATTTTATACTTCAAGTAAGTTATATCTCATTTTAATAGATAAACCACTATCACTTAAAATAGCTTATACTTTATATTCATATCGTATATAATAATTAAATTTTACATAATAAAAAATAATAACTAGCTTAATTAATATAGTAATATATCATATTGGTTAACAAGTAGAATATTAAAATAATATTTAAGCAGTAATCGTAAAAATAATAAAAATTTAAAGGACAATTTTAATTGTATTTTAAAATTATAGCTTAATAAATTTAGCTTACACATTATATTATTTATTTTAAGTATGTTTTATAGTATTAAAACGGTAAATTTTAAATGAGTGAGTCCAATTCCTAAATATTTCTTCTCTCCTTTTTTTTTCTAATAAAGGTCTGTAGCCTATATAACCTTATAATTATTGAATAATTTTATTTAATTGATTATAAGTTTATCAAGATAACTTATTCTTGCAAAAATATTCATATTAAAATACCGATATGTCCGATTTTAAGATAACATAAAGCAACAGAGACGTAAAATGTCATACTTTTTATAATTTTGAGTTAAAATTTCTCAGCGTTTAAAATAAAAGGGAACAATCTATAAAGAAATTATAAATTTTATATATATACATATATATATTGTGATATCGTCAAAATGCTGGGTTGCAATTTTTCGTATGTGCTCTCAATTTTAGTAGTGTCTTCCCCTGTACATCATACTTTTCCTGCTAACAATGAAGTCATGCGGTCATCTGTCTAACTCCGTTCAGGAAAAAACTTTGAATTGAAATAACGTAGCTTCCGATTTAAACTGGAAGTTGACATATAGTTAATCGGAACCTTCTGCCTCTAAGCTTTCCATATCTAATCTCATCTTTCATCTATCTAACTCCGTTCTCGAGATTAATCAGTCAGACAGACGGATTTATAAGTCTACAATTTTTGAAAATTACAGCCCAATTTCTTTTCAAATTTTATAGTACCAACAATAGTACTACGTTACAATGTAAACTACGGAAGTAAACAATATAATATCAGCTTCCTAGTTTATACATACAACAGATGAAAACATTAAAGAAACAATTAGCAATCTTATCGCAGAGACATGTCATTGTAATTTATTTCGTGGAACTAATAAACTAATTTCGGAATTAAATTAATTAGACTACAAGTTTTTCCCAATTGTTAAATTACTAACAATCAGAAAAGCGTGTAGTATAACTATTAACGATAATATATTCTATTTAACTTAATTACTCTGTCTTTGACATCTATACCATCGGATATATACTGTGTGTGCTGATGTCTACACAGCTGTCATATCTTCATTAACATACAGAACACAACGACAAGTTTATTGATCAGATTTAACTAATATTTGACTATATATATATATTTAATACAATCCAGAATTCTGCATATATATTATTCTCATCAAAGTTTAATATAGTTTTATCTTTTAGATTTTTTAAATGCCCTCTTCTTTTTAATTTCATAGCTCTGTTATATATAACAGAGGGAAAGTATGGCCATCGGTCAAAAAATGATCCCCCCAAGATTTTTACATTTTTGGACTTAGGACACCTTGAAACGTCACAAAATGCAAAAAAAAGGCGGTGTTTTCCATATATATGGATGTTAATGTATGTGGAGGGCGCGATTTTAACTTAATAACTCCTGTGCTTTTTGTCGAAAATTTCTGAAATTTTGTAGGAAAGTTTGTATATTAAGAGGATTGATGCTATTAAATTTTGGTAGTTAAAGGTCGAGGGGGTGGGGAGATAATGAAGTCGTATGTATATCCAGTATGTATTTCCATACATATATAACCCGTCTCTATCCTGAAAATTAAACTTTTCGCTATTTTATAATAATTAAAAATATAAAAAGTTTTTAAATAAAATATCATAACAGATGACGCTACCAAAATTTTAAATATTGCCGGGAAAGTTAAGCAACTCTTGCTGGATTTTTTTCCGATATATATATATATTTTATTAGCTTAAATTTTTTTCTATTACATCGTGAAAAATTGAGAATATTTGATTTGATTTTTTATGGTTTCAAAATACAAAGCCAAGAATCTTTATGTAGTTTAAATCCATGAATGAAAAATGAAATATTTTATCTTACTAAAAATATCATTATTTTCAAATATGTCAGAAAACTGTTAAAGGATATTATTATTATTATTATTAAATTACTGGAATATTAATAGATAAAATAAATTAGGGAAAAGGAAAAAGGAAAAAAAAAAAGTGAAAGTTCGACTAGACTAAAATAGCAACCTAAATTTATCTCGATTAATATTATCATGGAAGATCTGATACATATGTAAATGTAGTTTCATCATATTGAATGTATTTCCAACATTTACAGGAAATTACTGTTGAGGAAAACTAAGAAAAAAAGATAAAACCAGAAACGTTCTTAGATCTTGTATACGATTCGAAATTCGATCTGACGATCCGAGGACATTTGATAAGATTTCATTTTCACCAGATTTTTATTGTTGATAGAAAAATTTTTCAACCCGAAAGATATATAATTTAATGCCTTTAATCGTTAAAAAGAGAGAAAAACAAAAACTAAATTGAAGCTATAAATCTTAAAAGTTTTCAGTGATGTTATTTAAATAAATAAATATGTATATATATATATATATATATATATATATAAATTCTACAATAAGTTATATATAAATCTATATTTTTATTATTAAAATCGCTTGATATTCTTATAATTTCATTTCATATACTACTAAAATAATTAATAAATATAAGCCATTACACTGACGTAGAATACATTGTTGATTTTATTGGAATTAAATTGTTTTTGTAATTGTTAAACTTATAGAACAATGCTTCTATAATAAGCTACTTTTCGCAGCACTCTATTGATTTTCTGAAGAGAAAATTTTCTAACTCCACTGCAAAAGCTGAATTAACTCTTTTAAAAAATTACATTAATTACTCTAATGATCGTGCTTAATCTCATTTATTTAATATTTTATACAATTCTTTAGAATTTAACAATCAATTTAAGGAATAAATCAGAAAATTTGAATTCACAATTCCTAGGAAATTAAACTTAAGTTAAATAAAACTGTACTGTTTGTTAGAAATAAGAAATGATCGAACAAAATTACAACTACAAATTCTCTTGTGGAAGAAAAAAAATAATAATAATAATCAATGGAAACATGAATTGCTTGATGATAAAAGTTCCGTTAAGATAAGAAATTCAAGCATTGATCTAATAAAATATTAATTTATAAAAGAAGAAATTAAGGAAAAAGCTACTTAAAATTAATTATTACGAGATAAAGTATTTTATAGTTGGCTCGGTTTATAATTTATTTTAAAAAATTGTAAATTTATAAAAAATAAAATAAAAGAATTACTTTTTAAGACCGGAAATTTCACTTTACAGTTAATAATAATTCTTTTAAATATGTAATTAGTATATATTACATTAATTTTAATTACGTATTCAAAGATCTGTTTTGGATCTATTTCAGAAATTTAAATATTAGTAGTATAATTAACTCTATAATCAAATATATATAAATAAATTAGTGAAGAATTTCCTACAGCGCTTAAAAACTCATTAAACGTGATATTTCTTTGAACAAAGTTTATTTTATGTATCTTATTTCTTTCCTTTTTTCTGATAATCTATACAGATCTACAATTTCATATTTTTTTGGCATTATTCCACGTACTTTGGCATTGGATTCAATAAGTACAATTTCTTACGTAACTTTTATGTAAATGAATACCGACGAACAATTTATTTAAATATATAAAACACTTAACGTTTCGAACTTTCTGCTCTTATACCTGATAATTTATATGCAATTTCCATTGAACAAACTAGATTTAATGAAATTTTCTTTCTTTTTTTTCTAAGTTTTAAAAGTTATTTATTTAATTAGCAAAATCGACTTGATTTAATTTCTGATTTTATAATCTCTCTCTCTTTTTTTTTAAAAAAAAATCTATTATTTAAGCAAATAGAAAATTAAATTAATCAACTAGTGAATACTTTTAATGCAAAGGAAATTATTATAAAAAATATTTAAAAAAAAAAATGCTATTTTTACAAGCAGAAATGACATTTTTGCTATTTCCGCATATGAAAAAATGCCACATATATTAAATTTTTTATATATATATTTTAATCTAATATAATATAAAATATTCGAAGAAAGTCTGGAATAACTTTATCATTTAATGGATATAATTTAATTAATTATAAAATAAATTTATAAAGTTAGTTTTTCATTTTTCTATCAAATGGAAATAATTTAATTTAATTTTTTTTTTTAATTTTAATATTTTTACTTTATTATTCTTTCAATTATTTTCCTCGAATTTTGTAATTTTATGGATAAATTAATAATAGATTTATTATTAATAGAAGGGATTTTCTAAAGTTAATCTAAAGAAAAACGTTTAGAAAAGTGTAAATCAATTAAACTGTACCCAAACTGTACAAAAGTGTACAAAATTTAATGTGTATTCATTGCATTTTAATTTAATTTTATTCAAAATTAAATTTAAAAAATAAAATAATAAGATTCTTCACTTAGATCTTTGACATTTTTAACATTAGTTGTACACAAAATTACTCATTTTATTTGACATTTCAAAACTGATTATTCATATTGTTATTTAGATTATAATTTAATTGACGTTTAATTTCAGACAAAACAGAGAAAGAATTGGTAAAAATTTAATAATTTTCAACGGAAATTAATTTCTCTTGTTTTATTTTTTCCACATTTCTTATTCTATTTTTTTTTTCTTTTCTTTTTATAAAGGCAAGTCAGTTGTTCCAAATAGGAAATGGACATAGCAAGAAGACTGCAGTATGATGAAGCCAGAGTTGATCGATAAAAACTTACAGTTTTCAAGATGGCCGAGAAACTAAGATCTACATGACGAATGGAGTTATATTCTTAAGTATAAAATAGAATATTTTATTCGATATTGACTGAAGAATGGCGCTTTGTTATTTATTTCTTTTTTCGTACTGACATATCGCATCACGTTTATCTCACACGATTCAACAGAAACATAGTTTATTTTGCCGATACAAAAACTAAATTAATCTGAAAGCACGACGGAATATCTAACGAATGTTACATAGAATTTTTTGAAGTGTAATTTATTTTTCTTTTTTTGAAAGCGAAGGAAAAAATTCCACACGGATATGTAATGTTAAAATATATATATATATATATATATATATTTCTTTTCTATAGTTCATATCGGTAATCGAAATAGCATCACTATGATTTACAGCAACGATATTGTAACTGGTATGAAAGACCAAATCTCTTTATTCTTGCAGTTTTTCAATAGATGTTACCCCCTTAAACTTTATAATTTAATGAGAAAAAAAGAATTACTTTTTAAATTTTCATATATATATATATATATATTTTACGTTTTGTTATAATTTCTTACCGATTATAAATTATTCAATTTAACAGGAGCATAACTTGGATAATAAACAGTACAAAGGAGAATCTTGCCAATTTTATACTCGAATAAGAGTAAGAAAGAAGAAGGGAAAAAAAACCATACATTAAAATTGATCGATAAAATATTTTTACAATTTTTGAAAAGTAATAATAATAATATCTTATAAGTAAATATACTGATAAAGTTTAAGACAATATTTGAGTAAAGTCACGTCTTCTCGTTTGCGTGCATTAAATATTACACGCCATATATTACAGAAGTGTTATTGTGAATAATGAAAAATGCTTTTTTTAAAAAAAATGAAGAGAGCATTTAATAATCTAGCAAATCGAATTGTGAACAACTAAATGCATAACATATTTAAATTTTAAATAGGTTTGTGTAACAGAAGAATTTAAAGAAAGAAAATAAAATATATATATATATATATATATATTACTTTTTTATGTACTTAAAAAATTTAAATATATTTACATTCAAAATAAATATTATAAAATTACTATATATTTTAACATCAAATTTACAAAATTGATTCATTCATGAAAATGTTTTTCTGTAATTAAATTTTTTGTCTGTTTGTCTGTTCTCCCTTCTCGAGATTAAGGAAAGACAGACAGACAGACAAAAAATTTAATTACAGATTAACTACTATCGCGTGATTTCAATTCAAAATTTCCCCCTGAATACAGTCACATAGCTGACTAACATGACTCGGTTGTTATTAGGAAAAGTATGATGTACAGGGGCAAAAACCTGATAATTTGAGATGGATTTCTTCCTTGTAAAGGATTTCAGTCCAATTAAGCAAACTTGTATACGAATTTTAACTCCTATATTACTTTATTAAAGTATTAATTGCAATTATTAAATCATACAACAAATAATTTCATTATAGATTTTTAAATGGAAAAGTTTGCTTTACAGCATTTTAAATTGATTTTAGTAATAAAGTAACAATTTTTATTGGATTCCAAGATCAAATTGACGATAACTTGTTTGTTTTAATATCAATAAAACTCCGTTATATTGTAACGTTAAGCTAAATCTGTCGAAAAATTTTTTAAAATATCTTTAGGTCGCGAGTCAATGTGACACCAAGAAGAGTACTGTAAATGGACCGATAGCATACAGTGACTATTAATTTGATGAATTCGGAAAGTATATAAAATGGCATCAACTCTCAACTTATCAAACGCAAAAAGAAAAATATTAGCAGTTTCATAAATACACACTTTAAGCAGAATAAAAGATTTATAACACGTTTCTAATTAAAATACGATTAAATAACTTAAATGATTTATTGTAATAATATTAAATAATATTTCATACCTTTTAAACGTATTTAGTACTCATATTAGTACAATATTTTTAAAATATTTTTATTTAATTAAGAAATTTTTGTGTATTATTTAGCAAAATTTATCTTTTATTTTATTCTAAATATTTTAAATTCTAATATATATAGAGTAGTTGAATTCATTTCGGTTTTTAATAATTTTACAACTTAAAATACTTAAAAAATATATTTGTAATCTTAAAACCCGCGATAATGTTACATTATATGAGCTAAAATATATTAATTCATTCCTTAATTGTATTGATTCGGAGCTATTTTAATTATCGTGTTGATGAATGGTAATACAACAATAAGATTTGATAATACTTATTATACATTTAAAACTGTATTCAGCTTTCAAAAATGTTATAAAATTTCGATCGATTAACTTAGAAATAATTAAATTAAATGAATATATCGAATGATATAGGGAAATTTTCCGTATATTGCACACGTTTTTTAACACTGTATATTGTCTTTTTCGTTGCAATATGAAATGATCTCCAATTCAGAAATGTACTCCGAGCGGCAAGGAATGACATCCATTTTGAAATATGTAAAAAATTCAATTATAAGAGGACATCCACTAAATAAAATTTAAAAAATAAATGTAAATTTATCATCAGAATCCAATAAATGATGATAGATTGATGAAAATTTAACAAGTGGGTTGGACGTTATATCTTCATCTCATTGCACATCTCCGCAATAATCGATCATGCAACTATGTGTTCTTGGGCTTCCATTATTTTATCCATTTTTTAAAAAATACACTTCTAAATAGAAATTGTAATTTTGGAAAACCCCACTCAATTTTAAAGCTCTCGATCAAGTATTTGGAAAACGATCCGAAAAGAAAAATATATTTTTAAACTCTTATATTTCATCATTTAATTTTAAAAATTATATTAAAGACTTTTACTCGTATTTACTTTAAAACAAATTTTACATTTATAAATGAGTAGAGAGTGGACTCACCCTTTGATGCGCTATTCCAGTTCACATGACAACCGAAAAGAGCTGATCCACCATACTTGATTGAACCGCAGAGAACAGAGGTGTGACGTAATGCGGAGCATCAACACTTTCCATTCCATTTAAACCAATGTTCTCACACTACGTTCTGCTGTACGATTAATAAGGACGTAGTTTATACGAAAACTCATAATTACGTAAATTCTCCTGTGGTATCACATACAATTTTACTAACTTGTAGCTTTGACAATCCTGTCTATCGATCGACCAACGTTCCCACTGTGCTCTGCGAGGTTTGGCGATTTTTGGTGATCACGTGATAAGATCTCAGTACCATTTATGGAAATGATGAAGGATAACATTCTGTTAAATTTTTAAAGATTTTTCACTGATAATTCTTTGAATTACATTTAAAAAAAAAACACTTCACACGACTCGAACGATCGTAATGGAAGGCGATTAAAATCCTAAATAAACTGCATTTCAATTCATGACTTTTTAATCGATGAGGAGCCGATTTAAAAAAGAAAAATGGTCTTTAAGTATTATGATTGATTGCATTACGTTTAAAATAATTACAATGTTATAAATTTTTAAATAATTTTTATATAATTATGTTTTCTGAATTGCTGAAACATGGATTGCATTTCTGCAAGACGTATTAACTCGTTGAAAGTAAGAGAAGAGGGGTTAAAATCCTCTTTATAAGTAATTCCTGAAAATGTTTAATGCTTTTTTTCCTTAAAATATTAAACAAGTTATAAAACTTTAGCAATTTCTTCCTTTTATATTTTATATATTATTCATTTAAAATAAATATCGAGAAAATAAAACGTTTAAATTTCGTTTTTAATACGTAATAAATATTTATTACATTGTCTTTTCTTATCTCTCTTATATACTTTTTATTCTTTTAAGTATAAAATATCTTATACTTACGATATAAAAATCTGACAATATCGTTTTATATTATAAATAAATCCATTTATTTATCCCAAAAATTATTGGGCTGCAATTTGAAAAAATTTCCACTGTCATCCATCTGTCTGTCCGTCTGTCCTTCCTTAATCTTAAGAACGGTGTTAGATAGATGAAATTCGAGACCAGATAGAGAAAGCATACGGGTAGGAGGACCAGGTTAACTATCATGTGATATGAATTCAAAAATCTTCCCTGAATACAGTCACATAGATGACCGGCATGACTCCGTTGTTATCAGGAAAAGTATGATGTACAGGGGCAAGATACTACTAATTTGAGGTGGAGAGCGTATATTTTAAATTAAATAAATTAAGAATATGATTACATTTTACCCGTTTTTTTATAATTAATATGTAATATATTCATTAATTAGATATTTTTTCATGTATTAAGTAGAAACGAAATTACTAAATTAAATTTGCATATACGAATAATGTTTTTAAAACTTTTTAAATTAATATTTTCTCATCTTTTCTACTTAACGATACTTTTTAGTATACTGGAAGGCGGTGACATCGTTCAGAAATGCGATCCAAGAACCACTTGGAGTTGGAAACATTGATCTAAATTGACACGAGATTAATAAATTTGTTTCGTAAGTACTCATTATTTTCTGTTTAATATAACTACTAAATCTACCTAACTGTAATTATAAGTTTCAATAATATTTTTAAGAGATCTTAAACTTGAAGAGATGAAAACTTAACAAAGCAAGTAATTACCAAGATACATGATTTATCAGATGAAGACGTTTCATTCATTTTCAAAAAAAGAAAGAGTCGTCCTTAAGTGAAAAGGTTTGGAAATAATTATAATAAATTTAAATAATGTAATTAAATAGTTATTTTCATTTAAAAAAATTGTAATTAGAAATAGACTTATAAGTGTGTTTTCCCCTTTATTTATTAGTTGAATAAAAACTTTAACAAACAATATATATATATATATATTTTGTAAACTAAAAGATTTATATTATTTTTTATAATTATATATTTATCTTTAAAATAAATATGTTTTTCCGAGAAATTTTGGGAATTACCTTCGAAGAATTAAAAGAAAAAATATTAAATAATATAATAGTGATGTAAAAATATATAATTAAAAAATTTACTTTAAAATGTTTAATCATTAACTTGAATTAATAAAAATTTTTTAAAAATTTATAATAGATTTTTATTAATTTAAGTTAAAGCATTAATTAATTATAGATATTCCTAGAAATGTTAATTGACATTTTTATTCATTTATAAAAATAATTTTCGTTTTTAATATTTAAAAATTGATTTAATTTTATAATTTAAATAATTTCGCAGAAAAATTTATCGTGAAAATTAAATAAAATGATTGAAACTAAGCTAAATTCTATAATTTTAATATAGTTATTGTTTCAATATATAAAATTTAGTATTAAAAATTCTTATTATTAAATGATAAATACGTCTAGAGAATATATTATGCCATTTATAAACTGATTTATTAATTATTTTAATAAAAAATACAGTAAAATTTTAAAAATATTCTATTAAAGAGCCATCTATCGAGAGGAAATGGTAATATAATATACCATAATTATATCAATAATAATAATAATAACACTTCATTCAGTTTTTTGATGCCAGACGTTAATGCCTGTTATAATAATAATGAACTCAAATTAATTATAAATAAGGTAAATAATTAAAATAGAGGATGTATCAATGCTAGGAGAAAAAATTAAACTGGGCTATTCTAGCTACTAATGTCTATTAAATACCACTTATAGTAATTAATTTGGGAATTCTATGGGAGTAACTGGACTTTTCTAATATAAATTACTAATCAATATTTTATTAACAATGCAATAATAATAATAACAAAACAATAGCAATTTAACCACATATAATGAAGCTAAGTAGACGAATGACTACCAAGAAAACAAATAATTTAAGAGAATATAATTCTAAAATTTTTTTTATGGTTTAAAAATTGAATTTTTATTTAATAATATTTAAATTTCTAATAGGATTAAATGTGTTTTTTTTTTGTTGTTTAACGTTTCACAACTAATTTTAATTTTCATCAAAATATTAAATTGCGTCCTTGAATAATTAACGATGTTAGAGTTATTTAAAATATTCACACCAATTTATAAGCGATTCTCTTGTATTTTATGTGACGGGTCCAAAATATTTTTAGAACAAATTATTTCAGTGCTAATATAATAGAAAACTTGTTGAAAGTAATATAATTTGTCAAATGTTGCTAATACAAAATACGTAATAACATTTTAAGCACGTTTGATGTAACAAATGTATCCAAAAATATTATAAAAAGTTTTATTTCCTAAATTATTTAGACATTTTTTGAATTTTAATTATGAAATTTAGTAGTAAAAACTGTAAAATGGTTAATTACTATCTGCATGTAGTAATTCTGAAGTATTCTTTTAACTATATACTCTTCAAAGACTGCGTAGATTTGCACTATAGACTCTAGTATACCTTTTAACAGTTGTGCATAAAACATTGATAAAGATATAAGGAATTTATAAAAGTTTATAAAATAAATAATGTTAGTTATAAAAGAATAATAATAATAATAATAATAAATGAGCAAAAGTTCGTCGGGTTGCAATTTTTAATCCTGTTTTTTAATTTATTTAATTTAAAACATATGCTCCCGATCTCAAATTAGTAGTGTCTTGCGCCTGTACATCATACTTTTCCTGATAACAATAAAGTAATGCCGGTCATCTATGTAACTCCGTTCTGGGGAAAATTTTTGAATTGAAATCATGTGACTTCCGGTCTAAACAGATAGTTCGTATACAGTCAATCCGGCCTACTGCTCCTAACCTTTCCATATCTGGTCTCGATTTTCATCTATCTAATACCATTCTCGAGATTGAGGAAGGACAACCATCAGATAGACGAATGACAGTGGAATTTTACAGGTCTATAATTTTTATTTTCTCGGCTGTTATAACGGAGAGAAAGTATGGCGATCCGGAAAAAAATGACCCACCCCCAAGATTTTTACATTTTTTGACTTAAGACATCTTGAAACGTCGAGAAATACAAAAAAATAAAAAAAATCGAGGTGATTTCTGTATATACAGATGTTAATGTGTGTGGGGGCACGATTTTGTTCACCCTGTTTGAAGCTTAATAACTCCTGTGCTTTTTGTCGAAAATTTCTGAAATTTCGTAGGGAAGTTTGTGTATTAAGAGGATTGATGCTATTAAATTTTGGTGGTTAAAGGTCGAGGGGGTGGAGAGATAATGGGGGTCGTGTGTGTGTCTCCAGTAGGGTTCGGACTTAATAACGATTTTACTCGTTATCAGCATTTACAATTTTTTATAAAAACCCATCCCTATCCCGAAAAATAAGCTTTCTGCCATTTTATAATACTTAAAAATATAACAAGTTTTTAAAATAAAATATGATAACAGATGGCGCCACCAAAATTATAAATGTCGCCGGGAAAGTTGAGCAACTCTTGCTGGTTATTTATGGCAAGAGCGTTGATAAAATAAGTGCATTTATATTTACGACGGACTTCGTTATGAATAAATGTATATATAAAAGATCTGGAATATTATTTTTACTGTATATCCTTATGAATCTATTAACTTCTTTAGATTCTTAAGGTATTAAAAATGTCTATCCGCTAGAGACATTTTTAAATAACTTAATATTTTAAGCTATTAGAATACAATAAGAATAGCCACAGAAAAATAATCATATGTTGGAGAATTAAAAACATTCTAATTCAAATCGATTCGCAGAGCACAGGTCTATTGAATTTAGTATTTTCAAGCGGTGCTGCTCATTAATCAATTAATCGTGTAAACAATATTTATTATAATTATATTATTATTATAATTAATTATCAGCTTGGTTCATGCCAGCTTATTTATTTATTTATTTCAATAAATAAATAAATAAGCTGGCATGGGCTCTCACAACTTCCCTGGCACTCATAGTTTACAAAGTTAAAGTTTTGTGTGGCACTATCTTTTATGAGATTTTATTAAAATATAATTTTTATATTATTATTATTATTATTATTTAGAAAAGCAAAAGGCATGTTTTGGAGATATAGGTGCGTTTTTAAAAAAATTGTAAATTCCAATAACGAGTAAATGTTTAAGTCTGATAGCACTCGAGACACACACAACTCGACTCCTATCTCATCACTCCCTTGACCTACCAAAATTTAATAGCATCAATACCCCATATATAGAAATAATCCTGCCAACTTTCAAAAATTTTGGTTCATCTGGTGCTAAGATATAATACAAAATAGATGAGCGCACAGTTTTTTTACATTTTTACGAGTTTTACATTACATTTAATTAATTTTATTTAAATTAACGATAAAATTCACAAACGAGAACATCTTCATCGTCACTTTCTACTCCAGCACATGAATTAAGGGCCCATTTGACGCCGTTTTGACAAACGATCCATCCTTCTTTGTCCAAGGCAGAACGTGTTCCATTCTGCCTTGGATAAAGAATTTGAATGTTGTTAGTCTACGTTAGAAGCTGAAGACTTAAATATAAGAGTACTTAAATCTACAATTAAGGAAATAGCGGTGCGTATAAAACTTACCATAACTCAAATAAATTATTGTTAAGAATAAGAAACAGTAAAATTGCAGTATGTTGTTGGAAAAAAAAGGATGAACTGTTTCGGCATGTCGTTGCGAACCCTCAGGCATCTCCTCGAGTGTGATATTCTAAAATCCAGCAAAGAGTTGCTTCACTTTCCCGGTAACATTTAAAACTTTGGTAGCGCCATCTGTTACGATATTTTATTTAAAAAAACATATATTTTTAATTAATATAAAATGGCAAAAAAAACGTAATTTTGAGGGTGGTGGGGATCGGTTTTATAAAAACTTGTAATGACGATTTTACTCGTTATTAACATTTAAGTCAGACCCTACTCGAGATATACTACTCCATTTAACTTCCCACCTAGTCGACCTTTAACCACCAAAATTTAATAGCATTAATTTCCCTAATACACAAACCTCCTTGCAAAATTTCAGAAAATATCCACGAAAAGCGCAGTATTTAAGCTTCAAAGAGGGTGAGAAAATCGTGCCCTCATACCAAAAAAAACCCAGATGTTTGAGGTTAAATGTTATAGTTGTTATGACCTACTTACAATAACTTAAATCATTTTAAACCGAACTTTTAATTAGGGGTTCCCAAGTACAGTGTTGACTTCAGACACTTCTTCGGGGAGAAATATTTACTTACGAAAGATTCGTTTGGGACACCCTGTTGATGACAGCCCCAGACAATTGCCCCTTTTTTGCCTCGCAGTATAACGTGCCACTGGTATGAAAGCTTTCTTTTTTTTTTTTTTTTTGTAACATTACTCTTACGTTCAAACTATTCTTTTTAATCTAGTAAAATGTCTAGATCCTCTGACAGAGATTGTGTAAACAACGATTTTACCCAACTAAATGGACTTTTTCCCCATCTCGCTTATGAAATCCAATTTCTGCCACCAGATTATTTTAAAAAAGCACAAAATTATTTTAATTAATTAATTACTTCTCTTAAATTTATAAATGTAAATCTGTCGAGATGATAAATGTTATTTTCTAGTAACGCCGTTTAACATAAAATATGCTGGCGGGATACAAATATAGAAAACACTTTTGATACGATAAGACGAAAAACTCTAAATAATACAAAAATTAATATTTTTATTAATTTTTTTTTTTTTTGCATACTTTTAACACTATATTCAATTCAATTGCATTCATAATAAAAACATACCACTTCTCGAATCATTACAAAAACCATATTATTTTATAGATACAAAATAAAATAACTTATATATTGTAAAATTTCGTATTCTGAACGGTTCGTGAAATAAGCCACCAAAAAGGTCGAAAATGGCGTACATTTCTCAATAATACCAAAATTGCAGTATATCTGCAACAAAAAAAGTTAAAAAAATTTTTTTCTTCTAATAGTTTTATTTTGAATCTTTTCAAGCACAGCTGTTTCCGAGGAGGATTCGGAATTCGACAATGTCGACTGGCAGAAGAGTTCAATTTCCAAAGACTAATGCACTTATTATTCTTCTTCGATGACCGTTGTGTCCTCTTTAATTAAAAATTCCACTATTTCTTCTTCCAGGTTACCATATTCACTATCTAGTTCGTCTGTGTCTATATCTGAAAATGCATTGAATATATTAACATCTATTTTTAAAGACTTAATCTTGCATAATACGTTTGTTGTTATACATTATCATCTTAGGGATTTTTTAAGGAATAATATTTAAAATTAATTCTTATATATTATTATTTAAAGCAAACAAAAATCTATGTTTAATACAACCAAAGCCAAAATTAATGGCCAAAACATGAATTTTAATCTTTACATTATGCCATAATTAAAATAATTTCATTAATACAAAAAATTTTTAAAAGGAACAACGGTCACAATTCAGAATTGGACCCAAACCTTGCAGTCCCAATTGTATATTATTTGGATCTACCTCTGATCTTTGCTTCCAGACAACGTTAATTTCGACCAGACTTGATTCCTATGGTTGTATAATTAACTAAAAATAGGTTGGCAGGGTAAAATATTTCCGGAATAAAATATTATTATTTCAATTGAATGCGTGCTTAGTAGCATTTATCAATCATAATCAATAGCCTAATCATTTTTTAATCTATATAAATATGTAATGTATAATACATAATTATGTAAATCTAAAAATAATAATAAATTTTTTAAAGTTTTCGAAATTGACTAATCTAAAAAAGATAATTTATTCCAATAAATCAATTTTATTTTGAAAAGCTATTGATTTTCAGAAGAATAAGAATTTTTAAGAAAATATACTACAGATAACCCAATTACGCAAAAATACTTCAGAAGAAGAAGATTCGGCTAAATTCTGCAAAGGCTATTATTATATTTATTTATATTTCAAATGAATTAAGTTATACAGGGTGGGAAATAAATAAGTTTACAATTTTACAGCTTGATAAAGTGGCAGAAAATTATTATTATTCCTTTATTTATTTATTTGGAATCGGCAACTCAAAAATTTTTGCTTCTTGAGACAGTGTTGTCAAACATGGAAAGGTTCTTGAAAACCATCCCAAATTTGCCAACATTGTAATATTCTAAAATGTCAATGTACTATTCATTAGAATGATACAT
Organism: Centruroides vittatus; assembly: GCF_030686945.1. Taxonomy (NCBI): domain Eukaryota; kingdom Metazoa; phylum Arthropoda; class Arachnida; order Scorpiones; family Buthidae; genus Centruroides; species Centruroides vittatus. The sequence continues at coordinate 1,982,711 of NW_027122690.1, read as the reverse complement.
TTTCATTGTTAAAACAGTCATTTTAACACAATTGGAAATGTTGGTTCGGAAGTTATTTTGAAGTAATCCGATTGAACAAGTTTTTGTCTAAATCACCAAAAAACCGAAGGAAGAGATCGCACGAGTATAGAAGGAAACCCTCAAAGTGGTTAATCGCCATGACACGTCTCGGACTGGATGTTCAGTTGATAGAGGAAGGCACATTGAATGTTTGCAAAGTGTAAAGAGGGAAAAAAACAACTTCAAGAAAAAAACAACATCAAGATTTTCTAATTTTGTAGTTATAACAACACATCCCCTCTAAGCCATTTGAATAAAATTTTTATTGCATATTAAATTTGTAAACTTAATTATTATTGGGAAAAACTATTTGATGAAATCAAATTTGTGTTTTATATATGAGTAGTAGTTTAATGATTTTATGATTAAAAAAAGTTTCCTCGTATCAAAGTTTAGAAAACAAATTTATATGTATTTAAATTTATTTATATTAAATATAACAATATATTTCAATAAAATTTTATCATATTTTTGATTTATAATGTAGATGTTATAAGACTGGTAATAAAATGAAACTTTTGCAAAAAAGATTTCTACAAAATAATTTCTTATTATGCATATATATGTGTGCAAAAAAATTATATTATATAAAAAATACCATATATAAAATGATATTGCTTGTATAAACCTGAAGGATCAGGCATAAAATTCTATCCATCTTTGAAAGTGTTAGTTTTATGCACTAAATGATAGAAAATTTATACTAAATGTATATTTGAATGTATTAACTTTACAAATCAAAAACTTGGTTTAAAAATTGCAAAAATATATATATATATTAATTCAAATGAATTAACTTACTTAAATATGCAATCTATAGTATCTTGAAATATTTGATAAATTAGAAACACATTATGTCAAATTAACTCTACATTTAATGAATAATTACATTACTTACTATTACGAAGTCGTAATCTGAGAGGCTTTTCTTCGGCAAATTCTGCTTCTTTTCTCTCTCTATAACTTCTAAAATCTTCCATCATTTTTCTTCTTTTATCAACAAGTTCCTGAAAATAATTGGTTTAAACAAATGTAGATTAAATTTTGAATGTATAATTAAATAATATATAAAACCAAAATATACATTATATTTAATGTATATTTTGGGTTATTATTTACCAGAGGGTAGCTCTAATAAATTTATTCTATAAACTGCTTGAAGTGCCTTATGATAATTGTATAAATAAAGCTAAATATATTTACATGTACATGCTTTCAAATTTTAAATTAGCATTTTGGCAACAAACTGATTTAATACTTTATTCCGAAATAAAATCCATGTATACAGAATGTGTAAAGATTTTAATAAATTAAGTCAAATCATAAATTATAATTCATTTTTTAATATACAGTAGACTTCCACTAACTCAGACTTAACATAAATTACTGTACAATTTTTCAAGAGTTAAAATTTATTGTCAATAGAAAAATTATAATTAATGAGTGTTTTTGATATCTGAAGTCTTTGCAATACTGTGCATTGTATTACTGTAGTAGTTAAGTCACTAAATGTTGTACATTTACTGTTTCTTATGAAATTTTCTGAGCTCATTTCCTATAATAATAAGTTCAGCAGTGTAAACCTCAGTAAAACTTCTCTACAGAGTTGATCATAATAAATTATTGTACAGTATATCCACGTTCTCATATTCCATATCATAAAACACTCCACTACCTTGGACTTCAATAAATTTGGACAACTTTCACCCCCTTAGTCCAAGTTAGTGCAGGTTTACTTTATTTTAAAACCTCATATTACAATAATAATAATTCATTGAAAAGAACACTATTATAAATGAAAATTACTGCTGTATCTGTTATTCAACTGACTATATTAAACAAACTTTGAAAAAAAATTCATCATCAATTTGCTCATTTTATTGAAATAATATGATAATGACAAAAACAAACCTTTGAAGCTTTAGTTAATGTCATACGATCCTTAATATCAAACTGAGTACTAATCTTCTTCAGATTCTTTTTAATTTCCTGAAAAATAAAAATGTTATTTATTATTAACAAAAAAAAAAAACGATTATTTTTAATAGTAAACTTGCAATTTAAAATTAGCATATTATATATTAATTTTAACTGTTAACAAATACAGAGAATTAATTTCTTGATGTAACTTCCTTTACAATATAAAAATTGGAAAAATTTCATTTATATTAGAATATAACAAAAATAAAATTAGTAATCACAATAAATGCACATATAAAAACATTTAAAAGATCCTCAAACTGTAATAGTGTTGCAATAAATAAATATAAAATTATATAACTACAATATACAAAGATATTTAAAGTGTGTGTATGGTGTAAGATAGGTGACTTGTAAAAAAAAAAAAAACAAAGTATCTAATCTTAACTATAACGCACATTTAAATTATAGTAATGCAAATTTATGCTATATTTAAGATATTATCTGTCTATATTTACCTCTTTGTAATAAACACATGTTATTTTGTATGAACAAACAGTTTTTTGAAAAACCATTTATTATAAATGTATTTATTGTAAAACCTGTGTAAACAAGAATTGCCCTGCACTGAATATTTTTTCTGTTTGGCAAGTTTCCATTTAAACAGATTTCGGTATTTTTGTTTTTTTATCTTTAAATTATACCAGATAAAAGTTACATTCGTTCTTATAATAAAATCACTTCTATTACATACAAGAAACATTTTATTACTAGATTTAGTCCATATTAATCTGAAGTGATTCCAACTAATGAAAAGTATTTAAATGCAAAAAGTTAAAAACTATTTAATTTTAAAAAGTTTTCAAATGTATTTCTGAGAACTTGTGATAGGTATTTGAATACCGAATGCAGTTTGTCGTACTCTGCAATAACCATTATATCTGGAGGCAACTTGATTTATTTGTCTACAAGCAAAATCTTAATTTTCTTGTTTATTCAGGTTAAATTATCAACTTTCACATAAAAAAATTACCGTTCTGAAGTTTCTTTCAATTTAGTAGGTTTCCATTTTATTCAGGTTTAAGTTAAGTTTCGGTGTTTTCAGGTTAAGTTATTACTGTTTAATTTTGAGTATTTTTATAAACAAAGATTAATATTTTTGAAAACTTATCAATACATATGTTATCTGCATCAACATCATTATTATTAAAAGTGAATTTCTAATCATAACTACATACACAACTCACAATGATAAAGACCTTCAACAATTATAGTTTATAAACTAGATAACTAATAAAATTTTACAGAGTAATTTTGAAGATATTTTATTAATGTTTTAAAAGTTCTTTTATTTTATTGCTAGTGTGACAGGAGATTAATCATTATTTGATGGATAAAGCAAATTGTAATAACAGCAAGCTAATCATATAATACATTAAAAACAGCAAATACAAAGAATAAAATTTTAATGTTTTGATCAACAAAATATTTCAGATGATGAAAAGAATGGTCCAAAAGTCTGTACGTAGTTTTCTACTTCAATAACTAAAGATGTTATTGAAACAAATGTTAAAACTATGCAGTAAATACTACTTAGGAGCATAACTTTTCAAGTTTTTTAAGTAATAATTTTATCAATATAACTTAGAATTATATTATCTACAAATCCCATAGTGACTTGCAAATGTTAATAAAAGTAAGAGAGAAAATGAACTGTGTACTGTAGCTAGCAAAATTAAAGATAACACTTGTTTTGACACATTTACCATACTGAATAGCATTCTTTCTTCTAACAGCTGTTATTGAATTTAATTCTGCAAGTCAAAATAAGCAGTTTACTTTCTCTTCAATTGCAAAGATTGACTAAAAAGATCTAATAAAATAATTAGGTTTACATTGACAAAATTATTATGCAAAAAGCATCTTACATGGTTTACAGCACAAAACATTTTTCATAGTTTTAGGGTAGACTTAAAGGCTCTTTCTCTGCTCTAAAACTATAAAAAATTACTTTCAAAGATTCCTCCGGAGTTGAGATCTCCTAATCACATAATAATAAATATTCAGAATAAAAACGAATAAATGATAAAGCCCATTAAGTGTTTGTGTTTGTATTTTTGTGATATGAGAAAAATGTTCCAAAGTATTTCAAATTATTTTTGCATTTCTCTTCATATTTTGTATATTTTTAAAGTTTAATAAAAAATAATTCTACTCTACAATTACAATCCAGAAATTTTTGCAATCTTTGAAATTTCATTGATAAATTATGTATTTAATAGTAGTGTAATTACCTTAATTTTTTCTTCGGATAATAAAGTAGCAGGTCGAGGCCTCCAAAGAAGTTGACAAAAACGTTCCATATTTCTTCTCCTTAATAATCTTCCTTGAAATGACCATATGTAAAATGCATTATCCACCTAAATATATATTTAACTCATTTTAATATTTTAACATGAAAACTTTTTGTTCATTTATTATCTTAAATATAGATCATATCAACAAAAAACAAATTTTATTGTAAATTATTTGTTTTAAACAAATTTTTAGTACTTTTTAACGTTACCAATAAACCAATGTTAGGATTTACACAGAAATACTAATTATATATTGTTATTATTTTTATGAAGTCTAAAAGAGTTATAAATATTATTTACAATAATTAATACACTTATTTTTTAAATGCTTTATATTATTGATGTAATTAAATTATAATTATAAATCCGTATCATTATATAAAAATTGGAATTTTTGTGGTTCCAGCAAAATCAACTCATCTCTAACAACAAAAATTCTAATTAACACAAAGCAGAAATTACTAAAATCAAAAGTACACTTTGAGTCAATTTCACAATTAACACAATAAATAATTGTTTTATGGTGTTAAAACTTTCTTTAATTAATACAACATATATAAAAACAAGCACTTTCAACAATGCCTTACTGTCTTCCTCAAGCAAATTGTTTAGAATGTAATGTTCAATATTCCACTCTAAATCTAAATACCACCTTGCTAATAATTTGATACTTGGATGGTATGGTTTTTATTTCATTGGTCAAGCAGACAGGAATTGATGCTTTTTAAGAGAAAATAGTCTTTGACTTACTCCTGCACGAGAAGATAATTCAAGATATCCAATTTTTTCTAATGTTAACTCTAACATACTATCCACGACCAAATACGAAATGGTTATTGGCCAACCAATCAAATTTTGTAAAAAATAGACCAAATATTTAAACTCAGCACCTTCAGAAATCCTCTAAAGGCAGTTTGTGCTCACTAGTAATGTTGTATTAAGTAATTTTCCTATTTGAATACCATTATCTCACTTTTCAGATAGAAAAAGTGCCATTGAAAATTGAGTTGAAGTTAATTTGACCAAAAGTAGTCACTGACCGCCTCCATTGCATTTGCTCAAACTGTATCAAAATTTAGAATTTTTTTTCAAACAGTTTCAGCAAATTTTAGTAAGTCATATTTTGAAAAAAATAAGATTTACATTCAAAATTCTCAACATACAGTCAAACACTGCTATATATCCTTTTTAAATAGTACTATCTTTATAAAATGCTAATGAATACAATACTTGTGAACAAATCTTAAAAAATAAAAAGAGAAATCTTCAGCATCTATGAACTACAAAATTTAGTTTTACATGGTTATCACATTATTTTCAAACTATCAGACTTGCGTAGACTTCATTACTTTATGTAATTCTTCTTGTTTACGCTTAGTACTGTGCTAAATTTAGTGGCTAGTTCAGAGACAAACAAAATGTAATGCTAAATCAAATTTTGACTGAAATTGAAAAACTTCAAAATGTGTTCACTTAAGATCCTATAAAAATTTAAGAATTTTATAATTAAAAAAACACTTACTTTGTGAATCCACCAACTAACACCAGTAATTACATATCTTCCTGTTGGATCCCATTCAACATCTGTTGCCATAAAATGTTCAGCCTGTGACATGACTGTGAAATCAGAAGTATCAACAAATTCAAGAGTACCACTCATACTAAAAATAAAATAAAATAAAATCATTTTTGAACATAATAAAAGAGAAAAAGAAAAAAATTATGAATAAACAATTTATAACCTTCTTAATCCAGCCAATACAATAAACTGTCCATTTGGTGACCAAAATAAATGATTACATTGTTTGCGTTCAAATTTTTCTGAAAAAATAACAACACTTTCATACATATAATAAGTAAACGTTCAAAAATTAAAATATGCACATAAAAATATATTATTTTATTTAATACATTCATTATTTTATAATACTTACTTAACAAACTAATAGTTCCTCCAGGTTTTATTTCATAGAAACTGACATTTATTTGTGGACTGTCTCCATGGATTATAGCAAATTTACTTCCAACTGGTTCCCAAGCGAAGGCTGTAATGCTATCTGTAATAGTAAATGAAATATATAAAATTATCATCATTCATACACCAATAAAATATAAAAATTAGTTATAACATAGAATTTTTTAAAAAATAATCAGATTCCATTATATAAAGTAATGTTTTGTGAACTTAGCAAGTATAAATTCAGAAAATTATAATTTTAAAAGACTTGTTAACATTTTATATATTTTAATCTTCCATATATGCTGGCATATAAGTCAACATCTTAAGCCTGAAATTTGGCAGGATTTTACACTGGAAAAATACAGCTGCAGTTATATAGTAGCAACTTTTTCAAAGTTTAAGGTGTTTGTTAAATATTTCTATTGTTAAATACAATCCCTGGTTTGGCACCAGCCTTGCACTCTGCCACAAAATATGCACACACAAATCTTTCATGCATTAAATTCATATAGAAACTGGAAACTTATATGGAAATTACTGCCATCTACCAACACAAATTTCTTCACATATGTTCCAAAACCATTCATCGTATCTCTGATTTAATGCCTGCAAAAGTCCTGCATCCAACTTGAGAAAGATCCAATACAGTTATAAGTACAAAACAATGTAAGTTGACATATGTCATCAGTTTTCATATTTCCAAGTGACATAACAGCATCATGCAGTGAGGTTGCAGTGCCAGTGTACAAACAAATGCAATTTTATTTGAACATTTTGTGATGTGACAGCTGTGTTATTGTTAATTAAATGTAATTTAACATCACACTAAATATGCAAGGTTAAACATTGATGTTATTTCTTTTTGTTGTTGTTATTTTTTAATTATACCCACACTAAACAGCCCAATAGTTCGATTAATATTAAATTGCTTATAATTAAAATTTTAAAACTTTTTTTTAAAGCAAGCAAATTTATAGGACAAAAATTAATGAAATTACTAAAAAGATTAAAATTTAAATTTGATTATCTTTTCTGCAAAACAACACTAAAACAACTTCAATAGTTATATCACAAAAAACTAGTTGCAATTAATTAAAAAATTGTAATTAAGGGTTCAAAAAATTCAGGCAAAATTAAATAATAATAAATAAATTATTATTAAAAATAATTATAAAAACTAAAACAATACTAAATAAATTAAAGCTAAAAATTAATTAAAATTAAAAATAATAATTAAAACTCTGGCCTTTACACCGAAACAGAAACCAAATTAAAAATTAAATCAAAACTAATTAAAACCAAATCAATTGAAAATTAAAATGTTTTTAAAAACAATTTAAAAGTTGTTTTGAAATTTTCAAAATTTAAATCAAATTAATTTTTAAATTTGTTTTATTTGTATGGGGTGGTGGGTGGTGATGGAACATTTTGCTTTTAACCCCATGCAAAGACCTGAGACAAAAACAAACAGCCAAGTCCACAAGTAACAGGTGGTCCTTTTAAGAAATGAATTGTAGATCCCACATGTGACACAGTGTGACCTACTTACATGCTGCTTTTTTGTAAAGTGCTGGTTTCAGTTTCGATGGGGACAGAACATTTTGCTTTTAATATATATATATATATATATAAAATACAGAAAAGGAAGCATAATTCTAAGCACTTTAAACTTAAGCTTCAAATAATGAAAATCCAATTTTACACCCCAAGAGATTGGCTTTTTCAAAGAGGTCATCTTTATACCTTAGTTTATCAAGTGGTTGAAAGAATTTGATGCCAATAAGAACGAAAAAATTTCATGCTATTACTGCATGATAATACTCCTTACCACAAAGAAATTTCAGCAATGTAAAATTTGAGTTTCTGTCTGCAGCAAAAATTAACTTTCTGCAAAGTGTACTGCTTTACTTCAGCCACTGGATGCTTCCAACATCAAATGTTTCAAGGCACACTACCATTGACATCAAGCAAATACATAATAGAGTGTATCAACCAATTATTCTCTCTCTCAAAGATGCTAGCTTTATGAGTATGAAATCATGAAATGAAATGTCTCCTGACACAATTAGCAGCAGCTGGACTCATACAGACTTGATTCAATATTCTGAAAGAAAGACCAATGAACATAATGCTGGCATGGTATTTGTAAACATGGTGAAAAAACTTCAAAATTCCAGTGCATGTAAACATCAACTAAATATAGAGAAATTTGTCTCAATTAATGATGAAGTGCTGACATTTGAAAGAATCTGCAGACAACATGCCATATTTCTGCACAAATAAGAGCATTATAGGTAGAAACTGTTTGTTTTATCCTTTTGAAACACATCCTGCTTTATTTATAACAATACACCTTGCATATAAAGTGTATTCTCTCTCTTATTAATAAAAACAATCTGGCACACATAACAGTACTGTACTGTCGTGCCAACGTAAATTTACATGTATTGATACAATATCTAGTCACTAACAAAAATTTTTAAAAATGCTTCTGATACTATAAAAGTTTTTTTTTACAAGTAATAAAGTTTTTAGATACTTCACAGAAACTAGTGCCAATTTTGCTCCAAAAATAAACAGCATGTTCCTATATTCACTAAAATATGGTAATCTAAACAATCAGCCCTACTGGTTTGAATTCAGACAATGACAGCAGTGGAGAAGATAAGACCACCTTTACCCTAATACAGTGTTTTTCAACCTTTTTTATCTCACAGCATATTTGAACCTATAATTAAATTTCCACAGCACAAATATATGCAGAAAAAAATCATATAATTTGAAATTGTGTTTGTAAAGATTCTGTTGCCACATTACTTGCCACTTAACCTAATTTTTTTTTGTCTATATTTTTTGTGAATTAAATAAAACGGTATTGTTGTTCCTTAAAATAGCAGCAGGTTATGACAGTTATTTAAATTAATAATTTTCATTTACATAAGAAAAACAATTAATATTAAGTCTCAATTTGCATTTAAAAATGGCACGAGAGTTGCCTTTAGAAACCTGCCCAATGTCGCCCTATTTCTAAGTTAAAATAATTTGAAATGAATATGGACAATTATAGATACATTTTTGATTTAAAGAAAATTTCATTTTAAATGAAGTAACCTGGTATTATGCACACATAATTTTGCTTACAAATATATACTTTTTACTACATTATGCATATGTTTATTTATTATAACAATTAAAATTGATTACATAAGTTGTTCAGAGATTTTAATTTTGACATAAACACTGTTTATTCTTTGGACTTCTTTTGAACATAATTTATTTAATCCCCTTCAAAAATTTTCATGGCACATTTATGATCCTCTTGTGACATACTGGTTGAAAATCACTGCCCAAATAGAAGCTAAGGACAGAATTTAAACAAATCAGGAAATTCCTGAAAAAAAATGTTTTTTCTTTTAACTCTTTCCACCCTTTGGGCACTAAGTGGGCCTCTTTTAGCAAGCCCATTATGGATTCATCCAGGCCATGGGGTGGCCAGGTGGTGAGAGACAGGGACCAACATATCCAGCAGAACCACCCCCCGAAAAATTTCTTGGGAGTTTTTCAACCCATCTGGATTCAATCCCAGGTCTCCCAGAGCGGTAGGCTGTCACCTTGACCACTAAGCCATCCAGTCATCCCTGAAAAAATATTGTAACTGATGCAATTTGACATGTGATTGCTCCAGACAACTTAAATGGAAAATTTGGAAAGAAACGGCAGACATTCGTAGATGTTTTTAAGCAACAGGATTAATGGTACAATACTGCATGCTTGTTGTACTGTACTACACTACAGTAACTCTTACATGTAGAAAGTAAATGATTGATTGTAATAAGTAGGCACTTACCTCTTATTTCTATATTATCCACAGGTATTTGCTTTTCATTCATATAAAATATTTCAAAATTATAGTACATTCCCTGTAATATATAATACAAAATTTAAAAAAATCATTTTAAAAAATCTTACATCTAAAAATTAAATTTTCTTACACTGTATTTATATTCATTTTTTTCTTTTCTAGATCTGCTGTATCTATCAACTTTAACACACAAATGTGCTCCTGATTTTTGCCAGTGCATTTTACAGTCGGCAACATTAAAAAGATTTTTGGCTCGCAATTCATCACGACTAGGTATTTTTAATAGTGTCACACGTGCCGGAACATCTTTATCTTCAGCAACCCAATAAGCAATTATGTTACTGGTTGGAGACCATTGGAAGTTTCTGAATTATAAAAATTGATTATTAAAACTTAATATGAACTATGATTATTATTATATGTTCATTTTCCCTATTAACAATTTATGCTTTCCTAAACAATAGAGAGATTAGAATATTACCTTAATCCTGGTATTTTTAAACTCTTCTTATCTAATAAGCCAAATGACTGAAAAAAAATTTTTCTTAAATCAGATTCATAAATTTTCAATGTAATATAGATGACATATGTATGTATGTATGTATTAAATTGTTTTATTAATTCTATATTAAATGAAAATCCATTTCAATAATTATGATCAATTATTATAAATAAATAATAATTTTATATATATAAATATGTTTTAAATTACAAAATGCAGAGAATGTTGCTAAATGATGAAAAACTCAGACTGGACCACTGAAGATTGTAAGGGGCAAAGTCCTTAGCGTACAAACACACACAAAGAAAGAAATATAAGTTTTACATGTTATTTAGATCTTTTTAATCTATTACCAAAATTATTATGAATAATAATAATTGATAATAAGGAAAAAGAAAACATTATAATCTCAAATAATGCAGAGAAAAATAACATTAATAAACATCTTTGAATATTGGAGTGATTAATTTTTTCATCTCTGAAAATAGGAAGATGAGAAAATCAAACACTCGGATCTAATTTTGTTAAAGTGGCATAAAAAATTAAACTTTGATGACTTGTAGTGTATAAATTATTTTATTTTGTTGAGATTTCAGATTTTTCTCTGTACTCAATACCTCACTTCAATGATATCATTTTTTCTTTCTGTAAGAAGTAATTTCTACTGAGCAATTTCAGGTGAGTGAGTGATTGAATGAGTCATTCAGTTAGTTTGCATGAAAAAACCTTTAATATAATATAAAGTTTTCATATAAAATTATTTTTTTATATATTTTCTATTTGAATGTAATAACCGATTCTTTTTATTTATCACATTTTTTAAAATATGCAATTTTAATAAAATGTTAAAATTAAAACTTGATATATTATTAAAATTTAAAAATTACAAGCATTATGTAAAATATATTGTAAAAACATTACAAATCAAATACATAAAATTGCTTTAAATTTACATTCCCCCCCTCATTTTTAAAAATTGTAACTGAAACTTCAGTTACAGTTATCTATTTAATAATAATATTCAAAAGTCAGAAGGACAAATCTACAATATGTCAAGTCAGTAACAGTCTGATATAGTGCAACTTCATCATTTAGGTTACAGATTTAATCGTTAGAATGTAAAATATCTTAAAGTTTAAAACTTAGTATTTAAATTATCAATATTTAATTTTAATTTCTTTTATTATTTACTTACAGGTGTTTCGTATATACTCAAAACATCTTGACCAATTTTTGCAAAATATTTATCATCATAACTCCATCTATTTAAAAAATTTAATAACTATTATTTTTGAAATGAACAATCAGAAATAATATTCTAATATATTTATTTTTAAATAATTATGAAATCAATACATTATATAAGAGAACATTAATAAATATAAAACATTCCTATTATCTATGTCAGCTAACTTGGTTTCTGATAAATTTCCTTATATAATTTGTATAGTAGTAGTAAATGTAAAAGTTTTGAAAATAATATTTACTCATATCTAGTTTTCTTTGAACAAATTAATAAACTTTCATTGATAATAAAGATAAAAATAATATAAAATAAATAAAATTCATAGAAAGTGAATGAATAATTCAAATAAAACAATGAACTCCATTAAATTGTTAGTAGTAATAATTTCCTCATTTCCTTTTTTTATATATATTTTTTCTAAAAATACTTTTGATATTTAATCTTCATATTCTACAATAGTAAACTATCTTTAAAGAACATTTTATATAAGTCAAAAATCTTTATATAAGACATGTGTTGGTACAAACAACTTTCCTTTTATAATCTTTTTCCAGTTGTATTGACATGTTGTGTAGTTCTTAAATGTTACAAAATAAAAGTTTTTAAAACTAACAGAGCTGTCATATTCCGCATTTTTCTACTTTAAAATAACTTATTAAAAAATTCAAACAACACCCAAAAAGTTCTCAAGAGTTTTCTAGGAGTTTTAAAATAAATTTCTAAATCTTAGTTGAAATTAATTTTAAAATACATAAATATAACATATTCCTAAATGCAAAAATATTCATAAATATTAGTTGTATTGAATTTTAGTTAATACTTACTTTATAACTGGCCAGTGCTGAGTATGAAAACTTCTTTTCTTCATGCCTGTCCTAATTTCCCAAATAATTACAACCTGAGAATTTTCTTTAACATCTGGTATAGGACTAAATGTAACTAAATAACTAAAAGAAAAAGTTTTTTTTTAATTTTTTATACAATATTTTTGAAATTTTTTGTTGTTTTTATTATTGTTATTATTATTACTTTTCACAAGGTGAAAAATCAATAAATTGCACTCCAGCATGACTAAATTTCATTATCTGTACAAATTCTTCACCACCCCATAAAGCTATACCTCTTGGATGAAAAGTTGCAAGGTATGTTCCTAGAGGTGACCACATAACACATGTTTCAGTCCATCCCTGTCAAAATAAATATTTCAAATTATAAATGATGATAAAATGCCTACAATATGATTATAAAATTAAATAAACAATAATTAAATATCAGGTTTTAAATTATTGTAACATTGGGTGATCAAACAAGAAAAGGATAAAAATTGTTAGTAGTAGTGCAAGAACATCATGAATTAGATATGTAGCCTTATGAATCAGCTGTGCTTGTTAATGCCTTGTTACACATTACAAGAATCACTTAAATTCTAAATAATTACTATTGCATCAGAAGATAGCATTTGAAATTATAAATAAAAAAATTTATGAAAAATTCTTATTTTATAAGGCATAAATTTGATTCTTTTCGTAGCTGTCTGAATAAAAATTATGATAATCCACTCTTTCTAGACAAACACTTTTAAGATTTGTTGGATTTGTTTCTATGCATTCTCATATGTTTTGAAGTCCTTCTTAACATAACTTTGTCTATAAAAACTCTTTTTCTTTTGTTAATCACAGATTCCATGAACCATCATTTATTAAAAAAATGGAAACAAAACCTTTATAGACACAGATATATAAAAAATGTGCAACTCACATTAACCAAATAACCGGAGTGCATATGATTTACATTTGCAAACGTTTTCGCAAATGTTAATCATATGCACTCCGGTTATTTGGTAATGAGAGTCACACATTTTTTATAGCATCCCTATCAAAGACAACAGATGGGATAGGGAAATGGCATATGTTGGCTCCACTAAACGCTCATTGGGGTCATTGAACTCATCATATTGTTCGTTACTATTTAAATATCTTAAGGAGAATGCATGCGCATATCATATTCCAAATCAATTACCATTCGATTTATATTTGAATGTTAACTGCCAGCTTGTTTTTCATAAAAAAGAAGCCTGAGAAAGAGCCCAGAAGGGGCTATGAAAACATTCTCAAATGTTAATCATATGTACTCCAGTTATTTGGTTAATGTGAGTCGCACATTTTTTATATATTCATCCTGGTTTGTTGTGCAGTTAGGCACAGATAATTTAAATATTTTTGCATAAACCGTCATTTTAATATTTGGTACCTTTCCTCTTTATGTAATATTTCACTGGAAAATTTTATCTGTTCTGTAGTATAAGAGACTTATAGTTATCATAGCACTTAAATAATGATAATGAGCCATCATTGGGGGTTGGTGATGCATAATAGACCAGTCAAGCATTATGTGCATCAGTCAAGCAGAGTTTGATGACATTGCAGTGCCATCAAACTCTGCACCACTTCTTGTTATTCCTACTTTGATCACCTACTACACAAAAAAGGCTACAAAACTTGATATTATCCTTGGCCCAAGAACAGGAACTATTAAATTTAAACTGTCAGATAAAGTTTATTTAAAGATTTGAATTTTTCACTTTCTTAAAAACAATAAACCCTTTAATTTACAAAAGTTTTAACAAAATTTATAATTAAACTTGAAAGTAATATTAAAATCATATTTTCAAATAAACTGTATTTGATAATCTAAATTTAATGCACTTTTACTTTAGTAAATTTTAAAATTTTTACTATTTCTCAGACAAAAATCAAAATTACTTACTTCACGTTCTTTTAAGCAAACAGGTTCGGGCTGACTGTTTAAATATATAGCAGTTTTCTTTCCCGCATCATACATTACACTGTATTGATCATAGCATTCAGGTTCCATTAGCCAATATCTCAAATTACCCTGAATTAATAGTAAAAAATAATAATAAAACATTATACGTATTAATTATCTTAAATAGCTATTAAAACTTACATGATCAACATAAGGTTGTGGTTTTGGTGGTTCCCATTCATCTGGAATATTCTCATATCTGAAAATAATATATTATTGTTATTTTTATATTAAAAAATCAATAGCAATTGATAAAATAAATAATATAAGCCTAATTAAACTTTAATCCAAATGATATAAACTGTTGGATTTCTTTATTATGAATGATTAAACAATTTAACATTAAAAACAGATAATACTATAGTTTATTAATAAGCTTAATAATTAGACATCTTTACAAATTTTAATAATTATGTAGGAATGTTTAGAAGAAAAATTATTTCAGAACAATGCTCAAAATCAATTCCCAAAAGCTAATTATATCAGTTGAACATATTAATTATGCCATTGATGATCAAACTATAAAAAAAGAACAATTATTTTGATTGTTTATATTTATATTTAAAAAAAATCGTTACATTTATAATTTTAATGATTCTTTTTTGTGTATGATGCTATAGATTACTTTTGGAAAATAAAATAAAGAACAGAAATCTTCTATGGCAATGACATTAAAAGTGTTGTGCAAATCCTTTTGTGTATCATGATAATTCTGTCTTTGTGTTAACATCCAGAAAAACAGAATACTCACCAACTAACAAGGAATTAATAAAAAGTTCTTCAGTGAAGAGAAAGTATATATCAGAAAGCAACAGTTTAGACTATTTTCTGTGTTGTCTAACACTTTCCTTTTTTTGCTAGTAAATAGCTGATTATTGTTAACCATTGTTAGTATGTAAAAGATATAGTTTAGAAATGTGCCAGAGTCAAGTTTATATTACATCTTAAATCTAAATTGTTTCTGTAAGAAATTAAACACCAATACATTCAAAGGCTAACTCAAGCTAAAAGTGACATATCTGTGACATAACTATATTTACAAAGTTTCTTTTAATGAAGACAGTATATATACCACTTTAGTAATCAATTATTTTATTCACTTTGATAGAAAGTAATAGCTAAAAATTTCTACATTAAAGTAATCTAACAATTTTTTACACTTAATTTAACCAGACACATACATATACATAATTGTAGACTAAACACCAACTGAAAACATATAACACTGTCTGTAGTCTCCATTGTGAAATATATCCTGTATACTATAGTTTACAATCAGTTAAATTTGATTAAAATTTGTTTAAGTCAGATAATGTTGCATAAATAAAAATGTTAAAACAAAATAATCCTCATATTTTTTAAATACAATTTATTTTAAATTCCAAAAGTGAATCTTAGCTAAATATTTTGAATTAATATAAACTAGCAGTTGTTTGTTTATCAATTCCACTACTGTCTTTAGCTCATGCATAAACTATTTTCAGACATCCAAAAAAGTTACGTTTATATCAATTAATCAGTGTTATAATCCAGCTATCTTAGACATCTAAGATTATATTATTAAATGATTAATTAAATAAAGGATACTAAATTTAAAAAGAATCAGCTACTTTTCAGCACCTATCTAATAACCTATGTGTAGTCTAAGAATTAGACTACACATAGGTAGTGATATAACAGTAATTATATGCTTTTTTGTCTATTATATCTTTTATAACAAATTTTATATTCAGAAATCATCCTTCTTATGATCAATGTTCTAAAGAACAGTGAAGGATTATTTAATTAATGAAAATTTCATTCTGCTATTACTAAAAACAAAAAAAATAAATAATCAATAATTATTAACTAATTTATCAATATACAACTGATAAAAGATCATCACAGTATATTTTTCTAAAATGCAATTACCCAAAACTGTAGAATACAGTATAGGTAGTTGACACGGTATATGACACGGTCATATGACCCCATATGACACAGTAGTTATGTTCCAAAAAATTGCCATGTTATGCAAATCTGTGTTATACGAAACAAAGAACTAGTACGAAAAGGGGAGTTAGGTTCCAAAAATTAAAAAACATGCTATTATATTTTCATAATTAAGATAAATATCTTTATTAAAATTTTCTTAAGAAGTAATACATATTAATATAAATTAAACAACACTAAAAGCAGAAGCGTCGAAATCTGGCAATACTGAAACAAGTTTTGAGAAGGACCACATGTATCGACAGAAGGTGGGAAAAGAAAAATTACATATTGTACTTAAGTACTAATAGTTCATGAAATTATGCAGGAAATTCTGATAGTATGTACACGCTCGAATGAAAAATGTCAAATGAGGTATCTTTTGCACTTAAAAGCTTTATCACGTTTATTGAACTGTTGTATTGGTAGTTTTTATTACATTTCATGTTGTTTGAGGGTTTTACCCAATTCTCGAACCGTGTTAGAGTGAATCTGTGCTATAGAAGTGCAGTGTTATAAGGGAGGTTACCTGTATTTTATAGTTTTGAATAATAAATAATAAACCAGACTTATTTGTAATTATAAAATAAAATCCTAAACTTAAAACAAAGATTGAATAACAACCTTTTTAGATATCCAGAACAAAGCAAAAAAAGTTTTATGTTGGATAGCTAAAAAGGTGTGTTATTCATTCTTTAAATGCACCCAGTTGAAGATTTTTCTTCAAATTAAGATTAATAATTCTTACTTTTCAAAATCAGTAAAAAGATTCACTGTAAAAATATGTTGTTTATCCAATCTATATCCATTTGCCATTTTGACAGCCTCCATTGCATGCTCTGGACAAGAATACTCCAAGAAAATATATCTAAAAATAAAAATTTATAAACAATTATAATTCAAAATATTACATTTTAGCAATTTACTAAAACAAAATGAAATGATTTTAATGATTTATATACATCCATTTAAGTAGCAATCATACATTCAGTATCTTTGATCCACAATGCATATGTTGCACAAGCGTCTAAAATTTCATGCATACAAAAGTCATACAACAGTTCCATTAGAATTATATTATATGCTAATTATATTCAGATTATATGCAGATAATAATTACTTAGTACATTTATCTTTTCAAATGAGTTACATTACAATTACTAATCTACTAATGTACTAAGTACAATTACTTAGTACAGTGGTTCCCAAACTTTTTTAATTCTAGGCACCCTATGTCAAATTCCAACAAGTACATTAAATTATAAAATTTTATAACATTTCGTGGCACCCATGTGAGGAAGTTGCGGTGCACACTTTGGGACTGCAGTACATTAGTAGATAGAGATATAATTTCTATATGTGGAGTTGAAAATTGCACTGTCATGGAATACATAAAAACAGTACTGAGTACAAAAACTTCTGCTGTATTATATCAACATTATATATATATATATATATATATATATGTTGTGCTATTTACTAGTTACAAGTTATTTCTTTGCAGGATCTGAAAGACTGCATTATTATTACTATACTAAGAATCACATTTGCAGTACGTGATAATTCTCTTTTCACAATTCTTTTCAATGCAGTCTTTGTCTATTAATCCAAAGACTGCATTGAGTCATCATCAATTTCATTGCCACTATTAATCAGTCATTAAATAGCAACTATATGTTGTGAATTATCTTTATGATTTAACAATGATCATTAGCATCATTCTTGAACTTCTTATCCTAATAATGATAAACCAATGGTTTCCAATTCAGAAAATAATTAAAAATATAAGAGCAAAATTAAATTAAATTTAAAAATTATTTAATTCAGTCATTTTAAGTGATCTTGAATTTTATCACAAATATCACTAAATATCAAGGTTCAATTTTTGAAATTTGGACTTCTTTCAAAAAAATTAATAGGTTTTTCAACATACATTAAGGTGATTTGTTACAAGTGTCCTCAAGAGCTTGAAATCTGCAAAGCTCTGCAAGTTTCAAGCTCTATTCTATTAAAATTTCACTGCAAATTATACAAAATGGTCAATGCTCATCATTCATTTCCTTATGCAAAAAATGCACATTTTTTTTTCTTATAGCTGTTGACTTATTGGATAATTTAATTATTTTTTTTAGCATATAGTCACACCTCATTTATACATTTTTTAAGGAAGCTGAGAAAATTGTCATATAAATGAGAAAAACAAAAGTGAAAGTGCTTTCCAATTGTTTTCAGAGTGAATATAGATGCTATAAAAGTACAAAAACAGTCAAACTAACACTGCACAACTGAATTTGTATTCTTAACAAAGAAGTTTCAATTTACTATGCAGTAAAACCTGTGTAAACCAGAATCACACAGTATTGAATTTCTTTTTTTTCTGGTTTGGCAGATTTCTGTTTTGAACAGGTTTTTTGGAATAGAAAATCACTCTGTTCCAAAGAGATTCTTCCATTTAGTCAGGTTTCTGTTTTATTCGGGTTCCATTTTGGACAGTTTTACTGGACATGTATAATACATTTAAACAACATATAAAAGAAAAAGTAAATCAGTGTAAAATTAAGTCGTGTACTTTTAAAAAATTCATCAAGTTTTGTTTGTTTCTTGCTTTCTTTCATGGACTTGCCATATACTGATCAGCATGTGACATCAGTTGCTAAAACTCCAGTCACATGAGAGAATGAACGGTCAATCTAAAGATTAGTCCACACCGACATCAAATACTGAAAACAAATGAGAAACCAGAATGCAATTTTTTATTTGTTTAGTAAAATTGGTTCACACTACAATCAACGGAAAGCAAAAATTTTCAATATGTTAAATTGCTAGAGCAATTTGCTAAATGAGAAATTTTGTCAGAAATGGTGTCACATGTTACATGTGCGCTTTGCATTTGTCGGTGATCGATTTGCTATTGGTGTGGACTAACTTAAAGTGAATCTGTAATTCCCCTTTTCACTTTTTCTAAATAATTACATTAAATGTTTGTATTTCAAAATGCTATAGGATACAAAAAAATATGACACACAAAGTACAGTCATACTAATCTGAACCCCTGGTCATCTAAACAGCTTCTACTGTTTCCCTAACTAAATTAAAGGACTCGTCAACTGTTTACCTGCAGTTCACATCTTAAATAAACATGTCACGTGATGTGAGCATTGTTGCTCATTCTTTCTGTGATCCTGTTTGACTTAACAACTCTGACTAAACTCTATTTGCTGCTGTAAACTATTGTACAGCAGCAAAAAATGGGGCTTTGAAGTGTAAACATCGTATCCTGCTATCATAGCCCCATTAATCTGAACTACCAATGGTTTCAATTACAGTAGAGCGCCGATAAGTGGAACGTCGGTAAGTGGAATGGCCGGAAAGTGGAACGATTTTCAGTCGGACTGTGCCGTGCTGAATCGAATGTTTTTGATACTAAATTTACTTCTAAAGTATAATTTTCATGTTTTTTATATTCTTTAATATATTTATTTTGTTTGTACAAAATGCAGAAATAATTTTTAACGATACGATAGCCTTGATGATTATTATAAAAATTTTCGTTAGGCTTAAAATCGATGAAAATTCAACATGAAGCGACATGCAACGGAGAAAAATTCAACAGGAAGCGATACGCAACGAAGAAAAATTTGAACATCGAACAGGTTAATGTATTTTTTCGTACAAAGTCGAAAACTGGAACAAATCATTAACTGGAAGGACCCCAGTCCCCAATTGGTTCCACTTATCGACGCTCTACTGTAGTTCAGATTAGCATTACCATACTGTAAGTGCAAAAGCATATAAATGAAAAAAGAATAACTGAAGTGTTTTGTAATGGAGAAAATATTTTATATATAAATGCAGAAAAGTATAGATAGGATTTGACTGTATTTCTAAAATTAGCAATATATTTCTTCAGCCTTTAGTTTTACTGTTTTTATGATTAGGAAAAAAACTTTCTTAATATGTATTGGCCTGTATTTCTTGATGAAACAATTTTATAACAACTATGTTTGTAGCTTTTGTAATAAGAAAAGTAGACGTTTTTTGTTATTTACATTTATTATTGCATAGATATCGAGTAGCAATATAGCAATACTATATAATAGATAATAGATAAAATAATAGATTTATAATCAAATTTATGCATTTTCATTTATTGCATTTAAAAATAAAATATTTTCAAAAATGTTTTTAAAAAAAAGATCAAATGCCATCCAAAACTGGATATACTTTAGTAAAACAATAAAATAAAATATACATAAATCATATAGAAAAGTTATAAAAGCTAAAAGAATTGCAAGTCATGATTTAATCATTATCATACACACATATTCTGAGATGTATAATGTAACTTAGGTCAATAATTATGTAGCAATGATCAAAAATAGTCACTCTCAGTTACCAAATACAGTAGAGCATCGATTATCCGACTCCCGATTAACCGACTTATCGGTTAACCGACCACGTTCTAGTCGGCAAATTCAAATGTCCGCTAGTGATGTGGCGCTACAATATTTGGTTATGTCTTGGCTACTTTAATATTATTTTTGTTAAATTTTTGCATGTTTTAGCTGGCAGCACTGGCTCGACCATGAAAGGGAGGCTAGTATTTAAACTAGGCCTAATACACTATACTAATAATGTATTTTTTCATACTTTTCGGTTATCCGACTTTTCCGTTATCCGACCAACCCCAGTCCCCAATTAAGTCAGATAATCAATGCTCTACTGTAATTGCATTCGATTTTATGATTTATAAAGATCATCTAGTGTCATCAATAATAATCTCCACAACATCTCCTAATTCTTTTTTTCTTTTCCAATCAAGTGTTGCCTATATTCCTACTTTGGTAGTCAAAAATTACATAGTATCTAGACTGATAAAGAAACATAGCAACTATGACTTTTCTGGGCATTTGCACTAGTTTCCTGATAGAAAACATGAGCTATTGCTAGCATAACTGCTGTTATTGTTGTCAGTCAGTGCTAATATTGCAATTTCATACAAAATTTATAGCATTCCATTTCTATTTTTTTTATTAAGTACCTTTTAAAAAAATTTTTAAACTAAAATAATGTTTATGAAAAGAAGTTTACACAACCCCATGAGAAAAAATGGCAACCCCATTTGGAAACTTAATTATTAATATAATGTATTAATTACAAAGGTATTAATATAATGTAAATGTATGCTTTTGTTTTACGTTTCATTTTATCTAATTTTAGTATTTATAAATATTTACATTTCACAAATGTTTTTAATAGAAAAATATAAATGATGATAGCTTTTCAATGTTATTGAAATATGACAGCATTTATTTTATGTTGTTTTTATGGTTTAATTAATATGTAATCAAATTTTAAGTTAATATCTTAGTAAATCAATGTTTATAATTACAGTGGAACTTCGGTATACATCTACTTTAGAATATGTCCTGTTTTGACGAAACAAATTCTGTTCGGTATACAACTTTTGTTCGGTATATGACTTAATTCAATTATACGCGCCATCTATGAACAAGTAGCACTATTGGTGTACTAAACCAGACTAGACGTTTGCAGTCCCACGGTTTACAACTTTGTTAAATTTCTTCTGATTTTAATTTGTAAGTAAAATTTTATTATTTTTATTAATCATGAATTGCAAAAAGGCAAATGAAAAGTAACAGAAAACTAAAAAAATGACTAGAATTACAATGGAACTGAAAAAAAAAATTGTTGAGAAATATGAAGGTGGAATGGGTGTTTGAGATTTAACTGTTGCATACCATATTCCAAGAACGACGATATCGACAATCGTGAAAAATAAAGACAATATTACATCTGCAAACATTGCAAAAGGGGTTTAATCAATTTCTAAACAGATTATTAGTATTAAGGAAAGTTTGATTTGATTTGATTTTGATTTAATGATTTAAATAATATAATACAATATACTGTAATAACTTTAAAAATCTATAATAAAATTTATTTTTTTATTAATGTGCTCAAACAGTATTTAAATTATTTTACAACTCCATTAATATATCATATCAAAAGGGTTTTTTTTTACATGAGAACGGATTAATCATTTTTACATTACTTCTTATGGGAAAGGTTGGTTTGGTATACGTCCTATTTGGTATAAGTTCAAACATCAGGAATGGATTAAGGTCGTATACCGAGGTTCCACTGTATTTATTATAGAAAATAAATTCTAGATTGTTCAGATCCATAGATTTTTCTTCTCGTATAATTTGTAATAAATGATTTATTGCTGTAATCTTTTTTGAATTTCACTGTTTACATCACATTTAAACCATATTTATCTATAACAAAATGAACTAGTCTGTTGTTATAGAAATAAATTGAGTGGGTGATTCAAGTTAGGGTTTAGAAAACCAATTCTCAACTGTAATGTGATATTCTCATTTCCCAATACTGATTATTAATAATAATAATAATTAATAACTCTTCAAGTTATATAAAGTTTTGCTTTAACATATCCTTTTAATGTCAAGAATCAATAAAAACAATAAGAGTATTTAAAACAAAACAGAAGCACAGATTAATTACTTCCTATTTAAAAGTATCATTAGTCAGAAAGCTTAAGTTGCTTCAAGTAAAAACATTTGTTTTATAACTTAAAATAATAGCAATTTTATAAAAATGGAAAAAGTATTAATTTTTCTTCTTCTAAATATGTTCTAGAATTTAAAATCATAATTTCACACGTTAAATCAAAAATAAATCATTGTGTTACCCTTTTGTTCTTCCATTTTCATCTACAGGAAAATCTTCGGTAATGATCTTGCCAGACTTTGAAAATATTTTATTTAAAACATTTTTCAACTTCTCAATTCTTTCTGGTCCCACTTGAGGAATTCCATCAACAACAATAATAGATTCAACACCATCAATTTCTTTAGGCTTGAGCTTTAACAAATCTCCAAGTAATTCTAAAAAATTACAGCCAGAATTATTTTTTTTAAAACACATTTAATTAAATATGCTAATATATTCAGTAAAAAAATAAACTATTAAATTTTGATAATTATTCGTTTTTAACAATAAAAATATTCTGATATAAGACTAAACTTTAATTATACAAAATAGTAATTTTAACAAACTTAAAATCAAAAGCAAAATTCATAGAATGAAAATTTTTAACACTAATTCACTAGTAAGCAATATAAACTATTAGTGTTGTAACTTTTATTAAATTGCATATTATAATTTTTTTACAATTCAAGTGTATTATTTAAAAAATCATGTAGAGCAGTGATTCTCAAAGTGGGGTCGCGACCCCCAAGGGGGTCGTGAAAAATATTTGGGGGGTCGCTGAAAAATTGATGCCAGATCAATTTTTTCAAATATATTATAAATTTACTATGGATTCATGTTTAGAAATAATAGAAATAAAAACTATATAAAATAATTTTTACTTAAATAAATTGCACATATAAATAATAAAAATAATATAAATATTTAAATACGAGCCTAACCCCCTCCCTCCGGGATGTTTTTTGACACATACTTATTCTTCGGGGGTCCTTTGAAATTTTTAAGTGCAGAAGGGGGGTCGCGGTCCAAAAAGTTTGAGAAACACTGATGTAGAGTATGTTGTTATAGATATAAAGTAGTAAAATGCCTTGTAGAAAAGACCTGAAGATCTGTGGAAAGGATCGAAAATGTTAGTCCTTCTTTCCATGATTATTTACTTGTATTTTGCTAGACGGTATTTTGCTACTGTATATGTACTGTACACTCCAATCTGAAGAACTGTTGTGAATAGAATGTTATAGAGTTTATAATTTGTAAAATATAGGATGGCCAGATGACCAAGGTAGTTAAGGCATCAAACTCCCACTTGAGTACCCAGAATCAAGTCCAAATTGTCAAAAAGCTCCAGAGATTTTTTAGGGAGTAGTCCATCCCAGATACGTCAGGTCCTGTTCCTCACCATCTGATCACCCACACTGTGGGACTGGCAAAACCCACGATGGGGATATTAAAACAAAAAAGGTCTTCTTAGTGTTCACAGAACAAAATCAAAAAGAATTAAAAAAAAAACTGTAATATATATTATAAAAAAATTAATTTTCTATTTTTTCACCATTAAAACTTGTAATTATTTTAGTGTATTATATTTCTTTTTTGAATATATAATAATATGTCTCTTAGATAATTATGAAAATTTTTATATCATAATAATAATAATGCATCATAAAGAAAATCTTTGTAACTGATTGAATTTTCTATGTAAAGTCATCCTAATAATTTATACTTGTAATAACAGTTAAATAAATGCTAATGTATAGCCTTCAGTTTCACCTACATACAATTAGGTCAAAACCGTAACACCAAAAGGTTTATTCGAAATGCAATGGCTTGAAAACTAATTAATAATAATTATTTTTAATTATTTTAATACTAATATGGATTACTTATAGTATATTCCTAAATATTAATATTATTTCCTATTCATTCTCTTAAAATATTAAAATAAGATTATTTAGTTTTCATTAACAAATATCGTCATATTTTTTTTTATTAATGTAAGTATTTTGCAGTTTATTGAATTTTGGTTTTAGTAAATTATCATAAATTTTAAAATCAAAGCTTATAAATAATAATAAATTTTATTAAACTAATTTAACAAATATTATAATAATTTATGTTAAAAATTAATTTCTCTCCAAGCTTTTTAGCTGATCAGAAATTCTGTTCTCTCTTTTAAATTAGAAATAATGATCAGACTTCAAATGTCAAATTAGAGTTGAAATATATGTCATTAAAATGGGATAATAAAATTTTAATTCTTACGTAAAAATTCCAAAATGTATGTTGTTGATAACTGGAAAAATCTGATCTATAAATATAATAATTATATTTATATTGTTGAAATTTAAAACTTGGTTCAAAAGATGTGATAAAACAGGGATGGCAAACCTTTTTGAGTCTGCGTGCCATATTGTAAGCATACTTAGCTTTAAAAATGTTAATGCATGCCAAAGTCTTAGCCTTCTAATAATGATATTTAAAGAAATTAAACAAATACCCTTTAATTCAAATAAATGTTAAAAATCTGATTGAAAAAAGGATGATCAGGTGTTAAACAGAAAGGATGATTGAAAAAAACAGAAATCATATGATACATTACGTGCCAGATGATTTCTCTTACGTGCCACTTTGGGCACGCGTGCCATAGGTTCGCCACCCGTGATAAAAGATGCTTTGTTAATTGCATCTGATGCCAATCTCTCTACAAATTGTTCAGATTATATCACTTTTCCAAGTGGTTATGACAATTTTTGGTTTAATATTCACAGTATCTTTTGTCATACAAACAGCCTCACCTAATTATTATCCTCCAATTCTGATGATTCTTACATGTTATGAAGTATTAAAAATTGAAATGCATATTTATTTCTTTATTTGTCATCAACAGAATTTCAGTCTCATGTTTAAACAGAACTCAACTGTATAGGAATCACTGAGGAATGATGATGATAATGCTGATCCTCATTGAATATCAGGAATGTACTATATTCTGATGAAAGACAAACGTTCAAAATAATGTGTGACTTGTATGCCATACTTTCCAATCACCGAACACAAGAGTCAAACATCAGTTTGAAGACAGAGAAAACCTGGAAAACTCCTCACGGCCATCTTATCCTGGCAAGACACACACCTAGGACAAAACTACCAGTGTTCAAACCATTTGGCACTGGTGGACCTCCCTAGAATTTGATAATTAAATTAGTTAAAACCTGATGATGGCTAATTAAATTTGTTTTATAGAAAGACAATGTCTTTACTAAAATCAAATTCTGGTTATTATATAGGTTTATTTTCTAAAGATTTTTATAAACAATTAGAAAATTGTTATGGAGGTCTTTCACCCATAAATTTCTCAAAATTCCATAGAAGTTACATAATAATTGCATTTCTTTGAAAAAATTAAATAAATAAATAAAAATACAATATTTAGAGTAGTTCAAAATTAATTTACATACTTTACATCAAAATCCCATTATTGTAATACAATCTCTATCATATTATATAGTATGAATCCATAATGTAGTGATTTTGTTTCATAAATAGGCTAATCAATTTTTCTTAGTATAAAAAATGTTGATAGAAATCTATTATTAATACACATTACAGCATACAGCTTATCAATAATCTTTTTTAGAATAGTGAACTAACCTAGTATTTATGACTTCATTCAAAAATATAAAGTACCAGCTGTTACCCGCGACTTCGCCCGCACGGATTTTGCAAGCAAACACCATTTATATTCAGTATTTCAACAACCATAGTAATTGTTATATAACACCTACCACTGAGAATGATGAGAATTGCTGAGAATCAAACAAACTGTTTTCAATTTGATCAATTTTCTGGAACGTTTACAATCATTCTATAATCGAACCAATATGCAATAACAAATTCAAGTTTAAAAACAGTTCGAACATTTGGTTAAAAAATCAAAATATATAAAAATTTTTATAACAATGTCTGAAATGTTATCAATTTAATACACCTAAGTACTCAAAGAAGACTAAACGTAGTTGAAAACAAAAAATTACATCTAAAATAGTACAGTAGAAGCTGTTCTTCGGGTTAAGCCTTAATTTTCTCCCTCTCCTCCTGCGGGGGAATTTCCAAAAATCCCTTCTTAGTGTGCGTTTTCATGACATACTCTAACTGTGTACCAAATTTCACCACTTTAGGTTCAGTGGTTTGCTCTGGGCAATGATGAATCAGTCAGTCAGTCAGTCAGGACAAGTAATTTTATATATTTAGATAGGTTGTTCAAAATTTTGAAACATTATTTTAATTATAAATATGACAATTAATAATTATTATTTTTCATACTAGTTGGTAAATATCTGTAGGAAAATTTTACTTCCACAAATATTTATCATCTATAAACCTTCTTGAATTATCAAAAGACACTAAAATTTTATAAATAATTAATTTTTGAAAAAATATATTGTTCTGTGTAAGTGAAAATAACTAATTTTTATATATACTTCAATGATTCTTACCAAGGGAATAACTACCACTTCAATGTTTTGTTGTATGTAACTGAATTGGAATAACAATTTTTACAATAATTCAACATTTTTGTTGTTGAATAATTTCAAAATTCTCATAATCATGAAAATGACAGCTAATATCATTATGTTAGATATGTCTGAATTTATGTTTGACAAATAAGATCTACAGAAAAATGGTTTTAAGACAAATTTTACAAGAGTACTGTACACATCTCTTTGCTATTCTATTTAGTATGACCTTTAATTCAGAAACAACTAAGTTTCAGTAGTTTCTATTTAGAAACTGTTGAGTTCTGGCTTATTTTATGCTTGAAAATTTTGTACATTGTAATATTTTTTTCAGATAATTAATCTCCTGGATTATTTAAACACTTTCTAAATTATAAAGTAAGTATTTACCCAAAAATATTGGCAATATTCCCATTGTCAATTGCCATTTTTGCATTTTACAAAAGTTTTAAAGAAATGATAACAATGGCAGCATCAAGCAGCAAAAGTAATTAGTATGACCTTTGCAGAGAAAAACTGCCCATGTGTTAGAACAATGAGGAAAATATATACATGTGCATACACAGTAGTGATGAAAGCTCATCTTTGCACTGATCACAAGAGTATCAACTTCTACTTGCAAAGATATAACAGACAAAATTCTCTTGCCTTTCCTTCAATTTCTTTCAAATGTTACTAAATTAATGTTATAACAGGTTTAGCCTGTTTTAAGAAATGGCCACCACAACACCCAAGTTGTCTCTTATAGAAGTGCGTACCACTATTACAACAAAATTAAGTTGTCCCTTTTTATTATACACAAAAGAAAATTGCTTTTTTCCTGTATCATACAATTAACTTGATAATTTGGAACATGATAGCAAAGAAAAAAAAAGCAGTATTAAAAAAGCTATATAAAAAAATTAAATGCATCACACCTTTCCATAATCATGTACACAGTATAAAATTGTTGGCATAGAAATGATTACAAACACACACACACACATGCATACACATATAGGCCATATGTAGTGGTTATAGGCCTATATAAATATACAGTAGAGCGTCGATAAGTGGAACGTTGGTAAGTGGAATGGCCGGAAAGTGGAACGATTTTCAGTCGGACTGTGTCGTGCTGAATCGAATGTTTTTGATACTAGATTTACTTCTAAAGTATAATTTTCATGTTTTTTATATTCTTTAATATATTTATTTTGTTTGTACAAAATGCAGAAATAATTTTTAACGATACGATAGCCTCGATGATTATTATAAAAATTTTTGTTAAGCTTAAAATCGACGAAAATTCAACACGAAGCGACACGCAACAAAGAAAAATTCAACAGGAAGCGATACGCAACGGAGAAAAATTTGATCATCAGACAGGTTAATGTATTTTTTCGTACAAAGTCGGAAACTGGAACAAATCATTAACTGGAAGGACCCCAGTCCCCAATTGGTTCCACTTATCGACACTCTACTGTATATATATATATATGTATATAGATGTGCGTGTGTTTCCAGATTCCAGATGGAAAACTGATTTATTATCAATCATTATGTAAAACAATAATTACTAACTGTCATATTCATAATTAATATTTATTAAAAAAGTTTTGAATGTTCCGGTACTTTGTTTCCAAAAGGTATCAAAATGAAGAAATAGTTCAACACTAGGAAATATTAGATACTTATGCTGCAATACACACAATTATTGACCTCTATTGACATTTCTGATCATTAAAAATAAAATACTCATAAAAAGAATATCTTCAACATACTATATATGTATGTCATATGGTGGTGTAATAAATGTTTCTCTCCTTTAAAGGAACTTTTTGAAGAAAATACAAAAACAAAAAACTTAGTTTTGACCTACTCTACCATATATGTTTTCAAAATCATTTGATCACATTTCATGAAATGTTATTCTAAATCTGTCAGTAAGTATTATGTTTTGTTGGCCCGGCTGGCAAAGCATTCAACTGCTTTCTTACGGATTAATGGTTTGAATCATTATTTAACTTCGGCATTCTTCCATCTAATGTGATTTGTGGTTATTTGGAATAAGTAAAGAAATCTTATCTACATCATCCATATAATTATAAATGAAAACTTATTAAAAATTTTGAAATAAAATTATCTGTTAATGGACTCTTCATGAACATATATAAAAAGATAAATTGTTTAACTCTAGTAACAATGTAGAATTAAACATGCAATGTACTCTTTGTATGCATACAAAAATAAACATTAGAATGTCTCAAAGTTAACACTGAATTTTAAATATGAATTACAAAATTTCTTAAAAAAGTTCAATAAGATGTAATTAAATTATCATATTACAAAAATTTCAAAAAGAAATTTTTATACATATGGTAAGAATTGTAATTGAGGATGAGTACTCAACTACAATTCTTAATTTTGTAAATCTAAGTAGAAAAAAAAAATCATAAAATCTTAATTGTAATATTGTAATATAACTTTTATTTCTTAATGAAATTATATAAAAATAAACTATATTTGTAAAATGAAAACCATTCATCTTACAAGTCTCTCTTCCAGTTTTAATTTTGGATTTTAAGCTATATTTATTATTTGGATATATTTTGGCTAACTGAATACAGTGATGCCTCGGTTTTCGTGGATAATCTATCCAAAAACAATCGGCAAAATCTGAAACCGACAAAAACCGAGGCAATTATTTCCATATAAATCAATGTAAATCCAATTAATTCGTTCTAGACACTCCCAAATACATACCAAAAACACATTTTATAGAGAATAAATATAGTGTTTAATATTTGAAACAATAAGAAATTAATATAAAATGAATATAAAAGACTAATGTAAAAATAAATGAACATTTAACATGTCATTCGAAGGGCTGCTGGCTCTGGAAACTTTCTTTGGTCCCATGATAGAGCTAAAAGGAAAGGAAAGCAATGGAATTTGCTAGATGTGCAGGGTAATTCTCAATGCCACACTGAGACAAGAAACAAGAAACAGCACAACACGAAACATCACCACACTGAGCAGGAAAATGCATGGGTCGCCCTTTGTTTTCACAAAATTAGCAGCAAGGTCACGTGGTCACACCAATGAAATCTGAGACAAATTTTTCACAGAAAAAAATCAATGAAACCGAAACTGACGATAACCAAAGTCAATGAAAACTGAGGTATTACTGTATAAAAATGTTACATAATCTGAACTAAAGGTGGGCAATAAACTTATCATATATCAAATTTAATAACTGGAATTAAATAAATAATTCAAAATAATCTGAAAGAAAAAAATTGCTCCAGAGTGGACTTGAACCCACAACTCCTGCTTACCATGCAACCATAGCTGATGAATATCTTTTCTGGTCAATGAACAATAACACAAATTAGCCCATAAATACCTATAAGATATATGCCAAAGCCTCTTAATTTTTAAAAGACATCTTTCAACATTTATTAAGAGCAAAAAAAAATATGTAAAATTTTTAAATAATTGTTTCATACCTGCAAAGTTTTAGCGACCCCCTCAAACTTTCATCGATCCTATCGGGAAACCTCGATTTAAAGAACCAACAGTAACGAGTAAAGCAGCTTAACCCATATTTATTCTCCAAGTTTTTTTTAAGCCAATATTTAAAATTAAAAATTTGTAGGCTAATATAGAAATAGCTTTTTGTTGATATCTCTATTGCTTACTCATACATGTAATCAATAAAGTCGGATTATGTAGCAATAAATCAAGTATCATATTAATTTATTTAAAAATTATTAATAAACATTTAAAGTATAATAATTTATTCATTACCTTACATTTCCTTATTTTTTAAATAATTTAAACAAATAAAATTATCTTTATTTTTTCTTTATTTCTATTATTTAAATATTCAAAGCATCTCGAAGTCAAACATTCTTTAAGTGTATACAATACACATATTGAATAACCTCGCGAGGACCACAATATAAAACACTTTTAAAAGTATTTTAAAAAATACTTTAAAATGCTTCATATTTTATAAAAACAAAATGACTTTTACGTAATATTTGACGAATTCACAAATGCTAAAATTAATAACACATATTCCACATTTAACACTTAATTCAATAAGATAGTAGCACGTTGACAAACTTAACCCTAATCACGGTTGTACAATATTGCATATTAAAGCGGATTTTTATAAAAACAAACCTTCGTCTGATATGTCTTCAACGAATCCTTCCGGATCAGCAAAATCGGGTTCGTCTTCGAAACCATTTTCCATTACATCGTCTTGTACAGGTTCGACATTATTTTCGTCCTCCTTCTGAATACCATCCTTCTCGGCAGCCATCTTGAAAAATACATGCGACACATGTCTACTGTGATGTCACACACAAAAATTATTAACGTATTTTAGAAAGTAAAATAAAGTTAAGCTCGAATTTGTTGTATTTATAATTATACTTAATAAATTTTTAAAATTAATTTATAATTGCAGTAAATTTATTTTATATTTTACCGTTTTAGAATTTTACTTATTTTATCTTTATTTTTCTTTTTAACTTCTTCCGACATGGGACGTTAATATGACCTTTTTAGTAAACCCATTATGGGTTTGGTCAGGTGGCTGGGTGTGAAGGACGTAGCCTGACATACACTGTGTATACGAGACAGATCGCCATAGAAAATTTTTTAGGTTGTCTGACTGAATTCGATTCCTGCCAACCGGTGGCCGATCGTGGGTTCCCGCCTGCCTAACGGGCTGGCCACGTGGCATTTTTCGAGTTTTCTTTAAGTCAGCAACACCTAAATTAGAGGCTAGTTTCACTTAAAAGATCTCCCGGGACTCATTCCCCACTCGGCAGATCGTCTGTATGTCGCGTTGCCGTGCACGAATAAAACTAAATCAAATTTAATTCTGGATTCATTGAGCGATGGGGTATAAGCCTTAACTACTTTTCCCTCTTACCAAACAGGCAAAAATACACAATTTAGAACCCAATACTGTGTCCAATATTTAGTTTATAATTATAAATTTATAGAGCAGACATAATTGGATAAGTTTGAAAAACATCTATGTATATATATTTGTATATATAGTGCTATTTTTCGACCGAAGTGCACAGGTACGCCGGTCCGGCAGGTAACATAAGGAATGGAAACAACTATGAAGTGGAAAATACCGTTAAGTACGGTACATTATAATGAGTGGTACAGAAACGAACATTAAACCTAAATAATTCTATATATATTATTAACTGTCACAGATCATAAATTTTAAGTCCCTTATGTTTTATTTTATTCATAATTCCATCTCATTATCTTACAATATTAATTTTTTACAGAATAATTCATTTTAAGGCAACGTGTCTGTTCATAAATCTATTTTATTTTCACTTTTAACTAATAATTTATAATTAGGAATAGAAAACACAAGTATTGTACCGCTATACTTTATAAACCACACTCACTACAATCCATTTTATTTAAAGAGGAAGACCACAAGTATGCCGAAAATGTTATAAAGATTTTTTGGTAAAATTAGCATACTTATATGATACTTTTGAAAAGCTGAATGCTTTGAATCTTTCCTCTCCTTGCAGAGAAGCAACATACCCCTTTTAACAAAGACATCTAGTATCAACTAGTTTCAACTAGTTAAACGTGTTCTAACTAAAAACTGGTTTTGACTGCAACATATAGAGTGATTCGAGGTAAGATGGTAAGCGGGAAAGATGCCTACTTTTTGATATTTTCAAACGGTGACGTCAGATATTGTCACGTGTTTGTATGATGAATCGTTGGGCCAATATTAAGTGCGGAAAGCTGTAGTTGGCTACCGTTACCTCATTTTCTACATCTGAAAAGAATAAAAGCGAGATAAGAACGAAGTTTTTGTTGCGAAATGTTTCTAGAATCGTTTTAAAACTAAAAGTTAAAATAGAATTTATTAAAAATTGCAAAAAACAATGTGTGATGAGTTAAGGTTTTAAAGTTTCCATTGTGAGCTACCTCCGATCCCGATCGGACGCGCTGGAACACGTGACTTCACTAGGCATCTTACCCCCCGTCTAATGGGAAAGATGTCACATTTTTCTTGGAATAACATGCCTACTTTTTGTTAATTGAATTCCAATATGCCTATTTTTAATAAATTTTTGTTTTCTCGTTTTATTGCAGGATATGCATAGAAATTATATAAGGACTTTTCAAAAAGGTTTTTGGACTGAAAAAAGCTTTCAGCTAGCTATAGAGCGCGTTAGAACGGGCAGAAACTTAACAATACTTATACTGCGCTGCAGGGCCGGATTAAGCCTCTAGCGGGCCCTAGACAAAATTTAAATTGGGGCCCCATTTAAATAAGTTGCTTCTAAACAAATCTTATATAATGTGACATTAGCGTAGCTAGCATGGGTGACACCCGGTGCGGATATCGTGGTGTCACCCCAAGTCACATCGTAGTGTCACCCTTTTTAACTCTTTTATAAAACACTATTTAATTGTAATATCTTCGCACTCGAGCAACTTGAACGCTATACCGAAGATGCGATGTCGCTACGTATAAGTTTAGATTTAGAAAATAAATCATAACCATATATGAAGAATATTTCTAGATGGTGCGTCTCGTAGCGTACATTACTTCTGACGCACGGGTTGCCGTTGACCTTTTTTTTTTTTTTTTTTTTATTTTTTTTTTTTTATTTTAACTCTTTCCGCCCTGTGGGCACTAAGAGGGCCTTTTTTAGTAGGCCCATTATGGGTTCGGCCAGGTCCACAATGGGGCGACCGGGTGGTGAGGGACGGGGCCCGACATATCCGAACGGACCACCCCCGAAAAATTCCTGGGGATTATTCGACCCGTTCGGATTCGATCCCGGGTCCCCCAGAGCGGTAGGCTGCCACCTTTACGCTCGGCCATCCGGCCGTCCGGGCGGAGCTTAGTAGGAATTCTTAAATACAGCCTTTTGTGTCCTATCGAATTTCTTAAATAATTTTAACTCGTTTTGAAACAGAAATGAAATCTTCTGCACTGAAGCCGGGCCCCTCCGAATTACGGGCCCTAGACATTTGTCTACTTTGCCTATTCGATAATCCGGCCCTGATGCGCTGTTATACTTACTACGAAGTACTTTGTAGTACATATGCAATAAATTAAATTTGGTTAAGATATTCAAAAATTAATTTCATGCAATTATATTTGGTATCTTACCCTAATGGCATTTGGCATCTCACCCGGATACTTTTTTTTTTTTTTTTAACTCTTTCCGCCCTGTGGGCACTAAGAGGGCCTCTTTTCAGTAGGCCCATTATGGGTTCGGCCAGGCCCACAATGGGGCGACCGGGTGGTGAGGGACGGGGCCCGACGTATCCGAACGGACCACCCCCCGAAAAATTCCTGGGGATTATTCGACCCGTTCGGATTCGATCCCGGGTCCCCCACAGCGGTAGGCTGCCACCTTTACCGCTCGGCCATCCGGCCGTCCACCCGGATACTTAGGGTGAGATGCCTAAAATGCCAGACAGTGAAAAAGTCGTCATTGCAAACACAATATACAATTATTTTTCATATACTCCAAACTTTTATTTGAAAAACATGCTCAAGAATATGATATTTTCGTTAGAGGCCTCCAAATTATCGCTATAATTTCCTTCATAAGCAAAATGTTAGGCATCTTCCCCCGAATCACTATACATAACTCTATTTATTTCCCCCAAACATATTTATGTAGCTGAAATTAGTTTTAACTAATGTTAAAAGTTAAAACTAGTTTTATCTAAAATCAAAACATGTACAGCAGTAAATTAACTAGAAAAAAAACTAGAATTTACTGCTAGTCAAAAATGAATTTGAGTTAAAATTAGTTTTAACTAGACAAAACAGGTTTTAACAAAGACATCCAGTATAAACTAGTTTCAACTAGTTAAAACGCGTTCTAACTAAAAACGGGTTTTGACTGTAACATATATAAGTATAGATAGAGATAATTAGAATTAGTCTGGTTTATTCGGTTACGGCAACGCGAAAAGTGAGCGATCTGCCGAGAGCGATGCCTCCCGGAAGGACTTTTATGGAAAACTGGTCCCTATTTAGGTATTACTAACGTGAAAAAATCCGAAAAACTGCGCGTGGCCAGCCCGTTGGCCAGGTGTGAACCCAACGACCAACTACCATTGCTACCAGTGGTTTTATCCATTCTTTCTACATTTTGGATTATAGTGGTTGTGAGAGCGCTCATGACAAAGCCACATTAGTGGAGAAATAGCATCATGCAGCAGCTAAAACCACGGAAGAGCTGTGTCTGGTGAAAATTCACTTGCAGACCATTCGTAAAGGAAACGAACAATTATTTATTGTGACATCATCACAATGCCGGGTTGCAATTTTTAAGCAAATTTATTTCATTTGAAATATATGCTCTCAACCTCAAATCAGTAGAGACTTGTCCCTGTATATCGTACTTTTCCTTTAATAGTGTCGTGTCGGTCATCTATCTAACACTTTTTTTTGGGGGGGATATTTGAATTGAAATAACGTGACTTTCGATTTGCTTCGGAACTTCCTATGTAGTTAGTTAATCGGGGATTCCTGCCTCAGATTTCCATATCTGGTTTGATCTTTCGTCTACCTAACTCCGTTCTCGAGATTAAGAAAAGACAGTGGGAATTTATAGGTGTACAATTTTCTAAAATTGCAGCCCAAAATAAATTATTTGATATATTAATACCACAAGGAGATGCTAAAATGTTAAAATGTGATCTACTGCAGAATACTACGATATCTGCAGTATTCTGCGAACTGAGTCACGTTGAAACTACTTTTCGTATTTTTTCATTCTGTTACACTCGAGTGACTTCAGATATTTATAGGGAATAAGAAGAGTCTAGAGACGTGTCGGAGTTGCCGTGATCGTCTAGTGGTTAGGACATTGCGTTGTGGCCGCAATAACCCAGGTTCGAATCCTGGTCACGGCACTTTTTTTTTAGCAATTAATAACGGCGAATTCTTTAAAGTCCTTTTTAAATGCGGTTTGTAT
The DNA here is from genome assembly GCF_030686945.1 of Centruroides vittatus. Classification (NCBI taxonomy): domain Eukaryota; kingdom Metazoa; phylum Arthropoda; class Arachnida; order Scorpiones; family Buthidae; genus Centruroides; species Centruroides vittatus. The sequence continues at coordinate 1,945,957 of NW_027122690.1, read as the reverse complement.
ACGTAATTTTACATTTGAGTTTTTATTTATATCGTTTAATAATAGTTTTTAAACGTTTTTAAGCTACATTTTTGTTTCTATTTCCAAATAAAAAAGATTTTAGTCGAGTATTTTTTTCAACGACAATAAAAATGTTAATGAAAACATTGATGTTTCAAAAATTCTCATTATAGAAAATCCTCATTAATTCGAAATTCGAAGGATGAAATAATTGCGACTTCGAATTATCCGAAATTTATATATTTCTATGCAATATTCCAATTGCCACCTAACCCATTCATTTTTTAAGCGAATGGTATACAGGACACTACTTTCATAAATTAATAATAATAAATAAACTGCGGGTAAACAGCGCGTGTCGCACGAGAACCTCACAAGTTGCTAAATAGGTTTTATAAAAAGTCAAGCAGAATTCTTCGAAATGTGGCCTAAATTATTTTTAAAGGGCATAAAAAGTAGTAGGTTGTCCAAAGATAGTAAGTAGCCTACAAATATCTCAATTCGCTACTTGTCGAAATTGTAGCCCAATCTTGTAATCCCGAAACTCAACTACATTTTATGACATAAGAAAAAAAAGGGGTAGTCCACGTGTAAGGTGTATGAAGGCAAAGCCATATTAACCAGATTAGAGTTATTCTCGGTCTATTGTTCTCTTACAGCATGGAGGCGCTTCGATCTAAACGAACAAGATGACGTACGCCTATCACAATTTAAACAGAATTTTCGCTTTGAATTTCAAAATAGCCCTATTGGAGCTAAACTAATTCCTTAATATGTAAAGTTTTATATCTCCGGCCGGGACAAAAGTACAGTTATGAATTAATGGGATTTCGAACTACAGTAGAGCATCGATTATCCGACCCCGATTAACCAACTTATCGGTTAACCGACCGCGTTCTAGTCGGCAAATTCAAATGTCCGCTAGTGATGTGGCGCTACAATATTTGGTTGTCTTGGCTACTTTAATATTATTTTTGTTAAATTTTTGCATGTTTTAGCTGGCAGCACTGGCTCGACCATGAAAGGGAGGCTAGTATTTAGACCAGGTCTAATACACTATACCAATAATGTATTTTTTCATACTTTTCGGTTATCCGATTTTTCAGTTATCCGACCAACCCCAGTCCCGAATTAAGTCGGATAATCGATGCTCTACTGTATCTGAGTTCGAATTAACGAGAATTTCCTGTATTACAAAACTGCTTCCTCTTCTCCGTGGATCCGATTAGGTCAGAATGATTGAGTATTATCTTCGTGATTTTAGAAACGGAAAATTTTATCTTAGAATTCATTTCCACGTTTTAAACGTTGCAAAAACCGATATTCGGGTAATTTATAAACAGAATTATTTTAAGTAGCCCGCCTTTTAAGAATTCAAAGCATTAATTACAAGTTCTAATCATTTTTAATTTCAAATTATTAGTAATACTCGTAATAACATTCCGCAGATTAATAGCGGAATAATGTACCGAAATGATCAATCTCCCTACATAACAAAATATAGGCTGTGTGCGATAACAATTATATTAGATTCAATTTACAAAATGACAGAATTTGATTTTAACCAGTGTCACCAGCAATAAAAAGCACGCGTGCCATATTTATTATTAAACATTCGTTGGATACAATTAAAATTGAATTAAATCGGCAATGAAGGAAGAATGTTTGAGAATACAGAGAACATTAAATGCATTGTTATAGAATTATTGGCGGTAAATTTAAACGTGCTTAAATGATATTTCCAGTTTGACTACTGTTTACATTGAACTTATACTTTTATAGTTTTTTGGCTCTAGCCGTTACACTCGAGTGACTTCAGATATTTATAGGGAATAAGAAGGGTCTAGAGACGTGTCGGAGTTGCGTGATCGTCTAGTGGTTAGGACATTGCGTTGTGGCCGCCGCAATAACCCAGGTTCGAATCCTGGTCACTGCACTTTTTTTTCTTTTCTAATTAATAATAGGAATTTATTAATTTAAATGGTGTTATATATATATATACACATATTGTACATGAAATTTTTTTTTAAACGGACACAAACTATACATTCCTAAAAAGTCCTTGTAATAAAATACTGTCGGTATGGATAATGGAAGATTGACCTTAAAAACCAGTAGAAATAATAAGATAAAAAGTTAATCTAAGGGAAGTGATAAAATGAATAGTGTTGTACTTTGTTTAATCATGAAGACACGTATATTTATAGTATAATAGCTTGTTACACCCGGGTTTCTAAAAATACCAGTCGCCGTTGTTGTTACAACCGTCGTTATTAATCGTAAATTTCAAAAATGTCTAAAAATTAATTTTAAGAACATTTTTACAATGCTTTTAGACTACGCGGGAAGTATCTCCTCGTAAATAGCGACGTTTATAGAAAAACTCGCAAAGAATGCCCAGTGTTGTTGCCCAGAAACTCGGGGAGGAGGTTGAGTCGACTTCGTTATACGTGTGTTTCCCGCAGGGTGACAGAGAGTAACTATGCAAAATTTGTTCTGATCGCTCAAAAGGTTTGGGAGTTTGAGGATAGGGGAAGAAATCAGAGAAGGAGAGAAGATTCCCAGTTTTATGGTAGTCCATCCTTCACGTAGGTACCCTATAAGAAGGATGATAAGAGAGTAAATCTGCGGGAATTTGATTCAGATCGGTCAATGAGGTTTGGGAGTTTGTAGGGAAGATGAAATCAGCAGGAAGAAGTGAGAGTCCGGGTTATAAGGTAGCTTACGTATATCAGAAATTAATACGCTTTCCAATGATCCTTTGGCGTGTATTTCGCGACAATTGCGACATTCTTTTTTAGTTATTTTATCGTCCACAAGGCTCATTCGGATAAAATTTAAGATGCGAAAGACGCTATTGAGACCTTAACAGAACTGCGAGCATGCCCGTAGGAGCAAAAAGTTCAAAAGAACCATATCTCTATATTTACCCTTCACTAGATGTAGTTCCCCGAAATTAGCCTACTTCCAGGCTCTATAGGTAGTCACGCTGTGCACTCCGCTAAGTCCTATAGCATGTTTAATATGTATCCCAGTACGATGGTCAGACATTCTAACGATATTTATCAGTAAAAAGAAAAGTCCGACACGCGACCCTTCGCGAAATATTCGCCTCCAAATATGGAACTCCAACGGAGACAGTTCCGGTCGCCATCTTGCCTGCGGACGTCGCGTTTGCAAGCAAGTTATGTTTGAGGCAGGACGACCAGTGCGTTAAACATAAATAATAAATGCATTAACTTCTACTGACAAAAGTTTTACGTTAAACCAGTACGACTACCTATTCTCCATGCTCGGCGCCGGTCAAGGCAGCGATTGCGATATTCGCTTTCGCTCGCATTTCAGCGGCCGCGTGGAGGAGTGCCCCACCCTAAAATTCTATAATATCAAGTTTAAAATAAGATACGGCGGTAATCAAATACGGCGGTAAAAACATCGTTCTTGTGCATTTTCCTTTTTAAATATAAATATAGTATATAGCCCACGTCCATCTAAAAGGAATAAGCTTTCAAATATCGAAAAAAATTTAAAAATCAGTTCGGTTGATTCCGAGATTACCGCTAGCAAACGAACAAACAAAACACACTCGCTTTATAGGCCTATATGTTACATTCAAAACCCGTTTTTAGTTAGAACGCGTTTTAACTAGTTGAAACTAGTTTATACTGGATGTCATTGTTAAAACTAGTTTTAACTCCAATTCATTTTTGACTAGCAGTAAATTCTAGTTTTAACTAGACAAAACGGGTTTTAAAGTCGATTGAGAAAATTTCAGCTTTTATAAAAAAAATTAAAACTATGGATAAGAAAAATAAACGAAAACGGAGGAAAAGAATGTTTCCCTTTGTTGCAACAGTTTCTGACCTCCAATGGAGTTGATTTCTCTCGAGGTATAAAATCGATTTTTGAAGAACATTTATCACAGCTTGTCACCTGGTTTGAGAAATATTTTCAAAATGATAATAACGATAAATTTGCGTGGATTCGAGATCCATTTAATGTCAGTACTCCATCTGAATTGACTTCTGCAGAAGAAGAGAATCTTATTGAGTTGTCTTGCGATGATACGTTGAAAACAAAATTTAGCAGCATGGAATTAACCGAATTTTGGATATCAGTAAAAGATGAATATCCAGCCCCTCCTGAGAGGTAAAGTTCAGAGATTTTTAATTTCATTTGCGACTTCTTATTTGTGCGAAGCTGGGCTTTCGGCTGTCTCTGTAATAAAAACTAAGTATTGCACTGGAACAATATGGAGAAGGAAATGGGGTTGGCTGTGTCCAGTTTGATTCCAACATTTGAGAAAATGTGCCATGTGCAACTATAATTAATTGAATTTGTTCAGTTACATTTTTTTTTTTGTTATCTTAAATATCTGTTTTATTTATCTTTTACTTAACGTCCTGACTCTTTAATTTGAAAAAATTATTAGCGAAGTTGAGGCCGAAGTTTTAAACACGAATACGTGTACGTCGGACGTTCAGCGCCGCTTTCCTGTAAGCCTAGAAGTTTGACAATGACGTTTGGAATGTCGAACATGATTCCATTGACTTTTGTGAAGATCCTAAAATGGCGCCGGGAATTCAATTGTTTACGAGATCGCTACATCGGAAAATTTCGGAAAGTCAATCGGAGCGAGAACGCGCATCGGGCTATAAACCGGACATCTGTAAAGCATTTCTTCTAAAACAAACACAACGCGGTAATAAACGACGAAGGGAATGTCGCGGTGCTCGTATACAAGAGTCGAGATGTAAACAATTAACAAAAAAGGGGAGAAAGAAGAGAGACAGATGGTCAAGGACACCTGCTAGACCATATGAGCCCGGGATCGTCTCGAAAGGGGGGCAGCCACAGAACGTTTGGCGGATCGGTTCAGCCCGATGTCCGCGAGAGGGGGCAAACAGTGTAAATTATGCGAGTAGCTGTCAACGCCCGGGCGCCGTCCCCGGCCGAACTTGGTTTTCGTCTTGCTTAGAAACAGTAGACTGACCAATCGAAAAAAGAAAAAGGGACTTAAGACCAATCAAGAGGGGAAGATTCGAGGGAAAATCGTATAAAAACCCCCGAATCAAGGTCAGAAGGGGAGACGACGGAGCTTTCTACCAGGAAATGGACGACGGTACTCCAACCAGCCATCTACTCCTTTGCCGACGTCCGTCATCGACCCCTCGGACTCTCCTACCCGACTGCCCCGGGGCTTTACCGACGACTCCGACAGCATTCTCCGATCGCCGTCATCCGGAGCGCCTTCTGCCGCAGACGATCTAGATCGCATCTTGTATTGTAGGCCTACTTTGTAAGTTGATTTGATGTTAAAATAAACGGTTATTGTAAGACACTTGTCATCTTTGCCTCTGCCGCCACCACCCACATACGATCGGTCCCTAGGTTTTTCCTGACGAGCAATTAACTAATTGCCCCCATATGTCGGCAGCTTACACTTTCCAAACTTCTAGGCTTACCGGAAAGCGGCGCTGAACGTCCGACGTACAGGTTTTCGCGTTTAAAATTTCGGCCTCAACCTCGCTATTGGCTATTTCGCAGATTGTACTTGTTAGAATTTGGCATTAGGCCCATTGGGAAAACCTGAATTTAGCAAGGGCGCCGAGAATTGAAAGAATTTGGGAATCATTGGTCTAGTCCAACAGCAATTCCGACAGAACATAACAATTCCGAGGAATCATCTAATCCAATTGTACCGACGGAATCGTCTAGTCTAGTGGTTCTTAACCAAGATTCCATGGAGCGCCAAGGGATCTGTAAAAAGTTTCCAGGGGTGCGTGGACTTGGGAGGGTAAAAATGAACTTTTTTTTTTTAAATTTAGTGTTATTGTGTGAAATTGTTAATTAATTATTATGTTAGGAAAGAAGCACATACAACTATTTCATATGTTTTTTATTAATATAAATTTCTATATAACTGCTTCGTAAGAACAGTTCCGTACTAGGATCAGTTCCAAAAGTGCACCGGCCGGATGGCCGAGCGGTCAAGGTGGCAGCCTACCGCTCTGGGGGACCCGGGATCGAGTCCGAACGGGTCGAATAATCCCCAGGAATTTTTCGGGGGTGGTCCGTTCGGATATGTCGGGCCCCGTCCCTCACCATCCGGTCGCCCCATTGTGGGCCTGGCCGAACCCATAATGGGCCTACTGAAAGAGGCCCTCTTAGTGCCCACAGGGCGGAAAGAGTTAAAAAAAAAAAAAAAAAAAGTTCCAAAAGTGCTACTGGATTTCCCACCTGTACTGTACGTATTAAAGTTGGATATTAATAACAAATTATATTAAGTAGATAATTTTTTATTTTATATTATTAAAATTGATTTAAAAATTAGTTTTCCATTGTTTATACTGTAATTATTTTGATTACAAATTGTAACAAATTTTGAATAATCGCACTAGAGGGCGTCAAGAAAAAGGTCAGGAACATACCAAAAATGGCGATGGCTGGTCGAATGGTACAATGCTTTCTGAGAATGCCTTCTTTGTTCATTCCCGCACGAAATGTAGTCACATGCGCCGTGTCTACTAACGCTCACATAAACGTGCAAAATTTTCAAGGAAATTATCAATATCTAAAGCCTAAGGTATAATTAATATTACTTAAAATATTAACAAAGTAATTAAACTATTTTTCTGTATTTTTCAAGCAAAGTTTGAAGTTTTATTAACAGATAAACAAGGTGTAATAGCAGAATAGTAAATTGGATTTGTTAAAACAGTAGAATTTATTAAGCTAATGGGCTGATGAAAAGGATGATCTTCGTGTAAGATGTTTCTTGAGGTTCCTGTTTTAAAATTTCTCTCTTTCTGAATTTTACTTTTCATCTTATGTTCTAACATCTTTTCTTCCGTATATACATACAAATATTTGGTAAGTTAGATTTATAGTATATGAGTGGAAGTAAGTGTTCGGAACATTCGTGAAGGACAACTAGGATCTGACTAATTCAACAGCATTTAAAGCTGAATGAGCAAAGTTTTTTTTTTATTATTTAAAAAACCATTATTGACAAATTCTTTTTGGTAAAAGTCCATCCTTTATACATGGGGGCATTTTTTTCTGATTTTGCTCTCTTAAGACACCTCTCTAGTAGACATGTCCTAAATAGATAGAAATATTTTGGGGCGTTGTGTATAATAAGAACTATAAGCGAAAACTCGTCTGATTACTTACAACTCTGCACAGTGGAAGCTGCCATTGCTTAACCTTGTTCACATTGCGGAGTAGCATGTTGGACGGCGGATGCTTACAATTCGTGGCTTCGCTTCAATGTCATTCAGTCATGTGACTACTTCATTTTGATGTTGTCAGTTACAGCTTTGACATGTTTCCGGACAACTATATCTTGCAGGCATTACGTGATAGAGCAAAGATGTCGTAGAGTGCATTCGTTAATAGCAGTTGTTTGTAGACATTGCAAACAGTGGACAAAGAAAAAAAAAGATGGCGATGTCCGTAGTATCGACAGTATCGTGACGGCAGGATCTATAATTTTAAAATATGCATTTTTAGAGACAAAACTTTAAAAAAGACTTCCAATAGCATTCAAAGTAGTTACGGAAAAAAACTCGAGACGACACTTACCACTTACGTCACCATGTGGGTATATATGTATTGATGTGTGCTTTCACAACTTGTAATTTTTCATTCATAAAACCACATAATGGACGCTAAAATGGAACTATCTGAGCCATGGAACATGCCGTGTTGCCTCCTACTATTACAAACACCCGTTGTTGCGTCCGACAGCATGCTTCCCGCCAGAATGTAGAAATGGAGTTCAGAATTAATCTTTATTGCTAACATATGACTACTTCTTGGGGGCAACCCCAAGAAACAGTCATGTGTTAGCAATAAAGTTGTTTGACAAACTTTGCTTAAGTTATGCTTCTGTGACACTGTAACATTCTATAACAAAATTCACCAGTTAAGTATATTAACTTAGATATAATCTTGGATAAATATGGTACTGACTGGGGACGACTCATATGTCCATGGCCTAAGCACAACTGCACAACGGCACTCAGCCATCTAACATACTTCCCGGCCAGGTATATATATATATAACATAAATAAATTATCACTAAGCCCGATGAGTATGTAATGAAATACCAACGATCGCCTTAAAAATCGGACTAAAAGCCTGATTTTTAAGGCGATCGTTGGTATTTGATTTGTCTAAGGATGTTCTCGATTCATATTAGAGTGAAACTGTTGTATGAGGAATATCTGTACAGGAAATCTTCGTTAATTCGAACTTGGATAATTCAAAATCGCATTTAGTTTATAACTGTATTATTTGTCCTAGCTGGGAATATAGAGGTTTGTGTGTTAAGGAATTTGGTAGTTTGAAATACAGCTACTTTGAAATTCAAAGTGAATATTCTGTCCAAACTGTGATAGGCATATGTTAACTGATATGTTTAGATAAGTTCACATACCTCCATACTATACGAGAATAATAGACCATGAACAACTCTAATCTGGTTAACGTGATGCTTTAACAGTAACACATTTTCAAGTGTCATCTTACCCATTGACTATCCTTTTTCTCTTATATCATAAAATACAGCTGAGTTCCAGAATTGCAAGATTGGGCTACAAGGTAGCAGATTGAAATATTTGTAGGTGATTTACTTCTGTTTGGGCCAATTTGAAAATAATTTTGGCTCCATTTTGAGAATTCTGCTTTGCTTTTTTATGAAAGTTATCTGTCAACCTGTGTTCTTATCAAACATCTACTGTTTACCTGAAGTTAATTATAACATAATTATATTAATTATGTTAACTAATTATACCTGAAGTTATAATTAGTTATTTTCCATTTTGCTCTCTGGTAATGTGGTAGCTAGCCTTAAGTCAATAGCACAGACTAATTTTGAAAATATTTCCATTACACTGGTTAGAATTTATTCAGATGGAGGAAATTTAATTGATATTTATCAAAAATCTTACTAATTATTTAAAATAAATTATATTGTTGGTACACAAATTGAATTAAAATTACAATCCACAAAAATAGGATAAAAAACCTAAAATAAAAATATTTGGAATTAGATTACCATGCAATAAAAAATTATTTTTGGTGTAGCTGCATCTTTAAAACAAATTTTTCTATTTTTACTACTAATATACTGGCTATATCTGCATATTCCATCCTTTAATAAAATTCTCCATGTGTTGGAGATAGTGGCCACTAGTGATTGCATTACCAGTATACTGGTATATTAGGAAAATTATACCCCAGTAAATTTACTAGTAATTAATTTTTTTACCAGTATTTTGGTTAAAAAAAAACCTCTCAATTAACCTGATATTTATTTTCCTAAAATTCCCATGGGTATTTCCTATGAGAAGCAGGTTTCCCTTTTCTCTCACTTCATACTATAGCGAGAAAACAGTGCAGGTGGTGATGGGTCATTCCATTTGTAATTTAAGGTTCTAAAAGAAATTTTCTGGTCTGTTTATAACTTGATTCCCTTCAAAAACAGGTCTTGTTTCTGGAATATAATAACCCAGGAAAATTGAACAAATATAAGCCACACGAAATAGCCAATAATGTTAACAAAAATACAATTTTGAATGGGATTGTAGAAATAATCAAGCACTTATCAGAAAATGAAAACAAATCATGACTTGTGGATGTCACTGAAATTAGTTTAGACTCAGATTCTGGCGAGAAGTGTTCATTGCCTACCACACCATCAACTTCTCATGTCGACACGAGAACAAAGTGCACAATAGAAAAGTGAAATTAAACAATGAAAGAGAAATTGGACTTATTCATTAATCATATGAGCGTAGACACCGATAACAGTAATATAAGTAAATTTAAAAGTGTGAAAGATATAGTTAAGAAAAAAATGAATTATTTCTTAGAACAAAAAATACAAGGAATGCATCTTAAGAAGGTTTTCAATGCTCTAATGACAGTATGTCCAACTAGTATTGATTCCATGAGAGCTTTTTCTAATGCAGCTACCAATTGTAAGTAAATTAGATCTAGATTAGACAATGAGAGCCTAAATGTTATGTTTTTTAAGAGCCTATGTTCAAAATAAAAAAAAATATATAATTAATTATCAGCATTATTTCAATGTCTGTTATGCCATAATTGCTATTACAAGAATGTTGTTTGTCTAAACTGATAAAAACTTGAAAATAAATGGTGGTTCAGTAATTCAGTTTAGTTTTAAATCATTTGTTAATACGAATTTACCAGTAAATTATCGATAAACTGGTAATTCCGAATATAATTACCGATAAACCGGTAATGTAATACCCAGTAAATTTTCAATCCATACTGGCCACATCCTTATTATTCCTTCCTTACAAATTTTAAAGATTGCTGCAAATTTTGCAAAACTTGCAACCAGTCTGACCTTATACCCTTTTATTGTGTTCTCTTCCATGGCAAAAGCTAATAAAGTAGTTGTCACTCTCTTTTTGTCACTGTCATATTGATGAATTACATTCTAGTTTATTCCTAGATCTAATAATGTAACATTTTTTACACGAAGAGCAAAAGCATTTTGACATTTCAGTTAATTATCAATATTTTAGTATCTGCATTCAAAATTATTATGCATTCTAAATAAGACTCATTACTATATAAGCTAAATAGGACTTATACTATATGATATAAAAAAAATATAACCTGTTAAAAATTGTAGAATTTTACAGATTGTTAGTAATGAAAAAAAAATCTAAAAATTAAACATTATTCTTCTTTATTTTGCAAGTTTTTGTAAGAAATTGCATATTCAATCATAGTGTAGTTGGATGCTGAAGATTGAAATCTTTATTTAAACTTTTTAATAATATAACAATAATGTTCTATCCAGGAAAAAGTTTTAGATGGTTTATTTGCATCATTAGCTGGCTAATACTGCAATTCCTTATAAATCCCAGTTAATAACAAGAGCAATACTTTATTACTGTGGACCCACATCATTTTATACTAATTACAGGTAGGCCTCCTACAACGCAGTAGATACATTCCTTGAAAATACCGCGTTGTAGGAAATTGCGTTATAGGAGAGACCAACTTAATACAAAAACTGGGATTCAGTTCTAAAAAGAGAAAAACTGCCTTTTATGGTGTAACATTTTCAACATTTTTTAAATATACGTACATAAAAAGCTTAAATAAAATTCAACATCATATAAAAACTAAAAAGATTATGATTTCAAGTCAAAATCAAAAAGAAACATAATGTTATGCTCACAAATTCAGTCCTCGTCGTCACTTATAGTTGTTCGAGAATGTTTGACTGGCCTTATTTCAAGATCTGAGCTTGTGTTATCAAGTTCCACTGCACGTATGTGATCCGTTGCGATTTTTCTGTTACATGAAAGATAATTGGTTTCTAAATACCCTAAATTGCGTTGTAAGAAAATTTCCATGTTTTTCCAACCACGTTGGAGCGAAAATGTGTTGTAGGCAGCCTTCATTGAATGCTAGAATGTCTTCATTGCTAATAAAAAAAATGTGTTTTTACTTAAAAACTTATTCACAGTACTCTAGGCAGTGCAATGGGTGCACAGGTACAAACCCTAGGACTAAGGAGGATCCTAAAATATGTTTTCAAAAATGATCAATATTACATTATTTTCAAATTTTAAATTTTGCTACCATGGAGCCAATTTTGTAATGTTCTTGGTTAAAATTTTACTCATTAATTAAAAAACTTATTTTTTATTTACTACTTATTATTAACAAACTTATTAAAATTTAATTAACAAATTTATTAAAGTTAAAAAATAACAGAAATGGTTTTTTAATACATCTTTCTAAAAAAGAGGGAGCCACAAAAAAAAATTTTGCACAGGTCATGTGAAAAGCTAGTTAATGCACTACTTGTATACATCACAAATACTTTCAATAATTATCTTATTGTTTTCATGCAAATGGAACAAGAATAGAATATCAACAGTTCATTAACATTAAATACAGTATATAATAACAATATACAATATAATTAAATGAAACGTACTTAAATTGGTCAGCTATCATAGAAAAATGATTGTCTGTGATGACAGAAGTGGTCATCCAAAATCACCACTTGGTGATATTTTTATTAAAGTGGCAATAAAAATCCTAGTCTACTTATTTTGACATTCAGTGTGAAATTGAATCACAAACAACAGAATATCAAGCTTCTGTCCGATAGGAGTCCCATTCACTACAATTTCGTGACATCATGCGGCAAGTTTGAGCAGCAAAGTAGGAAGTGAAGTTAAGAACCGAAGACAGTTTTTGTGCAATGCCACCCAGCATTTCCAGATTGGAATTTTTTTTTTATTCAACCGACAGAAAATTTGGGAAATTTTTTTGTTAGCATTTTTACTTTCCCTGCTGTTATGACAGAGGGAAAGTATGGCAATTTGGCAAAAAATGACCCCCTAGATTTGTACATTTTTGGGCTCAGGACACCTTGAAATGCCAAGAAATGCAAAAAAGTTCAGAGGTAATTTCTGTATGTATGGAAGATTGTGTGTGGCATGATTTTGTTCACTCTGTTTGAAGCTTAACTCCTATGCTTTTTGTTGAAAATTTCTGGAATTTTGCAGGGAAGTTTGTTTATTAGGGGATTGATGCTATTAAATTTTGGTGGTTAAAGGTCAACGGATGGGGAGATAATGGGGTCGTATATATCTCCAGTAGGATTGGACTAGGTGACAATTTTACTCATTATTAGTACTTACAATTTTTTATAAAATCCCATCCCTACCCTGAAAAATAAGCTTTTTGCCATTTTATAATAGTTAAAAATATAAGTTTTTAAATAAAATATGGTAACAGAGGGTGCCACCAAAGTTTTAAATGTTGTCAGGAAAGTTGAGCAACATGCTGGTTTATTTTCACCTTGATTTTTTTTTTTAGTAGATGAACACAAAAATTTTTACATGTCAGAACATGAAAAATAATGTTTAAACATTGTGATCAAATGTGTTGTTCAGAATTATTCATTAAAGAATTATTTTAAAATGATTTCTAAGTGACAGCTTAATATGTTGGTTCTACTTTTCAGATGTCAAACTGATAAGGGTACCAACACTTTTATTACTTAATATGTATAGTTAGGGGCAAAAGAAAACTTAAAATTAGCAGAATTGCTAGTGATTTTTTTCTTTTTTTTTAAATTTTTCAGAGCAACCCCTGTTTCTGTTGTGGTTCATAATGAAAATTACCTATTTTTGTTGGTAAGACTGTTAAGGCTTGGCTAGAGTTATGAAGTGTTCAATGAAGTGCTGGTAGTGCAAGCAGAGGATAAGAAAGCTCAGAAATTGTCATAGCTTATTGGAGATAGAAAAGTCCATAATGACTTGATTTTATGCAGTTCTGAATTGGCTGGGTCATTGAGAGGAGAGAGCTGGGTTTTTTTTTTCTGGACCTGGAGAAAAGAGCCCTGTAGTGATTCTTACCCTTTATAAAATTATTATTTTTACTAACAAAATAAAATCTTTAAGACTATTTTAAAGAGTCATTTTACATATTTTCTTCGTTCAAAAAACAAAAGGCTAAAGAGGCCCGTTCTATACCCTGGACCCATACAAACACTCAATAGCCCTGCTAGTTGGACCTCCATTCTGTCAGTGAATTGGCATACTATTCACAGGCTGACTTGTTGGAATCACTCCAAAATCACGGAGAAGCATCTAAGATGTTTCCAGAAGTCAGTGCAAAAACAATAACATCATTGAGTTAACAAATTTTCCATTTCAGTATGCAACTCAATATCTTCCATACTTTTTTCAGCAAAAAACAGTTTTAATAGGACAGATATTTTTCAGTGTCTTTAAGAAGCCTGAGTCAGGTTTTTAAACTATTCTAAAATGAATGTTTTACTGAATATTTCAAACTGGAACATTCAAACAATGCGACATTATTTAAAAATAGTTTGAAAACCTGACACAGGTCCCTTAAGGAGGCCAAAAATGTTTGTCCCATTAAAAAGTTTCTTGCTGGAAAGAGTATAGGTGTGGAGTTGCTTATTGTTCCAGTTTCTCAAGAGTATATCAATTCCATTTCAAACTTTACAAGACGACGTCCATCATTGTCTCAAAGATAGCCGGAACATTGCATAATCCAAATAGGAAAACTTGCAATCTGAATAATCCAACATAATTGATCAAGCTGGTCTCTTCTAACTGGTTTATTGACTTATACTAATATATGCACTATATATCTGCAGTATATGTATTGCAGATCTATTGATTAATAGCATTGAGCCTTTTGTAGTTTAGAATGTTGTCTATCCATGGAAGTGAGTTTTGCGACAGAGTACAACTTATAGTAGTCAATACAGAATCACCAATATCCATCACATTCTTCACTAAAACCATCAGGGAGGACCAAGAACTGTTTGGAGAGTTGTATAATACTCTGCATAAACATTTTGTCAACTACTCTATTCAACTTGAAGTGATGTCATTTTTGCAATGACTTTCCAGTAACATCTTAGCTACCCCTCTGTGATTTTAGAGTGCTTCCAACAAGCACAGTTATAACCTGTAATTTGGTAATTAGGTCATTAGTTAATTCAATATTTGGTTATGGTTTGTGATTCTTTAACCTAAAATATTTCAAGAAACTTAAGGATCAAATTAATTTAATTCTTGTGTATTATCTTATTTCTAAAACAGATAGTCTGAAAATACATTTATGTTACTGATGACTGTTAGAAGAAACTGCAATGTATGTGTCCTGTTGATGTAGACTAATTGCTTTTTTGATATTAAAAACAGTAAATGGTTTATACGTTTATAATGGTTTATGTTAAGATGGAATTTTAAAAAGTTTAAAAAACTGAAAAACTAAAATTTGATAAAGATTCATCCAGTTAATCTATTTGCTTATTATTAATACATAAGATTTTACTGTTCAGCAAAGGTTTATGTTTATATTCTAAATGTTTTGTATTTCTACAAATGGCTGCTTTTTAATTTATAAATATATGTAAATCATAACTTGATTTATATCTTAAATGGTAAATCAATAATGGTAAATCAGCTTTTTTCTTAGTTTACTTCTAAAACTTAAACTATCTTTAAAAAGTTAAGGAATCATTCTGTAAATTTTATACATAAACAACTTGATAACTTGTGTAATTATCACATTTTGGAAATTTTGTAAGAGACTTTTCATTGAAATATATGAAATATTGATAAAAGTTAAAATAGAACTATATTTTTTGATTTTAATGTAATTTTTGTTTTCGATTTTAGGCTTCTTCTTTGGTATTGTTTAATCAGAAAAGATTCTACAGTGCCAAGGAACCATTGACATTAGAGATTATCAAGGATAGAGTACTTCTTGTTTTAAGGCTGTATGATAAAATTGATCCACAAAAAGTAAGTTTATAATTCATAATAATGAAAATACTATAGATTTATTCATTTCAAGTAAACTTTTTAAAATAGTAAAGAAAATATTTCAGATACTTTTTAAAGTTCTAAGAATAATAGAATCTGAATTTGATTTCTTAAATTACATTGTGCTCTAAGTTAATGTTTTTGAAGCAATGAAAATAAAATGAATTCAGCCACTGATTTGATGAAAGTACAAGACAAATATTTATTTAGTTCCAGACAATAACACACACAACAAGTAAGCACAGTAATCTCAAAGTACACAGAAAACTACTGCTACAGCCCTAACTTAAATAGTTCCTTGTTTTGATCAGAATTTTAAGTTTTAACATCTCAACACCACTTTGTGTTTACATTTACCCTGCTATGGGTATACAACTTCAATTAGAAGCCAGTTTCTTTTTCTTTCTTTCCAACACCAAATTTGCAATTCTAAGCCAAAGAACCATTCTAAAACATTTGATTCCAACAATTCAAACTAACCATCAGTTTCATTGAACTTCTTTTTGATTTTTTTTTTTTGCTTGAATTTTTCTTATTTTTTGTTTAATGCTTGAAACACTTTTTAATTTAACTCTTAAGTTTTCATAGATGGAATTCTACAGGATTACTTCTTGACCTAACACTTCATATATGACTTCAAACCAATGTAATTTCAGTACTAAATCTACACATATGTAATGACTAAAAGTAAAACTCGGGCACTTAACTAAACAACATTACTTTAAACACAATAGAAACAAAAATAAATCCTGTCTAAGAATAGAATAGTGATGATTTAATTTGTCTAAATTCTTTTAATTTTGCAAATAGACTAAAAACTGAGTATTTGTTTGTCAAAATGCAAAAATTGTGGATTGGATTTATATTTGAAGTGATAATTTTTTCAAAGCTTTGTTTATTTATTAAATTATTTTATGTAGTAACATAGCTATTAACAGTAGCAAATTCTTTGTTATAATTTATAGTTAAAGTTTATTAATAATTCAAAATCATTCCAGAATTTAATCATTAAGCACATCTGTTTACATGAAAGTATATTGTAATGAATGGAATATTTTTGAGTGAGTGTATTAATATAAAGGACATATAAATAATTAATATGAACAAAATTATAGCACATTTATAACATGTAATGTTATGCAAGTTTCAGAAAGGAAATAATGCAGCCATTGTAATAAAATAATTTATGAAATATATACAGAAGGAACTGTTTGAATCATATCTGGACAGACCAGAGTAAAT
Organism: Centruroides vittatus; assembly: GCF_030686945.1. NCBI lineage: Eukaryota > Metazoa > Arthropoda > Arachnida > Scorpiones > Buthidae > Centruroides > Centruroides vittatus. Next base: position 1,929,334 of record NW_027122690.1, on the reverse strand, counting down.
GATGAATCACAAAGCAGGACATCCAGTAAAAATTGATGACAAATTTAAGTTTTAATTGAAAAAGACAAACATTTAATAATTTAAGAAATTGAACTGTTTTAAGTGTATTGAAAATAAAAATTACAGACTATATTTAAACTATAGGACAGTAAATTCTTGGTCCAAGATTTATTACAAAGTAAGCAATTTGTTTTACTTGGTAGCTCAAAAAATTGGTATTAATGTTCCAGACAAACCAATATTTTTATTCAGACAAAGTGCATAATTGATTTTAAAAAGAAAAAAAGATAGGTGAAAAGAGAAGATATTGATTAGAGTGCCTGATACCTTCAGTCGATAGAATTGATCTTGAAACCATCTCAACATTCTTTTGACTAAATTTTATGATTAAGAAATTCTTGATGTATTTAGTACATGCAAGGAAAATGTGTTTTCTGTATAAATGATTGAAGAGAGCTTAATCAATATTGATCTCTCTTCAATCATTGATGATTTCAATGATTGATTAACAAGAAATTATTATTGATACACATCAACAGAGAGTAATAATAATAATAACAAATCATCAGGTACACAGAATTTGCCTAGAAAATAAGGCATCTGTGGAGGATGGATGGGGGTGCTTATTATACCTGTTCTCTCCTCTACAGGTGTCATCCCACACACTTCACAAAAGCATGGGAACATTATAGTTGAATAGAAACACAACATCACACTACAGAAGGCCACTATATTGAATACATGTCATATTAGGAAATTCCTGAATACAGACACACATGATGACACACTTATTTTTGTCTTTTAGTTGCTATGTCCCGAGTCTGGTCTGACATTAGTACACAGCAACCCGTGTCAACTGAGTATAACTTACTACACCCAACATAATAATAGTATTAAACTGTTCTTAAAGTGATTTTACATTGGTAATATTTTCAAATTGTGATTATTTCAAACATTATTGACATTTGAAGATAGTCAATAATTTTATAACAAATATTAAATTGATAATGATTAAAACAAAAATTAATGTAATGTATATCCTTAGTAGATGACAAAAATTCTAATAAAACTGTTTAAAACATTTTTTTTCTTATTTTAACTAATTTGATTTAAAATATTTGAATTATACAAAAATACTACAATTTTTAAAATTAGGTTTAATAAATTAAAAATTTTACTTAGTTTATTATCTATTTCTAATGAAGAAAAATAAAAATTTTACACAAAATTAATAATTATGTTAAATTAATTTTTCAGTTGACAGTAGAGTCTCATTTTACGAAAGATTTGGGATTAGATAGTTTAGATCATGTAGAAGTAATAATGGCTATGGAAGATGAATTTGGTAAGTAATCTGTTGAATTTTTTACAATTAAATTTAAATTATGATTCTATAGTTTTAAACACACTATGAAAATATAATTTATGCTATATGTCTAATAATTAAATTATTTTATTATATGATAAATTTTAGTTATTCACAATATTAGTAGTAGCAGTAGCTTTTGCAAAATAAAAAATATATATATATATATATATATATATATATGTTGGTCTTTAATTATTTGTAAAAAATTTATTTTATTAATAAAACATCAATCTGAGGTATACAAAATTCCACATTTTATTAACTGTAAGGCTGCGACTCCACTAGTGTAAAAACGGGCGTAAAAACCCTTGCCGTAAAACTTTTAATCATGTGACCTGTTTGCGTTGGTATTGTGGTGGAGGTCCGGCTAGCAAAGCTTTTTATGGCGACAGTACTATTACGGTTGTATACGTGATATATCGATATAAAGACAATGGTTATATTCTACGAGTTTTTTCTGTATTATAATTACAAATGTAGTAAAAATAATATCTTTACTTTCATATATTAACTTTTATTATTGTATTATTAAGATAATATACAGCACTTATAAGCTTAGCTTTGTTATTATATAATCCTCGAAATTGAAGGATTTTCCTTTGGCCGTCTATAGTACGTTTTAGGCATCCATTATTATAATGGGGATACCTCTTATCATAGATACATGAATACTTTCGGATGTTTTCGATAAACCTTTCCAGATCTATTCTAGAGTAGCCACAAGAGAACATCCACAAAAGCTCGTTTTCCACCATTTTCGCACTGTGTCACAATGACCTAGATTTCACTAATTTCTGATTGTTGGATGTACCATTTTATGGCCGTATTCGCGTCGAAAGTTGAACACTGCTCAACTCGCTTTTACACTGGTTTTACGACTTGCTCAGGCATAAAATATCATGGTCGTGTGATTAAAGGCTTTTACGGCAAGGGGTTTTATGCCCGTTTTTACGTTAGTGGAGTCTCGGCCCAAGTGTTTTTAAAGTTGTCAGTTTAAGAAGTTCATATATTTTTTATATCTGACAATAAACTAAAACACTTGAAAATGTTTATGAAGTTAATAAAATTTAGTCTTCTATATATTTTAAATTGTATTTTTTACAGTATTAGTTGTAATTATTGTACATTTAATGAACTGTGTACATACATTATATTTAAATTCCAGTAAAACTAAATTAAATTGTATTAGAAATTTTTTCAAGGATAAGTCTTGCAAGTAGCAAGATTTATGGTATTACTTTTCAGTAAACAGTTAATTTTTATTGTACAAGTGAATAAAAGTTTTTCTTTTTAATATAATCATATTTTATTAAATTTCTAAATTATTCAATGATTCAAACAGAGTTAAAGTAATGTAATATGTTTTGATTGGCTGTTTGTCACATGTACTTAGTTTACTATTGAACTATATATACATTCTATCTTAAATGAGAGCCGGACAGGTTATAATATCTAAATAATCTGCAACCATGTTGTATTTATCAATACTTAAGCACCTTTTATTGCATATTAAACATCTAGTTAGGGCAATGGCTGCTTCTATTCTAATGGATGGCTAAAGATTAGCACAGTTTGTCACAGTAATAATGTCTACCAGATCTATTTCAACACTTGATAAGGTTTTTATGACGTCTAGGGAGATGGAGAATGTCAGTGGTGAGGTGGGTATGCAACCCATATTTCATCATGGTAGTTAGGGCATGTGGTTTTCTAAAACTGGTCTAAGTAGCCAATGCAATTTATGTACTTCTACCATCTCGAATCATCTGAATACTAAAACTCTATACAAGGGTTTAAAGGCCAAAAAGACAGGAAGTTTATTGTTACTAGCTAGTATCCTAACTACTAAACAAAGCAGTACCAAGGTCAAAATTTAGCAGAATAGTGTGTGTCTGTTGAAGTAATCTTTCATTTTGGAGTGGTTGGTACTGCATTTCAGAAAAACTGGTAAAGCCAAAAATATTGTTTGCATACAAACAGTGTTTTTGGCTTTGCACCAGGACGATTATTTTATAGATCTGTATTACAGGTATTGTAACTCATTGCATAAAGATCCTGCAGTCTGGCCAATAGGTGGTTCCTGGCTTTGGCTTCAGGTAAATCCTTGCAAAAGCATTCAAGCCCCTAAATTGTGATATCCTTGGATGGTAGAGGATTTGGGTTAAATTTGTGCCTGTACTTGAAGGCATTGCTTATTCATTCTAGTATCACTACATCCTGTTCATGCAGAAAACTGGGTTGCTGCTTGCTGTGAAAGATTCCTTTTTGAACTAATAGGTAATTACTTGCTGAAGACTCATTTTAACTTTTTGATCCTTCATGTTCAATATTATGCATTTTACCTTGTTCTAGAACTTCAATAAATTCAAATTTATTAATGGTAGAAATTTGCATTCATTTTATAGAAATGATGGAATTGAAACACTTAACCATGATCTTTTACTTAAGTCTTTTACAATCCACAAGAAGGGAAGTTCTAAAGACACTCTGGAAACACTCTATTGAGTCTATTCTGGCATAAGATGATGTACTGCTCTTCAATCTTAATTAACTTGGAAGCACACTTCTTTAGCTTTTTGTTCAGCATTATGATGTATAATCAACTACTTCATACACACTTAACACCATAGTAATGCAAATATTTATTTGCTTACTTCAGAAAGCTAAATAACTATAATAATTGACTAAGATATGTTTTTGTCCTAACCAGGACGTCGGCTTTGAATTCATGTCAATTGAATACAAAGATTGTTCTTTTAAAATTAGAAGCACGCCTCTTCTATATGGGATCCACTTACAGATCTATAACATTTTGCATCAAGAAACTTATTTACTTTGTAAGTATCCTAGTAACAGCATGGTGTCGACTCAATGGGCTTTAGAAAAGGATGTCACCCTACATTAAAACAAATCTGTGGTACTCAAAACCTGGTTCAATGTAAATACCATCAGAACAATGGAACAGAGTTTAATCCATATTTTAGGAATGAATCTAAAAATCATTAATTCACATGATCATTGTACAGTATCATTACAGTTTTTTCATTGCTTTCATATACAATTCCTATGCATTTCCTACTTGGAGTATTATACAAATCTATTTTGTACATTACTGCTTACAAACATAGCTTCTTATTAATCACTAAGTGTTTGTTACTAAAGTAATTGGAGTTAGATCTGTTTAATATACTAAAATAATGAAGTAAATAGGTTTTTGCAGTGTTTTAGTATCATTTGAGAAAATGGTGGTGGTTATTTGGATGGACTGGAAAAGTTAGGATTTTTCCCATAAGAAATAATTAGAAAACACTTTTTAATATTTAAGTTTCTAATATTAATAATAATCATTTTCATGAATGCATAGATTTTGATAAGTATGGTTCTTAAAGGGGGTGATCATCTGGATATAGACACCCACAACTGCTGTAAATAATTGGGCTATAATTTGGAAATATTAATTAAGAATTACAAATGAATTTGACACTAGAGGGAGGCGTTAGACACCATCTCGTATTAAAATTAATAATTATTTAAATTTAAAAATTAATCTAAATTATTTAATTAAATATTATAATTATTAATTTTAATAAGAGATGGTGTCTAACGCCTCCCTTTAGTGTCAAATTCATTTGTAATTCTTAATTAATATTTCCAAATTATAGCCCAATTATTTACGGCAGTTGTGGGTGGCAAATTCATTGGGATTTGGACAGTTTTTGGAATACCTTTGACTTGAAAGAGGGACGTGATTAACCAAATAAAAGAAGAAAATGTTGAAGGAAATATTGAAATGTCTATTTCAGATTACTTTAAATTAAACATTTATGACACTATGCATTGCATTTTCATGTACACTAAACACGGTTACATATGATATATTGATTAAAAAAATTTTCTTGCAATTTAGTGTTAATACATAGCATTTTTTAAAAATGTTTTATGCTGTATTGCCTACACAGTGGCCTAAGTTTTGGAGTTTCTCTTAGAGGTTTTACTGAACTACATTGAAAATCAATGATTTTAATATTGAATGATCAGTTATTGTAAATAAATCATTATACTTTTATTTTTATTATATAATAATTATGTAATTCTAACTTTTATTATTTTATACAATTTTTTATTTTAAATATAAATAACCTGTAGAATTAGCCAGTAAATGTGATGTAATTTTTTTTAACATTTTAGGATTTGAGATTCCAGATAGAGATGCTGATAAGTTATTGAGGCCAGCAGATATTATTAAATATGTTGCCGATAAAGAAGATGTATTTGAATGAATAAGTATGTATTGTAACATTAGTGGAATTACTTTCTATTTTTGATAAAATTATATTTACACTTTGTAACAAAAATCTGTAAATCATAAGTCAAATCACATAAACCACAATTCATTGGAATATAAATGTAATCTTTCAGTCTTTTCCCTCTCTTCTTCAGCCTTCTGTAATTATATAATGCCATTTATCATATAAAAAAAAAATAGCCATTGAATCTAATAAAATAGTTAGTTTTAAATCATAATTGGAAGTTTAAATTGAGTGCAAGATGATGATGTTTTTTAGATTTATTTTATTTATTAAATATTTTAGAATTTAATTTGAATCCTAATTGTTGGAGGATTGTAGTAAAGCTTAGTTCACACTGAGCGAATAGCGAAAGTGAATGAGAAAAGCGAAAAACAAGTTTTATTCACTTAGTGAAATTGACCCTACAACGAAAAGCAATTGCAAACTTTAAGGAGCCAATCATTTGCAAGTGAGAGAAAACGTCACCTCAAAAAACAAAATGGCTGCTTCCATTATTCCGTCGTTAACCACGTTTGTTTATTTATCGAGAAAGAAAGATAAGTCAAAAAGAAAACTATGCTGGGTGAGAGAAACATTAAAAATCCGTAATTACAACATTTACTCTATTGCGTGAGAAAGTTTCTGTAGCCATCTTGAAAACAACAAGAACCAATGTGACAATACAATTAGCGGGAATACAATTGGTGGCAAAATTTTTTCGCTAGCGAAAAAGCTTGACGGTTCCAAACTTCAAAGCATTTGCGAAATGGTAAAATTCACCGGAAACGACATCGTGTCTGACGTGTTATTCGCTTTGTTTTTCGCTTTCGCAAGCGAGTCGTGCTCAGTGTGAACTAAGCTTTAGACTGAGACAAAGATATGAGTCTGAAATTTATATTAAAAAATAAACTTTTATTGACTTGACATGTTAAATTATTTTTAATGAAGTGCATTTAAAAATAATTTAACATGTTGAGGAACATCATATCATCATATATATATATAATACATATTGTTACAGAGCAAATGAAGATTGACTATTTTGTCAAGAGCAAAAGAAAATTTATTGAATAAACAAAAACATAATTGAACATTGCTCACTTGGTTCCACAATGGTTCCACAGATGCTACTTCCTGAAAATGTTGGCAGGGTCTTCTTATATTAGATGAAGATTTGACCATCAAAACATCTTAAGTTCTTCCTTCCAAGCCTATCAGAGTGATGAATTGCATCATGTAGATGACATACACTATCTCAGAGCTCTAAAATCTTCCGGTAGAAATGACAGCTTCAGTTTCTTAAATGATGTTAGTATACTGATAAAGTACTGTTTTTTTTGCCTTATAAGATGCACTTATTTATACCTAAGATTTATCTGAAAATTAGGATGCATCCTATGAGCTGAAGATATGTTATACTGTGAAGAATATTTTTTTCCTCCAAAAATTTGGTGTTAAAAATCTGATGCATCCAATGCAGCAGTATGTCGTATAAGGCACAAAAAATGATACTTTGTGAATACTTTGGGCCAAAGTATTCACTTACAAGCTTCTCGGATCATTTTGATCTGTGTAAGGGGATGTGACAATGTGCGAAGTGCCCCCTATGCTTCGGCACCATGGGACCGAAGGGTCGACGCCGCGTTTGCGATAACAATTTCGTCAGGACTGATACCACTGTGTCTTCAAGGTAGATACAGAAATCTAAGTGGTCGCTAATTTCGTTTTTTTTCCACACAAGCAGTCATGTTGTAGGCATTTGGATCTGATACAAGGGATGGCACAGATTGAGGAAGTGCACCAAACACAATTCTAACAATAATAAATTTCGTTTATTAATTTAGTTAGTTCTACAAAAAGGTTGTTAATTCACATTTAAACCTTAAAGCTTCTTCGAGAGATCTAAGTTGGAGAGAGAGAGCTTACATAACATCACGTGTCGTTATAAATACCTGAGGCACTGTGTGCTGGGTTCAAGATGGCTGTGGAGTTGTTGGGGAGGCTTGGGAATGTCTCTTGCCTTGGATGGCAGTTGGAAATGTCTCTTTTCTCTTGGATGGTGGTTAAAGTCTATCGGAGGAAATAATTCGTATGTGCTTCGAAGGTGTTCTAGGAGAAACACAGGATATTCTTGGAGGAATGGGCGACGACGACAAACCTTTTTGGCCAGGCACTAAGTGATACACTCATGGACTCTTGACCACCTTCTGTTCTTTGAGTTCTTTTTATATTTCCAAGTCATGTTGCTCTTTTTCACCAATAGTAATTTTTGTTATTACTTCCCCGTGACACATTCGATGAGTTCCCTGGGAAAGTAAACGACTCTGGGAGAGAGATGCAATCATCCTCTGGTAATAAAAATGCTGCTTTTCATTTTTTTTCTGAGATTTAAATAAATGTATTTTCAACGATGAAAAATGAATTTTCTTTTGAAATTGTCAAGACCAGTCTGTCACAGGGATATAAACCTATACTAAGTCCCTTGATCGATATAAAATTTGATGGTGAGCATTGTAACATTGCTTGTTATAAACTTGAACTATCAATGTATTGCTCATGTAAAGTTGTGGGGAGTGAGTGTACTCAGATGCAGACTAGTCCTCTGATAATTATAGCTGGAGATACTGACATCAGTAGGAGCTGCAACATGATTCAGAAGCAGGAAAAAATGGTGGATAATCCAAAATATCTTTTGAGAGGTTGTAAACAAAAATCGGGCAAGGTTTAAGAGAGAGATGATTTATAATAACTCAGAACAGATATCTGTACAGATATGGCTGAAACTTCTTAATGGCTTGTACAATGACAAAACATTACTTTTCTGTTGTAGAATACAGGTAGTTCATTTGAAGAATAGAGTATTGAAATACAGGAAGCATATGAATGCAAGCTGTTTGCAATAGGATTCATTCATGTAGTATACAGTATATTACTAAACAGAATCAATATTGATCTAGTAATAGTCTCTTTAATCCGAAAAATTTGACGGTAGACTGCCTCACAGCTTAACAGGTTCAAACTCCTTTATTGCCTTTTTACAAATGCATTTCGGGTCAGTATTATTTTCTCTGACCCCTCTTCAGTGCTATAAAACAAAATTTGTATATGTAACAAAAACTAACACGAGAAGAAAAAACAAGAAACACTTTAAAAAACCATTTGCATTTGTAAAAAGGCAATAAAGGAGTTTGAACCTGTTAAGCTGTGAGGCAGTCTACTGTCAAATTTTTCGGATTAAAGAGACTATTACTAGATCAACATAGAATACAGCTACCATAGAAAATTTAATAAGAATCAATATGTTTGTGAAATGATGGTAAAAGTTTTATTTAAATACCATATTTTAACAGAAAAATTCAGAAAAAAATTAAACTGAAGTCACTAAATATGCAGAAGCATCCAAGAGTCAGAAAAAAGTGTTAATAATTAAATCAGCTGTATACACCATGCTCATTTGTATTTTTCTTTTTGTCAAGGGTTGTAAGTGACTGTGGCATCTGTGGCATGGACCAGTCATCACTGATATGCATACAAGTAGTTACATTTTTACAAAATATAACCAGCTTTTGTATAAAATTATCGAACAAATATAATTGGTTTTCTTCTTACTAAATTCTGAAGATAAATTTAATTTGTTGGATGTAAATGAAAATTATTTTACTCGAACATCGTCTGTCGGAAAGTTATTGGCAAACTGTCCCAAAACTATAACAACAAAGCTCAGTTTCATTTAAAGTGCTTTAAACGGTATGTTGAGTTTAGGAGTGCTTGGTTTTTGGTTCTGTTGGCCACTTAAATAGGGATATGTCACTTTAAGACATGCCTATTTTGGCCACTTAAATGATAATGTCACTAATATGGAATTTGACTTATGTTAAAACTTATTCAGTTTTGGGGAATTTTAAGAAGGGCTACAAAGTGAAATTTTTACTTTGTGTGTTTATTTATTATTATTATAAATTGTCACAGTATATTACAATGCTCTGCATGTGTGTGTGTGCGTCTGTGTGTGTGTGTGTGTGTATATAGAGCATTAATATACAAAGATTTTTTAATAATATGATATTTTTTAAAATTAATAAATTATTTTTTAGATTCTGGGAGATTTGAACGCTTACAGGAAAGAATGGAATTCAAGCATTAATTTAGTTAGAGTTTAAGACGAAGATGGTTTGTACATTTGTAAATGTAGCTATCAAATGAAACTAGTAAATGGTATCTGTTGCAAAGAAATCAATAAAATTCATTGTTTCTTTGATACGTCATATAGTATTTATTCAGCTTTAATTTTTTTTTATTTTGACAAGTTAAAAATGAAATTTGTTGTTAATTGGTGTTTGCTTATCTGAATTAAAATTTGTTACCTCACTATTATTTGTTTGACAATATCATTTCTACTATCCCAATCCTAAATATAAATCATCTTAATGAAAATCTTTAACAGTACCTTGCAGTAGTAATTTTAAAATATCAAATTTAAATTTCTTTGTTAATGTTAAATTTTTTACGAATTGTTTTGTATTTGCATCTACATTTTATATCCGAATTATGTATTGCTACAGGAATTCAATTATAAACAGTTATCATTCATTATGTAGGATTGTTCTAAATCCTTTTTGTCATCGATGCAACTCTCTTACGTATCAGATCTGTAATCAGAAATTTCAGAATTTAATCTTCCGTATTAACCACCACTTTATGTATGATGTATATAATGTTATTAATATAATTGTTTAATGGTTCAATTTGCTTTAAAAATACACTTGCTTCCAGATAAATTTTTGACAATTACAGTTATCTGGCTCTATTCATTTTATTCTTCCATCAAGGAATTTCAACTTTATCTTTGGAAATAACTGTTCTGATTTATGCAGTTTATTATTTATCAAATCAGATTTCTAGTTACTCCATGAATTTACTGGCGAGCACAAGCTTATAACTTTTAAGCTAGGAAAAATTTCCCCAAAGCTAGAAATCAGTTTATATGACAGCAGGGCTTCTAGCAACTCACTATTTTTCGGATTTGCTCGCTATTCACTACTATTTTAATAAAAACCTCACTTTTCTCACTAATTTTAAGATCTGAGTATACGTTACATGCTGTATACTGTATTTTGGATACAATTATGAAGTGTTTACGAGGTTTGTGACAAAATAGATTGTTTAATCATTATAATCATTAATAGCGCCGTATTAAGCCTCTAGCGGGCCCTAGACAAAATTTAAATTGGGGCCCCATTTAAATAAGTTGCTTCTAAACAAATCTTATATAATGTGACATTAGCATAGGTAGCATGGGTGACACCCGGTGCAGATATCGTGGTGTCACCCCAAGTCACACCGTGGTGTCATTCTTTTTAACTCTTTATAAAACACTATTGAATTGTAATATCTCGCACTCGAGCAACTTGAACGCTATATCAAATATGCAATGTCGCGACATATAAGTTTAGATTTAGAAAATAAATCATAACCATACATCAGTACTACCACGAGAGGTGGCCCTAGGAAGATTTCTAGATGGTGTAAGAGATCTCGTGGTGTACATTACATCTGACGCACGGGTGGCTGTTGACCTTTTTTTTTTTTCTTTTAGGCAATGGCTGGTCGACCGCAGCTTACTAACCATTGTTAAATACAGCCTTTTCTGTCCTGTCGAATTTCTTAAATAATTTTTAACTCGTTTTGAAACACAGAAATCTTCTGCGCTGAAGCTGGGCCCCTCCGAATTATGGGCCCTAGACATTTGTCTACTTTGCCTATTCGATAATCCGGCCCTGATCATTAATGACAGTTACACCTCGCAAAAGTTCTTCATGGTGCCACCTATTGGCGAGAGAATGTATGGTGATGCGAGCAAAAGGGCTAGAGGGACTAGCGATTTCCCACAAAGTCATCTTGGAGAGTCACTTCACATAGCAAAATTTGGAAATGAACCAAGAATGTTATCAAACTTGCATCATTTTTACTTCAAACTTTTATTAAAATTTCAAAATATGAAAATACCGTCAAGATAATTCAATGGGTAATGTATTTTGGATCAAGTGAATATAAAATGACATAATTTATGCAGATTAATATCTACGATAAATTAACACTGAAATGCAACAACAGCAGCCAGTTTTTCTATATGGAGGGAAAAATCGACCCGACTTTAATGCCGTCATTGAAGAGAATATTCTACTTATGTAGTCAGTCGTGCGTGCTACGATCGTTGGTTGGCATGCCGAGTTTCAAATATTGACAGTACAGCATTTACGCTGGTATAAATCACAGTGGTAAACAAGTTCCTAAACACTGTACACTATAATTCCAGCAGGCCTTAAACAAGTTTACATTGGAATTATTTAATATCAATGTTCTCCCCAGGCCTTTTTTGGTGGGATGATTTCTCTGGTTGATATTCAAACGGTGTTTTTATTTGTATTTGTGGAGTCTAGTTCCATCCCAATTTTTAACACATTTACTGGAACGCATTTAAAATTTAAACAAATATGTATTCTTTTCAACAGATCTTGCAAGCTCTCATCACTAAAGCTTCTATCTCTGCTCATGTGAATATATCTAAAATTATTTTGCATGTTTTTGTTTATATTATTAAAAGATTTTCACACATCTACAATTAGTAGGTCACATCTGTTGATAACAGTATTTTATTGTCAAATGCTCTATCTTTAACACAAATTAAGATCTAATGAGACGTGAGCAAATTGCATCTCAAATCAATATGAATTGTCAAATTGTTAATTATTTTTCTGTTGAATCAAAATCTAACTAATTTGGCTGCCCATTGGATTTTTGCCTTTTGTTTTAGTATTTGTAAAGAAATTTTGATCTGTTGACACTGAGGGAATAATCTGTGATTTAACAATTAGTAAACAATCAGATATTTGTATGTATAATTTGAAAACAAACTTAAGATTTTTCAAAAAGTGAGATTAGATTAATATTTTTCATGATTATATTAATTTTAAATTATTTTTTTAAAATTTAATTGCTTGAAAGGTATGTTGGAAAACTATTCGTATTGATAGGATAGGATATAAAATTTAATCGTCTGAAAATTTTAATGATTCAAAATAAAAGCTAGATATTTAATTCTTGTATTTGAAATTATCTGAATTAATAAGTTTGACAGAAAATTAATTATAGAAAAATATAATTACACGGTCTTAAAGAAAAAAATCATTGATGAAAATGAGATACTTGTGAACATGATTATTGTAAAACATAGTCATGTTTTATGATCATCACGTTTAATGTATAGTACTACAGTATTAATTGTGATTTACTAGACAATTCAGCAATTATGTAACAATAAGTGACGACATTTACGAAATATTACGTAAATGACATTTTTGTTATTAAAATTATCAATTTTGAATAAATCCTAATCCTGACTTATTTTTCATTTTATTGTGTAAATAAATTTTACAAAAAAATTATCACAAAATGTCCAAAGTATGCATTCAAAATTAGTTTCAAAAGTTAAAATACTAAATAAGTCAGATGAATGCATTTATTTAAAGCAGCATTGTTCAACTGATGATTGGGACTAAATCAATTTCAGACTTTTAATAACATATAACATATCAAAATATATTAAGAAGAAGGGTACGACTATGCAGATGCGAGCGAGCGAGAATATGTGGCGAGACGCGATAAATATCAAAACCTGTCACGTGTGTGCGAGAACCAGAAATTCGCTCTTGCCAGCGTTATTTCTCGCTTGTGCATGGTTTTCCTATGCGAAAATTAAATCGCTCTCAACTGCTCGCTCGCTCTAAATTCGCATATGCATAGTTAGACCTAAGTTTTCTTAATATTTTTTTTAACTTTTTGTATTTACCAGTCTGGTTGGACTACGTAAAATTATATTAAAAATATATAAATTTTGATAAAACTTTGATTTTATCCTTTTCACTTTCCCAATCAGATAGAATGTTAAAATAACCATAAGCTGTTATTAAAAACTTATATTTATGTATAAAATTTTAATTACATTTATTTATACACAAGTATAACTTTAAACATATGTATATCAATCTGATTCAATTACAAATACCAAATTAACTGTTAGATTATCGGGTTGTAACAAGACTAATTTAATGATATAAAACAATTTGGCTGTATCTAATCTAATCATTAAATTTGTCTTGTTATGGCCCAATAAATAATTTGACTTTATTTAGCATTTATCATCATCAGTGAATTTAATTCCCTAGTGTAAAGTTGTATCTGATAAATACTGTAATATCTTCATTTTTTCTTAACAATAAAAAACTATGTGAATGTTTCTATTTTAATAAGAGTTTGACACATTAATAGTATTATACAATAGTCAAAAATGAACCAAATTTTTGGCACAGTTTTTATCATAGCACACAAACTCTTACACTACAAGCTCTTTCTGTAGATACACGTCTGTACCTCTTGTAAAAGCAGTTTTCTGGAAGTTATTTTTTTTTTGCAAGGCCTTTATGGGCCTCATTGCTGAAGCTTCCACTTCTGTTGCAGATAGAAGTTGGAAAGATTGCATGTTCCACTTTTATTAGGAACAAGATTGAGGAAACATTGTCCTTGGTCAGACATAAACTGGGGAATGACCAAATGCAAAAGCTGCAGTAATGAGCCATTAAAAAGGCATCACAAAAGTTGACTTTCAAGACTGCTAGTGTCCATATCACTTGTCAAAGCAGAAATGTCTAGTTACGGGAATGGCTTGTGTTGAAAGTAATATCATGTTTGTGTATTGGTTAAAATAAAAAAAGTGCCAAAAATTTCTTTTGGCTACTTTAAAAGTTTAATAATAATAAATATATATATAATCTATACTTAAAGAAACAAACTGGACAGTGCCGACTTAAAACTTTTTTGTTCGTGCTTAAAAATTAATTCGATATAATTATAAATGCAAAATATGATAAAATGACACTTCACAATTGTTAACTAAATTGAACAATCCACATTTATTAGAAAGACATCAAAATTTGTAAATGTAAGAGCTATCTAGAAAATTGGTACCAAGATATCATAAAAACTAATTGCGAAATTATCTGTAGCATTACAAAATCTAGAAAATAGCTTGTGCCTGTGCTTATAGGAAATCAACGATAAAAATTGCATTGTGCAAAATATGATTTATATTACTTTGATAATGGTTTTCATCTTCGAGGTTATTATACTCAATGCTATTACGAGTATATTGATCCTGTGTATCTACAGCAATATAATTTGAAAAATTTTGTGTTAGGAATCTGAAATTTTAGTGTACGAGAATATTTTTAAAAGTGTGATTATTATAATCTACAAAAATGTGTTCGTGTAGACAACTAAGCAAAATTTTTAAATGCAATGTGATCTTGAGAAATTTTTTTGGTAATTGAAAAATCTATCGTCGATATTCAAAATTAGCCTGTGAGAACTTTTATGATTTTGCATCACAGACAATGCATAGCCTAGAGCCATTATCATCCTAACTCAGTTTTCTAAATGAATAAGGAAATACTCTCTCATCTCTTCAATTTACCATTCAATGCATAGTACATAGTTTGCATCAGTCATTGACATATTTCATTAATAAATAGCTGATGATTCGGTTATGTTTTGAATGTACTTTTATCACAAAAAAGAATTATCTTGTTACCTTATTTTCTAGACAGCCTGGTATGTAAATTTTAACATTTAAAACAGAATTATACAATAGATTTATATAAATGTAACAGACTCAACTTTTAACAATTCATAAATAAAATATACATCATATCATGAATGATCTCTATTTGTATGATTGTCTGCTGGTCAATCAGCATAAAATCGTGAATATATTTCTGTAATGATCCCAAATGGATAAATTTTACAGTTACGGACAGATAAATAAAATCTCTTCATTTAAAATAATAATCTATATTATTTACAAAATCTTTTTAAAAGTTTTCTGAATATAAAAAATTCCTTTAATAACAAATATACATATATCTTTATGTAAATACATAATAAATTACTCCATGAAACAAATACGGAAGACAAATAATTCAAACAGAGATGGATAAACTTGAATTTTAAGATTCTTTGAAATTATTTTTCTAATGTTAATGCATAAAACATTCCGAAACAATAACTTAATGTTAAAAATATGTTTTCACAACCATTGTAACTAATTTTGTCCAAAGAGGCACATATCTATCTGCTTGCTGAAATGTTTCTTCATTAACTGTCTTTGAAAGGTCATACAATCTTTGTTGTTCCTGCATCAGAAATAATTTTGAAATATATGATTTTGCATTAATTAATATACAGGTACTCCTCACTTTACGACCTATCTGCTTAACGACCAATCGAGTTTTGACCTGCAATTCGGGGAATCCCCTTTCTCAGCTTGAGTGTCGATCAGTGACGAATAGTGACATGCACACTAAGCATACTATAATAGTCTTTTTGTATAATTTTACAACGATCCTATATTCCTGGCACAAGCTCCTCGCTTAGCGACGTAGTTGTCAGAACGGAACTAGGTCGTAAAGTGAGGAGTACCTGTGTTATAAATTATGATGTTTGAAATTTACTTACAAAATGTAATTCTTCCTGTAATTTAGTATTGTTTGTAACAATAGCTACTTGAGCCTCTAAATCTCTATATACAGATCTGTAACCTGTGAAAATAAATTATGTATATTCATACATTTAAAATATGAAAAATTTAAGCAAAAATGATAAAATTTTACATATATAAAACAATTTTCTCGAAAAGTAATATAAATTCAATTTAAATTACCAAAATTTGGTGATCCAATTAGAGATAGAGATGGTAATTTTTCACCGGGAAGATAATACCATAATCCTTTTACATGGAAAGTCCATTTGTCTTTGTAGTATTCCATTAATTTTATTCTTGTTTCTTCTTTCTGTCTTTGTAATCTCTCATAAAATTTTTTTGCTATGTAAGTGTATGCTGATGGAATAGAACCAGCTACACCTGATGCCCCATAAAATCCATTTACCTAAAAGGAGATATATCAAAATATATAATGTTCCATATACATTATAATTTTTTACTTTACTGTCAATATTTAAAATGTAATGTAAAACAATTTTTAAAAGTGAAATATTTTATATTTCAAATTTTATATTCATTTCATATGGCATTCTAAAAATTTAAATATTAACAACAACCAAATACAGTATTTAAAGCATATGATAAATTAATGTGCTTTTCATTAAATTATAACAATTTATATACTCAATTTTATAGTTGCAAGATTTTAATTCGTTAGTATGAAATAAATCAAAGTTTCTGCAAAGAAAAACACTGTTATAAAGGGTTTTACAATTTATATATTTTAGACTATCATAAAATTTAAATTAAATAAATGAAATGTTCAAATCAGCCAAGTAGAGTTTATCATATTTGGTCTTTATAATCCATCTTTAGCTTTCATAACTATTTCCTTCTCTGATCATTTCTGGAGTGTTCTATCATTATCTGAATAGAAAAATCGTAACTGGAATAATTACCCTTTATTTAATTAACATTACAAAATTGAAATGTTTATGTATCTATTATTATCATATATATTTACATCCAAGTATTTAATGTAATTAATTAAAATTCTTCTTAAATGTTCGTAAAAATTTTCTACAAAGAATTATTTCATCTAAACTTTTCAGCAATACCTGATAAATAAAAGTTTATGTTTGTAGGTGTGATTTTATATTGAACGAAGTGCTTCATTTTTTTCACTTTATAACAGCCATCTATCTGGCATGTATTTTGTTTTGTTGTAATACAAATAAATGATCAATCAAAAAAATTCTCTGTATTTTATATTTATATATAGCTTAGATAATTTTTCTTATTTCAGAGTATAGTATAATAAAAATACATTATTCATAATTTTAAAAAATTTTAACAATTAGTGTAAACTAATTGTTAAAATTAGTGTAAACTAGTTCATTCAGGAATATATGAGTTTTGCCAATATAAAGAATGTCTAATGTAAATAATTCAATCTTTATTTTAAACAAATATATTATATAAATTTATTCAAATATAATTAATGAATTCATGTAAAATATTCATAATACTACAATATTTTGAAATGATTTGTTATATATATATATATATATATCAAATCTTTTAAATAGGCTTATTCCTCATCAATCAATCAATATATAGGGAGATAGCAGTGATGTTTAGTCTGAAAACAAGACATTTTTCTACTGCAAAACCAGTTCTTATGTTTGGTATACAAAATATTAAATGTTTATAAATATTTAATATTTTATATATCAAAAATTCAAATATCTGTACAACTTTCAGTTTAAATACTGTATTAATGTACAAGTATTTACTTTCAAAACAACTATATATTTCATGTTTGTCAGTCAATTTAAAACAGACATGAAATATATTGAATATAAAGTAAAACTAAAAACATACCTGAGGTGATGCCATTAAAATATCATAATTAGCTAATGAACCTTGAATAATGATATCCATGTATTGATCAGTCAAATTAAAGTAACCAGATGCTAACTTAATAGTAGAATTTGGAGTGGCTTTCATTAATATCAATTGTGTTATATTCTCGTCTTGAGTTATTTTCAAAGGATGCATTTGTAACAGGGGATATATCCAAGTATCAATTTCACTTTGATCTTTAAATGTTTCATTTGGTGTATCACCTATAGCACCATTACATTCTAATAAAGGTTTTGGCTTATAATTTGGTGTTGTAAATTTTTCCAATTTCTGGCTTGCTTTTTCAATGAAAAGATCTTTATCACCTATAACAGAAAAGAAATATAAACTTCATTAATGACTTAAATAATGTTTAATTAACAGGAAATATAATTACATAATATTGCTAGTTTTATTTGAATATTGTATACATTTATAATTGCAATACTATTTTTTACATGTATTTTAATGAAAAATAAAAATGATTAAGAATTTTACAAATTAACTTATTCTAAACAAATTACTTTTCTCTAGTAGTGCAAGGCCTTAACATAAACTTCCGTGAAAAATTTTTTGAATTTACTTAGCATCTAATTGTTAAAAATTTTCAAAATTAAATAATTTTATAATTGCTTAGACTCAATTCACAATATTACTATCTAATGCTTTGTGACTAACTTAAAAGCAACATTATTATGTTACATTTTGAAAAGTTTGTTTGATTCATAATAAATAACATTAAATAACAGATGATTTCTATCAGTTTATTTTAGTATAAATTAAAATTTTTCTTCATAAAACAAAGAAATACACGACTGAATGTAATAGAAAAATTAAAGACTAATACAAATTAAATACAAAAAACATTTTGAAGTCTTCTAAATATCCATTCACAAGCAGACTTTTAGGATCTTCTCTGCCAAACATGTACAAATTTTTTAAAGTCTCTCTGGCATGTAAAATTTTTTTTTTGTAAAAACAAAAATCAGAAAATTCTAGACTGTAATGTATTGGAAAAAACTGAAGACCAAATACAAAGAATAGCCCATAAAGGATGGTCAATTCTGGTAGTGTTGTGTTCCAATGGTAAATGAATATTCAAAGACTTCAAAATGTTTTTGTATTTAGTCTTCAATTCCGTAATTTAATAATTTGTCAGAAATACAGTTAAATAATATATATATATAAAAAAAAAAACAAATTTTAAAATATTTAACAACTTTAATATTCAATTCAACAAAAACTGACTAGTGAAGACCCAATGAATTCTAAGGCGCTCAAATAAATATTAAGTTACACCATCAAAATACAATTGACTATTTTCAATTCAAACTCCAGAAGAAACCAAGAAAAGTTCAATCATCAAAAATTCTAATCATCTGTTTTTTGAAAATTAAACTAGTTTTCTTCAAATTTCTAGTGTTTGACAATATTCTGTATTGTTTCTTCTTTGCTTTCTTTCTGCTTTTTTAATTACTTTAACTTTTTAACAACAATAGTATTAACTTTTAATGCTAAACTTGTGCACATTTTACTTTTAGAAATCATAAAAACATTGTAAATGCAACTCTATTATCTAGATGCAAGCATCACAAACTGTAAAGCATAATTTTATTTACACCCCAAAAGTTTGTAGAATGTATGCATTTTGGGAATTTCCAAAAACATGCAAACACTATAAAACCACATGCAATTTTCTCAAGTTTCATTTTCAAAGTATGAGATATACTAACTCCTAAGTATGCAAACATTTAAATTAATCAGATTTGACTATAATAATGAGGTTGAGGCCACAGTTTTAAATGTGAAAATGTTACATCAGACTTTCAGCACTGCTTTCCTGTAGGCCTAGAAGTTTGACAATGGTGTTTCGAATGTCGAGCATGATTCCACTGACTTTCCAAACACCATTGTCGAACTTCTAGGCTTACAGGAAAGTGGCGCGGAATGTCCAACATACATGTTTTCGCATTTAAAACTTCAGCCTCAACCTCGCTAATATCAAAATAATTATTATTCTGATACATTTTGACCAAATCAAATCAAAGATTGTAAAAAAAAAAATGCTTGAAAGTAAATAAAACATGAAATTATGTATATAGGTTATAATCACAACTATTGCATGCTAATCTTTTTCATTACAAAATGATAGAAAAAAGCATTTAAAAATATGCATTAATCTGAAATGTTTATTGTATCTTTAAAAAAAGTAATAGAAATTAAATATTTATAGCATTACTAAATGTAAAAACAGAGATTCTGTAATATATAGCATGTTCTCTTCATACATATAAAATTTCAGTATAAATTATAATTGCTATTAAATTTAAAATTAGATTTAGTTAATATTATTTAAAATATATTAAATATTCATTCACATTTTTTTATTTTGTATTTAGATTACACAATTAATTTTTAACAACTTTGAATATTTACAATATAAAATGATTTGTTTTCATTAACAACATGTAACTTAAATGATAATTTACCTTCATAAGGGTGAATAGACCAATTTTGATGTAATACAATGCTATTATCTTGCCTTAACTGAAAAGAGAATGTGCTGACTGTGTTAACAAGATTATCAAAATAATCGGCCAAATGTGGGCAGTTTTCAAATATTATGTATCGATCTTGGCGATTGGTAAAATATTGATCACTAAGATTGGCCCTGGAAAAAATATATAAAACAAAACATGTAAAAATATATTATACAAAATCAAAATATTTAGCCATCAGCAAATTATAAACAGAGATTAACAAAATTAAATACACATTTTTTTCAAAAATTATGGTTGAAAGAATCTTATCATATATAATTTATTGATTACAAATATATTTTGTGCACAATAAATTTCTAAGACAATTCCAATGACATTTTTATTATTATACTTGATCATAGGAGATTTCATTTTAAATATAAATTTTTATTGTAAATGACTTCTTTTAAACTCTTGTTTCTCTCCAATAAATAAAAGGGTGCATTCAAATTTACTTTTTGTTAACTGGAATATAGATTTTAAAAAAATTTGGCACCAAGATATAGATATATATTGTATATATATTTTAATTATATATACTACATATACTTTCTGGTATTTTCAGATTCCTAATGTAAATTTGATGTTTTCGTAATCCATTGTATTCTTCACTTTATAATGACCAAGTTAAAATACACGGCCACTGGCATGTACAGTATCTCTGAATAGCAGACAAACTTCTTGGTCCTGACAGTGTCTGCTATTCAGAGGTTATACTGTATATATATATATATATATATATATATATATATATATATATATGGGTGCTCATGCACATGTGCATACACACAACTTGAACTATTACTAAATGAAGTAAAAATACAGTAACTATTTTTCAATTTTAAAGTAAGAGTTTAAGTCTTGAAGATAAAAATGGCAAAATGAAATATTTTTTCTAATTACAAAATATTATGCTTAAGTTAATCCTCATTTATATTCATGAATTCATAATGTTTCAAATTCTAAGACTTACCCACTTAAAATTATAGTGTTATCAAATAAGTAAACTTTTAGATGTGTTAAACTGATAGTTTCATTCCATCGTTCAGGAAGAAGTGTCTTAATCCATCCTCTAAGAGAAGGTGTATGATAAAGAGCAACATTTATATCACAAGGAAAGTCACGAAGTAAGGGTAGTAATAATGTCCGTGTATTCTTTTGTCCTCTAGAACCTCGAGTAAAATCAACAAGTACTTTTGCTTTTACTTTACCATCAGATTTCTCTAAAGCCGAATGTAGACAAGATATCTATATAAATGAAAAAAATATATATTTAATGATATTTATAATTATTTACAATTTTATAAAATTAATACAACAGATCTTCACTTTCCAATTCCATCTTTATGAGTGATATAAATTTTTCTATTATGACCGTATGAAATGCTGAGATGGAATTTCATACAGTCTCTGCTGTGCTAAAACTATTTCCAAGTACATAATTTCAATTTATGAAACTAAGCAAATAGGATGAAATGTTTTTCCAGAATCCAATTAAATTGTAAAAGTGGAGGTCTATTGTAGTAAAAATAAGATTTAAAAATTCGTTTCAAAAAATTTTCCTGATTGTATCTCAAATTTACCATTAAACAATATTTATTTATTCTGTTTAAAATATTTTTAAAGTGCACATTTTATTAATTTTTTGTTTTCAGTTTAACTCTCTCTGTCTTGTGGGTATAAAGTACCAATACTCATCATGTGTTTGGCCAGACCAAAACTGGCTAGGTGGTAAGAGATGGATAGCATCCAACTTATCTGGGAAAGATCACACAAAAAATTTCCAAGATACATGACTTGAACTTGAACCCAGGTTTCCCAGAGTGGAAGGCTAATGCCTTTACCATCTCAACTATCTGCCCATTCATTGTTTTCAATAATCAACTTGATGAAATCTGTTTTCATGATAAGACATTATCAGACTATTTCATTTCACATTTACTTTCTATAATTAACTTTTATAATAAATTTAACTTATACCAATATTTTATAATTTGGAAATGATGTGTCAACCACATGATCAAAGATTTCATTCAGTACTTTTCATTACACAATAATTACATTTTGTGCTGTTGTATGTTGGCAATAACAAAGTAGCATACGAGGTGGTATCAAAAAGTTCCAGGGCTGGTCCTGTAGCATGATAACAGAGCACAGCACAAGGATGTATTGGCAGCTGTGGGGAGTACTGACCATTGGGAATTAATATGCTGAGTGATATCATTTTGTAAATAACGGTTTTTGTGCTAGTGGAGTTGAGTGACCACATGCGTGGGCCCATTTGCGATTTCAGTATTGACATCAAAATCGAACAGAGAACTAACATCAAATTCTGTGCTAAACTCAGCAAAACTGGAAAGGAGACCTTCAAAATGATTTGGCAGGCTTATGGGGATGCTGCAATGAGTAGAACAAAATGTTTTGAGTGGCATACATGTTTCAAGGATAGCAAAACATCACTGGAAGACAACAGATCAGGTCAATCATTCATGAGCACAACCCCCAAAAATGTGGAAAAAATTAGACAACTTGTGCATGAGGATCATCAGAGAATTATTGCGGACATTGCTGCCATCATCAATGTGTCATACGGGACAGTCTATGTGATCCTGATGAAGGAGTTAAACATGCACTGTGTCTCTGCAAAGTTTGTGCCCAGGCTTCTGACACCAGAACACCAGAACAGAAGGCACACTGTGTTGAAGTGTGTGAGGATCTTCGTCAGCAGGTCGTGGATGACCAAACCTCTTGCCGATGATCATCACTGAGGATGAGACATGGGTCTATGATTACAACCCAGAGACTAAACAACAGTCATCATAGTGGAAGAACCTAACATCTCCACAACCAAAGAAGGCGAGGCAGATCAGGAGCACAACCAAAAACTTGATCATTTTTTTTTGACATTTGTGGGGTTGTGACTATGAATTCGTCCTTGAGGGCAGGACTGTCAACACCAAGTTCTACTACAATGTTCTAAGGTAACTGAAGGAAAACATTCAGCAAAAGAGATCTCAGCCTCTGGAGCCAACACAACTGGGTCCTTCATCATAACAATGCACACACTCACAGACTGCCTGTAACAACGTCACAACTTTTCTTCATCTGCCTTATTTGGCTCCCTGTGATTTCTTCCTGTTCCAAAAAATGAAAATGAAACTGAAAGATGGCTGTTTTGAAATCATGTAAGGGATCCAACACAGATCGCAGGAGGTGCTTGACACCCTTGAAGAAAGATTTCCAGGGAGCTTTCCAAAAGTGGCAGATGCACTGGGAGCAGTGTATCAATGTACAAAGGGAGTACTTGATGCTAACCAAATATAAATAAAGTAATTACTTTTTTGTAATGGGACCAGTCCTGGAACTTTTTGATACCACCTCATATTGAAGTATTAATACAAGTACTATAGTGTTCACAAAAATTTTTTTAAATAGTTGATTCTAATTTTTTAAAATTTAATAATATTTTTACACCAAGAATATTATTTGATTTATTGAACATTTATACTAATACAGTAAAGCATCGATTATCCGACCCCCGATTAACCGACCGCGTTCTAGTCGGCAAATTCAAATGTCCGCCAGTGATGTGGCGCTACAATATTTGGTTATGTCTTGGCTACTTTAATATTATTTTTGTTAAATTTTTGCATGTTTTAGCTGGCAGCACTGGCTCGACCATGAAAGGGAGGCTAGTATTTAAACCAGGCCTAATACACTATACTAATAATGTATTTTTTCATACTTTTCGGTTATCCGACTTTTCAGTCCCTAATTAAGTCGGATAATCGATGCTCTACTGTACTAGCAGGTGTCCAATTCTTTGCCCAAGTATTAAAAAAACATATATTTATATATGCTGTAGAAAAACTGAATTGAAGTTAAGAAGAAAACCTATGATCTTTGAATGTGTTTTCACACCTCATTTTCAAAAATCAATATCTTTAGTGATCATCTCTTTTTTTTTTTATCTTAGGCCTATTTGTTTTATTACATGCTTCACAATTCTCCACCATGATGGAAAACAAATTACGTGATCTGTGTAATATTCTGATTTGAGATTTATGAGAAATTATGATATTGAGATTTAAACAGTATAACCAACAAAAAAAATTATACTTTTAATAATATATTTGATTATTATAAATCAACAATAGATGGTGTTATATTCTATAAACTGTCTGCATGGTTTAGGACTGGCAAATCCATTGTCTTTACTACATAGAGTCAATATAGCTAAATTTTTGACTTTGAGATATTGGAATTTTTCTAAGACATTCACTGTAAAAGTTACAAGCAATATGTATAATTTCAAGTGTGTTGAACTCTTCAATGGGGATAAACAGCTTCAGACATAGTCATTAATATTTAAGGTTTTTCTGTATAAATTATAAAATTTAGTAAATGGTGTATATTTTAGATTTTAGAACAAAAATATTGAAGAATTTTAAGAGATTCATTAATGATATAAATTCATAGAATTTCATTTTTAAACAACAAATTACAAAAGATAGATTATTTACTATAAATTTAATAAAAATAATAAAAAAATTCTAAAAAGCATTAGCTTTTAAGAATTTAGTTACTCAAAAATTGGTAACTTTGTGCAGGCTTATATCTAAACTTTTAATAAATAACTATGTGGTTTCAATAATCCTGATTTTCATATTGAACAACTAACTAAATTTGCTAAGAACACATCCACACATTCACTATTTTCCAAAAGCCAAGCAAACATTCAATAAATACCAAGTAGTGTGGATGGTTTACTTGTGATCAATATTCAGTATTCACAGTCTCCTGGCTCTTGTTGGTAAATAGTGCTGAATCAAAGCAGAAAAATATTTACCTCTACATATTCATGTTGTACAGTACATCCACACTACTTGCATTCGGCAAATAGCAAATGTGTTGATTTAGTCATCAGAGTTTTCATTTTAGTTTTTTATTTTTTTTAAACTAGATCTAGTCTTTCATTTCTGAATTTAGTTTATTTTTTGATTTGATTTGTAGTTTAAATATTTCATTTTTTTTCTACATAGTTTTTCTGGTCTTTTTGCTTTTGATTTTATTGTGTTGCTTTTTTTAAAATTCCTTTCTTTTTCACATTCACACTTTTCTGCTTTGGTGAAGTAATATCACCCACTACCTTCCTCTTTTAGACTTTTGTTTTCATTAAAAGATTGAACTACTCATAACTATAAATTATTGTTTGAGAATTGTCCATTTTCTAGATCTTGGATGAACATTCTTCATTTCTGAACTAATGCTTGACAAATAATTAAATGTGTGTACATGTGTGCTCGATGACTGACAAACACTTTGGCAACATTTGGCAAAAAGCAAATATTCTACATTCAGCAAATAGTAAATGTGTAGATGCACCCTAACTCATAGGGTACGACTATCCAGATGTGAGCAAGCAAGAATAGGGGGTGAGAATAGATGGTGATGTTTCTCACTCTCATTAAGTACAGTACAACTGCACCGATGCAAGCAAATGGGAGCAAGTGGTGGGAAGATGATGACATCATGATTGCACTGAACTGGTCACAGGGAAGTGAAAATTATTGCACTGTATGGAAGTAACAATCAAAATGATTCACCTATGATGCTTACTACTAGCAAAGAAAAACATTTTGTTATTAGGATTACTTCATAATGAATACATAAAAAAAAACAAAAATACAATGTTCCTCCTCTCTTGAAACAGAGAACGGATAAAGAATGTTATTATAATTTGTTAATAATATAGAATTTATATGACTTTATGT
This sequence comes from Centruroides vittatus, assembly GCF_030686945.1. NCBI lineage: Eukaryota > Metazoa > Arthropoda > Arachnida > Scorpiones > Buthidae > Centruroides > Centruroides vittatus. The sequence goes on along the minus strand of NW_027122690.1, from coordinate 1,902,902 downwards.
ATATCTATAGTTTAAAAAAAACAAAAATCTTTTTATATATACACTGGCATGCAAAACTTAAGCAATGATGTAATTTGTAAGCAGACAGCCATGAAATTGTAGAAAAGGGTTTGTTGTGATCAGTACAATGAACACCCAATTCAGTAGAAAGGTGATTTATATGCAAATATCAGGAAGAAGACATCACAGGTGATGTGAGAGTATGTAGTCTTTCATGTACCAATGCTACTCTTTCAATAAAGCTTTTTTTGTTTGATTCCTTACTGTATGTGTTCTATTCATTTTTGCACTAGTATGATTTCTTCATCCTTTAAGTATACTCTCTCTGTATTCTGAATTTCATATCTCCCAGGTGATTTCTTGCAGAGTTAAAAAACAATCGTTGCTTAAGTTTTGCACACCAATGTACTTGCTCATAGTATTATGGATTAGAATGCCTAAAAATATATGACAAAATATACACAAAAGCTAACTGAATCAGACAAATTACCACAAACTATTGAATGAACTTATCAAATGAGTGATGTGGTATACAAAGTGCTAAAGTGCCAATAATAAAATAGCACAGCAGGGCACTTTAAGCAGGATACGAGTGTATTGCAAAGCTTAATTACATGAAATTTTTAAATTTGCCATCACTGTTATATAATTTAACATTTAAACTAACTCATCTCATCAATAAAATTTTTGTGTGCATTGAAATCATATCCTAATAGTACTTTACCAAATTATAAAAAAATTTAGTAATTTGAGATGTATAAATTGTTGAAATTGAAATTTTACTTTATTTTATTTTATTTAATACTCTCAGTAACATATGTAAGTAAAGAAATTAAATTCTACTTACTAATTCTTCTTCAAGTGGGCCTGTACCAATATATAATGAAGCAAGTGTAATTCTTTTTGTAGCTTTCAGAGTATAATCCTTAAAAGAAAAATAATCAACATGAGAAACGAATCACAAATTTTAATTTTACATTACCGTATTAGCCCGAATATAACGCGACCCCGAATTTAACGCGACTCCAAAATTTTCATAAAGATATTTAGAAAAAAAAATAATACTCATAAAAGAATTCAAAGAAAGTAAAATTCAATCAGATAAGCATTTATTTAGGTATTTATAGCTAATAACACAGGTTACATTCATGTCAATAAAATTAAGTAATGTAAAACAAAATTAATATTACGTAAGTAACAACAAAAAACGGAAATGCTTATTCAGAATCTGAACTGTTTTCAGAATGATAACTCATTGACTTCCGTTATTCATTATTGACTTTCGCGTTAGGGGGTAAAGCGGGTCTATTGACAAATTTTCTCGCAGTAGTACGAAATTTCTACTGACTTAACTTGAATGAGTCATATTTCTTCCCCATTTACAAACAAACCCGATGGCAATCGGTGAAACATGAGATAAATTACAGCGAGTTGAAATTTGATATGTTTATTTTTTGCGTTTTACGTATCAAATTACATTAAATTCGACACAAATAAAGCATTTTTGTCAATATAGAAATATTTTACATTGTTTAAAAGTAGAGAAAATAAAGAAAAGAAAGATGTAATAATAATTTTTCGAGCGAAGCCAAAAATTTCACAATTTTAAGATAAAAAATGGCGTCTGTGAGAGCCCACGTGACTAAAAGGCGGTCGAAAAATCACGTGACTAATGAACTTCAAACAAGCGGAGACATAGCCTTACTATAGTAGCGCTATGCAAACAAAAGCGCAGGCCTACTAACTAGATCACATGGTTGTTTTGAAGTGGTCGGTCGAGCTAGGTCTGACGTTCAGTCGCGTTTCAATCTCTGTAGGAAAATGTCCTTGTTTATATTACATTCCATTACTTAAACCCCGAATTTAGCGCGAGTCGATTTTTTAACGGAAAATAAATTGTCGAAAAATAATCAACATGAGAAACGAATCACAAATTTTAATTTTACATTATTTAAATATGCATACAAACTTTTAAATTTTGAAAAAATTGTGATGGTTCATGTAAAATTTTAATATTCTTTGCACTAACACCAAATTTTGGACCAAATTCATCCAACCAGGAAAATTCACTTTCACCAGAAATGCAACTATTTTCACTCATTGATGCTATATTATTTTCTGCCATAAAACTAATATCTTTTGTACCCATTAAAAATGGAATATGTAAACCACAAGTTGTAACACCACACAGTAAACAATAAATCTGCTTTCTCCTTTGAACAGCATAATATCTGAAAAATCAAAATTTATTCATAAAATATAAAGTATAATTAAAGAAAAACATTTTTTTTACTTGTAATATTAATATTTAAACAAATAATTTTTTAATAAATTAAAAATACATATATATATTCATTTTAAATTCTAAAATCTATTTTTGCTTTAAATAACTTTCAAGCAAATTATTTTTAAACATTGAGAACACACAGCTCTATATTTAGTATTCAGAATTTAATGAAGTTTTCTAATCTATTCTCTTATTATTAATATTTAATGCAAATTTGTGGCCCTCGTTACTCAAAAGTATTAAAGAAGCAGATCATACACTTTATCATATTTTAAAGTAAATAATTTGTAGTTCTCCAGTATTCTGTATTTAAAAATTACTGTTTTTCATAAATAATTATCAAACATAAATTACAAAAAATAATTAAATAAATGGATAATAATTAAGATACACAGCAAAAATTTATTAATATTAAACTGAACTAATTATTGGTTAATACGAGTTAAATTAATATCTTTTGCATATTAAAATTCTATAAAATGTTGATTAATATGATGTTATATAACAGAATATTAAATTTCTAATTAAGTAATTCTTAATAATCAAATTCATTTTTGTAATTTAGAACAAATAAAAGAAATCGAGAAAAATATTTAATAAAACGATTGCATTTTAAGTTCTTACTGGTATATTGAAATTAAACCAAAATACACACTTACTAAATATAGTTTAGCACATAGCTACTGGATAAATTAGTTTTACTTGTAATGCCTATAGTGCAAAATATCTGGTATTTTTTTAAAGAAATAATATAATTAGAATCATAAAAATAAATCTGGAATGAGTAAAAAGTTTATATTAATCAATACACATTATAAATTTTGATTGACTTAGAAATTTCAAGTCATCTTACATCATATAAATTTGATACTTGGATGAATCATCATTTAGACTACCGATATATTCTTTTTAAATTTCACATATGGTGCTATCTAAAGTTTTTAAAGTATTTGTTTTTCAATAGCAAATATTGACAAAACATTTTATTGAATAAAATATTACAAATCACAAATTTGTTTAAAAACTATTTCAAATCAAATTGACTGCAACTATTTTGTATTAAATCATCATATTTTTATGTGCATAATCTGCAGAAAATTGCTTTAACAAAAATAAAAGTTTTGCATAATCTATTAAACCCACCCCCAATATATCCCATGCCTATGGAAGTAGCCAATGCTCCATGGGCACAAGTTTGTACTTGTGATTTATAATTGGCATATTACTCACCCCCCCTTCAAACTGTCTTTTAAACACAGATAACCCACATGTTATATTCACAAAAATAGAGTATCCACCTATTTCATCTACACCTTAAATATATTCTTTACAATATATAAATACGTCAAGTATCAGATACATTAAGTGTTCAGTTAAAGAATAAAAAATACTATACTATACATTTAAAATCAAGAAATTTTCCTTAAAAATAATTATTCAATAAAAATAGAACCTAATGAATTTTTATTATTCTACTTAATCAATGCTTATTTTGTACATTGAATCATTTTGTCTTGTTATATAACTTTGGACTGACTTTTTGGATTGGGCAATCCTGTCAAGATGAAATCATTCGTGTAATGTTGCAATAAAATTTTAATATTTTTTCTGTATCAATTTTATGCCGAAAACAATAGAATAGATTTCTAAAATAATATTAAACATTAAAAAGCTTAAATTAATTAAAGGTCTGTTGCCCAAATTACTGTATAAACTACAGGATAAATCTTGATGAGCATAGCTTATTCTTGCCATTAATCTACAGAATAAGCTAAGCTCATCATACATGTTTTTTGACTCATCAGATAGCTATCAGCTGATTAGTCAAAAAAATCCTTAGTGTACAATTGCATTACTAAGAGCAATGGTAGATAAGATAGAGCAAAGAAGGAATAAGCAAAAGCATGGTATGGATTGAAGTATATACAAAAATGCATATTAGGAGATTTGGTAGCTACTATCTACAATAATTAATGAGTTTATAAAGATTCACTTAACTCTGACAATTAATGTAGAACTATCTTTTACATTTATATTTTTTCTTTCAACTTATTATTTCACATAAGATAATTGAAAGAAATAAATTACAATACAATTTCAAAAACATTTTGTTGCCTCTGTTCAAAAATTACAGGATTTAAGATAAAATATTGTGACACTGCTACATGTATAGTTGTATACTGTTTAACTGAATTTTATGTAAAACCCTCTTATTTGAATTATATACTGTAAAAAATTATACTTTACAGTAATTACATGATATTAAATGTTAATTTAATTGTATCAAAACAATTAAAATGCAAATTACATTATTGATATATTTATTTCCTTTAAATGAAAGAAGCATACATTATAGTATTTATATAGAAAATTTAGTCGTCATTTTATAAAACTCAAAAAGTATATATCATATATTAAAAATTAGGAAAAAAATGTAAAACTAGAACACATCTATAATAAATAGTTCAATAGTTCAATGTTTACTTAACAATTCATAAATAAATCTCTGATCTAAATTATTTTATATTTAAAATACTTACTAAATATAATTAATTCTTAAAATCGACAACCGTACTGTATTATTGCGAACAAGTGATGTTGATTTTGTAAATTTGTCACACAGTCAATTAAGGCTAATATGTTTCAAAACTATTTTACAACAATAACATATTATCTACATGGAAAAACATTTCGCAATTTATTTTTTTTACCTATAAAATAACATTTTAATATTTATAATCTTGCACATCTCAATTCATTTACCCCAATAAATATTAGTAAAATTAGAAATATCTAGGAATTAAAGATATATTTTAGCATATCATTATAACAACATACTAAAAAATAATTATATTTTACAAGTTTTTTGCAAGATATTAAAGGTTAATAAAACTTAAAGATAGAAGGAATTTTACGTAGAACTTGCGATACAAATTAAGATCCGTGTACGTACTTTCCAGAATTTAATAGGTTAATTAGTTTTAACCTTTAACAAGTTTAAATTAACCCATAATAGGTTAATAAAACTTAAATGCTGGAAAGCTCGGAACGTACGCGGCTCTTACGTCGAAAGTTCTACGTAAAACTCCTTTCATTCGTCGTTACGTAATCATTTTAAATTACATACCGCAATAATTTTACCTTGAACAAAACAGATTACTTAATGTATCTCTATCAAGGCCATCGAATGTTCAAATTTTAATCTTTTGACAAGTGTATAATTTATATTTCGGTCAAAATTGCTTTCACTTAAAAATTTCGTTGGATAATTGAATATTTACTGCGTAATAAACCATGTTTGCACATTATAATCTGAGAAAAACTGATTAAAAAATTGCAAAATTGGTAAAGTTAGTAGGATAAACATAACAAAAGATAGTGTTTTTCATATTAATTTTAATCAAAGATGAAGGATAGATGTTTTAAGGATCATTTCTTTCACAGATATCGAAGTTATTCGGGGGGAGATTAAAGATAATGCGGAGGAAAAGAACCTACCCCTCGAAATCCCTGGTTGAGAAGAAGGCTCTGCACCTCCATACAAGGATCTGGTTTAGAAGATAGCGCTTGGATGATCCATCACGATATTAAAACCTTAAATAAGGCATTACTGGAAGATATAAATAACATATCCCGAGTTATTTTCTATTATCTTACCGAATCTTAACGAAAATTCGACTATATGAATGGAACATTTTCCAAACAACCTTCTCAACTTTCAGGCCATGCTAAGCGTTCGCAGCGCCATCTAATTTCCGGTTTAAATTTTATCTTTGACGCAATACGTGATATATACTTTATTAATTAATATTTATAGAAATGACTAAGTATAAAAATATATGCGTTGTTTGTCGAATAAATTTTTTTTCGCGTTTATATTTTTCGATCTTTTATATCTGAATAAAAGTAAAAAGGAATCGCTTAATTTTAATTTGGAACCGGGAGGCGTCATCTAGGGACATTCGGAGAAACTAATGTCGGAATAAAACGAAAGGGTGTCGCGAATTCTTTAATTTTAATCGTAAAAATAATATTTTAAAAAAATGAAATTCGAAAAAAGACTATTTATAGCCTAACAATCTGCATTAAACATATACGGAGCTTCTTAAAAAAATACTTATTATTTAGAATATTCGTATTGATGTTGTTTATTCTAAAACGAAAAAATAAATAATTAAATTCGAGACTTGATTATAAAGATTTATCGATTCCAAAAAACAAATTAATCATTATTAATCCTAATAATGATTAATTAAATGAAATTGTATAAACAGCGATGCATTGACGTATGGGTCAAGATAGCAGCCTGCCGCTCTGGGGGATCCGGAATCGAATCTGGTTGGATCAAAAAATCCCTAGGAATTTTTCGGGGGTATTTCGTCCGAATATATCGGGCCCCATCCCTCGTCACCCGCTACCCTACTGTATCCTTAATAGTGTAATTAAATTTAAATTTCTAGTGTAATTTCTGGCATTAATCATTGCCAGACTGGGTTTGCCATTATCTGACTTGTAACTGTTGTTTAATGATATATCCTTGTGCTCTAATATCGTAAAGAATTTTCTTCCACAAACATTTCACATGCAGAATTTAAATTAATATGGCACGTCGATTTTTTTGCAACAGAGTGTATGTAATTAAGATGTAGACAAAACACGAACAAGAAATTATAAAGTTATTTTAAATTATAGCACGAAATTCGAAAGTGTCTGGCCAATTTTTAAATTTTTATTGAATATATGTGACTTTTAATGTAACGTTGGGTTAGATTTTAACATTTTTGTATAGTTACATTTATTTAATCCCGAGAATAAAGTTAGATAGATAAAAGTTTGAACCAGATATAGAAAGCTTAGGGAGGGAGACCCCGATTAACTATATATATGAACTTTCGATGTAAACCAGAGGTCACGTTATTTCAATTAAAACATTTTCCCTCATAAGGAGTTAGATAGATTACAGCACGATTCAGTTGCTAACAGGAAAAGCATGATGTGCAGGGGCAAGGCACTACTAATTTGAGGTGGAGAGCGTATATTTTAAATATAATTGAATTGAAATAGGTGACTTCGAGTTGCATCGCAAGTTTATATACAGTTAATCGTGGCCTCCTGTCCCCTAAGCTTTCCATATCCTGACTTTCATCTATCTAACTCCGTTCTCGAGATTGACGAAGGACAGACAAACAGTGGGAATTTATAGTCTACAATTTTTTTATATTGCAACCTAATAACAACATACAACATAAAAAGTAATAAAAAGATTGAAGTTAGAAAATACAAAGGTGTAAGCAAAAGTGTAAGATAATCTAGAAGCTATCGTGCATTGGACAGATTCACAGAATTCCTGTAGTTCATGCAACCACCTTTTACACTATACTTATAGACTGTGGTATTCCTGAAATTTGGCTAAAGTCAGATTGCGACCCTGTTAATTATTAAGGCATACTTCCAAAGGACTGCATTACCTTGTTGGGTAGCAAATGATGAAAGGGAAGTTGAGTACAGGCCTTATAAATTTTAAGCAATACAAACTAATTGAAATAATTGATTATTTAGACAGCAGGAAGTACCAGCACACGTATTAAATGGCCGGATGCAAGTTTTCTCATTATGGACGGATATAGTTTGCAATTAGTCAGCCAACTTAAGTGAGATGGGAAACAATGTGCACTACCTATGATAAATTGTGAGACCTTTGGGATTCGAATTCTGATTCCTCATATCAAACATAAAAATTACGCACTATATAAACTACTACTTAGGAAATAAATTACTATATATAAACTACTTAGGAAATAAATTATCACAGTTTATCAGAACATATAGATATGAAGCATGAGAAAGGAAAGCTGTTAGCCTGTTTAATTATGTAATTGTAGTGTTGGAATAGCAAGGATGCAAAATATTGCAACTGCATTTTTATTGCTTCTATCGATTTATAAAATATCATGCGAAACTTTGAAGAATGAATGTCCTGAAATGGAAAAATTTCCTTCTTGTACTTGTGAAAAAGTTCTACTTCATGGCTTAAAATTTGTTTGCAATGAATTTTTAAATATAGCTTATATGAAAGCAGAACTACGAGAACTAGATGGAAAATTTAACATTTATTTCTTAGAAATATGGAATAGTGTTCTTAACTATCTTCCAACATCTTTATTCAGGTTTGATATCGTTTTATACTTTAATATGATAATGTAAATTAATATGGTATTTAATATGTATTTTTACTGTTTGGATTACAGATGGGTTCAAATGAAGCAATTAAAAATCTTTGATAGTATTATAATGGGCTTGGAAGACGAAGTAGCGAATGTACCGGAAGAAAAACTCGAGAGGTTAACATTTAATAATACTGAGGGAGTAGATAGCTGGAGATGGTCTAGCCTTTCTTCACTCCAGAATCTATGGTCTATAGAAATAAGAAATTCGGATTTTAGCTCGGTTAACGGAGATTTTTCATTGATTTCTCCAATAAAATTAGCTCTTATTGATCTCAGTAACAATAATATCGATTTTATTGACGAATACGCTTTTTCTCCTTTTAAAAAACTTTACGATATTACGTTAAATAACAACAAAATTAACAAGATTAGTAGAACAATGTTTCCTGACCCTGCAAACTTTTTAAAAACATTAAAAATAAGGTATGTATTAACTATATACCATAGTAAATATATTATAAATTATACTGTAAGTCTTTAACATATAACTTCTTTTTACTTTATTTTAGTGATAATAAAATACAAACTTTTCCAAGTGATATATTTGTAAATATGCCAGTCTTAGAAGAAGTAGTGCTAAATAATAACAATGTAAAAATTTTAGATATGAAAACTTTCCTTCCATTAATGAATAGAAAAATTAAGATCAGGATAGAAAGTAAGTATTTAATGCATATAAAACAGGCTATTATATATTATGAACTGCTGATAAATTAATATTTAATTTCAGATAACGACATATATTGCTGTTCCTATTTATCGTGGATGATTGAGAACAAATCCAAAATTAAATTTTCTGGTGAATGCAAGAGACCAAGCCACCTTTCTGGAAAACGGATTGAAAAATTAACTATTTCGGAGTTTGATAATGCAGACTGCTAATTGCAAAAATTTTTAAAAATATTATTAATTTAGTATGTTTATATTAATCACTGTCTGTAATTATAAATTTGAAACTATAAATTAACTTGTACATAAATTCCTGTTCTGTGTGATAGAACACAAGACAGCTTTTAACTATTTTTTCGATATAAAAATGCAATTAGCAAACTAAATAATAAATAATAAATACAAAGTGTAAATTAGTGTTAATTTGTATTATTTGATGAACTGTTCAGTACCCAATAAATACAATTTGAAAATTAAAAAGAATGCAATTGTCTGGTAGTTTTCATTTGTTATTTAAAAAAATTGTAATTAATCAGTCCATTTTACATTTAAATCTTAAGATTTAACGTTATTTAATCGTAATACTTCATGATTCTGGCAGGTTTAATTTTATTTATTTTTAGACTCAGATTGGTGTGTCATTTTTTTCTGAGTTGTGCCTATCTCCAGTAGGATCTTTTCGAATTATCTGCCACTGTACTAATATTGATTGTTAAAAGCAGACAATCCGTCAAATATATCAGGAAATTACTATACATTTTTATATTAATACCAAGTGAATTATACTTTTGCTTCTTTAATCCGGTCACTGTGGACAGGAGTGTTTTGTGTAGTTTTATAGTGGATATGTCATAATTACTTACTCCTTAAACATCTGTATTGCTCTATGATATTACTTGTAGTTAATGGCGTATTTATTATAATTTGTAGTTAGAAAAATACAATTTAAATTATAAAATTATTATTTTTAGGAAACGAAAAAACGGACAAAACACAAGAGTTCGTTGAATTAACTAAATCGGAAGATATGAAAAATGATTATGAATCGATTGCAGAGTTTGAAAAAGTTAGAAACTATTTTATAATTTTGATTTATAAAAAAATTGTTATTAGCAATTAGAAATGAAAATTTACCTGTTTTTAATCGGAATTTTTAAAATTTTCGTTTAAATAGACCATTGATTTATGTCATTTATTATTTGTCATCATTCATACGTCTTTATTGTAAAAGAAATATATTTTAAAACGAACAAAAATTATCGTGACTTATTCACGATGCCCGGATGCAGTTTTTGATTGTATTTGATTTAAAAAAATACTTTCTCGGTCTCAAATTAGTAGGGTCTTGTCCATCTACATCATACTTATCCTATGACATAATCATGTCTGACTCTATTGTGGCGAAGATCTTTGAATTGAAGCCACGTTACTCTCGTTTCACACCGTAAGCTTGTGTATAGTTAATCCGAGCCAGCTGCCCCCAAACTTTGCATACCTTGTCTCGACTTTCGTTTATCTAACACCGTTCTCGTGATCAAGGAAGGACAGTCAGACAGGTTGACGAACGACAGTGGCAATTTATAGGTCTACAACTTTTTCAAATTGTATCCCAATTAAAAACTTATATCGAACACATTTGACTAATTTGTTTATTGTTTTAAAATTGAAATAATTTTGGCAGAGTTTCGTGCATTTTCTTCGCCGACTGTCATTTTCGGTCCTTCTTTGCTTGAAACCGCCAAAATAACGCGGTTGATACTAAAAAAATCGTCGAAAGATTCGATCAAATGGATCAAATCAACACATTACAAATTAAATTGTCATTTAATTTTATTATAAATTTATTATAAAAATTTAATTATACAATTCTAATATGTATGATTTGTTTAATCTATATAAATTAACTTTCTAATGAAGTACAAAATTAATTGAAAGCAATCAATAAAATTAAAGTTTCGTTTACTTTGTATGGGTTTTTACTTTTTTTCTCACAAAAATTTCATTATATTTACCTTCAAAAATAATGACAAAATAATATTCATTCTTGATTCAGCTATTTTAAGATCTTCTCAAAATAAGCATCTAAAAGGTTTTTAAGAAACTTTAATATATAACGTTATGAATGACAGAAGAATTGGGAAATTATTTTTTAGAATTTTGCATCCACTTAAAGGCCAGGACCACAATTTGGATTCGTTGAGTGGTAAGGGATTGCCATTCTTTTCAACTTCCTCCTGTGTTTCTTCGACCCGCCTGGAGGTCAAACAAATCTAGGAAGATTTACCGCCAACATCGACCCGCCATTCGGTCGTCGATTTTGGCAAGTAAATTTATTAAAAATGTGAGAAAGAAAAATGTTATTGCAACCGATGAGTGTTTTAATCTATGGAGAAAAGCGACAGAACGTTATGTACAGAAGCACCTTTACTGAGGAGAAATGTTTTGATTTCGCGTCGGCTGAACTGTGAATAACACCTCAATTACCTATGAATCATGCCCGACATATAGTAATAAACGATACCTCTGTAATTTAATAATTAAATATAAAAATATTACATAATTTAGATTGAAGGAAGCAGTGGCGTGCCGAGACATTTGATGGCAGGGAAGCTGCGTTCCTGTAAGAAGCCGACTTCCAAGGGCAATCAGTTAATTACGCGTCAGTGATGGTCTAGGGCAGGGATGGGCAACCTGCGGCCCGCATTCATATATTTTGCGGCCCGCGACACATAAAATGTTAATAAATATATCAATTTCCCAGCTTAAGGAAGTATGCAGCAAAAATTCAAACGTTATTTTTACAACTTATGTATGTGAATAGTTTTTCCCGCAATGAATTTAGTAAAAATTAAAACAAGAAACCGGCTAACAGACACATCGAAACTAATTTAAAACTAGCAGTGACGAATATTTAACCAAATATTTCCAATATATTACGTTCACATCAGGTCCAGAAGCTAAATTAAGTATACCTATGCTAATTTATAATTATATATGAATAAATAATTCTGATTTACCAACATTTTTTTTTTCTTTCTGTTGTATGCGACCCGCATCAGTTCAAAAGTCTTAAAATGCGGCTCTTACATAGAAAAAGGTTGCCCATCCCTGGTCTAGGTTCCATTTGTATTCATTTGTTCGATAAGCCAGTAAAAACTGTAGACTTCTCTAAATGTATTTTTAATATCACAATTACATTTTGAATCGCTTGCCACGATATAAGGGCTAAAATTAAAAATAAATTATGAAAACTTACTCGGTGAAATAAAATGTGCGGTGGATATATATATACTTGGTACAATATATTGTTTAATTGTATTAATATACTTTAAAGAAAATTATAATTAAATGTAGCTTTGTAAAGAAATGTACATAAAAATAACATAAAATATTCTTTACTTTTTAAATTTTAAAACAATCCACTTAGTCATATAGCTCGATAAGAGTGGCTAGTGATGGAATCAGAGACGTCGGGTAGGTGTGCAGTGTGTGCGTGCCAAATCCCGAGGGTGCCAGTACCGGTCAATGTCAAATGCCTCTTTTGTCGCTCACTAGTAGGCCTATATATCAAAGAACGCGACAGGGTTGTTGTAAATTTTAAACGTTTCTCACCATAGCTGTGAAAATCTAAATATGTTAAACTTAATACTAAGTAGATTGTCCGTCATTTGTTTTTTAACTAATTCGTTTTAGGACCAGGGTCCACGGAAATTTCCAAAATTTTTTCCCCGGTGTAAAGGTGTAAGATCGACTATAATCTATAATCTTAATCATACGTTATCATTACTTTTTGCCCGAAAAACGCTGAGCTTATCTGCTGCAATGCATATATTTTGACTTATAAATTGTTTTTAAAGGGTATTTTTACTTTTTATTGAAATCAAAGTGAAATCTATTGTCCAACGACATTTTTTATTGTATTTGAAATAAATAAATTATTGCGGTTAATATAAACACTGAAGTAATAAAATTCCAGTAATAAAAAGAGTGGTTGTCAGCAGCCATATGTCTTTTCTGACAAGGCGTACTTAAATTTGAGGCAGAACGCTACCTCTGCACCGTGTCTTCCAAGTTCAGGCATGTGTCTCTCTTAGTTGGATCCGGCCGCAACACTCTGACGAAAAATTTCATCGAGACACTGCAGCACAGATCACCAAGCCTCCCCACCACGACAAGGTGGAGACACGACGGGGAGGAAAAATCTACCCCCTGCCTTGTTTGCATTATTCCAATCTGACCCACTGCCCGACACCGACCAGGATGAAGAAGAAAATGTTAAAGAAAGAGAAAGAGAAAGAAAAAGAAGAAAATGTTAAAGAAAGTTAAAGGAAACTTAGACACGCCGTAGATGCACTCGAGCCGTCCAGACAGGCAGGCCGTAGACGCACTCGAGTCAAACGGCACGTTAGATGACAAAAGAAAAAAGTCCTGGTCAGATCACACGGGAGTGCGGCAGAAAGGAGATAATCCCGGGGGCACCACGAGGAGGTCAAGGCTAGGAGGATTTGGGTTTTTGCCCCCATTTAATCCGGAGAGACACGAATTTCGTCTGTCCGCATTAAATGAAGTCAAACAAATAAAACGCCCTATTTAAATTTATTTTGTATACTAGTACATTCTATATATTAACAGGACTTATTATACTGGAAAATTATGGATGCAGATATTTAGTCATACAGATCAAAAATAATGTTCTTTATTTAGTTCACCTGAACTAAATAAAGAACATTATTTTTGACTAAAATATCTGCATCCATAATTTTCCAGTATAATAAGTCCTGTTAATATATAGAATGTACACTGTACTAGTATACAAAATAAATTTAAATAGAGTTAGAAAGGACAAAAAGGCATAATAATTAAATAAAACGCCCGATTGTCATATTACATTCTTATTATTTGTATTGTCGATTGTTTATTGTTTCGTCAATCGGTATATTGATATTTTCACAGAAATTTTTGCAATTTATAAATCAAATTCTTCACAATTATATTAATGTATAATTAATGAATTAAATTATTGCAGACAATTTGTAAATTCGTTCTAGCAACAACATTCTCCATTGCAACTTTTTACTTATCCTGTTTTAAATTTACATAAATTCATAAACATTCACTTTTTCTAAACATATTTCTTGTCATTGTCTTAAATTCAGTACTGTAGTCTTAAACTCGGGGTATACTGTTTGTGTTTGTTTAATTTATTTGTTCATAATAACGTAGGACAGTGGTTCTTAACCTTCGAGTGTTTCACGAAAGAAAAGATTTTAAAGTTTTTATTCAAATTTATTCCCATTGCTATATTCGTAGACAATTCCATGTTTCTATTTTATTCAATATATTGAAGTTTATTAGTTTATTGCTTCGTTGCTTCCTGAAAGTAGTACACATGGAATTGCTTATCAATTTTTGAATATATTGATGCTAATGCTGCGTATAATAAAAAGTGTATGAATGGTGTTCCGCGGCCTCAGAAATGTTGAGAACCACTGACGTAGATGAATCATAACTTTTTACAAAATACAGCATATATTTGTGATATAATCAGAGGATACACAATATTTTTCCAAAACACAGGGTATATGGAATATACCGTTTACTACAGTCACTAATAGAATATACAGTTTTACATAGAAAGATAACACACAGCAGTTGAGCTTAAACCTCAACTGCTGTTATTTTTCGACTATAATATAGTCGAAACATATAGTAATCCTGTAAAGTACTATTTTTAGTATCTTAGGAAACCGACACTAACTGCGGCCGGTAAAACGTCCGTTAACCTAACGGGTACTTTACGCGGATTCGAGATTAGTTTGCCAGGCTTGGGCTTTTACGCGTGCACCGAAAAATTAGTAAGAATAACGACAAATATCAAGTCAAAGCGAAAAAAAGTTTCAAATATATTTAATTAGTAAATAGAATTTACTATGTACAATTATCTATAATCCAAAACAAAATTTATTAACGAAAATCAACAAGTCAACCCTGTTTTATGTGGTGCATTTTGTTTAGGAACCGTTTCTAAAGAACTTAAAACCTTGCGAGACTCATAAACATAGGCACACTTACTTTAAATCTTTTATTTTGGACTCTCTTGGCCCGAGCGACCTCCGCTCTTACATTTGTCATGGACGTCTCTTTTTCTGCACACCCCGTAGTGTGCCAGCTCCGTAACACGTTTCCTTTTTTTTTTTTTTTTTTTTTTTTTTTTTTGGTTTTGAAATAACAAAAACACAAACTTAAAACTCAAGCACATACATATTTACAAATTAAGTCGAACAGGAGCTTTAATGATTCTTCCCGATTTAGTTCTTCATGTTGGAGTTTGAAATTCCTTTTCTTTTGAGATTCCTGCTTCTTCCTTTTCCTCAGTTTGTTCCTTTTCATTTTCTTGCTTCTCTTCACCTTTCTCTTGAGGTGCTTTTCTGGGGCTGTGATTCGGTTTCAGATGTACTCTGTTTCTTCGGTACTGTTGTCCGTGTGGGTCTTCTATTAAGTATGATCTGGGTTCATTTAGAGGTTTTACAACAGTTGCTGGGGACCATTCTTTTCCTGTATGCACTAAAACTCGCGTTGACGGTCTCAATGGATTGAGGGGAACCCTACCTCTGTCATAATACATTGACATCTTGTGCTGGTTCTGTTCCAGTTGTTGTTGGATATCCTCTCTGGAAAATAGGCATTGGCGATAATGGGATGATTTGCATGGAAGTGTTGACCTTATGTTCCTTCCCATGCATAGCTAGGCTGGAGATGGCAACGAGATCCTAGGAGTGTTTCTCCAATTTTGCAAAGCCAAATACTGGAAAGCCAACCGGAAAGTACAAATAATTCTCTAGATTGTCGAAAAATATGAGTTGTCTAAGCGATTGCTCCACTCGAATCCCATTAACGTAACAAAATGTAGAGTTTAATCATGATTTGTGTGCACGCAAATTGGTGAGGGTGAAATCATTTCACTATTCTCCACAACAATTTCAAAAATATAACCAAAATAACCGTGTTCATTGGTCATATTTTTGATACTGAGATACCTCAGAACGTGTAGATTATAATGTCATTTTAAATCAAACTAATAACTTTGTTCTTTATCTTTATTGCATATTGAGTAAAATGTAAAATTAATTTTAATAAATTGATTTTGGTTTTTTTTTTCAATTTTCTTGAAGGTTCAAATATTCGTTAAGCTTAAAAAATATGTATACTTTAATTCTTTATATATTAATCGAGATGTTCAGTTTTGATAATGTAATCGATTAATAAATAATTTGTCTGTTTGTCTTATACATTTGTGAAGATTTTAATTTCTTTATTTTAAAATTAGTTTAAGAATTTTAATTTTTATTCAAAACACAATACAACCAACGGACAAATTTATAATATCCCAAACAGTTTTGGTCTATTTATAAAAGTTTGCACTAGTGATAAACACAAAATAAGTATTAATTACACATGAAAATAAAAAAACAAAATAATAACGCACGTGGCCAACCCGTTGACCCACGACCAAATAACTGCGTTTCGTTGTTTTATTCACTCGCAACTGTTGAATAAGTGTTTATAAGAAATACATTTTAGAAATATTTCTGATTCCTTCTGCAGGGTGAAGTTAGTGACACAAAATAAATTCCCTTTTAAGCCACGGAACCATCGTCAAGGTCTCAGCCTTCTCCGTGGGTTTTTTGTTTGTCCAGAAACACCGTAATGTCCAGGCAGCATCCACATTACGAGAACAACCGGAATCGCGCCATTTCCATAAGACAAATGTTAATATTGGATTCGAAACATTGTCTAAAATGATTATTACACATTGGAATGATGCGAGCAACCTACTACTGAAATTTGTACCTAAAATAAAAGTAAAATCATAAGTAATCAATCAACAATACGCTAATTATAGACAGATACTTTCCTTTCGGACTACTTGAAACCTGAAAATGAAAATATTTCACATTAATAACAACTCTTGCAATCATCGAAAATTGGAGTCACACTTATCTTTTAGTTATGAAGGCATCGTGTATCTCAAAGTTTAAATATTTAAAGCAGGAAACACACGTAAAAAGAAAAGATCTTCGTCAAACTTGAATGTAGATTTTTCACAATAAATCTAACAAATAGAATTTATTTTTATTTCATACTATTTTTTGAAGCATTGTTTCAGTTCAATTGTTTTACTAATTACACTTTTTTAAATAAAATTACTTAAATGTAATATTGACACGAATAAATAAAAATGAATATAATATAAAATATTAAAATATAATTTTATTTTTCAAAATTGTTTCTGTGTAAGCTATCAAAAAGAATTAAAAAGTTATAAAGATTTTCTTTTAAGCATGTAGAAAACTGTATATCGTTCGTGTAATCGACACGTAGAAAAGGTTGGCACGATAAAGCCACAATTTACAAATTAGACACTCGTGTCTCGGATGTATAGTACCTGTAAAAGGATAATTTGATTCAATGTAAAGAAAATTTAAGAGTTATACAATAATATAAGAAAAATTTAAAAAGTACTGTGAAATTCGCAAGTATGGCGAAATACTTATTTTTCAGGTTGGGGGGACACGAGAGAGTTAAACAACTTAAAAGTTCTTCGCTAAATGAGCGAATTTTGACTTTAAATGCCATACTTTTAAACGGTAGACCACTTCTCAAGTTTTTGATCCATGTTTCTAAATATAAAAAAAATCTGAAGCCGGGTTAATCGGGGTCGATGCTACACGGGATCGCTGGTGCGACGGTAATCACAGGAGTAAAAATGTCCAGAATCTTCGAAAGGGTAGTAGGCGTTCCGAATACGATGGCAATCGGGACAAGTTGAACGATTCCGGACCAATAATCAAAGACAATATTCAGAGAGTCGAAGTAGGGGGTACGGCTCCAGCGGTTTTGGATCTCGTGATTATCGTCAGTTCGGCCTCGCATTGCAGTTTCAAGTAAATATTCGTCTTTTGCTGTTGCTTACCGAAGAAATAACTATGATTCCCAATATAAAAACGACTACGGTGGAAATTACAGTCCCGCCTACGACTAATGGGGTAACTGAGAACTGTTCGTAACACATCAACGATAGGGGCGGCAATGAACTATTTTGGTGTAATTTACGATGCTTCTTGTTCAACAGTGTGTTTGTGACAATAATAGTAACTTTTATTTCGAAGCGTAGTGATAGAATTTGAGAGCATGATTTCTGTAAAAGGAAAATTGTGATGAGTTATGTATTGCTTATATGAACATTATGTTTTCGCGAGAAGCTCCACTCTATTGTACCCTAATACCCCGTTCGCACCGAGCATTTCAATCTAGATTGTGACCAAGGTCAGCGACTATGCCTTGGTGCGAACACCCTCGACCGTTTCAATCTCGACTGAAACGACGTTCAATCGCGATTGACTGGAGAGAGTTCTTGAAACTAGATCCAGTCATAAGAGAGATCCCACAATCCCACGCGCGTGAGAAAATACAACATGGCTACAGAACACGTGTCGGGCTATCGGCAAAGAAATAAAAAAGATGTTTGGAGAGACGATGACATCTGTCTATTATTAGATATATGGCAAGATAAAGTATTTATTTCTAATCAAAACTTCCATTTTGTGTATTGGTGTTTGTGACTTACCGAGTAGTTATGCCAGTTTTATCATCGCTTACAATAGCCGGGTTATTCTCAAGCGAATTACCTGTGCGAACGGCACGACGTTTGAATAGCGACAGTCACAATCCAGATTGTAGGTAAATCGAGATCGAAGTTAGTCGAGGATTGTGTGCGAACGTAGTATTATTCTTTGGAAGTTTAGTTTAGATCCGTGTGTGTGTTACCACCCTAATACTACGTTCGCACACAATCCTCGACTAACTTCGATCTCGATTTACCTACAATCTGGATTGTGACTGTCGCTATTCAAACGTCGTGCCGTTCGCACAGGTAATTCGCTTGAGAATAACCCGGCTATTGTAAGCGATGATAAAACTGGCATAACTACTCGGTAAGTCACAAACACCAATACACAAAATGGAAGTTTTGATTAGAAATAAATACTTTATCTTGCCATATATCTAATAATAGACAGATGTCATCGTCTCTCCAAACATCTTTTTTATTTCTTTGCCGATAGCCCGACACGTGTTCTGTAGCCATGTTGTATTTTCTCACGCGCGTGGGATTGTGGGATCTCTCTTATGACTGGATCTAGTTTCAAGAACTCTCTCCAGTCAATCGCGATTGAACGTCGTTTCAGTCGAGATTGAAACGGTCGAGGGTGTTCGCACCAAGGCATAGTCGCTGACCTTGGTCACAATCTAGATTGAAATGCTCGGTGCGAACGGGGTATAACACTTATCTTGCGGCGTTGGTGTAGTGATATCGGACCTCCTCGTCCTCCCTCGATTGTGGTTTTGTCGGTCCATGTGTAATCCATTTGCACGTAGTTGTAAAGGATAATAAGAAATGTAGAAAAGGGGCCATAAAAAAGAAGGGCGTAAAAGCGGGAAAAAAGACAATAAAAGTGGGTAGGAGGATGGCAGAGAAAGGACGCTGGTGACATGATAGTCCGAAAGTGGGATTAGAGATTAAAGTTTTTTGTTTTACGGTATTTGGTTGTTCGAGTTTGTGTGTGGCGAACCGGCGGAACGGAATCCGTAATTCAGATCGGGTTCTATACAATACCTAACAACGGGCGATTACCTATCGATTTTTTGACCTGTTTGGAATCGGATTTTTCAGAACAGTGTTAACAAGAAGACATGTTTTATTATAAAACCGGCAAAGCGCTATTAAAAGTTGGGAGGATGAGAAATAAAACAGTATTTATTACATATCGGTTCTACCGGAATTTTGACAAAAACTGATCGACATCGTTTGGCACATGCTGGTACATTAAGACGACGACAACGTGAGTTGCGCAAACACAGATGATAGAATAGTGAATCTTACGGAAAATCTTACGAAACTTTCTTTTTAAAATCACAGAACTCTATTGACTTCGGTTATCGTCGATTTTTTTTGCGAAAAAGTTTTCTCGGTTTTCGTCGGCGTGAACAGTTTGTAGTTATCTATCCTTTGCGAATGTTACAGTTTATCATACGACAAAGTCTGTTTGATCTATTACTATAAGGAGGAGATAGAATTCTGTGCATATTAATCGGGCTAAGGAGTGAGATAATTGTAGGGTTTTAGACGAACCCTACAATTTCCTCTGCTTAGAAATGAAAAAGACGCCATCGAGAAAAAGTAGTGCCTCGGCCAAACAATGACATTTCAGAAATGTACAAAGCCTTCGGGAGTAGGACGGTAGTTCACTTCCAGGAGACACACTATTTCGTCAGGCTAGAGAGCGTATAAAAAGTTTAGGTAAAGGTTTCTTCTTCCAATAGTGAGACTAGTGATATCTCTTAATTACGCATAATTAACAGAGACCGAGATTAAAACAGTTCTTTTATTTCGCCTATTTAACAATGCTTAATTTTCCAATCTCACGGCTTTAGTGTCTAAGATTATCTACAACATAACGAAAAGGTTAGTTCGTCTTAATATACTTGTGTTATCCACAATGATGGATATAGTACCCAATTTGTACACATCCTAATGGTGTATTTACTACATATCAGTCTCTTGCACTTACTGGCATGTTTTCTTTGTCTATTTTTGATGGGCAAATGCAACGCTTCTTCCATTTCCACAATTATTAAGCCTCCATCTTAGATGGCCAGATAACGGGGTTGGTTAAGACTAGTGATGGGAAAAGTTTTGTAAATATCGATATGTCGATATATCGATAACCCACAAAGCCGATAATGATATTATCGAATATCATTACAAAATATCATATATCGGAAATATCGGACTAATCTGGGAATTTTGACTACTAGAGTTAAAATTTTGCCTTGCAGGTTCAAAAATCATAACAGGGAAGGGGACCTTATAAAGGTATTGAAGTTAAAACCTCGTGCGAAGAAACCTACATAAAATTTCCCCACTTTTACTTTTAACAGCGTGGGAATCCAACCCAGCAATATTGTAATTCACTGGACCCCATAACTTGCAGTTTAGATTTGAAAGCTGTACAAAGAAAACAAGATAATTAACTCAGAAATTACCAAATACACATGCAAATACATTATGTAACTTATTTGTTTATTTATTATTTTTATGATTTTACTCGATACGTTCTAAACTCTGCATTACTTAGCCAACTAACTTAATACGTTGTAATAAACCATTTTTTGGGGAGGTAAGATAAAAACGTTAGCTTTGCAAGGATTGAGCTGGCTAGCATGTTTCATCTCGACGTCATAATGAGACCCACTTTCGAAAACAATCTTTCCGGCGGAACAGAGCTTCCTGAGATACAGTAACACTGGTCTGCTAGCTTTTTCGTGTTTAGGAATACGGCAGACAATTGTTCCCATTATTTTAAAGAGCAGCATTTACGGTCTATCAAATTTTAATTTAGGTAATGTTTTAACTCTGTAACCAAGCTACCTGAGTTTCTTTCTGTTTCAGTGCCTGTCTGCTTTGCAGCTAGCCAGGTGTGGAAGCTCCAGATATCGTCATTGTTAGCAGTCTGTAGTACAGATTCTGTACTACCTTATCCTCTAACTGATGCTCATTCCCTTCATTGCTTGTTTTCGCTATATCTTTTAGGGCCTGATTGATGTGAGATATTGCCCGTGAACAAGCTATTCGCGAATCACAATGCAGCCTTCTAAATCGCGGATTAAGTATACTAGAAATAGCTAGCAAGTGGTCGCTTTCGACATCCTTAAAATAGTGTGTCATAGTGTGCCAGGAAATTCATCATGGCAACCTGAAAATTTTCCCCTACTGTTTCCAAAGAAGTTCTGGCAATTGTGGCTTTAGTCATACAACTTATCATTGGCAGAACTGACTAATATATTTTTTACTTGAAGTCTGTTTCGTTAGCTGATCAAATGGTTTCAAATCACATAAGTCGCACAGTCCGGCAGTTCGCAAGATAGCGCCACAAACAAACAGCACAGCACAACGACAACACTGAACCCTGCTTTTCTTTGTCCCAGCCAATCCACAGTTTTCACTGATATATCGCAAACAAAACACTACGATATACCGGTGATATATCGAAACCACGAATATCGCGATATATCGGAAATCATCAGGGACGATATATCGATATATCGATATTCCAATCCCATCATTAGTTAAGACGTCAGTGTATCTTTTTTTTTTTTTTTTTTTTTTTTGTAACTCTTTCCGCCCAGTGGGCACTAAGAGGGCCTCTTAAAGCAAGCCCATTATGGGTTCGGCCAGGCCCACAATGGGGCGGCCGGGTGGTGAGGGACGGGGACCGACATATCCAGACGGACGACCCCCCGAAAAATTCCTGGGGATTTCTCGACCCGTCCGGATTCGGTCCCGGGTCCCCCAGGGCGGTAGGCTGCTAACCTTGACCGCTCGGCCATCCGGCCGTCGACGTCAGTGTATCAGCCTGCTTAACCTCTTTTTAAAGTCTGTCAAGTGGCCGAAACGATAAAAAATGCCTTCGGATCTTTCAGAACAGATCCTGTTCTGAGGGATCCGAAGGCATTTTTTTTTTATCGTTTTATTTGAACAGGATTGCATTTCGATTTCGGCGGAATTTTCCCGGTGGTTTGACTAAGATGCACCAGGTTCCGTTGCTTAATGCTTGGTTGTCTCTATTGTATGCCTGATTTTTAAAAATTTATTCCCGCTTTGTGGATACTAAGAGGACCTTTTTAGCATGCCATTGTGGGTTTGGCCAGGTCCATGGGACGACCGAGTGGTGAGGTATGGGAAAAGACATATCTATACGGAACACTTCCCGAAAAATATTTTGACCGTATTTGGACCCGTCTGGATTCCATTCCAGGTCCCCTACAGAGGTAGATTGCCACCTTAACTGCTCAGTCATCAGTAACTTTAACTGTTTGCTTGGTAGCCGTTCCTTACTTTAATATCCGTTATATTTCACTGGAAAAAATAAATTAAACACAAACGCTGTCTATTGTATTAAATTAAAAGTCTTATTTTAATTCAGGTCTATACAAACAGACGTTTGAATTACGACAAACATGAAACCATAACGAACAATTATTTATTATGACATCGTGTCAATTCCGTGCTGCAAGATTTAATCATATTTTTAATTAATTTAATTTAAGATATATGCTCTACACCTCAAATTAGTAGGGACCTTGCCTCTGTACATCATACTTTTCCGTTAGCAATGGAGTCGTGCCGGTCATCTATCTAACTCTTCTCGGGGAAAAAGTTTTGAATCGAAATAACGTGACTTCCAGTTTGCATCGGAAGTTCGAATATAATTAATAACTTTAAAAAGTATTCTATGTATAAACAAAAATACAATTATTAAAATTATCACCATACACCTATGCCTGCTGAGAAGTATAGAAAACCATTATAGATACTCCTACTCATTACATTTTATTAAGATATATTTTTATATTTAAAAATTTACAATTCTAGTTTTATTGTTTATTTTTATTTTTATTACTTCACTTTTATTTTATTTTACGTTAGAATTTTTAATTTTTATGTTTCTTTTATGGGTTTTTAGATGTCACATTTATATTTAAATTGTGGTCTGAAGACCACGTATTCTGTTGTGTAGCCAGCTCCTTGGGTGGGCCACAGGGTAAAGAAGGGATGGGTATTCTCGATGACAACCGAAAAACCCGGATCAAGGAGGAAGAGAGGGAGATGCAGATTGCACATGCCCAACGAAAGAAGAGAGACTTTTCGGAAGAAAGGAAGAGGAGAAATGTGTAGACGAGAGAGTCTCGAAATTGTTTTTTTTTTTGTGTGTGTGTTGTTTCCTTTGTTTTAGCGTCTGTTATAGCGAAGGGACAGAAAAATGATCGGAAGGACTAAAATAAACTTTAAGTTCCTTGCATTGGAGTCATAGAGTGTGTGATTTATTTCTTTGAAGTTTCTTATTGTTTTCTTCCTGCACGGGAGAATACTCTAAAGATCGAGTACTTTACCACAAAATATTTAAATTTAATGTTCTAATATTTTATATTTATTGTATTCTATTTTAGAACAGTTTGTAACTGACGTTTCAAAAATATGGCACTGAGGATGACCTTGGCATTAGGCTGAAAACATTAGAGTATAGGAAATAAATGTCTCAGTAGCCAAAGATATGTGGTGATGATTTTGTTAATTATTCCTTCTTCTGAAAATAAACATGTATTGATTACCTTTGCTCAGAGGCGATATTTTTGTAAATAAGACTTTTGCGAAGGATTTATGCACAAAATCCTATGATTTTGATTATTGCTAATTGAAAACTATATCCACTACTCTACCCCGAGATCTTTGTCGGATCTCTGAGGTAATTTTTGATGGTCTTTTCGTAGACCTTATTTGTAAATATGAAAATAGATGATATTAATGCTGTGCGATATCGGAATTTTGAGAATCGATATCAAACATCGATTCTATCACTAAAAATATTAATGAAAGCGTACTGTGTAATATAAAGTGTTAAATAAAACAAGTAATATAAGCTCATGCAGATTGATATCTCCATTTTTTATATCTTCCACTCACTTTTTATCATTTTTACAAGATGGCAGCTTCTTCATCGGAAGTGAAAGCAACCATCGCTGATGGCTGCAGCAACAAGGATAGGAAGTTTTGATGATGGAATGAATGGACGTTGATCCATATTAGATAGGGCAAATCCCATAAATATTTTTGTACCAGCAACATGTCCTTCCTCCCAACGTATTTTTATTTTGTATCATACTGCAAAAATAACATGTAGAAACGAGTAATGTACAGTACATTATTTTGTATATCCACTCAAAACTCGACGATGAAAAATTTTTCTTGTAATTTGGGCTAATTTTTGGTCCGAATATCTTCCAGTATTTTTACAGATCGACCCAATGACGGGATGAACAAACTCGTTACACTTTGCGATAAATGCTTAAACGAGCAGGATGATTTTTATGCGAGAAATAGCATATTACTCGCAGATAAATCCCGTATGTTTTCGTCTCTACAATAAAAGTATTCGTCCGTATAAGGTCTTATTTTTAAATTTTAAAAGTTAATCACGTGAAACATTTTTTTTATAAAGGAAAATTAGTTTTTCTGCTTTAATTGAAAGTTGAAACAGGTCGGTTGAATAAGTAAGAGGAAAATAACATCAAAATCTTAAGATTAAACTATATTTATTTTTAGACAATTTATAACAGAGAATTATTTCAAAAAATATCAAAAATAAAAATACGGTATGTGTTTCTTATTCCTTTTCTCCGTTCCCATAATACTTTTTTTTTATTTTTGAGATAAATGCTTAAACTCTCCGCCCGGTAGGCACTGAGAGGGCCTTTTTTCAACAGGCCCATTGTGGGTTCGGCCTGGCTCACAATGGGGCTGCCGGGTGGTGAGGGACGGGGCCCGCCATAGCCGGACGGACCACCTTCGAAAAATTCTTGGGAATTTTTTTTGACCCGTCCGGATTTGATACCAGGTCCCCCAGAGTGATAAGTTGACACCTTGACCGCTCGGCCATCCGGTCTAATTCCGATAATACTAATTGACATTACTGCATTTAAATTTTTTAAAATAATAATAAATATATTAATATAAAAACTATTAATATAATTTTTCTATTTTACAATATATCATTTATTATTACGCATTCGCGATTCGCTTTTATTTTCGATAACACGATATATCCGTATTATGTGAATAATATCAAATAAATATTTTAAATATTTTATTAACCATTACGGTTTATAATGACAAATTATATAATATTTAAACATTATATCGCGTTTACATTAATTTTTTAGGTTTATTAACGTTTAAACAAACTTTACAAACTTAAAATAAAAATATCGGAAATTTAAAGTAACGTTTTTCGACACCAGAGGGATATTTTTTTATCATCTGTCGAGTTAGAATCAGGAAAGCGATTGATTTATCTCAATTTCGTATATGTTAGACATATGATTTAATCATATAAGAGATAAAATATATTCAATATTATATTTACTGAACTTTAAAGCGTTAAATACTCGTAAAGACAATATATGAATAAGTTGTCAAAAGCTATCGTAACAATTCATTCATCATTTACGTCAACATTATCTATCTACGTTTCTACGTAAGGTGCATTTAAAATGGCTGCAATACTTGCACAACTCGGTGGAAACCCATTTAACACTCCAGTTGGACAGAAAATTGGTAAGTTAACGATTATTTCTACTAACAAAGCGCAAAAAAAAAAAAAATGATACATATACATATTATATATAAATATACACTTAAATATTTGATCTTCGGTTGAATAAGTATTGTTATTCAGTACTTAATGAACCAAGCTATTAAAACACACAAATAATAATTTGTATTAAGCTACAAGAAAAATGAATAAATATAATCAATGTATTATAAAAGGTAATTTAGCTTTATAATAAATACATTGGAGAGCATTTGTATTTATTCTGCATCATTGCTTAGAAGAAAAGGACAGCTAAATTATATCTGCAGTTATCAAGCTACTGATGACTTCAAGAATAATTTAGTTCTTTGATCATTTACAGATGTTAACTTAATCTTTAAAGTGAAGTTCAAGAGAATTTAATTCATTTTTTAGATATTTTAAACTGTTATATGTAATTATTTCAAAGTTATTTTGAAATAAAAATAAAAATTGTTTTCGTATTGCGACAAATGTTTGGCGTATTTATAATTTTGTATGCGATTATTTTAAATATGATGCTTTGTTTTGTGATTGATACATGAACATTTTCGTTTTACTTCGAGAAGATCTTGTATTAATTTAATCGAAATGAGGATGAAATTTATTTTATAATTTTTACTTAAAATTTTACGTTTAGTGGTGATGTTATTAAACAGTACATTTGTAATTTGTTTTATTTCTTGCAGTTGATGTAATTATAACTACTCTGTATAAATAATTTATTCATTTGTTGTTCTGTTCTCATATCATCAAACACTATGTGACTTCAATTAAGTTCTGAAGACATCTCTTCTAGTGAATCCATAAAAATGAACTTTATGATTTAGTGAAATTTAATATATATGTAATTTTGTAGATGTGTCCTCTACATGTTTCAAGGCCAATTTAAGTTAATAAATATTTGTATTTAAATCATTAAATATTCATAAACTGAATCATACTTATTTAACATTTAAAAGAATTTACATATTAAATTATTATTTTGTTTGAATATTGCCAAGTTATGCAATAACATATTTGAGAAAATTTTAATATTGTCTTATGAATATCTTTTCTATGAATATTCAATAGGGTGACAAGTTGTCTCCAGTTTTGCTTGTTTTTAATGTTCAATTCTAGAATTAATCTCTGAATATAGCAATTTTTATTAACACATCAATATAATATCATCAGTTTATAGATCAATAAATAAGTTTTAAAAATAACTGAAGTTTAGTCAATTATAGATCCCATTTTCACTGATTCTGAAATGTGTCTGTCCCTGGCTGGATTGTAAATCATATGGTCTACCTGTATTAAATGTTTTAGCATTTAAAAAAAAATAATTTAAATATTCTGAATAGATAAGAGTATTTTTTTGAACTTTTATTTGCCACTTCCATTTTATTATAATAATATAAATTAAAATTCCATAATCTTCAGAGCTAGATTTGTAATGTAGTTAACAAGTCAGTCATATTTGCTGATTACAGACAAGATTAGATTGTTTATCTTTTTGGATGAAACTTATATTGATTTTACAACTGGATTAGTGTGTTTATTATCTTTACAATATTGAAAGTTCTCTTTATAACTATTGGAAATTCTCTTGTTTAATATTTTTGTATGTTAATTATATATTAATTTAATAAAATACATGGTTATTCCTTTGAGTTGTGTATTAATAAATTAAGATAAAGATAATTATGACTCGTTCTATCAGTATCTATTCAAACCAGTCATTAAGACATACAAATGAGTCATGAGGCAACAAATATGCTAGTTATTACTAATTGAATGAATACATAACTTACATCTGTATGTGTTTCATATCAAATTATTTAAAATTTACAAATTTAAATTTATAAAATTTTAATATTTAATTCTGTAAGCTATTTAAAATGCTTTATTCCACTTTTATTTGCTGAATATGGTCTAAATTTAGGCCAATTATTAAATATTTCCCTGATAACTTAAAATAATAACTTTTTGTTCATTTATGAAATTGTGGTACCGAGTACTAACTTTGTTCTCTGTTTATTTTAATTTACTAATATATAATTTATTAAAAAGTTTTTATTGAATTATGTATGATGGATAGCTTAGGTTGTCTTACATGATATCTTATCCAATTACATAAAATTAATATCTAGTGCTATTAATGATAAAGTCAGAGCAATATTTTATTCGTCATTCGTCAAGTTGTATTTTATTTCAATTATTAATGTTACTTTCTTTTTCAGTTAGTACTTTATACACTAAAACCTGCTAATGTGACCACCTGTGTAAGATGACCACTTTGAGCTGGTCCCTTCAGTGGTCACAGCAGGTTTTACTGTACATTTGAAATATGTTTGAAATATTTTATATGATTTTGTATATACTATGCACTGTACCAGTATATACATATATATAATCTTTGTCTTTATTTAAACTTTCCAGATTAACTCAATTTATTTTCTTAACAATAAAATCTGTATAAACCAAAATTTTGTTGTACTGAATTATTTTTTCCGTTTTGGCAGGTTTCAGTTTGAACACATTTTAATATATATATATTTTTAATCTTTAAATTACTTTATATAAATGTTACACAGTTACATTCATTTTTACAGTAAAATCACTTTTACATGCTTAAAAATATTACTAGGTTTAATCCAATTAAACCCAAAGGGATCCTAAGGATAGGAATATTCAAATACAAGAATTGAGAACTATTCAATTGCAAAAAGTTCTTGTTATTTCAAAGAACTTGTACTTCATATTCCAATTGTTCTCAGATATGATCCTTATGAACTCACAAACAAGCCAATTGGAGTGTCAAAAACTAGTGTCTTGTGCTGCTATTTGAAATTCTAATTTAATTACAGTAACAGAAAGACCAAGTTATTCTGTGATTGACTTCTCAAGAAATTTTAATACTTTAATTATTTACTTTGATCTCTAATTAGCAACATATTAATCAATTTGTTTTTGAATATTCTATACTAGTTAGTTACTAAATACTCTGTAAACAATAGCACTGTGTTACCTTATTATCATCATTTTTGTGAATTACAAATTTATTTCTTATTCTCAAGAATTAAATTCTTGAAAGTATTTGATTATACCCATGGTTAATTTCAATAGAGATTAATATTAACAAAGACCTTGTGTCCATATAACTCCTTGTTGTATGTCATTTTTTTTCTATGACAGGGTTCAAATTTGTTATAAAGATACAATCTGTCACGATTGTTATTCCTAGAGGTGATTTTTACTCATTTGTCTGAGTGGAATATTAAATTTCCAGGTTGCTTTATCCAGGTCAAGTTGCATTCTTTGTATCCAAAAAATATCTTCCATTTCCACGTTGGACAGATTTCTGGTTTTTAACAAAATTTAACATAGAAAATTGTTCTGTTCTGAAGAATTTTTTCCATTTAGGCAGGTTTTACTGTATATATAAAAATTATAAAATTACTGACACACAAAGCTGAATTGGAAAATTTGTTTGATGAGAAATATAAAGTTGTCATCAAACAATGATGACTTTATTACTACAGTCAATACATTTATTTATAAAATTATCTGTATCTTTTTACTGAGCTTTATTTCTTTTATTTCTTAGCATTTGAGTAAAAATACATAATTCATTTATTTATTATAAAATAATAGTCTTTAAAATTTCATAGTTCAAATTTTAGTCATAGTAATCATAGTAAAAATTTCAAAGTTAAATATACCTATCCCTCTTTTTATGTGGTCTAATTTTAAGCAATTTTGAAATAATGTGGTTGACAAAAGAAAATTAATCCTCTTATAATGTGATCAATTTTTTGTTAAAATTGTGTTATTAAAAAAGTTGCATTTTTCGTTGAAATCAAGAGTTCATTTATCTTTTTTAAGCGCAATACATTACTATTAGTGATGTCACGAATATTCGGTTACTACCCAGTATTCGGCCTATTCGGCCTATTTTTCACTATTCGGCCGAATACCGAATATTTAGTCACTATTCGGCCGAATACCGAATACCTAAAAACAGGAGTAAGAAATAACAAAAACAGTAAATTAATCATTTTCGTAACTTTTATTAATGCTGAAAATTAAACTATAATTATTAAAGTTAATAAGAAATAGCATCTAACTCTAGTATTAAATTATTTCATAATTAAATAATATTATAGCCTTTATCTTATACTATAGCCCGATATCTTATGACATTGATGGCGTGTAGGTTAGAATGTATCGGGCATTAATATTATTGTTTAGTTAATTATGTTATGTTCGTATTCGCGTATATTTTTATATTTTTTACGATATTTTAAAATGATTTACGAAACGTTTTATTGAAACTTATCGTATTTAATGAAATAATTATTTATCTATTTCTACAAGATGAGTAACTAATATATAATTTATTTTATATATAAAACAAAGAACTAGCATTTTTCATTATATGCAAAAGATAACATTTGAAATCATGTTAATTTTAAAAATATTGACAAAAACAATAGCAACAAAATATCACAAAACTTCACAAATAGAAAACCCCCAATAATATATTTGAACTGTTCCACAACTGGGCAGAAACTAGACTATATGCCCCCACTAAAGTATATCCTTAAGGCACTATTCAGTCTACAAATACGTAGTAAAAACAAAATTTTAGAGTTAAAAAGATTGATTGCAAATAAAATAACTTGTATGTTATAACTTACATCTAAATACCAACAACTGCCGAATCATATCAAGCTATTTACGCTATTACATAAATTATAAACCAATTTGGCACTAGAGGTAGACGTTAGGCTCCATCTCATATTAACTTTAATAATTATAATTTAATTAATTAATTTAAATAATTTAGACCTACTGGAAGAAAAAATCATAGTAACAGCGGGCCAATAGAGAGCAGAGTGCGCTATCCTTGCCATAATGCGGTTTGCGCGCCAATTTTCGTACGTGCGTTAATCAAGCCAAATAGTTTGGCCGAATATTCGGCCATTCAGCCACACTCCTGGCCGAATATTCGGTATTCGGCCACACTCCTAGCCGAATAATCGGTATTCGGCTGAGGCCAAATATACTATTCGTTACATCACTAATTACTATGTATTGTACAGTATATCAGAAAATACTGTGTGTTCATTTTGTTTCCTATGCTACCTTGTGTTTACAGTATTTACATACAAATTATGTTAATGATAAATGATATTAGAATAAAAAAAAGGCTCATGTTTTTTGTAAATTGCTTAATTTTTGTTTCGTTGAATTTGTGGTTACTATCAAGCATTCTTCTGCAGGGTATATGTACTGTACATTTTTACACAATTTTTGTTTTATGCAGCATTCTTTGGAATGCATCCACCATTCAAAAAGAGGGATAGGTGTATTTGAAAAGTATAAATATTACTGTAATGTTACATGTAGCTATTAGGTGGAATCTGTATTATCTGAATGGTTATGGATATGATACTTTAATGATACTTTCAATAAATAAAAATAGTCTTAAAAATTTATATATTTTAAAATGTAACATCTATGAAGAATTTACATTTATCTTCTGAAATATTAATATATTTAATATTTTATTGATAATCTTTAGTTTTTTTAATCTGATTTCTACTATGTTTGTCTCTTAAGCAGTTTGATTTTGACATAGAGATCTGTAGAAGATATGTTACTATGTTGTACTCCAATAGCAAAGACATTTGTTATCTTCCAAATACACTGAAGAAAATGCTTATTCATGTGAAATTTTTTATATGCAATATATTACTGATAGCAGCTGTTATACATTTATATATTAGACAATTTATTTTATAGAAAAAATAGACATATTTAATATTTCTAAAATAAAAACATTTTGCATTTCCATAGTTAATGGAAATGCAAAATGTTTTTATTTTTCTCAATAATGCATTTCATTTACTAAATTATCTTAAGACTTACAAACTCCTTAATTATTCTGTTTATATTTGAAAAAAATCCATCTATTCTTTATCAGTCATTCCAGTCAAAACTGTTTTAATTGTACATTAAACAAAATGGTTTAAGTATTTAAAATTCTTTGTTTTATTAATGTGAATAAATATTTGTAAGTTTTGAAAAAATTGTAGGCTTATTATCCATTAGACATTTATATTCTTTAAGTAATAAGTGTTTTGCAAGTCTTGTGCAATTATTTTTTTGTAAGTGATATATTTCAGAATAAATATTATAAACATTGTTTAGTTTTGAATTCTGTTAATATAAAAAAGTCTGAAAATAAAAGTTTGGACATTTGTTATCTTCCAAATTAACTTAATCAATCATCTGAACAAAATGTGCTGATTATTTTGTTGTTTAATTACTGCTGTTTATGATTTATGAAATTTTCCTCTTTCTGAATTATTAGAACTGAAATAAAATGTTCAATTTTTTTTTTTTGCAAACTTAATATCATCTACATTATCTATAGGCATATTTCAACCAATTTTTTATTTAATCAGAATAATTTCTGTTATGGCATTTTCATGCCCTCTCCTCTTCTGGTTTTGTTATCTTTAACAGAAAACAAGTTGTTTAGCATCTGGGTAAAAGAACTAATAGGTTGTTGATAATGATAACTAATAGGGTAATAAGAACTAATAGGTTGTTGATAATGATGTTTGCTAATGGATAAACAAAGTATTTTTAGAGAAATAATGTAAACTGGAACTGATGACACAAATACTGTAGAATAACAAGTATTTGGTTAGCTATGCAAAAACACATCTTAGAATGGATTTGAGTAATATAATTTTTATTAATTTTAATTATTAATTCACCTTAATGTTGTTATTAAATTGGAATTAGAATGATTATATCATGCTGAGCAACACTACAGACAGTTAGTTTTGGTTTTACTTTTTGGATGCTAATAATGTAAACCTGGGTTACAGTTGAACATGAATAAACTTATTAGATATATTTATGCACTGTGTTAATTGTCCATTATAGTATTACATTCAAAAATAATAGTTACACAGTGCAATTTGTTTTGGGACTTGTGAAAGTAATAATCTGTAATTGTGTTATTGATTTTTTAAGCTGAAATATAGGCCAAACAAATGCTAGATTATACTGGGCTATGTTACTATTACTATTATTAATTAAATTCTAAGTAATTTGACACTAGAGACAATCATTTGGCTTTACTGTATTATATAACTGTTGGGTTTGGATATTTATATTTATGAATCCATAAACTTTACAGACAAAACTTTTTATAGTAAAAGAAAAATACACTATTTAGAAGTTCCAATTCTTATATAATAATAATGTCTGAAGATTACATACAAAATTACATTATACATATAAAAAAAATAAGTAATATAGAATTATTTTAAAAAATGAATAGTAAGTTTTATCCTAAATTGTTTATCTATTTATTGAAATGACTTATGATTTTATAATTTTTATTGGAAAATTATAAATCATTTTAATAAATTATAATTGTTTTTTATTACTTTATTTTTTAATATTTACACTTAAGAGTGTGATAAATAACTAAGATATATTCATGGAAAAAAAAATTAATAGAATTTTACTTTCCCAGTTTTTATAGAATACTAGCATGTTACACCTGGCTTTGCCTGGGTTTATAAAGTATCCATCACAGTAGTTGTTACATCCAGCATTATCAATTGTAAATTTCAAAAATTAAAGTGGTAAAACCCATTTTAAGAACATTATCACAATGCCTATAAACTATGTGGAAAGTATGTCCTTGTAAATAGCAAGTTTATTGAAAAATTATTAGAATTAGTTTGGTTTATTTGGTTATGGCAACATGATGTAGACAATCTGTCGAGGGTGATGCTTCCCTGGAGGACATTTATGGGATACTGGCCCCATTTAGGTGTTACTAAGGTAAAGAAAACCTGGAAAACTCTGTGGCTGACCTGTTGGCCATGTGCAAACCAACTACTACCAGTATTTGGTAATTTTATCCACTTGGCCACTGGTGTAAATCTCAATTTCTTTGAAGTCCATTTACATGTTTGATTTGTGTGTTGAATGTATGAGTTTTACCTTGTATAGTGACAAGCCAAGCATTTGCATTGTCCACCCTTAAATTGGATACAGACACCCATGCCCACTTAGACTAAGCAAAGCTCATATGTTCGACAATGCATAAATCAAACATATACATGGCACTTAAAAAAAAAAAAAAAGATGAGATTTACAAAGCTATAAAGGTGGACTCTGCCATCAAATATAAGGACAACAACCCTCCCACACAAGCATGGATAGCCTTATTTCAACTCTGAATACACTCCTAAAGGTCAGTCACATCATAGACACCATTAACCAATTGGAATAAAAAGTCTTTAATATCAAAAGAATTTTTCCATCATTTGTGGCACACTATGTTCAAAATAAAAAATGCTATATTTTAAGGTTGTTCTACATTCAAAGGCTGTTCTAATCTGAAGATAATGGCTTAAGATCACTGAAAACATTTATTCTTATGCACTGTTTATTCTCTACTAGGTGTTTGGCTATATAGTGTTTATGTATTTATATTAACCACTTATAGTAGTTATTGTTAAACTTATTATTCACATATTTTAATGAAAATAAAATCACTGGAAACAAATTTTGTTGAAATTCTAGAATGAACATCTGAAAATAGAATGTTGGTGCATGTTCTGATATGTCATCGTAATGATGATGATTCCAAAGACATACAACTAAGGTTTTAAAAGGTTGGCCTGCTATTTACATAGGAGTCACTACATGCTAGATGGGCTTTCTGAATTCTTAATGATTTATGCAGTTGCAGCATGAAGTCAACCCTATGATGCTCATTTTATATATTCAACAATTTCTGACTATTTGACTAGAGCTGGGTTTCATATTCCCTTGACCATGGCAGAATCATTCCATAAAACTGTTGTCCTATTGTGTAGCAAAGGGTACTGAAGAGGTAGTACAATGGCTTTTATTAGCATTTTACTTGTATTCTTTTATCTATAGTGGTAGATGTCAGGAGGTTTATCCCACATAAATAATGCTAATCCCAAAAGTATCCATTGTCTAAGAGCAGTGATTCTCAAACTTTTTTGATCCACCGCCCCCTTTGTCTATAAAGTTATACCCAATGCCCCCTAACCCATTTTCTCTTGTATGAGAAAGAATCGGAAACATTCTTAGGAAAACTTTTCTATGAATTTCACACTTTGTGCCCTTACCGTACATTGTTCTCAACATCTGGAAACCATTAAACGCAATGTTTTCTCTTATCCGTTTAACAGAGAAAAGGGAACGGCTGTCAGTGACCCCAACTTTTGTCTTTGGTCACTGTTCAGTACCCTGCCTCCAGCGCCCCCTAGATTTACTCACTGCCCACAAAGGGGCGTTATCGCCCACTTTGAGAAACGCTGGTCTAAGGGAATTGCATACACATCAAAGCTATGGGCAGTGTTCAACTCTTCCTTATCATTGTGCAACATGTTACTGACAGTTGGGTTGAGCTTGTATACCGGGATCAAATTTCTACTGTGGCAGCTTTTCTATAGATGTTCTTAAGTTTGCTGTTATAATTCACTGAGATCAATAAATATTGTAAAAACAAACTTTCAACTACTTTAAGTGATTTATCTTTAGATTTATACATGCTGTAATTCTATAATTTCAATTTTTTTTCCCCTCAGTTTAAAAAATGTACCTTGCACAAACATTTACAAAACTTTTAAATGATCAATCCAATAGTTAAACGTGTTTAATTTTGGATTAATTCATTTTACAACAGTCTATTATGAACCACAGTCAAAATTTACTAATATAAACATCCATAAATGTGATTGATTAAAGCCAAATGATTGACTGATTATATTGGGCTATATTAAATTTATCAAGAGAAGGTGCCCAATGTCTATCTGTAGGCCATATTACTTAACATTTAATTATTAATAGTAGCATTAATATATCCCAATATAATTCTGCAATCATTTGGCTTTAGTCAAAATTTATGTGGTATAAATGTTCATTTATCTAATTGAACTTTGAGTCAAACTTACTTAATGCATTTTATGATTAGATACGGACATGCATCCATTGCATTAATGCAATTGCATTCCTAACCTCACATATTTTTAAGACTTCCTAGTGTTTAGCCAAATGGAAATGATCAATATTCCTAATGAACATGATAAGTTTCATTCTACTAGAGGTCAATTTATATAGTTTATAATTTATATAATTTATACTGCTATTACTATGGGAGCTAAGAGAATGCATAACTCTTTGTCATGTGTGGTGTTCTTGATGTTCTTCTAATATATAGTACTGGGATTCCAAGTCATCCATCCAAGATGGTTATAGAGTGAATTTTTGCTTCATTCTGTTTAACAGATTTTTTGCCATTCATAATTGGTTGATATATAGTGATTTTATTTTAAAGCTAGATTAAAAACTGTTTCTGTATTAGTCTTATAAATGTCGTCAAGCTCAATATTATGTTCTTTAATTGGCTAGAGCAGATACTGGTAATGTAAAATTCTATTACTGATAATGGATGTAAAATTTTTTATAAATTACTTATGGATTATTAATTATCTGTTGTTTACTATTTTATAAATTAATGTAGCTACTGATGTAGAACCAGGATTTTTTAATACATTATATATCATCTTAACCATACATACAACTGGACGCTAGAGGTAATTTTTCAGCTACTTTTAGCAGTTATCGTCAGATAAAATTTATAACTTGAAGATGTCTACTAAAAGTAAAAGTAACTGAAAATTTCTGTTTAGATTAAAATACCTGCTTTGAGATTTGGATAATATATGATATTTTAAACCCAGAAATAGAAGTTATGAATTACTTTAACTGATGTGTATAGATTTTATCTTCAGAGTGGTGGGAGTTTTCATTTGGTGCATTGCAGTTATGATTCTGCACATATATTTCTGTAGAAAAGTTATTAAATTTTGCTCCCTATCTCAATATCTATGCAAGCAAGAGCAAGCACATTCATCATATGTTTATTGTTATGAAATTCTTATGGACAAGTGTGAATTATTTTTATCTCATAATACATATTTTTTTTAGTTTATGATTATGTTTTTGAGTATATCTTGTAAATGTTTGCTAGTAGTATTGTTTTAGAATACAGATTAGCATCTTTTCTTTTAACGTTAAATATTACTTTAATAGCATTGAAGGCCTTATAATTTAAACAAATTTTTAATCATATATATTTGTAGTATTTACTTGAATGCAGGATTCACTTTTTTCAGGTTTTAGTATCTTTGAAAATAGGGATTGTCTTAGGTTTGATGTAATATGTCATAATTAGTGACCTCTAGTGTTATGCATCTTATTTCTGTCACTAATTCCATTGCATCATTTTAATGATTCTATTAGACCAAAATTCATAATAGTAAATATTTAAGAGATTAACTTAGTTTAATCTTGTTAGTCTATTATAGTAACATCATCATAATTACTTGGATAAAAATTGCAGCAAAAGTTATGCAGCATTCTTTAAAAAATGTTGCATTTTTGATGCTTTAAATGACACTGAATATGGTTACATGTGGAAAGATGTGAGCATTGAATCTAGTGTTGATTCACAGGAGTCTAAAATGGAAAGTGAAGAGGTTTCTGACTTAAATACTATGGAAGACAGTGACATATAAAGTTGTTCAGTATTTACTGTGCAATAAATATTGAACAACTTTACATCAACATAACTGATTCTATTAATATAAATTTGTCTTGAGTTGTCTGTTTTTTCAAAAAAAAATTCTGTGGGTGAGCATGTAGAAATTAAAGTGTATCTAAGATTCAATAGCATCTTATATTTGAGTAAATACAGTATATTTACATTGGACTTTCTTCTATCTAAACATCCACATTCATTCAGATTGGAAAGATGTTTAGTATAGAAGGAGAAGTGAGAAATAACAGAAATCATATCATAATAGCTAAAAAAACTTTGTTCAACTTGAATGTTTCAAATCTTAACAGATTATTATAATGTTAAACAAGCCAAACAACTATTGGATTAAATTGAACTACTTTTCTGCAATTATTTTAATTAATTTTTAAATAATTTGTCATTAGAGATGGGACCTAATGCCTCACTCTAGTGACAAATTATTTAGAAATTAACTAAAAAATAATCGTGGAAAAGTAGCTCAATTTAATCCGGTAGTTGTTTGGCTTATTACTAACACATCGGGTTTCAAGATATTTGTATATGTTAACAAAGTATTTGTAGAAAAACAATTTATTTGTGAAAATAATGTTTTGCTTTGTGTGGAGTATTTTTACATGCCATTTGCACATGCATTTTTTTCTAATTGCTTTGAAGCTATAAAAAAATTTGGGATGTTTTTCTTGTAAAGTTTTATCGTTTTTAACATTATTTCCAAACTTCTTGAAAGAAATTAAGCTCTCAGTTTACTCAATATCTTCTTCATCTCTTTCAGATTTCAGTAAAGTATCATCTGAATTTTCATAATCCTCACTAACAGACAATTTAGCTTCAACTGCATAGTAAGACACTTTGTCCAGTTCAGTGTTACAAGCAGTCATCAGGTTAAGACTGTTCTCTCCTGTATTCTCTGTACAGTCCCTGCTGCTGAGAAACTGCCATGAACAAAAATCATGTTCTGTATGAGCAGTCATTTCATTCCATGCTTTATTAATCCATTGCACTGTATCCACTACAGCCAACTGCTTCCCTTTTTTTCTGCCATTTTCAGATTGCTTCCCAATCTGAAAATAGCACTTTTGATTCATTATCCATACTTGCCAACCTTTAGAATGGAGAATAGCTAGAACATTGGTAGAAAACAATGCTGACAGCATAAAAAGCAAAAAATTCTTTAAAAATAAATATAAAATTGCAATGTTTAACAAAAGTAAAATACTTTGCTTCTGTCATTCACTCCACTGACAGTCCACAAATTCACAAGTACATAGGCAACCTTTCTTTTGAGGCTACTGCCTCTGCAATAAAATGCAAATATGGTAAAAAACGTTTTCTGGTGCTATCGCCATCTTCACAAAAAATACATTTTAAGTAAAAAAAATAGTAAAAAATAAAAGTTTACTATTAAAAAATTCTTTATTAACGTTGATATTGCATAATGCTTATATTAAATATCTTTACTAAACAAAATTTAATATTATGTCTGCGTATATCTTATAAAGCTATTGTTGTAAACAGCAATAACTTTATACTCTTTAATGTCACAATTTAAAAAAAATCAAATATTTTATGAGACATATAAATCTACCTCTGGATTTATGATGTGTTCCATCTTGATGTATCATAAATCATGTTATTGCATGAAGAGTGCCTTCGTTATATGCCTTTGTGCAATGTTTTGCTTTGTTAAAAATTTCTTTTGTAATGGTACATTGTACTCATGACACTTGTTATCAGTCATGACAATTGTTATGACTTTCACTGCAATTATTAAGGACAATAATTTTTCTGGTTATTTATTTCCTATTTATCTTTTTCTTACCATACTGAATATATTTTCCATTTATCACACAGCAGTACAGGAGAAGCCCTACAATGCTGTCTGGTAAAACATCCTCATCAGCCTTACTATTTTACAAAGATTTGTAATCTTTGTAAAAGGCTGATGATGGTTATTTTCTTGGGAAAATTCATACCATATTGCCTGTATATTCTTAAATGATGGATTAGATATTTCTTTTTTTTGGGCAGAGAAATTGTAATGCTGCTCAATGCTACTTTGGAAGGAAATGCTACTTTTACAGTTATACCAAATTGGTATAACTGTAAAAGTAGCATTTCCTTATACTGATGAGTTTGCCATAATTGATTTGGCTGCCAACAATGATGGTACTAAAATTGCCAGACTTGAAGATGCAATTTATCTTATCTGCCATTTAAAATTATTACATTTGAGTTAAAATTCTCATACATATACCAAAATACATATACAAAAATATTAATCTTGGTTCTTTCCCAATTGAAGAAATCTGATAATGTCATTCTGGTTCATTTCAGTTGTTTGTAATAAAATACATACAAAGTCTTTGGCATATATGTTGGTGTTAGACTTGTTAAATGAAGTGTTTATGTGATAATATCAAATTCTTTAAAAACACTGACAAAAGGATAAAGTGGCCTGTCCACTGATGGAACATATAAAATGCCAATGGTTGGAAACTATGATTATTATTTCTCTATAATTAGACTTATATTTTGTACACATGATTCTTACAATTTAGTATTTTCATCTATAAGTGAGCTCCTGTATCTCCATTTTATGAATGCTAATGTGCTGAGAGTACTTTCACAAATCCAAGTTGGTCCAAACATTTTAAGAAGTAGAGTCAGTATCATAATTTTGGGATAGTCATTGTTATTGTGTAGCTTTAAACTTGATTTTAATGAACAGACTTAAAGTAATTCAGTAACTCTTGAATTTGTTATTAATTCACACATTTCCAATTTAAACTTTGTTACATCTACATTAAGCCACTGTTTGTATTTTTTTTTATCTGCTCAAATGTGTTTTTTACAGTATAGAAAATTGTAGCACATACTGTTTGCTTTCCAAAGTTTTGAATCTATGATCAAACTCACATTTCTAGTATACTAAAGGATTATAACATTGTATCAATTTTACGTATAGTCATAACAACTATATGTAAAATTGCTTCTAAGAAGAAAATTTCTAAGAGTTCAAAAGAAACTAAACTTGTTACCACTTATATCCTGAATGAACAACATAAGTTCTTTTTCAAATAGATGCTTACACAGTCATTTACATTAAAATGTGTTTAAAATGTTTTATGTTTTTACTGTAATGAATAACATTTTAGCTTGTTTCTCAATTAAGAGCAAAATTTTATTATATTATATTAAATATGCTACTTGAGAAAAATACATACAAATCAGAGGAGTCAACACACCGAATGACTTTTAGTAATTTTCTACATTTGGAATGCCATAAGCTGGAGAAACATGATTTGCTGATGTAAGAATCAGATTCAGTGGCACTAGAATAAGTTGCCTTTATATCATTCATGAAAAAATAAGACTACAAATAAGTGTTACTCATTAAATAGGGTCTGAGAAAACTGGTGTTTACCTGTAATATTAATTTTGCAGTTAATATAATAATTATAATTCATTTGTCTTATTAATTGCTGAATTCCATTTTTGAGTTTAGAATAACAAATCAGAAGCATCAAATTATTTATTTGAATAGATGATTTTAACTGTTTTTATTGATAAAAATAAATTTTTTTCCAGAACAAGCAACTGATGCATCTTTAGCTTCTGAAAACTGGACAGTTAATATGGAAATATGTGACATCATAAATGAAACTGATGAAGGGTATTTATATATCTTTTTTATTTAAATTAACATAATTGAAAATAAGTCAATTATTATTATTATTGTTTTAATTATTGAAATAATTAAATTTGTTATATAAATTTAATAGATTATATTTATAAATGTAAATTTAAGATATTTTTATAACATGGGACTGGTGGTTTTATAACTACTGGGTTTTTTTTTTATTGGAATTAAAATAGTTAAAAAGATGGAACCAAAAAACTTTCCCTAATACTTTTATACACTTTTGAAATTTATTTTCAGGTGATAAACAAAATCAAAACATAAAACATACTAACTCAAACTTGCACTTGTTTTAATGAGTTTGATTTTTTGAATGTTTTATGTTTTGACTTTGTTTACCTTATATCACCTGGAAATAGATTTCAAATTACAAAAGTATTAGGAAAATTATCTCCTGTCAAGCAATATTTTTATTGATTAGATAAACAAACAAGTTTTCAAGAATTTAGAACAGGTCTGATGATGGAATGACAAACATTCCAAAAATGTTAATCATTCATTCGTTCATTTAATGAGTTTTAGTTAATCAATTTATCTATATGGAGCCTTCAGCCCAGAATAGTATTTTTATCTTTTAAATTTTTAAATAAATACTACCAAAACATTTATTTTACTGATGAAACATTTTCAGCCCTAATCAGGCCATCTTATTTCTATCACAACTTTTACACAAACTATTTTATGTTCTAACAAAATCTTTTATTAAGTTTGTTATAAAATGTTTGTTTGAAATTGTCATTTAAAACATATTAGGAATGTTTTTCAAGTTTAAAAAGTTAAGTTTTATATAATATTTTAAAACACATGACAGACAGTTATGTATGTTTAAAAGTTTTAATAATTTAAAACTTCAAGAATAAAAAAATTTAAGATATTGAGATGCTAAAGACTTGAAGTAGTTTTGTAAAAAAAATTTAAAAAACTTCAAGTTATACAAATAAAATGGAATTTCTCCTTTTTATTCCTTTAGAAGGATGGTTTGCTCTATAATATCTTCATATTTATTTCCCAAGTCATTCTATAAATGATGTTATATTTTAACATTGCCTGAAACTACTGATTTAAAATGTTCTTTGTACATCTTCTAAGTAAATTACTTTTTGAATCTATTTTTTTTTAAAAAAGATAGTAAACTTTTAAAGAAGATATTTTAGATATTATTTATATCTGAAAAAGAAATTTAGAATCACAGAAAAAAGATGATAATGAGTAAAAATTTTAGTTCACGCTATTACTCAAAAGCTAATCATGATACTAATCAAATAATGAGCATAAAGCCTACTGAAAGAAAGTTCTTTAGCTTACAAACAAGATAACTAAGGTAAATTAATCTTACTGTACTTCAAATCAGAAATTTTTGTATGGATGAGATGACTGGAAAATGTCCAGTCTTTAACAAGCTGAAAAAAATATTAAACAAAATATCTAGAAGTCAGGTCTAGCAAAAAAGTCAGAAGCTTGGCCAACAAATCAGTGTGTGAGTTGCAATGAATACTTTCGTACTCTGGCACTTGTATAAGGAAAACTTTATTGCAGGCAGGTAATCCAAAGAGTTGCAAAGAGCTTATGTAAACTGATAAAAATCAATTGTCATCAAAACAGTCTGTCAGAAATAATATAGGTAGTCCTAATAAAGGGAACCTATTAAAAACAGTGAAACTACTTCAAACAGCAATGAACACTTCTGCTTGATATATAGAGGAAGATTCATGAAGTAAATACACTAAAATTCCTGCTCAGATCCTTATGGATTTCTGCATCAGTATCACAGTTAGCCTTAATTCCATCTGTAAACTTAGTCTGATTCCTAGACTAGATCTTGAAGATGTGAAACTGCACTTTTCAGGTTCCAGTCAAAGTAACTAGGAAAAGAAACATAATATTAACAAAAAAAAAATCAAAGTTATTTGAAGTCACATCTTGTATGATCCCATAAGAAAGATGTATTTTTTCACTATTTGTAAATTTATAATTAAATAACAGCAAAAACAATATTAAATTAAAATTATTATATTTCTTTATTTTTTCTATATGCTGCTTTATAAGATAATGACCAGGTTTTCAATAGGATGTTGAAATTCCCTTTTGTTCATTCTAATTGTTAGAAATAGAATACAGTTTAGAAAATGTTGCGCAAAGGTTTATTTTACTATTTTCTTCTAATCTGAAAGTCATTAGTAATAATTTAAGTATTATACAAGTGTTATTTAAAATTGATTTTTACACTGTACAGCTTAAAAAATGAAGCAAATTAAAATGTAATGACATCTTTACAAGAGCATTACTTACTGTCATTTTGCTAATATCATCTTTAGTTCTGATTACATTATCAAAATGGCAGAAGTTAAGACTATTATGTTTAAACAAGGTGAAACATTGCATGATCAAATTAGGGCTATCATTTTAAATGTGTAGTAATTATTCTAGTCAGCAAAATGAAGTTTTCTGACTAAATATTATTAGCATTACACTTTGTACTTTTCACTTTGTAAAAGACTTTATTACAAATTGCCTCGGCACCGCAGTGCATTACCGAGGTGAGGTACAGAGAATATTTACATTTTAACATTTTTACTATATACAATATAAACACAAAGATAATAGTTTATAAAAGCTCGCGTGTAGGTTACAACTGCA
Source organism: Centruroides vittatus (assembly GCF_030686945.1). Lineage (NCBI taxonomy): Eukaryota > Metazoa > Arthropoda > Arachnida > Scorpiones > Buthidae > Centruroides > Centruroides vittatus. The sequence goes on along the minus strand of NW_027122690.1, from coordinate 1,858,471 downwards.
GAGATGACATTGAAATTATACAAATCAGACCATATATCCCATAGATTACGGAATAAGGTTTAAAATATATACACTTTAGAAATACAAATCAACAAAGTTATTCGCTTTTGAATATAATACAGTTTAATATTTGAGAGCATATGCTTGTCCGACCAAAGTATATAAATAAACATAGCCAATATAATATTTAACAACAAAGTTGCTCACATTAAGAATATAGCATCAGAACAGAGTAATTCGCTTGGAGATTACAGTAACAAAACAACACTATCCATTATATTCCTATCTGACCATCGTTCTTTTAAAATACATATTAACAAGTTTGTTAAAAGCTTGATTTATGTTTTTATCGTTGATAAGTACATTTAAATTGCATGGCCAGTTGGTATGAGCAGGCAACATGGTAATAATGTGATGACGCATGTCCTCGAGCATGGGGCACCAAAATAGGTAGTGCTCCACACCATCAGGGACATCGCACAAAAAGCAGTTCTGGTTTGAAGACTTGTTAAATCTGTAAAGGTAGTTCTGGAACCTTCCATGCGCTGTGTAGAACTGGGTGACATTATGTTGGATGAGATGTCCAGCAGTAGTAGAAACTTTGGGAAAGAAGTTTCTTGTTATTTTATTCTGAGTGTCCCAGATCTGCTGCCACTTGATAAGTGCACTTTCTTTGAGTCGACTAATTATGAAGCTTTGAGGGATTGCAGTGTAGCTTGGATTACAATTCATATTTGAAGCACAACGAGCCAGCTCGTCCGCTCGCTCATTCCCGCAGACTCCAATGTGTCCTCTTACCCAAACGATTGCAAAACTGTTGACATTCTTTGATATTTCTTTGAGGATTTGATTTACAATTGGGTGGTGCCAATTGTAGTTACATATGGATTGCGCAGAGGAATTGGAGTCAGTAAAGAGATTAATTTTCATACCACCAAAGTTATCATTGCACCATCTTACGGCTGAGAGGATACCCCAAAGTTCCGCTTGGAACACGGAACAGAATCTTCCCAACTTATATGTGGAGTGGTGAACTTCATTATTATCCTGATAGACAACGAAGGCGCTGCCTACCTGCTCTCCATCCTTCGATCCGTCCGAGAAAATGGCCAGAGTTTGGTCTGCCCAGGGGTGACTGGCAATAAAGGGCCAGTTCTCTGGTGCTTCACTATACTTGCAGTGTAGAGTTTGCTCTATATTGTTATAGTTCTCATTGTTTATGAAAACATCCAAGCCATGTCTCATTTTCCATCGTTGCGAAACCATCTCGAGTTCCTGTGCAATTGGCAGTTTGCCTGCGATGACCTGCAGGGCTGCCGTGGAGGTTGTCGAGTACGCCCTACAAATCCTAAGGAGTGCTCTCCGCTGGGCGCTCTGTAGCTTCCGATGAATATGTACCTGGTTCTGACCCTCGACCCAGACCGGGGCTGCGTATGAGATCATAGGAAGGAACACAGAATCATAGATCACACTCATAATTTGGGGAGAGAGCCCCCATTTCGTTTTCGCAACCTTTGTCATTTTATTGAATAGCAGATTAGTTTTATTACAAATGTTCTTGACATGAGGAAGCCAACTAAGCTTGTGGTGTAGCGAGATTCCCAAGTATTTTAATGTTGGTACTACCTTAACACTGGTGCCGCCCATTTTAATGGTCGGTACCCTTTTGTATAGATGTCGTGCCCTTGGTCTGGTAAAAATTATCCCTTTTGTCTTGCTTGGATTAAACTCAAGCCTGTTCCTCCTTCCCCAATTGAGGACCTTCTCCAGAATTCTGTTGGCCTTGTGTTCAAGTTCGGCCCTTGAATGTGCTGTTACCAGTATCATCGCGTCGTCAGCATAGGCCCCTGTCCAGACACCTCCAAAATTTTCATTTACAAAGCCATTGAACAACAAGTTCCACAATAGCGGGCCCAGCACGGAGCCCTGCGGGCACCCACGTGTGATATGCCGAGTATGGGAACGTGAGCCCACTTGTAGTGTGACGGTACGATCATGCAAGTAGTTCCTTATCATGTTGAATATATAATTTGGACACTGGCTCTTTTTAAGACACATCAATATCATAGGCCACCAGGCCGAGTTAAATGCGCCTGCTATATCCAGACTGAGCCCCATAATGTATGGGTGGGTGTTTTGCAGGGCTTTAATTTTATTAACCAGTGAGAAAATGGCATCCGTTGTACATGTCCCAGACCTAAATCCAAATTGCTGTACGTTTAAGTATTCTTCCTTCTCCAAATGCCAAACCATTCTATTCATTATTAGCCTTTCTAATGTTTTACCCAAAATGGGAAGTAGGGAGATATTCCGGTAATCTCCCGGAGAAGTGATGTGGGCATCTTTGGTCTTGGGAATAAGTACCATCCTCGCTTTTTTCCAATCGGCAGGAAATATACAGAACTTTAGGCAGAAGTTGTATAGTGTTAGTAGGAGATTCGGACGGTTTTCCCAAATTTTCCGAACAATGACCGCAGTTATCCCATCCAGACCCGGAGCCTTACGTGTTGCCAGCCTATTGACAGCTGCCTCAATTTCCATAACGGTAAAAGAATGCGGGCTGTTATAATGCAATGGAGCACTAGTCTGCTCCCTAATGGAGTGCTGGAAAGAATCATCGTCCGATTCGTTATCGTCCGGGCATAGGGTCCCCATTATAAGATTGATCGTGTCCTCCATATTTTTCACACCACCATCAGACGAGCAGATACTAGTGAGGCAGGAGGGAGTCTTAAGTTTAGATGCGCAGCATTTGTAAACAAAACCCCATGGGTCTGTAGAAGCGGAGGAGCAGTATTCCTTCCATGATTTAACCTTAGCGTCCTTTATAGCCTCCTTATAGATGGCCTGATAGTTCTAATAACGTAACTTTAGAGAATCCCTGTCATTGTTCTTGCAGCGTTGGTAAGCCTTCCTGTTTTGGTTGTTTATTTTCCTCATGTTATCCAGATTTTTGTTCCACCAAGGTACCCCTTGTTTCCTTGGTCTATCAGTAGGGAAGCACTCATCACAGACTTGCGAGATCATTAGGATCTGGGTGTCAATGTAGTCCACAGCCTCACTCCTATTATTAATTGAGGGAGACAGATCTATCCGATCATCTAGGCATTCGAAGAAAAAGTCCCAATCCACATTGTTCGTTCTGTAGAATTTGATGTTGTTTATTGTGCTATAGTCATCTGTACAGCCAATATGGAAGTTAATGTAACTGTGGTCCGATAGACTGTCTTTAGTGCAGACCTTCCAGTTGTGCAACTTGTTAATTATACTAGTAGAGACACAGGTTATGTCTATCCAGGAATGCCCCCTGGGACCTTCGTACGTAGGAGGGGAATTAGGGTCATTAATAACAACCAAACCATTCACAGCCAGGAACTCCTCGATAGCCTCCCCCCTGGGGTCCAATTTCTTGCCCCCCCAAGTAGGCGAGTGGGCATTTAGATCACCAGCAATCACATATTGGCTATCCTTGAAGTGATTTATGATATCCTGTATTTGGTCCAGTTCATTAGTTATGTCTTCCTTGCCTGGAGCATAAACGTTGATAATAATCAGACTGAGGTCCCCAAGTGTGGTTTCGATGCAGACTATTTTGTCCGTTGTATACTTCTTATGATGGAGTATGGCCACATTGTTATTGGGCACAACAATGGCAGCCCATGAGGTATGAGTATTGTCCTGTACTACAAGATGCCTGTGTGGAAGGCAAGCCACCCTGTTGCTAATGCTATAAGGTTCTTGCAACAGTACAATATCAAAGTTAGATAAGTCCTTGCCCAGTGAAGAAATTGCGCCGATAGACCTCTGTAGGTTTATTTGCAGAAAATTTAGTCTATTGTAGTCAGTCCCCATAATTGGTCCTGGTCATTATTAACCCCTTATAACTTCCCCCTGCTTAACCTATCGTTACAAATATACTATACGAACCCCCTGACGAAGTGCTTTCCAACGATGTATCGCATTTGTGCCTATAACCAAAGGAACCGCCAAAAACGTAAACCAAAGCTGGAGCCCAGACAAGCACAACCAACCTTATCCGATCTCCCGTACTCTCTCCTATTAGCATTACAATTGAAGTTATACAAAAGTGATATTATTGGCATGACAAATATTGTGCTGTGTCTTAACCATCAACAGCTTCAACAAGGTTGAGTGACCACTCATTGAAAATAACCTTGAAATATTCATTTTTTATTAGATGGATTATAGTAAATACAAGCACTTCTTTTCCAATTTAAATGAACTACTTCAAGCATACAAGTGAACAGTAATAGGTCAGAATGTTAAGAGTAATTGCATTGACCCATCGAATAGAACATTGGAGTAAATGTAGTGAACAACAGGAACATCTTTTGCAATGAACTAAATAGAAATGAAAGATGTATAATTATAAATTTTATATGTGAAACTGTTTAGAAAAAGTTACAAAAAACTTATATTATTATTGTTTTTTAACTCAAAAGTTATTTTAAAATATATGTACTGTACATGTTTATTTAATTAACACAAACAAATTTCTACGCTAGAGTTTATAAAATAAAGCAAAGTGATAATGACATCATTTTTAGTTTTGATTTCTTAACAAAATGATAAAACAAAACATTGCTCAATTAAGCTAGGATTATCATTTTATATGTATATAATTATTTTTAGTCATCGAAATTTATTTTATAGTGATGAAAAGGGCAGTGTTGTCCTAATAAAACATAAACTCAATTCTTGTATAAAATGTTTTAACTGTTAAATCCTCTGAAATGATGCCATTATATAGCTAGGTAATAATTATCAAAATTTTATCAGTTATTAAGATGAAAATTTAAATAGGATACTTCTATTTGTGCAGATTGAACATACAGAAAATAAATGGGCAAGAACTATAGACAACACATGTAAACATGTGTTTGGCAGTTGAAGATAAGTTATGATGGCAGATGAGTATTCTGTAGCACAAAACGGATTATTTTAAATTTTCTAAAGACACATTTAGTGGCTTTAGTGAAAAGAAAAGTTGTCGAGTTTGTAATTACAGTTTAAAATTCTATATGAGAATTTTAAACTGTAATTATAAACTCGACAACTTTTCCTTATAATTCACTTCATAATATAACCATATCCCCTTTGAAAGTGTCTTTCAAACACAGATAATGTACAAGTAAATTATACAAAAGTACTGTAATAAAATATCTTATTTGAGACTTTAACATTTCAAAGATTTTTTAAAAAAAGCATTTTTTTTTCTAACAAAACTTGTTTGAAAATCTACCTCATTAAAATTTGATGTTGCAAAATAGTTGATTTAAAATTATAGTGAATGTCTACATTTAAATTCATTTTTACTCAATGAATGAAAGCGTATGTAGTTATTGCAATAACTTTTTAATATTTAATACTTATTTGATTACAGCTTTCTAAAAAATTTTGATATTGTCTACTTATAGGTAAAATGGCAGTCAACATTTAATTGCATTTAAAATTATTTTATTTATTTTATTAAACATAATGATTATCTTCTGATAAAACTCCAAAATTTGTATTAATAAATCAAATTTTTAAAATTTATTTAAATTAAATATTTTCTTCTTTAATATTTCAGACCTAAAGATGCAGTTAAAGCTATACGAAAAAGATTGCAGCAAAATGCTGGAAAGAATTATACAGTTGTAATGTACACATTAACTGTAAGCATCCTGTTTGCTATTATTTGATATAAAATATATTACATTTAAAGCTTATAATTTGAATGTTAGTCTTTATAGTCAACTCCATGCCATATATTGAAGTTCATTAATGTCAAAACAAGAAGGAGTAATGAAGAATGTTCTGTTGGACTCCTTAAAAATTTGTTTTAGCATTAAAGAATTTCACTGTCAAATGTTACCTCATATAAATATTTATAATTCATTTTTAATATTAACAAAAAAGTAAAATGTCATTTTTATGATTAAAAAAATGATTTTAAGATTTAAAAAATCATTTTCTTTTTTAAATCTTAGCACATCAGAACTTTTTATAGTACCATTATTCTACAATAGATTTCAAAGAATATTTATATTTAAATGGTAACACTCTTGGCACCATATTCTAAAACTAGAAATCTGCACTACTACTTCAGGTAGACAAATATTTATTATATATAAAAATGTTTTCAGCCTTTTAGGCTAGCTTCAATTACATAAAACTCTTGAAAGTGGAATGCAGTTCAGAACATTATAGAATTGAATAACAGTTTATATTAAAAAATAATGTCAAGATGAGAAATGGGAAAATAATGTTTTTTTTTTCTGTTGCATTCTATCCTCAAAAAGGCTAAATTGTCTTAACCGAAAGTATTAGAGTTGTGTTTAAAGTTATTTTGCACTTGGAAGCATTATAATATCATCTGTGTTATTGTCCTGATGCTACTTTCTAATCAGTGTGATGTATGCCTAATACTATTAAGTTATATAAAAGTATAAATATAGAATATAATAAAACAATTGTAAAACTTTATTTTAGATTTAAAAACGCTGATTAACAAAACATGTTTTTCACGAGTCTACTGCTGTGTATACCAATACAAATGGGCATTCACCAGATATAATAAAATATAAATTAGCTTCCTTCCACACACTTATTAATAGTGCCATCATCTATTTTTCCAGGTTCATACATAAAGAGCAAGAATATAAGATTAGATACATAGCTGCATCTCCATGGTTTTCCAAATAAGATTATTTGGAAGATTTATTATGTAAAATTTTGATAAAATCATGCATATCTGCATTCCTCCAAAAGAAGAAAGATTTACTGTCACATGCAAATATCCTACATTTATTATAGCTCAGTGCATAAATAAAGCAAACATGAAACTTTGTCAGACATTTGCCTTCTGTTATGAAAATTTCATTTTTTTTTATTTTTTCCTGGTTATAATGTATATATTTTGTTTTAAATTGTTTAAGATTGTTATTCTTTATTATTATTTTTATAAGTTGCTTCATTTTGCCTTTATTGTGTAATTTTTGCAAATAATATAATACAAATTAATATGCTTTAACTTGCATTATATTTTATAAATTATCTAACTTTTTATTAATATTTTTCTTGCTGTGTATATTCTTAATGAAGTCATTTGTTTTACTATTGAATAGAAGTAGCTCTTTGTAGTGTTCTTTGTTTTAAGCAAAATATTTTAGTTTAGTTTCTCACATTTAAAATTTAAATTTTTTTTTATATTTAAAACAACTACAAAACTCTACAATTTGTACAAATAATTAGCATTAAGTTTTTCATGAAATTGTACATTAAATTTTTAGTTTAATGTAGTTAATTAAGTTTTAATACAGGATACAAATCTTCTAAATTACTTTAATGAAATTAAAATGATATATTTTTTTTTAGATAAATAAATTATGGTGTGTGTGTGTGTGTGTGTATATATACACACACACACACATATATATATATATATGTGTGTGTGTGTGTGTGTGTGTGTGTGTGTGTGTGTATATATATATATATTTTAAATATTATTGATAAAATTTTTACCACATGTTAATTGAATTTTTTTACATACAAATTGAAAAAATATATTGGAATTTGAATATTAACTACAACATTTTGAAATGATAATAATAATAATCATTGATGAAATTATTTATCATGATTTCAATAAAAAAAATTGAATTTCAATAAATAAATTTGAAAAATTTTGTTTTATAAGATATGGCCAAACAGAAATTGTAAATAGAAAAATTTTGACTTCAAGCATTCTGAAAGTTAAAGCTTAATAGAAATTGTTCTTTGCTGTTTTAATTTAGTTTATAAACATTAATAATTTTACTGTAAAATCTGTTAAAATTATGCTTTGAATTTCTAAAATATGTTTACGATGACTAACTTTATTAGCAAATAAACCACATTTATTATAGAAGCCATTCCACAGTAAATATGAAATGATTGTGTCAATTTAAAACACCTGCTATGTATGTCATTTGCTTTGTAAAAAAAATATTGATGTAAGTAATAAATTGCATGATGCCGATAATTTAATATATTTTTTCCATTTTCTATCATAAAATAGCGTTATTGTTGTTGATGCACTTAATATTTGAAAATTAACTTAAAATGGCCTTTCATACTTAAGTGTCAATTTTAAGAAATAGTTCCCATGAATGCTTTTTCTTTTCATTTTAAACATATGTAAAATATAAGAAAAAAGCTTAATATTTAATACAAAATAAGTTAATTAAAAAATACAGCTATTTATTTTCTAAACATGTTTGTTTATTAGGAAGAAGTTAAACAAAAATACATAAAAGTTATATATTTTTGTCTATTTGTTCCAAATAATTATGATAAAATATTAATTTTGCAATAAGTGCAATTCATTCAATAATAAAATATATACATATAGAATATTATTATACTAAAGTATAATAATTCATACATTATTATTAATATATATCTTTCTCTAGGCTAAAAGAAACTTTTACAATAAATAGAAATTGAAATGCATTTAGACTATAAAAGTATGAGAAATAACCTCTCATCGTTTTTAATTTCTTCTTGCATGATTTCTTTAATGTAGTGAAATATTCAATAGCCATATTTATTGTTGTAAATGTTTCTCTAATAAAATATAAATGACAGAAGTAAATATTAGAATTTTTTCCAATTTATTCATTTCAGCTATCTGAAGAAGATAAAATTAATTTATTGAAAATGCCATCTAGTTTTAGTTTTGATATTAAGTGTTTTAGTTATAAAAATTATAATTAAAAGATTTAAAATCTAAAGACAAATTTTTTTTCTTCTTTTTTGTTAGTTAATTCTGAGATGTATGAGATTTGGTCTCTTTTTAAGCTTTTATAATAATTGTAACTTTATAATTCAAACCAATAACTTATTATAAGCTATAAAATTTTAAAAATTAATTACATGAAGATAATGTAAAATAAATGATATAATATTACAGAACATTAAAACATAAAAATGGGGACATGGTATTTTGAGTATAGAAATTTATGTCATTTTGTATAATTTCTTTACAGTTTAAAAACATTTTATTTATTGTAAAATTATCAAATAAACTTTATCTTCAAAGGTTTTTGCAAGATGAGGATGATTAAGTGTTTCCACACTTTCTAATTACACAACAATGATATAAATAGTACATAACTATTTCAAATACAAATAATTATTAGGATTTTTTATTATTAAAGAAACATTTAAAAACTGTTAAATAACTTTTATGATATTTATTTAGTTATATTAAATAATAATAAAATATTTAATTTATATCATTTTGTAGGTTCTTGAAACTTGTGTCAAAAATTGTGGCAAACGTTTTCATTTATTAGTAACTCAAAAAGATTTTGTTCAAGATCTAGTCAAATTGATTGGACCTAAAAATGATCCTCCTACTGCAGTTCAAGAAAAAGTTTTGAGTTTGATACAGGTTAGTAATAATAAAGTTTAGTCCATTTAATATATGTTGTAAATTATATAAAATTGAATTGTTTTAAGATTAGTAATTTTATGAATTTTTTTTTTAACCATAATTAATTGTTTCTGATAATTTGGCATTTCTTAATTAATTATTATTTTATCTTATCTGAAAAATGTCTTTAATATATTTATTATAGTCTTCAGATATGCTTTTAATTTAATAGTGAAAATTAATTTTAATGAAACTTATTTTCAGATAAATTTTTTTTATTAATTTTGATTTGTTTTATATTAACTTTTATACAAATATAATTGCTTTAATAAATATAAAACAGGTTTCTATATTTTAGGATTTAAAAATGACACAAATCAAACCAACTGATAATGATGTCACATCTAGTTTTGATTTTGGTAGCAAAATGGCAAAAAATAATGCTTTTATGTTAAACAAAATGAAACATTATATGGTCAAGCCTGGAATACTATTTTAAATTTATATAATTATTTTAGTTGTCAAAATTCATTAGTATTATGAGATTAATTATGGGCCTTAATCTTCAATGAAATTAATGAATTATAAGAAGTGATTTTGAAAAGTTTGTCTTTTATTGAACCAACTATAGATATGTAATGATGATAATAATAATAAGTCATAAATACAGAAAATATAGAAAACACTGTTTAAAAGATATAATACAGACAACACTTGGCAGGACTTGTCACATCATTCATGAAACTATATAACATATCAAATCAAATTGTAAGCCTTTAGCACATGGAATATTTACATTGACATAACTAAATAACAAATAATTCATCAAAAACTTATGTACAAACACAAACTATTATACATCCAAGAACCATACAGTACATCACAGGTATATTAGATATACTACTAATAAACTACTAATATACATTAGATGTACTATATAGAATATATTACTAATATATTTAGAAACAACAACACACACACACACACACACCACACACAATCTATGATCAAACCATAAGTACTGACAAAATTCACCACAACAGACCAGATATCACATTTATTGACCAAACAAAATCACATGTGCTGTATAATAGATATAGCCATTAAAAACACCTATAATATATAAAATACATATATTGAGAAAGTTAGTAAATACTTAGAACTTGCCCATGAAATAAAGTGCCTATGGAGAATGGATAAGGTAGTATTGGCCAATAGTTCTTTCTTGCACAGGCATCACATCCAGTAGTAGATTGGCCCATTGAAAAATAAGGAATTTCCCAGTAGGCAATTTTCTTGGTGGCCTTTTTTACTTTTGTATATGTTATACTTTACTTGAGAAAAATAAATTAATAAACAAAATACAAGTGCTATCTATCTGTGTATTGTCTTTATTATTTATTTAGGAAAAGACTTGAAAGACATGATATCCATCTGCTGAAACAAACCAAAAATAAAAAGAATCCACAAGTATGCTCCATGAATCCAAAACAATAAAGTACACAGTTAAGAAAGTAAAATACAATTAAACATTGAAAATTTTTTAAAAGTTTTTTTTTAATTCAAACTATAAGTCACCATTATACAACTGATATGAACAAACTCCAGCTCATGGCAAACATAGTTTACTATTTGAAGTTTTAAAATGACTGGCATTGATTCAGAGATGGGCTGCAGTGGATTGGCTCATCAAAACTGACATTTATTACTTTTATAATGTGCATTTTATAACTTTAATTTGAAAATAATTGATCACAACTAGGAGCATAGGCTGCCATGATGGGGTCTATATTGGGTTAATGCTCAGCATTTCTTGGAATCAATCCTACTTTCCCATAGTATTAGTCTGATGCCTTAACTATTTTGGTCAGCTATATATATATATATACACACACACACACTTATATTTGTTAAAGATTCTTGGGGTAAAATTTGATATTACAGAAAGCAGTCAAATTAAAACATTACATAGGAAGCTTTTAAATACAGATACATGCATGAACCCCACAAAACCACAATAACAGTTTTTTATAGCTCTGTCTTGACCTTGGTTTGGTATAGCATTGGGTGCCAGTATTAACTAAGAACTCATGTGTATAATACAATTCATCAAAATAATAATAATAATAAATTCTAAAATAAACGTTAAAAATTTAAATAGAAAAAGTTTTTAACATGGATAATACCCATTGTATAGCTAATGTTTGACAAATTATCTTGGGTCAAGATAAGTTTGGGGTGGCAGCTAGTTCTTGGTAGAAGTGAATACTTTATCAGATGTATAGGAAATAAGTAATAACTAAAGTATTTGCCATTAATGTCATCATTGTTGGTTTTACTAAAAAAGTGCATGTCAATATTCAATAATAAGAACCTTAGAGTTGATTGCTTAACTCTTATTTACTGTAGAGAATTAACATACACTAAAATTGATAGTCACCTTCTAAATATTTCTGAGATGGAAATTACTAGAAATTTATCAGCTTTCAAGATGTAATTTTAAGTAAAAGTATCAAATAATGTTAATTAAAACATGGATTTGCTTAAAAGAAAGAAAATTAAAGGGAGACATACATATATTCATATACTTTTTTGCTGGATTTTTAGAATGTTACACAAATATAAAAACTTTATAAAGCAGCAGAAATGAACTTAAGTAAGCAAAAACATTAATAAGCAAATAATAATCAACAATCATTAGTTTTTTGGTTGTTAAAGTTAGAGAATTTTACCAAGTATTTTTTAATACAAGAGCAATCAAATTTCCAAATTTATTACAAGTTTTTATATAAACTAAATTTGAAAGCTTTTTTTTTTTAGCTACAAGAACTTATATTTGAAATTTAAATTTTAATACTTAATCAATAATAGTTATTATTTTCATAATATAAAAATTATAATATGCTGTTATGTTATTTTTTGCAATTATAATTACATTTTTATTTACATTTAATTACAATTTACTCAATCAATTTTTTTAATTATATATTTAGAGTTGGGCTGATGCATTTCGAGCAGTTGCTGAAATGCAAGGTGTTGTGTTAGTCTATAATGATTTAAAGCAAAAAGGCATTGAATTTCCAATGACTGATTTAGATGCAATGGCACCTATACATACACCTCAGAGAGTAAGTATTTATATTTTATAATGTATTAATCCAATTTAAGTAAAATTAATAAAAGTTAAACTTTATTGAAATTGCATAATTCTATTAAACTTAATTTTTATTAGAATTATTAAAATTAATTTTAAGTACTTAATGCATGCATGTTACTTTTTAAATTAAACATTTACTTTAAAAAGGTTTAAAAACCGTTTACAGAATTTAAAAAAATTTATATATTCTACTCAGTGCAGGATAAAGAACAAAGTTGGTGTGTTAAGAAAGGGTATGCATCCCATCCACAGTAAAATATGGTAGCAAATGATGATGCAAATTATCATCATATTTTGCATCTAGTGTTAGTCATAAACATATTTTGTTCATTGTCCAATTTTTTGGGTGGCAGAAAAAAGCACTATCATAATTTTAAGCTAAGTATTTTATATATGTAGAGTAGATTATAATAATCTTGTTTCATTTAGTTGAAAAGCATTGACTAGAAACATCATATTTAAATAGATGTATTTGATTTTAAGAGTTCTGTTTGAATGTTTGTAAAATTATATATTTAACTTAATTAAAAGTTTGTTTATGCCTCAAGCAAGACTTGTGTCTCTTGAACTGACCAAAATATTGAAAGTGTGATTTCTGACTCTTTACATAGTACAAGCAACATGACATATATTTTGAAAAGTGGCAGCTGAAAGTTTGATGTGCTATCTACTTTGGTAGATACTTCTCCTTTTTATTAAATTAAAACTAATCCTAAAGCATAGACTATTAGAAGTCAAACATGGCATGAGTCAGCTGATTTTGTGGCAGAGGAGTATACATGCAAATAGTGTGACTTTGTTCTTTATCCTGAGAAGAGTATAATTCATTTAATGTTAATTCAATAAAATATACAGTCTAGTAGAAAAAAAACATGTAATTGAAAATTAAATACTGTAAGTTTTTTAAAAAATTAACACATTGATGGGACATAAAAATGTTAGAAGGAAAATTCTTTACTTTGAAATAAATGTTTATAATATTTAGAATTAAAGTAACTGTTAATCTCTAATGTGAAACAAAAATCTAGAATATTTATTTAAATAGTGATATAGATTTATGAAAATTTTATTTTTGAATTCTGTTTGATAATTTAATCACTAAATGAAATATTCAGAATATCACAATAAAATGTATAATTCAGAATACTTTGGTATTGTAGAATTAATTAAGCATTAAATTGTTCAAATAAATAATGATAATTTTAAATTATTTCTGATGATTACTAATTTATGCAATTTAATGATTTAAAAATGTGTGCAGCAGTTTTAAATTAACTCATCATTAAATTAAATTTATATTTATTTTCTCAGCATATTCCAGCATGAAAAGTAAGCTCATCCTTCTCATTAACTGTACTCGTTAGGTTTTCTAATAAATAACAATTATTGAAATTCTATATTCTTTGGAGTTTTCTTTAAATAATAAAATTTCTCAGCATATTGAATATAACTTACATTACAGGGAAACATGACATTAATTGCAAACCACAATAATACAATTGTAAAAGAAAAAAGAACATATCAAGAGATATATCAAGAAATTTCTTAATTATCACAACAATATTAATAATAAATGCATCAATAACTACTGAAGTAGAAATGAATAATTCTTAGATTATGAGTAGTCTCTTTAATTTCACCAGTAAATTATATAGTAGTTATATTGAGAAAAAACAGCATTATCAGCTATATTAAATATATTACAAATATAGTAAATAAATGAATATAAAATAACTAATATATTAATGGATATCTAAAGTCCAAATAATGAAATAAGCTTTCAAAAATTTTTCTAAAACAGCCACAAAATTCTTTTCTATCAGTGCCAAAAAATAATCATAAAAAAATAAAAAAACACCAAAAGTTTCTTTAGGAAAACTTCAAATTTAACAGATTTTATGTGATAAGCATCCTGTTTTTGATTAGTTGAAAAACAATGACATGTTTCTGTAAAAATAAAAATGCAGCAATTAATAACAAATCATCAGTAGTTTGACAGTTTTCAAATTAAATTTATAATTTACCATAAATTTTAAAGAGGAAAGCAATATAATATTTTTGAATGCTTAATTATTGTCTTTAAATTAAAATTCAATAATTTAGATTATTTTATGTAAAAAAATGAAGTAGATGACTAGACACTTTAAATCTAAATAAATATACTATATTAATAATAAATTATACATATTAAAGATTTGTTAAATTTAATTAGATTCTAGAACATGTTATAATTTTTCAAATAAAATAATCAATCATATACAAACATAATAAAAGCTGTATCAAATTGTATGAAATAGCCAATTTATCAGTTCCATGAACAAAATCATCTACTTGTTTTTTGTTTAATTTAGAAATGAATAATAATTATATTTCCTAAATAGAAAATAAAAACAATGAAAAATCAAGAGTTACATTTTTATTAAGCACTGTTTTAAATTATTATTAGATAAATGTAAATACAGTAGCCCCTCGTTTTATCATGCTTGTCAAGAGACAAAGAAAAAGCGTGATATATCTGGCGACATGATGTAATTGAGTACTAAAAATTCTGGGCTTATACTAAATAGATTATACATACTATGGAATCTCTAACCTCTGTTCTTTTATCAGCAAGAGTTTCTGATATAAAATAAGCTTAGTTTTGTGATATTGAATTTTATTCGTGGTTATATTGTATTAATTGACGTTTACGTAAACATAGATACCACGAATGCTCATTTAGCATTATTGTTTCTTTAACGATGATATATAAAGACAACTACTGTTGATATAAAAACAAAATATCAGTTGCAATTTTATTACATAGTACTATGTTTTATAATAAATCGCTTATTAAAAATTTGTAATTTTTATTTGTCAATAAAAATTATAAATACAGTAATTGAAAATTTAAAAAATAAATGTTGAACATAGAGTATCAAAATTTATAAAATTACAGAGTAAAAATTCTCTAAAAAGCAAGTTACTACTATTTAAAAATTTTAGAATTTTCTGTTCAGAAATAAAGTAATGTTTTCTTTACACATTCCATCTGAATTTGAAATTTCACATCTTTATGTGAATTGACACAATATCTTCAATTTACATAATGGTGTGAAATTTCGAATTCACAGAAACTTGTAAATGTGAAAATAGTACTTAAAACCAATAAATAAACAATTTTTAATATCAAAGGAAACATAAATGATAATTGATCTGTCCACTTTTTTGCTTATTTAGATCTTGAGGAATTTATTGTTTCACCTGCAGTGGTATTTTCAAGGACAATGGTAGGAATAAAATACTGTATTTTACTTCAAAGAGAAGTTTAATGCAATTGGTAATTTAAAATTTATTGACTCAAGTGCTTTTAAAATTTTGGGGACCAGAAAAAGCATGATATATCAAAATCTGTGATATAATGAGGAGCTACAGTATTATCATCAAAAATATATGTTAAATAAAAAATCATGAAAGAAAAGAAAATTCATAAAGGAAGTTAATTATATATTTAACATCTTAATGAACAAATGTTTTACAGGAATATGTTGAGTTTATTTTTACTATGTATTTTAATCTTTACAGAGTGTCCCAAAACCACCTAAAATGCAACCAGTAGAGAGAGTACCACCTGTAAGTATGCTATTATTTCATATGGTAAATACTTGTATTAATTTGATGAGATTGTTTATATCTGTAATTTAACAGTGAGAATGTTTGAAAATAAGATGAGAAATTTTAACAAAAATTTTCATTATAGATTATTAAGTGATTGTTATAAAAGTATTAATAATTTTTACCAAGTTCTGTCTTTATAAACATTTTAGGACTTACTATTATTAATATTTAAATTATTCTTTATTTCAAAGAATTATTTTACTTTATTATCAAAGAATTTATAAGATTTAATTTAAATAAATGTTTGTGCTCTCCAGTCATTATTAAATTTGACTTTAAATGATGTGTGTGTGTGTGTGTGTGTATATATATATATATATATAATTCTGTTTAAGATTTTTCTAACACAAAAATATATTTTTTGTTTTGTTTGGTGTCACGACTTTGTGAATTTATAGACACTTGGCAAATTCATCTATTTAATCCATAATCTTTACAGAGACGCGTTTCAGGCTTTTGCCCTTCTTCAGTCTGTTACGTAATATACGTATGTTGTATCTGGTGGGCATCTGTCCAGCACCTTCCGCACTATGACTTCCCACTTACTTTTGCTTAGTCGTGTAATTTTCTTTTCCTCATAATTATCCAATTTGTCTTTTTCAGATCTTTCTAAGTTAATTTCGAAACGTTTCTTTCTTCGAACAGATAAATAAAAGTTTCAATAAAATAAATATAAAACTGGCACCAACTTATATAAACTTACAAAAAAGAATCCGGCAGACTAAACCTGGCGTAAGTAAACAACCAGATAAATACAACACTACTGACATTGTTTACAAAATACCTTGCACATGTGAACCACCAAAAGCATACATTGGAGAAACAAAAAGAAGATTGGAAACAAGATTAAAAGAACACATCGCGGATTTAAAATATAATAGAATAAACTCTGTTTTTTATGAACATTGCACAACTCGTAACTGCAGCATAGATAAAACTGATGTTAAAATATTACACAAAGAAAAAAATTGGTACAAAAGAAAATTTAAAGAAAGCTACGAAATTACTACAGACAAAAATAATATTAACAAGAACCTAAGCATAGAAATTCATAAAAGTTGGTTACAACTATTAAATAGAATATCTTAAAAAGTATATTTATACAGTTGTATGCGTGGCTGTGTGCAGTATTCTGGGAGGGAGAAGTTACTTGCTGTGAGACATGGGGGAAGCAGTCAAGTTAGCAGGGAGGGGAAAGTAAGTGGGAAGACATAGTGCGGAAGGTGCCGGACAGATGCCCACCAGATACAACATATGTATATTATATGTATATATCTGAAATTTATTTAAGTTTACTTCTTTTTATATACTGGAGTACTAAAAAGATATAAATATTATTTATTCATTAGAATTTCTATTATTACATTTCATAATTTTAGATACTTCCCCCCCCCCCCAAATGTTTTCATTTATTTAATTTTTTCAATAATAATAAAAATGCTGTTTTATCCAGTAATGTTTGTTCTCTTTGTTTTCTTTGCTTTTCATCAAATATTCCATTGTTCCAGTAGAAATTAATTTAAAAAAATTCTCTCTCTCTCTCTCTTTTTTCTTTTTTTTTTTATTTAAATTTTTAGTTTATTTGAATGGTCTTAAACTATTGATTGTTTATATGCTGTAGTTATACAAATAATATGATGGCATATTATATATAACATTTGCTGTTTATACAAATTAAAATTTATGATTTCCTTTAAATGTCCATATTAAAATATAATATATATTTATAAGTTTTATTTCCAAGTGATTCTATGAGGTAGCTGTCACAATCAAAATTATTTCTGTTTTTGCAGCATTCACACCTGTAATTAAATTTATCTCAATTTATCAGACCATGAAACTTAGTTATTGAACACTTCTTATAGAATTCAGATTTTAATTTAAAATTAGTCTGTTGAATTTAGAATAGAATGTGAAATAAAATTTAAATAAATAATATTGAAAATTAAAAATGAAATAAAGTAAAATAAAAACTATATTAAAAACAATAAAAATGCATAGCTTGAAGATTTATTAATATTATTATTATTATGTTGGTGGATTGTATTATCCTCAATTGAATCAGTGCCTAGGGCTATGCCAGATAAAAGTCAAGACATAGCTACTGAAAAAGTTGTTTTTGTTTGTTGTTAGTGTATCTGTATTTAAGAATTTCCTTACTATGTGACATGTAGCTGCTTTCTGTAATGTATGAGTTGTTGTTAATGCTTAATATCTCTAGACTTTCATGTATTATGTGGTATGATTCCTGTGCCAGAGAGGGCTACAGGGCACACAATAAGCACCTTACTCATTCTCCACAGACACTATCTCACAGACAAGTTCTGAATATTTTTTAGTGTATGTGTTTTATATATTATGGATATTTAGAATGGATATGTCTATGATATAAACTATTCTGTTTCCTATCATTATTAATTGATATATAATTCACCCTGTCTGCTCCCAACTTTAACTGCAGCTAGCATAATGCCAGAAATTTAAATTATCAAAGCAATGAATAAAATTATTAATGTTTAAAGCATTGGCCAAGATTGATAACAATAACTGATATGGACTGTTTATTTTGAAAGTGGTGTAAGTCCACTTTTGGAAAAAATTGAAAAATCACATAATATACATACAATTTAGTGTGAACTTTTTACTTATAAACAATTCACACTTAGCACTTTAAAATAACCATATGCTTTGATCAATTAAAAATTCATTGGTAAATGACATTGCATAACCATTGATTATGAAAGTGGTGTAAGTTCATTTTCTGCAGTCTAATTAAGCACTTGGGCTGTCCATAAGTTACATGTGCATTTTCCTTGAAACTTTCACTTCTCCTCTTGTCCCAGTTTGTCCAAGTTTGTCCAAGTTTTTGTAACCCCTTCCCCTCTTTGGATGTCCAACATAACTCAACCCCCGTTAAAACTTTCATCAACTTGTGAATGATAGATACCATAAGTAGAAATGAAAGATACAAGAAACTTTGGAATAAATATAATAAAATGCATATCTATAAAATCTATAAAATAAATGGATGTTCACTAGTGTTCAACCCCCCTTGTCCGACTTGTCTTAACCCCCTCCCTCCTTTCCAGTGTGGACATCATTTATGGACAGCCCTTAAAACACGAGTAAAACTATGAATATTACCAACAAATGTACTGTACAATTTGATGAAATGGAAAAAAATCTATGTAATGAACCCAAATGAAAAACAGTGTCTAATGGTAAGCTCATAATAATGAAACTTATCATAAAATAGTTTAACAATAAGTAAATATTTTTAATGTTCAGAATAAACAATACTATTTTATTTCTTGTTATTATATATAAACAAAATCAGAATAAAATGCAATTTGTTTCAAGTGAAATTAAGTTTTACATAATAGAATTTAATGAATTTTACAGTTCAATAATTATGAAAGTGGTGTAAGTCCATTTATGGCCCAGAAAGAATATAGTAGTTTAGTTAAATTCACACAGAAGTCTTTATGCAATCAATTTACATATTTCTACAGTCATAGAAACATTGTCAAACTTAGTACACTTTATTCATATTTTTGAATCAACTAAAATGCAAATGTTTAAATATCTCGAAAGAAGAAAAAATGGACTTACACTACTTTCAAAATAAACGGTCTATATATTGCTGATAATATGTAATCATTATCAAACCTTGTATCTTGAAAAAAGAGCTTAAAAAGTTCTAGTTGAAGATAATGAAGTTAATAACTGAATTTTGCTTACAATAAGTGAATCTTCAGTACTGTTCACTTGCCTTAAAGTGTACACTGATAAAATGAATTTTGCATTGCTCTGGCAAAACATCATTGTTACAATGTTAATTTTCATGCAATAAAGCAAACAAAAATTTTACCAGGATTCATCAAACTGAACCATAAATTACTTTCACAACTCCAAGAAGTAACACTATTTTTAATAATGATTTTATTTTTCACGTTGAAAGTGTAAAAAGCAAAGTGGTACTGTAATAAACATTCTGTTTTGAGTAGAATAGATTTTCTTCTCCTAGTAAGCAATGATGAGTTTGATCTCAAATTTTAGAACAATTCAAACATCTGATTTTAGCAGACCATTCAACTGTACTCAGAAAATAGGGGTTAAAGTTTAAGAATGCCACCTGTTTAAATGGATGTGATCTCATGCAAACAAATACAAATTAGCATATTGGGGGCATTAAGTATGGTGCAATATATCAGATGCCACTCTGATATATTGCACCATACTTAAATGGCAAATACTGTCTTCTTGTTTTGTTTGATTTGAAAATCATTTAGATCATTAATTTATTTTTGTAAATAAATTTTATTTTTATTTAACTTTGACTTTGACCCTGAAAATCATGATACAAATTTTTGTTAAAGTGAAGCATTTTCCTAGCAATTCATATTAACACAAGTTGACTGTATTTTAATAAATAAAATGCTTTTTATTTCATGAATAAGTTATATATAATTCACTTTATCATTTTTTTTATTGTAGCAGGTACAGCCACAGATTCAACCAAGTTCTGAAAATGTTACCAGTCCTTTAAATTTATTACCTGATCAGTTAGCAAAATTAAGAAGTGAACTTGATGTTGTTCAAGGTAACATGAGAGTGTTTGGTGAGATGTTAACTGAACTAACTCCAGGACAAGAGCATCCAAGTGATATGGAATTATTACAGGTAACTAACAACATAGCTTTTTTTTATATATACACATCACTTTTTAATACATATACTCGTTGATAAAAAGTTCACACCAAGAAGGAGGCATTAGAATTGAATGGAACTTTATTTGTGTGAATGTAATGACAATGTTAATAAGTGATTTTAATATCTAGCAAAGAAACAATTTCCTGTGGAATAATGATACAATTTAAAGGAATCTTTAGTATCTTGTATGAACTTTTCTTGCCTGGATACATGCAGTGATACACTTGAGCATAGATGAATACAGATATTGTGTTATCTTGTGACAGATTTGCCCACAGATGTTGCAATGTCTGCTCCAGTTCCCTTACACTTATAGATGGCTAAAACTGACATCCCATCTGGGTCCATAAATGTTTGATAGTAGACAAAATCAGAAATCAAACAGACCAAGGAAGTGTGGCAACATGACAAAGACATTCATGAGAAATCCTAATTGTCATTGCATTATCTTGCTAGAAAATGGGTTTTTGCAGCCCTAACATGAAAAGCAACATGAGGGCCCAAGATTTCCTAAACTTATGGCTGTGCCATTAATGTTCTTTGGACCACTACTGGATGTGATTGGCTGTTATATGAGACTGTTTACCAGATAGAATGCCAACAGAGGGATTAGTATGCCACTCAACAGTAAAGGCTGGATTTTAGCACTTATTATCCACACATCCATTTCCAAACAGAACCAGGATTTGTCACTAAAGAAAAAACATTTGCAGTCCATTGACCATGCATTTCTATCAGGCACTACTGCAAACAAAGCAGATAATGATGGAAATGCTAATGGTAAGTTGTTAAGGCTGATTTTTCGATTGTTATACAGGCATGCCTGACATTTGAATCCCTCCAAATAATGGGTATACTAAAAATCCTGAACATAGTGAACTTATATAAGTCTTTTTATAGGATACTGGAATATCAAGTTTAGGGAATTCTGATGGCATTATCTGGCATGCAGTTGGACCACAACTGTAATTATTTACAGACAACTGTGTCAATTTTTACAGTAATAAGAAAATTCTACCTGAGTGCATAGCTTTTTTTGTTGGTGTGTGTTTTATATATATATATATATAATGAATATTGTATGTTGAATGATCAAAAAGTAACTTTACGAATCCACAGTTTAAAAAACAAAGCATTATCAAGTATAACTCCAATGTAGGTAGGTAATAATGACACAGATTAGCACACTAAATGATTGGAATAAATGTGAGACCATTGTAAATATAGCATTTCCAAATGATGTCAAAATTAAAAAAGTAGATTTTGCAAAGGAGACCAAATAGTTATTGGAATTTTTTTAGATCACAAATATCAATCTGTTTAAATTCATCATTAAATAGTAATAGGTAATGAAGGTATAAAGACAGTTTCATGTTCTTTCAGAAAACCATGTCATGTACTGAACTGTGTATTTGTTACATAAGTTTCAATGGAAGATCATTTATCATTTTTAATACAGCCAGATGTGTTTATCAACGTTTGAAGGAATACATGTGATTACTATTTTATTATTGATAAAGTGAATGATGTTGTTGCAGCAACAGGGACAGAAATTTTTTGAGAATGGGATGAACTAGTTTTTTACATATTGCAATGAATATCTAAATGGATTGGGTGATATTGTTAAGAAGTAGCATATTGTTTGCAGATAAATCTCATACAGTTTAGTTTCTGTGCTATTGGCTTTCTAAACTTAAATTTTGATCATACCAAGTAAATATTTTTTGAGTAAGAATTGTTGTTGTAATAAAAAAGAATTTAAATGTTTATTATTATTTTCAGATATAGTCAAACCTTGGTTTACTAACTTAATTCAGTCCAAAAAATTATCCACACTCCAAAATATTAGGTTTCAATTGCTCTGATTTAAATTAATTAATTAATTTTTATTTTATTTTTAATTTTAGTTTCAGTGTAAAAACCAGAGTTTCAGTTATTATTTTATTATTTTTAATTTTAATTAACTGGCTATCTAGTATTAATAAATATTATATTAAGCATTAATATTATAATATATAATATATTAATAAATTTTTGTTATTTAATTTGAGTTAAGCACCTTTAAATATGAATTATTGGATGTCATTTAAATTACACGAATGTCAATTAATGCGGTTTTTATTAATTAGTTTGATTTAAATTGAATTGTGATGTGTACTGAAAACCAAAAGTAATATTTTACCTACAAGCACATTGAAATCTAATTTGAATAACATCATCAATGGTTTGTGTTGTGACATCTAATGATGTGAGGCTAATCTCGGTGCCACTACTGAATTGATAGTCCTGTTGTTGATTAGTTGGGCCATCGACTTTCTGTAACATAGGAAGTATAGGAAGTTGACCATCAGTGGCTGGTTTTGCTGAGTAGCTTGTTCGGAAATAGAGTTATTGTACCTAAACCAGTGCAAATATGACTTTCAAAATTTTGTTCTTAAATCCAAGGTTTGACTGTATATTTCTTAGAACAATTATTAAGTGATTATATTAAAATGTAAATATTATATCTAATTAATTTAAAATATTAATCTGACTTTTAATCAATTAACTTTAAATTTACAGGATTTGCAGAAGACATGCCATTGTATGCAAAGTAGAATTGTTGAATTAATAGATAAAGTTGCAAATGAAGAAGTTACAAGTAAGAAGTTTTATATAATTTTGTCTTAATTCGTTGTTTTTTATTTTTATTTTGTATTTAATTCTATGTAAGTAATGTGATAAAAAGCATCTGGGTTTTTTAAACATATCTTTGGAATTATTTGAATAAATTATTTACATAGGTTTGAATAGATATTAAAATTTGATAGTAATTTTTTCTTTTCTAGTTTATTACCTTTTCTTGTAGAATGTTTTTAATATATTTAAGATTTTTATTGATTTGCTTTTATAAGATATGTAAATCTACAGGAATGTTTACCATTTCTATTTACAATACTTTAAAAGTACTTTTAAAAACATTTTTTATATTTAATGATTATTTTATTTTAAAGAATTTTGTTTAAATATTGACGATTCCAAATGTAGACATCAATTTAATCCAATTTTTAAGATTAATGCCAAGTGATTGCTAGATTATATCGGGCTATATTAATGCTACTTTCAGTAATTAAATGTTAAGTAATTTGACCTACAAGTTTGACATTTAATTATTAATGGTAGCATGAATATAGCATAATATAATCCAGCAATCATTCATCATCGTAAAATCAAGTTAATCAATGTTTATACTCGTATATGTATAAAAATATATATATATATATTTTTGCATGCACACACACAACACCATGCTGGGGTAAAGTGATAGCCAGTTGAGCACCATGCAGGGGGTTACAGGCCCTGGGTGCTGAAGACATCCCTAGTCAGTGTCATGAGTAACCAGTATGGTTATATCTAAATTAATAATTCTGGAAGTGAAGATTGGATGGGAAGTTCAGGTTGTATGACTGGCAATGCATCCACACGGCAAGAAGGAGTTCTGGGTTTGAGTCCTGCTTCAGACCAATTCTTCTCTTCCAGAGCCTTCTAAATTAATCATTAAATGTTAATTTAATTATAAATATTAAATTTATTAAGAAATGGCATCTAGTGCCTAACTCTAGGCCAAATTACTTGACATTTAATTATTAATAATAGCATTAATATAGCCTGATATAATCTTGCAATCATTTGTAATATTGCTGTCATCTTATTTTGAGAATAATGTTTTATTTTGGTCTTTTAGTTCTTTCTGAAAGTTAAAATATTTTATTTTTTATGTTTTTGACAGCATTTTTATATCACTGTTTTATATTTAAAAAGTAATGAAATGTTTATCGTGATAAAATAAAATTAAAATAATATAATAGCTAGTTAATTTAATAATGACCAAATTAATGTTATTTATTTATTATTCAGAAAAGTATTTAAATTGTTTAAAATACAGAAATTAAAAAAAATATACATGAAAATTAAAAATGTAAAAATCATTATAAATTCAGATACTGAAAAATTTAATGACTTTTCAGTCTACAAAAAGTCATTAACTTTTTCATAAAACAATATTTCCTTATCTTACTAAGATTTTTTAAATTAATCAGTATTTTATCTCATCTTCAATGATTATATATATAAATATGATAAATGAATTTGCCTGTCTGAATTATCTATAATTCTTTCTAAAGATAAAATAGATAATAAATTTTAGTTCATTACTTTTAGCAAAAACTGATTCCAAAGTTAAGAATTTTGAAATTATGTTTCTAGTTATCAGTTAATAGGAAAATCAGTACCTGATATTCAGATATGTTTTCAAACATGAAAGAAAAATAAAACCAAAACATATTAAAACATTACAAGATTCTGTAAAAATTAAAATAAGTGACAGTTTTAAAACTAAATAATTTAAGTATAGTAGAGTCCTAATTATCCAAGCTTCAATTAACTATCCAAGGCAAACCTATAAGTGAATATACTACTTTCTTATACTTTAATTCATAAAAAAAAAGTTTAAAACAATAGCATATATTACAAATTGACTTGTTTCTGTTGTCTTTTATTATTTAACTTCAATGTCAGATGTTGAAATTATATAATTATATTAAAACATGACATTCATATTAAAACATAACTACATTATTATACATTCCTTTTCTTAAAATTATTGTATATATTAGCTGTATAATAAATGATGTAAAAAATTGTTGTTCTTACATATAATTAATAGTAAGGTATAAAAAAAAACTTAAAAGTGATATATCATGTAAATCTTTTATATTTGTAATATTTTCATCTTAAATTATCATTCTCATCCATTTTATTCAAGTTTTCAGTTATCTGAAGGTGGCAACAGTCTACATTACCTTTGATAATTGAGATTTATGCAGCAATGTAGTTGTACCAGGCACTGCCCCATTTTTTTTAACAGGGCACCACTACTGTTTTTTTAAGTAGGGCAAATCCTTTTTACTTTATTTACATCTAGGTTGGAATTTAGACTGTATTTTGGCCAAAAAACTGAGAAAATTACTTCCAGTTTTTTTTGTACTGATTACAAACATATAGATCATTTTTGGCACATTTAAGCTGTTTGCAGATATTGCACCACAAAGTTGCTCTTTGTCCATACAAAATTCTGTAGACAGTGGCAATTCAAACTCAGCACTTGTTAGGGCTCTGACACTTTTTAATTTACTACTACACGCTTAGTTTTACTGTGTCTTCATAGAAATTATATTTGATTAGAATAAAATTTATTTTATTAATTCATATCAGTACCTGATAAATCATTTTAAAAAGAGTTTATTAGACACTGATAAATTATTTTGATAGTTTTTGTTTTTTGTTATAAAATAAAGAAAAAATCTGAATCAACCACAAATTTTGGATCTTCTTTATTAATGTTGGGAAATTTATGCACTGTACCATTGACTTTTTTTTCTTTTATCATTTTTTCAATCTGAGTATTAAAATTATTTAAGCAAGAAAATAATAATT
Source organism: Centruroides vittatus (assembly GCF_030686945.1). NCBI lineage: Eukaryota > Metazoa > Arthropoda > Arachnida > Scorpiones > Buthidae > Centruroides > Centruroides vittatus. Next base: position 1,832,048 of record NW_027122690.1, on the reverse strand, counting down.
TAGTTAAAGTTAACATAGTTTGTTCATTCATTCATTAGAACCGGAATTATTTACAGATTAATGTTTTGGAGACTCAAGCCATTGTCAGTTCATTCAAAAAAAAAAAAAGAAGGCCGTTATTAAAAAAATTTTTTGAATCCATTCAGAACTGAGCTGGATCTTGACTTTAAATATTTTATTTAAAATGTTCATTTTTCTTAGTTTTATGTTTAAATATTTTAACTTATAATAAAAGCAATTTAATCTAATAAAGAAATAGATTTACTTTATTTTTTAATGAAACAAATAAATAGAGATTATATAAAATCATAAATATTCACAAATTTTTCCTCTTACTAAATTTCAAAAACTAAATTTTTTAATAATTAGCAGCATAGAATTAAACTATTTTGTTTTAAGCACATTAGATGATAGTTTTGCACAACCTAATTATTTTCAAAAATATTTCAAATTAGAATTACATATAGATTTAACTAATTTAAATAAAATTTATGTAAAACAAAAATTAATTTTCTTAAAATATATATTTTTTGATTTTGCAATAAGTAAAAAAGTAAACAATTTTTAAATATTTAGGGATTAAAATATAATGTCAGTTGTAAACTGTTGTAGTATAAAAGCAAATAATGATCATCTTAACAAGTATTGTCATGGATTAAACAAAAATATATTTTTCTCCTGAGCTGAAAAATCTATAGTTAGTTCTTTTTAAAGCTTAAGATTTAAGCTTTAAACTTTATCATTTTATAAATTACTATAATTTAATATTTCCTGAACTTAATAGTTAAATTAATTTTCTTTGATTATCAGCTTCACATTGCAAAATTTATCAAATGTCAGCCAGATGACTATCACTATGACTTAGATAGTGATAGGCACATTTTTAGTGATAAATTTTGAAATATATATATCATGACATCATCTCCCATTTTGGCCCACCAGTGGCTAAGCAGTTCCATTCCCTGAACACTGGGAGTTCAGTCATAGGTTTGCGCTTTGCCAAGACAGGCTAGCTACGTGGAGTTTTCCGGGTTTTCTCCACATCTGTAACGCCTGGGGGCCAGTTACCCTTAAAAAGACCTCCTGGAAGGCATCCCCCAGGCAGATCACTCAAGTGTTTTGTTGCCGTAACTTAACAAACAAACAAACATCTCCCATTTCTCATCCTTGCTTGCTATTCCTACTGCTTGTCAGACCTGTGTGTAATCGACAAAATTCTGGCTTGCCATATAATCTCAATGTACTGACAATTCAGGTTAACAAAGCAATCAATCAGTTTTACCAAACTGAAAGACTATGGTGTCAATCTAATTTAAACTTTCATTATTAAAATATCTTTGTTCAAAATGTTTAAAAATCTGTTAAAGAAACTTTTCTTGAATGTTAAACTGTGTTTTGTACAAAAACACTTTTAGAAAAATAAAAATTGTGTTTTTAGTGAACTTTCTAGAATTGATTGTGTTTATGCAGAAAGAACCTGCTTGATAATTTAATAACATATAATGAAAACATTTTATAATTTTTTAGGTTATTTTAACTTTTTATTTAAAATAAATCATCAATATCATCATCAGTAATGTTATTTTATAATATTTCAGATGAATTACTTAGAGTGAATGATGAACTGAATAATCTATTTCTTCGATATGAGCGATTTGAAAAGAAACGTACTGCTGTGAATCAAAGTGGAGCATCACCTGTACAGAACAAACAGGTATTAATCTAGAAAATCATTTTTTGATATTTATAATAAGAAAGTTTAATTTTTTTTGAATTAATCAAACTTTACACAGTGTGCACATTAAATAACAATAATGATTATTTTACAGATATACTGTAAAATAAAACTGTGCAAAATAGTACATCTGTTTAATTCCTACGGTATGCGGTTTTCAATGAATAAATGCACTTTGTGATAGCACTGTTAATACTTATATATATATATATGTAATTTAAGTGAGATCTCAAATCTCATTAACAATTTAAAATGGAACAATGAGCAATGATAAAAGTTTTCTTTTATCTGAGTAAATCTGCTTCAAAAAAATTTAATGATCTGAAAATGGCATACAGGGATGGCTGTATATAACATACTTGAGATTTTAAGTGGTTCAGATGAATTCAAGATAGTATGGATTCAATCCACAGCCAGAAGAACTGTTTCAGTACAGATCGATGAAAATATGGAAAAAATTTGTGAGTAGCTCAACGGCAATCATTGAATTAACATTTATTCAACAGTCATTATTATATCATATCAAGCAATTTTGGAATCAAGGCACTAGACAAGTGAGAGATGATCATTTTGAATAATGACTGTTGCTGCATAAATATGCATTTACATATTGTGCATTAAACATGATGCAATTTAAAATCTACTACATTCCTCAAACATCTGTCAGATTTGACACAGGTAGATAATTTTGTTTCCAAAATGAAAAAATAAGTTGAAAGAACACTAGTTCAACTTGGGAGTGAACCAGATGAATATGATTGCCAAGCTTAATGCTAGCCATATCTTTAGATGCTTACTAGTGATGGTTTGAAATTTTGTGCAAACACTGAACATTGTATTCAGTTAAGGAGAAATTATATTGAAAACAAACAAAATTGCACAATACAGGGCTGCAATTTTTAGTCATATTTTTAATTTATTTAATTTAAAATATATGATTGAAATCTCAAATTATTAGTGACTTGCCCCTATACATCATACTTTTCCTGACAACAAGAGTCATAGACAACCAATCATCTATGTGACTCCATTCTGGAGAAAATTTTTGAATTAAAATCACGTGACTTCCAGTCTACACTGGAAGTCACTAATAATAATAATTGTATGGACTTTCAGTTTATACTGGAAGTCCATACAATTATTATTATTACTACTGATGATCAAATGAAAAGAGGACTTGTGAGGAGTTGGCAACTTCATCAGTTAATTAAGCCATAAGTTATTACTATTGGTGGCTGACTTGCTATGAATTTCTGACTTTCAAGAGTAATTGACCCAAGTCTATTATTATTATTATTATTTAAACTAAATGTTGCATAAAATGGAAATGCTTTATGCTACAATTTTCATAATGGAAAGTTTTGTAAAGAAGAAAAGTTACTAAAAATTAAGGCAATTGATTTACTTGAAAATGTCCCAAATCATGTGCATCTAAAAATGTTTATATTCAGAAACTTTTTGACAGTCTAAGAGTTTATATGTAAGAAAAAAAATAATTAATTTGTAAAATATCAATTGCTGGTAAATAGGTTTAAAATTAAATTGAAGACAGTCTATTGAAAAAGGAATCACCATTTATTCACTTTCGCTGTTCTGGAATACAAACTTTTAATGACCGACCTTTCATTGTAGGCTACTTGGCCATCAAAATTAAAACTTCCTCTAAAAAACAAAAAATATCCAATTAAAGACATAAAAGTTTTAAAATCCAGACCGGTAAAGCCACAGGCATCATTATTCATTTTCCATCCTTACCACTTGGGGACTGTACAGCTTTATAACTACTAGAAACAAGCACTGGTAAATGTAGATTTTTCAGCTGCACCCTGGTATGAACCTTTTTAGAATAATTTTAATTCAATTGATGAATATTACCAGATTTAATCAGTTATTACATAGCATGACTTACTGCACACTATCACATGACTGTTAGGTGACTATAAAACTATTCTATTATGAAGTTATTAATGACTGAAAAAATACTTGAAATCCCATTAAAAAACTGGTAGAACCAGGTTGAAAAATAAAGTTTAGCAAAAATAGTAAATAAAGAATATTGGAAGCAGACTGGAATAAAACTCAGCATATGAATGCAGTTCACTATACAGACTATAACTACACAACATTTGGATGAAGCAATGTCACCGTGATAATAAATTGGGAAAACAAGCATTATTACAGAAAAAGGCTTTGAACTTTACTTTTTGCATTAGTCATTGCATCTACAATAATTTGGCTGAATGTTAGAGCATCTTTTAGCAGTGTCAGTTCAGTGAATATTAAACAAAGTTTGAAGAAATTACAGCTTGAAAATGTTAAAAATTCAATAGTTTTTAACAACTATTAACACTTTTAAAAAATTAAAAATAATTTTAAATAAAAATTCTTATAAAAATTAACTTGGTAAACTAAAAATGCTTAAATAAATTAATAAATTGAATTAACTAAAATACAAAGTATAGATTAATATTTTTTTGTGTTATTTACTCAATATAAAAACTCCAAAATGCTAAAGTTAGGTATAATACTTTTGTAAAGTTTCTAATTTCTAAATTAACATATAAAGTATAACTGGCTTGTTCAAGTCTTTATTTTTGTTTTAGAGAATATTATAAAAACTGAATGTTATTAATTTTTATCATTTTAAAATTATTTATAGTCACCACCACCACCACAATCTGAAGGAAAGCCTTTAATTGATTTTGGAGAGAATGAGGGCACTAGTGCTGATGACATACATAAGCAGCTAGCTGGAATGGGTAACTAAATTAATATTTGTTTATAATTATATGATATTTTTACATAAAGCCTGGCTTAGATAATTCTAAATTGAATCAACAGAACTTTATTCCTTTCAACAATTCTTTCAGGATTAAAATGTTTTATGAATTTGATTTTGTGATAATGTATTTTATTATTGTTTATTTAATGTGAAAGATACTTTCTCTAGAAAATATAAGTTAATTAAATAGATGATAGTTTTCTTCAAAGACCTGCACTAAAATAAAATTCCAATAAGTGTGTAGCATTGGTTAATTATATTTTTGTATTTTAGAAAGAATGTTATATTTCTCATACTTAGCAAAGAATTTTGTAATTTTGTTTTATATTAATTATAATAGGTCATTATAATCAGTATGTACCTATTTGGGTATGCCAAAGGTCATACCAATCAGAAAAAAGTGTTAATAAAGTGATATACTTCATAGTGACTGACTTCTTAGCTTGTCTGTATTCTTAATGGTGTAATAAGTCTAGCTATAGTAGGCTATTATTAAGCTTATAGTTAATAAAAACAAACTATTTGTGTAAGGAAAGAATATAATAGAATAAAAGAAAGGAAAATGTAGAACTTAGAGTATATGACCATTACAAATGGGTAAGAATGAAATTTAGCCAAGATGGGAAATATAATTGAGCAATAGAAAACAGAAAAAACAAGGTAATGCAGTTTAAGAGGCTGAACGAAATCTAGTGGAATTCCAAAATCTCAAAAAGAAAATGGAATACAAAAGAACTTGTTAAGAAGTTTTTGAAGGGACCACAGTAAAAACTACTTAGGTGGGAAAACTTATGCAGGAATTTGTATATTCAGTTTTATTTCAATATCAAGGTAATAAAACATAGCATAATATAGCAAAGTAGAATAGAAAATGCACTGACTATAGCAGGTACACTGTACTTAAGTGTCTGGTGTTGATACGACATGTCAACAATTAATGGATAGGAAGTATGGTCAAAACAATAAGACCCCAGCAAAATTAGTAACCAACTCAGGTGTGCAGGTGTTTGATATACAATATGGTGAATATCTGGAGTTACTTTATTAAAACTTTACTGTTTTTATAAAGTAACTCCAAATAAAGTTATGATGAGGTAAAAGATTACAATTTGTCTCCAGTGAAACTTCTTAAGTGGGTAAAATATTGTTGAAGAACCAATATTTTGCAATTTCTTGCATGGGAAAACTTGTTATGCTGGAAATTTTAACACACATCTTATGGTGTAAATGCTGGAACTGGAAAACTTGGACTTCTTATGCAGGTAAACTCTTCATGCGGAAGTTTCTTAAACAGGTTGTACTGTATATGTAACACCATAATGAAAAGCGTATTATGTATTATATGGAACCAAAATGTAGGAAATATCAAAAAATGAAAGCTGGCTAAGTGCAGTTGAAATGGTTACACTGACTACATTGTGGAGATTATTTGTGCACAAAAAAAATGAAAAAATTAAAGACATAATGAACTTGATTATTGGACGAAAAGAATTGATTATTGATGAAATACAGCATGATGTAAAAAGAGGGCAGTTAATATGATATGGTTACACAAGGATACAAATACAAATTGTCATGGATAAACATGAAACAAAACCACAAAAAATGAGAAAGACCTGGGAAGAAGATATAGGAAAAATGATAGGAGAGAAACACATCAAGAAATGAATATGAATAGAATAGAATAGAAAAAATGTCTAAAAATCAGAAGACATCGGATTCTAGAAACTAATTAAATATTTATAATGTATGTATTTGTAGAGGAGGAGTTGTATTTACAAATAATAGAAAAATTTTATAATATTGTACAAGACTTGTTTTTTGGTCCATCCAGCTTTAATAGCTGGTATGGACCAAATTTACAGAGAGAACATGAAGTATTATAGTCAATGTAAAAAAAGGTGTAAAATCATAAGGACAGTTAATAAAAGTTAATAATGGGAGTTATGAACACAAATGCATTGTAGAAGTAATAGATACACATAAATCAGCCAAAACAGTTAAAGAAAAATATCTGGCAAAGTTATATACAGGGTTCCTACGCACCTGGAAAGTCAGGGATTTTCATTAGTTTCGGAAAAAGTCATGGAAAGTCAGGGAATTTGTCGAAAATTGTCAAAAAGTCAGGGAATTTGTCGAAAACTGTCAAAAAGTCAGGGAATTTGTCTCCTTAACTGCCTTGTTGATTTCGTTTGCTGAATATGGCTGACTAAGCGTAGCCATCTGCAGGCGGCAAGAAGTAATGCTGCAATCTTTAATAAGAAAATATACCAGAATCCGTTTGAATCGAAATGGCTCTTTTCACCGTTCCGAAGCCATATAATTTTACAGTTGTGGATTAATAACAGGATAAACTACTATTATGTAATAGTGTTTAATTTTTAATTTTAATAATTCAGCGATTATAAAAAGATGAATTTGTTAATTAGAATAAAAAATAACTAATTAAAAATTAGTTTACAAACTTTTAAAACTTGAAATCGTAATTTATTACATTGTTCACTTCAAAATAGCTAAATAGATCAGTAAAAATCCGTGATTTAATTGTTTTTCACGTTTAAAACATTACTATACAACATAAAAAGTTATAAATAGCTACCCGACATTTACAGTAAAATGCTGGCGCCGACTAGTAGTTTTTTACATTTGTTGTTACAACTTTCCTTGAAAAGAACTGTACTGCAAGCGTATTTTTCCCCCTCTCCCGTTAATTTCCGCAACTTCGATACATAGTTTAATAATTAGTTTAACAGAAATGATGTTGGGTAACAAATATCCACTGATTTTGGCAAATTTAGGCATCATACTTGTAATAGATAGACTGTAGTTATCGTTTTGAAAATCAACTAGGTAATCCGATAGTTTAACCAATGTTAACTTGCTTATAATTAATTATAAATTTAAAAAGCTGGTAAATTTTAAAAAAATTAATTAAATTACTAAAAAATTAAAATAAATTTGATTATCTTTTGTGCGAAACAACAACAAAACAATTTTTATAGTTATGTTGCAAAAGAAAAAGATTTGTAGTTATGATTCTATGCGCTGAACTTCTATATTTTATTAACATATAATTGTAATTTCGTTTGATGTTTATTTCTGTACACTCAAACCTGTTTTTGTGCGGTATATGAAAATTTCAATCAAATTGGAACATAATTGACTTCTGTAAAATTTTTTAAAACTCTATTGGATGTTTTCTTTGACATCAAGTTTTTTTCATTTCTTATTAAGTAAAATTTTTTTCTCTTACCTTTTTTTCTGTCCCATATTTAATAGCATAAAAATCAGAAATATTGTGTTAAATGTAGACTGCAGGTGTGAAATTTCACGCCTTGTTAATAAAAGAATAACACTTCCTGCAGCTATATTTATCAAATAAAAGTATTTTTAACAATTACTTTTAACTTTTTATATAGTTTTTCTGTAAAACCACTTTTTGGGAGGGTGTTTATTTCGCGGGAATTATTTCCCGGCAAATTTTTTAAATGTTAGATTCGTATTTAAGTGGAAACAATTGATATAAAAAATAAACTTCTTAGAGGATTTTTACCCCATTAGGGATTGCAGAAAAAGGCCCAAGGAGTTAAAAAAGCAATTCCTAGTTATTTCGTACGATTTTGAGTTATTTTCCACGTGAGACTTTTTTATGTGGTCCCTATTCATCGCATTAAAAAAAATACTTTTTGTGTTGCGAAAACTATTTTTTATAGCTACTCGTGAAGTTTCCTGCGATTTTTTTTTTTTTTTTTTTTTTTATGTGGTCCCTATCCACCGCACAAAAACAGGTTTGAGTGTATTTATTTTATTTTATTTAAATTCTATACATTTTAAGAATCCTAATTTTCGTAATACTATGACGTCATAGGAATACAAGTCTCACTAAAATAGAAAAACGTAAAAAAATTAAATTATTAGATGAAAAAAAGGAATGAGTAAAAATTTTTTTATAGAAACTTGAGAAATAGTCAAGACAGTGCAGCTCTCAAGATCGATCATTTGGATTGGAGTTGAATTTTCCATTGTTTGAAAAGATGATGAATACTTCTGTGAACTCGGATTCTTCGATTGATGTAAGTAAATCGGAGAATCCATTAGATCCCCAGATCCCCATCATAAAGCATGGGTGATGGTCTGAAACCAATCCAGGGAATGATCGAGGGCTACCTTTTCCTTCCACAAATTAACAGTTGCCTTTCAAAAGGAGGACTTTTCTAACTCAGGAAAAACACGAGTGATATATGTTAGTGCTAGACATCAAACAGAAATCAAATGAACTTTCCTTTCCGGATTGTTCACTGAACATTGCTCCAGATTCCACTACTGCCACTATGAACTTAAGACGAGAAACGAAGACAACATTAGCTATATTGTAAGCATATTTTTACAATAAACGGGTTAAATGGTAAAGAGGTGTCTTTGTCCGTCTGTACCATGTTTCCCACATACTTAATAGTCCCTCAACTTTCCAGACGTTGGGAGAATTAACTTTATCCCCTTTATTTTCCCAAAGGGAAAGAGTCATCATATCTCACAAGTGAAATGCAAAGTTTCAAATCTTATGTTCTAATTGACATTTGAAATTATGTTAAACCTGAGGAAGGCTATTTAAGATTGCTGAAAACATTAGTTCATTTATTAAAATTTGCTATAAAAGTGAGAAAGATGGTTTGTGATATGATTTGCAATAATTATAAGATTTGTAATTAAGGGTTAAAATAGATAAATTTTGTCTGCATTCTTAAGAAAATTTTATGCAAAGACAAAATTTAATGCGAAATTAAATAATAAATAAAAATTATTAAAAATAATTATTAAAACTCTGGCCTTTACACCGAAACCATAATAAAAATAGCGACAACGAAACATTTTTTTTCTTTTAATGAGTTGCCAATTCAGCTAATTTTTTGCTAGATTTAGTGGATTTGTTAGAGAAGCTATAGTAAAAACTTACACCTATCCCTCTTTATATACAATCTATTTTTACGCCGTTTTAAAATAATGTGGTTGACAAAAGAAAACTATTTCTTTTTTTACATGATGGATTTTTTTTTGAGGGAACAAATGCTTTATTTGAACATTTTTAAATTTAACTTTTTGTTAAAATTATGTTGCTGTTTAAAAAAAGTTACTCTTTTTGTTGAAAGATTTTAAAATTGTGTGTTTCTAAGTCAAGAGTTCATTTTAAGTACAGTACAGTACTATTTGTATATCAAAGAATACTGTTTGTTGATTTTATGCTATCTTGTATTTACTAGATTTACATACAAATAATATTGATAAATGATGATAAAATAAAAAGCTCATGTTTCATTTGTAAATTGCTTATTTTTTCATTACATAGAAGTTGTGGATTCTATCATACATTTTTCTACAGGATGTATGCATACTGTGTTTTTTTAATGTGGCAGTCTTTGAAACATACAACTAGGCAAAAAGAGGGATAGATATACTCGATGTTCGCAGTAAATAAAATGCTGTTTTATTATGTCAATATTCCACACCGTAAGAAATGTGAGGGTCAGGGAATTTGGACAAAGTTAGTCAGGGAAAATCAGGGAAAGTCAGGGAATTCAAAACAAAAATTTGAGTAGGAACCCTGTATATAATGTGAGAAAGCATGTTATAGTCTAGAAAAGTAGAATTAAGATTTATGAAACATTTAAGCAGTCCAGTTGAAACACACCTGAAATATTTATACTAATCAGTATTCAGTATTTTAAGAAAAATATATAATTTATCTTATATTTTATATGTAGTTGTTTTTTTTTCTTTGAAAGTTCTAATTAATCTTAGAATGACAAAGTAACTGATGTTTAAGCAGTACTGTGTGCTACAATATTTATTTAAATTGTAACATTAAATAATTTTGTAAGCAGTAAAACTAGAAAAAGAAATTGACTTGTGAAAAATATTTATTTCAATAAATTAACTATCTTGACATTTAAATTTATTATTGAATAAATTTGTAAGTTGAGAAAAAGAAAAGACTTATTTTTATAATTAATTTGATTTGTGATCAGAAATTTTATTCATTTTTATGATACATTTTAGAATATTTGTGTGTGCGCAAATATTGTTTGAATGTTATGTGAAGAAAACATTAAATTTTTACAAGTAAACACATGATTTCATTAAAATTACGATTTTATGTATTTTCTTTTTAGGTGTAGGATCTGCAAGTGCTTCTGTTGCCTTAAGTCAAATAAATACAGTAACAGCAACAAATAAAGCGCCAACCCATTCAAATGATGATTTTGATATGTTTGCTCAATCAAGAAATGTAACTTATGAACAAAGTAAATCAAGGTATTCTATTTTATATTATACATGGATAATTTTTTTAATAGATAAATTTATGTCAGATTGTTATATAGAATAAATAACAGAAATAGTGGATTTTTTTTCAGTATTTTTGTTATTGCCATTCACAAATTGATAATTACATAAAATCATAATTTATGTAAAATATTTTATAATATATTTAAATTATTATTCTATTTGTTTTCTAGTGGAAGTACCTATGCAGATAATGCCAATCCCGATCAGGTGGGTGTCACTCTTACTTCTTTAACAAATGCTCGGACCCAAGGTGTTGAGGTTAGAAATTTTTTATTTTGAATTGTTATTACATTATATTTAATTATAATTACAGCTTTACCCAAATAAAATTAATATTTTGAGTGATTATTAAATGCTAAATTACATTAGATACAAAATGTTGATTTATTAAATTGGATCAAAATCATTAGCATTCCTTTCACCCCTTGTTAAAAGTGCATTGATGAATTCAACAGATTAACTACAGTAGCGAGTTCATCCTTGTTGCTTTATATAAAAAAATAGGAGAATTAAAATAAGTTACTTTTTAAACAATTGCAAATGCTCTCTTGTAAAATAGTTTTAAATTCTCCAAACAAAATCAAACTCTTATTCTATCAATATTCATGGCTGAGACAAAAATAGCCATTTTTTTCATACAAAAAATAAAACTACTTATAAAATAAAAATGTTGGCAAATGTTTTGTTGTCAATCAGATGAAAATTTTAAAAATGTACATTTTAATATTAAAAACAATTGAATTATTATTTTTCATTACTAGATAAATTTTTACTAGTGACTACCGGTACATATAAGATCAAATACAGCCTCTTCGTCATTGTGTACCGGAATTTTGAAGGTTGAAGAGGCTGTATTTGCCTAGATAAATTTTAAATTGAATAAAATAGATAGGAAACGTTACTTAGATACATGACATCAATTTTATATTACTTTTGCTGTTTCAGAATAAAAGTATGTTTCTATTTTATATTAGATTTGAATATATTAGTGAGACATTTTAATTAATTATAATGGATCTGAATTTATAAGTTATGTAAAATTTGTATTTTATAACTAAAAAAGAAGGAATAAATTGTTTGAAAAATTTGCTGATTAAGCGGAAAACATTTGCAAAAGTTTTATTAAAAATTTTTATATTAAAAGGGAATTTTTTCATATTCAAGGCATGTTACTTGTGATTGCATTTATGATTTATAAATTTGTAATACTTCAATCTTATTGTTAAAATAAGATTTCTGAAATAATAATAATATTTTAAAATTTCTAAAATTATTTTAGTATTAGGAAATAAATCTCATTATTGAATTACTAATAGATTTAAAAACTTGCATTATATAAATGTGTGTTTAAATATTTTCTCTTTTGTTCTAAATCGGTCAGGGAGAAGAAAATGTAACTAAAGAGGTAAGTTTTTTAAAGGGTGTGTTTTGCTATTTGGAGACTTCTATTAACACTAAAAAATATGAGTTAAAAAAAATTAAGTTTTTTCCTCTGTGTAAATGGATATTTGTATTACATTTTATTCAAATGAAAAGTTCTTGTTTATATGATAAATTTTTAAAACTTCTAAAATTATATTTATTATTACAATCAATTTCTCATTTTCATATATAACAATATACATAAATATTCAAAATAAACATTTATATTAAACATACAACTTATTCTTTTATAATTATAAATGATCGTTTTGATTAATGAAGAAATATGATTACTTTTTACAATTAAATTTTTTTATGCACATTATACTTTTGTTTAGAGGCAATTTATGCCAAAGCATTTAGCATCAGTTTTGCCTTCATATATCTTACATGTACAGCATTATGAAATTTTAAGCCCTATCCTTGTTTAATTGCTAATATATGGCAAATATTCCTAATTCTTGTATGATTGATCAGAACATTAGATAATTCAGATTTAGATGTTTATATTCACTGCAATTGTGAATAGTGGTTTACAGCTTTATTGACAAATTTTGATAAGTAAAACCACAAAAATCAGGAAAATTAAGTCCATATGCAATATATCATGATTTTTTTTTCAAAGTCTGAGGTATTATTCTAAACTTCAATTGAAAATATATTTTTTTGATATGAACATACATATTTAAACTTTACATGTCTTATAACATTAAAGAATATCTCAGATCTAAAGTATGATGAATCTGATAAATTTCAATTTTTCAGTGAAAATTATAGTAAGATGGTAGTGCCATGTATTATTATATATCAAAATTACATTCTCTTGTTAAAATCATTATGATCTATGGACATTTATAAGAATTAAACACACATTTAATTCCTGTAAATATTTAACTAACATTTTAATTATTTTTATTTTTTTAATAATAATTTATGCTAAAAATAATTTAATTCTGTTTGCTCTGTAGTTGTTATTTATTGAAATTTATTAGATATATGCAAAATTATACAAAATTAATTTTAAACAATAGGTATTATTTCCTCTCAATCAACTTTTCTGTCTTATAAGTTTGTAATATTACAAAGCATTGTGCGTGAAAAATTTTTAAGATGTAATTTTTACTGTTAATGTTATTTTCATTACAATATGGTACATGTAAAATTTTAATTGTTGTATATATTATTTTATAAAATATAGATAGTCCCAGAAACCATTTCCACAAATTCGTTTAAAACGAAACCAGAAAAAGAACGTTTATAATAAAACAAAAGAAAATGTAGACCTAACAACATCTGCAAAGTGAGGAAATAAATTGGAATTACGTAACAGAGAACATAGTGATTGTCAAGAAGTTTATTAAATCAAAAAAATAAAAAAAATGTTAAAATAATTGTTAAATTCAAAAAGACTTTATACTTTAAATAAATGGTATTTATATATGAAGTAATGTTACAAAGCTAATTTAGAAACATATTTCTTGCCATTTTTAAATCCTAGTGATTTAAAAATAGTATTATATTACAATTAAGATCATATGTGGTTGTTTAATTATATGATTTCCATTTAGGCAAATCAAATTCAGTGTTAGCAGATCTGAAAATCTTTTAGAGGACCTATATTGATATTATCAGCAGTTCTATGTAAACTTTACATTCTTTTAGGAACCCAAAGTAGATAAATGCTAAATATTAATAGTTGCACTATAAATACAACCTTTTGAACTTTATTGTTTTTCTTGTATTTATTTATTCATCAATTTCATAACAAATATATATATTTTTAATATTACTAGTTTGAATTTCTACAGAATAATTAAAATATTTATTTCGGTAAGAAATTTGATTGTCAACCTACCATTTGGGCTTGCAAAACCCACCTTCATTTCAAATGGAAAAATAAACAGAAAAAAGTATTTATCAAAATACCAGTCCGGTAAAATAATATATCGGCATAGAAAACAATATGAATGAATACATTTAATATTTTATTACTACAGTTGTTATAATAAGTAATAATCTGAACATACAATGTTGAAACTTTTCAAATCTGTGTGTTGATTTACCTTGCCTGAAAGTGATATTAATGCAGTATTGAAAGTATTGGTGATGAGTTTTCCTGTTATTAAATGTCTTTCTAATGTCAGCAGACAGTTATTCTTTTTTAATTGTTATAATTCTTGGTGGTAGTATGCAATTACTTTTGATTTATTCTATTTAATATGGATACTGCAAAGTAGCACTTCTTTGCACTAGTTCATTGTAGAATGTGATGGATTAGACTAGAGTTACAGCTTGGTTTATTACTATGTTGCCATAACCGTAGGCTGGTTTCAAAGTGTATTTCTCTTGAAACTTTATCTTCTCCGAATTGTTTATATATCCTTATAATCCTTACAATATACAATCCTTATAATATAAGATGAAATATGTTAACACATCTAATCAGATTCGAAAGAAAAAGTGCAGCTTTTGCTGAGATGAGAGGACCTATACTTGACACACCTTTCATTCTGTAAGAATCGTGATCCTATGTTACTCTATAAGCAGTTGGACAAAGTTCATTCCACCATACACAAATCTATGGTCTTTTTTAAAAAGAAGTTGAACAGTAAAGACATCTGACTAAGGATCACTGTACAAAGAAAAATTTGTCTCCTATTACAGTTCTCTACCTAAATCTCAGATTCCACAGTCCTGAAATAAGTGGGGTGGTTTTACAGCTAGGCACCAAGTATGTTTCAAAAACATACTTGGTGCCTAGTGTTTTCAAGCATAGTGTAGAAATTCAGGTTCATTATAACAAATTGTTCCATATGATGCAAAGTTTTCACACACATTTTTTGTAAAGAGAATGAAATTAAAAAATTATCACATGTAATATTACATTGAGGGGTGTGCAGGATGCAGCTATATCCCCTTCTGAGGGTTTTTCATAAGTAAAACCAAGTATTTAAAATAGTAAAAAATTTTGAAAGATGATGTTTTCTTTTTACACCTCCACTAAAGATTTCTGGATCTGCTATTGATTACATTCACTTTTCTTTATATTAGAAACATTTTACAACCTTTTATTAATAGCCAAAATTTTTTACTTTTGGTTGGTATATATTGCCTGAATGCATTTGTCCACGAAATGTAGCCCATTGTTTTTCAAATGTTATACAACCAATCTGGATTGTAGCATCTCTTATTTCAAAACATAAATTTGTTGCAGCTTGTCATTACAGAAATTTCCTTGGATTTAATATTCCAGTCAGATTAATTTCAAGAATTATTTGGCTGTAGAAAAAATTTTTTTCATTTTTTTTTTCAATTATATTGTTTTTTCTTTGTCTGTTTAAGGGTTTCTTCCAATAAATTTCTTCAAAAAAAATCTTTTGCTAGATATATTCTTTTGAATTGTTTTATTTTATTTTTTTCAAAATTTCTAAAAATGTGTTGTTATATTTTTAAATGTGTTATTTATATAGTTATGCATATATATATATATATTAAATATTAATAAAAGTAGAATAATTCAATTGTTGTACTTTTATTAAATTTATTATAACCTCTAATTATTTATCACTCTTCTCTTTAAATGCATTAGTTTGAGCTGATTCATTCTCAAAAATGAACAAGAATCAAAATTAATTATAATGAGCTTAGTAGGCCCATTTGCTAGATGTAGCTAATAATTTTTTTTTTATTAATTGTTACGTTTTTGTTATTACTTTGTAATTAAACAGATGTCTTCATATTTCAAACTAAATAAGACTTTATGATCAATGGAAAAATAATAATAATATAATAATAATAATAATACAATTATTCCTGTTATGGTACTTCATATTTTAATTTGTATTTAATCTAGAACAATGTCTAGTTAAAATCTGAGTTAATTACACTTTGTAGGGTTTATTGTATTAAATATTGATTAAAAAATATATATATTTAGAAAATAAAAAAAAATATATTTTGTATAATCGTATTTTTCAAAAATAACTATTTGTAAAGCAAAAGAATGGGCTGAATCACAAAATTACGTATTGTGAAAAATCTTCACATGAAAATATTGGGAAGATTTAAAATTTTTAAATGTAAAAATTAAATTATGTAGAACTGAAATGTTTCTTTTGTTTAATAAAAAATGTTTGCTCCATGAAATAAGCAGTAATTTGATTTATTTGTTTTAAATTATATTGGATGTTTGTTAGCATTTATTTTATGATATATTTGTGTTTTAAGATATTTTATCCAAAGATTTACTTTTTAAAATTTATTCATTTGGTCATCTTGAAATGATGATGCCAATTAGAAATATTTTTTTTATATCATCACTACTAACAGGTAGAATGATCAAGTTTATCAATGATATATTCTTTTTCTTTGATTTGTTTATAAATAGAATGTAGTATCGAATTTACTAAATAACAACAACAACAATCTTTATTACTATAAAAGAAATTCATTTATAACTAAGATCAGTTTTTATCAAATATAGAAATAAACTTAAGGCTTATTTTAGAAGTAAATTTTTTTAATTGGAAAAAATATTTTCAAGACTTACTCTAATCTTCGATTCATTCAAAATTGATACTGAGAAGCATTTATTATAAGAATAAACTTTAACTTGAAAATATTCCATTTAAGATTAAAAATGTGTTTCAAAAACACAGTTTCCATATCAAATAATTACTGATTTTAATCAGTAATTAAGATGTTATAGCTGATACTAAACTTATACTGATTTTTTTTTCTTATTTCTTAACATTTATAAAATTTATTTTAGTAAAATTAGAAATAATTTAATTTTAAAACCATATGCTT
The DNA here is from genome assembly GCF_030686945.1 of Centruroides vittatus. Lineage (NCBI taxonomy): Eukaryota > Metazoa > Arthropoda > Arachnida > Scorpiones > Buthidae > Centruroides > Centruroides vittatus. The sequence goes on along the minus strand of NW_027122690.1, from coordinate 1,814,958 downwards.
TCTGTATATTCTCATTTTTAAAATTCTCTTTTTGAAAAAGAACATTTTTAAGAATAAATTTTTAAAAAACTGAATTATATATCAAGAATTGCTTCTTGCTTCTACTATTTTAGAGATACTTTTTACCTACTGTGATGTGTAATTTACAAAATTAATTATAATATAGCAGTAAAAGCTGCTACTTCTACTACTACTACTACTAATAATAATAATTTTTTATTTAACAAATAAAGGACTGATACTTTGTTATAGGGAAAAATACAAAATTAAAATTACAAAGATTAGTAATTAACATGGTGAATTCCGGCACTGTTAGATTGACATGAAAACGCTTAACTTTTCTTGTTAATTTTTGATGATTTAAATGTGAAAAATTTAAGTTTTTATTTGTAAATTAAGTTTATTTCTTGGCCTAAAATTACCAGGTTTAGTTATACAATTTTGAAACGACCGTGATATTTTCATTACAAGAAAAGCATAAAAGTCACCTAGTTAATTTCCTCTAAGAATTTATCTTTGTACCTACCCTTAACTCCTTAACTTCACACATTCATATATCATGTTTTCTCGAAGTGAATTACCACAAAATTTAAGATTTTCAACAGAAAAAAAATCTTCTTTTCATTACTTTGAATAATTTTTTTTAATAATTTGAATTTATTGTTACTATCACAAGTAGGTGCATAGACAGACACTGGGCATTTCTGACATTAATCTTTATTCGGGAATATGTTATTGGCTGAGACACATTTCGGGCATAAGCCTCTCTTTTGTTGGTATTTCTTTTGTGATATCTTATAAGGAGGTGTTAACTGGTATACCTCTTGCTTAAAATTACTTATTTACAGTTAGAATTTCTTGGCTTTACTCTGAACAGCAGAAGTGTGAGCTAAGTGCTGTTCAGACTAAAGCCAAGAAATTTTAACTGTAAATAAGTAATTTTAAGCAAGAGGTATACCAGTTAACGCCTCCTTATAAGATATCACAAAAGAAATACCAACAGAAGAGGGGCTTATGTCTGAAATGTGTCTCGGCCAACAAGATATTCCCAAATAAAGATAGACACTGGACATTTCTGACATCAGTCTATGCACCTAGTTGTGACAGTAAAAATACATAAAAGAAGACACGGTTTCAGAATATGCAAATTTGAATTTAGTTTTATTTACATATAAATTTTTTTTAATGTCAAAGATAAACCTTTTTGGCATGTAACCAGATTCTACAGGATATCTTTCACATATTGAAACCAATAATGAAACTGAGATTCTTTATTAACTTTTTTTTGGTTCATTATTAGAGACAATAAAGCAGTAAAGTTACTATTGAACTTATTTGATTATATTAAATAATTCCCTTATATCATCATTATTATTAAAACTAAAATCTGAACTTTGCAAATTATAATTTAAAAATGGATTTATATATAATTAATTTTACTATTTTCTATTTTGTCAACTAACATGTTTATAATTTTTTCATTAGCTGCAGAAGGAGCAAGATTTTGCAGAAATGGAACGTTGGCTTCAAGATAAAGTATGACAATTTTATTATACTTTAAAATTTAATAAGTAAATAACAGTATATTATGTAGGTGTATATGTTGACCTTGCCTGAAAATTCTGGTTTAGACTTTTACTGCTGTATGCAATAATTCCCAAACTTAAAGTTACTGGCCTACTAGAACTGAAATGTAGACAGTATATAAAAATATATATATATATATATATATATAGTAGCTTATGGTGATAAAATATATACAGTGGTGCCTCATATAACATACTTAATCCGTTCCAGGTGCACGTCCGTTAAGTAAAACGCCCCTTATACGAAACGCATTTTCCCATAGAAATACATGTTAAAACATCTAATTCGTTCCACAGCATAAAATAACTGTACTGTATCATTTTTTAAAAAAATGAACATGGGGTGCGTTCTTTTATTCCTCCATGTAACTCTGCGCCAACGACATCCGTTTAAAAATTCCTGCGGAACGCGTTCCTAAATTCTGGTGGGAGTGCGCACCGTCGAACGGCAAAAACGGCCGCTTGTAGCAGTAGTTTACCATGGAAAGCAAAATGGTGTCCTTCATGGCTCAGATAGTTTCATTTTGGGGTCCATTATGTGGTTTTATGAATGAAAATTTAGAAATTGTGAAAGTGCGAGTTAGCGCACGCGGTGATGTAAGAGTCTTTACAAATTTTTTTCGAATGGTAGCCGGCATTCTAATTTTTTTCGTGGCTATTTTGAATGCTCTTTCAGCAAATAATCCATTTTATGGTTAAATTTTACAATTGGGACCCTTCTTTTGCCTTTAAAAGTGCATATTTTAGAATTATAGATTCCTCCATTACCATACTATCGATAGTGCGGGCGCTGCCATCTTTCTTTCTTTCACCGTCGTTCCTAAATGCCTACAAACAGCAGCGCACTCCCATAGTAGTGGAGACGCAGAGCAACCGCTATTAAAGAACGCACCCATGGAGTAGTCACCAATTATGCCGGAAAGTCCATTGTTCGCAGCCAGTCTGTTGCTCGAGTCACGTAACGGCCAAACAAAGTCCGTTGTTCGCAGCATCCGTTAGTCGAGGTGTACGTTATACGAGGCACCACTGTATTTTTTTTTTTTTTTTTTTTTTTACCATAAGCTGCTGTAAAAACCATTGTATTTTAATAAACACAACTAACTGTAATACTTATATATATATATATCAAATATTAAAATCTCATCTAAAAAAGATGTAGGCAGCAGGATGAAAAATTACTACTGCAGGTGAATTTAATAAAAGTTTTGTTTTCTGATCTAACTGTCAGTTTTGTATGAAATATTAAACACCAGTTAATGTCCTACTAATAATCATTGTCTACTTGGACAATGATTATTAGTAGGACGTTAACAGGTGTTTAATATTTGATACAAAACTGACAGTTAGATCAGAAAACAAAACTTTTATTAGTAGGCAGTAAAAAATAACATTGAAACCAACATCAACAAATTCAATAAAATATAAATAGTTTACACAGCATAGTACAAAAGTACCACTGTATACAGTATATAATTTATTAGAACACTGTAGTATACTTTAGCTTATGCCCATCGTTTCATTCAGTTATGTAACATTGGCACATAACTGTTGGAAATAGTGTTCACTTAAACCGAATTTTTATACAACATAAATAGCTTCCAAAACCCAATTCATTAGTATAACATTCATTAGTACGACCAACTGCCGAATAACATCAGGCTATTTTCCGATGATTATAATTTTAATTACTGATTAATTTGTTCTTAGAGGGAAGTATTATGCACTGTCTTGTATTTAAATAATTTTTGAATAATTATTAAATTTATTAAATTGAATTTTTATTTAGTTATATTAAATATTTTTCCGAAATATGAGAGTTAGTTGAAAGTATTTGTGACAGCCTGATAGAGTTGCAGTAAGTGATGCAAGCTGATTATCAGGATTGTTTATTCCACTTTGTTTTGCTCTGTGGTAAAAGTTAGCATTTTAGCTCCTGTTATATAACAGCTCTAATTTTGGAGTCTTTTTCCCAGGTATAAAATGTCAACTTATACACTGGCATATACAATACTTGGATTCTATTATTAACATGTTTGGTTTGAATTTAAGAATAAATTTAAACCAAATTTTTTCGCTTTTTATGTTTAATTGGGAAGGATTTGACCTACTGTTGAGTCATTCTTTTAAAAAAAATTTAAGTAGCATTAAATATTTCCTTGAAATAGTGTAATGATGATATAAAATTGCAGTTTAATATAATCTCTAGCATCTTGCAGGATTTCTTTCTTACATGGTCATTTGTCAAAGTTAAATGATAAATTCCATAAAATCACTACAGATTTTTTTCTTATTGATATGTAAAATTAATATTTTTGTATAACATTTATACTTTATGCTAAATTTTTAATAAATTATATTCAAAATTCTTGTTTTATATTATCATTTTGGAATTAAATAACAAATTACCATAGCTAGTTTTTTTAATACATTGTATTTTAAAAAATTTGTTAAAATTTCAATTTTACATTAATCAATATCATAAAGAAATTATGACTTAATTTATATTGAAATGTTTGCAAATTTATTATTCTTAAGAATTAAAAATAATGATTTCTCATCTAAATTTAGAATGATCTCTCATTTTTAATGTAAATTTATAAGAATCCAAAGAAAAATTTTTAAAAATATTTTTCTAAATAATGATTTGAAAAGTCTTGAAGATACAGTAGAATAAATAAAGATTTTACCTGCTCATTGCACTAATTATTAAAAAATGAAGGTTATGATGGATTTGCAAAAGTGCTTTTCATATATATTTTAGAGATCGATTTTAAAAATATCAATGATACGAGGGCTATTTTTTAAATATGGTCTGTTTGTGAACGAGAGTGAGAATAATGCGCAATCACGCCAGTATGCATGCGCTTCTGCTCCGAGCAAGCTTGGCACGCATTTTGATGCCATTTGCAGCCATATCATCTGTTTGTATGCTGAGCTATAGAAGTTTAAAATGTTTAAGAAAATTGAGTCTTCCGTCGACTGTGAGATACAATCTGTTATTCGATTCTTGAGTGCAAGAAACTTGGCAGCAGCGGAAATTCACCGTCAGATTTGTGAAGTTTACGGTGATAATGCTACGAGTGACAGTAAAGTTCAAAAATGGGTAAGAATGTTCATGGATGGGCGAGTTAATGTGCATGATGAACCACGCCCTGGCAGATCTTCTCTGACTTCTGAAGATTTGGTTCGTGATGTGGATAACAAAATTCAAGAGGACCGACGATTTACGATTTCAACATTATCAATTGAATTTCCACAGATTTCAAGATCAGTTTTGTATACCATTGTTTCGGAGAAACTGTGTTCTCGGTGGATTCTAAGATTGCTTTCTGAAGATCACAAATCAAAAAGATTGAACAGTGCTTTGTCGTTTTTGACTTGATACGATCATCCACACAGTCCAGACCTTGCACCCAGTGATTTTCACTTGTTTGATACTTAAAGGAGTTACTTTGTGGTCAACGGTTCAACGACGATGAAATGAAAACTGCAGTCATGGATTGGGCTTCTTCACAGGCGGCAGATTTCTCTGAAGTCGGAATTTAAAAAATTGTTGAGCGGTATGACAAATGTTTAAACGAAAATGGAAATTATGTAGAAAAGTAGATAAAAGTATGTAGAATATGGAAAAAAATATATTTTAATGATATTTACAGTATTTTTCTTATTAAAAAACGGACCTTATTTAAAAAATAGCCTTCGTGAATGGTGTAATTTTTACACTATGATTGTGTTTGAAAATTGTACATAAGTGTAAGTTGTTAATTTTAAATTAAAAATAAGTATTACTATTTCCAAGTACAGTATTATGCAATTAATCACATGAGCATATAAGCAGATATGAAATCTCTAATATAAACATTAGTTAATTGGCCAGACATGAAAATCTAGTGTGCTTTTTGTGTCAATACTAAATTTTTTTTTTTTATAATAAAACATCACATATGACCCTTTTGAAGAAAATTTTTCATGAAAAAATTGGAATTTTCAAGAAATCTGATTTTTAGTTACCACACTCATTTTACTAGAATTAATTTATATTTTTAAAACCATTTTTCAATTGTCAAAGAAGTTATTTAAGTTATTGAAAAAATTTCTTATTTTTTTTTAACCATTAATACTAAATGCTAAATTTATGCCATTCATTTAATAACAAATTTTATTTGTTATTAAATTTCTTTTGTAATATTTCAGCCACCTGCTGAAGAGACTCAGGAATCAATTACGAGTTCAGGTATGAAAAAAACCACGTGTTAAATATATCCCTTTTATTTTTTCTAATTTGTAAATTTTTTGGACAGAATTTGATAAATTCTTGGCTGAGAGGACTGCAGCAGCAGAAAAATTACCTAATGTCTTTCCAGCAGAACAGACTTCTACTTTGAGTAAATCGCCCACCAGTAGTTCCTCGGCATCCAGTGCCGGCAATAGAAATGCGCCCAATAATGCAGCCAGTCGCAGAAAGATGGATCGTGAAGACGCAGACAATGCACTTTTTGCTTTGTGAACTAAGAATTTACGATACAAAATTATAATACCCTAAATAATCTATGACAAGCCAATAATTATATTTTCTTTATGCTGATTCTAGGCAGGGTAAAAAGGTAATGTAGCAGTTTTTAACTGCAAGTTATCACTGTAACATAGGTTGTTAATATCCACTTTGCGAATATTATTTCTAAGAATATATATATAAAAGATTCACTCGAGCGGCAATGAAGCTCGCATGAAAAATTGTTCTATTGATGCTAGTTATATGTTGTCACATAGATATTGTTAAAAGTGTCAAAGTATTGTAAATGCATTTTATTGGAAAAATTTATTGAAGTTTGATAGATAAATTTAAAGGTAAGTTTGTTAGAAGGTACATCTATTTGATTCCTTGCTCTTCAATTATAAAAAAAAAATGTTAAACTTGTTTTTTATTTAAAAAAATGAGTTTAATATTGATATTACAACAGAAACAAACTTACTTAAGAACAATTTAATGCAGATTATTATTAAATTTAACAGAATTAACCAGAAGTTGTTTAATTTATAAATATATATATATATATGCATATGAAGCAAAATTGTTATATTACTTTCATCAGCAAAAAGATAAAGACTGAATGTACATCCGAAACTAATATTTTACTATGAATGTTATATTATGCAATGTCTGTTGTAATCAAATATTCAGAAGCATTTAATCTATATGATGTACTAATTTAACATATGTTTAAATTATTGATTTCCTAAAGTTTTTGTTGTATTTTATAATTTCTATAAGTTTTATAGAGCACGGTTGCATTAAAGCACTTGTGAAATTTTCTGCATTTATTATACAAAAATATTGTGTTTTATTAGAATAGTAAATTATGATTAGATAACATATTATCATCTCTTAAGCAAATCTAACTACTATATAAACAGGTTTCTTAATCAGTATTTATTATTAACATGACTAGGAAGTTTTTAGCAAATCATTGATTAATCCTTAAAAAAGTACTACTATAAAATCTGAAGTACAGAATATGTACAATTTATTGGCTAGATTAACATTTAATAAAACATAAACCATAACAGATATGGAGAAATTATTTTTGCAGAAATACTGTAACCGAAAAACTTTGCTAATTTCTTGGATACCTGGGGTTTTATTATGAAAACTTTGAAACATTTGACAAGAAATCAATTACTGATTGGATATAGTAGGTGTTACAAAAGGCATGTCAAAGTATTTCTTGGAAGACTGAGGTTTTCCACTGTCTGATGATTCAGTAAATTTCTCTGCATATATCTTGGCCTTATTTGCTCCCCAGATCTCCCAAAGGATATCACAACCCTAAATTTCTGCACATATAATCTCCTAGTACGGAGGTGTTTTATCTTGCTGCAAATACCCGCAATTGAAAAATACCAAAATAATTCCAGCATATCCAGCTTTCACTGATTTCCTTGAAAGAAAAATGGTCTGAAAACATCATTATAGGATAGCGCTTATTATCAATAACTTTAAAACTTTTCAAGTTGCTGTATTCAGTGGTGGATTCAAAGGGAGGGCTAAAAGGGTTTAAGCCCTCCTTATTGACACAAAAAAAGTGAACATTTTGAAGTTAGAACAAATAAAATTTATTTTCAAGAACATTTATGACGACAAATATGGTTGGACCATCCACAATATAATCATGCACTCACTAATTAAAAATATCTGAATAATTAATGAGTTAGTTTCCCATTTGGGTACTTCTTGATTCACTACTAGCTTTATTTGATGCAAAATCTGCTATGGTTAATTTTTTTTTGTTAAATGCTTTAACCCAGTCAATAAATTGTAAACACTGTATAAAGAGACTCTATTCTATATTTAAAATTTATTTTGTATACTAGTACTTTCTATATATAATAATTAGATTCTATTCTTTGTTTTTTTGTAAATCATTAAAAAACTAACTTATTCTTTTTTTCTTGAGAGCATTTTTCAATCTGTTTTTATGGAAAAAGTATCTAAAGACAGGAAAGTTTACAATTAGTGTGAATAGCAGCTTATCTTCTTCAAAGCTTCAGGTCTCACCGTCAGGAACATGCATCTGAATGGGCAACTGAGCTTGAAGGGTCTAGCTCAAAATCTCTACACAATCAGAATCCCAACAGGTCAGGATTCCTACACTATCAAAATGTCAACAAAATGAAAGCCTGCTGTTGGGCTGCAATTTGAAAAAAATTGTAGACCCATAAGGTCCAGTTGTCTGTCCATCCTTTCCTTCCTTAATCTTGAGAATGGAGTTAGATGAAAGGCAAGACAAAGTATGGAAAGTTTAGGGGCAGGAGGCCCCAATTAACTATATATGAACTTCCAGTCTAGACTGGAAGTCACATTATTTCAAATCAAAACATGGAGTAGATGTATTGGGTCTTTAGTGTTCATTCCATAGGAATGTCCATTCAGATGCAAATTCGAGATTCCTAACTAGGCTAGGCCTGAAGCTTTAAAGAAGATAAGCAACTGAGCACATTTTTTTTTAACAGCTTGTATCCCATATTAGTAGTCTCAAACTTTTACACACACCTTTGGTACTTTTTCCATAAAAACATATTCTCCTTTATTGCTTAAGAATACTTTTCGATAAACTAGTCACTCTTTTTTTTCATTTGCATGAAATGAAAATTAAAACATAATTTCACAAACCACTTACTTGTAGAACATTATCTAATCAAAGTAAAAAAAAAAATTCAGCAAAGTTAATGATTCTAGCACAGAATTTTGTGCTCTTTTAAGTGATCTACATTACAGCTTAAGGGAATCTGCTCAACAGTGAGCTATTCATGATATGCACTGTTTTCACATTAAAGCTTGCAGTTAAGGAACCAAGATCAATATAAAAAAAAAACTTGTTACCAGCATCATTCCTACAAAGTTTCTGGTAGAAAAACTTGCACCAATAAATTCACAAAATGAAAGACTATACAATAAAAGAGTCTTCTTTTTGCCATTTTATAAAATATATATTGTATTTTTTTAATTGTGTCATCACCAGAGAGAAGATTGTAATGTTTTGCATATTAAGACAGACAGTACGCCTCTAAATAAAGATTGACTCTGCCCTAAGACCGCTATTTCCCGAGGTGCGAGAGAACAAAAGACGACACTTTTATCGTATAGGGGGCGTTCTTTTATTCCTCTGCGTAACTCCGCAAGAGCGACATCCATTTAAAAATTCCTGCTGAACGCGTTCCTAAATTCTGGTGGGAGTGCGCGCCGTCGAACGGCAAAAACGGCCGCTTGTAGCAGTAGTTTACCGTGGAAAGCAAAATGGCGTCCTTCGTGGCTCAGATAGTTTCATTTCGGGGTCCATTATGTGGTTTTATGAATGAAAATTTAGAAATTGTGAAAGCACAAGTTAGCACACGCAGTGATGTGTCTCTTTCAAATTTTTTTTTAATGGTAGCCAGCATTCTAATTTTTTTCGTGGCTATTTTGAATGCTCTTTCAACAAATAATCCATTTTATGATTAAATTTTACAATTGGGACCCTTCTTTTGCCTTTAAAAGCGCATATTTTAGAATTATAGATTCCTCCATTACCATACTATCGATAGTGCGGGCGCTGCCATGTTTTTTTCTTTCACCGTCGTTCCTAAATGCCTACAAACAGCAGCACACTCCGTAGTAGCGGCAACATGGAACGATTGCTATTAAAGAACACACCCATAGTCTTTTATTTTGTGAATTTATATTTACTGTCCTAGCCATTTGATAAAATGTATACCAATAGTGTTCTTCCTTAGATTCTAGAGTTCTCTAGAATCTAAGGTAAATTTTCAAAAACTTTTTGATTTTTTTTTCCACCAAATGAATGCTTTTAACTTTGCAACCACTAAGATGGAGAACTTCAGTACTCATTGCAAAGAACTTGTCAAGGTGGTTAGAATGACACGTCCGGTTATCAGCCAATCATTGGTTGAAAAGCCACAAGCTCCAATATATATTGAAAATAATATATTATGCGACATTCTGGAGTCTAGCACAACAGCCATTACAACAGATAAGACATTAAAACCACCAAAATCAATTAGAGCATACTAAATCTGTGTGTTTATCAAGTTTTCAACTACATTGCATAAGATTGAGGAGCAAATTACCCTAAAGTTTGTGACAAAAATTTGCATTATAATTTGATTGGTTTAATAAATATACAAATATCTTGAGAATTGTAGTGATATTCATTTGATTCGACTTCTTGCATGTCTTTCGAAACCAATCCCATCAGCACGAATCAGTGATTTGGGCTATACTCACTGGTGTAATTTTACCGTCTGTTATATGCAAATTAAGGAGCTGCAATAAACCGAAGTAAATTTTTATTACCAAAGTCGTGCAGACCTTAGGAAGGAGATTCCAACAAAAAAAAAATTTGTCAAAGTTGGACTGCTGTGGCCTAAGTAATATGGATTTGAAGATCAAGCAAATTAAAGTGTAGTGCTACCACACTGCCTTTGATTTAGGTAGTATGTAAAATAAGGATTGAATTTTAAGAAAGTAAGTAAATACATTTTTGTAATCATCATTATGTATAAAAATTGATTCTTATTCTTGAATTTCTGTTCAGAATAAAATTCATTTTTTCCCTTTATTTTACACATTACAAGCCGAATGATTTGTAACTCTGCAAATAATGAATTTTAACGCATTTCATTTTCAATATAAATTCTTCCTGCACAATAATTTTTGAGTTAATCAAAAAATCTCTCAATTTGTTTTTATTCTGTTCTGTTACTGTGTTAATGACTAAAAAATATTCAAGAGGCAATATTGCTTGTGCATGATCTCTAAATGTCACAAGAATGCTGTCAAGATTGTCATGAAGTCATTTGGGAAATGCTCTCATTGAACTGCAAGACATTTTGTCCATTGGAAATGTCCAGTTATATATAACTGGAGACTGATTAGTCCAAGTGTAAGGTTTTTCTCCTATAGTTCCAAACATATGGAACACCCATTATATTATCGAGGTTGAGGTCGAAGTATTAAACGCGAAAACGTGTATGTCGGACGTTCGGTGCCACTTTCCATAAGACTATAAGTTTGACAATGGCATTTGGAATGTCAAGCATGATTCCACTGACTTTCCAAACACCACTGTCAAACTTCTAGGCTTACAGGAAAGCGGTGCCGAACGTCCAACGTACACATTTTTGCGTTTAAAACTTTGGCCTCAACCTCGTTATTAACAGGATGCATTCAGACATTTTGTAAACTGGCAAATTCACACTCAAAGTAATTTGAATTAATTTTTTTCTCTCAGCACCATACTTCACCTATGAAAGAATAAGAAACATCAACATAATTCCTAAGCTTCCGTGTTTACAGGGCACACTGTACCTCTGTTTTCTATTATTTAAAGCATTGTATAAATTTGCATTTAATGTGTTTTCTATTTGGCATTGTGGTATTCTAAAATCAAAAACAAAGTAAAGGCAGAAATCACTATGCTTTTATTAATTGCATTAATTATGTTTAACAATTAACTATTATTAACTATATTTGTCTTATTTAAAAAAAAAAATTACTGTTAAATACCCCCAACATTTTATTCATTTAGTTTTTGTTTGTTAATCACTGATGAGTCCATGTAGACTAATATCACTATATTAATTTTTTTTACTGTGCATCAAGTTAATGTTGATTGCTTCAATTAGTCTACCTTGATTCATTGAAGATGAAATATTTTATCTAATTTGCTCATATGCATGTACTGTACAACATTTAATTCTTGAAAATATTTTGAAGAATCAATTGAATTCCATTGAATGAATCAATGGAAGAATTTTCCTTAAAAGAGGTTGATACGTGAAAATTGTTGGGAACCCTCTGATCTATATGGATAAATTGTAACTTAAACACGTGACCAAAGATACCACAACACGCCAACCACGTGACCAGAAAGAAAAGTGGGTGCTAATGAAGATTGTTTTTGCTTTGCATTTCTGGTATCAATCCCAATATGAAAACTGTAATATCACAAGTGAAAACACTACTAAATTGCCTATGTAATTAGGTAGCTAACTTCTGAATTCTACCTTGTGTTGTAAGCAATAGAGAAAACCTCCCATTTTTACATTGGGTACCACTAGAATGAAGAACAGCATCCAATCATTGGAAAGGCAGACAAAACAGAAAATTTAATTACTTATTGTTACATCACAATGCCAGGCATGTTCTCCACTTCAAAATAGTAGGAGTGTCTTTCTCCTGCATATCATAGTTTTCCTTCTATAATAATGTTGTGCCAGTCATCTAACACATTTTGGAGAAATTTTTGAATTGAAATAACACGACTTCGGATTTGCAATGGAAGTTCATATATAGTTAAATGGGCCTCCTGCTCCTAAGGTTTCCGTGTCGTTTTGTCCATCTAACTCCGTTCTAAAGATTAAGGAAAGACAGATGGACGGACGACAGCGAGAATTTATAGGTCTACAATTTTTTTCAAATTGCAGCCCAAAAATATGCTACCAGTAATTCTTATCCCCAAAATGAGGACATATGGTAATCCTATATATGGCACAATACAAATTTTTCATCTCTTGTAAAACTATTCCCAAAATCTTTTATTTTACTGTATTTTTAAATTGTATTTAAATACTTTTCAATATTCAGATTTTATTAATTGTGAAGAAAGACCTTTGGTGAAAAAGAAAATTTAAATGTCTTGGAGGATATTTTCGCTCTTTTTAATCGGTTACAATTTAAAATTAGTTCATTCTATCAAAATCTGAAGGTAAGTGTCATATTTAGACATACATTTTTTAAAAAAATCATTAATAAATAACAGAAATCAAGTAAATGCAGTAAAGTAACATATTCTAAAATAATTTGTATTATCAAGTAATAATTTCTCTATTTAAAAACTGTATAACTCATTTCAGAAATCTTGGCCATGCTGTAAAAATTCACAGTAGCAGGATCTAGTCTGTTTACTTACCGACGGGACCAAATGGGGTTCTCGAACTTTATAAAACTTTCAACCGTCCCAACCGAGCACTAGGTGTTGCCTGGCCAAGATTTGTGAGTCTGCACAAATGCTGATTTGATTGTTTGTGTAAAGGTTTATTTCTTTTATGGGAAAGAAACTGATTTTCAAACAGATTTTTGGATTTTGTTCTGTTTTAACTCCAAAAAAGTGGTGTTACACACACAAAAAAATTAATTACCATTTAATGATTATGGAAATATTTTGTGAGATTTTAAATAGGGCCTCCTGTACTCAAACGTTTGACCATATGTCTAAAATTTAAATTTTGCATAGATTCTGAAGTTCTCTTGCCGCTCGTGGGTGGCGTCGAAGCCAGTCTTTGGCCAGTAATAAGTAATTTCTGTAATTTGTTTCTGTTACCTTTTGTTTTTGTGCAAATTCTGAAGTTGATAATGTTGAAAACGTCAGAGTGATGTGTTTATAAACTTTTATAATTAGCGCTTCAAAAATGTATCCAAAATGTAATAGTTAATCTAGCAGTACACTCAATTACCATGGAAACTAAACTGGACATTATACAACTAAGTGCATTAGGTGAAAAAAAACATGCTCGTCAAGACACCTACTACTAAGTAGTAGTAGGTGTCTTGACAGGTAAATGTAGAAATACTTATTACAATAAGTTCGTCAAAGGATCAAACACTAACAAAAAATAGTTATTCCGTACACACGGGTACTTTCTAGGTTAGTTTTTGACTTGGGGACCTAACTATATAAGTAGTGGAGCATCTGTATATAAATTGAATCAAATTTCTTCATTAGGCTGAATAAAACTAAGATATTTCAGTTTGCACCGTTTATCTCAAACTTGTTCAATTACGTGATCTAGTCAGAAGCTAAACAAAAGCATTCCATCTTTGAAAATACAAGTTACAACAATATATTTAAATTTTAAGATTTCGTTTTATATGTAATTTAGTTTAAACTGTAGAGATTTTTTTCAAACTTATACTAATTTAATATCAAATATTGTCATAACACATAAACAGTAAATACAAGCTAATGATGCATCGGTGAATAAAAAAATATTTTTTTATTAATATGCTAAATGATTGCCAAATTAAATTGGGCTGCAGTTTGAAAAAAATTATGGACCTATAAGTTTCTGCCGTCATCCGTCCATCTTTCCTTAATCTCGAGAATGGAGTTAGGCAGATGATGGACGAGACCAGATATGAAAACCTTAGGGGAAGAAGGCCCTGATTAACTATACATGAACTTCCAATGAAAACTGGAAATCCATGTTATTTCAATTCAAAATTTGTCCCCCGACAGGCATGAGATACATGACCGGCATGACTCTATTGTAACAGGAAAAGTATAATGTACGGGGGCAAGCTACTACAAATTTGAGGTGGAGAGCACATATTTTAAATTTAAAAATTGCAGCCTGGCATTGTGACAGTGTCAAAATAATTGCTTGTTTTAAATTAAATTCTAAATGTGGTACTAGAGGTAGGTATTAGTTGCCATCTCTAATTTAATTATTAAATTTAATATATATTAAATAATTTAGAAAATTCTGGAAGAAAAGAATTGGCCCAGAGTGGGACTCGAACCCACAACTTCTGCTTACCGTGCAGATGCATTGCCAGTTATACTACCCAGACCTCCTGCCAATCTTCCCTTCAAGACATTTAATTTAGACATAACCATCTTTACTTACGGTGCCAACTGGGACCACCTTTGGCACCCGCATCCTATGGCACTCGGCCAGCCATCACTTTACCCTGGCATGACCTAAATATAAACACCCAAACAATTGCTGGATTAAATTAGGCTATTTTACTACTGTAGTCCAGAATTATTAAGTTTAATAATTTAGAATAGAGATGGCACCTAATGCCTACCTATGGTACCAAAAATAATAGTGGTAAAGTAGCCCAATTTAATCTGTATATTACTGTAATATAAGGCTTTGATCAGGATGTTTATATAAAAAGAACAGATCATCTTACTTTACGTAAGTTTGACTAATAATTTTCATAAAAATCTAAAATTGATAATTTGTAAGATGAAAATAGACTATGATTCTGGAATTTTTTAAATTATTTTATGTACAAGCTTAAATTGTGATATTATAGTATTTAAAAGGGGGAAAAAAGAGAAAGTCTTGTCAATAATCATATTAACATCTATGTCCTGTTTATAAAATTGTGAGGACCGAATTAAGCCGGCCAGTCCAATTTTAACCTTTTATAAATGTATATTATTATAATTTAAAATTTTATTGTTCAAACCTCTCGAGAGATAGCGATCAAGATTCGAAGGATGCACAGTCTTCCGCCGTCAAACTCGCTTCCCTCCTCTCCGGATCCGACTTCTGAGTCACGGAGCCCGAATCGTCACCCTCCGTCGCGATTGGTGATCGTAGCGGACGCGATCGGGAGTATAAATAGGGGGGAGATATCTGAGAACGGGGTGGCGGAACCTAGGACGACGAAAACGTCCCGTCGAAACCGAGTCGAAAGCGAGGGCCCACTCGAAGACGCCGACGCGCCGAAGACGAGCCTGACCACCCCTCCGCCCACCGCCCGAGCCGAGGAACAACCGGCGATCGCTATCGATACATCGACGAGGTATGATTCCCCCAACCATTGTGAACTCTCTCTCTCCCGCGATTAGGGACGGAATGCGTAGCTTGTCTGTAGTAGTTTCTATATTTAAATAAACCATTATCTGTGTTGTCCTGTTATTACGGATATTGCCTTTCCTTATCGACGACCCCACACACTTCCTCCACTCGACCTGACAAATAATTACCCGATCCCGACTTGTCGGGATATCACCAAAATTTAGCCATCCTTGACAGTGGGGTGGGTCTTGCCGACCTGTTCGCCGACAAAAAGGAGGTACGACTCCGTCCTACCTCCCGGCGTTTCCCACAAAATTGTACTGCCGGCTGGGTAACCAGCTTAGAGGTATGAATGAGTACGTGTCAATACTCTGTGCCAAATTGCAATTATTAAGTGCCCAAATCATGTGCGCATAAAAAAAACCAGACTTGTAGGTACTCGTGAGACTGAGAACAGAGTCAAAATAAAATACAAAATGGCGACACTCTCAACAAACAGTCAGTGGTACAAGATTTGTGTATGGCAGTTGGGAAGTTCAAAAAGCAAATATTGCTAAATCGAATTTCGATAAACGAATCTTTGAAAAACTCACTTACTTGTCCCATGTTATTCCCGACATATCTCTGTTCGCCACGTGCTGACCTTGACCTGAGATATTTCGTTTCAGCATTATATACAGTCGACTCCACATAAGACGACACCCCAAGGGGAAGTGGAAATCTGTCGAGTTATCCAATGTGACGACTAAAGCGAAGTTGGAAATAAAACCACAAAACTACAATCAGGAAAATACAGTAGTGCAGGCTTACAATACATTGTGTTCTCCATTTACAATTACTCCGTAGATGAAAAACTGAAAAATTTGTTTAGTGTTGTTTGTTTTGAGCACTTAACTGGCTCGACTTTCTTTTTCAACGATCACGAACGCCTTGAAAACATCATCATCGTAATTGTCAATTGTTGGCAAGTAACGTCTAAGTATTCTTAATGCCTCTAGCATGAGAAAATGCAAAATTGGATTCCGGTGTGACGATGTAGATTGTATATTTTCTTTTTGTTTATCTGTTATTATTTTATACATAAAAATAAATAAAATGTTAAGGCATTTTTATTAATAATATTAATTAATATAATAATACATTATCTATCGAGTCCCCCTCCTGAAAAAAAATTGAGTTCGCACCACATGGGCAGAGTGAATTCATTTTTTCAGAAGGTGGTGTCGAGTAAACCGGAGGAGTTTTTTTAACATTAATTCCGCGTACACGAAATTAATGTTACATACAGTAGTATAGTGCCCTTTTTAAGTCGACCGAGACCACAGAAAACTGATTACTTAACCAGTGGTGTTGAATTATGTGGACTCGACTGTATATATTGTTTGTGCAAAATTTTAAAAAATATTTTCGGACCATATGATAGCCAGGATTATTTTTTTTCAAAAATGGGAAATTTTTGTTAGGCATCGACAAAAATTCAACCCGGGGCGACAGGCAATGGATATGTTAATTTCACCGAAAATGCATCGTGGACGACCTCGATCACACTCAAAACCACCAATACCAAAGAATGAGAACAAGACCCGCCTTGAGTGTCAAAGTGATCTCAATTAGTAGCGAGTCTCCAAGACATACTCTTGTCCCAAATACGGCTTTGCCATTTTACTTGTTAAATATTTATTTACAACTATTTTCATTAAATTTTTTAAACGTTACACAGCTTCCAAATCATTAAATAAAGTGCTGCGAGGCTGCCATCTCTGATACCTTCCTGTAAATAAAATTACAGATAAATATTAAACTCTTACTCTGTGTTTCGCAAAAACAAGAATTGTACCTTTGGAAATTTTTGATTTTTTGTGCATCTTTGAGAAGTCTAATAAATCGGGGTTGATTTCCTGGTTTGCTTCACGTAACACCGCTATCAGATCTCTTGCTTGATTCGCATTCTCGTAAGTGAAAAAGGTATAAGCCGTGCCTTGCCTGTCGTGACGACCCGTACGGCCAATTCTATGAACGTAATCTTCGGAACAATTTGGATAATCATAATTTACGACGTATTTGATGTCGTTCACGTCTGTAGGAATAGCAAATCTTACTTTTAGAATGACAACTTAATCTAACACAAATTACTTTTAATGCTTACCTAATCCTCTTGCAGCAACGTCCGTAGCTATGAGAATAGATGCTCTTCCTGTTCTAAAATCTAGAATTTATAATAATAGACATAATAATAATGGATTAATATTTTACATGGAAATAGCAAAAAATATTTCCATTTACAAGAGTTGTGAGAGAATAATTACAATGTATTAAATTGCTTATTGGGAAAGTTTGAGGATTTGACATGTTACTAAAGATAATTTGTTCGAAATCACAGTCAAACAACTGTAATGGTAAGAAAATTGCTTGTTTTATAATTACTATAAAAAATGAAACAATAAAGAAAATATTTTATTAACTAGTAATGTGTGACAATAATTATTGTAGCACCCTGTTTTTGAAATCTTTTCATTACAATACGCTATTACACAGGTATCCATTGCTTAATGCAAGATTCGACTAAAACGGAAAATGTAATTGTGACATTTCCTTTATATAAGCAGCAGAAGTTTTTATTAATGTGGCTATAATAGATGTTTTCTTAACGTACATATATTTTTCTCCACAAATAAGGTGTTAGCAAATTTGCTAGTTTTGTGCCAAGGGTGATTTCCAATATAGATAGTTGCGATATTGTATTCTTTGTTTAGAAACTTATTTCAAAACTACTTCCCATTTTGTTTGCTTAAAATCAAATTGAAATGTTTGCAGATAAAAAGCATATTTAATATGCTTGATATGTATTTTAAGTTTCATAAATTATATAATTCTAAACAAATGATTAAGAGTATTTTTATGTGTATGGGAAAGATGTTCCTAAACAACATGTCAAATGTGGTTTTGTAAGTTTTGTTTGGGAAACTTTGAACTGAAGGATAGAAAATGTACAGGGCACCCAAAAGCTGTTGACAAAAAGAAATTTCAGGAAGAAATTGTTAAAAATCAACAAGTAATTCATGAACTTGCAACAAATCTTAGTGTGTCACCAACATGGTGATTATGTTCCACATGCATTACACGAAAAAAAAACTGGACAAAGTAGGTAGCTCTAAGATTTCATTTTACTTTTAATCACACATGACAAAATAAAAATATTTGTTATCAGCCAAAAATTCATTCTATCAGGTCAAATGTCAAGGTATTATTGTATTTCATTAATGCAATAGCATTGAGGGGTTAATGATTGGGTCCCAGGAGGTACGGGTTAGCAAACCCAAATGGGAAGAGGGCTTGGCGGTTATTAGACTGTTTGCATATGGCGCGGCGAAATCAGAGACGGATGAGTCGGAGAGAGAGAGGGTTCAACATTTACCTGGATAGCGTCCATGGGATTTGTGTTAGGGATGCATTGATTTGGGATGGTAGTTCTTCCAGGGTGATTCCCTATCTTCGAGGCTCTGCCCCGTGGTCAGGCCCGGACCCCCTTTTATATTATTCTTATGTAGGGGCTGACTCATCTCTTAGGTGATGTGAGTATAGGTGACTAATGAATATTGATATAAACAGTCCCAGATAGACCGTTATGTCTTCTCAGGTCACCGGATGGGAAGGTCAGAAGGTGTTGGGACTTAGATGCGAATTGTTAGTTTTAGGTGAGTCATTGATGTAGTCCTATGTGAGAAAGTTTTGGTTCGAATCTCTATTTGGGTGACCTTTTTTCTACTCTCTATCCAGGGACGGAGATATAGATTAATGATTGGATAATGGGAAGGTGGGCCAAAGAAGGTTGTCCCCAGTGGAGTACCAGGGGTAGGGGAGGAAATTTCCCAGACACCTCGGTTGTCATTGTGAAAGTGGAGACGTTTGTTTTCCTTTTTTCTCGATGATAGAGGGGGGTGGAAAATGAATCATTTGACAATTAGATGTAATAAGTCTTAATTAAGTGGGGAATTTCACAACTGTATTAATCAAGGGATACCCATATTTAATACAAAAGTGTATAATAAAGCAAAGGAACTCTTAAGTTCCAGTTGCCTTATTTTGTTATAAATAGCAATTATCTATCAAAAAAAGTGTCACTTTAAAATTCCATTATTATTTTAGTTTTAAGAAAACTGTGTTTTTAACATCTGTTAATCTGAATTAAGATCATTGATGAAGAGTTTTGTTTTCAATAAATATACATAATTTTAAACTAATTATTTGCTAAGCACAATGCTTTCGAAAACTGGACATTTTGTAATAAAAGTTTAAAATGTATATACCTAAATTATTAAAAATTACGGTTACAGAAATTTTAATTCAAAACATTCACAAACCTTGTAATGCCAAATCTCTCTGTCTCTGTGTTTTATCGCCATGAGTAGAAACGGTGTAAAGCCTTAAAAAGAAAGCAAGGAATTACATGAAATAAAATATACAAGTAGAACTCCAATTAACGAAAGAAAACTTGTAAGTGACTACTAATTCTAATGAATTACATAATATAGGTTTAAACATTTCTTATATTGTATAACGAATGGTTTTTCTGTTACCTTTCATATATTACAATGTATTTACACATTCTAAATTATTGTAGTATTTTTAAGAATAAAAACTTGTATATGATTAAATTCACTGTGTCTTTTATATTTGTAAATTTTAGTTTAAAATGGCTATGGCCATCTGTTTCGAGTTTTCGGTAATGTGGATAGATGGTAAATGGAGTTCTACTGTGACACGGTAACTCGACACAATACAGTAATAAGTTGTAATATATGAAAAACTATCGACATTATACTAGTAATGATCTACGTGGGGAGTCCAATATTAAAGGTACAGGCCAAAATTACACTAACATTTATAATTAAAGAAAATATTTAATACATTCCACAAAAACTACATACTTTTGTTTATTCCTCGACGTACGCTGGGATAAATGTCTCAACATTTACGGCGATTGAATTACGTAGAAATTTTCACAAATAGAAAAAGTTTATTAAAGTTTGCTGGAAACTGCATACAACAACAAAATGCTTTGAACTGAGTTGAAAATTAAAAAAATGAACTTAGATCAAACTTCTAGCTTAAAAAGTAACTTTCGTTTTTAACGCATTTAACAGAAGACAGGTGTTGTGTTTTTTCGCCCATAGCCTGGAAGATTTCTAGTTCATTTTCGAGATTGTAGTACTTCTTTTGCTCTCTAGTAATCTTGATTTGTCTACCTCAGCTGCTTTAATAGAAACATCGTGCTTATAGCCCAATAATTCGGCAGTTCGTTTGTCTTTAATAATCGGGTTTACGAAGAAAAACTTCATACTTGCAGACTTCGTATTCGTTTGCATCCTTGCCCAATTTGCACAACCTGGCGTTACGCAGTTATCGAAGCTACTGGGCATGGTTAAAAATTAAGACAGCGTAAGCACAATTATTGCAGATATTACAGGTTCTGACAAGTAAAGAATTTTCAGAGTCCTGCCACCAATAAGCTATGTATTGATTATTGACCATTTGCAACATGCCATAACAAGGAAAAATTAAAAAACTAATAAGTAGGTTTAAAATTAATGAATACAAATGTATTCTGACACTTTATGAGTTAATTATACTTTCTATTTGCAAAATTTCCTCAACCTTAACACAAAATAAGAAAAAAGTAAACTTTTAAGAAATTTGCGGGATTTTCCAGGATGAGAAGAATTTTCCGGGTTAAAAAAACAACCAGGATCCCATTTGAGAAACCCTAGTCCAGAACAGTATCTTGCAATTCCTTCTGATCCACAAAGCGTTTCACTGCCAAAAATTTCTTTAAAGGTTCGAATAAATGAAAATCTGACGGGGGGCTAAATTTGGACTATACGGAGGATGTTGCACACCTCCCAATTCTGCTGTGCCAACCACAGTTTGGTTTGATTTGACATGTGGAGTATAGTCCAGATTTAGCCTTCTCAGATTTTCCTTTATTTGGATCTTTAAAGAAATTTTTGGCAGGGAAACGCTTTGCGGATCAGGAGGAATTGGAAGAATGTAATAAATATTATATATTTTTAATTATAAATGTTAGGATAATTTTGGCCTGAACCTTTAATATCACACTCCCCTCGTACAAAAATATATAATATGAGCACTTGCATAAACTTACTTTCATTAAAATGACAAAAATTTTATCAGCATTTTAAGTACACATTTTAAAATGTATGTAAGTTGTTATACTTCTATCCAGAATTTCAGCAATGGAACTAAGTTTAATTCCAGTTTTGTTTTTTTTTTTCCTTTTAGGCACTCTACTTCCACACAATGACACTTCTCCCATTGTTTTGGCAACAATGCCTGCATGAATAAAAGTATTTTAACTGGTATCAGAGCATGACCGCGTACATAGTGGAGGCAATTAACAACTTATTCGGGAAATTCTGAATCGTGCAGCCTACAATCTGGATCCATCACCGTTCAATTATCACCCGTTTGGCTTTTTAGAGGAAGTCTCGGGAGAAGAGAACCACTACTTGAACTCTCAAAATTCAGAGAATTCACTGTGCAATGGCTCTGACACCAGTCAAGATACTTCTATTCTGCAAGAATAACATTGTTGTCAAAATGCTGAGAGAAGTGTCAGTGCGAGGAGAATACCTAGAGGAAAAAATAAATTGAGGCTATTTAACACACAGTTCCATCACTGTAACTGAAATTCCAAATAATAATTGAACCACACTTGTATTTTTATGAATAATCTTGATATATTACTGTAATGACAGATAGTGTGGAAATCGATACAATTTAAATTTGTGCTTAATAAATTTAGTTTGTTTATATGCTAAGTAGAACATAACTGGCATAAAAAGTTGTTATTGTCATGTAATATTTAACGATTTTATTATGGGTCATTCGGAAACAAAGCTTGTCAAATGATATTTTCTCAAAACTAGGATTGTTTTTCTTAACGTGCAACTTTTCCTTTTACGGTACAAAATTCACTGCGTAACCAATCGCAAGTAAACGTACAATTTTCTTTACGTAAGTATTTATTATTGTCGATTAACACAAATAGGAAATTAATGATGGGTAAGTTCACTTGGCTTATCATCACTTAGCTGGCTATTGTGCTGTGTCAATAACTGAAATGTTTACCAATTTTTATTTTACCAATGTCAAATTAATTTCGGTTTAATATATCGATTTTAACATACAAAAGAAATTATTATATTGAAAGAAATAGAATTTATGATTATCAATAATTCGTATTTATCAATTATAATACTCATCATTGATAACAAATACCAATATTCAACATTGTAGATAAAAGTCCGTATTTTATTGACATATTGAACTGACTCTTAGTATCAAGTCCAGTATTGATATTGATGTTAGAATTTTGGTTTGGCACAGTCCCAGTTTTTTGCATTATCACACAATATAATTATGGAAATATGGAAAGTTCAAACTTTCGAAACAAAAAATTGTAGGAAATAGCGTACAATACAAATTATCTTCCACGATCTTTTGCTTTAGGACTAACTAATAAATTAAAAAACTTATTATGGTAATTTTTGTGTACTATAAATAAAATTTTACCCATTTTCTAAAAATAAATAAATTACATACATTAAATATAAAAATATCTTACCCAAATCTTTTTAGGCTGTTAGTTAATCTATCTACTCCTCGTTTAGTTTGAACAAAGACTAATGTCTGAAATTAAAATACATTAACTGAATTATTAAAATTTATTTAAAATTATACATAAATTTTGTATTCAGAAATAAATTCTTTCGTAAATAAAATAAAATCCACAATGATAAAATTTGTTGGTTTTTAAAACATGAATAAGACGAAAACTTATAAAGTCTAAAAGTGAAATACAGTTGTCGCTTGACAGTCCGACATTTTGTAATCTGACATGCTCGGTAGTCCGACGCACCTCCCGTCGAGGTCACCGTAGTCCCCGTCACGTTTCTGCTTGCACAGAAGCATGTCGCGACGTGAATTTCCCCACCCAATTAGTTAACCAAAATGGGTGTTTCATTTCCATATTAACCTAAGCAGCATTTTACTCATAAAATGTAGGAATATTGTAGGCTACTGCAAGCAAAACAATGCCAAACATGTAATCACTTTCGGTAATCCAGACACCTCTTTGGTCCCATACCTGTTGGATTATCAAGGGACAACTGTAATTGAAATATTATTATGAGAAAAAGAATGAAATCACAAAACAATTAATAAGTAAGCAGCTGAAACAATTTTGAAATGTTTTATCATCCAAAAAATATACCAGTACAAGGTATCCACTTAAACATCTATCCAGGACAAGAAGAGCTTTTCAGCATTGGTTAGGTTAGGTTTTTGATTTCAAAAGACAAAAATACACTAGATTTTACATTGCCAAGAAATGTGCCAGTTATTGTGGAATGGGTGCAACATGCAGTAGATGTTACACAGCAATTTGAGTGATGCGACACAATGTTAAATTTACAGCATAAAAGTTGTAATCAAAAGGCACAAGGTTGGAAGACAAAACATTGCACTTTCTGTCAACAAAAATTTGAACTATTTTATTTTTCTCTACCCAAAAAAAATTCCCCTTTGTGAGAATAACTCTTACGCAAACCGCATTCAAATATACCAATTCTTTCAACTTTTATGAATTTTTAAACTATTCACAAACTTATGGATCATCCTGTAGATAATTCCTTGCCAGTTCCCACAATATGTTCAGCATAGTCTTTTTTGGATGTGAATATGCTTTTGACTGCATTGCAGAAGATCTTCCAAACCACGACTGTCTTCTAAGGAAGATAACGATAATCTGAAAGACCCTCAGACCTCTTAAACCATTTTTGACACATACTGACATCAACAGCAGTTTCCCTGTAAACAGCACAGATTTATTTTGTGAATTTGTAGTACAGGTAGGCCTCCTACAATGCAGTACCTTTACAACGCATTTTCACTCCGACGCGGAAAAATGCGGAAATTTTCTTACAACACGGTACTTTTACAATGCAGTTTAGGATATTTAGAAACAAATTATCTTTCACATAACAGAAAAATCACAACGGATCACATAAGTGCAGTGGAACTTGACGAAACAAGCTCAGATCTTGAAATAATGCCACTCAAACATTCTCGAACAACTGTAATAAGTGACGACGAGGACAATTTGTGAGCATAACATTATGTTTCTTTTTGATTTTGACTTGAAATCATAATCTTTTTAGTTTTATATGATGTTGAATTTTATTTAAGCTTTTTATGTACGTATATTTAAAAAATGTTGAAAATGTTACATCATAAAAAGCAGTTTTTCTCTTTTTAGAACTGAATCCCAGTTTTTGTATTAAGTTGGTGTCTCCTATAATGCGATTTCCTACAATGCGGTATTTTCAAGAAACATATCTACCGCATTGTAGGAGGTCTACCCGTATTTCTCTTTTTATGGAAGTAGAAAAGCACAGGATGATAAAAATGCAATTTAAGTTCCTCCATTTTTAAATCCAAAAATTTGAATAAAACAATAACAAAAATTAATAATTTTCATTTGTAATATATATTACAGAATGTTACATTGAAACTGACAAAAACAATTGAATATAAACTGCTGTTATTGACTGGTAATTGCTATTAGTGGCATCTTATGTAAAAACTGAAATTTTTCAAATCAACCCAATAAAAAAATAAAGTCATATTTTAAAAAATTTAAGAACATTTCAATGACAAAGACTAATTTAAAAACATCATTATTATTTCATTAATATTTAATGTTGTAGACTTAAACAAGTAAAACAATTTCATTAATGAAATTTAATAATTATTTCTTTAATAATTTAAATCTTACCTTATGATCTTTTTCTTTTGTAATTTTTTTTAAGAGTTGTATTAACCTATATTAAAGAAAAACCAATTTGTTACAAAGGTATAGATGATAATAAAATGCAACCTTCTTTGTTTTTAATAACTTACTTGCCATGTTTTTCTCTTTCGTCACAGACTTCTACTACTTGTAAAATATTATGATTGGCCGATAACTGAAGCGAACCTATGTTTATCTGAATGTAATCTGTTAAAAAGTCTTTAGCTAGTGTCTGAACTTCCGTCGGCCATGTTGCGCTCCACATTAACGTTTGACGATCTGGCTGAATTACAAATTTTTGCTTTGAGAAAATAAATCTCTAATAATACTATCATCATAATTATAAATCATTTTTCAACACGTCAAAAACAAAATACAGCATACCTTGGCACTCAAACTCAATTTGTTTCAGATTTCTGTTTGAGTGCCAATTATTCAAGTAATTAATAATTTTTCCCGTAAGAAATAATGTACAGTATATTAGATTACTCCATTTCAGATCCCAAAAACCACTTATAGAAGCATTTTAACTAGAAGTTTAAAAGCCTAGCATGCATAAATCATTAAAAAAACAATCAAAAAATACTAACATGCAATAGTGTGACAAAGTACACCTATTAATTTTATTGAGTTGAATAAAGTTTTTGTGTAACGGTTGTGAAATTTAACACATTATTGCTAATGTGAAACTGTATTCTTTGTTTACAAGCATATTTTGAATTTTTTACTTCACGTTTTATTTCAGTAAAATCAAGTTGAAATGTCTGTAGATAAAATGCATATCCAGGATATTTTTAACCTTTGGAAAGGATGTGCCATACAGACTATAAAACGTATGAGGAAAATGCACATAAAGTTTGAACATGTCAAATATGTTCTGTTGTAGAAATTTTGAACTGAATAATACACAATGGAAGGGCACTCAACAGTTACTGATACAGAAAAACTGCAGGAAGAAATTGTTAAAAATTGATAAACAATAACTTGAAAACTTACAACATATTGTTGAAACTTCAACTTTGAATGGCTGCAAAACATGATAATTGGGTTCTCCACATATTATGTGAAAAAAACAAACTGGACCCAGTATAATTTTGTCTGGTGATGATAGGAAATGCTAGGGTTTCATTTTATCTTTAAATTAGTTACTCATTTTTATTGTAGAAAATTTTTTTATGGACAACAAAATTAAACGTAAAATAAAAATATTTATTCAAGCATGTTGCATTTGTTTGGTCAAATACCAAGCAATTGGTTTTTCCAAACATGTTCAAATACAGATATACACTGTATTTATAAACCATTACAATAGACTTGTACTTCAATAAAATATGTGTTTAACAAACAAGTAATTGTTTACTATGACATGGTCACAATGCTGGGCTGCAATTTTTAATCATATTTTAATTTATTTCATTTAAAATATATGCTTTCCATCTTAAATTATTAGCAGTGTCTTCTCCCTGCAGATCATCCTTTTCCTTTAACAATAGAGTTGTGTCAATCATTTATTAACTGCTTTCAGGGGAATAATTTTGAATTTAAATCATGAAATCATATGACTTCCAGTTTGCATTGGAAGTTCATATATAGTTAATTGGTTTCCAGCCCCTAAGGTTTCCATATCTGGTCTCGGATTTCATCTAACTCCATTCTCAAGATTAAGGAAAGATGGAGACAACAGACAGTGGGAATTTATAGGTCTACAATTTTTTCAAATTATAGCCCAATAAAAATGAACTAAATCAATATATCAATTAACAATACAAACTTACATGAAAATGAAAATGAAATAATTGAAATTAATTCTAGTCGAGATTAAAAGCATAAGCATAATTGTGATCCATCTGTAGTTTGTTAAATGTCATGTGTCAGCCGATAAGTATATTATTTATTTAATTTTAAAGAAAAGTGTCATACACTGTAAAAATATTACATAAATGGAAAAATTTTCATTATTTGGATAAGTTATTTTGAATAAAAAAATTTAAATAGGTTATTAGAACCTTATAACAAAAAACTACTCTCTTTTTCTATATTATATAATTTTTTTTTTTTTTTTGTTTTACTTAAAACTGAACTACATAATGAAAAACAAAATTTCAAGTTTTTTTTCCAAATACAGTGAAACTTCCATTAATGGACACTCCCGAATAGAGACACCTCTTCTTAACGGACATTTTTACAATCCTCAGACCCTTCAAATAGGATACCTATTACATTTACCTCTAAATAGCTGACACTCTAAATAAATGCTGTCATCCATAACCTACCTTAGTTCTGCCTTCAATATTCTGAAAGAATTAATCACATACGAAATATTTTAAAACTAAAGTAAAGAATCAGTTCAAATACTCTTTCAGACGATGAATTTTGACAGTAAGCATTGAATAAAGACTGGCTTAAAATAGGAATAGGGGAGGAGGGCAGGTGGTAAAAAGCCAAACAATATCCTTTCTCTGTTACAGAAGACTAATCTGGTTAAGTTGTCAGTCACCATTTATTGTCACACACATTAATGTTATTGTTACAGTAAAAATGTGTTTTTACTGGATGTCATTGTTATAACTAGAATTTACTGCTAGTCAAAAATGAATTTGAGTTAAAACTAGTTTTAACTAGACAAAACGGGTTTTAACGAAATGGCTTAGTAAAAACTGTTTAGACCGAGGTCATTCAGCTAACACGTTCTTATAGTATATGATGAATTTCGTATCGCTTTAACCCTTTTCCCCCCAACATCTTGTTTACATTTATTTTGCAATCCTTCCTAAGGCAATACAGGTCAGTCAGGCAATATTATTTTAAAAATTCATCCAAAAATCAAATTATCATTATATCTATATGAAAAAAATCACTTACATTTATTAATATCTTTAGTTTTAAATACAATATTTTTCAATACATTTTATTAGAAAAATTTATAAGAAAAAAAATTATATATATCAGAACTGACACACAAACTTGATAATTTGTAACATTTTGTGAAAATTAACATTGTCTAGTTACATAGTTGTTTGCTGGCACTGAGCCAGAAAGACGTAGAATATTGTTTTGTACAATTCGATATAACACTTATGCATGTATGTTTATTCGTTGTGAAATTATCGCACATTATATCAAACATTTGTTTGAAATCAAAATTTTATATTGCTATCAACTAATATAATGAATTATTATACTTTATTCACTTCATATCGAACAAGATTATATCTGTTGTTAATAAATTTTACAAAAATCGATATTTACCAAAGTAACGATGAATTGGTACCCTCAAAGTTTTGCTTAAAAAGCCAGGGTACCGATCGATCGGAGCCTTCGGGGACAAAGGGTTAATTAATGTTAATAACACAGATGCATGACCAATATTTTCAATAAATATCGTATTAAATAATACAAATGTTTTAATCCCAATCATCACTTTATTTATTTCTCTCAAACATATTTATGTAGCTAAAATTAGTTTTAACTAACGTTAAAAGTTAAAACTAGTTTTATCTAAAATCAAAACATGTACAGCAGTAAATTCTAGTTTTAACTAGACAAAACGGGTTTTAACAATGACATCCAGTAAAAACGAGTTTTAACTAAAAACGGGTTTTTACTGTAACATTATTAAACTTCTTATTATTGGAATTAAGCTTATGATACCAAGAAACCATAAACTTTTCCAAAGTTATTCATTCGACAAGAACTGTAGTTCAGTAGTAATGAAAAAGAAACAGTTTTAAGGTTATGACAACAGCATTTATATGGTGAAAGTTCAAAGGTATTGTTACAAAGGTGATTTGTTGACCACTTTAAAGTGTAAAAAGATATTCGGTTTTCTTGAATTTATGATCTTAACAGCTTTGTGGTGGCTTAAGTGTAATTTTTAATAAATTATTTATTGAAAAAAGCAAAATATGTTAAAAAAATTACACCTTGATTACTTCAAAGCAGACAAATCACTGTATCAATTTTTATTAGTCGCTTAGATCATAAATGCAAGAATACCGAATAAATTTCTTACCTCTTGGAGTGGCTATCAAATTGCCTTCATAACTCCACATTGCAACTCTCATCACCCTTCTCTTCAAACCCTTCTGTTCATAATAACAGTTTCATTTTCTTTTTTGTTACTTCCACTCAGGTTACTTTTGATGAATTAATAATTAATCCTAACATTTACATTTTGTTGTAATTTTTCTGTTCTATTTAATTAAAATATCCTGCACATCTGTTTGCTATTTAGAATTCAATTAAAATGTGATTTTTACAGCTGACAAGATAAATAATATACTATATATGTGCTATATATTCTTTTTGATATTTTCACATTCCTAATGCAAATTTGATGTTTTTGTAATTCATCGTATTCTTCACATTATAATGACCTGGTTAAAATACAATATGATCGCCGGCATATACCTCTGAATAGCAAACAAACTTCTTGATCCTGATGGTGTCTGCTATTTGGAGGTTATACTGTGTAACATTTTGATAAATATGAAACTTGAACATTAATAACTGACATCAAGTAAACTGATTTTTTCCATTAAATTCTTCACACAAACATTTCATATATTTTAAACTATTTTATTAGAATACTTACTCTTATTTGTTCAATGATTTTTCGTATTTGTGGTTCAAAACCCATATCGAGCATTCTGTCTGCTTCGTCTAAAACCAGATAAGTAACGTGTGCCAAATTAACCTGATTAAATTCGAGGAAATCTAACAAACGTCCTGGAGTGGCAATACAAATATCAACACCTAGAGAGAAAGAAAACTCCAATTAACACAAGACATTATTATTATACTATTCAGATATGTGTATCTACAGTATGATGAAAATATTTATTATAATAGTCACAAAATCCTTAAAAATTTTATTGTAATTACTGCAAAACTCATATAAGAGCTTTATTTGCAGAGTGGTAAAAAGCAGAATCTCTTGTAAATAATAAAACTGTACACAAATATTATATCTAATTATTAGATTTAAATGGCATATCGAACAAATTATTACCATTTTCTAAATCACGAAGTTGAGGTCCTCTTCCGGCACCACCAAAAACACAGGCACTGCGAAGACTGGAAACGGGTAAAAATGGATACGCAACTTCAGAAATCTGTTGTACTAATTCACGAGTTGGTCCCAACACCAATACCTATATAAAGAATTCATTTCAATAAGAATTAAAAAGCATAAAAAATAATTGTTCTATAGTCTGTCTATGGAAAGAAACAATTTGAGATCATCATCATGCAAGATGTCGCTTTAGTTAAACCAATTGGCTCGTGCCCTAATGATGCCAGCACTTTTCACTTAATATGTCAGGCAAGGTGCAAATTTTATTTTATTTTCTCTCACTAGATGGTAGAATGATTTTTTCATTAATTGTGTTAATTTTTTTATAGCATGTATGGGATCCTGCATTTAACAACTAATATAATAAACTTTGACATATTCCAATATCAGTAGACTAAAACAAAAATTTTGACATGACAGAACCTGTGAAAAACTGTTTAAACATTGTGACCAAATGTGTTATTCAGAATTATTCATTAAGAATTTATTCAAAACTAATTTCTATTACTAACAAAAAGAGGTCTGGATGTTCGGGTATCCAATTTGAACAAAATTTGGTATGCATGTAGCCTTAAACATAAACAGCTCCTCATCAAAATAATAAGACCCACTTCTCAAGTGTTTCCCAAAAATGGGCCTCTGAAAATTTAATGTTTAACTTATAAGTCTTTGAAAGTTTCATGTCTCTGAACAGCTATAGCCAAGTGGATAAGACACTAGGCACTGGAGTTAAGCAATGTAAGTTCAAACCTTTGAAATTTTAGTTTTGTGAGAATACAGAGGGTATGAGAGTTACTCGCAACCCTTTTGATCTGTTGGGACGTAAGGACCCACTCACGATGTCATTGGATGACTTTAAATTATAGGAGGGTCTTAAATGAGGGTGGGGAGTTGCGGGAAAGTTCTGATCATAGGCAGTTTCAGATGTCCGTATTCAACCAAGTAAATAGACAGGTTAACAAATAACAAACAAAAGTCTAATGAATATAATAAAGGAATACAGTACACAAAGGAATAATCTATCATTATAACGATTGTCTAACTACATACACCTCTAAACATGGAGAGAGATTCTGATCTGATTGATTCGATCCAGTTGATGTGTAGGGCCATCCCCTACACATCAACTGGCATTGGATATGGAGACGGAGATGGCCTGGATGAGGAGAGGCTGGAGCTGGATTATGCTGGAGCTATGCCTTCCATACTTCTACAGACCTGTAAGACTGTCTGCTTCTTTTATGGCAGTCCTCTATGATCATCAGCTACCTTCCTCTATGGCAGTCCTGGATTGTTGGTGGCTGCCTTGAGAATACAATTTCTCTCCCTTTTATTCCAAATTCCTCTCCAATTGAGTTTCAGTATTCATAACATCTGACAGGATATTATTTCTGACGCAAACGAACAGATGTTCATCGGAAATGTCTGATAGCATCTTTCCCAAAGAAAGTTTTACTTCCCTTCCCATGAATTTGACAGAATGTGTTAAATTTTTCACTAAAATATTACTTTAATTTACTAATTGATTTAAATAAAACTTACAATTCTCACAGTTTAGTTTTGTGTTACTTTTTTTTACTGCGTCATTAGAATTATTACTACTATTATTATTCCTCACAGTTAAAGCTTATAAAACAAGAAATTAAAATTGTGACATCATTTCCCGTTTAGCGAAAACAAGCCTCTGTAGATTTGGCACTTTTATTTCTTCACATTTATTTTCACATATTTTACACAATGTGTTCTCACAAAGCAAATAAGCGTCGGACATTACTGTGTATGGACAAAAGACACAAGTCTGATGTGAAAATACAGTAGCACAGTTGCAGCATTTCATTTTTTTAATTGTTAATATTATGCACAATTTCCTTATGCGCTCATTTTTGTTACACTTCAAATATCACAATACCATCATATCTGAAAATAAATATGAAGAAATAAAAATTTTATTAAACACATAAATGAGTTAATCTACAGAAACTTTGAAGTGGAAAATTAAGTCACAATTTTTATCTCATTTTATAATTTTTAAATGTGTGAAATAAAAATAGTAATAACAATGTTAATGATGTGATAAAATAATAATGTTACACACAAAAAAGCCTAACCAAAAATTCACACATTCAAACCTAAATCTAGCTCCAGTGTCTAGCACCTTATCCACTCGGCTATTGCCGCTCAGACATGAAACTTCCAAAGACTTATAAGCTATACACTAAATTTTCAGAGGCCCTTTTTTCAGAAATACTTGAGAAGAGAATCCTATTATTTAGATAAGGAGCTGTTTATGTTTAAGGCTACATGCTCACCAGGTTTCATTCAAATTGAAGACTCAAATGTGGCCCTCTCCTTGTAAGTGGCAGTTTAATATGTCCCTTTTGCTTTCCAGACACCAAACTGATAAGGCTATCAGCACCTGAATTAATAAGTAAGTAAAAATGGCACAATAGGTAATTTGAAGTGGTAAAAAAAATTTTAAACTGGTGAATGGTTGGCAATATTTTAAAATTTTTTAGAGCAATCCTTGCTTTATGATATAAAATAAAAAGATTTATTAGGATCACTTAATTTAATAACAACTTATTACTTCATTAACTTATACCACTTAAAAATATCTTTTAATATTTTTATTTTTAAATAAATTTTTATACCTCTAAGATTTAAATAAATAACACAATTTAAATTTATATATAAATAATATTTCCTTAGCAATAAGTAACTTCTTCACTTTAAATAAACAATTCTAAGATAAAGTATTTTTGAAAAGAAATACTTTAAGATGCTAATATATGATACAGTGTTTAAAAAGTACATTTAAATTTGCTAAAGAACATACTTATGTAATTAGCACAATTAGAAATGTATCATCATTGGCTATGCTTTTATATAATTGATTTTTATTATATTAATTCAAAAATTATGCTAAAACCACAAATAGATGGAACACTTTCTTAATCCAAACATGGTTTATACATATTTGCACATTCAGTATAGAAAGTGTAATACCAATAAAAATACAAAACACATGAAATTTTTAATTTTTTAAATTAATTAATTAATTAAACTATAAAGTGAATAAAAAAAATTTTTTAATAAACTTACAGTTGGTCCGTCATCTAATTTAGCATGTTTCTGATTTTTAATATGCACAATAGCAGGTAACAGATACTAAAAATATTAGAAACAATCATTTTGTAAAATTTACTAATAATTATTAAATTTTCTGATTAATTTATCAGCAATTTGAAACAATTTTAAAACTTTGTAAAAAGTAATTTAAGTAATTATTTTCTCACTGAAAATAAAGATTTACTATACGCATTTAAAACTGATTTATATTTTATTATATGAAATTACTTACAGCTAAAGTTTTTCCGGATCCAGTTTGAGAAACTCCTATTAAATCCCTTCCACTAAGTGCAATAGACCATCCCTGTGCTTGAATTGCTGTTGGAGTTTCATAATTCTGTTTTTCGATGACACTCATAATATAATCTACACAAAAAAAGTAAATCACACTATATAGATTTTATACGAAACATGTAAATTTGACATATATATTGTAAAATAGTAATTTGTAAATTTTGTTAAAATATATATTACACAGAAAATTCATATGCATCTTTAATGGATGCTTCATTTCTGTGTATTTATTGATTTTTCTTCAATAAATATACAGAAGCCTTGTCCTTCCTCTATTTTCTCCAATTAATTTGAGATGATGACTTTTATTATTATTGTTACTCATGCTTTTCTTTTCAAATCTTCTAGTTATGTGTGTGTTCAATGCATAAACTCCAAATAAATGTGAATATTGGGATACCATATATATTTATAATCTGAATGCAAAACATACCATTAAAACATTTTAATTGTGCATTTGACTTCTTGTTAGGTTGTGTTTTTTTATGAGTTTGGTCTTTTGGAATCTGAAATACTTTTATACTTTGCTCTCAATACACAGGCTCAATTAAGTCTATTCCTATGTTCAAAGTCTTCATTCTTTAGAATTCCTTTTTTCTGTGTGTAGCATTTTGCATTTGTTTATGCCAAATTATTTGTATGTTAATGGCATAAGCATATGCTAATATGTGATTTAGTTGTCTCCATATAAGACATGGAAAAATGTGTGTTGTGTTGTTTAACCTATATGACTGTTGATTTAAGACCAAACAGAACTACAGTGGACTCAGGTAATCAACCTCTTTGGAAAAATTATAATAGTGTATTTCGTTTGTTTTAAAAGTATATAACAAAGTCTGATACATAGTTTGATCTCCAGTATTGCACTGTGTTTTCTAGAAATGTAATACAGTAGTTCCTCGATATAACATGCATGTGGGGTGGGAAACAACACCTGCGTTATAAGATGAACCATATTATACCAAGCGGCACAGTGTAACGCAGTTCATCTCTTTACTTTAGCAATAATGTCAAGCTTTTCTTTTACTCATCATGCATACAATAATTAAACACTTCAAAATACATGCAGGAACTCAATACATACGCAATTACTCAATACACAGTAACAACAAAATGAGCTACTCCCTAATGCCACACGGACCTGTATAAACAAGTTTGAACTTATCACATCGCCTGTGCTATAACCAAGTGTGTGGTATAGTGAGCAGCGCTATAACGAAGGTCCACTGTAAGTATTTATGTATTTTGTATAACCATGAATGTGGATGCTATCAAATGTTTTCCCATAAACTACAAGTGTTACATGTAGGTTTATGTATTGTTTATGTACTTGCTCTATAACAACTAAATCTATGCGTAGCTGTTCTTTACATTCCATGTGCCTTCTACAATAGCTTTTTTTGATATTCTATGGGAAAGTTGTGTTGAAAGGCATTTATTGGTCTATATTATATAGAGTCTTCAGCATTGTTGTTTTTTGTGTTTTGCTTATGTGATGATGCTTATGTATTTATTAAATGTTTTACTAATTTCTGGAGCAAGAATATGAATTTTTATAACAAATTGTGAATGTTGACTACCAACTTGAACTATGTGTTATGTTGCAATTTTGATGTCATGTATGTTTATTTTAGTGTAAGGCATAATTAGAATCTCTTTACATGTTTTCTTCCTCATCTTCATTCTTCATGTATGATTAGACTGGAACAAAGGGCAAATCAATAATCTGAGTCCTTTTCTCTGTTTGTGTGCCATTTTATTGTGATTATGCAGTGAGCTCAATCGACAGCTATCTGCAGAAAAATTTTGTTGTAGTCTTCTTAGTGTACAGTACAGGTTTTGTATTGTTTGAATCTTTGTGGTTTTTGTTTGAAGGTGTCAATGTATTCCTGTATGTATGTATTGTATTGTTCATATTTTCTGCATGTTTTAATTTTCTTGAATACATTTTTAAGTTCTTTCATTAATTTTGGTGTTATGTTGTTTTCAGTATTTTAAGTCAGTCTGCCAAATTTTTGTTTATTATTATTTATTTGTTTCTAGTCTCTTTTCATGGGTAGACTTAGAATTTTCTGTTTTTATTTTTTTTTTATTGTTCTGTTTGTTTGTGAGTGTATGTTTAGTGACCTTGGTACACCATCATAGTGACTATACCAGAATAAGCTAATGTATGTACGTCAAAGAGTGTTGAATCAGGTTGAATGTATTTTACTAATCTGTATATTTAGATAGAGTAGAATTTTCCTAATTGTTTGAATGTATTTATTTAGGGTAGTTACAATTTCTGTGCCTAATATCCTTTCTAAACCTTTATAATGATTATACTTTATTTGCCAGTTGGAAAATAAACAATAATCAATTCAAATCAATTGACTTCTTTATAAAAATCATTATAAACTTCAAAAGCAGTCAATTGGGCAATTGAATGGCGTTTACTAGCAACTAAAATTTAGGGAAATAACCAGTAAGAAGTCCTCCAAAATAGTGAATAGATATTGTATTTTTGTGGATTG
The DNA here is from genome assembly GCF_030686945.1 of Centruroides vittatus. Taxonomy (NCBI): domain Eukaryota; kingdom Metazoa; phylum Arthropoda; class Arachnida; order Scorpiones; family Buthidae; genus Centruroides; species Centruroides vittatus. The sequence goes on along the minus strand of NW_027122690.1, from coordinate 1,778,397 downwards.
ACTGGCATGCCACATATAGCCAGGGGAGACCAACATGCCAGAAACCCCAGGGTGATTGGCATACTGGTCAAACTGCAACTAAAAAATAAAATTAATGAGATCTACCAAAACTAGTTGTTAAATAAATGTTAAAGAAAACATTCTTCCCAGTACATTAAAATAATAACATTGTAATTTGACTGATTTAAATCAGGAAGAGGGTTTTCATTTACAGGACAATAAAACAATTAGCAGCTTATAGTATAGTAGTTAGTCAGTGTGGGCTGTATTGACCATCTACACTGGCGTTAAAAATAACACATTCCTCTCTAATTTAACACAAAGGAGATGTTAATAGGTGTAAGTTGAGATAATTTACAGCTAATTTCTAGAATTTAATGTTTATTTTTTATTTTATTTTTAATCAAATTACAATAAAATAAACATAAAAAGCACTTTCAGAATTCCATGAGTATTTTACATCATTAGAAAGAAGACAAAATGAAGAAATTAAACATATACTCATAGTTTCTGATGTAATGTTGGTTTTCACAGTTTTAGAATAAAAACTCTTTTGTTTTTTAATGCGCCCTCTAGAAACGAATGTATAATCACATTTAAACCAGCATACTGGCATGCCAGTTTTATCTGAGGGAGATCATAAAATCAAATATTTCCATATCTGATTTCATGGTTTTTCCAGATAGACTAACAATTTTATTTTGCAAACAACACTAGATCACTAAATAATATGGTAGATTACACATATTATTTAGTGATCTAGTGTTGTTTGCAGAATAAAATTGTTGTGTATAATTTTCTTTTCTGGTCAACAGCCTTTTGTTCTGTAATAGTGTGATATTAGTAGTTGTTGAGGAGATATCGTGGAATAACACAATTGGTTGAATTTGAACTGCTGGTGCATGTGTCTCAGAGAAAAGACAGTGACTATATAAAGTTGATGTGGAAGCAGAAAATTTGAGTTTGGATCCGTCTTGCTAACTGTATTCTGTGATCGCCGAAGAAAGTGTTACTGCTAGCCAACTGCTTGTCAGTTGTGAGGTTTTCTTGATGGACAAGTTCGGGAGATACAAACTATTTCAATTTTTCATTGTGTTATTGGCATACTGGGACGGATGCCAATTGTGAAACTTATGTATTTTTAACTTTACTGTAGTTTTGTGTGCATTTGTCATGTAGTCATTGTATACTGTAATGTCCATTTAAAGTTTTGTGATAATGTAGTAAGTATGAATGATGAATTTATTTATTTTTTTGTGTCCAGTTCATCCATTGGCATGGTTTTCCAGTCTTGATGGTCATGACTGTATTGCCACTGAAGCACTTTGGCTAGATTGGTGTGTGTTATCCATTGTGTGCATGTGAGGCTGTGGTTGTGATGCAGTAGCCATACTTGAGCCAGAGCCAGTACTGCATTTGCCACCAGTAGCCAATGGAGACTGCAGCATATTTTTCTAACAAATTTTTGCCTAACTCGTGAATGTGAAATACTTTACCCAAATGATACCTGAGCCAGTATTATGCTGAGAACATGTTAAAACCATTTTTCTTTTCAGGGATGTGCTGATATAACTAAATTCATATGCTTATACATCAGCTACTCCTAACAGGTAGAATAAACAGTATTTAACAGCTATCAATTCTAAATCAGACACTGCTTGAGCATCATTCTGCTTCATTTTTCCCTTAAAGACCTTACTGGCAGGATGGTCCTTCTAGAAGCTTATACTCTCACCAACACTGCTCTATGATTCATTGGGACTATTGAACACTCACCTTGAAAAGATAGTGACTAGCAAGATAATGATGATAATATTAACTATTACACAAAAATAATTTAAAACTTAAATACCTGGAAAATTAGCTTCTTGGAATGAAGTGATTGGTTTAGGAATGTTTTTTCCTTCTAAAGTCATATTCATTTCTTTTCGATACTGCTCTATTTCTTCCTATACGTATATATGAAAGAGGATGAAAACTTATAAAATAAATATTTTCTAGTCTTTAATAGAAAAACTAAATACAAACATTTACTTACTCTAGTAAGAAAAAAAAATCAGAAATAAATAAATAGAGTAATACTGTGTCGATTGATCTAACATTTTGAAAATATAACACATGTCCAGTCTTCACAGGTTGCCAGATAGCTTTTATAAAAAGTAAAGCAGAATACCTCGAAACATAGCTCAAATTACTTTTAAAGTGGCTCAGAAAATAGTAAGTCACCCAAATCTAGTAGTCTAAAGCCCTACAAAATCCTCAATCTGCTACTCATAGCCCAATCTTGCAATTCCAAAACCCAACTATTTTTTATGAGATAAGAGAATAAGGGTAGTCCGTGGGTAAAGTGACACCCAAAAATCTGCTACTGTAAAAGCAAAGCCATGTTAATTGGCAGCAGTGCACTTAAGATTTAATCTTGGGGTAGCTAAGTTGAATGGATAAAAAAGTTTTTAATGCAAGCAAATTCAATAACCCTCCCCTTATGTTACCAATAATTCATAAATAATATAGAAATAGAACACATGACACAACATAAATAAAAAAAATGGATTTTAATTACAAAGATATTTTTGGAAAATTTACTAGTTTTTTTTTTTTCCTTTTACTTTGGGGTGTCAAGACCCATTGGCCCACCCCTTGGGTGTGCCACTATGACCAGATTGGAGTTCTCAATCTATTGTTCTCTTATAGTATGTAAGCACTTTTATCTAAACGAATGAATTAACATACACATATCACAGTTCAGATAAAATTTTCACTTTGAATTTCAAAGTAGACATATTTTGAACTAACCAAATTCCTTAACATGTAAATCTCTGTATTCCCAGGACAAAAGTACAGTTACAAACAGGAAGTTTGAAGTAATGCGGATTTCCTGTACTTGCAGATATTTATAATAGTTTAGGGGGAGCATCTGTGAATTGGTGCCTTCATTACTAATATTTTGTCATTTATAGGTAAGTAATATTATTATTTTTATTTATGTTGGTTTTATTTACACTGACAGATGCTCCCAAATTTAATTTATATTTAATTTAAATCTTATTTAAATTTTATTTAATGAATGTTGTTTTGGTCTAATTCTATAATGTTTATGTTAATTGTATTTAATACCAAGATTTTTGTATTTGTAAGAATTTTTCTCCTTGCATCATGGAGTGATCCAATATGCTTAAATAAATAAACAAAGAAGTAAAACAGCAAGGCTGTATTTGGGACAAGACTACGTCTCAGAGACTCACTACTAAGCGGAATCACTTTGATACTCATGGTGGGTCTTGTTCTCATTCTCCAATCATCTTTGGTATTGCTGGTTTTGAGCGCAATCATTCAAACTTCACCAACCATATCCACGACGCATTTTTGGTGAAATTAACCTATCCAATGTTGAAATTTCTCTTCATTGCATGACACCTCAGGTTGAATTTTTGTCAATGCAAAAATTTCCCGTTTTTGAAAAAAATAATGGTGGCTATTGTATCGTCCGAAATTATTTTATTATTTTGCACAAATGAAATAAATAAATAAATATATATATATATATACAAATTATTTATATTTACATATATATAAATATATATAATATATATTAATAAATGCAAAAAGAAAAATAATTATTGTATTTTACAGACTATAAGACGCATTTTTTTCTTCGAAAAATTGCCTCCAAAATTCAGGTGCATCTTATACTCCGTAGCGTCTTAGTCTGTAAAATACGGTATATTTCGGAAGTTAGTTTTAATATAAAATTATCAAATAACCAAAAAAGTTCTGTCGTTTTTTGTGAAACTACAAAGTTTAAACAATGTTACACGCAATACACAATAGATGGCACTAAAATTCCAGCAATATGTTAATCAAGATTTAATGCTGACTCATCTTATATAAAGAGAAGTGGAAAGGTTATCTCTTAATATTATAAAAATTGACCTGAAGATGAGTACCCCAAACTCTACAATTCATGCTTGTATGTTGTATGAGTTTAAACTTGAAACAAATGCTGTGCAAACGGCTCAAAAAATAGGCCAGGCTTTTGGACAAGGTTCTGTCAGCACTCGCACCACCCAAAGGTGGTTTAGAAAATTTTCTTCCGGCAATGAGTTGCTTAAAGATGTGCCACGAGAAGGGCAGCCATATGTCATTAATGATGATGAATTACAGGCTGCAATCAAAGAAGATTCTGCTCAAACTTGTCAGATGTTAGCACAAAGGTTCTCCGTAAATGATGAAACTGTCCATTTAAATTTGCATAGTCTTGGAAAAGTTTACAAGCTCAGCAAATGGATACCTCATCAATTGACACCTGCCAATATTGTGCGTATGGTGGACTGCAAATGGAATTGTTCACTATGAACTTATACCATCTGGCCAGACTATTACTGCTAACGTCTACAGTGACCAACTCCGTCGAGTTCACCAATCACTTTTGAAAAAACAGCCAGCTTTAGTGAACCGTAAAGGCATTCTTTTCCTACACGATAATGCTATAGGCCTCAAGTCGTGTGTGTGACCTCTGACACAATTCAGACCCTTGGATGGGAACCTCTTTTGCACCCTCCTTATTCCCCTGACATTAGCCCTTCTGACTATCACCTATTTTTAAGCCTAGATAATCATCTGCGAAATTGACAGTTCAGAAATAGAGAAGCTATGGAAACGGAGTTAGAGAATTTTTTCAACTCTAAAGATCGTGACTTTTATAAAAATGGAATTTATAAGCTTGTTTTCCGTTGGGAAAAGGTTATTAAATGTGAGAGTGGTTATTTTAATGAATAAATTGTGTTATTTCCTATACATTTTTATGTTTGTTTTCTTTCAACAAAAAACAACAGAACTTTTTTGGTTACCTGATATAATGATGTGCCATCTAGTTTCAAAAACATTCCGATGATGAAACGAGATATCTCCGATCAATCGGTCAAGGTTAGCATGTGGCAACCAGAAATATGTGGGGAATAACACAGGATAGGTAAATGGGTTTTTTCAAAGATTCGTTTGTCAAAATTCGATTTAATAACATTCGCTTTTCAAACTTCCTAATGCACGTGTTTGTCAAAATTCGATTTCACAATATTTGTATTTCCAACTTCCCAACGAACAACGCATGTGCAAATCTCACACTACTGCCTGTTTGTAGAGAGTGTCGCCATTTTGTATTTTATTATGACTCGGTTCTCGGTCCCCTGAGTACCTACAAGTCTTTTTTTTTATGCACACCTAATGATTTGGGCACCTAATACTCTGTGCCAAATTGCAACTCTTAACATGTATTCCTTCATACCTCTAAGTTGGTAACACAGCAGGCAGTACGATTTTATAAACAAGACATAGTCTTGTCAATAACAGTTTAGGAAAACTTATAGATAAAACTAGAAAAATGTAAAGCAGAATTATTGTAAAACTGGATAAGGGGAAGAAAAACTAATTGCTTGAAAAATAAAATAAAGTTTTAATAAAGTTTGAAAGTTAAAATAATTTTTAGAACATTTGAATTACTGAAAATATAGTTGAAATAAATTTTATAAAGTTATATTTTATTTAAACTTTGATTTAATTTAGATTTTCAGAACTTAGAATAAAAGTTCAAATTCAGAAAGTTTGGAATGCTTTTTAGATAATTCAAAGAATAAAGTTTGAATCAACATTTGCCATAGTTTTAACATAGAAAAAATATGCCCCAAAGTGGTTCAAATTTACACTACTCTTATCAACCAATATTGTTAAAATCTACGGAATCCTGTTATACATTTTTTGTAACATACTATTCAAATGCAAAATGTGACCAAGAATGGATTTGAACAAAAGTCTTCAAAGAGGATTGGAATCAAGTTTCACAGAAATGTATTTTGGAGTGACTCAAGAACCGCTTTGGAGAATAAATGTAGAGATTTCCCCACCAAAAATTTGTTGTTTATAACTTGTTAACCACATCCTACCTTTAATAAGCATTTATTTATTGTTTTTGTACAAAGGATTATATAAGCTTACCAAAAAACCTGAAAATAATCATCAAAACTTAATATAATAAAAATTAAAACCTAAATGTAATAATTCACACTTGTAGATGGTATTTATTATTATTGAGAGGGTGTAGCATGTGCCACACTAAACGGCAACGTCGCTCTCTCTGCCAAGCAATAGCACACACAGCAGAGTGGCAATGCCAACAACACAGACTTTTGTGCTACTATTTAGAAACTTAATTCTATACTATTGATAAATATTCTATTCTATCGTTAAATACTATTTAAAGTTAATTTTATTAACTTTAATAAAACTTTTAGAAAATCTACTTACGAGAGTTTTAGTTGCAATATTTGGATGCTCTATATAAAAATTCTTTTCAATAGGCTGGAGAACAACATCATTCCAATTAGGTTTTTCTAATTTCATTCCAGGTGTAGTAAATTTTTTTGTGATAAATCTTGAATTGGCATTATTGTAGAGTCGACGCTCGTAAAAATTATCGTCAAATTCCGATCTTCCGAAACTGAATTAAATTATAATTTTGAAATTAATAAATTAATCTTATTATTTTATAGAATATAGTCAAGCATCTATAGTCCAGAAAGCTATGATATAGAAACACACTTAATCCAATGACTTGTAGCAAAGTTACTACAGTAGAGCATCGATTATCCAACTTAATTGGGGACTGGGGTTGGTTGGATAACTGAAAAGTCGGATAACCGAAAAGTATGAAAAAATACATTATTAGTATAGTGTATTAGGCTTGGTTTAAATACTAGCCTCCCTTTCATGGTCGAGCCAGTGCTGCCAGCTAAAACATGCAAAAATTTAACAAAAATAATATTAAAGTAGCCAAGACATAACCAAATATTGTAGTGCCACATCACTAGCAGACATTTGAATTTGCTGACTAGAATGCGGTCGGTTAATCTGGGGTTGGATAATCGATGCTCTACTGTATTTGGGTTATGTTGTTTCTGTAAAAGGTTAAAATCAATGTTATTTATAAAAATTATTTATTTTTATTAATATATGTAATATTGACTAATAGATTTAATTTAATTTTTAAATGTAGCAAAACAGTTAAATAAAAAAATTGTGTAATATTTCTCACATAACTTTCCAATCAGCAGAGAAACAATGGTATCATCAGGGCTGGCTCGATGACTAAGATGATAGTCTCAAGCAGCAAAATGAGAGGGATGTTCAAGAAGAGAAGAAAAAAAAAAAATAAACTAAATATGGTGATTTTCTGTACATGAACTTTAAAGTTATCCATAAATAGTTCATATAAGAGTGCCAATAGAAATGCTCTCTATTGGCTACTGTTCTGGAAACAGGCAGCAAAAGTCAGTTTTGCCTCAAGTGTAAGTTTCCATTGAGCCAACACTAGGTATCATGTCTGATGTCAGAGATAATATATCTGGTAAATGTAAAATTAAGCCAATGTTGGTACAGTCAAGTCTTAAGAACCCAGGTGTGTTTAATTTTGAAATTATGTGATGTGTTTTTATCATTCATACTCCTAATTTATTATAAAATAGCTAAATTAAATTATGATTGATAATATTTTATTTTTTCTGACAATCAAAGTATGTAAACCATACTGACATGTCTTTAATTCCATTGCATCAAGAATGTTATGCAGTTTAATCTTCTAAAACAAAAAATTGTCAAAAATTTAATTTTGTGGAACGTAAAAACCTACAACATAGCAAAGTTTTACTAAAAATTCACTGTTTATTTATCAATTTGGTATTCAAATACAAAGGCACGTGTATTGTAGTATAATTATACTTTCTTATTATAGCCCTAATGCTTCATTTATCATGTAACAGTCACAGTATAACACAAAAAGTTGGTAAAGTTTCTCATATAGTTTTCAAATTGCTTTGTTGCACACACTATGCTACAACCCTATAAGTGAATACAATTCAGATAGGAATAAAATCAATTGTGGAGGAAATTATTAAAACTGATAATGATTACATTTTTTCAGTCTTAACCACTACGTTAAATGTTAATTCTTTTAAATTATTATTTGCTGACAGAACAATTGTTTAAGTCAACAATGGCCAACTACTTCATACTCAAGGGTCACAACTAGGGATTGTAATGCAGCAGGATTTTTGCTGGACCGACATCATTCCAGCTGGATCCAGTGCGGATGTATTTTTGGTGCAATAAAGCATTATCTGTCTATCTATCTATCCAGCAATTTATGGTTTTTCTTTTAAAAAGAAATAAAGCATTTCTTCAAAATAGTTAAGAAGTTATTATTATTTAGACTGGTCACCATAAATCAGGGAAACTTCTTACACATTTAGCTAGTAAACTTAACTTTGGTTCGGTTTAACACTTGAGATAGAGATAATTAACTTTAAATGTTTTGTTAGATTATAATTATAATGTAATCTTCAAGTTAAATAATAGCAAAGGTAATTCTACTAATTAATTTGTATTAATATATTATAGGAATGTAAAGACAAATAATTAGTGGCTAAGTGGCTATCAGTCTTACCAGTTTTCTTATATAGGCTCTACATGTCAATCTGTAGTTATTTACAAGTATTTTAATTAGTGTTAGTAAAGTAGTGAGTAAGTAATGAGTAGTAGTCTAGTAGTTAGTTATTATTATCACAATCATGAATCTCATACATTCATATCATCGTATATCTAAGATACTGATACTCATTAATTTAATTAAATATTTAACGAGGTAGTCTGAGTTTCTCACAAATTTTCACAATAAAATTGCCTTGCCTTGCCTAGCCTAGCCCACTAACTACTTATAGAATAAAAGTTAAAAACTCTTACTTAATTGAATTAGAGTAGAAGTTATAAAATATTAGTCTTGCCTTGAATAAAGTATTTTAAAGGATTAAATAAAATTAAATCAATCACTTCTGTTATTTTTTTGACATTTCTGGAAGTAGGATCTCAAGAAACAAATGGTATTGATGATGATGTCTCCCAACCTACTTCTTAATGAACTGAATATATATCCCGCTGCAGAGAAGGCCCTTTCTGCCTCTATGCTAGTTGGTTTCAGGGTCATCAAATAATCACAAATTGTTCCGTCACGTGATTCATTGACGTCACAACCGACCGTAAATTAGAATTATGCACCAGGACTAGGAGAGGAATTACTTATTTTATTTAGCGCGAAGAAACTTTATTTAGCGAGAGCAGAAAGTCAACTGACAATTAGATCAGCGGAGGTAAAAGGGCGGGCAGTGCGGTGTAGAGAGAGGGTGTAACATGTGCCGCACTAAACGGCAACATTGCTCTCGCTGCCAAGCGATAGCACACGTAGCAGAGTGGCAACGCCGACAACATAGACTTTTGCGCTACTATTTAGAAAGTTAATTGAGTATTTGCGGACCTGCAGGTGCTGGATCCAGCAGGCCGAAGAATGCGTTGTATCCAGCTGGATTGCTGGATGAGGGATCCAGCAATTGCAATCCCTAGTCACAATACACAACTTTTGAAGTGGAGAAGGCCACACTTTGAAACCATATGTGTAACTCTCCAACTATCTCTTCTACAAAAATTACCAAACCAAGCTCTTCCCGTAACAGTTATTAAAAAATGATATGTTGGAAAATTAGATTAAAAATCCATTGACGATAAAATACATTTTGTCTTTACCCATTGCCACTAATGTGAACACAGTGGGTAGTCATGAGAACTAATTAGTTCTTGTAACTGGGTCAGTCTAATTTTTATAACTGGTACAAGACTTTTGAACTGGCTGCTGGTGCTGTACTCGATGTAATTTTGAAAAAAAATATGTGCTGAAATATGTTGTTATTGTCTGTCTTGGGGAAGCCACAGGGGCAAATCTCACGAGCTGCCAATTGTCAACTGCTGATTTATACTGGTCAATACGCTAAAAAGGTTTTGACCAGTATAAAATTCAATAAATCAACACACTAAAAAGGGTTTTAGTGCGTTGATTTATCCTTCCCAGGAATTGTGCGAAAAGTTGATCTGAAAAGTATGTAGGTTATTGAGAATCCTACCTGCATGTATGTAAAGTAAATGAATAAAATAAAATTGTATGGGATTTGCTGCCTACTATTAAATTGTAGCATTTCTGTTTTTATCTATGACACACAAATGTGAGAAGGATGGAAACAAGAGAGAAGGCATTTGGTGTCTTGTAGTGGTCATATCAAAATCTGGATAGTTTAAGCAAACGACTCTCCTATCTTACATTCTGTCCTATATGATACCTATTACATGAAATTCAAACTTTTGGCACCTATTTTATCCCTTTATTCCCTTCACTTAAAAGCTTGGCTTTGCCACAAAGTTGTTAAAAATGATACAGCAAAACTAATAGGTAAACAACATGGAATAAATTACTGTTAATTAATTACAATTAATAGATCTTTAAGTTATACAATTTTTGGTACAAATGCAGTTCTGAATGAGATGGTTTTGAAACCCCTAAAATTTACATCTCCCTAGAAAGCCAAAAAAGTAAAAAGAAACCATATCTCTAATTGTAATCTTAGGCAAGATATTCATCCTGACTGGCTGCTTGTTAAATATGTGAGAGATTTAAAGGCTGCCGCAAACTAGGCAATGGCATCAATTTTGACTTCACATCAGAAGCAATTTTTATGGTCATGTAACTGTTTTGCTTTGACAATCAGGTAAATTCGCCACCTGTGATATCACTTGTGACATAGTTCTACAGAACCAATGAACATTTTGTCTACCCTCTATGAACTATTGCTTGGTAGTTTGTTTTATAAACTAATGTGAGAAATCAGACTTCAATGTAAACAATGTAACATTGTAACATCAACTTTCATACCTGAGAGTAAATCATTTAAGTTCTCAGCAGTAAAAGTGAAGCTTTCTCATAACCTTCCAACCAAACAACTTGAACAACTTGATTTCTCCAAGTCAATACAACCAGAAACTGCAAGTTTAGTTTGTTGTTGCCAGTCCCCCAACAGAATATCATCCTTTATCTAGTGCTTGATTTAGTGCCAACGGATATACCTAGTTTTTGCGAATACTTCCTCTTCTACAGGTACACATTTTGAAGAAGAACTCTATCTCGGGGGACTAAGATACATTGCTACATGATCAAGAACAATCAAGAGAACTTCCCAAGAATGAGCATCAAATTATTTTCGAACATGATCACCCCAAGGTATTTATCGCCACGCAAATCTCATGGAAACTCTCTCTCGCAACCACTTTCATTTAAAAATCCCTTGAAGTTAAGGCCTAACGAAACTGTAACAAAATTGTAAATTCTTTCATGTCTTTGAAATTAAATTGTTATTAGTTAATAACTAATAACAATTTAATTTTCCAAGTGGTATCCAAGTGATTTACTTCCAGTACACCGTCTCTCAAACCATCTCCATCCCAGATCCGACTGCCCTCACACATAGCTGCTCGAGAGAGCAAATCAACACACCATCTCAGCTTCTGTGTCAATCGTGTCAGTCCTGACAAGGCACTAAAGAGGTGCCAACTCTCCAGTCACAATGATGATAACTACAAAGACAACTTGCATCAATAAATGGAAGCTTCCATTTATTAATTAAATTTCTGACAAATAGACAACAATGAAAGCTTCCATTTGTTGTCTATTTGTCAGAAATGTAATTAATAAATGAAAACGAAATCAGGGACCCAATAGATTTATAAATTTCAATAAAATCAATGAAATAATGGTTCTTTTCTGTTAACAGGATGCCAGCCAATATGGTAAGATTCAAGCTGCTCTGAACAAGGGGTTTCCCCACCACCCCCAGAACTGTTGACCCTTTGCAAGATATTCACTTTCAAGGATCAGTTTTTAACATGTATGAGTATACTGCCAATTCTACATGCTTTGCATGTAGTCATGCACTTTGATGTTCACCATCACTCGCACCTCAGCACCCAAGTGGGGCGAGCCCCCACACCCCCTAAAACTATATAACAAGTATTCCACGGACAGTGAAAGGGGTTACTCGAAGCCGGAATAGTCATGTGAGCTAAATAGTTAAATGTGATAATCTTAGTGGACAATGATATCGCATATTGGATTAAAGTTACAACAGAAAAGAACCAAAATAATTTATATTCTTACTTCTATGAAAATCTATCAAACAGCTCTGTTTCATAACAAAGACATGGCTAAAGCACAAATGTGCACCTTCTTTGTGGCCTATGGTGCATGGTCCTTTCTCACAAACTTTCATATATGCACAAGCATTGTCAATCATCACCTGAAAAATCAAGCTTCTTGGATCAGACAGGCGTCAAACGGACCATCTACTTTCCATCGAAGGATATGACAGAGTGACATTGAGTCAACAATCATCAAGCAGGTGACGATCAAACGAATTTGCTTCAATATTGCCCACTTTACAGCATCCTTAACAGAATGCACAGGCTGACTTTGATCATGCCCTGGTGGTAGTAAGTGCAATGGAATTTCTTGTGTTTTAAGAGCTTTAGCCATCTCTTGCAAAATGAAACATGGTTGATTTTTTGAGAAAGTTTTATTTTTTTTTTTTTTCACTTTAAAACTTTACTCCATTTTTTCAGCCCCCAAAATCAGCCTATCTAAAATTTTGAATACCCTAAAATTCCAGATAGTGAGATATAGCTCCCCTGAAATTGGTCTAAGGATCATGATAGACCATCAGTTCCTTTGACTTTTTTACTCCTACAGGCAAAACCTACAGCTCTAATAAGGTCCCAACTGTCTCATTCCAAGTGGCATTTGTATCCGATTTAACATATCCTCCTTTCAGCATTGGCAGAAATTCGGCTTTATTGAATACTTGCGGCCTTAGTTACTTATCCCACTTTATATCAACAGTTAGTTGTTATCAATTTAGGTAAATCTCAGTGATTACAACAGATCCTTTATGTTACCTATTAACTTATTAGTGTGTATGCTTTCTTTTTATAGAGAAATTTTTGGAAAATATTGTGGTAAGTGTCTCGTATAGCGAGGGATCAATATATCATTCTTTAGAATTTGTTCACACAAACATAGTTTGAATAATTTGTACACAAATAACTTAAAAGTTACTAAAAAGTAACTTCTACCATTATGTAACTATTGATGATAAAACAAAAATTTCATCAACTGTTATTATTTATATTTTACCTGTAAAAGCATACTCTTGTTAATGAGATAGGTGTTCCATTTGAATATTTCCACAATTTACAAACTTTATTAAAACGTCCAAAGCATTGTTTCAGTGCCATTTTAACTTAAATGCGAGTAAATTCAACCCACGTGACTGACTTCGCCGGTATCACTGTTGCCAGCTATTTTCAAAAACAGCCGGCAACACTATACATTTTAACATTTTTTATTTTTCACATAAAAAAATCTTTATTTGAAACGCTTTGCATTTATAAAAATAAAAATTATAAAATAGTCCACTTCTAGATACTGTTATGTCAGGTCTGTCCATCAACAACCAACTGCTCCTGGCCGAAACTGTGATGGGACTTTTTTTAAAACTCTTTCCGCCCTGTGGGCACTAAAAGGGCCTCTTTTAGCAAGCCCATTATGGATTCGGCCAGGCTCACAATGGCCCGACCGGAATTCGATCCCTGGTCCCCCACAGCGGTAAGCTGCCATCTTGACCGCTCTGTGATGGGGACTAAAAAAAAACCCCTCTCTTGTAGCTTTCCACATTATCAGAAAGCGGAAACTGAAAAGCAACTAGTTTCCATTTCCCTTCATTTTATGTTTAGTTCTAATTTCAAAATACCAGAATATCGCGAGCAGGATTAAATCGACTGTAGAACATAGTATCCAAGCTTAAGATAGACAAGTATAAAGATGTAAATTTTATTATAAAGGAAAAGAATACTTTCTGATCTCTTCTAAAGACAATTCTAACTCTTCGCTTCTTCTCGCTCTTTTCCGGAATTGTCTGTCATTAAACTCTAATCTTCGATTCAACTCATAAAACGTCATTACTACTACGTCAAAGCTCGCGTGTTTTTCCTATTGGTCAAAACACCACGAAAGATCCAACGAATACAAAAAAGTTGAAGTATTTTCTATTCTAAGTTTCCTATCGGAATTTGATGAGCGGAAACTTCTGGACAGAAAGTGACATCAGAAAATACACCAGAAACTATTGTATTCGTATCTAATAGGTTCGTGAAATGTATACAAAAGTTAAAATGTACGAAAGTATAGCAATATAAAAAAAAAAAAAATTATTTCCAAGGAGCAATGCTAATCTGTTTTTAGGTTTATCCCCAGGGCAACTGATTTTTCCTATGCTAAGTGTGAGTGCAGGCATCTCTATCCAAAATAATCCCGTCTCATCTACATTGAAGATTTGGCAAGAATAAGCTTCCATCTTCAATGATATCGAAGAAAGTGGAAATAAATTCGTTGGTAGCTTTCCCAGTAAATTTATTATTATATAAAGAAGACCGTATTTTAAATTTGTCAAACCAGCCTTTGCTTGCTACAGTGGCGTAGCGAGGGGGTGCGAGGGAGTGTATCATGCACCGGGTGACACTCGCAGAGGGGCGCCCAAATGGTCTCCAAGACAAACTATGTGTTTCTGGAGGGGGGAGGGGGCGCCAGTTATGTTTGCTACGCCACTGGCATGCTACAAATTCTGTAGCAGAATCTTTTAATCGTTTCTTTCAATCTTCATGCGAACTAAGAGCCTTAGCTTGAATAATTGATAAAACTCAATGCGATGCCTTTTTGATTTTGATATTCAATCCATAAAGTCAAAAATTTCTCCATCCATGTCCTCTGCCATGTCTTATGAAACTATCTTTGATGAAACATTTCCACAATTTTGAACATATTCCTTAATTTTGTTCTTGTTATTCACGATTGAACATATTGTCGATCGGCTTAAATTATACGAACGACCGATTGAAGCAAAAGATTCACCGCTTTCGGAATGTCTAATTTTATCTATCTTTATTTCCATCATATGGAGGTTATGAAACCTTGATTTCTTTTTGTCCGTATTAACACTGCCGTTTTTCGTTTTTCACTCACATTTGTATACTGTATTGCAAAAACTCCCTACCAAGGCAGTGTTTCTGCAGTATAGTGTGAGATAAGCAGAGGGTCGGGGGAAAAACCTCGCTGACCACTTACGCTGCACGGGTTGGTAAAACCCGACCTCGTTGTCGTTGGATGGCTAGGAGGGCAAAAGTGAGTGGGGAGGTGCGTCAGTACGTCAACAGGCATCCTTACTTTGACAGGAGACAGGTTTTACAAAAACAATAAAGGTTTATTAACTAACAAAAGCGCACATACACTAAAGATACACATAAAATAAAGAATACAGATAATTACTGCTAACATGTGGATAATATATGCCTAGTGCTAACCGCGAGCTAACCAATACAGTCTAGTGGGAGAGAGTTTACAAAGTCAATATACCATGATAGGTGGTCCGATGACCGTATGCGATGACCTCCTGGACTATGGAAGCTGGAATCAGTCTTATGTCCGGGACTGAAGACACTGGATTCAGACCTTCCTGGATGATCGTGCCTTTTCCAGAGTTGCTCGGGTTTTTATACCATCATTGTTGGCATTGAGCCAGTCTATTATTCAATGTTCGATGACTAATTGGCTGACTCGTGATGACTGTGATTTTTGTTTTCTCTTTTTGATCTGATCGCAATGCTTTGGATTTTTGGTTTCTCTTCCTGATCGGATCAGATCTTTCTGCGGGCTCACAATAGTATAACCAGTTTCTGGAGTATTTTTATTCTTAGTAGTATAAGTACTGGAATTTTTTACCTTTAATAACTATTACTTTATTTTCTAACAACAAAATTTTACTAATGAAGTTAAAATATATTCTATCTCAGAAACAAATTTAACAGTTCAAAAATGCTTGCAACCCAAATCCTGCAAGGTTCTAACTTGTGGTTCTCAGGATTTTGGCAGCATGATTTTATCTGTTTTCTGCCTTGTGCTTTTATGCAACCCTAATTATCTGCTATTTTTCTTATTCTTATTTCTGAATATTTTCTGTCACAAATATCAGTGTGGTTCAGACTTCATTTTCCACAGATCATTGGCTGAAAAAAGTGTTTGTTTTAGGAGTGTTTATTAAAAATAATTAGGCTACTGTAACAGTGTATTTAGATAGCATTTTACATTAAAAAAGAATGGAAAGGTTTCAATATGCCAAACCATATTGAATTGTGTTAAATTTAGTAATACTACATCTACTGTCCAAAAAAAAGCCTGGTTGTCCTGAAATTCAACAAATCCTAGAGCAGGAGTGAACAAACTATGGCCTGAAGGAAAGTTCACAAATTTTGTAATTTCATTAACAAGTACAAGCTTTGGAACATTTGAAAAAACGAGCAATCTCGTATATATTTGCACACCTAGGTTTGAGCTGCAATTGTGTATACTATCAGTTAATTGGAGTTCAATTGGCCAATAACACACAATCCTCTCTCTCTCTTGACCAAGCTTTCATATGTAGTTTTCTATTTCATTAGTTAATATTTACTTTGCAATTAGTGTTCATTTTTATGTTACTAATCATTACTTGTTTATGCACAACTTTATTAAATGTAATTTAAAAGAAGATGAGTTATATCCAACAACAATCAAGTAATATTAATGTTCAATATTTATTGAATGAATTTTCTGTAGACTACAGCACACAATCATTTCAATCATCAATCACAACTGGCATGATTCTGATTATTATGTGTGCATCTGATTTACGATAAAATCAGCTAGAAAAAATGGGATGTGAAGTTCCGGTCCATGCTCCAGTGCAGAAAATAATCTAACTTAAACTAGATTCGAGTTTTATGGTAGGACAATTTTTACTAAATAGAAAATTTTTAAACATTTTTGAACTATAAAAATCAAAATTGGAAACGTCAAAACATTTTATGAAAATGGCATGTTTGTCTTTAACTAGCATTAAGTTGAACATAATGTGTGTATAAGCTTATTAAATATATATAAACAAAGAACAGTTTCACCAGTTTATTTGTAACAAGATAATGAAAACTTATACAAGCAGAGAACAGCTTGTCTATCAAAAATTAGGTCTATATCTCAGATGATAGTGTCTACAGGACTGAAATGCAGTTGAAGTGGATCACAAATCTTTCATTGAATATTAACTTTATCATCATAATGGCTAAAAGTAAGATTTTACATTTTGAAATATTTTTCTGTATATAAAATCAAAATTTTTAAAAGATAGTTTAACAATGAAAAACTCAGATTTTCAATATTGACCTTACGATTAGTATAAATACAAAATTAGCTATTCATAAATAATATAGTTTGCATTTGACACTTTAAAATCATTATTTTAATGCAACAAAATTATAAAGGAATGTTAATTGCCTCGTGCTATTTTTTTTTAATATGATTTTTTAAAATAAGTCTCATTCTCAACATATTATTTGGTAAACATTTGGGAATCACCTGTACAAGGCAAAAATGAATTGACAAATTTTATTTTTCAAATCAGACATACACATATATTGCATTTATGTACTGTACGGTACTGTACATCTACAAGATTGTTTAGAAATGATATGCATCATTAAGGCATTACAAAATTGTGAAATATGTGTGCTTTAATTTAAACAAATTTATAAAAACAACAATGTAATGTTTTACCTGAAATCTGATAATCAATTTAGACTTTAAATATATGGATCTGATAAAAGAATTAGATTGTAATCATTTATCATATTAAAAAAAAAGACACTTTTTTGTTTGTATTTTTTATTATTTCACAATCATATGAATTAGTAGAAAAATGATCTTTTAATTTTTAAGAAATGTACTGGAAGCATATTAACTTCCAATTAGATTTGTTGCACAGATTCATTGCACTTTATTTAGGAAGAAGTCCGGAAGTATCATTCAGTTTGGCTTTTAACATTGAGTAAATGTCACATGGCAAACCATTTCACACTTTGACAAACCAGAAGCTTAGCACCACCACAATTGTGCATGAAGAGCAACATGTGATTGCTTTGTAGTAAGATCATAAATGCCAAATTAGCCATTCTGAAAGCATAAGGCACAAAACATGATTTGAGCTACCACATCATTCATTGCATATTCATTTCCTGTAAATGGAAAATATCTAGCTCAGTAAGGAAAGAAAAATAAATTTACATAATACTGCCATTATTCTGGCTTTTTTTAATCTAACAGATTCAATGTTTAGAAAGGAGATAAGAGAGTCCGTGCCATAAACCACCCTCAATCATTCCACTCTTTTTTGATTTCAAAACTCCACTCCCATTTCAAATGTTCACTTTTGTCGTCGTCCGTGAAGAGTGATTTCACTGTGTAATTTCCTCTTGCCAGCATCCCGGATGGCATATCTTCCAATGGCGTGGTATAAGACTGTATTTCTTTCTTGGGAGCATAGCTTCCAACCATATTCGAAATGCTGTCACCTGAATGAATTGGCAATGTAAGCTTGAAGAATAAATATATAAAATTTTAAATAAAGTTTTCTACTCACATTGGATTCCATGTCTAAAAATTTTCTGCACATACTTGAGGCCTGTTACAATCTCTCTTTGGACATAAAAGTCTATTCGTATACGATACTGAATACCCTCTTTAATGACAAAGGTTTTCTTCTTCAATGTTTCTAAATCACCTAAAAAATGAATGTTAACAATTATTATTTAAATAATGTTTGATACTTTTAATGCACCATTATATTTAATTCAATATTGATGGAATTTTCTGGAATATAACAGAAAAAAAAAATATTTAAAAAAATACTAGTTAACATTCTATTTTACTAATTATTTTTAATATTTATCAATTCATTAATTTTTCATTTGCTTAACATGTTTGCTGCAATTGACTTCATGTATGAAAGAGGTATTCATTTTTTCATATTTATACATTTAATTCTAATTAAATTTTTATTCTTTAGCCCAGGGGTTCCCAATCATTTTTATACTGCGACTCCCTTTGCGGCTGTAATTTTTTGCGACGCCCTTCTAAAAGAAGATACCTGCGTTAGCTCTAGCAGACATTAAATTTACTTTATTATTTAAAGAAAACTCCAAAGAATATAGAATCTTAATAATTGTTATTTATTAGAAAACCTAACGAGTACAATTAATGAGAAGGATGAGCTTACTTTTCTGAGCATAAGTTCTCAAATCAGGGCTGAAGTTTTGAAAACACTACTCTCATTTCTTTTTCTAAATTTATTTGTGACCTGTATTTCGACTTAATTAATGCAACTGTAGAAAAGCCAGTTTCACACAAGTACGACGTAGTAAACAATAAAAAGAACCTTCAAAGCTGTAGTACCGATAGTTCTAACAGCTGTTCTTCCTTGACTTGTTGAAAGTGTAGATGGGGATGGAGTCAATTGGAATGGGTCTCTAATCCAGTCGTACTGATCTAGATTCTTTGGAAAATATGTATCAAAATGGGTGCTTAATGTTGATAAATGTTGGATAAATATCAATTGCAAACTCAGCTCCAGATTTTGAATAGATTTTTCTTGCAGAAAGCCATTTAAAACAGGAAAACAGTCAGTATTTCCTTGCTCCTCTTCTATTTTTATTTTCCACAACAGCAACTTCTTTTTAGACGCTGCAATTTTATTAGCCAGTTGCAGTATATGCATTTCGTTTCTCTGCAGCGATTTATTAAAGACATTTAATTTCTCAAATATGTTGCAAAGATATGCCAGTTTTATTAAGAAGTCAGTATCTTTAAACTTTTCTGCATCATGATGTGATTCTATCAATAAATATGTGTACAACTCATTTTTTAATTCGTATAAATGTGAGAGTATGTTACCTCTCGACAACCAACGAGAGTCCCAATAATAAAGATGTATGCACAGCACCCAAATCTTCACAAAGCATTTAGAAAAATCTTGTCTTTACAAGTCTTGCTTTTATAAAGTTTACCATGTTAATAATTATATCCATCACAAAATGTAATTCAGGTGAAATATTTTTTGTAGCCAGGGCCTCCCTATGTATGATGCAATGTGTCCATTTTGCATTTGGAGCCTTGGTTTTAATGAGAGCTTGAAGTCCTCCATACTGCCCTGACATTGTACGAGCTCCATCCGTACACACACTAACACAGTTCTCCCATTGAATGTTATTTTCTTCCATGTATGAATCTATGATTGCAAAGAAATCACTAGCCTTCCCAGTATCTGTCATTTTTTGCAAAATAACAAATCTTCACATACATTTGTTTCTTTCATGTACCGCACATAACATATTAATCGAGCGTCATTATTACTGTCTCACTTCATCCAGTTGAATGGCAAATAAACCAGAAAGTTTTCCACAATTTTCTCATTAATGTCGTCAGCTATGTCATGAATGCAACGACTAACTGTATTGTTAAAAAGCAAAATATTTTTTATTTCTTTAGCTGTCGATTCTCCAATCATTGCTGATACCATATTAATTGCTACAGGTAAAGTAAGATCTTCAGCAATCGTGTGTGGTTTCTTGCATTTGGCAATATGGTGAGTGACCTTTAAGAGGTAAGCAGTGCTTTGGAGGGAATAGATGCTCTGGAAAACAAGGTTGTCGACTGATGTTTTAGTTCTCACAATTTTCTTGCAAAAAAATCTTGCGGTTTTCCTTTAAATTACTGTGAGTTGTTTCTAAATGACGTTTCAATTTATTAGGTAGCATACTTTCAGCTGCCAGCACCTTATGACAAAAAACACATTGGGGTAGTTCCACATTTCCTTTGCTAATGTAGGTAAATCCAAAATCTAAATATTGGTCATCATATTTTCTGTACTTTTTCATTTTTCTACAGTTTCTTTTCTACTCTTTCCTGAGTCTTCAACACGTTTTCTATTTATTTGAATAAAATTATCCATTTTACGATGTGTAAATTAAACAGTTAGGGAAGCCCAGCTTTAGCCTATTATTACATATACAGTATAACAAGAATTATCCAAAAAAGCTGATTAATCAAGATTTCAGAGTATACTAATCCCAGAAATTACAAAATTTTTACATAACAATGACCTGTAGGTGTGTTATTCAGCCATCTCATTAGGTTTTATTTATTATAGTATAAATGAAAAAAAAAACCATGATTAATGTCACATGATTAGTGTGTTACCGTGCTTAATTGCAATAGTTAATTATCGGTTGCTTTAATAAACATATTTCTCTTAGTAACAAAAAAGAAATGTATACTTTTACTAACTTCTGGAATATAAACCCTATGTTTTGCACTAGTCCTTTGTTTTGTATAGAACAAATTTGCATAACATGGCACTTTTTCAGAACATAACTACCATGTTATACAAGGGATACTCATATAATAATTAAATACATAAATTTTAACAACATATTTATTAATTGTTTTGAAAATGATTTCATTCATCCACACTTATTTTTAATAAAAATAAAAACTTGCACTAGTGTCTAATACCAACACTTCGTAGACTTTTTCACATCCACTTCAATATCAACACTTCAGAGTGTCTTAAAAAACAATCTAAAAGGGGTACAATTTCAACAAAAAAAAAATATAATTTTTCTCGCTCTATAGAATATCAGAACATCTACACAGTTAAAATAAGTTTCTACTGTGATGATAATGGATTTGATCAATAATTACCTGAATTATACCTACAGATGTCAAATTTAGATCTGAAACTATAACTCCCAAAATATCCAGGTTCCTGAGATCAGTTATATGAAACATGTTAAGTACTGTGCAATTTAAGCTCTAGCCTGGACTGAGGTTTGTCATAAGGGTTCCTCAGTCTTACAATTACTGTAAGATTATCTCCAAGAAGAATACAAAATAACTAATAAAATTAATTTAGCTGTTTTATTTTAGATTAATTAAATTTGCTAAAAACCTTCTAATGTTTTTCAAATAAAAAAATTTACTTATAACATGCTTATTTAATAGTATCAAAATTGCTTGTAACATACCTGACAAATCAAGCTCGATATCCGGCCTGCCTTCAACAATCAAGGCTAGCTTTTTCACCAAAACATGCTTGGGAGTACTAGGATCTATTACAAATAAACATTATTATTAAATTTAATAATAATAATAATAATGCTTGTTTTACATTTTCAAAAAATCATTAAATAATACAAGAAGTATAATGAACAAAACAAATGAAAGCTCAGGAAATTAAACATTTACTTAATTATAGAAGGAAAAAAATACTTCAAATTTCTTACAAATTTAATTCAATACTTTTTGCTTGGCAAATAGATTTCTCAAATTAGAATTTTTGTTTTTGCATTATTATTAAATTCCATATAAATAATACAGAGTAAAAGCTTTTATTATATTTTATAAAATTGATGTTATATTTAAAAGTTATTTAAATAAATTCAGAATCACATATTTTACAATATAGATAAAACTCTGATCAATTAGAATCATATTCCATGTAAATTAGTTAAATTTTTTAATATATATTTTTAATTTTACAATTTCCATTACAGACTTCCTTCTAAATCAATAGTAATGATTCAGAAACCTTTTTTTGAACTAGTTGCTTTTAATGAATAAGAAAACATTCAATTAATTTATGAAATTTTGAATTGTATACTTATACAATTCAAAATTCAACAAAAAGTTCAGCTAGATTATCAAATAAATAGAAAGACATTTCAAATAATTTAAATTTTATTAACTCATATACTAAAACTAAGATTTTTATTAATTTATTTTTCAAAAAATATCATTTATTTAATAAAAATCCCAATTAAATATTTTGTTTTCTTCTCAAATTCACAACCAACCTTATACAACAAAATCTATTTTATAATGAACTAGTATTTTTTAATAGTTGTTTCTCTTCTAAACAGGAATAAGAAATAATACATACAATTGTAATTTTTGTACTATAACACAAATTACTTCAAAGTAATCATTAATAAGACAGCTTCTAACAAGATAAAAATTTTAATTTCAAACTGTTTTGTTACATTAATTTTTAAAAAATTTATAAATACAGTATAAATAAATATAGTAAGTGTATTTGTGAATGCACTTTCACTAATCTGAACTAAATAGAGATTGTTTAGAGCAGTGGTTATAAAAGAAATGAAAATAAAAAACTACATAAATATTGGATGGATCCAAGAACAAATCTTCAGGAAATTTTCGATGGGTATAATAAAATAATAATAGTAACATTTTATGTAAGAATTATAAAACATAATTATCATTTCACTTCTTTAACCTTATCCTGCCTGATCCATGGGAGCTAACTCAACTCTTGGCCTAAGTTCCAGAATAAAATGCACAAGAATCACATAGACCTTACATGAAAACTACTCTAGACAGGCACAGAATTCAAGAAAGTTGTCTGCAATAGACAAACTTATAATCTAGTATCAATACTGGAATAATCTTAATTTTACACACCTCAGTAACTGTGATCAATCTAAACCTTTATCTTTTTCACTAGACTTGATCAATTAGAAAGCTTTATTGTATGCACAGTATGTAAAAAATTGGCAGATATCTTCTCAAATGCAATGAAACTGGAAGTAACAGGAGGCTGTCATTTGCAAATTATTTATTTTTTAGCATTTCTTACTTACAGATTGTTTCAAAAAACTACTGATTTATGGCAAAAATCAAAAAATATATTTACAAAAACAATGATATTGTTAATTAAATGAGTATTATCTACAACTCAATATTAATCACACACACACAATGTTTATTTGCTCTGATTAATTTATTTTTAGTTTAACTTCATTTAAAAACAACAACTTCCCATTTCTGCTGTATCATCAATTCAGCTGAGATACAAGCGTAAAAGTCAATAGTCCGGGAATATGACTTGACCAGATTAAGCCAACCAGAAAACTGATGTTTTAGCATCTGTTAAAAACTCATACATTTTATAAGGAGAGTGAATTTAAAGTTTATAATGTAGTTATAATAAAAGCTCATGTTCACAGTAAAAATCTCAGTGGGAAAAGTTACACCTAGCACCTCTCTCTAGATAATGTACAGTATATTTTTTATATTGTATTTGGTACATAAAAACTTTTACATATTCATAAAGTTTTTAAAAAATAATCTATAATTAATTAATAAACACACCTGTTTTATATTCGCTGAGCTTATTGTTTTATTCCGAACATTTTCAGCCTACTATAATAGGCCATCTTCAGGCTTTTCATTTTTTGTTCAAAAAAAAAAAAATGAAAAGCCTGAAGATGGCCTATTATAGTAGGCTGAAAATGTTCGGAATAAAACAATAAGCTCAACGAATATAAAACAGGTGTGTTTATTTATTAATTGATTTAAACAGTGCTGAGAAGGAGATAGTTAGATAATCTGTAATTGCCTTTTATTCTTGGGTGAAATATCTAATGACAAAATCAGTTCAGATTACTCTTTCTAATCTAAACTTCACTTAATGTGGTATATTGATATGTAAAGAAATTAATAAATTTTTACTCCAATACAGAAAGTAATTCAATTATTGTACCAAAACTTGTTATTGTTTAGTAAGTTTTGATTAAACAAATTATAAACTCATTCAATATTTTGATTAAATATAATTAATTTAAATAAAAACTATTATGATCATTATATGAATAATTGATACAAACAAAAAATAATAATAATTTTTTACCCAGTTGTTTGTTAAAGAAATCAAGACTTTAGAAATATCCTGACAAATCTGTTTGCCAAGATAAATATCCTGGCAAATGCAAATAGATTTATTAAAATATATGAAGCTCATATATATATATATATATATATATATATATATATATAAATATAAAAATGACTTAATCTAATACTTAAAAAATACAAAATTTATACAATCATCAATGTATAGCTGATCTAGATATATCTGATTTAATGTTTTCTTATAGCAAACCCTTTTCATTTCTGTGTACCATCACATTTAAATAATCTCTAAGGATCTCCTTTTCCTGCCTGAACATTTTCTCTTAATATTCTGACATTTCCTCATCAATTTATCTCCTTTTAATACACGTACCATCCAGTTTTCTTTTCCTTTTTTCAATTGATTTGATTAAATTTTGTTTTCTATTATTTATTTTGATTCTTTACTATTATTCTGCAGCCACCATTTAGTCTTTTTCATTTTTCCCCCTATATCGACATAAAATTATTCTCTACATTTCCATAGAAGTTTTATTACGTAGTATCATATTTAATCTTTTTATTAATGTTCAGTTAAATTTGTTCAAACTATATTTCTTCTTTTCTCAAATGCTTAACTAATGTAAAAAACAAAATTATATAAAATGATATTGAATTATTATTGGATGTTTTTGATGTTGGGTTTTAACTAAAATTTTATAATAATAGACCTGAAATGTCCAAAAATGTTAAAAGTTAGTAAATTCTTGCTGTTTTCAAGGTTACTTTTGCACAAATTTATTTATATTTGCAAGACAGCTGTGGTTTAGTTATAAAAGACCTAAACAAATATTCAAAATAGAAATATGAGATTTTCATTTCTTTATAATTATATAATTTAAACTTATTGATCAAATAACAGCATTTGGTTAATAAGTTATGTAAAAAAAAAATTAGGTTTTATTTTTTTTTTTATCAAAGAAACTTAAACAGTTTTTAATATTTGTCTAATCTGTCTTGCCTTAGTAATTATACAATTATATCTATGCAACTAATCCAGTTAATACAGAAACAAAAACTCAAAAATATAGTTTTCTATATTTCCTTTTATTCTCTATATACAGTAGAGCATCGATTATCCGACTCAATTGGGGACTGGGGTTGGTCGGATGACTGAAAAAACGGATAACCGAAAAGTATGAAAAAATACATTATTAGTATAGTATATTATATCCCATGTAATTAGTATATTAGTATATAGCTATTAACCTACTTCGCATTGAATTTTCATTGATGTTAAGCCTAACAAAATTTTTTTAAATAATAATCGTCGCTATTGTATCGTTAAAAATTATTTCTTTATTTTGCACAAAATAAATACAAAAATAAAGAAAAAAATTGAAAATTAAGCCTGGTTTAAATACTGGCCTCCCTTTCATGGTCGAGCCAATGTTGCCAGCTAAAACATGCAAACATTTAACAAAAATAATATTAAACTAGCCAAGACATAGCCAAATATTGTACCGCCACATCACTGTCGGACACTTGAATTTGCCGACTAGAATGCAGTCGGTTAACTGATGTGACAGTTGAACGGGGTCGGATAATCGACGCTCTACTGTATATGTAGTAAAAAGAAATATAGATATATTTTCAATAGATTATATTATATACTGTAGTTTAAACAGATTTACATACTTTAAAAGAAATGAATTAGAAAAAAAACAAATGAACAAATTTTTTGAAATCATTTAACAAGAAAATATACAAGGTATTTGATACTCCGATTATACATACATTAATAATTTTCTTTTTTAATATCTGAAAATTTTTTTTTTAAATGATCATCATAATTTACATTTGAAAAATCCTAACATAATAAATGTTCATTAGTAAAAATAAAATTTTTTTATTATATGTTTAGATAAGAATATCTGATGAAAAACTTCAAAACCAATCGTTTTTTAACTTTGTTCCATTTTTTGTAGGTAACTGCTAAAGCTTGTCCAGAAATTATATATATATTTGGCATGCTTGATTGTTCATGCAATTTTCTTCAGTGAAGATTATGCTTTAATATAAAATATATGCAGTTTTCATCAAATTTTGAAGTATTTTTTTAAAAATAAAATTTAGCAACAAGTTGCATAACTTTCCCAGCTTTTATGAGATTTTATTTTAAAAATAACTTTCGTATTATTAATCAAAATAAATAAAATTTTATGTGGCACCATCTGTTATGAGATTTTGTTATAAAAACTTTATTAATTTTTAATTATTATAAAATAGCAAAAGACTTAATTTTGAGAGTAGAGATGAGTTTTATAA
Source organism: Centruroides vittatus (assembly GCF_030686945.1). Lineage (NCBI taxonomy): Eukaryota > Metazoa > Arthropoda > Arachnida > Scorpiones > Buthidae > Centruroides > Centruroides vittatus. The sequence continues at coordinate 1,751,483 of NW_027122690.1, read as the reverse complement.
AACACTGTAAATCCTAACAAGTAACTTTGTTAAGTCCGACCCCATGCAAGATGTGACATGTGATCACCCTCTTTCTCCCCCCACCCCCTTGACCTCTTATAACTAAAATTTAATAGCATCAATGCCCTTACATTCAAGCTACTGTGCAAATTTCACTTCTTAATCTTCATCATATCCTGAGATATTAGATGAAATAGATGCCAACACACATGGAATTTTCTGGTTTTTTTTTTACTTTTTGGGTTCAGTCTCAAAATATTGAGGTTTGCAAAAAACTTGAAAAATCAAATTTGACATGATTCCAATATTTTCCCTTATTATGTACAGTACACACAACAGCCAGAAAAGTAACATTAGCATTACAGTTTGGTATATTTTCCTGACAACCAGTTTCCTGAAAAGGACAAATTCCTGATTTGAATGTTTTCTCAACAAACCATTTCTCCTGAATAGAGTAAGAGACTCTAATCAAAGCTAATCATTGTCAAGTAATGTTAGTAGGATTCTGTAATTTTAACTGTATTTGTTAGATTATACTAACTATATAAATTTATCAAATATACAACCAACTTCTGGTGCATATAATATAAAAAAATGAACACTGCACAGATGTTTCCAACTCCTTCTGAGTTGTTCTTCAGGTGTGACTGTGTGACTGAATGGTTACCCGATGGAATGTTATCAAAACTAATGCCTATTCATAAAAATTTTTAAAACAATACACCTGAAGAACTCTGAAGGAGTTGGAAAACGTTTGTTTTTTCTATTATATGCACCAGAAGTTGGTTCTGTGTCTGTTTTACATATATCCCAGTGTGGAGAGGTGTGTATTTTATCAAATATAGCTCACTTATTGTTTACCTTTTAAAGTGAAACAAATCTTTATTTTGTACAAATAATTTGTACTTTTTGAGATTGTGTCTATGTTCTTATATAAACAAAATATTTATTAAAACCAGCATGTGATACCTGCAGAATAAGTCATCAAATAGAAAAACTTAATTTAAAATTAAAAATTGAAATTTACTGTCTATGAAAAGTTACTTGTAATCTGGACTCCACGAAATATATTCATTTTCCCAACACCAACTACAAATATGAATTACTAAATTTATTTTTATGTCACATTTAGGGCAGTAATTCCAATATAATACAACTTTTTCTGGCCAAGTCCTACTGACTAACCATTCAATGAAACTGACATTGAACTGTTACAAAATCTCAATGATGCAAAGAGTCACTTATCAATTCCCTATACAAAATGATAGGATAAGAAATTTTGATACCTGATATCTTCATTACAGATAACTGGATCTAAAAAACTGATAAAAAGCTTGTTGCACATCTGCATATCCATCTCTATCTATCAACACCTAATTTGTTCAAATCTAAATGATGTTTAGGGAACAAAAAAAAATCTCCTTAGTATAATAAATATATGGATTTTCTTAAATTTTTATTTTGTAGACTTGGGCTATTTTTCATCTGGGAAAAACTGACAGTCTTGTGTTTGGTAGTGAAATTAAAGATTTATAGCAATTAATGTATAATTTTCTTAAAATACACTCTGCATGCTATAAAATTTTTGAATAAAATCTCTCCCCAACAGTATACTGTCTTATTTTCCCTTTTAAAACTATGGCAATTATCCAATTAATCTACTTTTGACTCACAGATGCACAGTGTTAAAAGATAGCACAAAAATTATACATATTCCTCTATGATCACTAAAACCCTGTGTAAAATAGCACATTTCTTTTTACATATTTTATTCATTCTCTTAATAAAAGTTGTAGTGAATAAAGACCACCTGTCACACTGATTGTGGACTTTAATAAAAAAACACATTGACATTCAAAGCAAACAAGAAGGCTGTAACTGAACAAATAAATGTCAGATGAATGAGATATAGATAAAGTAATTAGTTCACTAGTAAAGATATGGCTAAACAAATTATTATAAATATAAAAGTTTACTATTGTACTAAATATGTATAAAAATTTAGTATTTATTATCAAACTTTATAAATAATTTATTAATTGTTATTTTGTCAACAAGTTTATTTTAACCTATATTGATAACTGTATTCTCCTTCAAGAATTTTTTTTTTACTTCATGGAATAAATAATCTAATCTAAATTATAGACAATTTATTAGCAATAAAAATCTTCCATGCAAAATTATCCCAGATAGAAAAATGCCCTAAAATGTCATATTCAAGAAACTGTATTGTCATAAAAAATATATTCAATAAACTGAAGAAAACAGCAAACAACAACAACAACAACAACAACAACAAAAAAAAACAGGCTTATTACTTCCTTATCTATGTAAAATAGCTTTGCTACATCATGTAATTATAATTGTGATGACAGTTCTGATGAAAACTTAACTAAAGGAAAGATATAAAAAACACTCAAAACTTTAGTAGCTGTCATAAGAAAAGATTATTTTGAGTTAATAGCAAGGTTGAGGCTGAAGTTTTAAATGCAAAAACGTGCATGTCAGACGTTCAGCGCTGCTTTCCTGAATAGCCTAGAAGTTTGACAATGGTGTTTGGAATGTCGAGCACGATTCCACTGACTTTCCAAACACCATTGTCAAACTTCTAGGCTTACAGGAAAGCAGCACTGAACATCCGACGTACACGTTTTTGTGTTTAAAACTTTGGCCTCAACCTCACTACTTTTTATGATTTTTGGTCATTTTTAAAGTTTTTCATCAAATTTTTTATAAACAAGCTTTCATAAATAATTTAATTTATCCATTTTTTCAAATAAACTACTACTACTACATTAAAATTTAGCCATAGTCATAAAGTTTATTAAATATTTATAAAAATAATTTAGCTTCGTTCATTTATTGCAAGTTTCTACAAAATCATTAAAAAATACTTAATATGACCATATATTAAAGACTTCACAAAATCCTATCTTGTTAGTTTTTAAAATTAGAATGATTATTATTCTACAACTCAAATTCTGAACTACAAAATGATTTTAAATTTTAGCAGTCACTCACTCACTTATAAAACATTTTGATAAATTGTTTGTTTAATTAAAAATTAACTATCTTTATAAATAATTTATATGAACAAGATTAAATTGTTTATATAGATATACAAAATTTTAATAAATGTTTTTCTATTTAAAATAAATAAGCAATAGATAGAAAATCTACAATAAGATTCAAATCTTATTGTAGATGATTTTACAATGCTTATGATTTATTTGAAAATTTATCTCTATACTCAACCTATATTTAAATTTATAATTATACAGAGGGCTCAATTTCTCTCTTTAATTAACAGTATGAAAAAATGATCTTTTAAATATAACTTATGCTCTTAAGTTACGTAATTTTATCTTTGATTTACTAACCAACAATAATAATATCTTTTGTTGCTTGTCCCAACAATGCTTCTTTATATTTTCGAAGGCTTTCATCTCCTTCGTCAGCTGCAACAATTTCTTTTAATGATTTCTCGGGTGGAGGTTTATAATTGGTACATTCTTCTTGATCTTCCGGAATTTCTTGCTCTATTGCTGATGTATCATCTGCCATTTTCTATTAAAAATATTATGAACTTAACTTCATTGTCATTCATGTTAATATATTAGGCTATATTTAACAACAAATATAATATATATATATTTATAAATCTATAATAAATCATAAAACTATTCAGAATAATTCACAAAATTATTTAATTAGTGATGATATTTTAAAATTAAGTTTCAATTTATAAAATATAATCCTTTAAACAAAACCAAAATGTCTTGTCAATTAATTAAACATGAATTGGATTAAAGTCAAATGGCATGAAACGTTTGACTGTAATAGCCTAGAGCAATTTTTTATTATTATTATATAAATTTGAATTCTATCTAAATCATACAAACATCTAAGTCTGAATAAATACATTTGAATATCTAAACTTATGACATATTGATATAAATGTAAAATTTATGAACATATTAAAACTGTGTTAAAAACTATTATTAAAAAAACTAGGCCTATATTAAAAATCTAATTCATTTAAAACTACATTAAAATTTAATTTCTTTGTTTCAATCCTGATTTTTGACAAGACTATGTCTTGTTTATAAAATCGTACCACCTGAGGTCTTACCAACTTAGAGGTATGAAGGAGTACAGTACATGTCAGGAGTTGAAATTTGACACAGAGTATTAGGTGCCCAAATCATGCATGCATAAAAAAAAACCAGACTTGTAGGTAGTCAGGGGATTGAGAACCAAAACACAATAAAATACAAAATGACGACACACTCTACAAATAGGCAGTAGTGCGAGATTTGCGCATGTGTTGCTCGTTGGTAAGTTGGAAATACAAATATTGTGAAATCAAATTTTGACAAACAAATCTTTGAAAAAAATCCCATTTACCTGTCCCGTATTATTCTCCACATATTCTGGTCGCCACATGCTAACCTTCACCAATTGACTGGAGATATCTCGTTTCATCATCAGAACTTTTTGAAACTAGATGGCATGTTGTTATAATTTTATATTAAAACTAACTTCCGAAATATAATTATTTTTTTCTTTTTACGTTAATTAATATACTGTATTTTACAGACTATATGATGCACCTTAATTTTTAAGCAATTTTTAAAAAAAAATACCTATAAGACACTACGGACTATAAGACGCACCTGAATTTTGGAGGAAATTTTTCAAAGAAAAAAGTGCGTCTTATAGTCTGTAAAATACATTATATATTTTGTTTGTGCAAAATAAAAATAAAAATTGCGAATGATACAATAGCCACCATTATTTTTTTCAAAAATGGGAAATTTTTGCATTGACAAAAATTCAACCTGGGGCATCATGCAACAGAGAGAAATTTCAACATTTGATAGGCTAATTTCACTAAAAATGCTTTGTGGATGACTTCATGGTCGTTGCTGTGGCCGGCGAAGTTTGAATGATTGCACTCAAAACCAGCGATACCAAAGATGATTGGAGAATGAAAACGAGACCTGCCGTGAGCATCGAAGTGATCCTGCTTAGTAGTGAGTCTCCGAGACATAGTCTTGTCCCGGATACAGCCTTGCCATTTTACTTGTTTAAATTATTTCTAGATTTAATTTTATCCAAAAATAAAGTAATTTTACATATTTTATATACATTCAAAAGCTATTACTACTATAAATTAAACTGAAAACTAATATTTTTTAAGTAACTCAATCTCCATTTTAAATGTTTAAAATTATCAGTAAAATTATTATTACTGTTAAACCTGTATAAAACAGAAATGCAGAGTACCAAATTATTTTTCTGTTTTACACAGGTTTCCATTTTATTCAAATTTTATTGCATTATTAACAAAATGTTAAAATATTAGAACAAATAAATAAACAGTTGTTTAATCCTAAAATCTAAATATTGAGTAGCATTTTAGCTATATTTCAAATCATCCTCAGCTGACAAGTGATTAGAATAACATAATTTTTGATTTATGCTTAAAGATTAATTTTTTCTTGTTTTCTAAAACTAATTATTTAACAAGTCATCACAAATATTTACTTGAATATTAGATAGTTGTAAATAGACCAAGAAACAATATTTTACAAACAGTGTTTATTAGATACTTAATAAATATAGAAGACAGTAATTCGAGAATGAAATAAATTCTATCTAAATTAAAATTGTTTACAATAAAGCAACAGTAATATAAATATATAAAACTTATAATTTATTAAATTCCAAAATCATTATTTTTGATTTATTTAGTAAATATATAATATTAATTACGGTATTTAATTTTCGCAAGCTAATTATTTCATTAATTTGATCCTTGATAGAAAAAGAAATGATTATCTAGTAACTGTATAAATATTCAACGTTTGCTCTATCTATTTCACAATATTTCTCAAATTTAAAAATTTTTCTTAATTTACAACTTTTAGATTTTGACCTTTTATTGTAATTACATTCCCAAGGAAATAATAATAAATATGATAAAAGATATTACTATGAAATAATCTGTAAAAGAAGAATCTGATTAATATGCTTAGGTTCTATAACCATGTAATTTATATTTTAAATCAGAAAGCTTCAGATCTTGAATTTCGTACAAACACAAACATTACTGTAAAGTTAAAAGAAAAATGAAACAAAAAATTATAAATTATGATCAAGCATAAAATATAAAACTAAAAATTTTAGTGATTAAAATATTAAATTGGTAAATTACTTTACTTTGTGCCTATCAGTCAGGTAAAATATATATCTGTGTATTTTACCTGATTGATGTAAAATGTTTGAGACAGCCAGCCTTATAAGTTATCCACTTCCAACAAGGAGGCAAAGGTAATGAAAAATAATGATTGAAGATTTTGTAATCAATATATGATCTTCAATCACTATTTATTTTTATTTATTCTCACATGACCTATAAGATACCCAAGACATTCCAACTGCAATATAATAGTTTTGGTCATTATTTCTCTCTAGTTAAGAATAACTTATTTTGATTATATATTAATTAGAAAAATATTTGAAATAAATCATTACAGCATTTTAATCCAACAATTTTTTGGTTACAAAATCTAAAAAACAATGCCAGATTCAATAATATATCAATATATTGGCCAACAGCTTATTTTCTAACAGATTATGTAGAGTAAGTAAAATTCACATCATTCTAAGAAAGAAAGCAAATCATTCTTGAGCAAATTAAAACACTGATAAGGAGCTGTTCATAAATGATGTCCACACTGGAAAGGAGGGAAGGGTTAAGACAGGTCAGACAAAGTTAGACAAGGGAAAGAACAGGGGTTGAGCTTCAATGGACGTCCATTTATTTCATTAAATTTTATACAGTTCATGCATTTTATTATATTTATTTCAAAATTCCATGTATGTTTCATTTCTATGTATGGTATCTATTATTCATAAAGTGATAAAGGTTTTAAGAGGGGTCAAGTTTTGTTGGATATCCAAAGATGGAAGGAGGTTATGGAAACTTGGATAAACTGTGAAAAGAGAGGAAAGGAGAGTAAAAAAAAGCAGATGTAATTTATGGATAGCCCCTAATTAGTTTAATCATTGAGACAGGAATGGAAGGTTATGACAATAAAATAATTTCTTAAAAGAGTAGGAATTTATACTAAAATTTCTTAACATTGCTAATTGTTCCGTAGAGAAATAATAGTTATAAATATAAGCTATGCACTATAAGTAAGACATAGCTGTCCTACTTATAGTGAATTTTGCTTCTGTAATCATTGAAACTTTGCTTGGTTAACAAAATTTTGATTACATTTGAAGATAATTTTAAGACCTAGTTAAATTATGAATTTTTTTTTTAACATGTTACTTATAGCATATATCAGTTATCTCCTTGTACATAAGGACATAACTAGTCTTAGCAAATGTATGACCCAATTGGATCATTAAGAACAAACTAAATTGGCAAAAACTTCACATTCAGCATATTATTAATACTAAAATCTATACTTTTACAAAATAGAATAATTCCTGCTTTAAAATGAAAATTTCTTCTCCTCGTGGAGGTTATAACTTCATATAGAGGTCACCTGGAACATAAGGTCTAATCAATCCAATCTGACTTAAGGCTTGACCTTTATAAAGATAATTATTTGATTAACCATTAATTACTTGCTTCAAGTCATAGTGACCTGACCATTTTTTAAAATGTTATATATTTGCATTCCACAATAAAATATTTTGGTCCACTCTCTATTCTCATTTTTAAAACCTGTAGCTGTTAGCTGTGTTTCCATTCACTTCCAGTATGTGAATATGGTAATTGAATTTCAGCAGTTCATGTTTTTTTTACCATATCAGAATGAGCCTATAAAATTTTTATACTACATAAGAATCATCATTATACATCATGATCTGTTATTTCATATACATGACTCAGAATATTTTAAAAATCTTTTTAAGTAGTCAATACATAATCATCACAAATTATATTAAATGGAAAAAAAAAAAACTATTTTCTTGGTAATATCAATAGTTGAAACTGTAACTAAATCAGCTTAACAGATTTTAAATTAAAAATATTTTAAAACTTGTAAAAATAAAAACACCAAATATTTACAGTTTCAGTTTTTTTTTAGTAGGTTATTCTACTGTTTTAAAAAAATCTAGCAATGAGTTGCTTAATTTCCTGGCAACATTTGGTAATGCAATCTGTTATGATATTTTATTTTAAAAAACTATATTTTAACTATTATGAAATGGCAAAAAGCTTAATTTTGAGGGTAGGGATGGATTTTATAAAAAATTGTAAATGCTAATGAGTAAAATTGTCATTAAGTCCAACCCTACTCAAGATATGACACACAACCCTTTTATCTCCCTATCCCATCGATCTTTAACCACCAAAATATAATAGAATCAAATCTCCTAATATACAAACCTCCCTGCAAAATTTCAGAAATTTTCCACAAAAAGCAGGCTTCAAAAAGGGTGAACAAAATCATGCCCCACACACTAATCCATACGTACAGAAAAAAACCCAAATTTTTTTGCATTTCTCAACGTTTCAAGGGCTCAAGTCCAAAAGTGAAAAAATCTGGGAAAGGATCATTTTTTGACTGATCACCATACTTTCTCTCTGTTAAATATAACAGAGCTGGGAAAGTAAAAACTTGCATATGTTAGTAGTAGTGTACATAACATCAAAGGTATATTCTTACCATCTATTTACAATGAAATGAGTATCAAACTTTTCATACTTTTCTCAGACTAACTTTGCAAATAAATAATGCAAAGTGGCTCTCTGATGGCTCAATTAAATGGTCATCCAGGGCCCGAGAGAAATGAAGAGCTGTCGGTGTAAAGACTATTTTGGGGCTCCCCTTTCAGAGAACTTGCTTATACAAATAAATATATTGAAGTAGAAAAATAATCTAGTATAAATGTTAGCCCATTACCAAAGTTATTTCATTATTTGGGAAAAATATTCAGAAAAGAAACAATTTTTAAAATTTTTCCCCCTCTGATGCACCCCTAAAGCTCATGGACCCCAGGGCAGTGCCCTGGCTACACTCCTTTTCTTGTAGCACCTGGGGACATATTTTTATAAATTTTAAAATTATATATAATAGGTCTGGTTTTGTGATTATTCAATTATAAAACATTTTATCTTTGCCTATATTCAAGATTATACATTTTTGAACTCTAAATTCCATTACAACTTTTTTCAATGCTTTACTAATTAATTGGTATTTGCACAATACCATCCATTATAAAAATATGAACATTCCACTTCTCAAAAATTAAATATATGATATCATAGTAATGACAATTAAAGTAAAAATTTATCTTTTGGCATTACATCAAGTATAAAACAAAAAAATTAGCAGGTTAAAGCACTTAGCAAAAATTATAATTAACATTGACATTTTCAAAAAACATAAAAAAACAAACATTTTCAGTTAACATTAATAGTTAGCTGTATGCTGAATTTTTTGGGGATTTTAATAAATTTGGATTATTAACCAGTTGTGGATGTTTGCTTGAAGGTTACCTCTAACCCATTAGGGGCTATTTATAAAGTATGTCCACATTTTTCTTGAAATTTTTACTCCTCCCAATTGTCTTAGTTTGTCCAAGTTTCTGTAACCCTCTCCCCTCTTTGGACGTCCAACAAAACTCGACTCCCTTCAAAATCTTTATTACTTAATGAATAATAAAATGCATAAACCATATAAAATTTTATGAAATAAAACAAATGTCTTTTGAAGTTTAATTCCCCTCGTCTGACTTGTCATAACCCCGTCCCCACTTTTCAGTGTGGACATCATTTATGGACAGCCCCTTAGGATAGATGGCTGAACTGTTAGAATATCAGCTTTCTGCTCTAGAAAACACAGGAATGACTCCTGATGGATCAAAAACATACACTTGTTACTTCTGGCATTGATATTTAATAGACAAATCGAAGAAAAATATTTTTGACTGCTTTAGTGGCCCTCCTCAGGTTACAAAAACTTTTTTATGCCTTTTAAATTAGCTGGTATGTTTTAGAGACCACTAAAGTGGCTAAAAACATTTTTCTTCTTCTATTTAGCTATTAAACATCAGTGTTGGAAGTAGCAAGTAAAAACATTTGTGTTTGTTGAACTGTTCCAGCTTTTAGGAGTTTCTTAGAGCTGAAAAATCATAGAAATTTTTGAGGAATTGTCCATCTTATAAAGGGGAAAAAATATATTGGGTGTACTATAGATTACCACCTATGGAATTTCAGGACTTTGATTATATATTTAAACTCAGGGGACCGAGACGAGTTCAACGGTACCCTATTTTTAGACTGGAGACGAAAAATAAAAAAGTTATCATACTTTTTTAATGCTCTCATGAAGATGGCACCATAGTTGCTAGTACTACCATCTTGCGGTAAAATCTGCAAACCATGACGTCGAACTATGGTCATCTCCAGGAGGGTTAAACACGCAATACAAGAGCAAAGAGAGCGACGCGACTTCCGATCATCGCGCGATTGCCATTTTGGTTAATGTTACTTATGGCAGCAAACATGGTGGTCGTTCCCACTGTTCGTGCTCCCGACTGACCTCCCGGAGGGGAGCCGCCGGCAGGTCGCCATGTGCTAAACGTCACTAGTTATTGATTCACTGTAGTTCTTGAACAAAGTAAAAAAAAGGGGGGGGAAATGTCTACTAAATGCAATTTTAATGGCAAGCAACGCGATTCCCAATCACGATAGCGAGGCGAACTTAGCGGAGAGAGCGACGCGACTCCCTATCATTGTGCGATCGCTGGAAAAAAGTATGATAACTTTTTTATTTTTTGTCTCCGGTCCAAAAGTAGGGTATCATTGAACTTGTCTCGGTCTCCTGAGTTCAGATATACAGTAGAGACTTGTTAATCGGAACCCCGGTAATCGGAATCGCCGGTAATCAAAATGATTTTCAGTCGGACTGTGTCGTGCTGAATCGAACGTTTTTGATACTAAATTTACTTCTAAAGTATAATTTTCAAGTTTTTATATTCTTCAATATATTTATTTTGTTTGTACAAAATGCAGAAATAATTTTTAACGATACGATAGCCTCGATGATTATTATAAAAATTTTCGTTAGGCTTAAAAATCGACGAAAATTCAACACGAAGTGACACGCAACGGAGAAAAATTTGAACATCGGACAGGTTAATATATTTATTCGTACATAATCGGTAATTGGAACAAATCACTAATCTGAACAACCCCAATCGATTCCGATTTTCGGTTCTCTACTGTATACCCAAAGATCTGAAATTCCATAGCTGGTAATCTATAGTATCCCCAATATATTCTAACCGATTAGAACAGTGTTTCTCAAACTTTTTGGTCCGCAACCCCCCTTTTGCACTTAAAAATTTCAAAGAACCCCCGAAGTATGACTATGTGTAGGAAAACATCCCAGAGGGAGGGGGTTAAGTACCCTCTCATGGTCGCTCCAGTGCTGCCAGCTAAAAACGCATACCAACTAAAATAATATTGGAGTAGCCCAAGACACAGCCAAATATTGCAGTGCCACAGCACTAGTGGAAATTTAAATTTGCTGACTGAAAAGCTTTCGGTTGATCGGTTTTTGGATAATCACACTCTACTGTATTTCTAACTTGACTTGCCTACAGACGCAACGCTGCTAGCAACACCGTTCCAAATGACAATGTTGTTCTATCATAGTTTAGGCTGAGAGTGGAACTTGGGGGATTCCCCAATAGCACACAAATTTATGAATATTAGGCTCGTATTAAAATATTTATATTGTTTTTATTATTTATGTGTGCAATTTATTTAAGTAAAAATTATTTTATATATTTTTTATTTCAATTATTTCTAAACATGAATCCATAGTAAATTTATAAAATATTTGAAAAAAAAATTGATGCCACTTTGAGAATCACTGCATTAGAAAATACTTAGATGCAAAGCATTTCTTTGATTATTGGAAACCAAAACTTCTTACTTAGTTTGCTTGATGTCACTAACACAGTTTTGTCATGTGTGTCAGCTTGAACTTCTCTCTTTAATATCATATCACATATAATTTTAAAGAAATATATATGTATAAGAATAAATATTTCTAACTATGTTCCAAAGATAAATATTTAATTTTATCTTATCCAAAGATCAATAATTTTTCAGCAATATTTTGAATCATAATTTATTCAAGCTGAATAATTTCTCAGATTTAGATATTATCAGACTTTTATACATTTAAGTAGAATAAATGTTATAAAAGATTTCTTCCATTGGCTATACTTCAATACAAAAAATTTTCAGCGTAAAGAAGAAAAAACAGCTTGATTGTGTGTTCTACATTTATATTATATTTTACACATTTGTGTTCCTGACTGAGTCCAGTTTGGTTTTAAAATAGCAAGAAGATTGCTTCCGATTTCCCAATGTAGGAAAAAATAAATTACTAAAAATGTTGAATACTTTACCATTAATTAAGAAAAATACAAATGCCTCAAGAGTGTAAACTTTGAGCAAATAAACTACTGAAGATGTGTCTAAAAGTCTATACCTGTAATGTCAAACTGTAATCCACATGACAATTTTAAAGGTACCAGTATCTAAATTGAATATTTAGAAAATTAATTTTTATAAACTATAAAAAAAAATATCTGATAGATTTCAAAACTTTGCATATATAATGTGAAAGCAGGTCCTAAAACTATCATAAAATTATGAATCTCAATTATGAATCTCAGATAGAAAAATTACCAAACAAACAAACAACAGATTTTGTATTAAATGAAATATCCATCCTTTAGTTAATTTAAATATCTATCCTTTAGTTTATCCATCCTTTGTTTCCATTATAATCATATCATTTATATAGCATTTGTTATCATCTTTATCGTATAGATTAAAAAGTTATATAAAGTAGATTTTGTAAGCATTTATTATTATTATTAGTAAATATTTGACCCATGATTTAGAGTTAATAAATTCTTGAATTCCCTTTTGGAAAAAGGTTTGCCATCACTGGTCTATACTTTCAGTGAAACAAAGATGTTTTTTACACTTAGAACAACTGGTTTTTGTTTGTGAATATATAAAAGAGAATATATATACACATTTTATTTTCTTCACCCTTTTCATTTTGGATCATTTCAAAAAATGAACTAAATACTACATATAGACTTAAAATTGATAAACAAAAAGTGTGTTTGCATTTTGAAGTATTTCTTGTTCCAGCCTAAGTCAGAAAGTTTATAAAGACCCATGTAACTTCAGCTTTCACAGGTTTTACTGTACTATAAAAATATACTGATTATTTTAATATATATCTGATAAATTTTATAGGCTTTATATTTAAACTATTTATTGCTACAACTGATAATGTACCTTTAGAAAAAGATAAATAAATATATTTAAATTTTGGTTCTATATTGTTCAGAATAGTCATATGAACTTAAATTACAAATTCCAGTTACAGCACACTATTCATGCTAAGAATTTAGTCAAATCTAAAAAAATTAGCATCTAAGATAATTTGTATAGTACTTTGTTCAATGTTAATTGGAATTTAAGGTGATAATTATGATAGTCAATCATTTTAAGTTAATCTAATCAATATCAACACCCATAAAAGATAAAGATAAATATGAAATTTGTATGGCACCATTTTAAGAATTTTTTCAAATTCAACTGTATTGATTTATTTACTTCTTATGCAAGAAGACCATGCTAAAACATGATACATAATGATAAAATATATTGAATAATACTAATATGCATTATTATTATTAATTATGTTTTTATTTAGAATTATCTAAATTCAGTGCGTCTTTTCAAAAATGTAAACAAAAATAAGTATTTGAAAGAACAGAAACAACATTTTTTTAAATGTTAATTTAAAAGAATGTTTGTGCTTTGTTCTTTTATACAAAATAATTATTATTGTTACTCATATTCTGAATATAGCAGTCTTGATAGACCAAAGAGTAACCAAACCAGGCTAGTTTTCAGATAAGTCAGAGAAATGGTTTCCAAAGTGGATGCTACTACTCCCTGGAGGGTGGTGAATAAACCTAGGGTGCAAAAAGAGGCAAGAGAAAGGCTGGAGTCAGTAGAGGCCAACCTAGCAATTATGCCATCCTGGTCAAGATAGTTATTTGCCACCCTTTTTAAATATAGGCACAGTGTAATTTTAATCAAAAGATCTGAGGGCTTGGATCTCACACATTTAATTATTTATTTCCAAAAAGTAAAATAATTGATTATCTGAAATTAAAAATATTTTATTTTTATTTTCTTTGGCCAATTTTGCCATCCCTAGAAATCTGCCTCTGCAGGCATCCGCCCATCTTGCCCACCCTTGTATTGGTCTCTGGGAGTCAGAGTCTTGACCATACAGTGACTACAGGTGGGTTACTGACAATCTTTCCTTTTCCTTCATTAAAACAGGTAAGAAGAAACATTGCATTTAATAGTTTGCAGATAAGAACAATGTATAATACGGACACAAAGTGACAAAGTTCATAGACAAGATTTTAAGAATACTTCCAAACCTTTCTCACACAATGTAAAATGGGATGTTGGGTATAAGCTTATGGAACCAAGGGGGTGGTGGCTCAAAGAAGTTTGGGAATCAATCAAGTGTACAAAGTATAAGTTAATAAACAGTGTTCATATGGTAATGCAACTTAATGTTTAAAATTGTTCTACTAAAGGCAAAAACTGATTTGAATTGCTTATTGTCCCCAAGTAGCTTGGTTCAAAATGAACTGCCATCTGCAAATTTTTATTGGTTAAAGTGATATACTTTAACCAATGTACCAAATGTTAACAGTATACCCAATTATAAATAGGAAGCTGGCTGTAGGTTCTTCATGTAAAAGATAACTGTATATTAATTTTGCACAGACAACTCTCAATCAATTCAATAGTACTTCCTCTTTTCAGGTTGTTATTGATGATAAGTTAAATGATAAAATTAAGACAGTATAGAGTTAGAGTTCAGATGATAATAAAACATCTCAGTAATGAAGGTAGTTCCATTGTCTTCACATACAGACTAGGAATGAGTGCAGTTTGAAACAGTCCTATGTGGAGGCATATTCCAGTATGATATGTTGAATCCAAACAGACATAAGTTTAATAAGCATGCCAATCTATATATGACACTCTCAATTAAGTTTTAAGAGAATCAATGTATATATACTTTCCTAACAGTTTAGAGGTTGGTTCTCCAAGAAAGGTATAGTTTTTTAGGATATTCATAGTCCAGTTGCCCATTTTTTAAAATAAAAATCATGGGATTCAAAGTAAGAACACTTATCTATCTAGGATTATCCCAAGGAATTTAATATCTATGTGAAATGGGACTGAAATTCCTCCTAGAAGGGTCTGAGTAACTATATGGAATCCTCAAATTTTGCAGGAGTGAACACAGACTATTTTTGTTCTGGAAAAGATAACCTCAGTTAGGTTTGCCCATGAATATTTTATTGATTGTTATTTGGAATCAATTGTTGGTATGTGTGCTGCAGTTGTACAACATAATTGTAGTTCACATGAATAAAGTATACCTTTTACACTAAAATAATAAGGTTAAAACTTTGTTAATATATAAAAAGTATTACTGATAGGCCCTTGAGATATTCCATGTTCTTTTAGGTATAGCTTGAAAAGAATATTTTAAATACAGATTTGTTCCTCTGGGATAGATTTACAATGGTAAAAATCTTCCTGCCACGGATCCAAAATGTCATTGTTTGAGATGACAGATAAAGCATTTATTTATCATTAACCCCTTTATTTTGTCCACAAAACTACTCAAGGCAACCTGATAATAATTTTGTGAATTGTAGGTCATTTCTTTTGTTTTAGAACTGGGACGCAATTGCTTTTTATAAATTTGTGGGTGTGACTTTGTTCTATCTATATGCAGTGATAGACGGCCATAAACATTACTCGATATGCCTGCTGGGGCCAAGTTCCGAAGCAAGGCATAGGCATTATTGTCAGGGTCAAGTTATGTTTATGGTACAGTTTAGTTCCTGTATTTAAAAAGTACTACTGTACGAGTCAGTTGGTGTCCCGCCAAACCTCACAGATTTCTCTCCTTACAGTTTTACATTTTGGAATGACCATCGATTAATTCGACAATAAAAACCAACGTTAATCCAAACATCCACTATGAATACAATACCGATTTTTGACAACCGTAACAATACAGAAATTCAGACAAGCCTATATATCCTTTTCATTATCTTATTTTAATCAGATTCCATTAACATTAGCTTTGATTTGAACTTAAACAATTGATATGTAAATCAATTATCAATTTGATTGATTTCTCATCGTAGAGGCGATCAATATTTTAAGTAATCGATCAAAAGTTTTAAATCAGTTAACTTTCGACCTATTTATTTGTGTGCATATCGAATGCGTACTTAATTATCAAATATTGATTCTTTAACAACACGTAAGCCAATATTTCAAAATTACAAGCTTTTTAAATCAGAATCATTTAAATTTGTTCTCTTTTTATTTGCTTAAATGTGATGATTGTAATTAATCAGACAATAAATTCATCCAGAACCTTCTGCAAATGACTCATGAAATTCCACTGGAAAATTAATTATAAAAATTTATTTGTTTTATTAAAAGTTTCTTTTCCCCAAACTTTTATCACAGGGGGGAAAGGGAAAAAATTAGGGGAAAATCAACTTTATCAAGAGGGAAAAATTAACAGATAGATATATTTAAAATGCAAAATATCCCTACGAAAACAAACAAATTTGAAAAATATTTAAATAAATTACATAATATCGGTTAAATTTTGCAGAAATTTACGTCAAAATTTAATTATTTCAACTCTTTAATCAGTTTGAGGGAAGTTCGAGGGAAAAAAATTCAAACATTAATTTCCTTCCTTCTGTCGAGCCCATTTGTGAACTCCAACAAAAATATAATTGATAAAACTCATTAAATTACATAAACGTTTAAATAAAACCATAGTTAATTAGCTTATAGTATGTTAATATTGTAAATTACCTTATTAAATTTTCTTACGGCAAACGGTTGTCAAAAAAAATTCCAATTTTACCGAGAGGAATTAATTTTCCTTTTCTTTGCTATATTCCTCACCTATACTAGATGGCGCCACGTGAGTTTATCGTAAAAGGCAGATCCGCCAATTCGTCGCCTATTACGTCATCGCCGATCCCGTCAGTTCGGAAACGAACTGTGTAATCGGAAAAAACGACCGTTTAATGGTGTTACGCGTTTCTCGATTGGTTTAAAATATTCGCGTCGGGAAGAAATGAATAAAAACTATTACGATAATAAATACGTCATTTTTTTTTACCTCTTTCTCTACTTAATACACCAGGCATATCTTTTCTTTTATGCTAGGCCGATGATGCAGGCATTACCTATATATACGTACGGCATTCCATTCTTCTGCGTGTACCGTTGTTTGTTTTTAAACACTACGTGCGCTCCACGCTTCGTGCATTTCTATCCGAAAAACCTAAATCCACGTTGATAAGAACAGTCATAATTGCATTTATTGTCGGCATAAATGAGTTTTTCGTTTGTTTTCGACTTTACGAACGCAAATAGGACACAAAATAAATTTAAATTTTTCCAGTGTATTCGGAATACGAGCTAACTCGTTAAGTTCCTTTTATATGTTTCGAGTGTAAATGTAAAACGCGGTTAAAACATAATCTAATATAACATCACGTGATAAAAGATATAGGTATTTATGACATCACAGTTTGGTTACACGCTGTATCAGCCATTTTACTCCGTTATATAGTAAAGGTAAAGTAAATCGTTGTTTAATTTTAAAATTAACCGATTTTATGCGACTTAGAATAAATTTAAAATTGAATAATCTTTTAATTTTAGTCTATTTTTCGTACAAGGAAATTAAAATTGAAGATAATTTGATTATTTTTTTTAAAGTAATTATACTATTTTAAATCCCGAGAACAGGTGGTTATTTATATTGATTTAATTACGCAAGTGTCATATGAGATAAAGATAACAGAATAAAATTTTTACCGAAAAAAAAAAAAAATCAATATTTTTCAATTGTATTTACGCCCGTTTCATTTACTATTAATATTAGATATTTATTGTATTTGTGATATAACAATACAATCATAAAAATTGGGAAGAAAAGAATATTAGCTTTCATCTAATTTTTCGAAAGAGGATCGGAAAGAATGGCATCCCATGACTTAACTCTTCCCAGTAACGAAGTCCCTCATATGTATCTTTCAAAAAAGTAAGATAAATGATTATATCTGTTGTTAAAAGATAAATATTATATCTCGTATTTGAATACAGTTATTTAGAATATTCACGAAAAGGATATAAGATGAGAGATTACGTTACTACTTGGAAAAGAATGGATGCTATTCATCCTTTCAAAAATTGCTATCCATTTTTAAACGATTCTCATACAGATTACACTTATTTTAATGATAATAAAGGAAGGGAAGACGATGTTAAGTGTACTAATCCTGCAGGTTTGACTATTTTACATTTTCTATACGTATTATGATTCTAAAATCAGAGGGTTAATTGCTTCATATTTTTCTCTAAATTCGTATGCTTCGTTGAATTTTGTTTTATTAATGTTATTAATTTTTTCATATTTGTATTCTTACAACAGATAAGTATTATAGAAGTAAAATACGTTGTGTGGATTTTATAACCGCTCCAGAAAGCAATGTTCAAAACTTAGATCCTGATTCAGATTGGAACATATACAGTAAATATCTGTCTCGTAAATATATTTCTTCCCGAGCACCTCTTTCCTATAAGAATTTATCAGAAAGTACATCACGTCAAAATAAATTTTCTGACAAAGTAATTCTTTCAAATGATAACATTCATATTTCTTTTATTGGAAGAATTCAATTCTAACAGAAGAAAATTTATCTTGTATGTCTTTAGTTTCAAACACGTGTTAAACCATTTGATCAGCTTCCAGTAAATAGATTCGTACCTTTATGGCCAGAGCATAGGCTTAATAGAAATTTTCAAGATAAACCTCTTTTCATGAGCACTTCTGATCCCAGGAAATATTATGTCTCAGGTAATTAATGAATTTTTGTAAATGAAATGAAATTCGTAAACAGGCAATTATATAAAATATTTTCAGGCTATACCGGTCATGTTCCGCGCTTAAAATTTACTTATGGGATGACTTATCCTACCGCAACAAATCACGCTCTTTGTCAGTTTACTAAAGAAAGATCTAGTCAGAAAATTTTTGACAATTCCATTGTATCTAGTTTGGCAAAACCGTCCAAATCTAAAATACGTGAAGCTCATATTCCTAATCATGCTCTTCCGTTCCTGCATACAGGATTAATCCCTAGATACACCGGGCATATCCCAGGTAATTATTTCTACTTTAAATTTTAAAAGTAATATATATATACAGTAAAAGCTATTTCTTATAATACCGATTTCAATTTTCAGGTTATAAATTTATCTGTGGAGATACATTTGGTAAAGCTACATTAAAATTATCGGGAGCGGGTCGTTATCCTTCAAGATTTTTTTAATTACATTTAAATAAATGTTCTTTATTATCAATATTGTTTTTTTTATTGTAGCGAAATAATTTTAATGTTTGACGTAAGTTCAAAAAATGAATTGATTAGCGATTAACACGATACAGCCGGTCAAATGTCCGAGCGGTTAGAGTGGCAACATATCGTTCTGGGGTGTCCGGGATTGAATGCCGATAGATCGAAAAACCCCAGGAATTTTTCGGAGCATGATTCGTACGGATACGTAGGGAATTGTCCCTTACCATCCGGCCATCTCATCGAGGACCTGGCCGAACCTATAATGGGCGAGTCCTAATTTTTACTGATTTTCTAAGACATTTTGTAAATCTATTATTGTAAGGTGGTATAGTGTATACAGTCGGCCGTCTACATTAACGAGGTTAGGGGCACAGAACCTCTGCGAATACTTTTAGCACAAACCTTAACTCAATACTGTTGGTCAGGGCCGACCTTATAGTGGTGCGGGGCCCAATTGGGAACAATTTTTGTGCACCTTAGGGGTATACTATAGATTACTCCCTATGGAATTTCGTGTGTTTGGGTATATATCTGAACTCAGGGGACCTACACGAGTTCAACGATACTCTACTTTTGGACCGGAGACGAAAAATAAAAAAGTTATCATACTTTTTTCCGGCGATCGCGCGATGATAGGGAGTCGCGTCGCTCTCCGCTAAGTCGGCCTCGCTATCGCAATCGGGAGTCCCGTCGCTTGCCGTTAAAATTGCCTTTAGTAGACGTTTCCCCCCTTTTTTTACTTTGTTCAAGAATTACCGTGAATCGATCACTAGTTTAGCACATGGCGGCGTGTGGTGGCGCCCATACGAGAGGTCAGTCGGGCGGCCATGTTCGCTGCCATAAGTAACATTAACCGAAATGGCGATCGCGCGATGATCGGAAGTCGCGTCGCTCTCTCCGCTCTCGTATCGCGTGTTTAACGCTCCGGGAGATGACCGTAGTCCGACGTCACGGTTTGCAGACTTTACCGCAAGATGGCAATACTAGCAACTACGGTGCCGTCTGCATGAGAGCATTAAAAAAGTATGGTAACTTAAAAAGTGTGATAACTTTTTTATTTTTCGTCTCCGGTCCAAAAATAGGGTACCGTTGAATTCGTCTCGGTCCCCTGAGTTCAAATATATAATCAAAGTCCTGAAATTCCATAGGGAGTAATCTATAGTACACTCCACCTTAGATATGGAAAGCAATCAAAATGTGCACTTAAAAATGCATGCGAGTCAATAGACCAAACAGATGTAAGCCACATTTTAATATAAAATTGAAAACATTTAATAAAAAGTAAATAACAAAATTTGTATATCACCTCTGAAAAGTACATGGTCGCAATACCACTTGCTCTAGTGACTGTGAAATGATCTATTAAAAATATTAATTTATTGTTGTACTGTTTTTACAGTAATCTTCCGAAAATCAGCGACTTCATAGTCAATAAAACTTGATTGGGTGGTTTTATTTTTGTTCGTTCATGTTTTAATCCATTTTTTCTTATAATCAAATATCGGGTACGATCGCCACAGCTTTCGGGGAAATTCGCCAATAAATTATATCCAAAGCCCCTTTTTTATTACGTGTTGTTGAGTGTACTTGATAAGCCGAGAGTTAATTACACTCTAGTGCGGGACCACCTTAAGCGCGGGCCCAATTGGGAGCAATCGGTTCAATCGGCTTAAGCCTTGCCTGCTATAGACCATATTCAACACATTAAAAAAACAAAGCAATACAATGTACTGCACAGTGCATTTTACAAATTTAAAAGTTGCCAGAAACACGAGGTACTGTACAGTACATCGCGCGCTGAGAATAAAATACCTGATGTGTTGTGATGGGCAAACTAGTTATTGGGCTACATCTATATGCTGCATGCATTGCACTATCTGCTATTAAGAGTATTCAAAATATCAGTGAGCAGCCAGACCTCTCAGCACCCCTATTCAAAATCCCAGGCAATTTCCAGTTGCTGTCAGAAAACTGCAAGCGTTTTTTTCGATGCTGGATACGCCAGCAAACAAGATAGCAGCCGCCAGGAGACTCGTAAAAAGTTTATTTTGAATTTATTTGTTGATGAATAAATTAAAATTCAGTTAGTACATTAATTGAATATTTTAATATACAAGTATATTTATGTAAAACATCACATAATTATTTTTTAGTTAAAGTGTAATCTTGGGATTGATTGTTATATATAACTCCTACGGAAATTTAAAAAAACTTTCATTCCTCTTTCTATTTTTGAAATACTCATTTTTCATTAAGCTGTTCTTATAAATAAGTTCAAAAATAAATTTAAAGTAACGTGGAAGTCCATATCATTCGCCATTTTTATTGTTTTTCTTTCCCGATATCCTTTTTTTTAACTCTTTCCGCCCTGTGGGCACTAAGAGGGCCTCTTTTAGTAGGCCCATTATGGGTTCGGCCAGGCCCACAATGGGGCGACCGGGTGGTGAGGGACGAGGCCCGACATATCCGAACGGACCACCCCCTGAAAAATTCCTGGGGTTTATTCGATCCCGGGTCCCCCAGAGTGGTAGGCTGCCACCTTCACCGCTCGGCCATCCGGCCGTCTTCCCGATATCCTGGCAGTCAGCGTTTGCTCTCTCTCGAAAACGCCGGCAGTTGCGTCACTTCGGGCAGCATCTCACTGGACTGATACTGACAATGTGAGATCTTGAATATGCCCATTGCTATAGATGTAACAAAGCATACAGTTAAATCATTTCACACGCCAAAAGAATTTACAAGTGTATTTCTCCATGTAAAAGTATAATAATTTGAATTTTGTAAAGATTAATTTATTAATTTTATTTTACTATTAGTTTAACTAACAATGATAATGATTTAAAACTAAAAATTCACCAAATAAATGCTGAATGACAAGAAAATTAAAAAAAACCTAGGAACGAATAGCGTAATTTTTCTAGCTGGCTGTTATGAGATTTATTTAAAAAATAACTTTTATATTACAGTATTACAAGTTGGCCGGATGGCCGAGCGGTCAAGGTGGCAGCCTACCGCTCTGGGGGACCTGGGTTCGAATCCGAACGGGTCGAGAAATCCTCAGGAATTTTTCGGGGGGGATGGTCCGTTCGGATATGTCGGGCCCCGTCCCTTACCACTCAGTCGCCCATTGTGGGCCTGGCCGAACCCATAATGGGCTTACTAAAAGAGGCCCTCTTAGTGCCCACAGGGCAGAAAAAATTTAAAAAAAAGTATTACAAGTCGAAAGGCCCGGGGCATACTAAATTACAAATAAAAATAATAATATACTGAGTATTATACTGTAAAAATATAAAATAGTTTATATTGTTAATTTAAATTAAATAATAGCTAGGGGCGCTCCTAGTGGCCGTTTTTGGCATACCGTGAGAGAGACTATCCAGTTTTTCAGTTTTATGTAATAGATTGGTAATAAATAAAATTGAGTGTGACGTCATTTATTATCAGATTTTTATTTAAAATCTCATAATAGATATATTATTATAAAATGGTAAAAAGTTTAAAGTTTAGTTTAGAGAGTAGTAACGACTTTTATTTTTAAAAAATTTGTAAATGCTAATAACGAGTAAAGATATGACACAATTCTTCTCTCTACCCCTCTACCATTTACTACCAAAATTTAATAGCATCAATGACCCTTATATACAGGTTACCGTGCTAAATTTCATTTCTTAATCTTTACACCATCCTGAGAAATTTCGCCGATCAAGATTTGAAAATTGAGCGTACAATACCTTTCCGGATTTGTCTAAACCAGCGGTTCCCAACCTTCTCTACAGTATTCCTCCCCCGCCGGAGCTCACGTGCAATGTCTCATCCTCCGCATGCGAACAAGTGTTTATTGCTCTGTATTTATTTTCTTTTATTACAAATTAAATGATACTGGTAAGGTTTGATTGAAAATATGAAGAAAAAAAAATACAATTTTTCTATTAAAAACTAGATATTCCTACCTACACACTTTGCACAAATAAAATGGATAATATCTATACAATTCCTTCTAAATAAAGTTATAATAAATGTTTATTAAAGAAAAATATTTGCATATTTTGAATTGAAAAAACGATCGATGTTCAGTCCTGTCAGTCCCACGCAAAGAGCATTCCCCACATTAAGCACACAAACTGTATTATTTGACAGTTGAATAGTTCATAATGATTTCGCAGCTGCTTCTCCATTCATAATACAACACATTTCAACAATTGCCGGTAGCAAGAAATTCTCGGAAACAGTGTGCGATTTCTTACATTTAGCGATTTTCATAGCCACTACGTAAGAAGCTTTCAACGCTTTCTGCAATATCGTGGCATTTTTAACATTACATTCTTCTGTCACTTCAATGTCCGATGAACGAAAAGATAGTGTATTACAGAAAAGGCGAGATGAAATAGTAGATGGAATTTATGAGAAGTGGAAATAAGGAAAATGCAATGTGATATTAATTGGCAAATGAGTAGTTTAATTTCTGAATAATTAATATTGTTTTTTATACCGTTCATTACTTTTGTTTAATGTTTGTTTTTTTTTACAATATTTGTGATTAATCTGTGAAAATGTAAATTAAATGTAAATGTATAAAGGTATCATTAGCATTATTTGTTTGCGCGTATATACGCGCACACGCATTACACATTCACATACTTAGAGTATATATAGCAAAATGGCGAAATCTCAAACACAGACCATGCTGTGTTTCAAACAGCCTCACTGATTTATTCATTGAGATGTTTAAATGGAAGCAGACTTCATACTAAAATAATATGTGATCCAATAGAAAAAATTTCAAGTATACTGTATAGCTGGAAAATCGGAAATCTCAAAAATTTTATGATTTGCGATGCGCAAAATTTAACTCTCGATACACATGAAACAAAATGGCGTAAGAATAAAAATTTCAATTGCCACGTGTTCTAAAGATGCTTATAATTATTAATTTGTTCGCATTACTTTAAAATACAACGTTATCTTTTGTCGTAACATCGCTTATTTTTATTATAAGTTTTTAATATATAAAATAAATAAATATTGTTTACATAAAGAATTCTTATGTGTTATAAAAATACAAGCGAAGAGAAATACAAAACGATCTAAGCTTATATATAAGACCCATATTTCCCTGGCTTTCCAGGTCTGTATGGACCATTTATATAATGGTCATTTTATCATTCAACATCGCAAAACTTCATTAGTCCAACATTCAGCATTTGTAATTTTGTAGAAAAATTGGGAAGTTGTGAAAAATATATAATTTTATTTTTACGTTTGTATTTTTTCTAATACACTCAATTTTGGCTATTGTGACACATTGCTCTAGAAGTAAAATATAGAAAAATCTATAAAGAAAACAAAAAAAAAAATCTATAAAGAAAACAAGTTCCAGAAACGTCAAGAGGAAGTAAAAATGTGTCGAGTTATCCGATATGACGACTAAAGCGAAGTTGAGAAAAACCACAATACTACAATTAGGAAAATACAGCAGTGCAATGTGCCTCCCTGATCATCCGTCACTGGCACTAAAGTTGTTTTCTACTCCATGTACTCCAGCCATTTCCATCGCCTTTTGTTTCGGTATCGGCCCCGAAACAGGAAGATTCGATGAACGAATTTGCTTTAGCCAACGTACGAGAGCATCTTCGACATCTTTGTACGGCGACTTTCTCTGGCATTTTCGAGACAGCCGCAACGAATATCCAAAAAAAAAATTTCTTAATTTCCTCTTTTTTCTTCAGGATTCCCACCAATGTTGTATTTAGGTTTTTTTTTTTTTTTTTTTTTGTTTTGCAAATTCGGCTTGCGAAGTTTTCTTACATTCAAATTCAGAAACAAGTTCGTATTTTTCCTTCAGTATAAGCATTGCTAGTTGACGCCGGATGGCCGAGCAATCAAGGTGGCAGCCTACCGCTCTGGGGGACCCGGGATCGAATCCGAACGGGTCGAATAATCCCCAGGAATTTTTCGGGGGGTGGTCCGTTCGGATATGTCGGGCCCCGTCCCTCACCACCCGGTCGCCCCATTGTGGGCCTGGCCGAACCCATAATGGGCTTACTAAAAGAGGCCCTCTTAGTGCCCATAGGGCAGAGAGTTAAAAAAAAAGCATTGCTAGTTTTCGGATACTCATTTCTAACAGAAATGTGAAACAGGTGCTACAAATAACGCTTGACGTGAGGAAATGCAAAATCGCATTCTGATGTGACGTTGATATAGATTGTATATTTTCTTTGTTTATCTGTTATTATTTTATACAGGGTGTTTTTTTTAATCTCGAGACAATGAAATAACTTACTTGGATCTCATTATTTTGAGAAAAAGGTATCTAGAAAACTTGTAAGGTTTCGAAGGCCCAATCAATTGGTGACCTTGACTTCAAGATCATTTGAGGGCCAAGTCCGTTTTTGGGTGTACTATAGATTACCCCCTATGAATTTCAGGACTTTGATTATATTGGAACTCAGGGGACCGAGACGAGTTCAATGGTGCCCTATTTTTGGACTGGAGACGAAAAATAAAAAAGTTATCATACTTTTTTAATGCTCTCATGAAGATGGCACCATAGTTGCTAGTACTGCCATCTTGCGGTAAAATCTGCAAACCATGATGTCGGACTAGGGTCATCTCCAGGAGGGTTAAACACGCGATACAAGAGCAAAGAGAGCGACGCGACTTCCGATCATCGCGCGATCTGCCATTTTGGTTAATGTTACTATGGCAGCAAACATGGTGGTCGTTCCACTGTTCGTGCTCCCGACTGACCTCCTGGAGGGGAGCCGCCGGCAGGCCGCCATGTGCTAAACGTCACTAGTTATTGATTCACGGTAGTTATTGAACAAAGTAAAAAAAATGGGGGAGACGTCTACTAAAGGCAATTTTAACGGCAAGCGACGCGACTCCCGATCGCGATAGCGAGGCCGACTTAGCGGTGAGAGCGACGCGACTCCCTGTCATCGCGCGATCGCCGGAAAAAAGTACGATAACTCTTATTTTTCGTCTCCGGTCCAAAAGTAGGGTATCGTTAAATTTTTTTCGGTCCCCTCAGTTCAGATATATACTCAAAGTCCCGAAATTCCGTAGATAGTAATCTATAGTATCCCCGTTTTTTTTTAATGGGAACACATATTTTTGACCCTGGCAATGGAAAGAGCAGATATACCTTTGACCTTATGGTCTAGGTCAGGGGTCGGCAGTTTGTCAAGTGAGAAGAGCCAAATTGTCATGGAAACAAGATACCAAAAGTATCAGAGCCACATCGACGCTTAAAGGAGGATGCACACATGCGGCATGGCAAGGAAAAGCGGTGTCGCAAATGCGTCTTCGCCGCGCGGCAGCACAACCACACAAGCGACAATCCGTTTACATTTCGGCGCATGCGTTCAGTATTCAAGATGGCGAACGATAGCGACACTGTCGCTATCCACGTGTTCACAAATTTTGTTTTGTACGGCTTGTTTCATTTAGCTAGAAGATTTCGTCGAAGATTCGAGTGAAGATTTTGGATTAGAGATATCATATTGGAAAGAATCTTGCCGAGATATTTTGTTGGATCGATAAAGAACTGATGTACAAAATAGTATTCTTTATCGAGAGATCTTAATCGAAGAGTAAGCCTATTTCGAGTAAGATTCGGTTGTTTTGTTCTTTGAATTAAATAACATATGATTACTGTATCTGTGTAGAATTTGTGTTATATTTATTATTCTTTCCTCTTTATTCTGATGTTCATTATCTCGGTTAACCACGTCGAACTTTCCGCCATTAAAATACCACGTGATTGTATTTTCTCACGTGACTGTCAGACGAATTGTTATTGGCTGATAGAAATGCGTCTTGGCGGCAGCCGCCGCGAAAGATAGAATTCGACCAACCTTCGCGGCACGAGAAAAGCGGCATGAAGTAGACCTCTGCGGCGAGAAAAAGTGACGTCATTCTGTCGCTTTTCCTTGCCGCGCCGCATGCGTGCATCCGGCTTTAACTGCTTGGCCGATCGCCGACCAACTGTGTTGAAGGACGCTCCCTAGTGCGCATTACAGGCATTCCGTGACAATAAATTCCTATTACAAATATACTGAATTATTTATATTGTTATTGGCTATTGGCTAAATGAATAACAACAATTTATACTGTTAATGTAAATAATAATTTATATTGTTAATTTAAATGTACGAAATACGACACGTTAGGGTGCCTCTAGTGGCCGTTTCCGGCATAACGTTACACGGACGGACGGACACGCGTTCAATAGGCTATATATCGATATATAGATATGCTTTAAATCAGTGGTTTCCAACCTTTTTGTACTGTACCTGCGCCCCCCTTAAAAAAATTGTTGCGCCCCCTTAATTTTTCTAACAATCTAATTTCATAAATACTCAAAGCACGCTCGGCTCCAAACGCGAAAGCGAGATGTTCTCGTTCCAGCAAGAGTATGGATGGATGTTTTAGCATTTGTACCCGAAAAATTCGCGGCGAGGATTGTGGATTACGTATACCTATTTTGCTGATTCAATTTTTTGACACCTATTCGACTTTTTTGGTTTGTATTCGAAAATGATATTTTGGAAACAGCTGCATGCCCCTTGCAACAGTCTCGCGCCCCCTAGGGCGCGCCCCACAGGTTGGAAACCACTGCTTTAAATGCTACCACTCCTGGTGTGCACACTGACGCCTATCTACTGGCCGCCGGCCTCCATCACTCCTAGTCAACACGTGGCGGCGCTGGAGCGCTACATTAGCCTCACTGGTTGTTTCGCTTAGCAACTGGCAACGTTGGTCGGAGAAAGAGCCGCAAAGGCTATAATCTCCATATTAAACTGTGAAAGAAGAAGAAATGCTACCACTCGCATGTGATTCATATTGATCAACGCGAGTGGTCATGTGCGGACAGGCTAAAGAATGGTAGAGAGTATGCCGTACGAGTTGAAGTTTGTTCGGCGACTTTATCTCATAAACTCATAAGTTGTAAGGCTGCTTGAGATGAGGTGAGATTGGAGTTTGTCCGAAGAGCCGCAAACGTCTATGCAAAGAGCCACATGTCGCACTTTTCGACCCCTGGTCTAGGTCAAAGGTCACGATTATTTTAAGGTTTAAATTATAAGCTTTTTCTAATGGGAAACCATACTTTTTATTGCTGGAATGGGCAGAGAGGTAAAAGTTACATTTTTTTATGATCTTACCACTTTGACCTTTAAAAGCATTCACTACTTTTAGCACTATCCAGAAGTAACAATGTGGAAGTAGTATTAGGTGTTTATATAACTGCTAACGTTTTCAACCCCGTCGGGGTTTTCTTCAGGCACAGCACAAAAATAGTTTCAAATGCCAGTGAATGGAACGAAGAAACCGAAGCGAATTCTATTCCAATTTTTGAATCTTGAAATTGGAAGATAAGATGGAACATTACGCTCGAGCTGGGATGTTACCTACGCATGCGTACTATTACGTTCGCCGATCATTGAATGTAAAACGGATTAATATAATATTAAGTTATTTGTGGGTGCGCATTTCCCTCATAGCAATATTTCCAGGCTTGCGAGATGTTGATTGCATCCATGTAGTTGATGCATGTCAACTACAAGGATGCAATCAACATCTCGCAAGCCTGGAAATATTGCTATGAGGGAAATGCGCACCCACAAATAACTTAATATTATATTAATCCGTTTTACATTCAATGATCGGCGAACGTAATAGTACGCATGCGTAGGTAACATCCCAGCTCGAGCGTAATGTTCCATCTTATCTTCCAATTTCAAGATTCAAAAATTGGAATAGAATTCGCTTCGGTTTCTTCGTTCCATTCACTGGCATTTGAAACTATTTTTGTGCTGTGCCTGAAGAAGACCCCGACGACGGGGTTGAAAACGTTAGCAGTTATATAAACACCTAATGCTGGATTGTGAAGGTTTTACGTGGAAGAAAGAATTATAATTCATCCAGTTTACAGTAAGAAGTATAGTTGTGGAAGTAGTAGTTTTCTGCTTCCTTTGAGGTGCTTATTTTCAGTGAGTCCCTTTGCCTCTCACTATCATGGTGCTTGTTTTTCGTGAGTTACCTTACTTCTTGCCATTGCTTGAGATGTTGGTTTTGGGAAAAATTTTATAACAAATGTTCAAAATAATGTCCTTCCATTTTGATGCATTTGTTGAGCCACACTTAAATTATCACGCTTGAGATGACCTTCAGAGGTCAAATATGGGTACTCAAGGTCATGGCTGATTGTGAAATTTTCCACTCTTTCCATGTAAATGTAGCTTTTACCTCCCTGCCCATTCCAGCAATAATAAGTATTCGAAACCCTACAATAATAAGTATTAGAAAAAGCTTATAATTTAAACCTTAAAATAATTGTGACCTTTGACCTAGACCATAAGGTCAAAGGTATATCTGGTTGTGAAATTTCCCGCTCTTTCCATGCCGGGGTCAAAAATATGGGGTGTACTATAGATTACCATCTATGGAATTTCAGGACTTTGTGTATATATTTGAACTCAGGGGACCAAGAAGAGTTCAACGGTACCCTACTTTTGGGCCGGAGGCAAAAAGTAAGAAAGTTATCATACTTTTTTCGGCAATCGTGCGATGATCGGGAGTCACGTTGCTCTCTCCGCTAAACCTATTGCGTGTTTAACAGGCAGTCTGGCAAGTCTGCCATATATACCTTCAACAGAGGTAGATGTTGATCCACGAGCACACTGATCGTCTACAGTTCGAGTTAAATCTTTTTTGTACACCCTCGCACTCGTCGATGGCTCCTCAGTCTTGCTATCGCTCACGGTCGGCTAGTACTATGAGCTGACCACGCTATCGCAATCGGGAGTCGCGATGCTTGAACAAAAAAAAAAAAAAAAAAAAAAAAGGAAGTGGCGTTTGACTGTTCGTGCTCCCGACTGCCGGACTCCCCTGGGAGGGGAGCCGCTGGAGTGTTTAACATCACTAGTTATTGATTAACGGTAGTTCTTGAACAAAAAAAAAAAAAGAAGTGGCGTTCAACTCAGTGGCGTAGCGTAGCAGGGGCGGCAAAATTTCACAATAAATAATAATATCTTGTAAAAATACCTAAATAAGGGGGCGGCGAAATTTTCCTCCATCCCGGGCGGCTGACACCCACGCTACGCCACTGGTTCCACTGTTTGTGCAATTTCTTGCCTTTCAAAGTGCTTTTTTAAAATTTGTTTGCAGACTTTACCACTAGATGGCAGCACTAGCAACTACGGTGCCATCTGCATGAAAGCATTAAAAAAGTATGATAACTTTCTTATTTTTCGTCTCCGGTCCAAAATTAGGTATTGTTGAACTCGTCTCGGTCCCCTCAGTTCAGATATATACTCAATGTCCTGAAATTCCATAGATAGTAATCTATAGTATCCCCAAAATGTGTTCCCATAAAAAAACAGACTTGACCCTCAAATGACCTTGAAGGTCAAGGTCACCAATTGATTGGGCCTTCGAAACCCTACAATTTTCTAGATACCTTTTTCTCAAAATAATGAGATCCAAGTAAGTTATTTCATTGTCTCAAGATAAAAAAACACCTTGTATATAAAAATACATAAAATGTTAATATATGTTACAGTCAAAACCCATTTTTAGTTAGAACACGTTTTAAACTAGTTGAAACTAGGTTATACTAGACGTCTTTGTTAAAACCCGTTTTGTCTAGTTAAAAGTAGTTTTAACTCAAATTCATTTTTGACTAGCAGTAAATTCTAGTTTTAACTAGACAAAACCCATTCTGTCTAGTTAATTTACTGCTCTACATGTTTTGATTTTAGATAAAACTAGTTTTAACTTTTAACATTAGTTAAAACTAATTTTAGCTACATAAATATGTTTGGGGAAATAATAAAGTTATGTGTAGTT
The DNA here is from genome assembly GCF_030686945.1 of Centruroides vittatus. Taxonomy (NCBI): domain Eukaryota; kingdom Metazoa; phylum Arthropoda; class Arachnida; order Scorpiones; family Buthidae; genus Centruroides; species Centruroides vittatus. Next base: position 1,720,049 of record NW_027122690.1, on the reverse strand, counting down.
GATTCGGGGAAGATGCCTAACATTTCGCTTATGAAGGAAATTATAGCGATAATTTGGGTTTTGGAGGCCTCTAACGAAAATATCATATTCTTGAGCATGTTTTCAAATAAAACTTTGGAGTATATGAAAAATAATTGCATATTGTGTTTGCAATGATGACTTTTTTACTGTCTGGCATTTTAGGCATCTCACCCTAAGTATCCGGGTGAGATGCCAAATGCCATTAGGGTAAGATATTCGAAAATTAATTTTATGCAATTATATCTGTTATCTTAACCAAATTTAATTTATTGCGTAAGTATAACAGCGCAGTATAAGTATTGTTAAGTTTCTGCCCATGTCTAACGTGCTCTATAGCTAGCTGAAAGCTTTTTTCAGTCCAAAACCTTTTTGAAAAGTCCTTATATAATTTCTATGCATATCCTGCAATAAAACAAGAAAACAAAAATTTATTAGAAATAGGCATATTGGAATTCAATTAACAAAAATAGGCATGTTACCCCAAGAAAAATGTGGCATCTTTTCCATTTGTCAGGGTAAGATGCCTGTGAGTCACGTGTTCTAGCATGTCCAATCGGGATCGGCGTAGCTCACAATGGAAACTTTAGAACCTTAACTACATCACACATTAGTTGTTTTTTGCAATTTTTAATAAATTCTATTCTATTATATTATATTATAATACAAACATATGACAATATCTGATGTCACTGTTTGAAAATATCAAAAAGTAGGCATCTTCCCCCGCTTACCATCTTACCCCGAATCACTCTATATGTTGCAGTCAAAACCAGTTTATAGTTAGGATGCGTTTTAACTAGTTGAAACTAATTTATACTGGATGCCTTTGTTAAAACTCGTTTTGTCTAGTTAAAACTAGAATTTACTGCTAGTCAAAATGAATTTGAGTTAAAACTAGTTTCAACTAGTTAAAACGCGTTCTAACTAAAAACGGGTTTTGACTGTAACATATACATATTAATAAAAATGCTTTAATATATAAGCCAACTCCCCTCCTGAAAAAAATGAGTTCACACAGCATAGTCGGTGTGAACTCATTTTTTTCAGGATGGCTTATCAGTCGTCTAAACGAGTGTGAGACAGCAAAAGTATGTCAACTTATCCACTGGTGACAAGTTAAACGGTGTCGAGTAAACCAGTTTTTTTTAACATTAATGTCTATGTAAGTCGGCTGGGACCACAGAAAACTGACTACTTAACTGACGGTGTAGAGTTATACCTATGACGACTTATGTGACTCGACTGTATATATGTGTATATATATATATTGGAGCAGCGGAGCACTACAAATTTCCGTTGCTCCATGCTCCTGCTCCGCTCCGCTCCAAACCCTGCTAAGCACGCATTATTTTTTTGGTTGAGAATTTATACACGAATTTGAATATTTTATTTTCTGCATCCCCTTTTCCTTTTATTTCGAGTTCATTTCAATAAATATAACAAATACTATATAGAATTAAAGTTAATTTTGTAGTAGTGAGCCTTTTCTTGTTTCCACCTGCCTAAAACAGAAAATCTTATGCTAAAAATTTCAGCATTTTGTGCAAACTCTATAATAGGGAATGTTCATTCTCTAAAAACAAATCTTTTCTAGAAACGAAAAAATATTGATATATATGAATACTAGCTGTTACCCGCAACTTCGCCTGCATGGATTTTTCCAGCAAACACCATTTATAATCAGTATTTCAACAACCATAGTAATTTTTATGTAACACCTACCGCTGAGAACAATAAGAATTGCTGAGAATCAAACAAACTGTTTTCAATTTGACCAATTTTCTGGAACGTTTACAATCCTATAATCGAACCAATATGCAATAACAAATTCGAATTAAAACGGTTTGAACATCTGGTTAAAAAATCAAAATATACAGTATAAAAAATATTTATAACAATGTCTGAAATGTTATCAATTTAATGCACCTAAGTACTCAATAAAGACTAAACGTAGTTGAAAATAAAAAAATCGCATCTAAAATAGTACAGTAGAAGCCGTTCTTCGGGTTAAGCCTTAATGCTCTCCTTCTCCTCCTGGGGGGTATTTCCAAAAATCCCTTCTTAGTTTGCGTTTTCATGACGTACCCTAACACTACCAAATTTCACTCTAGGTTCAGCGGTTTGCTCTGGGCGATGATGAATCGCCCAGAGCAAACCGCGTCAGTCAGTCAGTCAGTCAGGACAAGTAATTTTATATATTTAGATAATATTCAGACAGTGAGTGAACAAACAATACATGTATGTCATTCTAAATTACATATAAATTAATAATTTAGAATGAATATTTACAATTTAAAAATATCTGGATTCATTAGAAAACAGTGAATACATTACATTTTCCTATAGCATCATTTAAATAATGTGTTAATACACAGTACCTTGCCAAATTACTAGACCCATTGACTAAAATCATACTTTTTGTACTATTGTTTAAGGAATGAGTATTATTCTTATTCTCTATATATCCAAAACACTTTCACTAAGTTTTTTATATGGCAACAAGGAAATGTAAAAAAGTTAACTTTCTACTACAAAAAGGGAAGTGATAGAGGTTCTTAGTAAGGTATGGCAGCATACCCCATCCATGAGAACAAAAATATAAAACATGTATAAAGAGTATTCCTTGTGATATAGAAGCACTGCTGGCTGTTAAAGATGATCATTCAAAACACTAATTCTTTTAAGTTCTATTATAGTCAAATTTTTATAGACAAAAACTTATTTTATTTCGTAAGACATAAAAAAACATTAGTATTTTAATAATCCTATCAACTATTGCATTTTTATTGAATTATTACATCAAAACCTAACAAATCACTAATTTTTTGCATGGATCTAATAATTTGGTAAGGTAAAAATGTTCTTTTCCATGAAATACAGTATCATCTTAAACTTCCAAGTAAAATTTTTTGTATACTTTTAAGAAGACGTCAATATTAAAAACTATTTTTACTAATTATTAAAATTATTCAAGAATTACTGAATGTTTTGTACAACTTATAAACATTGAAACAATTCATCATATAAAATCGTAGTTATCTGCCATTCCTTAACTACTTTTTGAATAATCAAAAGTTAAACTGTTACATCAATCATAATAATATAAATTGTTACCATAGTCATTGTTGCTTTAATTCTTGACAAAGCTTGTTTATGTTCTAAAAAGAAAAGAATTTTGATTAATATTGGTTTTCATTTCACAATTTCATTTCAACTCTTGGCACTAACAGGGGTGGGTTCTCTCATATCAGTCTTATATTTTAATAAAATATACATCATATGATAGGAAAAAATAAGACGACTATTTTTTCTTTAATCTTTCAGGTCAGATGTTCGTGAGGGTTCCAAAATGTTCTAATATAATTCGTATAGAAATATAGCACTGATGGTGCAGCATTGTGGCTGGACTAGGCATTTACATAAAACCAATTATGTGCTCCTATTTTTAAACACATGTTAATATATACATGGCAGAAGTCAGGTTATGTGGAAGTTTTCTAATGTTATCAAACATAAATTTTATATTACCCGAAACAAAGTTTTCATTAGAAGATTGTGATAGAAATGCTTTCATTTCATGTGCTCATTTATAGAATTGTATAATACTCCTAAACATTGTATTTTTCCTTTGCATTTACATTAAACCATAAAAAGTAAAAAACCTCAAACAGAATCAATCTCTTGATATTCCTAGTTTGTCCACAATGCTACCATTGTGACACCAGTGCTTTATTTCTATATGAATTACATTAGAACTTTTTAGAACCCTCATGAACAACTGATCTGACAGAGTAATGAAAAAATATGGGTAATCTTTTTTTTTCCCCTCTATCAAATGATATATATTTTTTATTAAAATGAAAGACTGACATGAAAAAACCCTCTCTCATGTGAAAGACTTTTTTCCAGGTCCATTATCAGTATCAAAACAGAGATGGCTGGTAGCCAAGGATAGGGTCTGACATACTGGACAGATCCCAGAGGTTTCTTACTTAGTTTGGACTGGAGTTCTCTGGAATGGCAAACTGATGTTTTTATTGTCTCAACCATTCAATTTGTGGTTAGAAGAAGACTGTAATGAAGAATTACAGATGATGAAATTACCAAGATGTCCCACAAAATATCATAATAATGCAAAAAACATTCAAGACAAATTTTAGTATTGGACATAAATGCATAAATAAAGATATTTGATCAAATAAAATTGTGTAAAATATTTCTATAGTGATATTAATATAATATTTGTAAATTTAAAAATTGCAATATATGGAAGGATATTAATACAAAACTATGATAAACTACCAAACTGACAAATGAAGCATGTCAGTCTGAATGAATTGTAATTTTATGGATGTCACAAGCTCATTCTTTACATATGTGTTTTCTTCTTGGTAATGTATGTGTGATTTAATCGAGATGATTTTCTACAACTCAATTTTATCATATATTATATTTATATGTTAATATAAAATCAGATTAAATTGCTACTATGAGAATTTTTCCTTTTTTCACATCATTCAGTCTGTAAAAGAAACCAACTTAAGTATCTTGAATTAATTATGATTCCTTAAGGTCCCTTATCCTACAAGAGATCAGTCTGTAAAGTGCCTTAAGGATTCTGATCCCTTATATTTACGGTAAATTTATTCATATTTTACAATCGTTATGAAAGAACTTAATGTATAAAAGATGAACCCAATATTTTGTAAGGTAAATTTTAAAAATTACGATTTTTCCTTGTACTTGTAAACATGTTTTAAAAATATAATGAATTAATTTAAGATAAACTTTAAATTTCTATTTGCATTTTTGTTTTTAGTAGAAAAATTAATTATTTGCATTATTTGCAGTTATGAATATATTGTGAATAAAATAAAAATGAAATGAGCTATACAAAAGAAATAAGTCTAAAATAACATTTAATTCATTTTTCTTGGACTGATCAAAAACTAAAAAAACAATTTGTAAAAATATAAAATTGAAAATAAAGCTTAAAAATACAAAATTTAGTACTGCAACTTTTAGTTGAATATAAAACACAACCCATTAATTATGAGACCTAGAGCACTTACAATATTTTTCTTCTCTCTCTCTCTTTTTTTTTTATATATGTACAGTTGGCCATAAAATAAATTCCATTAGTAGTTTTCTAATTGTCAAATTTGATGTAACAATACAGAATTTTTATACAATTGTCTCTATTTGCATTTAAACAAGTTTAAAGTCCACTTGGAAACTATTCTGAAAATAAAAACTGACGTGGATCTTTCCGAAATACATAATTTTAGTCATTTAATACATTTGTGAATATATGTTTTCTGAGCATTTTGATAGATTTGACTCACAAAGAAAAATGAAGAATTTTATCACATGAGACATTTTACAAAATTAAACTTGTACTGTATTTAGGAAGGACTGCTTGACATTTTAAATAATGACATTAGACAACATTATAAACATCCAGTAGAAATACTTCATGCTAATCACAGAATATAAATATCTACATTATTTATGAATACATTAATGCAAAGAAACGTTACCATGTAAATTTACATTTACAAGGTCATGACACATTTGGACAGGTTGCGCACATTAAATACTGTCTTGGGTTACATTAGAGCCAGTCACCTTGCACTTTTTCTTGTTTAGAATCCAACCGTAGTTATCGAAATATCTTCACTTTCTGATTTCTTTGGTTTGGTATCCAATTACAATCTACTATGTAAGAATACTTTGCTTCAATTTAACTTAGATTTTCTTAAATGCATATCCCATTAAAACTGTCTAATGACAAATTTGATTATTATTGTTGATTTACCAGATCTATTTGTCAATTAAGCAAAGCAGTAATTATGTGATGCTAGAATTATTCTTTCATAAATCAATATTTTCACATCATAATTATTATTATTCCTCCTCATATTTTAACCAATGTCTAGATGTGTCCAAATACAAATTTCACTACACATTTCATCTTACTAGTCTTTGCACCAAAACTTTGAGCAAATATACCCAGGAAAATATCTGAAAATATTGTGACCCCCTTTTGTTTCTTGCATTACATCTTGAACCAGCACATTCAATTTATTAAATTCAGGTTATTTCAGAACTAGTTAGTAGCTTCTGTCATTCATACTCCAAGATTTGTTTGTGATAAAACAAGAGGTAACTAAAAAAAAATCATCATCATTAACATATATACAAAATAATTTCATTTCAATTAATTAAAAAATCATTAATATATAAAATTTTCTGATAAGATTAAACACTTTATCCTACTAAAAAATGTATATATATTTATTTATTTTAAAATAGGCAACACTTTTATTCTGAATTGCAGGAAATTGTTTTTAAAACAGGTCTTTTTCAGCAACCATATACTTGATTCAAATTGTTAAAATACTTTATGAAAAATCCTCTACAAATTATGATAATCTAAACAATTCTGCAAACTTATTTCATAATTACAAAATTCTTTGAAGTAAATATTTAGATTACGGTAGAACCCCTCTAATCCGTCACCTTTGGGACTGGGGGTATGGTCGGAACGCAAAAAAGGTCGGATTATCAGAAAAAAGTAAAATAAACAATCTTTCAACCCAAGAATGACTGTATTGTTCTCTACAGTAAAAACATTGCAATGAATCACACAAAAGCTGTTATTATTAATGAAAAAGAGCAATACTGTATGTATTTACTACACACTGTACACCGTAACAAACACAGAAGAACGCGACGGGTGGCGAGTCACCGACGAGTCGGGACAAGTTTCTCGACTCTGACCACGGTCAGATTAACCGGAGCGACAGACTAGCCAAGGGCGGACTAGAGGGGTTGTACTGTACAGGAAAAAACTCATTTTATGTGAAAGAGGTTTTGATGAATGAGTAACAGTTTTTTTTTAATCAAAAGTTATTTAATAGAAAATCTTACATGAATAAGTAATAAAATAATTATAATGAAAAATATTACCTAAAGAAAATGATTATGGTAGTGCATCAAATGACCTCTGAAAATGAAAAACTTATTTGATAGTTTATTAATAGGAGAAAATTTACTTTACTAAAATATTTTTAAAAACAGTTTTGACAAACATTTATTTTTGATGATAAAAGAATAATTTTATCATGCTGGAATTTTTATATTATGATTATATAAAATATGGAACTTTACATCAAAAAAATATTTTTAAGTCTGATCAGATTAAACATTCTTTTTTTTTTTTTTTGGAGGAAATAAAAAGTGTCCTGATTGCATGTTTCACCACTTCTTTATCACACAGTCATAATGAAAAATCAATTTTTGTTCTCCATCTGTTCAACCTTTCAACTGATGATCTATAAAAAAGCAGAAGCAAAATGGGACAAACTAGAGATCTAGTTCCAGGGTCTAAAAATAGTTCTAAAACAGTGACAAAGAGCTAATGATAGTCACATACCCTCATTTTATCAAAAGCAAGAAGAAAGAAAATTGGATACAATGAGATTCTAAATGAGATCCATTAATAATATATCTTATTTATTTTTTTTTTAGATATTTGTTATATTTTAACTCTACATCATTATTTTTAGACAGATTATGAGGATTAGTTAAAATATTATATAATTTTATAGCATAAGAGAGACCATATTTACGATATAATGCACAATGAAGAGTTGTATATACATAATGAATTGATTTAAAGACTGTTCTTTATTCAGATTATATTAATGGTAGTCTGAAGATGAAATAAATGTCTCAAAAAACATTAATAAATCTACAGACTATTTAAAACTTTAATGTTTAATTGATCTTGTTGATTATGATAGTCTTATTACTTATAAAACATAGAAGTCAGCAAAATATATATAAAATTAATATATGTGATTATAAAAGAAAGAACAGACTACAAATTATTTACCCTTCACTATCTAGAACGTCTTGAACACTAGCCCGAGTTATTAAGTGGTCATCACATTTGAACCATTGATCCCTATGTTGTCGAATGTAAGCAGTATAATGCCCTGTTTCTATGGTACCACTATGATTAACAACTGCAAATAGGCAATACCTGTCAAAATTGATACGTTGAAAATTAATGACAACATTAAACAGTTTTTAAATAAATATAAATTCATTAACATAACATTAATTTTATATATAATTTAATTACAAAATTTGATATACTATTGCTATCAATAAAAATTTATACAAATGCAATTATATTGAAACTTTCGGTTCTTTTCTGTTAACGGGACACCAGTTGTAACTTTAATCCAATACGCAATACCATCATCCGCTAACTATCATGCTTAACTATTTAGCCCAAACAACTGTGCCAAGTTTTAAGTAGCCTACTTGACTGTTCATGAAGTACTCAATGTTATATGTTTTAGGGGCATGCCCTCACCCGAGTGCTGAGGTGCAAGTGATAGCGAACATTGAAGTGCATGCCTACATGCAAAGCATATAGAATTGACATTATAATGATACATGTTAAAACTGACCTTTAAAGGTGAATATCTCACGAAAGGTCAACAATTCTGGGATGGTGTGAAACCTCTCATTCAGAGCTTGAATCTTACCTGTTGCTGTACATATCGGCTAGCATCCCATTAACAGAAAAGTACCAAAATTTCTCCACTAGTAAGAAATTTTATAATTAAAAAATGATTATATTTTTAAAACATTCTGATTGATGAAAAATGTCGTAATGAAGAGCATTACACACTGGGTTAAATAAATATTTCTTTATATGTAAATAAGGTTTGTTAAAACTTATAGAAAAAACATTACTTATAACTCAATGCAATACTTCTGAGTTATAGAATATAATAATATGAATGTGATTCAACTTTTTGCAAATATATTATAAGATAACAAATAAAGAAAAAAAATAAATTTTGCAAATATTTTAACTTTACAAATTGCATTTAAGATGTTAAAAAAAATATAATTCTAAAAAAATTAAAAAGTAGTAAAATTTTTAATCAGAGTAAAAGTAAAATATATTTAAAAATAAATTCATATATACTTGATTTATAGTTAATGACAAATTATTTAGTATTTAATTACTTACATAGTCATATTATAGCTTTAAATGTATTTTATTAATTTCATTTCATAATCTCACTGCATTAAATTGGAAATTATTAAATCTTCCAGTCAAAACCTAATAACCGGTGCAAACGAATTATATTTTCATGGCGGACGTTTTTGGACACTTCACTGTGATCTTCCTCAAGCCTTCCTGTCTTAAACGATTTTCGAACAATCGAACTCTTATTACCTTATTACTATAACAATCTACTTATTACGGAAGGTCACAGTGAAGTGTCCGAAAACGTTCGCCATGAAAATATAATTCGTTTGCACCGGTTATTAGGTTTTGACTGGAAGATTTACTTGTAGTCTGGTGTTTTTTGAGGAGTTATTGGAAATTATTATTTATGATATTGGAAATATCATAAATATTTTCCAATTTAATCTAATTTCAACACACAAAAATATGACAAGAGAAATGATTTTCTATACATAATCTATATTCATTGAAAAAAAATTATACATCTAGATAGAATTGTCTGATTACTGATTAAAAATCTTGGCATCTAACTTTCTCAGAAAGGCATGTAAATTATTACAATTGTGGTTCTATTACATACCAAGTAATCACTACTCCAGTACACTATAAAAACACTAACAGGATTATTGTGTTCAGAATTTTCAATGTACTTGCTGTTTAGAGGTCTTTGAATGCTAGACATGCTTGTATGATGCAGTCAAACATGTTATGCACAGCTGACAAAGTTTTAGAAAGATTATTTCATCAAGCTGATGGAAGTAGATTATCATTTTGCCAAATTTCTCACCATCTGACCATTCTAGCCTGATTGTAAGTAGGTATTAGAGACATCGAATACAACATGGCATTCATGCATAGTGGTCAAGCTCCAGATACTCCAAACAGATCACCAGGAGAGATCACCATCTGGTCATGTCTCATAAGACAAGCACAAACGGTTGCAATGGAATCTTTGTTTACCATACAGGACAGATGGAAGCCTTACTACAGAACACTACTTTTATTTTCCCATTTGCAAATAACTTGCAGAGGCCAATTTGCATACAAGACAATCACTATATAGTTTGCCATTAGAACCTCAATGTTATTGGTTTTATTTAAAGTGATACCATAACAGAGAAGCATGGACTGGCAACATATTACCTTTAGTGATAAATTCTGGTTCTGTTTGGAAATGAAGAACCACCATTTTAGAGTATGTATGACCACTGGTAAGTACTTCAATGCCACCTTTGGGGTCATTCAAATATGACCTCCATACTAGGGAAGAGAATATGTAATTTATGATATTGTGACAAAGAGTGAAAATGTTAGTAGAATGATGATATCCTAACATTCATAAAAATTTTCTTATCTGGAATAATTTTAATATCAAAATCATTTGCAGAAGTTTTTTTGATCAATGATCACATAGCAAGTTCTTGCTTATTTAAATAACTGAACTTTAGTAGCAGCACTGTATGAAACAATCTATTGTAAGTACTCTAATAGAACTTTCATATTAAAAGGATAATGGCAACAATTTAACCTTTACAGGTACAGATAAAGATATTACTGAAATATATACTTGTGCATAACATAACTTTAGTCTATGAGTTACTTAGTACAGTGTCAAATCAGTAAATTTCATTTTTTTTTTCTTATTGGCTTATTATTAAAATTAGCATTGCTTTGGCAGGAAATATGAATAACTTAATGTACTGTAGATCTGTTTTATAGAAATGCTTGATTTTAATATTGAGATGGAATATCAAGTATAACACCAACATGGGGTGTCTAAAAATTGGTGAGAATGTGTGACAGGGAGGAGATAGGTAGTCAAAAAACTTAAAATTGGTGACATCATATCTGAATACCTTTTACTGTTGAGTAACAATACCAGCTGGTCTGGAGAGCCATCTTGCATAGCAATCTATCAATCCTAATAATGCAAAAAAATAATGATTGACAACACAGAAATATGTTCAGGAATTCCTGCACCTTTGTTATCTAACATGCATTACTTTTCATGACAGGACTGCAAACAGCTATTTTCCAACAAGATAATGCTCAGCTATACACAGCTAGAACTTCCCAGGAATATCTTCTTCACAAATAAACACTCACTAAACCCGATAACATTAAGCCAATACATCACCAACTGCCATAAATAATCGGGCTAACTTTTGGATATATACGATTAAACGTTATAAATAAATTTGGCACTTGAGGTAGGCGTTAGGCACCATCTCTTATTAAAATTAATAATTATAATAATTTAGATTAAACTGGAAGAAAAGAATCGGCCCGAAGCGGGAGTTGCTGGTTTGAGTCCCACTTCGGGCCGATTCTTTCAGTATTTCATACTATAAACTGTTTTACAGATATTTCACACAAATAGAAAAATATTTTACTTTCTTATTATAATGATGTTTCTTTACTTTAATGTTATTCCCTCTGTTAATGTTATATACTTTATTAATTTGCATACCTTCTGATATGTTAATCAAATTTTCATTTTTATAATGCTTTTTAATTTGGATATGTTCTTTAAATTTACATTTATATGTTTAAATGTAAGTAATTATGTTTATTATAGTGTTATTGAACAAAATTAAATATAAGTATTATTTTTACATAGTTATATATATTTAATGAGTTTTTGAAGTATATGATCAGGAAGTATATGAATTTTAAAAATTGTATGCAAATATTATTTTTAATAAGTACTGATTCCATTATTGTTTTAAAATATGAATAATATATGATATATAATATAGTGACTTCTTATGTAGAAATATCACTGACGAGGCAACGAGAGTATGCATTGTTCTGAAATGCATATGTAACAGTAAATTAAAATACAGTAATACCCCAAACTTATGCGATAGGTGGGACCGAGCGATAACCACATAAGTCAAATTCGCGTAAATCAGGGTATAGTTTCACATATAAATACATACAAATTATTTTTAACTGGGGCCGGAGACTAACGAAAACAATAATTTAGAAAAAAATGTTTAATAAAATCTTAGATAATACATATGTATAACAAATTATATTATTAAAATGGTAAACCGAAGTTATTTTGATGATGTAGAAGGCTTCATAAAATCTAACAAATTTGTCTGACGGCTCAAAGATTTTTTTTTTCTCATGCAAAATTTCCTTGTAGCATGCTAATAATTTTTTTATTTCTTGTTTTGTAGAAGAAATGCACTCTTTGTTGGAGTCTATTTTCTAAAATTTGTAACCACTTTTCAATTGAACTCAGGCCCTTTGTCAAGTTGTCACAGCTTCAAGAACTTTTTCTTTACCTTTTATAATTGTTCTGACCGTCGATTCTGGTAGATCAAACTTCTTTGCCAATTCACAAATTTTCATTTTTGTATCGAAGTCTTTAATAATGTTAACTTTACATTCCAAAGATAAAGTTTTTCTTTTCTTGTTTGATGCAGAAGAATCAGTTCTACTTCGTTTGGATGACATAGTAGAGTCTCTCAAGTCTCTGTAGATATAACAAACACAGAAATAAATAGCACAAAATGAATTGTAGCTATACATTGATTCCGAACAATAGTGTGGGGAGAGTGAGTAAACAAGTGTGTGGCGCTCAAACAAAAGACGAATTGACAAATTTAAAAAATTGACTTAACTCCGGGTTCGCGTAAGTCGAGGTATTACTGTATAATAAGTCATTGTCAAGTGAAACATTTGGATATTAGAAGTACTGTTTTGAAATTCTCAAACTTACCTGAAAGTTTATAGAGTAGAGAAGAGCAATATATTGAATTTACTATTTTTGAAACATACTAATATTAACTTTTACTGACTTTACAGACCAGTTTCCATCCCTGTCATTATGTTTGCACTAATAAAGTTTCATTTGAATTCAATGTCTCCTTCTTGGTATATAAAACTTAATGTATGGCAACAATAATTTTCTCTAACTATTCATTTTTCACTTTTCAAGAGCATACTGACAAATATGTTTAAAACTTTTGATAAATCTAGCATTTTGTAAAATTCAAAAAACTGAATTCATCTAATCACTATAAATCAGATAGAATAAACATAAAATATTTATAAAATGTCTGTTTCATAAAATTATTCAAATATAATATATTGTTTGTGACAGTGATGATTAGAGATAAATAAAATGTAGAAAGTGAACAGAGTATTGAAATGTGTTACAGAATAACAGAATTATTAAAACAAAAATATAATAAATAAATAAATAAATAAATAAAACTTTATTAACCTTGAAATATGCACTACTGAACTTTAAAGTTAAATACTTAAATTTTTATCAAAACACTACAAATACACAATTTCGATTATTATAATATAAAATACATATATGTTTTTTTAATAACTAGAAACAAAATGTAAATAAATCTAAAATTTTACAATATTGATAATTTAAATAATTATCAATTTTATCATTTTTAATATTATCTTTTAACATTAAATTAATTTAACTTTTAATTACAGAAAACAGAAGTGATTAATAATTAAGATAAATCTTACATTCAAGTGATTTGCATTGGTAATGTCAGCAGCAAATGCAGAATTTGTAACAATATCATCAGAATGAACTTGACTTCAAAGATTCAGTATATATAATAAGACAAATATTTTGAAAACTCAAAATAAAATTTATGAAATTTCAATATTTTCTTAAGATGCATAAGCTGGTTTATATAAAGATTTGTCTGCTAGAAAAATATGTAAAAAGTTAGATTATTTGAAAATTTAAACTTTTTGCCGTATTTCCTTGATAGAATGAGGATTTTTAAAAGTTGTTTCATAACATTATCTAAAAAAATTCAATTTCTTTTTAATTTCTAAGATGTAATATTTTTAAAACTCATTTTGACTTGTCTGAAATAAATATGCATCTTATATTCACTGTCAAAAACAACAATCAGCAATCATTGGGAGTAGATCACATGGTGCATAACAAACACAAATAATAAACATTTTTGGCCATCTGCTCAAAATTCATATCAATTCAAATGCGTTTTGCAAGTAACAAGTATTTAAATTAAACTCCTTTTTTTAACATTTAAGATATCTTTGAAATGACATTATGTTGCAGCATTAAAAGAAAAATTAGTGTGTATATAGGTTTTATTTTTATTTGCTTTCATTGTATTTGGGAGGTGATCATCATTCATAAGGTGTTAAAGAATGTAAAAGTGAATGTAAACTATGTAAATATATGAAATAAGTAATCTAACTTGTTATTATAAAAAGTAATTATTTAAAAATTTCCTCTCCACAAAAATATTTTAAAACTTGATTTCAGAATTTTGGTTTATATTAGAATACATGCAACTTACAAGGGAGATTAGGCAACTGAAAAATCAGAAAAATCTGAAACATTCTATGCAAATAGAGTAGTTCATTCCCAATTAGGGATTGCAATTGCTGGATCCCTCATCCAGCAATCCAGCTGGATCCAGTGCATTCTTCGGCCTGCTGGATCACAAATACTCAATTAACTTTCTAAATAATAGCGTAAAAGTCTACGTTGTCGGCATTGCTGCTTTACTGCGTGCGCTATCGTTTGGTGGCAAGAGTGATGTTGCAGTTCAGTGCAGCATGTGCTACACCCCTTCTCTACACCGTACTGCCCGCCCTTTTACCTCTGCTGATCTAATTGCCAGTTGACTTTCTGCTCTTGCTAAATAAAGTGTCTTCGTGCTAAATAAAATAAGTAACTCCTCTACTAGTCCTGGTGCATAATTCTAATTTATGGTCGGTTGTGATGTCAACGAATCATGTGACGGAACGATTTATGATTATTTGATGACCCTGAAACCAACTAGCATAGGCGCAGAAAAGGCCTTTTCCGCAGCGGGATATATATGCAATTCATTAAGAAGTAGGTTGGGAGACAACACCATCAATACCATTTGTTTCTTGAGATCCTACTTCCAGAAAAGTCAAAAAAAAATAACAGAAATGATTGATTTAATTTTATTTAATCCTTTAAAATATTTTATTCAAGACAAGACCAATGTTTTATAACTTCTACTCTAATTCTATTAAATAAGAGTTTTTAGCTTTTATTCTATAAGTGGTTAGTGGGCTAGGCTAGGCAATTTTATTGTGAAAATTTGTGAGAAACTCAGACTACCTAGTTAGTTAAATTGTTAATTAAATTAATGAGTATCAGTATCTTAGATATACGATGATATGAATGTATGTGATTCATGATTGTGATAATAGTAACTAACCACTAGACTACTACTCACTACTTACTCACTACTTTACTAACACTAAGAATTAAATTACTTATAAATAACTACAGACTGACATGTAGAGCCTATATAAGAAAACTGGTAAGACTGATAGCCACTTAGTCACTGATTATCTGCCCTTACATTACTATAATATATTAATACAAATTAATTAGTAGAATTACCTTTGCTATTATTTAACTTGAAGATTACATTATAATTATAATCTAACAAAACATTTAAAGTTAATTATCTCTATCTCAAGTGTTAAACCAAACCAAAGTTAAGTTTACTACCTAAATGTTAAGAAGTTTTACTGATTTATAGTGACCAGTCTAAATAAAAGTTTTTTAAGTATTTTAAAAAAATGTTTTATTTCTTTAAAAAAAACCATAAATTGCTGGATAGATAGATAGATAGATAACACTTTATTGCACCAAAAATACATCTGCGCTGGATCTTGCTGGAATGATGTTGGTCCAGCAAAAATCCAGCTGGATTGAAAACACTGTTGGATTGCAATCCCTATTCATAACACAATTATTTTTCATTCATTCCATATCATAGTTTGAGAGGAATAAAATAACTCCTTAAACAAATTGATTTGTTTTTGCAGAATAACTACCAATTAGTGAGATATTAATATATATATATCACACACACACATATATATACATACATACACATATATGAAAATTTCACCTCTTTTGTGTTGCTCACCACCAACTCCCAAAACAGAATTTTTGTACTTATGTGTAAGTTAATTTATGTGATTTATATGCACTTTGTATTGTAAAAATATGTATACTTAGTAAATACTTCTCTATAACCTCTTTTCACACAGTAAAATACACACATTACTTGAATGTTATTTTATGAGACTAATTTGTCAACTGCACAATAAATAAGATATTGTATAAAATTCTATTTAAAGGATTTGTGGTGGGAACAGCTCAAAAAAACATGAATTTTTTGATATTTACCTATACACAGCTTTGTAGACAAAAAAAAAAGTGCAACTTTTGTCTAAACCTTTTTTTTTTATATCTTTCACAATCAATAGTTATTAAGAAAAACTTTTTCAAGGGATGATTTTATCCCCTCAAACCATAATATAGCATAATAGTTTTGTGTTATGGATGAACCACTCTACTTGCACACAAAGTTTCAGATTATTCTGAATGTCCAAGTTGCCTAACCTCTCCTGTTCATATCAAAGAAATACTTATTAAAAATTATGCAAGCATATTTCATTATTGGATGAAAATATAAATACATGCATTTGTTAATAAATTAAAAGTAATTATTAGTAAATTACAATAAATATAACAAATAAAATACACCTACTTGTTATCATTATTACTTATATTACTGTTAAATCCCTTATCTGCACTGCCAGAACTATTTGTTTTGCTACGATAAGATGACATAAAAGGAGTCATGTCTAGGCACTGGGGAAAGGAAATAAAGCTTGAAATCTTTTTGTGGAAACGACTGGAGTGTTCAAATCGCTGAAAAAATAAAATGTAAGTATTTTTTAGAAATAATAATCCAGTGAGTGTATTTTTCTTTAAAACAAAAATTATTAATTACAGTTTCAGTTTGTTATACAGATTTCCCAACAAATTTAAACAACATTAATTTAAAACTATACATTAAAACAAAAATGAACAGAACATATATAGTAAAGTACTTTCAAAAAAATTCAATATGAAACATTGCTATAATAACAAAGAAATAACAGATGGTTATGATTAGTATTGCATGTTATATAAAGACATTATTTATAAAAATTGAAAAGGTCAAAGGTTGTTACTGGCATAAACAATAGGAATAAATAAAATAAATTATTTCTATTTTCAGTTATGATTAAATATGCAGTATTAACAGTGTAACGTAATGATAAAATCTACTTAAATTAATTAATTTAAGCTTACACAATCATATTAAACAAATTACTTCCTAAACTGATAAATTTTTAAAATCTTTCAAACTGAACTTGGAGGATGTGGTTTCCAAAACATGAACATCACAACATGCATGTTACAGAATACATTGATACACTAAAACAAAAAGTTGCAGCCAAAGCAGGTAGACTCAAGCAATACAAAACAATGTTTGCTACATAAACAACAAAATAAATTATTTAAAACAATGAAAAACTCTTACACAGACAAATTAGTACCAAAACAACCACTGATACACAGAACACAGTGGCACACCAAATGAAGAACAACTCACAACCTGTTGGTCTTCTCTTTGAACCAGTGCTGTCATACACAATTCTGATGCAGGCTGAATCAAGGATGAAAACAAAAATCTTGTACAACATACCAACTATGCCCTGTGCTGAAATAAACATACATGACATCCGATACACTGTTAACAGAACACACAACTGGAAGACACCTGGTGTAGAGACAACATTCACAATTTTTGGCACAAAAAGTTTACATCATTGCTCCAGGAACTAGCTGAACATCTAACATACATCATCATCAATCCACAAGACATGCCAAAATTTCTTACTCAGGGCATCACCTACATGAAACCTAAAAACAATACCACAGACCCCACACAACAAAAACCGATTACATGTCTTCCAACAGTCTACAAATTATTGACATCTGTATTACAAACAAAATATACATACAATATACAAAAAAACATACAAAATATCCATATGTTTTATTTAAATAAATAAATAATTATTTTATTTATTTATTTAAATTTAAGAAATTAAAATTACTTCTGGGCAATTCTTGAACTCTGGTAAACAGTCAGATTAAAAGGACAACAATTTTTTGTTTATTAGTCCACAAACCCCTTTTAGGTGGTTACATAAACAATGAATTACGCCAACTAATACTGCTGAATTGATCTAAAATATACAAACATGTCAAAGAACACAAAATTCTAACAGAACAACAATAAGGTTGCCATAGAAATCACAGGGGATGCAAAGAACAGTTACTCATAGGTTTGGTCATTTGACAGCAAGCACACAAACAACACAGAAACACACACATGGCATATATAGACTACAGAAAAGGATTCGACAGCATTCCATACAGTTGGCTGCTACATATTCTATACATGTACAAAATACACCCATCACTCATTACATTCTTTCAAAACACTATGCAGCGCTGGAGAACAACACTACATCTCAGGGTTCATAACACTTCCATACAAACAAATCAAATATTCATTAGGCGAGGAATATTTCAAGGAGATTCCTTGAGTCCTCTCTGGTACTGCTTAGCCCTGAACCCTTTATCCAATATGTTAAACAACACACAATATGGTTACAATATCAGACATGAAAAAAGAACACAGTTTACATTGTTACATCTCATGTACATGAATGACATAAAACTTTATACATCCACACAGAAACAATTTCATTAACTCCTACAAATCACACATTCATATACCAAGGACATACAAATGGAGTTTGGCCTAGACAAATGCAAAACACTTCACATAGAAAAAGGAGTCCCGAAAAAAGGTTTTGCACTTTGAAATGGAGATGATATTGAATCCATGGAGAATGAGTTCTACAAGTATTTAGGATTTCAACAGGCCAAACTAACAGAACAGAAACAAATAAAGCAAAGATTAATTAAAGAATACCAAAGTAGGTTAAATGCTATTCTCACACAGTTAAAGCAATAAACACATATGTTGTCCCAGTATTCACATTCTTTTGGAGTTACACATTGGACCCACATAGATCTTGAATGCCTCCAAATGAAAACAAGAACAACACTTACTAAGCATAAACATTACCCTAAATATGCCATAGAAAGATTAACTCTTCCACATAAAGATGGCGGACATGGCCTGATCGACATATTAAACCTTCACTACAAACACAGACACTGCAAAAGTTTTTCTACAAAAATAAGAAACATCACAGTTACATAAAGCAAAAACTCTAGCAGACTCAAATAACACCATTAAACTTACACTCACATCATATTGACATTACAACATATAAAAAGCGTAGACACCATTAAGCAATTGTGGGCTCAAAAAGCATTCCATGGCAAGCATCCATATGACCTAGCAAAGGATTTTGTTGACAAGACTGCATCAAACAGCTGGTTAACTCAGGGATGTGTCTTTGGGGAGATGGAAGGATCAAGTCTGAATACTAAAAACTACAGAAAACACATACTCAAAGATACAACACTCACAAATGACACATGCAGAAAATGTCACGTCATGCCAGAAACTATACAACACATCACTTCTGGTTGCAAGCTCTTGGCACAGAGATTATTTACATAGACATAATCAAGTAGCAAATATAATCCATCAAGAGTTTGCAAAGAAACACAAACTAGTAGACATCCATGAACCGTACTACAAATACATTCCACAGACAGTATTGGAAAACAACATGCACAAAATGTACTATGACAGAGCCATAATCACAGATAAAACAATTTATGACAACAGACCAGACATCACACTCATTGACAAACACAATAAAATCACATACATTATAGGCATATTCATTCCAAACACTCACAATGTACAAAACATGTACACTAAAAAAATCAGCAAGTACATAGAACTCAGGAAATAAGGCATCTGTGGAAGATGAATAAGGTTCTTATTGTACCTGTTGTCCTCTCCTCTACAAGTGTCATACTAGACACACTACACAAAAGCATGGGAACATTACAATTGAATAGAAAAACTAACTGTACATCACATTAAGAAAGCCACTATATTGAATACATGTCATATTGTTAGGAAATTTCTGAATACAGACACACACACGACACACTTATTTAATTTTTGTCTTGTTTTGGTTGCTATGCCTTGACTCTGGCCTGGCATAGTATATAGCAACTGGTGTCAACCAAGTATAACTCACGAAATCTAACATAATAATAAATTAAACTACAACTGTAACTACTATTACTACTACAAAAATTAAAAAAACTAAATAGCATATAGTTACTTTGAGATGAAAACTAGCAACAACAGGGAGCTTTTTCATTGTAAGTTGCTTTGTTGATTCCTGATAACTTTGACAGCTACTGCATTTTATTTTAGCAGAACTTCCTAAATGTTCTGGTCTTGTAAACCTAAAAAAATTATGTAAATAAAGAAAATTTTTCTTTCAGTTTACTAATTCACTTATTAAAATAATTTGAACTACTATATATATATAGAGGTACAGTACAATAGGTATAAATATAGAGTACAGTACAATAGGTATAAAATATATATTACATATACAGAGAGAATATGGAGATCAGTGCAAAGTGAAACATATTTTCATTATTAATTCTTTGTAAACAATATTAGATTAAATGATGAACAAATAATTTTAAAATTTTAATAAAAATAAATAATAGTATTTTATTTTTAATAACTAATTAATAGTATAATTACTTATTTAGTATTATTTATTTAATATATATATATATATATATATATATATGATATCATAGTGTTCGGTAAGATATTGAGAATTGAACTTTGACATGTAGTAGTACATAAAATATTCTATTTTTTCAGATTTTCTGATAACATACTTAATGTGCATTTTAAACTGTATCATTTTGAAAAAAATCCACTTCTAATTCTCAAACATTTTATGTCAGTGAGTATATCAGTCAAGCCGATTTAGGTATACTATATGATAAGTAAAACAATTTATAAGACGTTTCTAATCCTTTTATATATAGATTACATAAAAATAATCTGTCTTAAAAAAATTAAAACATATTTTTTATTATTACCTTTCTAGACAATCTATTAATGATGATGGCTCAGCATCTTCTTGTCCATCTCCAATTCCACATTCTGATAATAAAATAAATTATAAGGAAAGTTTTTGATTGAAAATACAATATTTTTATGAATTATTATAAAACATTATTTATTAAAATATTGTTTCATCAGTAAAATATAAAGGGAAGGTCTAGTGACTATGGTATGTTTGTTCAATATACAACCTCTGCCCTGACTGGGTTAATATTTTATATATATAAAATGAATATAGATATAGATGATAATATATTATATTGCATTGGTAGCCATTTTTATAGATGAAATACAGCTAAAATAATAATAATAATAAAAAAAAAGGGTTTTGTTTTGGGAGTTGGAAATAGATTAATCCATTTTACATTGTTTCTTTTGGAAAATTTGTTTTGGTTTGAGAACAAATTGGTTTCCGAACAACTTTTAGAAACACGTTAAGTTCATATAAAATAAAAAATAGCATAAAATGAAAGATTTTAAATTTAATTTTTTTATTCTCGGAAGAAAAAAGAAATTCTATTAACTAATGTAATTTTTTATTTATATTTATTACCTGATGTATTTTCAGTTGAACTTGAAGCTTGAAGATGAGTGTTTGGCCCGAGATCTAGTGAAATATCCCAAAATGGATCTATTGTTGTAGACACTGCTCTGTAATTATTAAAAAGTTAATCTTATTTTTAAAATATGACAAGCAAAAAATAATATGAATAAACATATTAAATTTATTTAAAAA
The DNA here is from genome assembly GCF_030686945.1 of Centruroides vittatus. Classification (NCBI taxonomy): domain Eukaryota; kingdom Metazoa; phylum Arthropoda; class Arachnida; order Scorpiones; family Buthidae; genus Centruroides; species Centruroides vittatus. The sequence goes on along the minus strand of NW_027122690.1, from coordinate 1,698,214 downwards.
GAATAATGAAGTAAGAATATCTTTCTTTGAATAATGCTCTGTATTTAACTATTATTCGAAAAAACGTTTTTAGATTAGTCTATAAATATCTGTTAAAGAAAAATTTAGCAAAGACACAAACTAAACTATATAAGAAAGCAAAGTAGAGAATTTATTATTATTATTTATTAAATTTATTGACTCACTTTATACAATTACTCTATATATTATTAATTTATTTATTCTTTCTTCTGGACAAATAGAAATATACCGTACAATTTTAAAAAGCACGACCTCAAAGTTTGATTATTGCTGCGGGAAATTCTGTCCTTTGTTTATAACAAAGGAAATTCATTTTTATTGTTTGCTGTACACTTCAAACAATATATTTCATCCTTTGTTTTACATTAATATTAATGCTATATTTTTCAGGAAAAAAAAAATACAACAAAAAATTTCTTTGGCCCTTAACATAACATTATGACTAAATAAAAAAAATAAAGTTTTTTGGCATATTGGTAGGGAAATGGATTTTTGTACTGACAGCAAACATGTTAATGCAAAATGATACACCTAATTATGCAAATAGCATAATATATTGGCAGCAAATCTGTAGACTATATGGTGCTAAAGACCCCTTGTTTAGAAATGCAGCAAACCCTAGAATAATGTCTGGCTAGTGGCAGTTTGGAATTTTGACCTGTGTTTTGTTCATCTTGTTAATCAATCCCTTACTTAATTTTGAAAATCTCTACTTTTTGCTGACTGTCTTTCTGTTCATTTTGTCATTTTGATAATTCTGATGAAGAAAATAACTATAGAGGTGAGAAAATAACTATATAATTAATATATAAGTTGAAAACAAACAACTTCTATGTTCTAATTTACAAATTAATTCTACTCTCTATGCACAATGAATCCAGGCAGGCATTGAAATTTTTGTAAGGTTTTTATGAATACCTTAAGTATTTGTTAATCTGCTGCATTAATGTTATTCTATTTCATGTTTTTCCTAACAAATTAAAAATATTCACTTATACAAAAAGTTTCATTAATCAAAGAACACTCCTTTGAAACACATTAAAATATTAATTATTGTTCTATGTGAAGTTCTTACTTGCAAGCTTGGCATATAACATCAGACTGAAGTCCTCCAGTAAATATTTGATCAATAATACAGTTACAATGATGAGGATTACTACTTGATAAACCATTGGTTCCTGAAAGAATAAAATATTTATTTTAATTTGTTATATAACAATATAATTGCATCTAAAAATTGTATATTATATTTATTAATAGACATTGTTAATTTATTTTGCTTTTAATTTTTTTAATAACAAAAATTAGATATTCTAGATTTTATTCTATAATTCACATATATTAATCATACAGAAATTTTGATCAACAATGAGAACAAATGCAGATGTTAACTGTTTTTAATTTCAATCTATAAATTTCATATTATAAAATATAATAGTAGTTATAAAAGTAGAGTATTTTTGAATTAGAAAATTTCTCTATGATTCATTATCAATTTGATTCTGTTCTTCCATCAAATCAAATAAAAAAATAAAAAAGGATAATATTATTTCTTATTTCACATAGAATTTCTAAATTCAATAAACTCTCATTTAAAAGATCTTAGACTGAACATATCTTTTTAATACAGAGATTTTAAAACAGAATTTAAAGTATAAAGGTGCAATTATTTATTGTGACATCGTCACAATGCCAGGCTGCAATTTTTAATCATATTTTTAATTTATTTCATTTAAAATATATGGTTTCCACCTCAAATTAGTAGTGACTTGCCCCTGTACATCATACTTTTTGTTTAACAATAGAATTGTGCCTGTCATCTATTAACTACGTTCAAGGGAAAAGTTTTGAATTGAAATAACAGGACTTCTGGTTTGCATCAGAAGTTAATGTATAGTTAATCGAGGCCTCCTGCCTGTAATATTTTCATATCTGGTCTTGAATTTCATCTATCTGATTACATTCTCAAGATTAAGGAAAGACAGAGAGACGAATGCACAACAGTGTTAATTTGTGTGTCTACAATTCTTTTCAAATTGAAGCCAACAAGAATGGTTCTATGTTACTAATTTTAATAACCAAAGTAACAATTGCAAGGTGCTTTTGGATTTAGTTATTTCATAAATTATATGGAAAAATTCATCCTATCTATTTTGTTCTAAATCTGTAATTATACTAGTTTTTCATCTATTAATGAACTCACCTATAATTTAAATACACTATTTGACAAAAAAATATGCACACTCAGAACTGCAAAAGTTAGCATGTCTCAGATAGTCTATGTAAATATTATAGTTGAACTACAAATGCATATTAGATGTTTCTAACAGAATGTCTTAAATTCACTACTGCACCATATAAAAATGCTATTGGAGGTTTACAATGTTCAGTATACTTGTTGTTTGGAGGTCCTTGAGCCTTCCCAGCATAAGCTGGGAAGACTCTGGTCAACTCAGACAAATTAACCTGAAAGAAGATTGCTTATTAGTGAAACAGGTGCAATCAGATTCAACAACTTCTTTCCCCACTATCCAGAGACCCAGGGACAATGTTGGAAGCTGGATATCTTACACAACTGCTGAGGCAGGACTGAATTTGTGGTACCTCTTATGCTGACTACCATTAACACCCTGATACTGGTAGCTTTGTTTACTGGGGTGTTGGGATCATCATGCCTGAACAGTCTTGGAGTTGCAAAGCATGGTGTTGAGTGAGGTATCTCACTTCTGTCTGTGCAAGGATAGCCACTGTATTCACGTATAGAGAGGAACTGGAGTGTGCAAAATCCCAATTTGTTGTTGAGAATTACACTGACACCAATTGGTGGCATCATAATGTAGGGAGCCATCTCCAATGAGAGCAAGTCTCTATTGCTAGTAATCAGGGGAATATTGACTATTAATCAACATATTCTGGAAATCTGAGATTTCATGTGTTGCCTTTCAAGGTACATCTTTTTTTGCAACAGAATAGTGTTCATTCACACACAGCTCATATTTTCTAAGAGTATCTCTATAATGTTGACAATTGGCTTGCTTCATGTCCACATTTATCACCCACAGAACATGTTTAATATGCCGGAATAGCAACTTCAGCCATCAATGAAAATCTGCAGAAATGTTTACAAAATCTTTGTGAAAATTTTTCACAGGACAAGTATAAGTCATTTCTCTAACTCCATGCCAGACATTTTGCATGTATATGTGCAAGAGAGGTGCTACAAAATACTAATTGTAATAATATTAAACTACCGTATTTACTCAAATATAAGATGATCTCACATATAGGATGAGGTATGACTTTAAAGAAAGATCAAAATAATTTATTAATACAATTCTAATTTTATTTCATTTAATCACAAGTAAAATATCAAATAAACATAAATGTGCACATTGTCCCACAAAAATTACTAGCATTTTAAACTTTAAGGAAAAATCTTGTAAAATTGACAACCCTGGACCCAGCTGGACAATCAGGAACCTTTTTTTTGCCCATTCTTAACAGTCCAATCCACTCTGTCAATTACACTTATGAGTTTCTATGAATTCTGATTTCCAAATAATCATTTATTTTCACATGGAAATGGATTAAAACTTATATCGTGCTCCTGTATGATTTTGGAATTTCAATCTGGAGTTCAATTCAAAAGCTTTGCTTTTCCTATTGCTATTCATCTTTACTCCTGACAATATACAAGAACAATTCAAATGACCCAGATAAAATACTTCTGTTTTTAAATACAAGAGGGTAAGCATCCGGGAAAAAATGCAAATACACTGGTCACAAAAATTATTTGCAAAATCGCAAAGAATCTTTTGCTTGCACGTATAGGGTGATCTAGGAATTGAAAGTGTGATAAATGAATAAAAACCTTGTCTTATATGCAAGTAAATACAGTATATAGTTATTCTTACTTAAACAGCACATTTGTCATAATATTGTAATAAATTATTTCTATACACATTACTATTTCATAAGTTTAGTTTCATCTGATTTCAATATCAATATTGTTAGTTTTAATTTGAAATATTTTGTTCAAAAGATTTATTTGAGTTTATGTTCTGCCTGAGGACGACGAATTATAAAACATCAAAAGTGCTTGCAAAAATAGCAATATCTAAACATAATTAATGCCTTTGTGATAATTTCTTCTTTTCTTGCTTAACAAAAGATCGGCATGACATCCAACCCTCAAACCCTCGAATTTCAATATCTGCTTTATGGTGAGCATATGTTTTTGTCAGAGTGTAATATTTTATCACCTTGTATCATAAAGATAATCTATGTTTTTATTATAGTAATTTATTATTTACATGTATATCATTTTCCCCAAATTCTTAAATTTTGTAATTTAATGTCATGTTTTACTTAGTCTGAAATAGTTTAATTTATATTTTGTTGCCATTACAAATATTATTTATTATCCAAAAGCATTGTTTATGTTTAAAATTTTAAACATTATTAGTCTTTGCCTGATTAAAAAACTAATGAATGGAAAAAAAAGGAATAAATCAGCAATACAGTATCTTACCAAATTATTAGACCTGTGCTAGGAGAATAATTTTTTTTAATCATTTTGTTTGTGTGCTCTTGGCAGGATAAACCTTTAGCATTCAAATCAACAATTAAGGATTTTTACATGATGTTAACTGTTCTGTTTAAACCTTTCCAATTTGCTTATAAGTTTTTATATCAAAGGAAAATGTAACCACTAGAAGTGTTGCTGCAATAGACTTTGCCAGTCAATGAAAAGCATTTTTGGGCTGCAATTTGAAATAATTGAAGACCTATAAATTCCCACTGTCATCTGTCTGTCTTTCCTTAATCTTGAGAACAGTGTTAGATAGGTGAAATTCGAGACCATAAAAACCTTAGGGACAGGAGGCCCCAATAACTATATATGAACTTCTGATGCAAACTGGAAGTTACGTTATTTCAATTCAAAACTTTTCCCTTGAAAGCAGTTAATAGATGATTGGCATGACTCTATTAAAGGAAAAGTATGATATACAGGGGCAAGACACTACAGTACTAATTTGAGGTGGAGATCATATATTTTAAATTACAGTGGTACCTCGGTATACATCTGCTTTAGAATACGTCCAATTCGGAATACGTCCTGTTTGGACGAAACAAATTTTGCTCGGTATATGACTTTTGTTTGGTATACGACTTAATTCAATTATACGCACCATTGATGAACAAGTAGCACTATCTGTGTACTAGACCAGACTAGATGTTCGCAGTGCCACAGTCTATAACTTTGTTAAATTTCTTCTGATTTTAATTTGTAAGTAAAACTTTATTATTTTATTATCATGAATTGCAAAAAAGGCAAATGAAATGCAACAGAAAACTAAAAAAATGACTAGAATCACAACGGAACTGAAAAAAGAGATTGTTGAGAAATATGAAGGTGGCATGCGTGTTCGAGATTTAACTGTTGCATACCGTATTCCGAAAACGATGATATCAACAATAGTGAAAAATAAAGACATCATTAAATCTGCTAACATTGCAAAAAAGGTTAAATCAATTTCTAAACAGAGATCGGAGACATTAGATCATGTTAAGAAATTGCTTTTCCTTTGGATAAATGAAAAACAATGTGCTGGCGACAGCGTATCAGAAGCAATTATTTGCGATTACTACTGTAATAACTTTAAAAATCTATAATAAAATTTATTTTTTTATTAATGTGCTCAAACAGTGTTTCAATTATTTTACAACCCCATTAATATACCATATCAAGAGGAGTTTTTTTTTACATGAGAACAGATGAATCATTTTTGCATTACTTCTTATGGGAAAGGTTGGTTTGGTATACGTCTTATTCGGTATAAGTCCAAACATCAAAAATGGCTTAAGGTCGTATACCGAGGTTCCACTGTAATTAAGTTAAAAATACGATAAAAAAATTGCAGCCCGGCATTGTGACAATAAATAATATCTAGATACAATTCTTTTTGCCTTCTCATGTTTATGATGCCATGAATGATGTAATCTTTGCCATTTCTTGCAGGTTTTCAGCAGAATAATACTTTAAAAAGTAAACACAGTTTTATAAAATTTTATGGGTGGTGCATACTGTAGTGGACATTAAAGGCTACAACTATAGTTCATTAGCAATGAACTAATTGGTTTATGTGTCATAAACAGCCAGTCAAAATTACCAGTTTACTCTGTTTTGATCAATTGAACATTTGAAAATATAATGCAAAAGTAACTATAGTAATCAAATATATAAAATAAAGTAATGTTAGTAACCAAATTTGAAAAAGTAGCTTTTAGTAATTTGTACCAAAAGTAGTAACTATTTACTAAAAAGTATTTCCATTCTGTTCATTTTATTAATAAAAATTATTAATATTTTAACTACAAGTTAATGCATTATAAAATATTAATCATCATCAGTATTATGGCCAAACATGATTATAACATTTGTATTGTAAGAACAAAAAATGATAAATATATATATAATATAATGTTAAATATATATATTATACATATATTAAAACCTAAGTTTTCAAAAATAACAAGAGACTAATTTAAGTATTATAAAAAAAAATTCCTATTTCTATAGCTATCTAATAAGTAAGTCTATGATGCAATATTTATAGCATAAATGTGTATCATTTATAAACTATTTCATTCCATGTTTTAAATATATTTAACATAAAACAAAATATAATTTCATCTCACTTAGAAAGTAATCTCTATTCTGATAATGTAACTGTGCTGTATTAAAACAACAGTCATCTCTCCTTTTTTTGCTATAGTTATGTTGATAAATATCTTTCATTAAGGTAAATCAAATTTACTTAAAAAGTAGAAAGAAACAGTATGTAAATGATATATTTTTACCTCTGTCTTTAATATTTTAATTTTTATATTTGTCCACATAGATTTTGTTTATAAGTAGGACTTATTATACTTATTAAAGAAAGTTTTAGTCAATAGGTAAAACTCAAATTATTATTATTTTCCCTGACTTTGCAAGTTAGAAACTACACCAGTATAATAAGTCCTATTTATAAACAAGATCTATATGGACAATATAAAAACAAACTGATATACAGTCAAACTTCTATATAACAAATCCTGGGAAAAAAATTGCTATACGAAAATTACACGTTTTGGTAAATAAAAGTATAATTTTGATGTAATTTGTTTGTTTTTTTTATATAATTTAAATTAATATAAATGTAATATACAATAACAACATAATATAAATGTACTGTACTTTTAATTTTAAGTAAGTTCAATTTGTGTGTTAAAATACAACTGTGACTGGAGGGTCGGTACCACCTTGGTACCGACCCTCCAGACTGACACGGTGGTGTTGTCCCGGGTGATACGGAAGCTGAAACAGCGTGTTAATTTGATCATGCAAGTGGCCGCATACACAGGTGATCGGATTCAGGATGGAGACAAGATGAGAGACAGTGAACCAGAAGTGAATCACTCAGATACCAGGTTAACAACCAATAACAATTAATTTCAATGAAAGGAGTACATGATACAATACAATAGACATATCAGGATAGATATGTATAGATTTAGCCTATCAATCTAGTGGTTGCAAGAGAGAGAGAGTTTACATGAGGTTTGCATGGCGATAAATACTTGTCCAGTTGTAGTCTTGCTAGTTGTACAGTACCTTTCCGGTTGTAGTCTTCCTGTTGGTGAGGATGAGAACAGTTTTGGACACAGGGTTTGAAGCCGAAGTTATTCCAATTTGGCGATGATAAGATATTCTGTTCGGCGAAAATCCGTTTCAAGGGAAATAAAATTAATGTTATCTGGTGAGTGACTGGCGACGACTTAAAAATGGCGGTTCAGACCTCCATACACACTTTAGAAACTTTCTTGATGACAACTCTCTTGCTTGTCATCACCCCCTCCCTTTTTATTAGGGGGCTTCTCTTGGGTTTTTCCCATGACTTTGTTAGAATTTTAGTACATCAGGGCCAATAGTTAAAATTTCACTCGTAGGTTCCAGGTGACACATTCAATGTGTCACCTTCAACAAGAAAACAAGTTCGTGAGAAACAGTTTTAATTGTCTTTGACTAAATTTTTTCCATTTTGTCTCTCTCTAAATTTCTTTTTGTAGAAAAACAAACATCAAACAAAAAGGCCCTACACAACATTCGGCTCTCACACAACTTAGTTTACATTTTTGTAAAAAAAAAAAAAAATTGTAATTTTTTGTTGCAGAGAACAATTAAACGTGTTCTCTCTTTATAAGATGCTTCACACTTAAGAGCATTAAAACTGCTTCATCTCCATTGACATAAATACAAGTTCTAGCATATTTCCTTATAGGTCTTGCATCATTGGCTAATTTCAAAATTTATACAATTTGTTACTATGGTTGATAAACTATTTGTAGAAATTCCAAACTTTGTACAATGTATTTTTTGTGAGCCTTTACCAACTTCTCGCAACACTTTAGGAATGCTTAAACACTAACAGTTCTTCAAATTGCAACTGGATGACTTATTAAATAAAATAAAATCAAAATTATCACCTTTCTAACATTTTCAGCATTCGTTAATTGTAAATTGTTTATCTGTCAATAATGGCATTTGGACCTAATCTCTCTCCTCCTCCTTTACAACTGGTAGCAACATGGGGACAGATTACATGATGATTTTAAAAGCTAACTACCAGTATTTCTCACACCTGGGCCATGGTTTTACAAAGGGTTTACAGATTAATACCTGAAATTGAACCTAAATTCGAACTCAACCCAGATGGAATAATCAACTTTTAATGATTGAGGGTCCTTACAAATGAAAAAAAAATTTGTTATAATAGAAATTTAACTTCGTTATTTAGAGGCAATTTTACATATATTTTTGGTTGAAAGAGCAGTGTACAATGCAAAAATTTGTTATATGGAGAAATTTGCTATATAGAAGTTTGATTATATTTTAATTCCTTTATACTATAATTTGTTTTTCATCTACATATATATTAAAACTTTCAATAAGGTTTTTCTATTATCATTTTATTAAATTGCATTTAACATTTTTATGTCATAAAATATTAATTTAAAATACCTTTACAATGCCGATGCAATACATCTAATGTAGCTATAAAAAATTCATGAGCATCTTGTTGTTCATAACCAGCTAGATGCCTGGCATGTGTCCATACAAGATGGAGTAATCGGTATGGAATGTGAGGAGTGCTTTTCCCTGAATAAAACTATAAAAAATTTATCTAAAAAATATATCAAAAAAATGAATATTTATCTGAAAATACCTACTATACATATAACTGGAATTATTATATCTGAAAATATTTATATTGAAAAAGTTTTTATTATAATTCAAACTAATGATTTCTACTAGAAGTAAATTAGTTACAAATACAGTAAAATCTCACTTTGTGGCCACCTTATTTAAGTAGCCAAGATAAAACTGTCATAAAGTGATATTTATCTCCATTTATGTGGCCAACAGAAGAGGAAAATCCTGCATTTCTAAACTGAACATATTGTAAAGTGCTTTAACCAGTGGTGATATTCAGCGGGTTCGCACAGGTTCGCCTGAACCCATTGTTAAAATTTTCATTTTTTCTGAACCTTGTTAAACACACGGAACATTTCTCAGTGGTTTTGTTTTTTTTTTAAATATATTAAAATATACGTATTATACTCTGTAATACTACTAAACTAGAGCCTTATACCCCGTTCGCACCGAGCAATTCAATCTAGATTGTGAGCAAGGTCGGGGACTATGTCTTGGTGCAATCTCTCTCGACCGTTTCAATCTCGACTGAAACGAGGTTTAATCGCAATCGATTTAAGAGAGTTCTCGAAACTAGATCCAGTCATAAGAGAGATCCCACAATCTCACGCGTGCGAGATAATACAAGATGGCTGTGGAACATGTGTCGGGCTATGGACAGTGAAATAAAAAGAATATTGTATTTCGAGAGACGATGACATCTGTCTATTATCAGCAGTGCGATTCGGAATGAAAAATTTCTCTGCCTAAAAAAAAAAAAAAAAAAAAAAAAAACAAAGGTTGACAGCACTAAAATACTATTGTTACCTGGTCTTCGCCCAGGGCCTCTTACGTTCCAAATACGCCACTGATTGTTAGATATATCGCAAGAAAAGGTATTGTATTTATTTCTAGCCAAAACTTCCATTTTGTTTGTCGGAGATTGTCAGGGAAAAATTTTCTGCTAGCGAACCCTTTGTTAAATATTTCGAATATCACCACTGGCTTTAACACTTTAAACAGAACTGAGCTTTGCTGCTATAATTTTGGAATGTTTTGATGAGATCCTTCTGATCATATTTTGTAAAAATGTAACTATTGTAAATCAATGATGGTCTATGTCATGGATAAGTCACTTGCAACAGTCAACAAAGTTGACTGTTTTGATGTAAAAGCCAATTTTATTATTAACTTAGACATTTTTATGTATTTATTGACTTCTGTTTAATATTTTATTTTTTCTGAATTCTCCTGTTAAAATACAATATTTAAAGAAAACCTTTACTACAATTTCATAAACAAATTGATTCCATTGTTGTAGTGATTCTGTCTATGGATAATAAACAGCTGAACTGTACAGTACTTGAATGAATTCTACTGCAAACAGTTTGCATTCACTGTACATACATCCTGTTTCAGTACTCCGTCATTCTGTTAATACAGTGTGATCATAATTAAAGAGCAGGTATTCAGAGTTCTTTGTAGAAAGAACTATTGGGAAAATTTCAATCAAATTGAGTCTTCAAAGGGGCAAGTTTCATCTTCTGCCACATCTTTCCATTATGTCTAAATCAGGGCTTCTTAAACATTTTTTTATTCACGACCCCATTTATGATTGTGATTTTTTTCGTGACCCCCCAAAAAAATATAAAATAAAGATATATAAATATTTTGCAATATACATATGAAATACAATGAAAATATACATATATATTGAAGATATCTACAAATTTGCAAAAATAATAGTGGTGTACTACCACAGTTCACTCTTGTGTTACAATGGAACAGAGACAACTGAATACACTGAAAAGCAACAACACTACACTACTTCACACTACAATCAGTGTTGCTGAATCATTGTCTCGCTGCACCAGAAGTGACACAAAGTGCAACTCACGAAACCTATGAGACAAAGCATGCCATTTTCAAACTCTCACAAATTATTTTCAATATTTTGCATTAAAATCTCATGACCCCAAGATTTCGCTAAGCGACCCCAAATGGGGTCGCGACCCATAGTTTAAGAAGCCCTGGCCTAAATAAATAAATAAGTTTCATCTTATGCCAGTAAGAAAGTCTGTCAACATGCAGTGGCTCACCCAAGCCTAAAGAAATTCAAAACACAGCAACCACCTGAATAGGTTATGTTGAATGCATTCTTCAACATTCAAGACTCATCTTACTAGAGTTTAAGGACTCCAATGCCATTTTCAATACCTAGCAGTATAATCAATAATCTGCATATGACTAACAAAAAACAAGTGACTTGGCATGCTGTCTTCAGGAGTCATCATTCTCCATGACAATGCACAGCCATACATCACAAGGGTGGTTGTTGATTCACTAGCCCATAAAAAATGAGAGGTTCTTGAATATTCTACACACAGTCCAGATTTGTCACCATGTGACTCATCTTTTCAGACTGTTAAAGAAATTCCTAAAGGGACAAAGATTCAACACTGATGAGGATGTAAAGGACACAGTTCAAGATTAATTCAAGCAGCAACCAAAATCTTTCTTTGAAGGCAGAATTCATTGCTTACCAAAACAACAGAATGCTTGCCTAAATGCTTACGAGAAACACTGTATGTAGTAAGCTTCATTAAATACTAAACTTTTTATTTGCTTTGTGTTTGATCATTCCTTTCTTCCTTTTCTAATGGCTATGCATCTCGAATGGGTTTCATTTTAAAAAAACCTTATATTTGTTTATAAATATACAAACTTGTGCTTATAAATATTTTATACAAAATCAAAATATAAATGATATAAAATAAATTAAGAACAATCAATAATGTTTTCATATTTGTAAAGCTAGAAACAACAATAATTAAGAAATAAAGAAATTAATATTAATAAAAACATTAAATTTTCATTGTCTTTTATTTACCTCTTGGAAGAGCCTGGACATTTCACACACCAGGCACATGGAAGGATCATCTTGGAACTGGCAGACATGGCGATCAGCAAGAAAGTAATCTCGAAGAAGAGGGGTGTGCGTCAGAGCTTGGACAATACAATTCATAAAACAAGTGTTTCCTAAATTTATCAATCCACGTAGGCCTAAAATGCAAATAATTTTAACCTTTATAAAAAAAAATAATATATTAAAAAAATATTTTGATATAAAAAAATTTTTTTAGTTATTCATTCATTATATAAGTATCAGTTTTATTTTAATATTAGTAGAATTTCCCAATACTTTATTGGCTTTAATAAAAATAAATATGGCTAATTCTCGAATCATTTCTATTATAACTTAGAAATCATATTCTATTAGTGGGTTTTTGTAACGAGATAGTTAACAATTGAAATTTAGTAAATAATTCTATAAAACGTATTAAAAATTTTATATAATATATAATAAATGAATTTATAAATTTTTATAAAATTTATAAAGATTTGAACTGTTTATAAATTTCAAATTTTATCTAATGCTTGAGTAATTGAAGTAGATAATGTTGGTATGTGATAATTTTAATATTTGAACAAGCAATTATTTATTTTGACATCATCACAATGCTGGGTTGAAATTTTTAAACATATTTTTAATTTATTTAATTTAAAATATATGCTCTCCATCTCAAATTAGTAGTGACTTGCCCCTGTACATCATACTTTTCCTTTAACAATAGAATTGTGTCACTCATCTATTAGGGCAAAAGTTTTGAATTGAAATAACATAACTTCTAGTGTGCATTGGATGTTCATATATAATTAATCAAGGTCTCCTGTCCCTAAGGTTTCCATATCTGGTCTTGTCTTTCATCTGTCTAATACCATTCTCAAGATTAAGGAAAGATGGACAGATGAGAGTGGGAATTTATAGGTCTACAATTTTTTTAAATTGCGGCCCAATAAATGGATTAAGACCAAACTAAGACCATTATAAAGACAAATTTTCAAGTGTTTTCTCTATTTAAAATTTTTGAAAAATTGAGCAAATAATTAAATTTAGAATGAAACTCTGCATTAACTTAAATTATTTAACCAATTATAAAATAATATTAAAAACCTTTATAATAGAGCAATGGTTGCCTAGAACAAAATATTTTCAGTCGTCTTAACTGATCATCATAAGTTCTTGAACAGAAAGATTTAAACTACATAGTAGAATGAAGAATGTGTAATCTTTATGTAGATGAAATAAAAAAATAGATGTAAAAACCTTTCTTTTTTCTAATCTGTATAATGAAGAATTGTTTAAGATCTCAAGATCAAATCTGACTAATGTTCTCACTTTCTTTGGAATATTGTAATTTCTACACTGTCGACTCATCTTTTTGCTTATGCAGATGCACAAGAAGATGGCAATGAAATCAGGTATCAGCAAATGAAATATTATTTTGCTATTATTAATAATTATATATTAAGTAATTTGGTATTTGATTAACCATGAATGGTTATATCTATGTTTAAATGTCTTGAAGTGAAGAATTGCTCGAAGGTCCAGGTGGTATAACTGGCAGTGTACTGCACAGTAAGCAGAGGTTGCAGGTGCAAATCCCGCTCCAGGCTAGTTAGTTATTTTCTTCCACTGTTCTGAATTGTTTAATAAATTATTAAATTATTAATTTAGGTAAGAGATGGCACCTAACATCTACATTTAATATCTAATTATTAATAAGATTAGTAATAGTCCAATTAATTACAGCGATCATTTGGTTTAGTATGAATGCATCGGACTTTAGGATATTTATTATATTCATATTTTATTCATAATTTTAATTATTTGTTTAATTATTTTATAATTATTAATATTTATAAATAAAATAATTTGTTTGAACAAAAAACTAACAGAAACAAGTTACAGAAATGCTTTCAGATTCCAAAATGAAACTAAATTTTCCTGTCAAAACAGCTAAATAATTTCTGTAACATAATGACAGCTATTGGAAAAATAGTGAAACATACAACAGTGAATGTTCAGAGATGTTAAAATAAAAATTTGTCGAGCATTTTTCACATCAAATGTACGACATACACCAATGCATTGATGTATGTCGTACATTTGATGTGAGAAAAAGAAATAAAGCCAAATTTGACATAAAAGCAATCACTGCATATGGACATATGGGATGCAACAGTGACTAAGAAAGTGTTAAATAATTATTGATCTTCAGCATGATTAGAATATTCTCAGAAGTTTTGAATATCATCAATAATTATTTTAATTTATAATAATGTAAATTTTTTGCAATCAGTTGAAAAATTCTAATATACAAAATGCTACTTCAAAATCTAGAATCTGTTAAGAAAATAAAATGGGCAGAATCTCTCTTTAAATAGCCATAACATTAAAAAAGTAATCAAATAAAACTAGAAGTAAAATAATTGAACTTTGTAATAAAAATATATCAGTAACATTACATCAAAATTAAAAATAAATATATTTTTAAAACCAGAAGTACAAAATATTTTTCAAGCCAACTTCCCTTAGTTTGCTAATGATCTAGACAATATTCCCTAATAATCTTGTATTGATAAATAGCAGTATGGATACAGAATCCATGTTTTGCATTTGCAGTACTAGATGCAACCAGTATCAAAAGTTTGTTTTTAAGATGCAAATTAGAAGGTAATTCAAGAAAAAAGAAATATTTTCATATATTTATTAGGAAATAATCACTGATCACATAATATAGTTTTAAAGTTGTAAACAGAAGAATTTTAAGCACTATACACCAAAGAATATACAACACAATAAAGAAAGTAACTGTCTTTCAGCATTAGAATGACTTCAATTTCACAAAAATTCAAAATTCATACTATTACTTTCAACAAAGTATTTTCATCATCCTCAGGCAAAGTTCTTCACACACAGAATAAAATTAATTTGTATTTGTTAAGAAAATTCAAGAAATAGAATACAATATATAAGACTGAAAAGTTAATATACAAATAATTTGCATTCAACCTTTTAAAAACCAGTAATAAAAATTTGAAAACAAACGTTTTCGACCGTTAACTCGGTCTTCATCAGGTTCTAACTATTGAGATTCAAAACTGTTCCAGCTTTCCGTTTGTTTTCAAATTTTTATTACTGGTTTTTAAAAGGTTGAATGCGAATTATTTGCTCACACCAGTACAGAAGTCGAACCGTTAATATACAATTTTTTTTTTTGACATTTAGAGCAAAATTAACATTAAAAATTAAAATTAAAGCTAAACAGTTAACTTTCAAAACCTTAGTATGATTTGAATTTAAAATGTAACTATTAAACTGCAATTGCTGGGATGGGAGTGTGGATGCACAGTATATGAATTGATCCTACAGCTATAACTGGTTTTTTGCTACCTTAAAAAATAATATCCATAGTTCTGGTAGCTCAAGTGTAGGCTGAATGCACACTTGTTCCTGATTTCATCATCTTTCAAATTCTCAACACTTGGGCAATTTACTTAGAAGTCATCATATCCAATATGCTTGCAAGTTTCATCGATACATATTTTGATATTGGTAAATTTTGTAAAACAGTTGAAACAACTTTCTACATTTCAGTGAAATTTTCCAGCAAATCAAAATACACACGTCATCTGATTTTTGAATATTTAGTGCACATGTCTGTTGAATTTGTAAGAATTCCTGGACAGATGTGAAGTATTACACAAAATTACAAATACAATTGGGTTCTCCACAAGTGCCTATAACTATCAAATCTCAATTTCGATATAAAAGTTCTGTTAATATGATTGTGTTTGGGAAAAGAACATAAAGCATTCAATTCACTAAACTGCAACAGAATACCAAACAAAATAAAAAATATGAATTTGAAAGTTTATTACTATAGTTACTCAAGACATCAAGGCTACACATAAGACTAGAACAGATTTCATTGACTTTTATATATTCAAAAACAAGTAACTGCATGTTAATTCAAATCCAAACAAACACATCTGAGATATAAAAAATTACACCAAGTAAAAATTTATGACAATTTATATGACAGTCAAAATTTTTTAGGAGTTTTTTTTAGGTAAAGTAAGCTTGGCACTTAGCAGTATCCACAAGATTTTTTCCTGTATTATCAGCTTAGAGGTATGAAGGAGTACATGTCAGGAGTTGAAATTTGGCACAGAGTACTAGGTGCCCAAATCATGTGCGCATAAAAAAAACCAGACTTGTAAGTAGTCAGGGGGACCGAAAACTGAAACACTATAAAATACAAAATGGTGTCACTCTCTACAAACAGACAGTAGTGCAAGATTTGCGCATGTGTTGCTCGTTGGTAAGTTTGAAATACGAATATTATGAAATTGAATTTTGACAAACACGTGTGTTGGGAAGTTCGAAAAGTGAATGTTGCTAAATCGAATTTTGACAAATGAATCTTTTAAAAAACCCCATTTACCTGTCCTGTGTTATTCCCCTCATATTTCTGGTTGCCACATGCTAACCTTGACTGATTGACCAGAGATATCTCATTTCATCATCAGAACTTTTGAAACTAGATGGCGCGTCGTTATAATTTTATATTAAAACTAACTTCCGAAATAGAATTGATTTTTCTTTTTACATTTATTAATATATGTATGTATGTATATATATTTCATTTGGGCAAAATAAAAAAAAATTGCGAACGATACAATAGCCACCATTGTCAAAAACGGGAAATTTTCGCATTGACAAAAATTCAACCTGGGGTGTCATGCAACGGAGAGAAATTTCAACATTCAATAGGTTAA
The DNA here is from genome assembly GCF_030686945.1 of Centruroides vittatus. NCBI lineage: Eukaryota > Metazoa > Arthropoda > Arachnida > Scorpiones > Buthidae > Centruroides > Centruroides vittatus. The sequence continues at coordinate 1,681,269 of NW_027122690.1, read as the reverse complement.
TTTCAATGAAAATGCATCGTGGAAGACCTCGTGGTCATGGTCATGGCTGTGGCCGGCAAAGTTTGAATGATCATGCTCAAAACCAGAGATACCAAAGATGACTGGAGAATGAGAATGAGACCCGCTGTGAGTGTCGAAGTGATTCCGCTTAGTAGTGAGTCTCCGAGACATAGTCTTGTCCCAAATACGGCTTTGCCAAATTTTTACTTGGCATAATTTTTTTATATCTCAGATGTTTTTGTTTAATAATTGTATTGTTACACCAAGGCATATGACAATGATATAGAATTCAACCAGCACTCAGCAACTGAACACACCACCAACCAAATGCATTGCCAACTGAACACTTTCAACATTCATTTTGATTGATGCCAACCAAATGTGTTGCTGACCAAAGCACTGCCAAGCAAATATGCTGCTGACTGATGCTTTCAATATGCCTTTTAAAAAATGGTTATAAAAAGTTTTAATTGGCATAAATTTGAGCTTTTGTAATCCTGAGAAACATTTTGAATAAAATTCATGTTTCCATGCAATTTTATCTTTATAAGCATAAAATTAAGCCATAGAACTGAATTAGCTCTATGGAAAATTCCTATGAACTTTGACCTACTGATTCAAAGTTTTGTGAACACCCACCGATAACAAGAAAGGCTTAAGTTTAAAATTTGAGCTTTCTAGACCCAGTAGTTTTTCTATACAAGTGACTGAAGTGCTGGAGGAAGAAAAAGAAGGAAAAAAAATGCAGCTTTTTTTTTTGGTGATTTTTGTACTTTTCAATTGCTTATATTTTAGCAACCGCATTATAGAAAATATTGAAATTTTGCACACTACCTAAGAAAACAATTTTCTTTCAAATGAGATATTTGGAATTACTACAGGTATTTGGGGAGCAGACAAATCAACCCCCAAAATCAGCAACTCTGATTCCTATATATATAGTCGGTCAGTGACGTTTTTACTTGGTGGGGCGTCACTACCGTGACTCACGATTCTATGTATTCTATTCTACATTAGATTCTACTTCTTTTTTCAGCTGTATCCTGAAGACAGCTGCTTACAACTGAAACATTTCAATTAATAAATAAGTTTGCTAATAAAGATTTTGAAAGGTTTAATAAATTAAAAAATAATATTGCAATAAAAACAGCAACTAACCTTTCTTTTAAAATAATATTGAACTAAATAACTTATACGATTTACTAAATAACTTATACGATATACTAAATAACTTATAAAATACACAAAATAGCTAAAGTAGTTCAAATCCTTCTAAAAAGAAAAGTTCTATTTCATCTGCTGTATAAACAGGGTTAATTATGATAAGTTTAGTCAAATTTGATCATTAGCATATTGGGACTACATGACCACCCACAAGCCACATGACCTCTACATAACCATCTGACACACTATAATAGAGCATGCTTTGCAGCATATATTATAATAACATAATAAAATTGACTGCATTTTTGTAAGGGTATATATGTGGCCTTTCTGACACCAACATCAGCCATTCGATAATAGACCCTGCTCTTTACATTCTTTCTAACTGAGTTCCAGCAAAGCAAATGTAGGGAAGGTAATCCATAACTATAAGAAACTACTACTAGATTCATGTGGGCAACCAAAGGTCCATCAAAACAAACCTTAGCCATCTTGTACACAGTTAATTGTTGTAAATGTAGTTCAGAAAAAAAACAAGAAACATTGAACATGAACACACACACACACAAAGCCATCTTGTTCAACAGTGGATATATGCCAAGGTATTTTAGGAAATATCACTCACAATAATCTGCAGTTGCAATGCAGGCACAAAGTACTTGGGCACATGCTTACTGCACACCATGTCCAAGAACAATTCACAAATGCCCAAAAGTTGTGTGAAAATTTCCTCTCTAATGACAAATGGCAATGGGTCATGTCCTACAAGGAAAGGAAAAGCTCTGAAAAGGGTTCATGGTAATGGTTGGCTATTGTGCCTGTGGAAAGCTAAAACTCAAATAAGTGGATCCCAAGTCAGATAAAGCATACTTCCATGAGAAAATATCATTCATGTTGGAACAGCTGTACAAAGAAGAGATCCTCATCTATATGGTAATGATACTTCAAAGGTCTGAATCCGTAAGGACAAGGCTTCCAGCCACACAGCTAAGTCATCAGTAATCTATTATGACTGGAAGGATGTTGAGACTGGAATCAAGATGATTCCATTTCTGTACATACCTGGGAAGATCCCAGATGCCTCTGTGAATTTGGTTTGTTGAAGGGACAGCATGGAGATCTAAAACTGTTGATGGACACTAGAAAGTTTCAGTCAGTGTGGATCAGTATTCCTATGGAAACTGAAGTGTAGAGCCCTTGTTTGGTTACATGGAAGGCATGTAGCGCACAATCGATGGTGGAATCCAAGATTCTATTAATTACAGAAAATACCCAAAATTGACTACTCTTATAGTATTCAACCCCTGTACTGTATATGAATGCAATCTGTACATATATATATGAAACTTTTTATTGTTTGACAGTTACATTATTTTTATGCAATAAGTATTGTTTACAACAAATATTTATGCAATTTTACCTTCTTTTCAAGAAATAATGTGATTTTTAGTATAGATTTCTCTTTTTTTTTATTATGATTATTGGTAATGTATTATTTATAATAAAAATCAAATGGCATTTGATTTGAATTAAAGTTACAGAATGAGGGATTTAAGTTTGATCATTTATTTTAATGTCTGCATTACAATTTTAGAAATAGTCAACCTGTTGACTATATCTGTTTTCAAATTAAATACATAATGGTGTTTTTCATATTATACCATATACTTATGTAATAATTTTACTATAATAACTAAATTAGTTTGATTTTTACAAAACATGTGGTAGAGATATACACAACTGTCAACTCTTCTTGAGACAATGTTATTTTTCGTCACAAGATATTTGGTAGCATCAATATATATGTATAAGTTTTCAGATATAGTGGGTTAATATACTATATTAATATCGATAAAAAAACAGAAACAATTTATTGTAAAATAACATAGTAATGATAGAACAAGATAAAAATTATTTAAAATAATTAGATAATGAAATATGTGCTATGCATTATACCGACTCTTTGTGTACACTATATTTCTAAGAAAATCTAAGTCAATTATAGTTTATCAAAGATATTACTTCTTTTGAAAAAATCTTATTTCTTTACGGAAAACATGGAATAAATATTCTAATATTGATGATAATATGAACTAAATTTTAGTAGTAAATAATTCAGATTTTTATTATTTAAATATTCTTTATTTTATATTTACAATATTCAATACTATTAGAAATTTGTGATAAAACTTTTCTTACCTTTAGGTGTAAAATCATATAAAAAAATTATTTTATTTCTAATGAAACAATGGAAATATGTTCATAGTATATATATAAGTATATAATTTCCACATATTTATAAAAATACAAATAAATTTTGTGAAAAATTTCTTTTAGAGGTACGGTACATTCTAAAAGTATTAACAATTAATAATAATAAATTGTTGTATGATTTTTATATAAAAATTTCTAATAAAGTTGTTATTAATCAATATTTTTCAGGTATATTAAATCCAAATTACAAAATACTCTCTTACCAGATAAAATTTAAGAGCACTGTCTATTAGCATTAATAAACTTTAATACGCCAAATAGAAAAAAACCATGCAAGTACTTTTTACATTTATAGACTATCATCTTCGGGTGTAGAGAAAACAAATTTTAAACATTAATGTGTGTGTGTGTTTTTTTTATGTCTTCCTTATTATAGCTTATTAATGCCAATAGATAGTGCTCTTAAATTTTATCTGGTAAGAATTATTTGGCACAAGAAGATAATTATTCCTTTCAAAATAAACTCTACATTAAAAAACTAAGGTTTTATTTAATCAATTTATTTCCACCAAAACCTTTAAAATTTCACTCTTGGAAATTTATCATCAAATTTTAAAAAATATCTTTTGAATTTTCGCTAACATTATTGACGTTAGCATTTTAAAATGAATTAAGTTTTAAAAGTTAATGAAAAGTGTATTCAAACTAATTTCATTTCATATTAAAATGTTAGATAGATCACCTATATAAGAATTATCAGTAATTCTTTTTCGACGTGGATTCCTTCTTAATAAATCCATTTCAAAACTGCTGGGTTCCCAAGGATAATACTGTTCTTTCATGCCTGAAAACATGTCTGTAAATTAAAAAAATGATATATCTTGCTATAACCTATTTTATAATTCAAAAAATAATTTAAAAAATCATTTTATATTTTTCAAAATTTAAAATTGGCATTAACATTAAATATATTATTGTTACAAAAATTATTTTCCTTTGATAAAATTTCTAAATGACTCAATGCTTAAAAAAGTTGAATACACATAAATTAGTTAAATAATATTTAAACCATGTTTTTGGAGAATATAGAATTTCTTTTCTATTACTCATTGAGTTTTAATACTCATTATGAATACAATTGTTAATAAATTAATTATTAGATGTATTATAACAATATCTTCAATACGAGAAATCTGTTATTTTTTTTTATAGTGTAAATATATCAACACAGTATTTATATTTTACATGTAAATAAAATGGTCAAAATATTTTCTTGCTTGTAAGAAATTTTTAATGCAAAAAATTTTGAAAACCAAATTAATATCTATCACTTATGATTTAAAGGAATATAGTATAAATAGTATCAATAAATAGGAAAAATGGTATAAATACAAAACCAATATGAAAAAAATTCTCTATTATATCTGAATGTTTAAATTTACAAGATTATCATAAGACTTGCATATTTAACATGCATAAGAAAAATAAATATTTTTTTCTATTTTTTATCGTTAATATTTGTTATACTTATTGTTCTTAGATTTGTTTTCTCTTATTCCTCAAAATAAAAAAAAAAACTCAATGATCAACTCTAAACAGTGTAAGAATTGAAATAAAATCTTTCTTCTTTTTAAGAATGTGAAATTTAAAGAATATACAACAATAAATTGTTATAAATAAAAATGAAAGGGAGAGCAAAAATTATGTGAGTTTTCAGTTTAATAGTTTGTTGCAAACTGTGAATGCAATGTTAATAATCTTTTCACTGAATTATCACTATCTCTTAAATTTTATAATCTTCATGTCTTCCAAACATTATTACATTAGAGAAAAAAATGTGTGTAATTATGCAATTTATAGGCTTTGAACTTTTGAAGAGGAGTATTATTAAAAACATTCAGAGTACAAAACATTTTCTCACTTTGGCTTCATGTGGTTATGTTGTTTTAAATTCAATTCAAATTATAAACACTGAAAAAGCTGTAGAAAACCTCTTAACACTTCTAGCTCATCAATTTTCAGAATATCAAATTTTTTTCCTTTTATAATTCCTAGGACAAGATGATATAAAATGGCCAAGACAATAAACATATCATTATTATAAGTAAATAAAATATTAACCTACTGTAATAAACCAGTTTCTTATTTTTTTACTATCAGATAACCCAAAATCATCACAGTACTATCTATCATGATTTCAGATGTCTGGCAACAAAAAATGACTAGTATTGTCTAGTAAAATGTCTGTAAATGGACAAATAGTACATACATTTTTTTCTGTTAAATTCTTTAAAGATATTTTTATAATCTCCCATTTAACTAAGACTTTTTCAATTAGCTAACCAACATTCTTATTTTGATTACATCTGTTAAGAGCATTTGTATTATACATGGTGTTACAAATAAAGTAAACCAGTCCCATAATTTGAGAATGATTAAAGATGAGAGGATAAGACTAATTATAGCCAAACAAGGTACAAGAGAATTATACATGCCCAAAAGTTGGTGAATATATGTATTGAAGATCAGACAGATTAATGAGAAGTTCCCACAGGACCCCATAAGGTCCAGTGGTGTATGGGATCAAAAATGGTGCCATCACAAAGAACAAAAACTTAAACAACATTTAACTCTGGGGTAATTTTTGATAACTCATGCCATTGTCAAGTAAACACAAACATCAAAGCCAGAAAAGGCAGATAAGCAAACATATAAACAAATGAAACTGTCATTAGCATGCATCTGTGTGACAGGTATGTGCCTAAATCACTTCCCAGGAATTATATAGTGTATGCAAACAGGCATCCAAAGCTGCATTACAAGATTTCTTCAGGAAAATGGACATCACTTTGAACATACAATGTTAGATGAACTAATTGAACTAGTTCTTTGCAAGTATTTAATAAAGCTGTTTTTATTCTTTATTGGAATTTGTTATTGTATTGTTACAATTTGGGACAGGAACAATTATCTTTATTGCCATGGATTTAGATGCCAATAATGCAAGGTTCTACAGTCACAAGAATATACTTACCACTGTTGTCTACCATAACAGTCGACTGCAGCAAAGTGCATGTGTTGTGGTCAGTATATATATATTTTTTTATATTTTTATTTTATTTATCAAAAAGACACTGTGGCCAAATAGGCCTTTTTCAAGTATCTACAAACAAAACCGAAAAATAAAACAAACAGTAAGAGGAATTAGTTAACAAAAACCAAACACGAGCTGATACTTTACATTATTTTTATAGATTCTTATAGTGATTGTTATTAATTAATCTACAACTTAAGTACTCATATTCTTTTTTTTTTGTTTTTTGTAGATTTTGTAGCTTGATACCTCTCTTAAATCATTACTTAATCTATTCAAATAAAAATCATCTGAAAAATCGGTGCAGATTTTCCCACCGTAAGTTTGACAATTAGAAGATTATATCCACAAGTCCTACGAGTATCCCATGTTGGTACATTTCGATGTTCACTTATTTTGTTCCTGAGACAACTGTTTTCTTTATTACCCTTTATAAATTTATAGCACTCCAGCAGAACTTGTTTTATGTAAATTTTGCATATTCTATCAATTTTGTCAGTGCAGTAAAGTTCCAACACCAATTCCCTAAAATGTAGATTATGAATTGAACGGATGAAACGATTTTGTACTACCTGGAGTTTGTTAATTACATATAAAGATGCAGTTCCCCAAAATGATATTCCATATCTTATTTTAGATTCTATGCATGTGTGATAGAATTGCTTCAACTGTGATATACTTAAAAAACTTTGAATTTTTTTATTTATCCCAATATACTTAGCTAAAGACAAGGCAATGTCATCTATTTGCCTATTTCAACGAAATTGTCATCTATTTTTATACCTAGGTACTGCATAACATTTAATCTTTCAATTTTATTTTCATTTATTTCAATTTTTAGGTGATCTAGATTAACTTTTTTGTTTCTATTAGCAAAGCAGAGGAATTTTGTCTTGCTATTGTTAATTACCAGCCTATTTATTTCCATATAAGTATTTTTTTAGAATGTTGTTTAAATACACTTGAAGAATTTGAGCTTCCATATGAGAAAAAATTATCAGTATATCGTCAGCATACATGATAATGTTATCATCTGGTATATAATTAAACAAATCATTAATATATATATTAAAAAACAGAGCACTCAAAATACAACCTTGAGGAATGCCCTTGTTTGGTTTAAACAAACTGGAGATAGCTTGTTCAATTTTAATGTAATAATTTCTGTTTAACAGATATGACTAACCATTTTAAAGGAATTCCTCTTAAACCAACATAGTAGTGAGTTTTAACAGCACAGAGCTGTAAACACATGCCAACAACAGTTGCATGTGTTTACATGCTTGCCTGCCTTTCCTGACTTGGATATTTTTATTTGCTTTACTTGACAACAGCACAAGTTATCAAACATTATCCCAAAGTAAACATGGTTTAAATTTTAAATGTTTTTCGGTGGTACTGTTTTCGTCTCAACATACCTTCGGACTTTGATGAAAAACCCCCCCATAAGACCCCATACTCTAGGAGTCTCCAACACACATACACTAACTTTTGGACATGCATAGTTCCCTTGCATCTCATTTAGTCATAATTAGTTTGATCCTCTTACTTTTAGTCATTCCCAATTTATAAAACTGGTTCACTTTATTTGTAACACCCTGTGTATAAAAAATAATTTTAAATTATACATTTTTTAAAATTTCTCTTGTAAATTTATATAAAAATGCTGGACATTTTGGTTATAAGTTAGTTATGACTGAAGTTGATATGTATTGGATTCCTAAACCATTTTATGAATTTAAAATTTTTATCTCAAAAATAGTAATTTCATTAAACCATGTTAACAACTTTAATATTTAGGAATAAACACATGTGTAATTACTATTACGTACTAATACATCATAAGAAAATGTTCTTTCTCTAACAAAAATGATAAATTATGGATTTAGTGGATTTCAATGGTTATATAGAATTACATAAATGGTAATTCTATAGTAATAGTAATCATATTTTGAAATCTACTTATTTGAAGAAGAAAAAATGCAATAATCAAATTGAGATGGATACAGGTTTCTTTCAAGAGTCAGGAAGATATTATCCCTAGAGATTGAAAAATATTGCTTCATATAGCCTGATATAAAACACATTTTGTAAAAACAAAGAATTATTTATTTTTATTAGAAAAGCCTTACTGTCCTTACAATTTATTATCATTTAAAGTCGTCTACGTGGACGTTATTTATTAATAGGACCTTGTACTGGTGTATTGGCACAGTAATGAGAGTTAATTCAGTAAAATTTCTTTATTTTATCACCTGTAGTAGCAATATCCGTACACATTTTACACATGTTTCGGGCTAGCATGCCCCTCATCAGCAGTATTACCACTATGTACTATAAATAACAATAAAACATATAAGTTACAATAAAATCTAAAATATTCCAAAAAATAATAATAAAATACAATTTAAAACCTACTGTGAATACATATCTCAATTCCGAGTATGAATAGATGTTTTTCGTTTTACAATTACAGAGATTGTGTAAATACGTATTTCGACTTAAATTGACAATTTCCTTTTCACTATTGAACAATTTGCTGTATAATTAAAGGTAAAACATAATAAACAACCAAAGATAAACTGATAAAATAATACAACACAACTTGTAAGAAAGAAACTTACATTAAGGTTTTACGTTTCGCCATTCCACAGTGTAATAACAGAGTTGCTTAATCATGCTTATTTATAACGTCACCTAGTATAGTGTTCCATGATTGGTGGATTATTCTACCCAAATTATTATTAATTCTATTCCTTTCTTTTATTATATATAAATGTTCATATAATTGCCTTTTGTAATTGTTTGATTCTTTTCTCTTTATTTTTATACTATTTTTGTCAATTTGGCATCCATAATTATTACAGTGTTCTGCGACTGCAGAATTTGCATAATTGCCCCTTATTGCTCTTATATGTTCTTTTATTCTTGTATTTAATTTTCTTTTGGTTTCACCTATATATGTTTTAACCGGATCACAACTGCAATTAAATGAATAAACAATTTCTTTTTCATCCATTATATCTAATTTTTTGTCAGACCTATGATATAGATGTTTTTTAAATAAATCTTTTTTTTCCGGTATCAAATTCACTTTTCCTTTAAGTATATTTTTTACTCTTTCAAATAATTTAGGTACATATGTCATCTTGACGCATTTTTTATCTTTATCAAAATTTTTATTTTTGTTATTATTACTATTAATCCAATTTAACCATTTTTCTAAGATTTTTTGGGGGTAGCTATTTAGTAGGAACATTTTTAATACTTGTTTTATTTCTGTTTCCTGATTTTCTAATTTAATTGTTCTGTTTTTAATTTTATCTATATACATTTTAAATATATTAAATTTCATATTCTGAGGGACATTAGATTTGTAATTTAATACTTTTGGTATTTGCATCGGCTTTATAAATTTTTTGAATTCTAATTTATTATCAGTTCTATTAATGGTTATATCTAAATAATTTAAACTATTATTACTTTCTATTTCTGCTTCGAATTGTATATTTGTTTCTATTGAATTAACTTGCTTTAAAATTTCATTTTCGTTAGTTTTTTGGCTATCAAATAAAATAATGCAATCATCCACATACCTATTATAGAATATTATTCCTGTTATATCTTTAATTTTTCTATCAATGTCTATCATAACAATTTCAACAAGTCTTGGACCTATGCATGTTCCCATTGGTATCCCTTCAGTTTGACTATAAAAGTTATCACCATATTTGAAGAAATTGTTTTCTATTACTACCATACATAATTTAATAATCCAGTTGGGTGCTGAGATTTTCTGTAAGGAATTTTCAATGTTATTTTTGGTTATACTCGGGTACATATTTTTAATATCTAAAGATAACATTTTTGTATATTTATTAATTATAACATTATTATTTTTTAATCTATTTAATAATAAGTCTACATTTTTTAAACTATAATCCAAAATTTCTAGCGTATTAAGCTTAATTTTTAAAAATTTTTCTAAATTGTAATATACATAATTTCTAACATCAATTAAAGGTCTGTACTTAACTGGATTTTTATGCGTTTTGACTCTAATATTAAATTTAGGTATGCGGTTGTTTTCACTTTTTATTTTTTTAAGGTCTTCATCAGTTATCATATTTCGTTTTTTTAAATCCACGTAAACGACTTTAAATGACAAAGAATTATTGTTTCTACATATAAATACAATTAGTTGGTCAATTTATATATATATAAATTGACCAACTACCGTATTTTATGGACTATAAGATGCACTTTTTTTTTCGAAAAATTGCCTCCAAAATTCAGGTGCATCTTATAGTCTGTAAAATACGGTAATTGCATTTATCACTCCCTTAAATAAGAAAAATACTCACAGAGAATGTTTTCTGAAAGAAACACTGGATGAATATGTTATATAAAATAAAAAAAACTAATGTTATATAAAATAAAAAACTAATGTTAAAAATTGTATTGTATTTATATGTATATTTGTTTATATTTAAGTATATTTTATATTGGATTATCTACCTAGTAATCTTGCAGCTCTTCTCCTTTGTTTACGAGCTATAGCTTCTAATTCTTTGTCGTATACATAATCACTGCAGGAAAAACAGTAGACAGCTCCATATGACACATCAACAGCTATAAAAATATAATAATTAAATATTTTTACAATTTAGAATTAAAATTCAACAATATATAAATTATAGAAACAACCAAGCCTGAATATTGTAATCATTAACCAACCGATTAATTTTGGGCTAGGGCTTGAATACAATATCGGGCAGCTATTATTAATTATTATTATAAACAGTAGTAAAGTTCTAGCCCAAAATTAATCATCTAGCAGTCATGATTTGAATATGAATTAATATATAAGTTTATTAATTCATATATTACCAATACCATGAATTAACTTTTCCAATTTTTTATTTATTGACATGAACACAGTACAATTAAATGACACGGATCTTTTAAAATGGCTAATTTTCCTTTAATTTTAAATATAATCACATACTTGCAGACACATTTATCCCAGCACACCATCAGCTGTTCTGTGTCCACGTGAAAACACTTTGTCCCGATTATTTGTAGAGCCATTTCCATAAATCAACTTGCACCTCATAATTTGAGCAGTAACATATCCCTCAGAGATGTTTCTTGAGTTGTGAGAAAAATATGAAAGTCTGAAGGGATAAAATTGAGTTTATAAGAAGAATGGGCTAAAACCTCCCATTTTCATTTCTGCAGCAATGCAACCATCTTTGGCAGTGTTGTGAATTTTCATGGAGAACAACAACACTATGAAACAGAATAACTAGCTTCTTGTGATGAATGGCCTCTTTCAAATGAGCAAATATATCCTAATAAGAAAGCATCAGCATTCACTGTCATCTTTGATGAGAAGTTTTTATGCAGAAACTCATGAAAGTCCCAAAAGACAGTCGCATAGATGTTCCAAACTAGATATATTTACAGATACTTTTGATCTGCCTGGAGACATTCTGAGACTGGACAGACTGTAAGAGGCTATCTGTCACAAAAGACTTGGGACAATTCAAAAGGAATCATTTTGTTACATGAATGTGAACTCCATATTGACTTCACCTGTTGCTAAATTGAAGATTTTTGTTGGGAGGTTTTAGAACACCCTATCCACAGCCTGGACTAGTCTTCCAGCAATTATTAACTGTTTGAGCCAATGAAAAATCAACTCAATGGACAAAGATCTGCAACTGAAACAGACCTGCAACACTGTTTTTAACTGACTGGAGTGACTCAACACAGCTTTCTTCTTTGCTAGAATGGATACATTAGTCTGTACAATTAAATGCTTGGATAAATATGAAGACTATATGGAAAAGTAGTATGGGTATGCATCTATCTTCAGGTTATAATTACAATTTTCTACAAATAAAAGTATGTCCAGAAATCCATTTGTTATCTTATTTATTATCTGCCTATTTTTTTAATAATTATTTTATTTTATTAATTCTCTATAGACTGAAATTCTCTAAATGTTTTTTATTTGAATTAAAATTAAACTAAAAACATTCATTTATTTTGATGAATAATCTTAAAAATTCTAAAGAATGAATGACATGTCTTTATTAGCTTGTAGTTTAATTTCATTATGAGATGAACAATGACTATAAAGTACACTACTGTGTTGCTAATCCAGTTCTTAATAATCCAGTCTCTCAACTATTCAGCATATACTTATGTGCTTCTATTCACTTGAAAATGTTTATCATGTCATGCATTCTGTTTTCTTGGGATTCAGATTAATTTCTGAATACAGTATTGCATGTCAACACATCATATCATTTGACAATCTGTCTCCAAAAAGAATTAGTACTGAAGGGTAACAGGTCATGCCATTCATTGCATTCTCAAGAATCCAACAGTGACTAATCTGGCACACCGCTGTATAGGGAATGGCAGATTAGCATGTGTATTAGATATTTCTGCATATTCATTCATTTGATGTTATAAGCCAATAATTATTATACACCATACATCATCGAGCAGCATTACTTAAGTTTCAAAATCTTCAAATATAATCTCTCTATATTATTAATAGAAATTAAATTTATTTTAATTTTTACTAAAGTGATTTTGACATAAGATAAACATCTAATATCAATTATATATGCTTAGGAAATTGATATAAATTATAATCCTCGTTATATTTCCAATTTAGTTTCAAAATCAAAAAACACTTACGTATTATATTTGATATATTAATTCAAAAAATCATCATATGCTTATACTACAATAATTTTTTTACTTAAAGGTTAAATTATTTGTGTTATTCAATGACTAAATAATTTATTTTTATATTGTTAGAGAAATTAAAACCAAGTATTTTCTCATTCTGCTATATTGATGTTTTAAATATAGTAAATACTTACCAAGAAAATGTTTTTTGTTCCGTGCATGTTCGTGAATATGTTTAGCACCATAACAACCAAAGTATACACAATGAAGACATGCATGCAATCTTGGTGCATGACTTCGACAAGTTTGACAAATACATGATCGAGCCTAAGAAAAAAAATTAAAAATTTGTATGAAGAGATGAGTACGTTAATTTATAAAGTCAGATTATTATAAAAAAAACTAAAATTTCTCCAATTATTAGTTAAAACACAAACAAATGGCTTTGATGTTTCAGAAGGCAAGTTTTATTTAATGGAGAAACATTTTTGATCTTTCTGTAATTGTGCATTGAACATCAAAGCTGTTTCTTTGAATATTTTAACTAATTTAAACATGGCATCATCAAGAACTGTAATCCAATTATTTAAATTGAAACTTTTTAGAAACAAAATATTATACACATTCTATTTTTTATTTTGGTTTCTTCCATAATCAATTTTTGATTCCAATGAAACAGAATTAGGGCAAATTAAAGAATGGTCACATTCATAAACCCAATGTATCACCTTGAATACATAGAAAACATTGTTTTTATCTTAATTGTTTTATCTGTTATTCAATTTTTAAACATTATCAAATTTTATCTTGTACAGTCAATTCCTTAAATAATAAATACATAAATACTTTAATACAAAGAATCAGAGTTTATTCAAGGATAGATATTTTCACAATTCTTTTGTTCTATCACCAAATTGTAAATACCATTCAATTACGTAACAATGAAAACAGTTCCAAAAACATTTATCTATGAATGAACTCTCTCTGATTTCTTCATATTTTAAGCATTTGTCTCTCTCTCATATACAACATACGATCAAGTATTTTCATTGACTACACATACATATGGCTATCATTCAAACATCTTTGCTAATTTGATATTCTCAGCACCTTTTATTAATAACCCTTATATATATCCCAATGTTTTCTTAATTATTATTATATATAAACCAGCAATGTTTTTCAACCTTTTTCTAATGGCAATATCCTCAACTTGTTAATTTTTCTCTTGCAGCACTCACACTTCCTTATCAATGTAGAGTTATTGGGCTTTTTGTACTTTTAGTAATAAACATGTGTTCAGGACTATCAAGTGCTTGAAATGAGGTGACCTGAGGTAAAGGGAGCTTCGTTATGTCTGTTTCTTTATTAATAAAAAGTAGCATTAAAAATTTCATCTTTTGTTAGTAAAAATAACATTAATTTATAAGTGAAGGAATAGGAACCTCCAAGTTTTCTCTGGGCCCAGGGAAAAATCCTTAGCCTTCCCCATATCAATGGTCTGAAAGTGTTATGATGCTGCTCAGCACTATATTTTGCAGCACTCCTAGTGTCATTATGGCATCTCCTAGTTGAAATCACTGGGATAAACAATTAAGATAACAGATAGTAAGATAATTACATAATTTTTCAATAACCGTAATTGAAATAACATGTAAAATCTGGCAAATTTATATTATTTGAACCTTACTTTAAAGCAAGTGTTATCATAAATTTATGCATTTGGTGTATGTGTACATGTACAAATATAATGCATAAAACACTGGATATTTTGACTATGTTGTGAAAAGAATTTTTTTCAAACATTTGTTTATGTAAAAGAAAAATATTGAAATAATAATTCAGATAAAAATATGTTTGCTATTCAAAATCATTTTGAAAATTTTTAATAAACTTTTATTTTTGAAGTCAGCCAAGTTTTGTTTATAAGTTTAAAAATACACCCTTGTAAATTTACAAGAGTTTATTTTTTTTACATTTTTAGTTTAGATGAATTTAAAAATGTTAAAGTAAACATACATAACAAAAGAAAATGATACTGCAAATTTTTTCTTCAAATTTTATTTATTCAGTTAACTATTACTATGACATTATCCTTCTTTTTGTGTGTTACAAAATTATTAAAATCTAATTTGTAAATATCATGTTTACTTTACAGCACAATTTATTATTATTCATGATAAATATACATTGATAATTATGAAATAGTTTGAAATAGCCATTTTTAAACTAAGTTAATTGAATTGAATGTATGAACCTGGATAATAACGTATTGAAAAATACACTTGATTAATATAACCTTATCATCCAAATTCTTATTTTTGGCTATTCTTTTAGCCATTTTTCAGTTTTCATACAGAACATATCTAAAATAATTCACAACAAAATTCAAATTTTAAAAACATTTTAATTAAGTTTACAATTATACTAAATGTCTTTATAACAAAATGTATAAACAAACATTGGTGAATACAAAGCTTTTTTACATAAAATAAAATCTATAAACTAAATAGAATAATTTTATTCTTCGTATTACAGGTAGGCCTCCTACAATGCGGTACCTTTACAATGCATTTTCGCTCCAACACAGTTGGAAAAACATGGAAATTTTCTTACAACGTGGTTTAGGGTATTTAGAAACAAATTATCTTTCACGTAACAGAAAAATCGCAACGGATCACATAAGTGCAGTGGAACTTGATGAAACAAGCTCAGATCTTGAAATAAGGCCAGTCAAACATTCTCGAACAACTATAATAAGTGACGACGAGGACTGAATTTGTGAGCATAACATTATGTTTCTTTTTGATTTTGACTTGAAATCATAATCTTTTTAGTTTTTATATGATGTTGAATTTTATTTAAGCTTTTTATGTACATAAATTTAAAAAATGATGAAAATGTTACTCCATAAAAGGCAGTTTTTCTCTTTTTTAGAACTGAATCCCAGTTTTTGTATTAAGTTGGTGTCTCCTATAATGTGATTTCCCACAACGCAGTATTTTTAAGGAACATATCTAGTGCGTCGTAGGAGGCCTACCTGTACCGTTATTCATTTTTGAAAGAAAAACAGAAAAATCATTTTAAAAATAAATACAAAAACTATTATAATTGACAACAGAAATAAAATATTTGAGTAAATTTATCTATTATCATAATATATAATGTTAGTCCAATAATTGAACTCTAATAATATTCTTGGTGTTATAACAACAATAAATTTATTCTAAAATAAAAAACATTCTCCTGATTGATAAATACAAGAAAATTCAATTGTCAATCTTCAGTTTAATAATTTTTGAAATGCAAATCATTGAATGAGAGAGTTAAATATTTAAAAGATTTCTGAAAAATAAATTTTAGCAGATAAACTAAAAGATATTTTTATGCATAAAATATCTTTTTCACATACATACTTGTTTTTGTTGTACAAATTCATAATTATTATTATAGTAGAATGTTAATTATCTAAATAATTGAAGTGGGTCAATTTCAGATAACAAATCACACTTGGTAGAGAAAGAAAAGATGAATATTTTTACTTGATTTAAGATATTTATTTTATTTTTAGTACAATAGTAAGAAAAAGTTAAGGTTTAGAAATGTAATTCATACAATGTAATAAAAAATTGACTAATTATTAAAAACAAGAATAGGTCTTCATTGCAATCCACAATGTACAGTACTGATGGAAACTTTGAATTCAAAGTAAAAAATACATAATAGTAAAATTAATATCAAACGCAGTACAGTACTACTTAATATTAATTTTACTACAATATAAATTTTATGTGAATACTGTAATAATACTCACATAAAAATTATTTATTACAGTTCTTATTTTGAAGGAGATCACTTATTTTACTTTGTTTTGCATATTTTTTTAAACTCTACTAAATCTCTGGCTTGCTAGCTTGTCATGACAGATGAAAAATCTACTTCAGGATGCATCTTTGTCAATACTGTTTTTTTTTAATGCAACAAATGCTTCAGTGCTTAGGCACAGTGAAACATTCAAGCCTGTGACTCATTATTTATGCTTTTCCATTTGTACTGTAATAAGTAAAACCTAACATTAATGTTGATGATAAAATAGTCTTATTACATAAAATTTCATATCTGGAATTAGTACTTCCTGAAATCAATTTTGGTTAATCAACTTTTCAGATAATTGATGCTTAACTGTATATACTTTACGTTTAACAAAAATATAATGAAAATCCATGTTTTCAGTTGATTCATTAATCATAAATAAAAACATCAAATTAATCTTTATAGTTATTTTATATCATATATGAATAGATGGAAAAATTTGTTTTCACTTTTACTTAAAGTTATTCATTTGTCGATGATATAGGGGAGGACAGGGTAACTTTGGATATGGGGCAAGTTCATCAATTAAATTTTCTTTGAAACAAAATAAAAGGAGACTCTCATTAAATGCTAAACAGTTGAGTTTTAATGGCGGTTTGTTGAGTGTAGTGTCTGTTGTGATATTTCAACTACGCTTGTCGTAGTTGACATAGCAAATAAGTTGTCTGTTTCATTCAATTTCTTATAATATTTTGCTTCCATTTATATAGAATTGGCATGTTTTGTTATAATTCCATAATAATGAAAGTTATTTTTTTCCCTGTTTGAAGGATAAAACATTAACTTATTCGTGTGGCCAGATCATGGCTTGGTACCCTATTCTCAGGGTTCCACTTAATATTTCTAAATCATGACTATTGGGGCATCTTCGGCAGTGTTGCTGATCTTATTTTGCTATGGTTTGATTTGGCTGCAAACAACAACAAGCAGAAGAAGTAACTGGATCCCCATACAAAGCCTTGCAGAAGAACTTGCAGAAGGGCAATAGATTTGAAGAAATCGGATTCAAAGTTCACTAAAGGAAAGAGGCAGAAAAGTCCTAAAGAACCGGAAAATGACGATGAAAATACTTATTTCATATATTGCAATGAACGATGTGAAACTATTCAGGAAAAGTGAATTATGTGCTGCAAGTGTGAACTGTGGGCTCACGTGGCTATGCAGATGTGGAAAATGAGTTGGTTCAATTTATTTGTGATATGTGTAGGGAGGGCATAAACAATTTTCTGTTAAGCATATTTCATTTCTGCTGTTTGTTAGAGTTCACTAATTCATAATCATAACTTATTTTTGTGTGTTCCCGGGAATCCGTAAATAATTCTATGATGTTAACTAATAGTCACCAAACTACAACTTGACCACCTCAAATGGTTGGAAGCAATTGAAATTTTTAAAGCATACAAGACATCCTCCCACATTAATTCGAGAGACAAAATATGTCTTTCATTGGCCTGGTAGTCTATAATACACAATGAAAGTTAACATTATAATTATTTACAGATGTCGCGGGAACACAAACATAAGTTATGATATGATCTCAACCATTGTGCATTTTTATTTAAAAATCACTAATTCATTTACATTGCTTTTAACTATCATTAGGATGTTTTCATTTACATTTTCTTTACTTAAATATGCCTTTGAACTTGTATTTCGTTGTTATAATATTAAATAGGTTTTTGGACTTGTATTTTTTTGTTTTAATAGTAAATTCCAACTTATATATTGTTAATAACACAAATTTATGTACCTGCCTATCTTGCCCTATTACTGTTGCCGAAGTTATTTTTTTTCCAAACTGATTTTAACCGGCTCTATTTTTTCCAAACTGATTTTAACCGGTAAGGTTACATTCTGGTAGACAATAAACAATGCTTTTCTTTCAGTTTACAGCAGTATTTGTTACACAAAATTTAATTTATTCTTTTCATGCCAAAGTTGCCCTGTCCTCCCCTACTTTACTTAACCACTCAGCAGTGAGGGACGTATATATA
The DNA here is from genome assembly GCF_030686945.1 of Centruroides vittatus. Taxonomy (NCBI): domain Eukaryota; kingdom Metazoa; phylum Arthropoda; class Arachnida; order Scorpiones; family Buthidae; genus Centruroides; species Centruroides vittatus. The sequence goes on along the minus strand of NW_027122690.1, from coordinate 1,662,219 downwards.
CGTCGAGGGCGATCGTGTGGCAGTGGTGAGGGACGTATATATACGTTAAATTCTTTTGGGGTATCACCAGAATCTAGCCAAAAACTACCGCAAAAAAAAAATTCACATAAAAAATGAATTATGTAACAATAAAAAAAGACTTTTCTTTACTAGACATAACTGTTTACAAATACTTTTTCTAAAACGGAAATGAGAAAAATTGCGTGAAAAAATACTTTAAAAATTTTTCGGGTATATTCTCCACTACTAAGGGGTAGAACCATACCTGACCTCCCACTGCTGAAAGGTTAAACAAAAAATAATAAACAGTAATTTTTCACATCAATTATCTTGATAATAAAATTTATTTATTTATTTTTATTCAAAAAGTTATTGGATTTTTTTTTATATCTAGAAGATTTTCTGAATCCTATTTTTAGTATCTTTAAATATTCAATAAATATTTTTTAGAATTTAAATGCATTAATTTTTTATTATAGCATTTAAATTTAATTTTTAAAAAATTTAACAAAGTTTTCAACATCAGTAAAATACATGTCCCTGATCTGTATATTTAGCATTAACCATGGAAAAATTTGAAATATACAGATCAGGGACAACAGGTAGATGTTTGAACTATAAAGACGCAATGAATTTGCCAACTGCGTGGAAATTCATGATTGACAAACACCCCATTTAATCAAGCATACAGCGTATCCTCATCCCGTATAGAATATAGAAATATATTATGTCAGCTTACATTTCTTATTATTTAGCGGATCAATACGTTTATTTAATTAATTTTATTAATGTTTTTATTATTGTTTGTATTTTATATTTTACATGGAATGTTCCAACGGTTTTTTAAAATTTGAAATATCTTATGCATATACATTCGATCCTGCACGAGATAACATTCCAAAAGTAAAAATTGCTTGAAGATGACCTGTGGAACAGGTGGAAAACGTTTGCATGATTAAATTAATAATTTCTCAGAGGTATAAGGTGTCTGAGTAGTAGTATTTTAAAACTCTGAGCATTGATTCAAGTATACAAATCAACTAAATTATAATTAGATATATGAAACTTTCATTTACTCGTTTTGATTATATTTTGATTATTAATGAAATTAAAATTTTTTTATATAATTAAAATAGTTTAATTAACTAATGCAAATTATAATTTATTTCTATTTATAAAACCTGCATTTTTCTGGACTAATTTATTATTTTCATGTTTTCTCATAAAAGTACACAAACAAGTAATACGCATCATAAGCAGAACTAAAATTAGAATCAAATGAAGCTAAATCACGTAATTGCGAATTATGCTAATATAAAATTTTTTTTATTCTTAACATCAAAGAAATATGTTTAAAATATTTACCTTTAATCTAATTATATTATTATAATTATTATTATACTATAATACAAATATTTCATATAAAAATCGCTAAGTTAAATTCATAAGTTCCAATACAAAATTATAAAAAAACTTTAATTATATTAAATTAAAATTTATTTAATAAATTCACTCATTAAAAATATGATTCAAATACAGTATGTATTAATTCATTAATTAAGTGAAAAATTTTGAAGATTTATTATCTAACAAAAAATTAAGTATAATTGTTTAATATATTCAGGGTTAATGTTACCCTAGGTATACAAAATGGCGGCTCGTCTCGAGCTGCCATTTTGCATACCTAGGGTAACATTAACCTATTTCAGAATGGTTTTATAAGTGATCATGTTAATATCATGTGCTGATGACGACGATCTTTATCACCAAGTATATTTACTCATTAAATTAAATGAAAACAAAATTAAAAGAATTTTAGTTTGAATTTTTGATTTTAAAAGTTAATTTTTTAGTATTTGACATGGCCAGTCAATCGGAGACAGGCATCAAACAAACTGGAGTGTGGACCTGTTAATATTGCAGTTGAAATAATTCTTATTATATGATGACATTTTTGAACTATCATTTCATATATGAAAACATGGCAATATGGACAAGTAAATAAAATGGATGATAGTTAATCTGTGAAGATATCTAGCTACACACTACAAACTTTTATAAAAGTGGTTTATCACCTATATTTATAGAATATCTGAGCAAATGCATTGAAAATATAGAATGAATAAATTGTAAGTTGTTTAATTTTTAAAACAAAGTTAATATATAAATTGACTTTCTCAGATATTTAAATATTATGTTAATTACAAAAATTATGATCTTATTGAAATTAGTGTCAGATGATTATTTCTTTTGATAGATTTTTGTCTCATACTAATGAAAAAGTTTCCAGTTTTTACCATTCTGCATTAAAATTGAAATTTCAATTATATTTGTTGTTTTTGTAATTTTATTTTTATAACGAATTATTTTTATCACATAAAATGAGCTTGTTTTCTACAATGTTTTACTATTTTAATGGAAGTTGTAGTAAAATTTTATTATTTATTTATTTATATTAAATTAACTGTTTGTAATTCTTGTTTAATAAAAAAATTTTAAACTTTTCAATAAAATTAAATTTATAATTACAGTGTATGATAAATGTTTTCAGAACAGATCATTGTTCTTGTAAGACAAAATTTTCTAAAATCTATTATTATTAAAATTGTAAAAACTATAAACATTTCTATTATTTTAAACTATATTATTTTAAAAATTCCACAGACACGATGCAACACATCTTCAATTAATGTTTTTATTGATTTTCTCTATTCTTGATTCTTTCAATAAATATACTATAATTACTGTTACAGATTAACTTTTTCCTTCATTTACAATGTCACATAAATAATTGAATTTAATATTCTTATAAGCCATATCATTCATTATTTATGTAATGAAAATATCTCAACTAGATGGTATATTTTTAAAATTTATTTTGCATTAAAATATTTAAATAATTTTTTTTCAAATAGATATATATTATGATTTAACACCTGAAATTTTTAATGTATACATATCATACTTACTAACTTTAGATTATAGATGAGATTGACTTCATAGCTAGGAAAGACTGATTTTGGAATGCAAAGGCTGAGAAATAAAAAAAAGCAATTTGTAGAAAGAATGTAGACAAAACTTGCAGCACTTAAGCATTTGTTCAATTTTCATTCTCTTTATCACAATAATGCATTTACGGTATTGATTTCCTCTACTAAACAGATTACTAGTAGTAAAAAAAGCATAATACAGAATAATAGTACATTGTACCAAACATTATATAAAAGTTATTTAAAAAAAAAAGTTAAGTTAGCTAAAGAAATAATATTACAAAAATTAATTTTTTATATCCTATAGCATAGAGAATGCGATTTTGGCATATGACTTAGGTTTACAAGAACTTTCATTCTGGCACTCCTCCAAAAGATGAAACTTTTCTACTACCCAACAAGAGATCATTTGCTGGAAGAAGTGAGGAACATGGTCTCTTGTTGGTTACTTTCAAATTGGCTTTCTCATGCCAAAAAGCAGATGATTTTGTATAAACTATTACATTTTGAGCAAAATTCCATACATGGAAATTTTTTAAAAAAGTTAATTTTCCATAATTTAATCAGAATTTTAAAGCTTCCATTGAAATTCTTGTATGTGTATGGCAACGTAGAACTCAAAGAAAATGTTAATTTTGAAATGTAGACAACTTCTAAAAGAACCACAATACAAGCAAGCAAACTTGGGAATTTAGTATTAGTCATAAATTGATATTGTTCTTTAACCTGCCAGGGTCTAGACAGTCAAGAATCCTTAGCTTAATCTTTAGACTTGCACCCATTGCTTCCTATACTGCATATACTTCTAGATCATATGCTGGTTATATAGTGTCACTTTTGAACACTGTCTTCTCTTTAGCCTATTGTTGCTGTATCATTTACTGCATGTGATTCTGTCTTCCTCCCCTTCCTATAGAGAGGCTATTGTTTTATTGTTGCCAGGCACTAAGACTGTGCATCAACCAGGTTGCCACTACAGCCTCCTGGTGCAGGATGCAGCATTCTTCTTTCTTTTCTTGGTATGCTTGTTATTCCCATAGCCAGTTTGGCAGTAGGTGTTTGTGCACTGGTGCATCTTCTCATCTTTTTCTTACATGACTATTTTTCTCTTCTATCTATCTATCTAATCTGTTTAGTCATGTCCGACTCTTGGTCACTCTATGGACCAAAGCTCTCCATGCCTCTCTATCCTGCACAGTCTCCTTCAATTCCGTTATAGATAATTCAGTGTCACTTTTGATTGTGTTGAGCACCGAGTCCTTGGTTGGCCACATGCTCTTTTCCCGCTAATCATCCTCAGCATGATCGCCTTCTCAAGAGAGCTGGTTCTCATTATATGACCAAAAAAGATCAATTTCTGTTTGGTTGTCTGGGCTACCAGTGAGATTTTCAGTTGGACTCTGTCTAAGACAGTTTTGTTGGTGATCCATGCTGTCCATGGAATGCGCAAAAGACATCTCCACACCACAGTTCGAAAGCATCTATCTTCTTTCTGTTCGTTTTCTTTAGATTCCAAGTTTCACATCCACATATGACAATAGGAAAAATAATCACATTAACTAATCTGCATTCAATTGGAGGCAGATGTCTTTGCTCTCCCAAAAGCTGTTCATGCTGATCATCGAGGTCTGTCCAAGGGTTATGCTTTGATTTCTAAACTGCAATCTCCATTACAGTTGATTTTGGACCTGAGGAATATGAAATCTTCCACTACCTCAAGTTCTTCACTGTTGATCACTATTTTGACTTCCATATTCTGTGCAGTAGTCATTTTTTTGATCTTCTTGAAGTTAAGAAGCAGCCTTACCTCTGCACTTTTGCACTTGACTCTCAGAAGCAGCTGCTCGAGATCTTCCTGACTTTCCGTGAGCAGTGTGGTATCATCCACATATTGGAGATTATTGATGTTCCTGCCTCCAATGTTAGACTCATTCAAATCTGCTTTCCTCAAAGATTGAATAGTGATGGTGAAAGGATACAGCCCTGGCAGGTACCGCTTCTGATCTTGAACCAGTCTGTATCACCATATGGTGTTCTTACAGTGGCTTCTTGTCCAGTATATAATGATCGTATGAGCTGGGTGAGATTCCCATTTCCTTGTGCCTCAAGGCACTTCAAGGAAATGGAAATCTCACTGCATCTCACCCAGGAATTTTTCTCTTATTCATCTGAATTCAACTTCTTTGTCTTGTCTAAACCTCAGGAGCAGTGCCACTTGGTGGATGACAGGTTTACCCTATCTCTTCTTGCTTCCTTCCAAACTGTTATTACTGTTGTAACTGTGAAATTTTTAGTTTCCCTTTCTTCATAAATGCTCTTCATAACTTGCTGTATCTGTATATTCCTATTAAAAGATGCCTCTCTTTGTCATCTATCGCCCCTTGCACTATTGTAAGCAGTTAGCCAAGTACTTCTTTCTTTTGGACGAACATCAGACATGGAGGTTCATGCATTGGTCTCACCCGTCCTGCAATCTTTCTGGATAGGAGTGGTCAGCCAGGTGAATCTCCTCAGCTGCAGCAACTGTCTTTCCTTTCTTTGGGTAGTGAACATGCTGTGGTATGGATATCCCTCGGTTTATCAGTAGCAACGGTTCTGCTCTGGGGTCACCATCAGTAGTCAGCAACAGGTGTTTCTTTTCACCCTGCCTCCCAAGGCCTTGATCAACTCATGGGTGTCTATCAGGGCATGATGTTAGTGGGCTCCTGCACCTACCCACAGTTGCATTAGTCTATCCTTTTAAAAAGAACGGCATTCCTTTTGTCTTGACTAGCACTGCAAAGCTTACTTTTTGTAGCCTTTGGCTAGCTTAATAATAAGTCTATTTTCACATAATATGTCATCCAAGAATTCACTTCACAGAACTACACATCTGTTGGGGAGTGGGAAATGGGTCATACCTTTTTCTTCCTCGACAAATTGTCAGGCTATACTTTTCCATATTTTTCTACCATTTCTTTGGTAATGGTCTCCAGCAACTGCATGGTTTGTTCTGCCTCAGTTTTACATTAACAATTACCTCAGTCTAGGAGGTTCTACCTTCTGGCTGGCATATTTGGCTTGCCCTTGGATGACTATGTGGAATTTGTCTGGGTTTCCTCCACATCTGTATTGCCCAAATGGGGGCCAGCTCCCCATTAATTAATTAAGACTCCTGGAATGCTCATACAGTTATATTCCTGTGGGGTGTTGTAGTATTCTTATCAAAATTACTTTTCCAAATTGTTGGAAACCCTTATCAATGGACTGTCCACTGCTACCTTCTTTTCCTTGAAGGCTTTGGGTAGACCAGTATAACAAGTTAGGTCTGGTTAGTTAGTCTCATGATCTCCACATCTATCTTTATTTCCTCTTAAAATATATAAAAATGATAAGTAACAAAGTAGCAAAAACATAATACATAACATACAGAATGAAGTATAAAACAACAAAACATGTAATATAAACCTTCACAAGGGACTAGGTTATTTTCTTATTAGTCCAACTTAGGACATGTTCTTCAGATCAATGATATTCTTCCATACATCACATTCTCGGGCCCTTTAGTACTCTCAGCATGGAAAAGGGCCTAAAACATCAAAAAAAGGTTGATGTTTGTGGAGATGATGTATTAAAGATGTTATATTATCTCAAAAAGCAGAGATTTTCTAGCTTAGACTGACAACTACTTTCCAAAATTGATTCTCAGCCTAAAATGCAGAGGGTTGGCAACTATGATATATATATTTTGTGGTCACCATCTGATAAATGTTATAACAGCATTTAAGACATTTTTCTTAGCTACTATCTATGATAACTATTACATCACTTAATCACAGCAGTGGCATAGGCCTATATTATTCCAATCCATCAGTCAATCTGAAATGTAAATAGTGAACTTATTAAAACCCCCATTATTATTTCATTAAGAAAAACAAATTGAAAAACATTATTATCCTATGACTATTTCAATTGTTAAAAACTGTTTTACCACTAATAGAGTAAGACCCTGCTTAACGCAGGGATGCGTTCATAGACGACAAAGCGTTAAACGAAACAGCATTAAATGAGGTCATTTTAACAGAGTAAATAGGGAAAGGGAAATATGCGACCAAAAATAAACAGATTTTACTTTAATTTTAAGTTATTTTTATATTAATTTGCATTATAATATATGTTAAATAACACATACATATGCACACAGAAATGTAAAGATCACTTTTTGTGATAAAGGTCCTGGCTTTTCTGAAATTCTTGTTTTTTGCAATAAAGTCATGTTGTTTCATTTGTCATTTTTTTCTTTCCTTAAGCAAATGTCGGTAGCAGAAGATCGCATCCAAAACACCTCATTTTGCTTTTTCACTCCTTTCAAAATCTGGATCATTCACAATTTGATCAACGATTTCGGTTATCATTACCAAACTTTTACTAAGGAAATCTGCAGCAAGTTCTTTGGGTTCTTCATTTTCAGAATCACTATTTTCTAGTTCTATACAAATTCCTTGTTCTTCCAGTTCTTGAAGGTTATCATTGGTAAGGCTCTCACCAGAAACCTGCAGTAACTCCTCAATATCCTGCTCGTCTACATCTCCTAGTCCTGCTATATCGATTAGGTTGACCAAATTGTCAACCTAACGATACAGTGATAGGCTCTTCTCATTGAGAATTCTTGGATACCTTCAGCCATAACTTCCTCCACACTCCGTTCATGCATTTATCAGTTAATTCTTGCCAAGCAAAGTCTATATTGCCTATGGCATCCATGTTATATTTTTTCCAAAACGGCACAAAACAAATGTATATTTAAGGAAAGTACAGCACTATGACGAATTGCCACCTTTTGCTGATTGGTTTGTGTTCATAAATAATCATATTATATATAAATCAACGAAATGCCACAATAATTTGAATCAGTGTAAGTTTGGAGCTTCTTTTAGCCCATGGCCTTTGCTTTTCCACTCTCTTCTGTTTAGTTACTTTATTTTATATGATCGAACACACACACGAAGAATACTGCTTAGAGCAGACCGCATTATATCGAATTAGCATTAAGCGGGGTCTTACTGTACTTTTATTCTTTAAGTTCTTTCTTAAAATGCATTTTCCTGTTTTAGATTTTTTTTAACAAAGGGATGACAGTTGATTTTACTAAAATTAATTAACAGAATATATTAAGTAGATTTCATGATAAATTAAAACTCACAAAACATTAAAAAGTTGTCATAATTTTGTTTATTTTCAGAAAATTGTTATACTTATTCAGAGACATGTCTATTTATTTACATTGCAAAAATTAACTTTAGAAATTCTTATATTACTGATATACTGAAGAATTAGTATACAAAAGTAATTTAAGTGAAAATTACAAAATTAACATAAAAAACAATTAGCAAAAATTAATGCTAATCTTGCAGTAATTGTTTAAAATGTTTTTTAAATAATCAATGACATACAACAACAAATATTGATATTATTTAGAAACAGTTTTCAAAATGATTTGCATTTACATTGCATCTACATAACTAGATAAAATTAAAGATGTAATCTATAATTTGATTACTGAATGTAAAATAACTAAAAGAAATTTAGTAGAATGTTAGTTCGGTATAATAAAATATGCTAAAAAGTCAATAATAAATCTCTGAGTGGGTAAATAAATTTATTCACTCATTATGACTGTTGTTATTTTTTACAATTAGGAAAATCTAAAACTTAAATGTATATAGTAGTAGAAAAATTGAGAACAGCATAAAAAAAGTATAGTTTCCACTCACTATTCATTTACTATAGTTACTATCAAAATAGAATTAAGATACCACAAACAAATTTAGTTAATATAACTATTTCTTAAGCAAAAAATACATCAATGTTGAATGATTACCCTAGCATGGGTGGCAAACCTATGGGATGCATGCCCAAAGTGGCATGTTGGGAGAACCAACTGACAGGTAATGTGTCATACAATTTCAGTTTATCATCCATCATTTTCCACAGAAAAAAGGATGAACAGATGATAGATTGAAAAGTCTATCATCTGTTCATCCTTTTTTCAATCAGTTTCTTTACATTTATTCCAATTAAAACATATTCATTTCATTTCTTTATATATTGTTGTTTGAAGTCCAAAACTTAGGCGCACACAAATATTTTTAAGGGTAATTATGCTCACTATATGGTATGCGGACTCAAAATGGTTTGCCATCGTGCCCTAGCATTTAAGATTTTTGTTGATTTAATGAATGCCATTATTAATGAGGAATTATAACTTTAGAAAAGTGTGCACTCAATGAATTTCAATATTTAATTTCAGAACTGTTAACTTTCTTCTTGATATCCATTCCACACTTGAACAGCTAACAGAAAATGTTCATGTTTATTGAAGAGTATAGTTATATGAGAGAGAAAGAGATATATGTGCATTGTCAATTGAATTTAACTTCAATACAACTACAAAAATTATCCAGACACCAAAGGAGCACAGGAAGAATTATATATATTGTGTATGACATTTTTATACATTGTTTAATAATTCTTAAAATGTACTGATTAATGATAAACAGATTTACGAGGATTTAGTAAATTTTAATGAGCCAAGATGGGATAATTACTATTTTTTATTTTTATTAATTGTAGATAATCTGTCTGAGAGAAAACAAATTTTTTTTTCTCTATCCATTATATAACTGTATATTAAGCAAAGCTAATAAATTGATTTAAACTTAATTTATCAGAGTGATCATATTTATAAGTTTTTATATGATAAGATTATATGAAATGATAATGATAAAAGCTTATTTTCTATTAATTACTTTAGATACGCTTAATATAAAAATAACAGTGAATTTTATCCTTAACATAAACGTAAATATTTACATTATTACAATGTAATTTAAGTTATATTACAACTTCATAATTTCACCATATTAATCAATCAATCATTACCTTTCTTACATCATTGTTCACTTATAAGATCATAATATTTTAATTATAAAATAAAATGAATAATATTTTATTGTTAATAGTAAAATTATTGCTGCACCACAAGTAAGTTTATACACAGTGACTTCTTTTTGTTACAGTAATAACCCAAGTTACATAACATGCAACTTAAATTCATATTTACATCAAATGTACATCTCAAGAATTGGAAAAAAATCTGAGTAGAGTAACATGTAATTTAACAATGAATTATTCTATTTCAAACATTCATTCATTCATTTTCTCCCCATCTCTTCTTTTCGCAATATACTGTTTATTACTTTATTGCTCTGCTAATCCTTTACTTTTCGGCCTAACTGTAAGCACATATGCAAGTGTACCAGACACTCTTTCTCGTAAACAAGATTCTTCTACAGTACTTGGTGAGGGTCGAGCAGTGAAACCAAGCACATCTTCATTGTTTGTTTTTCTACATGTGTTATTTCACATCATTAGTGTAGTTTGTCTTAAGTGATTTGTTTAGTATATAACCTGCTTACCACCACAGTGTTTGTTGTTTATTTACAGTACTGTACCGTTAAAATGCAATCGAGACGACAAATCAAATTCATTGATAATAAACCAAAAAACAAAGATCTGCAATTACTTTACAAGAAAACTTAAAAATAATTGGCATATGTACTTTGTTTTTCTATTGTTCTTTTATATAAAATAATAATAAATAATATATGTACAGTACACATATAGTAATAAATACAGTATTGAGTGATTAATTATGTAGTTATACTTAAGCATTTTACAAATTTGATTTACACAAAATTCAACTTATGTAAAGGTCTCTGATCCATGTTACTTATGTAACTCAGGGTATTACTGTACTTGATTTTTTAATTCAATTACAGGGTTACACAATCTTTAATACAGCCTCTCCAACCTTCAAAATTCCGGTACACAACGACGAATGTTAACAAACTAACGTTTTCGATTCTCCACCGAAATCTTCATCAGGTTCATTGACACCGCATTCCATTTTGCAAGCGTCAATGAACCTAATGAAGATCTTGGTGGAGAATCGAAAACGTTAGTTCGTTAACATTCGTCGTTGTGTACCGGAATTTTGAAGGTTGAAGAGGCTGTATTTGATCTTATATGTACTGGCAGTCACTAGTGAAGATTGTTTTCTACACAATCTTATATTTTGATATTCACATTTTAACTGCATGAAAAATTTAAAGTTAACTGATCCAATGTTTTGTCCTTCATGAAGACATCATGAAAGCAGGGAATGAAATATCACAGCAATGCAGGAACAGTGTCCTCACTTTTGTAATAAATATGAAGGTTCTGCTATTGATATAATAATGCCCACAGCTACTAAAGATACTATTAGAATCAACTTCAACATCTAGAAATTAAAATAAACAACTGAAGTGCCTTTGACCGGTGTGCTTCTTCTCTCAGTAGATGAAAAGATGTTACACAGTAATGTTTTCAAGGCACTTTTTAATAATAGAATAAATAAAAATGATTATTATTAATTCATATCATCATTCTTGGAAGATTCAGAACATATCTAATTTATATGTATTTGAATGGGAGAACTCCATTTTTTATACAAAGTTTTCTGGATCATCATGGAAAAAAAAACTCACTATATATTTATAATAATTAGTACTTATTATATTTTAAAAATATAAATTTTAAAATTTATAAATTAAAAGAAAATAAATGATAATTTGAGATCAATATAAATTTATATCTTACTTTTCTTTTATATATTAAAATGGTTAAACATTAATAAATATTAAACACACAACACCAAATCTCATTCAAGGAGTCTAAAAATTACTTTTCAAAATGTTTTAGGGAGATATTTCTCCCATCTTCAGCAGAATCTAACAATACAACTTAAAGCTTTGGCCACAACTATAAATTTTCAAAGATAATAATGTAGTAGGAACAGATGTGGATAATGACATGCAGCAGTTGAGGATATATACGATAGAGAGGTAGTGGAAGTGAGACATTGTATATAAGGTCTACTTTGAAGAACTTAAATATTAAATAAATGGGAAATGAAGAGTAAAGTAAAGGATGTATGTAAGAGTAAGGTAAGCACAAGCTTAGCCCAAGTGTATGACAAAAGTGTAAGAGTAAGGGTGTGACTACGCAGACATGAGCAAGCAAGAATACATCGCAAGAGGCAAAAAGCAATAAATATTAAACCCTATCAGATATGTGCAAGAACCAGAAATTCGCTCTTGGCAGCAATATTTCTCGCTTGTGCATGGTTTTCCTTGCAAGAACTATATTGCTCACAACCTCTCACTCGCTACTAAATTCATGTCTGCTTATGCAGACACGAATTTAATAGAGCAAGAGGTTGTGAGCGATATATTGTACCCTAATATGGGATAAGGAAAGAGTAATTTACAAGGAATTTTCACAAATTCAAGAATGGTGGAAAATATGTACTTATCTAATAAGAATAGAGAATAATGCAATAAATCAGAAATTTGGATGGTATGATTAATAAGAGGAAAGAAGAAATGATGAGAGAATTAAGAGTTAATTGGGTGTAAGGTTAAGAATGAGGAGGGAGAAGTTATAAGGATGGTTGTAGGAAATTAGTAATAATGAGGTAGGAGAAGATGTGGATACAATGAACTCTGATTGGTTGAAAAATTTGAGTATTACATCAGAGTGGACAATCAAAAAAACCAAGTTGGAGGTTAGAAGTATTCAAGTAAACTGAAAAGTTTTGAAAATTTGTAATTGTGGCCAAAGCTTTAAGTTAGATTGTTTGATTCTGCTGAAGATGGAAGAAATTCCTCCTGAAAATGTTTCAGAAAGTAAAGATTTTAGATTCCTTAAATGAGGTTTGATATGTTCTTAATATTGGCCATTTACTATTTATTAATCATGATAACTAGTTGTTTACTAGTTATCATGATTAATAAATACATTTTATTACAATCCAAATTATTGTTGCACTTATTTTAAGTTTCTATTCAAGAAGAATACTTTTTGTAAAAGAAGTTGTAATATAATAAATGAGAATCTAATAACTTAATGGTCATTAGGACTGAAAACATTTCTCTTCCCTTCTGTTCTAAAAAGATGCAAATCATTCATTTATAATTGAAACTTCATATAATTTGTAGTATTAAAACATAAGCAATTATAATAAAAATTCATTATTTACAACCATAAAATCTAAGATTATTATTTTTACTTATGATATAGCCTAGGCCTGAGACGAGTTTGAAACTTTATTTGAAAATCTTATACTGGTCAAAGTCAAGATTATTATATACTCTAGTATGCTTACTTTAAAATAACTTGTAAGAAAAGGCATAAAATGTTTACTTTATTATATAGAGGAAATAGTCTTTTGGCATTAAATTTATTTACCTGACAAATAGAATATATGTAAGTACTTATAATAAATTAGTTTTTAATTTAGAATATTCTGGAAGAAAAGAACTAGCCTAAAGCAGAACTTGAACCCACAATCCCCACAGTTAACATTACCTACGGTTCCAAAATGGCAGCTCATCTCTGATTCCAGCAAATAGAAGAAGGGAAACAGTGGGAACGCACGTTCTAACCTAACCTAACCTAACCTATTCTAATAATTTTGTTGGTAATAATTATGGTAATTTATTAGAATAGGTTAAGCTAGGTTAGAACGTGCATTCCCACTGTTTCCCTTCTATTTGCTGGAATCAGAGATGAGCCGCCATTTTGGAACCATAGGTAACATTAACCACTCCTACTTACCTTGTGGATGCATTGTCAGTTATGCTACCCAGACCTTCATCTAATCTTCACCTCCAGAACTATTAATTTAGATTAAAATTAACATGAGGTGACAGCATAATAGCCTACCTCTAGACAAATTAATTAGTTTCTGATCATTAATATGCAAGTACTTTCGACATTTCAAAATATCATTCTCAGGCAAACAAAAAATATATATATAAAAATTAATTTTGAATATTCTTTGTTTTCCCGAGGATGACACTTTGAAATGTCAGAAGTACATGCATATATTCAATTTGTCAAGTAAATAAATTTAATGCTGAAAGGTATATTTCTACCATAATATGTAAATGGAGTATATTTCTATCATATTGTATATTTAGCATCACATTAAAAAATTTTATATATTTGTAATCACTTTATTACTCTGAATTTTTTACTGTATATAGTATCTTTATAAAAAAAAAATTAAAGCTTGAATTCAAAATTATAAGATGAATATAAAAGAATGATTTTTTTTAACCACAAAATTTGATGTTATCTTTTATTGACAGAAATAATGCTAAACCTTTAGAATTTTTCTAGTATATATGAAATCTAAACAACTTATGGAGAGATTATATGTACAAGCACATTCATTTATGCATAAAAAAAATTCTTTAAAATACTATCATAAAATGATTATTTTATAATGCCTAAATATAATAGAAAAGAAAATTAATTATAAAAGTCAACACTTCAGTTCTTTATAAATGCAAATGTAAAAACTTTAAATGCAAATCTGGGTTAATGTTACCTTAGGTGCCAAGATGACGAATCGTCTGATTCCAGCAAGAAAACAGTGGGACGCACGTTCTAACCTAACCTAACTTATTCTAATAATTTGGCTGCTAATAACTATGATAATTTATTAGAATAAGTTAGGTTAGAGCGTGCGTCCCACTGTTTCCTTGCTGGAATCAGAGACGAGCCGCCATCTTGGCACCTAAGGCAACATTAACCCAAATCGGTATTTATAAAAACATGATTTATGTAACTTACATTTATTTGAATTTTGAAACGTTTAAACACACTCTCATAAATTGCAAAAACAAATCAAACTGACTAAATAACACTCATTTTGAATTTATATAAAGATTTACTTTTCCTGACAAAACTTTTCATTTTAACTATTTTCAAAAAATATAAACTTGTAATTTTAAAAGTTTATTTTGATTTAATTTAATTTTTTTAAATAAAAGAAAACAATACATCAAAATACATAATTTTCACTTTTATTTTCAATTTAAAATACAAAAGTTTTAAAAAAATTCAACAAACATTTAACTAGTACATAATTATTTTCATATGATTACAATTGCAATATTTTTAAAAATTAAAATAAATATCTGATTTAAGTATTATTGTATTATCTCCAAAAATCTTTAGCATGCTTTTTTTTTACTATTCCAAGCATTAAAATAAATCAGTATCATAAGATTTCCATTGCAAAACCTATAGGAATTTTTTTAAAATTTGCATAGAAGTTTAGATAAAATATTTTTAAGTAGAAATAATGAAAAACCAACCACTGTATATAATTTAAATTATTTCTATAGCTATGTTTTGAAATTTTAAAATGCTTTTGAATTTATCTACATATTTTATAAAAATCTCATATGCTGACTAAAATGACACACTGTTTCATTGTTAGTGACTGCTAATAAAGTATTTAATCATTACCAGTGATTTGTACGAATTCAAATAAAATTTTTAATGAAAAATACCACATATTTTTGAAACTACTGAAGAATAAATCAGGCTTAAAATAACAAGATGAGAAATAAATCTATTATAATAATGATATAATAGAAGTGTTATTCTCATTTATGATTTTTTTTATAAAAATCACATATGTAATTTATATTGTATATGTCTCAATATAAATCAGAAAACTAAGCTTAGTAATACTACTAATTTTTGATTCCTTTACAAAATAAAATATTTGGCTAGTTACATATTCAAATAAAAATTTTGAATTGATTCTAAAGTTTTGTTATGCCATAATAAGGATATTAATCTTATTGCTTTTAAATTATAATTTTAAAATGTATCATATAATTGATCCTTCTTTACAAAAATTAAAATCTCCAAATCCGAAATAGTGTGAAAAACTTTTTATACTCTGTAACCAAAGTTTACCCACTCTCCGAAATTTCGGTATCGTACCGTTACCTTCTCGTTAAATTTAAACGGTCGTTCTTATAAGATCACACGTGCCGAGCAAATAAACTACTTTATCGTCTAAATCATCATCATAAAAATATATTGCTTTTTATCACCATCATATATTTTAATACTTTAACTGTTTCAAAAGAACGATATCTGCCTAAATTCCAACATCTAGATTTACCGCATTTAGATAAATGACAGTAAAGTTTTTAAATGTCCACTGTATTTAACCGTCATTATAATACAAGTGTAAGTTTATCCAATAATAATATATGCAGATTGTAAAATAGGAAAATGTCATTTAAATACTTAATCATTAGTATAAAAGTTTGTTAAAACTATTTACTAAAATCGGTGCAATACACCATAACAAATTAGAAAATCACTTTACCTCATAAGCCGACGGTTAAATTTAATCTTAAATCCGGAGCATCCACGGAACATCCATTCTACTCATTAATTCACGGTAACTTGACACAGAACTCTGGATAACATCAATACACTTATGTAAGTGTTTGATAGCTCGATAATCGGGTCGTTCTACCAGTTTTATTCAAAAATTTTATTTCGTATATAAATAATACATGATTCAATTTGATTTTTACTTATATAAATGATGGTATATATGCTTTTTTTTTTTTTATTGATATAAAACAATATTAAAAATATAAAGTAAAATGAAATATTTGCAGTGAAAACAATAAATGAATATATTGTGATGCATGTAGGTACATATAAATTGTTTAATTAATGTAAGATTTATCAAGAATTATATATATATATATATATTATTTTATTTATTAAAACAATTTCTTAATAGAACAAAGAGTGGTGTGAAGAATCTGTAAATAGATGAAGGCATGAATCATTAAATTATCATATAACTGAATCATTCATTCATCTGATTCTGTGAAGGTCTTTTGTGTGGATAGATATGTTAAAATATGTTTTGCTTCATTTCCAAGATAAACGCCGAATTAACTGGTTGTCTTTTATAAAAGTGAACTAAATATGCGAGAGAATATCATAGCAGTAATTAAAAAAAAACAAAAAAAATTGATCGATGATTGCCACATTTCGAATGTTTTAGCAAAGAAGATCCGCAGTGCGTACCTTTTTTCTTCTCGATTCCTCGGTGATACAGGCTATGAAATAAGCATGGATGACACGAAAAGAATGAGTTCCTTTACCGTTCTTGAAGTTGGTTAAATGAATACATCCATGAGCACTCATTTCAAAGTAACTGAGAAGAGAATTTACAAGAAATAGCGTCCCATCACTCCTCCTTGACAACGGGAACGCTTTTAACACCAAACAATGAGCACTCGTCTAGCCTAGATGCTTTTCACCGGCCCTACATTACTCTAATGCTATATTTCTCTTTTATTATCGTATCTTTTTATTGAATATTAACTTTAATAATGTTTATGTTTGAAATAATAAAATAATTATTTTTCGTCTGTTCGCTTCAAATGTGTTATTTTAATAATCGAATATAGAATCGTCGGGATGATCAAAAGATGGCGTGCGTGCGACTCTGTTTAGTATGTTTCTAAATGATCCTAACATGTCATCGAACGTAAAATAAATGAAGCGTGCCATGACATTCTTCTCAAAATACGTTTTGTGGAAGAAATGAATTTTAAACGCAATGTTTTCTTCTAGAAAAAAATAGCGTGGTGATAGTGGCGCTCTCGTGCGTACAGAAGGTTTTTTTGGAAATTCCACCCCCCGAGGGAGGATGGGTTGATAATAATAATAATGATCATAATAAGCGCAGAGTACAAACGGTTAGGTGTACAAAGTTGAAATTTGGTACACAGTTAGGGTACGCCATGAAAATGCACACTAAGAAGGAATTTTTTGAAATTTCCCGCGCAGGGAAAGGGAGAGGGTTAAGCAAGCCCATTATGGGTTTGGCCAGGCCCACAATGGGGCGGCCGGGTGGTGAGGGACGGGACCCGACATATTTGAAAGAACCCCCGAAAAATTCCTGGGGATTTATTATTATGAGTAAGTTTGCTATATATGATAACTTTCGTAGTTATATAAACCAAATTCTATAATATTCGTGTAATACATTAGAAAGGTTAGAAGTGAGAAATTAGCTAATAGAGAGGTTGAGGCGCAAGTACAAACGTTCAACTTGTACGGCAAGCAGAAGTACACGTTTGACGTTTTAAGTCCAAAGATCTTGCGGCGCTCGTTCACAACATCATGTGACTCAGTGAACGTCGTGCATAAACTCACGGAAAGCTTGTTAAAAAAAATGGCAGATACATTTAACATTGAGGGTTACCAGTGAAGGTAAATAAACAAATTAAACTGTTTAAAAGTATTTGTAGGATATTACTCTCTTCATAAATTGGAATAACAACGTCATCGAAACCCGAATTAATTCGAGATTCCATCGACTTCAAATCTACTCGGAAAGGAACATTTATCTCGTTGTCTAGTCATATATAGTGTCCAGAACCAGTTCTCATCTCCTGCTTCAAGACTACAATTGAATCCTTCAACTACAGCTATTTATCAACTCGCGAACACTGTAAACGCTCTCTTTCGAAAAACGCGGACATATCGATTTATTATTATCACTAACGATTTATTATACTCATTAATGATATAAACTGTATGCAATGTATTTTCCTTTACAAATAAACGGTTGTTTAGTTAAACTGGCATCCGAGTGATTTACTTCCGGTACGCCGTCTCTCAACCCTCCTCCATCTGGAATCCGATTGCTCATGTGACCGAATCAACACGCCGTCTCGGCTCCCGTGTCAATCGGGACACGGTGGTGCCGGCCCTCCGGTCACAAATTCATTTATTATAAAGGAGACAAACAAAAATTTATATGAAAAACACAAATATTTCTTAACATAGTAAGTATGGTTGCTGTATATTCGAATTCTGTGTGTACCGTCCTTGTAATTATTCGTCGGCAGTGGTGATATTCAGCGGGTTCGCACAGGTTCGGCCAAACCCGTTGTTAAAATTTTTAGTTTTCTGAACCTTGTTAAACACACGGAACATTTCTCAGTGGTTTTGTTTTTTTTTTATGTATTAAAATATATGTATTATACTCTGTAATACTTTTTTTTAAAACTCTTTCCGCCCAGTGGGCACTAAGAGGGCCTCTTTTAGAAGGCCCATTATGGATTCGGCCAGGCCCACAATGAGGCGACCGGGTGGTGAGGGACGGGGCCCGACATATCCCAACGGACCATCCCCCGAAAAATTCCTGCGGATTTATTCGACTCGTTTGGATTCGATCCCGAGTCCCCAGAGCGGTAGACTGCCACCTTGATTGCTCGGCCATCCGGCCGTCAACTCTGTAATAAACTAGAGCCTTATTCCCCGTTCTCACCGAGCATTTCAATCTAGATTGTGAGCAAGGTCGGGGACTATGTCTTGGCGCGATCTCTCTCGACCGTTTTAATCTCGACCGAAACGAGGTTTAATCGCGATCGATTCAAGAGAGTTCTTGAAACTAGATCCAGTCATAAGAGAGATCCTACAATCTCACGCGCGCGAGATAATACAAGATGGCTGTGGAACACGTGTCGGGCTATGGACAGCAAAATAAAAAGGATATTGTATTTCGAGAAATGATGACATCTGTCTATTATCAGCAGTGGCATTTGGGATAAAAAATTTCTCTGCCTAAAAAAAAAGGTCAACAGTACTAATATACTATTGTCACCTGGTCTTCGCCCAGAGCTCGTTACGTTCCAAATACGCCACTGATTATTAGATATATCGCAAGACAAGGTATTGTATTTATTTCTAGCCAAAACTTCCATTTCGTGTGTCGGTGATTGTCAGGGAAAAATTTTCTGCTAGCGAACCCTTTGTTAACTATTTCGAATATCACCACTGCTTGTCGGTATACTGTTACTCCGTTAAGACCGGATAAACACCTGATGTCGGTTTTTTACTCTGTTTTACTCTTATTGGAAATAATACCGTATTTTCGGGCGTATAAGATGACTTTTAAACCCAGAAAAATCTCAAAAGTAGGGGGTCGTCTTTACGCCGGAAAATACGGTATTGCAAATGTAAGTTTTCATAGAAAATTAAAATAAATAACCGTATATATTTTATCAAATTGTATTAAACCGCAATAATTTACATATTTTTATATTATAGAGAATAGTTATACACGTATGTGATAAAAAATTATAGAAACAATTTTTAAGACGTACTACTATATAATATTTAAGTTCTATGTTATTGTATTCCCCTTTTTACGTGATATTTAATAATGTCGTAAACTTTACTGATTTGTATTTTTAACAGCACTGAAGAGGGGTTGGAAACATAAACAAACCCGAAATGCATTTGATTAAAAACCTTTTAAAATAAACCGTAAATTTTCTAACCATTGCTGTAAGGTCGTTACACACAGAATACAAATATTTGTTTTATTTCGTTCTCTAATTAATAAAATAAACGACGAAACATCATTTTAAAGTGCATTTTTATTCAAATAAAATACTTTGGACTTTGAATTAAAGGAAAAGAGTACTATCCGTACTCAGCATCGGACTTAGCCCTATTGGAAGCGGAAAGAAGAGAATAAGAAAAGAGCAGTTAGGCGGAAGAAAAAACAAAGAAAGATAGGAAGGTGTGAAAATAGCAACCATGAGGTCCCTAAGGGACCGCACGCGCGTCTGCATCGCCATTTATTCAATTAAAACAAGATGTAATAGAATACAAATGTGTACAGAATTAACAGTATATACAAAACGGGAGTACTTTTCCCGACGAGAGATTGGTTCAATTTGAACACAATACAATATTACAAGAATACAGAGTAATATAAGTACTGTATATCGATGTAGTCGGTAACCAGTTTTGTTGTTAATTAAAATAATGCTAGTTGCATTTTACAATAATATTAAGATATACAGTATTGAGATGGCTGGAGTATAGTGTACGCCGTACTGTGATAATAAAGATAGTTAAAAGGGCAACGGCTATTCCACAGTGTCTAGTAGACATTTGAAAGGTAACACATATATGAAGAATAAACTGAATGTTAGATACATGGAATTTAAAATTTAAAAAGTAGTCGACTTGACTAGTGTTAACTAGTGGTAATTGCACCGTACATAAAAATTTTAGTTTCAAAGTAGCCAGAATAAGACAGTGCTGTTTGCACTTAACAATAATTAGATTAAATTTAGAAATTACAGAGTCAAAATGACAATAGTGCTAGTCGCACTATGAGAAAGTGGTAACATATGACAGAGAGTTCATCGATGACTTAACAGCATCCCACATTGGTAAAACAGTCTGTGTCAACTGTTTGAGCTTCCAAAGTCGTAAAGTCACTCTGAAAAGCAGTGCAGGCAGCGACAAATTTTGAGAAAAGATTGAAGCTTTCTTTATGTGCACAAAGATAGTCCAAGTTCGGCCTCCAAATCTGTCCATGAAAGGTGCAGTATTCTTTCAGGTCCTTCCTATCGGGTTCGTACTTCGGGCAGTCGAATATGATGTGGAATGTGTCTCCGTAAAATGAGTCGTCGCAACTGCAATGTGCGTTACTTCTCTTTCTTACCCTGTGAAGGTAAGTTGGTAGGTTACCGTGGCCTGTTAAGCACTGTGTTAAGGAAAATGATGGGTTTATGTAGTTATACTTCTGTCTCTTACGGATGGACGGGAAGAAGCTGAAAGTAGTTCTACCGGTTGTAGAGTTGTTCCAGTCTGTTTCCCAGTCAAATAATATACTGTATTTATAAATATGTAGCTCAAAAAGTAGCCAACGCGCCAAATGATATTTTTTTGCCAATCTAAAAAAAGAGTTGCCAAATTTGGCGCAAAGTAGTTAAATCTCAAGGACTTTGGTTAAATCTGGCAACATTGATCTGAACCTCTCGGCCATCCGACCTCTACCGTAAAATTTAAAAATAAAATTTCGATTTTTTTTAAATGTAAAATATTTGAACGAGATAGTAAAATTATTTTAAGTACACGATTTTAAAAAACGAAATAGATGGGTTTTTAAAATTAGCATATGAAATAAATATAATTGTATGCTTTTAAAAAACAACACGTACAGTACTGTGTTTACAACGTGTCACGTGTTGCACTTTTCCGCGAACTTGATAAGTACAGTAGTTAAATCGAAAGTATATGGAAAGAGAAACTTCGATGACTGCGTCATTTATAGAATCAAAGTAGAAATATAAAATGTTTGGTTCGAAGAGAAGAAAACTTTATAATTATTATCGCGGATGTCTTCCGATAGCGAGAAACATCAACTATAAAGACCTTCCCGTTTCGTTAACCGAGAAAATAGAAGAATTAATCCGTAATGAAAGTAATCGGATATCGGAACCGAAGAATTTAATGGCAAAATTCAAAATTATTAAGGCTAAAGAAGTTCCGGTAAGTTTAAAATTGGTAAAAATTGTTAAGCGTTTAAGTTATTTAGATTAATGTGAGCCTAGGTATACAAAATGGCGACCGTCGACAATAACATAAACGCGCCTATATTTAATGTTTTTTAAAACGTAAATTTGCTACTTAGTTTTTCCCTTGCTTTTGGTTACTTTTCCTACTCTTGGACCAGAAACGAAAAATAAAAAAGTCATCATACTACCTATAAATTCAATCGATGCATGGACGAAGTGAATTACGAGATTCTATACATCAGTGGTTCGAACAAAATTTGCCTGTATTGTACATAAACTTTACTCCTCTTAAGAACTGCAGTCTTACGATTCACATCTCTCGACTTTTCATCTACGATAGGCAGCGTCTTCATAGAGGTTGGCACCTGCGATCCACGGCCACCTAGCCTTCCATGTGTCGTTCACGTTGTCTTTAGTGTTGGAAATCACTATTACATATACTTGGTTATGACAAATTTAACACGTTTAACACACATTTGCACACTTTTAAACACATTTACACACTATAAATGCACATTTAAACCACGTTTAAACACATTTAACTCACATTTGCACACTTTTAAACACATTTAACACATTTACACACTTTAAACGCAAATTTGAACCACATATAAACCCTTTACAAAATTTTTACCTCACAATGTTAACACACCTTTAATACACTTTTATGACATTTAACACGCATTAAACACATTTATGACACGTTTATCATGTTAATTACCATTGACAAACTTTCCTCCTCGATAACTTTAGACTTCGAGTAAATTGTACAAACTTTGAAAAAAACACAGACACTTTTAAAAAATTAACAACGTACTACATAATCCGTCTACATCGTAACCAAAATTCGAAATTCACATTATTCCTCATGTTTCTTGAACGGAATTTTTTCATGGATATTTGCATACGAAGGCATCATTACTATCAGCGCCATCTACATTTCTTTTCTAAAAACACTTGCCATCGAGGTTACCGGAAGCGCCGTCATTTTGTATACCTAGGCTCACATTAACTGTTATTTATGTGATTTAATTCACTCGTAATGAGTGTACTGGCCATCGCATCGCAGAGTATTAAAAATGAAGTATAATTTTTAATGATTATGAAATTTTGAAGTTTGTTAATTAATTAATATTAAGTTAGGAAACGTTTTGGTAAGATTCTAGGATCGGGGAAGGGGTCCCCCTCCCCAAACGGTAGACCCCCTGTGCGATCAAAAAACGTCTAATGAACCACACCCCTACGAGCGACCCTTCACGAGTTATAGACCCCCCTGTGCCAGCAAAAATGTCAATGGAATCGTACCCGTGCATGCAACCCTTTGCGAGATAACCAATCTGAAGGTCGGTACGTACCGTTACCGGTATTACTGCCAGTTCTCTGTGCTCCGTGCGTAGTTGTGCTCTACGTTGCACACTCTCGCTTGCACCTGGATGCCCATGTGGGAGCGAGCTGATGTACTCTCTAAAACTACATAATGTCTAGTACTCCACAGACGGTCGAATGGATTACTCGAAGCCGGCGTAGTTACGTGGGCTAAATAGTTAAATGCAATAATCTTAGTGGAGTGATGTGACTCCTGATTGCCTACAACCCGGAAGTGGCTGATTTCGGGGGCCAGTATTTCGTGGCTGCAATGTTTACCTATTTTAAATCTATAATATACTTTCTGTGGCTTCTAAATTTCAAATCCTAGGTCAGTGTGTAAATAAATGTCACTTACATAAATTCTTTAATGTAATTGTTTTTAAATCTGATACATAAACCACAGGTTTGAAATCAAAAATAATGACTTGTTAATATTTACATTTAGAGTTAGAAATATTTGAAAGTTGTGATCTTATATATTTATTTATTTTAACTAAATGACACTATGGCCATTGGCCTTTTCCAAGTGTCAAAAAAAAAAAAAATACATATACAAAAAAAACAATCAAAAAAAAAAAGAACAGCAAAAAGAAAAAATACACGAAACTAGACACTGTTCAATTTTTTAACAACTTGTTTAAATTGCCCATAAGTTCTCAGATCTTTATATTCTTTTAAAGCATTCCAGTTTTATATGAATTGGTAGATCGGTGCTTCGTGGCCAAAACAGTGCTTAACTTTTGGTAAAATCAAATTATTTTTCCATCGATAGTTGTAGTTTGAGGGCCTAGAGTGTTTATTTAACTCATCACTTATATAAGATTCTTTCCTGCCAACCTTTATTAGTTTAAAGCTGTCTAAAAGAACTTGTTTTTTATATAAAACTTTTAATTTGTCGATATTGGTCTGGTTATAATAAGAGGTGACAGAAGAATTATAAGGTAACTTGTATAATGTTCCAATAAAGTTGTTTTGTATGACTTGCAACCTATTCAATACAAAAGAAGCTGTACCCCATATGGAAATACCATATCGAAGTTTGGGTTCCATACAAGCGTGATATAAATGCAAAACAGTCTCAAAATTTATGTAACTCATTATTGTTTTCAATATTCCAATAAATCTAGATAAAGACAGTGTTAGATTATTTATATGATTGTTCCGTTGTAATTTATCATCAATTTCAATACCCAAATATTTTACAGTATTAACTCTTTGAGTACGTTTATTATTATTCTTATTTGTATATCATCTTTTTTGTTTTTATTTGACAAATATATTTTGTTTTATTCTCATTTATTCTAAAGTTATTATTTGCCATATATTTACTTAATTTAGCTAGCAATGAATTTATATTATTTTCAATTAATTGAAGATTCCAATCTGCGTAGGTTATAACAATATCATCTGCATACAATATAATATTATTTTCGGAAATAGTTTCTATAATATCATTTATGTAAATATTAGGGTCCATTTACACACAACAGTGACATGCCGGCACAGTGCAGTGAATTTTTGTCCGTGGGAAATTGTTGACCTAGTTTTAAACCACCCTGTCCAGACTCGTCTGTCACAGTGCCTTGCAGTGGCAGTGGCATGACTGTACCGTGAAAGCACATTTGACCCGAACAATATTTTCACTGACAGTAAATTTTGTTTTCCAATGGATGACAAACATTTAATGGAAATGGTGCACCAACACCCTGTTCTATTTGATTTATCTCATTCGAATATTTCTCTGTTTCGTTCAATAAAACATGAAATGCATGTTGGGACATTCAAAAATATTCAAAAAATTTAGATTCGTCATCTACTAATTCTTTATAAAGAGTATGAAACTCCCCTTCTGTTGACCTTTTTGTCCATGCTTGATGTATACACTTGCGGCGCTTTCTTGACTCAATTTCTTTTTCTTCTTCGTCCAAACATATAGCTATCATAGCCAATTTATCCTCGGAAAAGTCCATGACCACTCACTGAGAGCATGAGACAAATACTGTACGGTCACATCACTGTTGTGTGTAAATACTCGTCACTATGCTGTGCTCGACGTCACTGTCACCAAACGATCACTGTGCCGGCACATCACTGTTGTGTGTAAATGGACCCTTAAAAAGTAAAGGGCCCCGGAATGGATCCCTGTGGGACACCTTTGTTCACTTGAAAAGGTTTAGATATTGAATTTTTTACCTTAACATAGTATATACGATTTGATAAATAGAATATCAGCCACTCCAATGGCACTCCTCTCAATCCGACTTCAAACAATTTTTGTTTTAATATCTTGATATCTACGCTATGAAAAGCATTAGTCAGGTTGATAAACACTGCTTTTACTATATTTGAATTATCGAGACCATCAATAATGTATTGTTTAAGATGAGTTAATGCATCAACTGTAGAGGCCTCTCTTTTAAAACCATACTAATTATTATATATTATAATATATTTATTAACAAATCAAAAAATCTTTTATAGAGAGTCACTTCAATTATTTTAGTAATACTCTGAATGATAGTAATCAGACGATAGCTCTCAAATCCTGTTTAGATTCTTTATTTTTAAATATTGGTATTTCAAGATTGTGTTTGAGCTTCTCCAGAAACCTCCCATACACAAAGGATTTATTAATTAAATAAGATAATGGTAATGCAATAATATCTGCTATTTGTCTTAGAATAAATATATTTAACTTATCAATGTCCGGTATTAGCTTTAACCTTCATAATATAATCAAAAATCTCTTTAGGAGAAGGTTCATCCAAAACAAAAGAATCGACCATACTGCATGAAGAGGAATGTGACAAAGAATTAATTTTTAATATTGATGTGACAAAACCTCTCATATGTCTATAGTGATCAGCAAAAATATTACTTATTTTTTCTTCATTTTGAAAAAGTTTTCCATTATACTTCCAACTGATTAATTTGTATGCTGTTCTGTGTTTTAACTACATTGATAGGCAGACGTTTAATCTGTTTGAACCGTGTATAGGTTGAGTTAATTCTTTCACGAAGTATTCGCCAAGCAGCAGCCCTCTTATGTCTGCAGTTTTTCAAATGTAAGGCATAGCATTAATCATATATTTAGTGCTATTATCACACATCATAACAATTTTTAACCCATACTTTGCGGGCTTATTGGGTATATACTGTACATACGAAATGGACATCTGCCTCTAAATGCTAATAATTGTTCGTCAATTGTTACATACATTCTGGCGTCATAATTGCTTTTGCACTTTTCTATGAAAAACTGCCATATTTTTTGCAATGACACAAACCTATCTCTAGTTTCAGAGGATGATCTAAGCATTTTGTTGTCGAATCTGAGGCATTATAATAAGAATTCAAATCTGTCTTTACTCATGGTAGAAACGTATCTGTTGCCAGAAAAAGATGCATCGAATAACTCCTCAGTCAATAAATGATTATCTTTGTGAACAGCAGACAGTATGAAAATACCAATCAATGCTCTGATTTCACACTTATCAGTTGATTGCTGGGTGCTCCAAATGATGGAATAGTTTTTTTGTTTTACTGTAATTTCTGCGTTAGTCCATTGTGTAATTTCATCTAAAATGTCCTCAGTAATAAACATTTCAAAACATAGCAATGGATTTTTTATACCTCTGTACTTGCTGGTTGAACCTCGTGATGTACGCACAATGTTAGAACTTGAAGTCCTAAACGACGAGGACCTTTTTGTTGACCAAACATGCCTATTTTTCCCACACAGGACTGTTTGAGACAGTTGAATTATACTTGAAGGTCGTGAAGTTTCATTATCCTCAGACAAGCCTTCCTCTTCATCTGTTTGTATCTCTTCTTCAATCTCCAAATTGTCCTTGTTTTCATTACTCGTAAATTCATTATCGCTATCACTACTTGAATTGTCTTTGTTCAAATATCTGGCAAACTTCTCACCCGTGAAGTTTTGAACATGACTTGGTCGAGAAGAAGTCATTGTGTAACTGAAAAACAAAATAGAAACACTAAAAATCACAATAATAATGAATGCGTGCCAATCAAAAATGTTACGTAAATATTAATCATTAGTCTATTGGACTAACAAGTACACTAAATCTCAAATATGGTGGCACTTACTGGCTCAGCACAGTCACTCCTGCGGGCGTCCTACTGGCAACTGAGTTGACACGAAATGTCAACTCAATTGGTGCATTCATTAGAAAGAGACAGCAAGAAAAGTGGGCGGTGTTAGTCGATTTGACTGACATTACTACTCTAGGGTTAAGTCTCTCAGAGCAGTAGGCTGATACATTAGCCACCTTTGGCCAGAACAATATAGATTTATGCCATTGTATTTTCTTCATTATTTTAATAAATATCAATGTATCAATTTATAAAATATATTTATCTTAATCAGTAACTAATCAAAATATTTAAAGTTAATAGCAGTAGCATATCCAGGATTTTGAGAATATGGATCTGTTCAGCACAGATTGAGGAACTAAGGCAAGCGTCCCCTGTTGTTTTTCAGAGATTACTCAATTACTTTCGTTATCTAATATTATCTAATTGAAATCGTAGGCACAAAAAACCTTTCACACACTATTTCTAGCAGACAAATTAATGAGCACAAACGTTTTCGGCCGTTTTAAAAGGCCTTCTTCAGGTGCACTGAGGACGGTTGGAAAGTCGGATAGCCAATGTTTACGTGACGTCATTGTTTATGAGGGGTTTCCTCTTACAAGTGACATCTTAGCAGAGAAGGTTTCGTTTAAACCTTCTCTGCTAAGATGTCACTTGTAAGAGGAAACCCCTCATAAACAATGACGTCACGTAAACATTGGCTATCCGACTTTCCAACCGTCCTCAGTGCATCTGAAAAAGGCCTTTTAAAACGGCCAAAAACGTTTGTGCTCATTAATTTGTCTGCTAGAAATAGTGTGTGAAAGGTTTTTTGTGCCTACGATTTTAAATTAGTTCTAGCTTTGTGTGCAGAGATTGATATCTAATTGAAGTCATGCATTATTTTATTTATTTTTATTTTAAAGTAGCCAAACTGATTGCTGAGATGCTGCAATACCATAAGCCACTGTTTATAGAACAATTAAAAATTTGTTATTCAACAAAGCTGTATTATAAATAATGGAGATTAATATGCAAATATATTCTTGAAATTCAAGAAAATCATGATCTTATATTTATAAATAATAAAGTACACTATATATCTTTTTAAATTACTTTTTAAAATATGTTACTAGTTTTATTTTTAAACAGGATGATTCTGCTGCTTTCATTCCACACATGACTGAATGTCTAGAAGATCCAAAAGCAACATTAGCAAGTATGCTGGCACTGTTGATGAGTTGGAATCGGACTCATATATTATTAAAAATTAATGATCAAGTTGATGGTAAAGAAAATTTGATAAGAAAAATATTATTTATTATAGTTACTAATTTTATTTCTCTCATTTCAGTAAATAAAAATTGTCACATTACAATCAATTTAATATAATTAAACGATTTCTGTATATGTAAATATATATAGTTATAATTATATTGAGTACCTATATAGTAGTAATAACTGCTTGAAATTATCAGATTATAGTGATTAAATTAATATAGTAAATAATAAATATATTTCTATTATTTATCATATTAACGATAAAAAATTCACCTTAATAATGTTAGAAATACTAGGAAAAAGGAATGACTCAAAGAATTCAAAAAAGTGTTTGTGCATGTTGTTATAGAATGGCTGAATCGACAATCATGCCCAAAATTAAAGCAACACACAAATCTACATGGCAAAAATGAAGAAATAAATGGTATTCTACCAAAATGAATTATCCAAATGCCTTCTCTGTGGCATTCCTGATAAGTTATTGATGTATCAGGAACACTTCTTTACTGTTAGTAATCCTAAAAGATGATTGTTTATCAGAAATGACTTTGCTGTATATTCAACACATTACATTTTGTCACATGAGTGCGCTGCTATTATGCCTTGCTTACATAACACATGATAGGATGATGCTTTGCTGATTTACATATGACATAAGTTTCAGTTATTCAGTCTTACGAATCTGATTTTACACAGGTTTTGATTTGTTGCTTTAATTTTGGACTCCGGTGTGTGTAAATTTCTTTACGTCCCATGGTTTATCTGACAGCCGTTTTTTGTTTTGTATGACAATATATTTTGTTTGGATTGCATGGATTGTAAGAAGACATGATATTGGTCTGTATTGTGAAGGGTCTTTGGTATTGTTGCTTTTGGGTTTTGCATATGTGATGCTGTTTAAGTAATTTTCACATCTTGTGGAGTGAAGATTGTGTGTACAATATGTTCATTATTATTATATATTTCTTCAAATTTATGAAGGATATCATGCAACACTTAATTCTATCATTGAATATGAAAGAACTTGCATTAATAAATGTGTATTCGTTGTTATTCTGTTATAACAGGTACACTTTTTAAAAAAATTTAAATAATAATTTATATAAATTTTTATCTATTATTTATTTATTTATCTAAAACATTTTGTTGAAAGAATTTATGCAAAAGGTATTCTAAAAAAATTTAAAAACTATTTCCATAAAAAAATTTAAATACAATAAGATATTGATTGCATATTTTATAAATCTGTACTCAGTTACCATATTTTAGAGCATATAAAACACACCTCCATTTCAACACAAATGCTTAAGAAAACATTTAACGTATTTAAACTATCCTGTACCTTTGTCACTTGGCACCAATCTTTTTTATTGTATTGCAGTTATAAAAAATAAATAATAAAATTGAATGCATACTTTTATTTATCTAGGAAAAACAACAGTTTGAAAGACGTCATTTATATATCGATATCAATATATAAATAGTCAAAATACCGTAATTTTCTAGGAATTATCATATCAACAGATGCTGTAATCACTAATCAATTAACTTTACTTTACCCAAATGCATTTTGGAAATTACAATATTGAGTTTTCTTCCATACAAGCTAAATAAGGCACAAACGATTATCTGACACACTAGTAAATACATTAAAACTACAATAAATAAACACTATATACAATCATATCCATTAAAAACCATTAAATGTTTTACCTTCTAATTTCATGTTCTAACCATTTAACCATTTTCATCTATTTTTTTAAAGAATGTAATTTTATGGTTATTAAGAGAAACTAACTGTATTCTTCCATAAATTACTGTACTACCTTGTATTCCTTTCTAAATAATGTACATAGTCTTTGCTATTATTACTTTTATACATTTTCCGTAACATCATTTGTCAACACTCCAACAGCCATACACTGCCCCTCTTGCTCCCTATCAGCCAAAAACTAATTTCACAATTCATGTAAATTTATACTGTCATCTTCATTTATTAGTAAAAGCAATTTTTACATTTAACAATCTATGTGTTCAAACAACTTTCTCTTCATCATATTCTTCTCTAAATGAACTATATTTAATTTATTAAGATTGATCTGACATCCATTAGTTCATTAAAATATTCTACACGAATACATGCAAAAACAACTTAGCTGTAGTAAAAAACGGATAAGAATTATAATTTTAATATGTTTAATTAAACAATAACAGTTTAAAATAAAATTTATCAAAGCTACAAAATTGTCTTCGTGTTCCATTGTTACAAACACTGGTGACATCCAAAAACAATTTTCAGTTACAGAGCTTGAAATAAAAGGTAATCTCCGTAACTGAAAATTGTTTTTGGATGTCGCCGGTGTTTGTAACGATGAAACACGAAGACAATTTTGTAGCTTTGATAAATTTTATTTATGTGTATTTTAATGTAAATGCCATTGGCCAAGATTTAATTTGAATGACGTTTTTACTCGAGTTGTGTTAAGTAGAGGTTACCTGTTGCCTACTGAATGTCTTTTGGGGAATTTATTAGCCTATGGGAAATTGCAACTTCACATATAAGATGCAGGGCAATTTTTCTTTTTTTAACAAAAGTTATGTCTTATATTTTATAAAATATAGTAACCTATAATAATTATTTGTTTGAACTCTGTAGATATCATTAGAATGTAAATTATTAATTGTTATAAATCACAAGTAAAGATAATTAGAATATAACATAATACTGTATAAAATTAGATAAGCTGATTCTTGATCTGAAAGTTGGGATATACAAATTCCATCTCAAATTTTTCTATCATTTAGATACATTTGATGATAAAATATTATTTTATAATATTTTATCATCAAAAATATTTATTTGATGATAAAATTATGACTTCTAGATCAAGACCGAGGCCCTAATGAATAATATAAACATTATAATATCTGAGCAAACATATTTAAATGTTTTTATATAATCAATAATCTATATAGAAATTATAATTAAATATTATAGAAAAATTTCATAATTGAAGTAAATGATTATTATTATTATTATATATATATATATTTTTCTTTTTTACAGAAATCATAAAAGAGTACATAAAGAGAACAGAAGTTGTTTCAAATTTATCTGAAGAAAATGTTAATAAGCCAGATGAAGAAGAGTTAATTGGATCTGTTTTTGAATTGGATGGTGCTATTCAAGAAACTTCATTTTCTGAATCATCATCAGATGCATTTGATAGTATTACCTCAACCAATTATTCAAAAGAAAATGCCCAAAATTCTTTATTAGATAAAGAAACACCAAAGCAGATATCAAGTTATCGTTCTGATAAAATAGCATTTCGTGACCCAGAAATAGATGATGATAATTGTTCAGAATTTTCCAGTGACCAGTCAGTCAATTATTCAAAAACAAACGTAATTGATTTATCAGGAGAAGAATATTTTGATGATGATGATCCTCAAAATATTCCTTTCATGTTTTCAGATTTTCCAGATTTTTCAATAACAGAACATTCTGATAGTTGTGAAAATTCTGACGTTGATTCTGTTGATCATGCAGAAATGCATCCCCAATATGTAGTCAAGAAAGATAATCTACAAGATAACATTATAAACACTGGTAAAGGATTGCAGACATTACATATAATAGACCATCAATCTTTTAGTGAAAGTAAAAGTCTTGAAACAACATTTAGTAGTCAGAATAAACTTAATGAAGAAATTGAAGAAAAAGACAAAGCTATAAGATCAGTTCACGAATTTGAAAATCGAAAACGAAATTTAAATCTTGCACAAAGTATTGAAATATCAGATGAAAAATTATTCTTATCAATTATAAACCAATTTTTTCCTACATCTGTTAATTACAGACAAACAAAAATTTTTATTTTTCATTCAGATAAAAATAATGATGTTGCTTTTGGACTAAGCAAAAGTTTAAATGAATGCAATTTTCAGGCATTTGCAATGGAACAACTTCCTTCTATATGGTTAATGAATTTTTGTCATTTCATCCAAAATGTAGTTGACTGGGTATGTTATGAAAGATGCTTTAAGTTTATATTTATATATTAATATTTTCTTTAGATACATGAAATCATTAATTTATCTGAATACACGAAATCAACCATTTAATTACAAACATTTTACGTATGTTCATTTACTACTGTATGGGACAAAATTGTATGACATACAAAAATTTTCATTAAAATGAAAAATAATAAATAGAGCTAAAAAAAGACAACTAAAATTTATCATCATCATCCACTGTAAACATTTTACAAGTTTCGATAATTTTAAATTATATTTTCTTATAACTTCTGGAAAAAAAGTGATAGGCACAAAATTATAAGACAAAGTAAATTTCACAATATGCATGTTGTAGAGCAAACCTTGATTTGTTATTACTTTGAAGATGTGATCAGGAAAAAAAGGTGACCAAGTGTATCAAGGTTTCACAAACTATCAATATATCTTCCAAAGCTGTTATTGTAGCTTTCTTGAGCTTTACAAGAGTTGAAAATTCTTACCCATGTCGATATACGGCTTGGGAGAGGAACCCAGGTTATTCCATGGGATTTAAGTCAGGTGGACGAGATGGTCAAG
The DNA here is from genome assembly GCF_030686945.1 of Centruroides vittatus. Classification (NCBI taxonomy): domain Eukaryota; kingdom Metazoa; phylum Arthropoda; class Arachnida; order Scorpiones; family Buthidae; genus Centruroides; species Centruroides vittatus. The sequence continues at coordinate 1,628,570 of NW_027122690.1, read as the reverse complement.
AAATGACATTAATATTTTGCTACACAAACCATCATTTAATATAGTTTGATGCATTATCTGGTTGAAAAATGCAGTTTTCTCCACACAAGATTCCTCCATAAGAGCAGAGATGACGATCTAACAGTTCAACTTTGCTTTAGAATTTATTCTCAAGTTAATGAAAAGGATATTGTTTTTCTTTGTAGAAAAATCTGGAATTTGGTCCTATATATTATACAATATTATTTAAAGAGGAAGTTATTTTATTTCAGAATATTTCAAAAGTACAGTACATGTAGTTAAATTGTTTTTAATCACTAGATTCAAATCATTTTATTATTATTATTACAATTTAATTAGCATTTCATATAAAATGGTGTTGTAAAAATATTTATATTCAATACGAATATGAAATAATTTTAAAACTAATTATGGTAAACATTAAAACTTTGTCACAATTATTATTTTACATAAAATAAATGTTTGTCATGAAGACATTTTATCTTTCTATTCTATCTATATAGCAACATTTTAAAATTAAATAATGTTTTATAACAATTATCATCATAACTTAAAGATTTAAAATAGAATTTTCTTTTAATATGCATAATATAAATTTTTAAGAAATTTATTTCATTATCTTTTATTATATTTTTACAGGCCGACATCATTATCCCATTGATCACAAACGAACTTCTACAGGATATTGAAAATAGAGATGAAAATCAAATATCAAATGTGAATAGTTTCAATGTAAAATATGTATATAATCTTTTACAAACAAATTATTTGAACAGTGGTTCCATAAACTTACACTTAATCCCAGTTGTAAAGGAAGGTACGAGTATGAAGTTTCGTAAACATCCGGAATTGAGAATGGCTAAAGTACTATGGAGAGAATTTAGCAGCTTATGTAATCTTATCGCTCCCTTCCATAATAGCACAAAAATTCAAAGAAAAATTCAAAATGATGTTCTACTTCATTCCTGTGTTTGAAGAACATTTTAATCAATAATGTGAAAGTAAACTGAGATGTGCTTTTTTATATACAAATAACTAGATATTGAATATTTATCAATTTTTTAAGAAACATTACTGACAGCAATCAGTAATTTTGATCAAGTTAAACAACTTACCGAAGTGTTTCTGTTAAAATGTCAATACCAGATGAGAGGACAAAATGAAATGGAATAATTCAAGTCATTTTAATTATTATGAACTGTGTCAAACAATTTTAATATATTTTATCTAATATTTAAAATAATTAGATTATTTTTGTATTGAATAAAATATAAAATTGTAATGATATTAAATTTAAAAAAAAATTGAATGAATACCATCATCTGTTATTCAATTTAAATTGAATATGAATTTTTAGCAGTTTGTTATAAATGTTCTTATTAAGAATTTATGCTAAGAGCATAGCTTGGAAAATTAGCCTTTTATATTATAAAAGAATATTTATAATAAAATGTATAATTTTACAAAAAATGTTATTAGTTTCCATAATTATTTTATGCATTTATTTATTTTTCCAACTTATTTGCTATCCATTAATCTGGCGACGGTCGCGATCAGCGCCCGCTCTACAGGCGGGCAACCCGGACATTTGTCTGGGGCGCCATTTTGGCTGTGTGAGAAATATATTGATGTGTTAAATACTCAATTAAAATAGAAAATTTCACGTATCGATTGATTTTTTCGTTCTCTAAAAATTTACAGTGCGTATCGTATTTATATTGTTTATGTCTAAAAGCTAAAAATATTTGAAAAATAAATGCAGGATTTGTAAAGGACGATGCTTGAACTTGTTTGAACATACAGCCTCTTCAACCTTAAAATTCCCGGTACACAAGACGAAAGTTAATAAAACGCTTTCAAAATTCAGTGAATTTTGAAAGCGTTCTATTCTCTTCGCATTCCATTATCAAAACCGTCAACGAACCTGACGAAGATCTCTGTGGAGAATCGAAAACGTTAGTTTGTTAATTTTCGTCTTGTGTACCGGGAATTTTAAGGTTGAAGAGGCTGTATTGGACTTTATATGTACCTGTAGTCACGGGTGAAGATTGTCTTTCTTGTTTGAACATGCATATACTTCTCTGAACAGAATAGCATTAGCACGCGAGCACAACGCTGCTTCAGCTTGTGTTTGAACATGGATAGACTCGCTTATACTTAACTCTAATTATAAAAGAGCGGTTTCATTACACAATGGCATTATTCTTGCTGTTACGTGGGTAGTGATAACAAGTGGAAGTTCATAAAATTTACTTAGTATTTATATTTTTGTTTTATGAAAATAATTATTTGAATCAATAATATAAGACATTAAGTTCATTGCATCGATAAAACGCGTTTTATAATAATACTAGCAGATAGGCCCGGCGTTGCTCGGGCAAAAGTAATGATAGCGAAGATTAAGATTATTACGTTATAGTCACAGAAGAAAAAGAGTAATTTCATCAACAAACTAAATATTTTTAATAAAAGGTCGAATTTGAAAATCGAATATTGTAATATTGTTCGATTTTCACGACGTGTTCTGATTATATCGTTCGATTTTCATCGAATGTTGTAAAGAAGAAAAGTCGAGAAAAACCGAATTAATCTGTTTAAATTTGAAAATCGAATATGTTCTAACATATTACTCTCTTTTCTTTTTTTTTTTCCTTCAGCGCCCGTAAATCTTGCACGTCGCCTTCTCTTGTTCTCCATTGTTACTTAACCCTTCTATTGATACTTAACACTTCCATTGTTGATGGAAGTGTTAAGCCTTAATCCTGTCCCTCTCTCCGTGGGGAGAAATTTCGAAAAATCCCTTCTTAGTGTGCGTTTTTGTGACGTACCGTAACTATGTACCAAATTTCAACTTTCTATTCTTAACTGTTTGGGCTCTTAACATTTCCATTGTTACGTAAGTCTTCCATTGTTAACACTTCCATTGTTGACACTTCCATTATTACTTCATACTTCCATTGTTGCTTCACACTTCCATTGTTGATGGAAGTGTTAAGCCTTAATCCTGTCCCTCTCCCCCGTGGGGAGGAATTTCGAAAAATCCCTTTTTAGAGTGCGTTCTCGTGACGTACCCTAACTGTGTACCAAATTTCAACTTTCAACTCCTAACCGTTTAGGCACGTCTCGATAATGTATATAGAAGCTTTAATCCTGTCCCTCTCCCCCGTGGAGAAGAATTTCGAAAAATCCTTGTTAGTGTGCGTTTTCGTGATGTACCCTAACTGTGTACCAAATTTCAACTTTCAACTCCTAACCGTTTGGGCTCTGTGCTGATTATTATTATTGTATTGGGTTAAGTTAGATATACTCGGTTAACACCGGTGGCTGTGTACTATGCCGGACCAAAGTCAAGGCATAGTAACCAAAACAGAAATTAAAGAAGTGTATCAGTGTGTGTGTCTGTATTCAGGAATTTTCTCACAATATGACATGTATTCAATATAGTGGCCTTCTGTAGTGTGATGTATGTGTTTCTATTCAATTCTAATGTGCCCAGGCTTTTGTGTAGTGTGTGTGGTATGACACCTGTAGAGGAGAGAACAACAGGTACAATAAGCACCCTATCCATCCTCCACAGATGCCTTATTTCCTGGGCGAGTTCTGTGTACTTGCTAATTTTTTCAGTGCATGCGTTTTGTATATTGTGAGTGTTTGGAATGGATATGTCTATAATGTATGTGATTTTATTGTGTTTGTCAATGAGTGTGATGTCTGGTCTGTTGTGGTATATTGTTTTATCTGTGATTATGGCTCTGTCGTAGTACATTTTGTGCGTGTCGTTTTCCAATACTGTCTGTGGAATGTATTTGTAGTATGGTTCGTGGATGTCTACTAATTTGTGTTTCTTTGCAAGCTCTTGGTGTATTATATTTGCTACTTGATTATGTCTGTGTAAATAATCTGTCTGTGCCAAGAGCTTGCAACCAGAAGTGATGTGTTGTATAGTTTCTGGCATGATGTGACATTTTCTGCACGTGTCATTCGTGAGTGTTGCATCTTTGAGTATGTGTTTTCTGTAGTTTTTAGTATTTATGACCTGATCCTGTATGGCAATCATGAATCCTTCCGTCTCCCCAAAGAGGCATCCCCGAGCTAACCAGCTGTTTGACGCAGTTTTGTCAACAAAATCCTGGGCCAGATCGTAAGGATGCCTGCCATGGAGTGCCTTTCGAGCCCACGATTGCTTAATGGTGTCTATGCTTTTTATATGTTGTGTTGTGTCCATATGATGTGAGTGTAAGTTTAATGGTGTGTTATTCGAGTCTGCTAGAGTTACTGCTTTATGTAATTGTGATGTTTCTTGTTTTTTGTAGAAAAACTCTCGCAGTGACTGTATTTGTTTGTAGTGAAGGTTAACTATGTCAATCAGGCCACGTCCGCCATCTTTACGTGGAAGGGTTAATCTTTCTGTGGCGGATTTAGGATGATGTTGTTTATGCTTAGTAAGTGTTGTTCTTGTTTTCCTTTGGAGATGCTCAAGATCTGTGTGAGTCCAATGTATAACTCCAAAAGAATATGTGAGTACCGGGATGACATATGTGTTTATTGCTTTAACTGTGTGTTTTGCATTTAATTGTGTTCTGAGAATAGCATTTAACCTACTTTGGTATTCTTTAATTAATCTTTGCTTTATTTGTGTATGTTCTGTTAGTTTGGCCTGTTGGAATCCTAAATACTTGTAGAACTCGCCCTCTTCCATGGATTCAATAACGTCTCCATTTCCAAGTGCAAAATCTTCTTTCTTCAGGATTCCTTTTTCTATGTGAACTGTTTTGCATTTATCTAGGCCAAATTCCATTTGTATGTCCTTGGTGTATGAATGTGTGATTTCTAGGAGTTGATGAAGTTGTTTTTGTGTGGATGCATAAAGTTTTATGTCATCCATGTACATGAGATGTGACAGTGTAAACTGTGTTGTTTTTTTGTGTCTAATATTGTAACCATATTGCGTGTTGTTTAACATGTTGGATAATGGGTTCAGGGCTAAGCAGAACCAGAGAGGACTCAAGGAATCTCCTTGAAAAATTCCTCGCCTAATAAAAATTTGCTTTGTTTGTATGGAAGTGTTACTAACCCTGAGATGTAGTGTTGTTCTCCAGTGCTGCATAGTGTTTTGAAAGAATGCAATGAGTGATGGATGTATTTTGTACATGTGTAGGATATGTAGCAGCCAACTGTGTGGAACACTGTCGAATGCTTTTCTGTAGTCTATATATGCCATGTGTATGTTTCTGTGTTGTCTGTGTGCTTGCCGTAGAATGACTGAATCTATGAGTAACTGTTCTTTGCATCCCCTGTGGTTTCTACGACAACCTTTTTGTTGTTCTGTTAGAATGTCGTGTTCTTCAACATGTTTGTATATTTTGTTTGCAATACAGGATGTCAATAATTTGTAAAGTGTTGGGAGACATGTAATTGGTCTGTATTGTGTGGGGTCTGTGGTATTGTTGTTTTTAGGTTTCATGTAGGTGATGCCCTGAGTAAGAAAATTTGGCATGTCCTGTGGATTGATGATAATGTGTGTTAGGTGTTTAGCTAGTTCCTGGTGCAGTGATGTGAACTTTTTGTACCAGAAATTGTGAATGTTGTCTACACCAGGTGTCTTCCAGTTGTGTGTTCTGTTAACAGTGTATTGGAAATCATGTATGTTTATTTCAGCACAGGGCATAGTTGGTATGTTGTGCAAGTTTCTGTTCTCCTCCTCGATCCAGCCTGCATCAGCATTGTGCGTGACAGCACTGGACCAAAGAGAAGACCAATATGTTGTGAGTTCTTCTTCTGTTGGTGTGCCACTGTGCTGTGTATCAGTGTTTGCATTGTTATTAATTTGTCTGTAAAAGAGTTTTTCATTTTATTATTATTATGTTGGGTTAAGTTAGATATACTCGGTTAACACCGGTGGCTAAGTACTATGCCGGACCAAAGTCAAGGCATAGTAACCAAAACAGAAATTAAAGAAGTGTATCAGTGTGTGTGTCTGTATTCAGGAATTTTCTCACAATATGACATGTATTCAATATAGTGGCCTTCTGTAGAGTGATGTATGTGTTTCTATTCAATTCTAATGTGCCCAGGCTTTTGTGTAGTGTGTGTGGTATGACACCTGTAGAGGAGAGAACTACAGGTACAATAAGCACCCCATCCATCCTCCACAGATGCCTTATTTCCTGGGCGAGTTCTGTGTACTTGCTAATTTTTTCAGTGCATGCGTTTTGTATATTGTGAGTGTTTGGAATGGATATGTCTATAATGTATGTGATTTTATTGTGTTTGTCAATGAGTGTGATGTCTGGTCTGTTGTGGTAAATTGTTTTATCTGTGATTATGGCTCTGTCGTAGTACATTTTGTGCGTGTTGTTTTCCAATACTGTCTGTGGAATGTATTTGTAATATGGTTCGTGGATGTCTGCTAATTTGTGTTTCTTTGCAAGCTCTTGGTGTATTATATTTGCTACTTGGTTATGTCTGTGTAAATAATCTGTCTGTGCCAAGAGCTTGCAACCAGAGGTGATGTGTTGTATAGTTTCTGGCATGATGTGACATTTTCTGCATGTGTCATTTGTGAGTGTTGCATCTTTGAGTATGTGTTTTCTGTAGTTTTTAGTATTTATGACCTGATCCTGTATGGCAATCATGAATCCTTCCGTCTCCCCAAAGAGGCATCCCCGAGCTAACCAGCTGTTTGACGCAGTTTTGTCAACAAAATCATGGGCCAGATCATAAGGATGCCTGCCATGGAGTGCCTTTCGAGCCCACGATTGCTTAATGGTGTCTATGCTTTTTATATGTTGTGTTGTGTCCATATGATGTGAGTGTAAGTTTAATGGTGTGTTATTCGAGTCTGCTAGAGTTACTGCTTTATGTAATTGTGATGTTTCTTGTTTTTTGTAGAAAAACTCTCGCAGTGAATGTATTTGTTTGTAGTGAAGGTTAACTATGTCAATCAGGCCACGTCCGCCATCTTTACGTGGAAGGGTTAATCTTTCTGTGGCGGATTTAGGATGATGTTGTTTATGCTTAGTAAGTGTTGTTCTTGTTTTCCTTTGGAGTTGCTCAAGATCAGTGTGAGTCCAATGTATAACTCCAAAAGAATATGTGAGTACTGGGATGACATATGTGTTTATTGCTTTAACTGTGTGTTTTGCATTTAATTGTGTTCTGAGAATAGCATTTAACCTACTTTGGTATTCTTTAATTAATCTTTGCTTTATTTGTGTATGTTCTGTTAGTTTGGCCTGTTGGAATCCTAAATACTTGTAGAACTCGCCCTCTTCCATGGATTCAATAACGTCTCCATTTCCAAGTGCAAAATCTTCTTTCTTCAGGATTCCTTTTTCTATGTGAACTGTTTTGCATTTATCTAGGCCAAATTCCATTTGTATGTCCTTGGTGTATGAATGTGTGATTTGTAGGAGTTGATGAAGTTGTTTTTGTGTGGATGCATAAAGTTTTATGTCATCCATGTACATGAGATGTGACAGTGTAAACTGTGTTGTTTTTTCGTGTCTGATATTGTAACCATATTGCGTGTTGTTTAACATGTTGGATAATGGGTTCAGGGCTAAGCAGAACCAGAGAGGACTCAAGGAATCTCCTTGAAATATTCCTCGCCTAATAAAAATTTGGTTTGTTTGTATGGAAGTGTTACTAACCCTGAGATGTAGTGTTGTTCTCCAGTGCTGCATAGTGTTTTGAAAGAATGCAATGAGTGATGGATGTATTTTGTACATGTGTAGAATATGTAGCAGCCAACTGTGTGGAACACTGTCGAATGCTTTTCTGTAGTCTATATATGCCATGTGTATGTTTCTGTGTTGTTTGTGTGCTTGCCGTAGAATGACTGAATCTATGAGTAACTGTTCTTTGCATCCCCTGTGGTTTCTACGACAACCTTTTTGCTGTTCTGTTAGAATGTTGTGTTCTTCAACGTGTTTGTATATTTTGTTTGCAATACAGGATGTCAATAATTTGTAGAGTGTTGGAAGACATGTAATTGGTCTGTATTGTGTGGGGTCTGTGGTATTGTTGTTTTTAGGTTTCATGTAGGTGATGCCCTGGGTAAGAAAATTTGGCATGTCTTGTGGATTGATGATGATGTGTGTTAGATGTTTAGCTAGTTCCTGGTGCAGTGATGTAAACTTTTTGTACCAGAAATTGTGAATGTTGTCTACACCAGGTGTCTTCCAGTTGTGTGTTCTGTTAACAGTGTATTGGAAATCATGTATGCTTATTTCAACACAGGGCATAGTTGGTATGTTGTGCAAGTTTCTGTTCTCCTCCTCGATCCAGCCTGCATCAGCATTATGCGTGACAGCACTGGACCAAAGAGAAGACCAATATGTTGTGAGTTCTTCTTCTGTTGGTGTGCCACTGTGCTGTGTAACAGTGTTTGCTTTGTTATTGATTTGTCTGTAAAAGAGTTTTTCATTGTTTGTAAATAATTTATTTTGTTGTTTTCGTAGTGTACATGTTTTGTATCGTTTGAGTCTACGTGCTTTGGCAGCAAGTTTTTGTTTTAGTGTATCAATGTATTCTGTAATGTGTGTGTTGTGATGTTCATGTTTTGTGTGTGTTTTTATTTTCTTGAAAATGTTTTTGAGCTGTTTCCTTAATTTGGGTGTTATGTTGTTTTTAGCGTATTGTGTCAGCTTGCCTAATTGCTGTCTAATGTCATTTATTTGTATTTCTATTCTTCTCTGCCAGGCAGGCTTGTGATAGAATTTTGTTTTCTGTGTGTTTGTCTGTGATTGTACTTTCAGCCCATGGTGTGTCACTACTGTGACTGCTCCAGCATAAACTAATGTATGAATGTCTGCGAGTGTAGAAATTGAATGAATGTAGTGTGGTAGTAAGTGAGTGTTTACGTAATTTAGTGTTTTTCCTACTTCCTTTGACGTGTTGATTTTTGGTATTCGTGGTCGTTGTGTGGGATCTGTGCCTGTATATTTAGTGAGTGTTTCCTGAAATATATGTGAGAGTGTATTAACTAAATCCATGTCTATGTTATCAGTGATGGATGAGGAAGTGTCTGTAGTATCATTAGTGGTAATTGTTGTATGTGTGTTATTATCAATGCTTGTTGCTGGATTATCCTGACAGGTTACATGATCTTCATTAATGTTAGATGTTTCTGTCTGTTGATGTATTTGATCAGCAACCTGTTGTTTGATAAGTTCAAGTGTTGTTTGTGGAATAAGGTTGTTGTGTATAATTGTTCTTTTTTGATCAACAACCCTTTGTTCGGTGACAGTGAGATGAGGATACTGTTGTGTGAATCTATGGTGTAGTTGTTGTCTGTATGCTGTCATGTTTGTTTCGAGTTTTGTGATGGTGTAATAAGTACGGATGATAAACTCGTTCATTTCTACTGTCCATTTCATCCGTTGGCGTGGTTTTCCAGCCTTTGTGGTCTGTGGATGCATTGCCACAGAAACACCAAGGCTGGGTTGGTTCCTCACATCTGTTGAGGGCATTGCAGTAGCCATGCTTGGGCCGGTGCTGCTTTCGCCACCGGTAACCAAGGGAGACTGTGACCTATTTTTCGAACGTGAGCCTCTGCCTAACCCACGAACGCGGACCTTGTTAACCCGGGCGACGTCCGAGCCGGTATCACACTTTGATCTAGTTATTACCATGATGAATATCTCCACAGAATGTGGGCGTGGTCACTCTTAGCTTCATTTCTCCCCATAGACCTTACTGGCATGGGTGTCCCTACCAGGAGCTTATGCTCCAGCCTGCATTGCCCTATGGATCAGTAAAATTACTGGGCTCTCCCACCACGACCAGGTGGTGACCACGGGAGAGTTATTATTATTATTATTATTATTATTATTATTATTATCATCATCATCAACTTGTCTCGATTATATATATAGATACAGTCAAACCTGTTTTTATGCGGTGGATAGGGACCGCATAAAAAAATCGCACGAAACTTCACGAGTGACTATAAAAAATAGTTTTCGCAACACAATTTTAAAAATATTTTTTATGCGGTCAATAGGGACCGCATAAAAAAAGTCTCACATAGAAAATAACTCAAAACCGTACGAAATAGAATTTATTGACAACAGATGTCAGCACTTAACTGCATTGTCTCGTCTATCGTCTGTTTTACATATTTTTGTCCAGGTGGTGTTTTTTTGACTTAAAAAATAAATTATTTCATTTTTCGCATATTAATGCAATAATGTTACTATAATAAGTTCATTTATGCTATAATAAGTTTATTTAGCTATAATAAGTCAACGTGAGACATGACAAATCGCACGAGACTAGTCGCCAACTATACCGCACAAATAAAAAATCGCACAAAAAAAGACCGCATAAAAACAGGTTTGACTGTATTTGAATAATTGAACTGAATAAAATCTCAAAATCAAGAATTATAAAATTGTTTTTAATGACTATTTGTGGTTTGCTGAAATATTTGTTATTATAAAACACATATAAAAACATTAGACTTTCTTTACGTTCACAGGATACGAAAAATATTGTGTGTAAGCCATAAATATCTTTTATGTCGATTGACAGAATATAATTTTAAGTTATGTTAATTACGGTTTTAGCTTATTTAGAACGAGTATAAATATTTGTTTTTTTTTTAATTATTATTTTATAGTTTACATTAAGGAGGAAGTCTAATTAGTGCGATTAACCAAGGAGGTGGAACCGAGTTAGTGTTCTGAAAGAACGCTCATTGCGTGATATCGGGTCAGTCATAATAGAAATGACCAATTGGAACATAGAAGGCGCATAAACAGGATTTTCAAAGCCAATTAACGGCTAAAAGGTCTCCCATAGACTTAGCATTAAAAGTTTGAAAGGCAGAGTTTCCCGGAAATATTTACAGGTATACCTCGAGTTACGTCGTTTGTCAAAAAAGTATATGGAAAAATAAAAATCAAGTTTAAGTCATTTTATTCGACTTTCCATCCATCCGCCACAAATATTGAAGTCGTAATATCACTAGAAAAGCGTTGAAAGCACATAAAATCATGTTAAAATATGTACATTTACTGTAAATGTACATATTTTAATATGATTTTATGTGCTTTCAACGCTTTTTAGTGATATTACGACTTCAATGTTTATGGCGGACGGATTTAAAGTCGAATAAACTGACTTAAACTTGATTTTTATTTTTCCATATACTTTTTTTGACAAACGACGTATAATCGGAAACGACGTAACTCGAGAGCGACGTAACTCAAGGTATACCTGTATGTACTGTACAGTACATCCTGTACATGTATTCGTAAATTTAGATTATTTTTTCTGTACTATATTAAAAACTAGAATTTATTTGTTTGTAAGCTTAAAATATATTCTTATTAACCATATATTATTAAAAATGCATTTATAAATTAAATACAGAACTGGGAATGATAATTTGTGGTTTAGCCTAGTGACAAGTAGATTCGACTTACGTCGCCTCTCCTGGAACCAATTACCGACGTAAGGCGAGGTATACCTGTATTACTAAACGGCTTTGAAAACATGTTTATTCGTCTAAATACTGTCAAACATTTTTAAATTAGCAAATTAGAAATGATAAAACGATTAAAACGCGCGATTTTATAGCCGCTGTTTACATAATTTGAAGTGGGGGTAGATAGTCTGCGGGGGCGTGGCATTTCGCGGGAAATTTATCGGCAATTGTTTTTACTGGTGGATCTAATAATCGACAAAGAAATTAACCAATTACAGTGTAAAAGAAATATACTGTCGATGTTATCAGCAAATAATTTGCCTTTTTACCTCTAGTTACTGTAGAATATTAGGGGGTATTTTTTTGGAAATACTGAAATATTTTTGACCCTGGGTTTGTTACAAAGCATTTATTGGTTGAAACAGTTAAAAGGCACGTACAAGATAGCGAATCAGAGCTTAGATAGCAGCAGACTTGTTTATAGTTTGTAAAAACGCTTCTACAGTTGACGATTTTTTTTCGAAAAGTTCCTAAAACGTAATACTTTTTTGTTTTCGTTATAAATAAATAAAAATAATATATTTTGAGTAGTTTTGTTGATTGATACATCAAAAACACATTCCCACAAACATCCAAAATGTAAAAACCACGAAAAAAATTATGATTTTTACAAAATTTATTTTTGAATATGAATACTATAGTACCCCATGCGCCCAACTATGCGTGAAAACCTCGCGCGCCTGACCCAAAGTTAATTTGAGTTATGTGCGTGCCTCTTCCAAAATGTCTAACGGTCAAAGAAAATCATCTGGTTACCAGTACAAAAAAGGAAGGCTGGAAAAGGAAGCCGAAAGGCAAAAACAAGCTGGCGCGTTAAAAAATTATATCCAGAGTTGTACCAAAACAAATGACTCTGAGAATCCAACATCAAGTCCGGTTATTAAAGAAAATACGGAATCGTCAGAGGATGATGATGACAAAGAAATGGACCAAGTTTCTAAATTAATTGGAACTGACGACACTCTGACTCTATCACCACGAAATGAAAGCATTGAAAAAATTGACACCAACGTGACACCCACAGAAAGCGTTCTACAAACTTTGAGTACAGATACAGCATTATGGCCAAGAACTTTAGGAGACGCCGAAAGAAGTTTTTTAGTAAGACAAAGTCCACCTAAACTATTACATAATTACAAATTTCCTTCCAATGACACTGGTCGACATTTTAGCGTAAATTATTATACACAAATTTTAAGCAATGGAGAGTAAGTTTTCGAGACTGGCTAGTGTACTCTCTTTCACAAAACTGCATTTACTGCTTCTGATGCAAAATTTTCAGCTGTATAGTCAGTTCTCTTTCAAAGGAGGGTTTTAAAATTTGGAAGCACCTCGGCGAAACTTTAAAAGAGCATGAAATTTCCAAAAATCATGGCTAGAAATGAACCAAAGGTTAAAGTGTTGTAAAACTATAGATGCGGCCGCTCAAAGAATTATTAATGCCGAAACAAATCATTGGAGCGAGATGCTTCTAAGAATCGTATCAATTACTAAAATGCCTGGTAAAAGTGGTCTGGCTTTTCAAGGTACAAGTGACAAGTTGTTTGAGTATAAAAACGGTAATTTCTTTAAAAATAGTTAAGTTGCGATCTCAATTTGATCCCATTGTGGAAGAGCACGTCCGTAGAGTGTTAAAAAAGAAGAGACTAAAGCTCACTATTTCGGGAAAAATATATAAAACGCGATAATAGATCTGCTGCATGAAAGTATAAAGTCTCATATTATTGATGAAATAAAAAAAATCCAAATATTTTTCCATAATTTTAGACTGTACTCCTGACATCAGTAAAGGTAGAGCAAATGACTCTTGTAATCAGATATGTTTCAATCAATAAATTTGACGCTGGTGTTGAAATTAAAATTAATGAAAGCTTTTTAGGCTTCTTGCCAGTCGAAAGATCCACAGGAAAACAAATGTCTGATATTATAGAGCTAGTAGAACTGCGTTGAGCGCCACCTGTACGCAGGCAAAGGAAACTTTTCCGGGAAAACACGAGCGTCTTTGGGTTAGATACGTACTGAGACGCGGTGCTTGTTTTCTGCCTGTGATAATGAAAAACAGCTTTCTGCCAACAAAACTTCAAAAAATAACTGTTGTGTGGTCGGTTGTAGTGTTACCTATATTACTGAGCCGCCAAGTACAAAGTTTTATTCGTTTCCGCATGAATAATAGGCTTACCCTGGGACGAAAGAGAAATGGCTGACTGCAATTTAATTCCTGAGGTTAATTACATAATGATGTGTTGCATTCTAACCAATTTCCAATCTCCTGTTAACCTTAGTTGGCTCTATTTTAAATTTCGTTCTCTAATGTAAAGTTTAGTAATTTTCTTTTTTTATGTTATTTTGTTAATCTGACCGATATTAATTGGCATACGATGTGATATTTGAATTTACGAGATCTGTGGAAGAAAGGAGTACGAAGCAAAATTAGTATTTTGAGGAAATGAGGATAAGAATTTCCCTATTAATATAATACTATTAGCTATTGCTACGGTCTTTATTGAAGTTCCTTTATATATATGGTTAGTTACAAATTTCATTATTTACCATGAAATAGATATATAGTTTACTTCTTCCACACCACCCTTTAAATTGTACAAAATTAAGAGTATAATAAATATAAAAATATTAATACTGCTCAGTCCCAACGATCTACAGTCACTTCTCGAGTTACGACCATTCGCACTTATGACGAAAAATTTCATTAAAAAATTTTTTAAATGTATCAATTTTTTTTATAGGTTTCTTAGAATATATATCATATACATATATATCTTGCACGCTTTGGCGATTGATTGCGTCATCTTTAGTTTTGTTGTGTAGTTAGTTACCCTTCGCGTGTGCTTGTGTAAGATGGCTAACTGTTTTGTTGAAGTACAGTCACTTCTTGACTTACGACCATTTCGACTTACGTCCGAAGTTGCGGAACCGAACCCCGTCGTAAGTCGAGAAGTGACTGTATTGACTAATGCAGGCATTACTTTGACCTTAAACTGCAGAATGTATGTATATATTATATATTATTAAATATATATTTATAAATAATATATAAATTTAGAATTTATCAAATTTTTATTTAAAATATAAATAGTTTTACATGTAACATACAAAATTCATACAGGATAAATTCATATGTTGCGAGAATGCTATTATTCCTCAACAACAATCAAATGTACAAAATGATGAAACAAAAGTAATGAACATGAAGTACTGAACTTTAAAATTATCACATTGAAAAATCACTGGTAAGATCGTCATCATCAGAATCTTCCTCACTAGAATGTTTTTGTATGGTTGAAGCAGATGATGGTTTCCAAGTGTAACATTTTATCATTGTTGATTTTAAGAACTCGATTTTGTAGTTTAATTTTTATTAAATTTAATTGCAAGAAAATATTTCAACTGCTGCACTTGAATGAGGAAGCAATAAAAACATCTATTTACTGCCAAAGTAGAAAAATATAGAAATATAGAATTAAAATGAATGTTTTGAAAGGTACTAAATTGAAAGGAAAGATATTAGGATTTCATAAATAGTACTAGGAAAATGGTGTTGGGTATCGTGGTACTGGAACAAGTAAAAAGGTATTAGATTAGTACAAAAGTACTAGATGAAACAACACTGGTGCTGCCTTTGTAGCCCCGATTCTGTTACCTGGCGTCGCCGCTAGAGGCGCCTCGATCTAGTTTCGTCGTTCCTTCCACTAGCTCTATAAATGGAGAACTTAATGATTTCGGTTTATATTTGCAAGATATCAGAGGGCAGGGATACGACAACGGGTCCAATATGAGGGGCGATAAAGCGGGAGTGCAGTCTAGAATTAAACAATATAATTCGCGAGTATTCTATGTTCCGTGTAGCAGTCACCCTCAATCTTGTTGTTAATGATAAGGCAAAAGTATCCATGAAAGCCGCTAATTTCTTCAACACCGTCCAAAAAATATTTTTTTCGGCATCTACTTTTCGATGGGCAATACTTTTAAAACATGTTCAAGGTTTGAAACTTTGAAACCATTGAGTGACACTAGATGGACGAGTTGGATAGAGATCTTAAAGCCTTTGAGATTCCATTTGGGAGATGTATACGACGCCTTGCTAAGCATTTACGAAAACCAAGAAATTGATAATTTAATAAGAGACGAGGTCTCAGGTTTATTAAACTGATTTAAACAATTTAAGTTTTTGTGTTCATTACTTATTTGGCATAAAATACTAAATTCCATTAATCCAATAAGCAATTGATGCAAACAAAAGATTTTGATCTAGCCTCTGCACTTGATCTTTTACATATTTTTTAAGAATCTTTGATCGGATTCGTCCTTCGATTAAACTACTATTGATGCAACAGAACTTGCTACCGAAATTGATGTGGAAGCTAATTTTGGATCAACAATAACACGACAACGCGTTAGAAGAAGAAAAAGGAACTTATCATACGAAGCACGAAATGAACCTATCAAAGATCCAAAAGAAAAATATAAAATAGATGTTTTTTTAAATTTTATTTTACGATCGATCAAGCACTAAATGCACAAGATGCTAGATTTGAACAACTTAGTAATCATAGTAACTATTTTCAATTCTTATATAATATATACGAGTTAAATATCATGTCCAAAGAAATGCTACTAAAACACTGCAAGAATTTAGAATGCATTTTAACTGATGGTGAGTCTGTTGACATAAATAGTAGAATTCAGCAGTATCTGCGCTTTGGGGCTTTTGGGGTATCAATGTACTGAGCTTAATTACAGAGTTAAATTTTGCCCCAAATCTTACTATTGCTTTAAAAATATTGCTAACGTTACCAATAACTGTAGCGAGTGGCGAAAGGAGTTTGTCTAAGTCAAAATTAATTAACAACTTTTTACGTTCGATTACTACATAAAATCGTCTTAATGGTTTGGCCATGTTGGCAATTGAGCATGAAATTGCTAATCAAATAAATTTAAAAGATGCAATAAAAAAGTTTGCAGAACTGAAAGAAAAAAGTTTCTTGTGATTTCAGCATAGTTGATGTTACCTTGTTTTATTTTCAAAATAATGGCATTTTGATTGTTTGTGCAATAATACACATTTTTAATAGCATTTAAAAATGTAAAAAAATTACATGGTTAACAATCTGTGGCTAGGTATAGATATTTCTTAATTAATTTCTACTGTTTTGTACTGCTTGATTATCAATGTTATATATTTCTTTCATTTAGAAAGAAACATATAACAAATAAAATGATTTGTAGCAAGGTCTATATAAGGTTGTCAGGACATGCGTACTGCAGCCGCCATTTTGGGAATTTTTGAGTCGCATGTTTAAAACAAACTTGTACGAGCAGTCAGTTTTATACGACATTAATTTAACTAAAACTGCATAAATTAGTTTAATTAATGTCGTATAAAACTGACTGCTCGTACAAGTTTGTTTTAAACATGCGACTCAAAAAGTCCCAAAATGTCGGCTTCAGTACGCGTGTCCTGATCATCTTATATAGACTTTGATTTGTAGGACCTTGGTGTAGCAGCACATTTATCAGATTTTATCTACAAATACTTAAAA
Organism: Centruroides vittatus; assembly: GCF_030686945.1. Taxonomy (NCBI): domain Eukaryota; kingdom Metazoa; phylum Arthropoda; class Arachnida; order Scorpiones; family Buthidae; genus Centruroides; species Centruroides vittatus. Next base: position 1,611,518 of record NW_027122690.1, on the reverse strand, counting down.
ATGTACTGTCGTTGGTTATACACGTATGTGCAATGTTTCAACTGTATCGAAAATTGGGAAGATGATGAATTGCAACTTTTTACCTGGACAGACATAATAAAAAGCTTTAATGAGAGTATGTATTTTTCAGCTTTTAAGACGAATTCTTTGATGAAGGTTAAGCTCCTCGACTGCTTTCCAACATGTCTCAGTGCATCATGAATATTTTGCGCATAACAATAAAAAAAAAATCCAGTAACGAGTTTCTTAACTTTCCCGGCAACATTTGGTGGCGCCATCTTTTATATTATTTTATTTAAAAAGCTTTTTATATTTTTTACTATTATAAAATGGCAAAAAAGCTTAATTTTGAGGGCGAGGATGGGTTTTATAAGAAATTATAAATGCTAAAAACGAATAAAATCGTCATTAAGGCCGACCCTACTAGAGATACACATGACCTCCCCTTTATCTTCCCACTCCCTAACCTTTAACCACCAAAATTTAATAGCATCAATCCCCCAATACACAAACCTCCCTGCAAAATTTCAGAAATTTTCCACAAAAAGCACAGGAGTTAAGCCTCAAACAGGGTGAACAAAATTGTGCCTCCCACATAAATGTACATAAAGAAATTACCCACGAATTATTTTGCATTTCTGGACGTTTCAAGGTGTCCTAAGTCCAAAAATGTAAATATCGTAGAGGTAATTTTTTGACCGATCGCCAGAGTTTCCATTGTTATGTGTAACAGACGGGAAAGTAAAATGGCTTCGAAACACCCGATAGTGAAATGACAATGTACTGTACAAGACTTTTACTTCAAATTTCTTAAATTTATATTTCGCTTCGGGAGATCTATTTTCATTACTCGCATAGTAATTTCATACGAGAAGTAGGCTACTATTCTCTCTCGGGCATGCGAAGGAGAGAAAAGTAGCGTACTTCTCGACGTCCAAAACGAATATTTTGTTCCAAAATTTCTTACCAGCCATCTGCATTGCATTCGAATCTCAACAATTTTTCAGCAGTGTACAAAAAATGAATAATATTTAAAAGTTTCGATCATTTGTTTTTTAAATTAATTTATGATTGTTACCGTTATCATCATTATATTTACAAGTACTACTGGCGGCAACATTATAAATTTAAAAAACTATCAACAATCATGTATACTACGAGTGCTAGATAGGCCTACTCACCATTACGTATGTAAATGTGATTTTACCGCAATAACTAAATTTCTAAATTTTCAATACCATAAATATGCACCAAGACTTGTGGTCACAAGTTTTAAACGTAGCACAAAAGAAATGCATTATAATTATGTATTTGTTATAAGCAAAATTACAACAGTTGCTTCTGAATATCTCTTAGGACCCTAACTCAAATCTGGATTCTGTGGAGATTCTGTTTTGGAAAGCTTTACCGTTGACATACCAAATGAAACCAACTCGGTCGGGTATAATAAATTTAGTATTTAGTAGTATGCCTGCCTATGTCACAATACATATAGAGTCAATTGAAACCAAAACATAAGAATGCTCGACATTACTTAAGCTTGTTCTAGAATGAGAGTTGAGAGCCAACGAGTTTCAAAGGGACTATGTCCCTTTGAAACTCGTTGACAAAATAAGAGATGAATAATAAAATACAAAATTAAACTGGGGCCGTATTCTGGTCACCGTCTCTCGTCTCTCACAAGCCAGTCGCTGATTGGCTAATAATTTGGATTAGCCAATCAGCAACTGGCTTGTGAGAGACGAGAGACGGTGACCAGAATATGGCCCCTGTAGTTTTGGATCCTACATGTGAAGGGTTAATCCTGTCATTAATTCAACAGGCTTGCACTGCAGATATCGCCGAATTAAAGCATATTTAATGATTGTATTATTTATATTGGATACATTTTAAGGTTATTTTTTAAACGATTTTCTAGCTTTAGGTTGCTTCACTGTTTTTATAGTTTTCATTATCTTGTCAAACATTATATTATGATTTCGATTCGTTCCATTACCGATTTTTATACGTTTATAAAGCTATAAATAGCGAGGTTGAGGCCGAAGTTTTAAACGCGAAATCATGTACGTCGGACGTTCAGTGCCGCTTCCTATAAGCCTATATTTTGACAATGGCGTTTGGAATTTGAGCATGATTCCACTGACTATCCAAACACCATTGTCAAACTTCTAGGTTTATAGGAAAGCGGCGCTGAACGTCCGACGTACACGATTTCGCGTTTAAAACTTCGGCCTCAAACTCGCTAATAACTAGCAGGTATATAGGACTCGATCTGAGATTAGAACAATTACACCTCGTATTGCAAATCTCCATTGGCATATTCATATATCACTAGACTCAACGGATTTTATTGTGGTACACCAAAATTTTATTGGCGGAACCCTAGGATACCGTGGAACACAAGTTGAGAACCCTGGTACACAGCTTCCATATACAAAATTTTGCTCTCAGTAATAATGGTTTCAGCAACCATACTTTGACATGATTTCAAATTATACGTTCAATTATTTGACGAAAACTAAACAAGAAAATATTTGATGATAACGATTTATTTCGGATAAAGTGCTCGTTTAATTTATTATTAACGTATGCACATTAAAAAATAGTATTGCAATAATTTATTTTAAAAATAAGAAAACTACCTATTGCAAGTTTACATTTAACCTCTTATCTGACTTCAATTGATAGATCTATTAATATTATGTAATTGTACGAATTGTGGTTTAATGATAAAAGAAACAAAAATTATTCAGATGATAGCATTTATTGTATGATATTGAACCTTTTTGATAAATGGTAAAACGAACATTGAGAGTTAAATTTATTTTTCGTTCTTTCGTCCACAGCTCAAATATAAAAGCTTTTATATCCAAGACTGAAGATGGCTTGGAAATAAAGAGATTGAAAACGTTTGTTAAAGGCAATTTATTTAATAAACAATTTTTCTTGGCTAACGTTAGTTGCTATAGTACGATTGTTCTATAGGCATTTTACATTTTAAATTAGATTATAGATTCATTTTAAATGCTGCCATTGCAGTAATATCTACGCAATATAACAATTTAAAAATTCCTTGGTTAATGAACTGTTACTATGAAGTTTCAAAAACATAATTGTAGCATTACTTTTGTTGTTGTTTAATAATAATAAATCGACTCGATTCTTTCAAAAAATATATTTATTTTTAAAATTATTTGTAATTATATATTTTCTGAAATGAAATACCACAATATATCATCTGATATTTCACAGATAATTACATTTTATTGAAAGAACAGAAAACTGTTATTGTTAATGTAGAAAATGTTAAAACTTTTTTGGTTATGTAAGTTTTATTTTATCTATTCTAGTATTGCAATGATATGAGAGAAATTACGATTTTATCATATTTTAGCTCGCATGATAAGGCCTGTCTATAATTACAGATCATGTCCATAACTGTAGACTGATGAGTGAGACTTATTTAGAATTATCCAACATCAAATTAGGTTCATTAACATCAGATGCTAAATTTCACTTAATACGAAAGGAATTTTACTTTCAATTAAGCTACATTTGAAAATGTATGCATATTAGTGAATTGTTAAATTATATTTAATCCAGAACACTATATGATAGCGCATAATTTTGGTCTATTCCGAGCAGGCCAAACCAACAATTGAGCCTTTTAGCGTATAAAGCTAGAGAAAGATGAATGACCAGAATTATTCCTGATAAAATGAGAGTCCGGAAAGTCTTCCATAACGATAGACAGGCCTTACCGCGTATACTAAAAACAATGATTGCAGTTTCTCATATCTTCATTACAAAATACTTTAACAAAAAGTAAGTTTTGTTATATTGACAGAGAAGAAGACTAGCATATCTAGCACTTGTTTCATGTAATATCCAATGCAACATCCCATAAATAAAATCCAAATTTGGTTATATAATGGAATAATTCATCTTGTAATTGTAATAGTACATTTCAAACATAAGAGAACTCATTAAAAATAAAACGAATAGAAATCCCAAGATAAAACACAAACACACATACATATATTGTACTTGATGTCAGTTTAGTTCAATATGTTTATGTTGTTTCTGAGATAGTTCTTCCATATAATATATGGAATAACTATCGTGCTTAACATCAGTTATAAAAAAGTTTTTATATCTGACCTAATCTGTATTCTGCACACACTACAAATAATTCTATTCAAAAGTTTAAATGCGTTTTTAGGAATTGTAAAAGAGTTTAACTCTACTATTGTTATATCACAGGTAACCGAAACGAGAGAAGTCAAGCGTGATCCGTGATCACAATATCATAGGTAGGTCAAGGAATGTTTAGTAATTTCGAAATTTTTCAGAGAGATATAAACGATTTGAGCAGCACGAAAAATTCTCTAAATTTAATAAGCGAAATAACCTTTGCTACGTATTTTTCAAGAAAATTTTTAAAATAACGTGTTTATTCACAAATTAAATCTTTGGCACACGAAAAAATAATTTTTTCTGTAATTTTATATAATTTTTACAAGTAAGAAACGACAACTTCATCAGTTTCTTCTTCTTCTTTGGGTTTACGTTCTTGCAGAGCCTTTGATAGCTTTTTCCTAGGACCGAAGGGTAAACCGAGACTCTTCAGATCATCTTCAGTTAATATATATAAAGTATCTAAATCAATTTTTTCTTTCGTAAATATAGGAATGTACTCGCTAAGTCCTTGACTGGACAGAAAATTTATTAAAGATGTTAAATCTAATTCCTCTTTGTCGTCTAAATCTAACTGGTCCGCATCCCAAGGTAGATTTGTATTTCTTTGAGCTAGACTTCCAGCACTTCCTATGCTATCTTCTTCCTCCTCCTCTTCCTCTTGAATTTCCTTAGGAGGAATGGATAAGAGTGTTCCGTACATAGAATTACGAAAAGCAACGCTACCAAATCCTGGTCTGTCAAATATACTACTATTCTGTGACAGAATTTCTTCAGAATTTAGGAATCCGGGTTCACTTACGGACCTCTCTAAATTATTTTGCTGATCAAAAACGTCTTTCAAATGAGGTTTGTCTGTCTGTATATATATTATCTCAGAATCTCTTTTTAGTCCCGAGAGAGAACGGATCGACTTTTTACCATTCTGTTCAACTTCTCGCACTTTAAATTCATTACGTGGAATATTTCTTTTCTGCAGTATCTTCTTGGAAACAGCGCTAAAGCCTTTTTTCTTAGAATTCGTTTCGGAGTAATTAACAATTTCTGAAAATTTGGGCGACATGTAAAGTTGTCTAGAATCCTTTCTTATAGGCAATAAAGAGGATCCTATTCCTAAATTTGCCTGATCATCAGACATTTTCCTTCTTTCCTTTTCTAAATATTTCTCATCCCTTTCCGCTTTCTTAGCCGCCTTTTTTTGCAGCTTATTATATATTTTAATTCTCTTCTCGGCATCTTTAATTGCTTTCTCTTTCAACTTCTGCACGTGTTTTTTATTTAAATTGCTTTGTTTTGTAATTGCATCATCCAGATATTTCAAAATGTCTTCGTGTTGTCTCATGGCCGCTATATCTTTCGCTGTATGGAAATCATTATCTAACGCCCATAAATTAACTCCGAAATTTACAAGAAAAGATACGCAATTTAAATGTCCGTTAGCTGCTGCACAGTGTAGCGCCGTATTACCGTAATAATCACACTTATCGGGATCTCCTCTGAAACAAAAATATAACTTCAAATTAATTGTTATATTAAGACGTAAATAATCTACGATAACGAATGATTAATTTACACATCACCATTTTAAAAATTAAAGATAAAATTATTATTCGTTATGTAATATATGGCCGTATTGTTTTGCAAACCGTTTTTTTTCCAGCTGTTCAGTTATAAATCTAGATAAACAGAAAGAAAATAAAAATAGAATAAAGTTAATTCGAGGCCAGTTTACTCCTTTTTTCATAGACACTGTTAAGTACAATATTTCTCTTAAGATCTTATCAAACTTACTGCATCACAAACCGTGAAATAGAAAAATAAACTGCATGGCGTCAATCAAAGTAATTACATCTTGTATAGAAATAATTAAAATTTTATTAATTACACACTTGTCGAACGTGTTATCAAAATAACGAAGTATCACGAGAGGACTTTATACTTTCTATTTTCGATTTTTATTTTATACTCTCCACAGTGAGTTTATCTGGAAAAAAAATACACATCACGGTTATAAAGAGATGTGTTATAAATAGCTACATAAAATGATTTTTGTACGTGATTTCGTGCAAAAGTTGTTATTCCTTCTGTACAAAATCTCAATTGGCTTTTTAAAAAATCTTATATGATTTGTTGTTCATAAATTCTAAGATTACAAGGCTCACCTTTAAAACTTTCAAAAATACACAAATTTTTTTAAGTCATATCAAACTATAGCACATAATTAATCGATTAATTTTAATTATTATAATATTTAATAATGTTCTCATTATCAATAACTTAATTTGTACTTTATTCTAAAGACAAAGATAAACAACTAATTTTCTTTATCTAATCAATAGGATAGTTTTAATTTCAGACCCGAAACAAACTATTTATAAGGGATATAAGAAAGAGTAGATAAAATATTTTTATATCTTTATTTTAACAATATGTTTTAAATTCTAGTCTTTACATAGAGAGAACAATGAAAACAAAAAATCTAATCTCGCGTATCTGAGAGGTATCACGTGATATTTTTGTATTTATTTTCTTTTCCGTATAAATTCAGCAAGTTCCGTTTCACATATTACAAAAAAAGAGTCTAGTTTCGTAAAATTTCTAGGAATCTCTCCATTTTCGGGTGGCTCACCCCTATTATAAATATCCGTTTCTCCCCACACGTGTTTCCTGTGCGAGTGAACGAACACAATACACATCCTGTCAAGCACCAGGTGTCCAGTTAACATGGTCCGATGGATCCCTCATCGGTTACCACAGATATGAGAAAATACTTAATTACACTGTCTAATAAAAGTTATATTTCTTATAAATTATAAACATTTTGATTATAAGAAATACTATACCACATATATATCTATTACGTAGCAACTTAATGAAATTTGCTCAAAATCTATTACTAAAATAACAAAACTAATATCTCAGATAATTATAACCTACATTTAATATAGTTTAGTTATATTAATTAATATGAACGATTTCTTACACATTTGTTATTGTTAGAAATAAAGAAAATTTCTTACCCTCTCCCAACAATTAACCTCAAAGCCTCCAAATTTCCGTAGTAACTAGCCCATATGGTAGGTGTCATGCCATCTTCATCTTGCGTGTTGCAATCTTTTCGAGTCGACTCTTGTAACAAATCTAAGTAACCGTCTCTAGCAGCACGATGAAACCTTTCACTATCAACAGCCATTTTCAGCCTGCACTACCTGAGTGATACTACAACGGTAAGCAGCTGTCGGTATGACGTATCGCTGACGTTACGTGTCGTTCGACGGCGAGAATGTTATAGCTATACACAAATTAACAAATAAAAAATGAATTACGAACGTGGGAGTGACTTGGTATCTGATACAATCAAACGAATTTTTCGCGTTAAGATAAAATCTAGTACTCAAAAATTAACATATCGATAATGAATAAACGTTGGGCCATTTTTATCTATCTACGTTTTCCTTCTCTTCAGATTTTTTTTTTTTTTAATTCTCAGTTTAGTTTCAATCCTTTTGTTTGCATAGCGACGTTTTGTTCAGAGTCCAACAACGATAACAATTTCGTTCTGGGAATAATCTTAACGATTAAGTATCTTTGCATTGTGAAATAATTCAAAGAACTCGTTTTATTAATACATATATATTATTGTTATTAATATTTATATTATTATATTTTAACGTAATTTTTGTAATTTTAATCACAGTGTGTTGAATTTCGTAATTAATGGACTTTCAACATATTTCACAAAGCTAAAAATGGAGAAAATTCGCAACTGAAATAATGTAAAACATAATAGAAAATATTTAAAATCGTTCTGAAATTAAAAAATTAAATTCGATTTTTATTTAAAATAATTAATTTACCATTTTGAAAGTAGAAATATCTTTGATTTCATCCACTTCGTAACAATATAATGGAATTAAGCATGTTAAATAAAACTTTTAATCATAATTTTCTTTCATTACTCCAGAACATTATTTTTGCAAAATCTATAAACTAAAAAAATAAACAAAAATTTTACATCAAACATCTGAAATGTAATGACAAAATGTAAAATTTAGGGTAAAAAAGAAAACTTGTTGATTTATATTTTATTCCACTTTTTGAGTAATCCGCACACACACAATGTACAGATTATTATTTACAACACAAAAATTACAACATCCACAGCATTCAGAGAGCAGAGAATGTCACATTATTAAAAAAATTAACCGGAAAAAAATTTGATATTTTGACTTTCCACAAATTCTCTTTGATGCTGGCAAATTTGGCTTTATCCGTTGGAGGAATGTCTAACAGCTGCCAAAAAAACCAGCAGTATTCTTTGATTCTTACAGAAACAAATGTCTAAGATATTCAATATATTTATATATATTTATATTTATTTATTTATATATATATGTATATATAAAGTGAGTAGTAGCTGTAAGCACTTCTTCACATTATCACAACACACTAATGTACAGAAGTAAAGTCAGCAAGCTACCCTGTTCTTTCTTAAAAAGGCTGTATAAACACTAGATAGATAAAGTCTAGATTAAATGGGCATGGTTTTTTTTTCCTAAGTTTATCCTACATTTTTTTGTGCCACTTCTTATCCTTGTCAAATGAGCACGGTAATATTAAGTTACCATAATCTGAAGTAATGAATATGTTGAAATGATTTTGTATAGAATTACATGGGGTAAATCCACAGTTTGTATATTCATGACATCACAGAAAACCACTCTTGTGCAGGAAAAATGAAGGTTGCTTCCTTTTTTTTTATTTTTGCTATAATGATAGGGTTACATATGCTGTTCTTGTGGCACTTTAAATCTATCTATAAAAATTGAATAGTTCACAATTGAAGCAACTATCCAAAACCAAATTTGTTGCACTATAACATTGGACTTTTTATATAAAAACACAGGGCACTTAAAGACTATAGCCAATCACAAGATGCAAGGTATACTGCATGGATGAAGTGTATACCAACTGGACATTCTTGTATCTGTGGGTATAACACCAACATCATATCAGAAGTCACATGCCACCACACAAAAGTCTGGAATGAAATAGTGACAGATAACACTTTCATTGTATCACATCACTATCTAGTGGAAGCAAAATAAAGTCTTTGGTAATTTCATTCTACTACATTTCGTTTTTCTCCATGTGATCTTTTCTGTAAAAGTAAAATATATATTTTAGTATTTATTATTATTATAGTTACAATATATATTATAATACTTTAGTATATCAGATAACCATAAAAGTTTATGAAGTTTTTCAATGTTATCTTTCAACAAAGCCAAGAGCTTGAAGAAAGGTTTCAAGTGATGAAACCATTTGTTAGCATTTATATTATCTAGGAGATGAACAAACAAGTTTTATATAAACTAACTGTAAATAATAAACTTCTGTGGCCTTATGAACCATTTTTTACTGTTTTCATTACACAACACTAATCCATTTTTTAAACAGGTTATTGAAGTGTAATGAAAAATAGATTGTCTACAGCAGCGTTTCTCAACCTGGGGTGGCGACCCCCAGCACATACACATCAAGTTGAAACTTGTAAATTGCTCACGTATGTATATGTTGTACTGTACATGAGTGTTCATACCTGTCACTATAAACGCAGCAACATAAAACAATAGGAATAGTTGTATTACATTTTTTGTACTGTTGGTATTTTCTTAATGTATAGAATTAGTGAGATGTGATTATATAGTATTTTTAAAAATTTATATTTATAAATACAGTCAAAATTCAATTAGTAATAGTAAGGCTTGCTATTATTATTCCTTTGGGTGGGGAGGTCGTGAAATATTAATTTTATTTATATTTACTATTTGGAGGGGTTGCGGAGCTAAGAAGGTTGAGAATCGCTGGTCTACAGGAACACCAAACATGTGCATTATTGGATGTCATCCAGTGAACCTGTATCATATATATTCAAAGCTTGGAATTCTCCAATAGAAAATTTTAGTCTAGCGGATTATAGATCATGATGTTAATTAAGAACTTGTCACTAATCAAACCATCACTATGGTTATCTACTCAGCACAGTCATCAACAGATTGAACACAATACTTTGTGTTCTTTCAAAACAATACTCACCCTCATACAAACAATCTAAGACAAGTTCCACAGCTTCAGGGAAATACAGAGTGTACAGTAGAATTTATATTTTATCCTCTATATATTATCCCACTGTCATCTTTCCTTTGCAACAATCAAATGCACAACTTACTATTTTGAAATCAAGAAGCAGTGAAAATGGAGTTAATTATTTTATTTGCTTCTAATAATCAGATATTTTCTACTTGACTAAATGCTTACTTTCCCAAATGAAATATTTTTATTCACCTTTTATGTATGGTTTAATTTTACCTTCAAAAACTACATATACTTTCTTGGTTATCTCATAACATATAACAAAATATAGACAGCTATATTTACTGATACACGACCAAATTTCTGGCAATTGATGGTCTGGCACCTTCTTTAATCCAGACAGAATTACAAGAGAAAATAGAAATTCCCATGATCATAGATGGCATGTGTACAGTATGCTTATTTACATTATTTACACTGCATTTGTTGGTGGGTGATACTGAAATTTTTGTGATATTCTTAATTTATTTTGCTTAAATTTAACCATAGCTATGGCTCCTAAGAAAGATGTGCACATCTGTGGTGGTGTCAAATTAAATAAATATTAAATGTAAATTATGTTTAAGTTTTTAACTGTCCATGGTATACTTTAGACCAGTGATGGGCAAACTACAGCCCGCAAGCCAGATGCAGCTCCCTAAAATGTTCTATCCAGCCCGCGCAACAATATTCCTCATCTGACGAATAAAAAAGAATACAGGCTATAAGAAAAATAAATATTTTCCTCTTTTTTCCTCTCTTTCGTTTTATATCAGTGACGACATACAAATTTATTGACTTATCCTAGATATTGGAATATTATGTTGAGAGTGAGAGGCACTGGCTGCTGGCAACTTTGTAGCGAAGAGTAAGACTGGCAACATGGCTAAATATCAAAACACGTTTCTTGATTCAGACCTGTCTTAGCATTGTTGGTTTGCTAGTTTTACTCTGCATATTGTGAAAAATTTTAGCCCTACGATGTTATCTAAGAAACGTAAAGTTGATTCTGTGAGTGCCGTGTTTTCAAAGATAAATGGACTTGGAAGTACTTTTTCAGTTTTTAGGGATAAACCACTATGTTTCATCTGCAATGAAACTGTAGCAGTCTACAAAGAATATAACATTTCATGACACCTCAACTCTAAGCACAGTAGCGTAGCGAGGGGAGTGCAAGGGGGTGTATCATGCACCGGGTGCCTCTCTCAGAGGAGCGCCCAAATGGTCTCCAAGACAAACTATGTGTGTTTCTGGAGGGGTGCCAATAAAGTGTTGGGCGCCAATTATGTTCGCTACGCCACTGTCTAAGCTCAACGATGTCAAGGTTAGAGCCACGACCGAAGAAAGAAAACAAAAAGCAAAAGATCTACGCAAAAAAGTATCAGGTCAGCAAAGTATTTTTAAGAAAGGAAATAGTTTTCAGCAAGCAGCTACACATGCAAGTTATGTTGTAGCATACAATATTGCTAAAAGTAACAAAGCTCTCTCTGATGGAGAGTTTGTTAAACACTGCATGATTAAAGTTTGCGATATTTTATGTCCTGACAAAAGAAAAGATTTTGAAACAATACGCTTATCTCCGAAAACGGTGACTTCTAGAATCTAAACAATAAATAAAAACATATCATCACAGTTGGAATCAAAGACTGGCCAATTTAAATTCTGCTCAATTACTATGAATTAAAGCTCTGATATAAATGATACTGCACAGTTGCTATTATTTATAAGAGGTGTTGACGAAAACTTCTATATTACAGAGGAGCTAGCATGCATGAGGTCATTGAAGGGAACTACAACAGGGTCAGACATTTTTCATGAATTTATGGAAGGAATTTCAGCTTTGAAAGTACCTATAAATTGCATATGTAGTATAACAACAGATGAAGCGAGAAATATGACAAGGAAAAAATCTGGATTTGTTGGGATCTTTAATGAAAAATATGCAGATAACAATGTTATATTTCTACATTGCATCATACACCAAGATGCCCTGTGTAAATCTGCTTTGGATATGAAACCTGTGCTTCATGTTATTGTGAAGCTGGTTAATGCTATTCGATCTCGAGGACTTGCTCACAGATAATTTTGGGAGTTTCTAGAATCCATGCAATCTGAGTACTCTGATATATTGTACTACTTGAAAGTAAGGTGGCTTAGCACAGGACGCGCCTTCGAGCGAGTTTGGCAGCTGAAAGACGAAATAGTGACATTCTTCCTTGAGAATATAGTATAAAATCCTTTTTAAAGGGAGGCCAAAGGAAAGGAAAAAAACTTTAGGCGGGCCAATATAATTTATTAAAAAATAACAATGATACATTTTACAAAATTCTTGTATTTTTTGTGATACTAAGCCGTAGTAATGACTGAAAGATTATGAAGGAGAATGTGATGAATGAAAATGTGACTACATTTCTAAAATTTTCTCATAATTTGGTTCGAACTGGGATGCACTTATTCTTAGAAGAGAAGTTAAATGCTCATCTGTCAGTCTGTTTCTAAGGCAACTCTTTCAAAGTTTCATTGTAGAAAACACCTGTTCACCTGTATAAATTCCGTAGAGTATAAAATCCTGGAAGATACTGCATGGCTTTCGGATTTTACATTTTTTACGGTTCTTCTCTGCCACATGAACAAGTTGAATGCCAAGATTAGAGATTGCAATCCAGCAGTGTTTTCAATCCAGCTGGATTTTTGCTGGACCAACATCATTCCAGCTGGATCCAGCGCAGATGTATTTTTGGTGCAATAAAGTGTTATCTATCTATCTATCCAGCAATTTATGGTATTTTTTAAAGAAATAGAACATTTTTTTTTTTTTAAATACTTAAGAAACTTTCATTATTTAGACTGGTCACTATAAATCAATAAAACTTCTTACACATTTAGGTAGTAAACTTAACTTTGGTTCGATTTAACACTTGAGATAAAGATAATTACTTTAAATGATTAGTTAGATTATAATTATAATGTAATCTTTAAGTTAAATAATAGCAAAGGTAATACTACTAATTAATTTATATTAATATATTATAATAATGTAAGGACGGATAATCAGTGGCTAAGTGGCTATCAGTCTTACTAGTTTTCTTATATAGGCTGTACATATCAGTCTATAGTTATTTATAAGTAATTTAATTATTAGTGTTAGTAAAGTAGTGAGTAAGTAATTAGTAGTAGTCTAGTAGGTAGTTATTATTATCACAATCATGAATCACATGCATTCATATCATCATATATCTAAGATACTAATACTCATTAATTTAATTAACTATTTAACTAATTAGGTAGTCTCAGTTTCTCACTAATTTTCACAATAAAATTGCCTATCGTAGCCCATTAACCACTTATAGAATAAAGGTTATAAACTCATACTGAATAGAATTAGAGTAGAAGTTATAAAATATTAGTCTTGTCTTGAATAAAGTATTTTAAAAGATTAAATAAAATTAAATCAATCACTTCTGTTATTTTTTTGACTTTTCTGGAAATAGGATCTCAAGAAACAAATGGTATTGATGGTGTTTTCTCCCAACCTACTTCTTAATGAATTGCATATATTCGCTGCGGAGAAGGCCCTTTCTGCCTCTACGCTAGTTGGTTCCAGAATCATCAAATAATCATAAATCGTTCTGTCACGTGATTGATTGACGTAACATCCGACTGTAAATTAGAATTATGCACTAGAAGAGGAGTTACTTATTTTATTTAGTGAGAGCGGAAAGTCAACTGGCAATTAGATCAGCAGAGGTAAAAGGGCGGGTGGTGCGGTATAGAGAGAGGGTGTAGCACGTCCCACACTGAACGACAACATCACTTTCGCAGCCGCCGAGCGATAGCGCACGTAGCAAAGCGGCAACCCGACAACTTAGACTTTTGCGCCATTATTTAGAAAGTTAATTGAGTATTTGCGGATCCGCAGCGCTGGATCCAGCACCTGATGGTGGATCCAGCAGGCCGAAGAATGCGCTGGATCCAGCTGGATTGCTGGATGAGGGATCCAGCAATTGCAATTCCTAGTCAAGATGCAAGACAAAAAATCAATTTATTGATGATATCTGGGGCCATCTCAAAGGTTTTAAACTACAACTTGTTCTATTTGCAAATCAGCTTGCTAAGAATGACTTATCTCACTTCCTGAGGTTGAATTCAATAGCCCCGGTGATGAAGGAAAAGCTTAAGAGTTACGAAGATAGTCTGAGAAGACTCCATGGTGAATTTGAATGAAGATCTGAAGACTTCAGTGTCATCGAAAAAGACTTTGAAATTTTCAGTATGCCTTTTAATGTGAACTGTGAAACCAGACTTGCAACTTGAATTGATTGAATTACAATGTATCACTCAACTCAAACAGTTGTTTCTTAATGTTCCAAAATTAGAGTTCTACAAGTCCTTGTCTAAATCCACTTTCCCAAATCTGATATCTCATGCCCAGAAAGTTACTGCTATGTTTGCTTCATCATATATATGTGAACAGGTGTTTTCTACAATGAAACTTTGAAAGAGTTGCCTTAGAAACAGACTGACAGATGAGCATTTAACTTCTCTTCTAAGAATAAGTGCATCCCAGTTCGATCTAAATTATGAGAAAATTTTAGAAATGTAGTCACATTTTCATTCATCACATTCTCCTTCATAATCTTTCAGTCATTACTAGGGCTTAGTATCACAAAAAATACAAGAATTTTGTAAAATGTATCATTGTTATTTTTTAATAAATTATATTGGCCCGCCTAAAGTTTTTTTCCTTTCCTTTGGCCCCCCTTTAAAAAGTTTGCCCATCACTGCTTTAGACCAAGGGGTCTCAACTTGTGTTCTGCCAATAAAAATTTGGGGTTTCACAATAAAATATGCTGTCTAGTTATGTATGAATGTGCCAATGTAGATTTGGGACACGAGGTGTAATTGTACTAGTCTTGGATCAAGTCCTTGTACTGTCATGTGAGGACTCGATTTAAGGCGCTACACATGCTAAAGTTATTTATAGCTTCATTAACAGTAGGGACCGATTTTCTCAGTAAGAGAATAAACCAAAATTGTGATATAATGCTTGACAAGGTAATGGAAACCATAAAAACAGTAAAACATAAACTAAAGCTAGATAATTATTCAAAAAATCATAACCTTAAAGAGGATCCAACATATAAATAAAAATACAATCTGTTAAATCTGTATATATTAAAAACAAAATGTTCTGTCACCACTGCAGACAAATAATGTAAATTTAAAAATAAATTTTGATTTACAATTTGAAAATTTCAAAACAACTTTGAAACAGTTTTTAAAAACATTGAAATCAAATCAACTGAAAATTAAAACAATTTTAATTATCCACCTTTTTCTCAGCAACTGCAACTAATTATATCAACAATTATCATAAGCTTGAAGATGGCCTATAATAAGTATGTTGAAAACGTTTGAGAATTAAAATAATTTATGCTTGGCAAAAATTCAGGTGTGTTGATATAATCAATTTTAATTAATTAATTTTAATTTTATTTTTCATTGTAGTTTTATTTTTGGTTTCGATGTAAAGTGGCTACCCAGTATGCTTTAATTCGTTCATATCTTTAGGGTTCCAACGTTTTTTTATTAAATTGAAAAGGATTCCATGATAAAATTAAGTTCGGAAATTAATTAATTGGTTAGACATTTGTTGATGAATAATTATTATTGTTGTTGTTGTTATTATTATTGTGTGTGACCATAATTAATCTGGCAAGGCACTGGAACCAGAAGTATCAGAAATTTGATGATGTACATGTATTTGTCTATTTCACGAAATATAGATATACATATTATTGTTAAATTATCACACAGTCATTTATTATGCAGTGAACATTTATTATTCTAATTTTTCAGGTATTCTTAATTCACCTTTAGAAGCTATCTGAATTTTACAGTTTTAAAAGAAAAAAACTGACACTTTTGTTCTTTTTAAATTGTAAAATCCAGGTATCTCCTGAAGCAGGCCAATTAAGAAGACCAAATAAGATACTGATCTTGCAATCATATGATTTATTAACAATTCACTCAATAAGTTTTTTCCCCTTCTTCATTTTGCAGTCAATGAATTTAAAAGAAGCAGAATATTTGGATAAACTTTGAAAAAATTTACAAATGAAATTTTTCATTGGGCAAACTTTAAGGTCCTCTTTCATCGTCCTTTCGAACACCATCAGGAAATAGCAATTTCACAGTGGAGTTGACCTTTCTTTGGAGGCTACTTCCCTGTCTCAACATGCAAAATGTTAAAAAGTTTTCTCTGGCAGTGGAATACGTACTTATCCAATTTCATTACTTGGCTGAAGGTTTATACAGACTTGTTGAAGAAATAAGACCCACATTTAGAACTGTGGACAAACTAATAGCATCACTTAAAAAAACGTTTTGTCCAAGCTCTTCAATGAATAAAATTTTAGCAGGCAAAGCTTCCAAACATGCCCTTCCCACCTCAACCAGTCATATTTAGATGGGAACCTAATTAGAGGCAGCTTTATTCTATAGCAATAATTTTGAGAATGTTAAACAGGTACTGTATTTATAAAAATGTTTTTAATAATTAATAAAATTAACATAAAATATATAAGTATCTTTTATAGAATTTAAGATAGGTGATAGACAGCTTAGATCGAGAGAATATTTACTGTAATATGTAATGCTTTCTATCAATAACATCTCAAATAATTTAGCCCATTTTTCCTGTATTCCTAAAGTTATACAGAAACTGGAAACATTTGGCTTAGAGATAAAGTCTCTGAAAGCAGTTTGTAAGGTCATTAGAAATGCAAAAATTAACTGGAGAAGTAGGAAAGAAAAAAAAAATGCAAAGTGAACACACAATCTTAAGAAGAATCCTAGATTTAAGAAGTTTCAAGACATGGGCAAAAATATTTTCAGTAAATCTGTTGACCATGAAATTGTTCTACAACCTATGGAAATACATTTCTAAGGTTTTTTTCTCTGACATCATGTGATTTAAGGAGCTCATTCTTTACATTTAGATTATCCTTTCAGACAAACTTTATTATTTTATCAGAAAACTTATTTTGCAGGAAAACTCTGTCTATAAAACTTTTAAACAAATAATGCTAATTAATCTTCAATCACATGCAACAGTGGCAATTTTCCACAACTACTAGTTTTCCATCAAACTGACTCACTTAGCCATGCTCCCACAATATTCTCATGCTACATGCTATACATTTAACTGTGTAAAACTTTTGGCCAAAAATATTTTTCTGCTTATCACAGGCCCTCAAAACACCACTGTGGAAAATTGCTATTTTATGCATATGACTGCACACAATTTTTCTTTATTGTCATAATCACATACATAAGGTAGCACTTTTCCACTCTAATGTCATTTTTGGTGATCTATCATCATCAAAAATGACATTATGAGTGTCTCATACAATTGCTGCAAGAGATAGGGATGATGTCATAGATGTTTGTCAGTTATGCATTATAATGACATGGCAGTCTGCAAGTCACTACAACCTTGAACACTTGTCTCCATAAGAGCCTGGAGTGGTGGGTTTTGGCATCTTTCTTTTGTGTCCAAAAAATACAGATAAATCATTTTCTGCTCCTTCTGAGAAACAGCTCAATCCTCCCATCATTTTTTTCTAGCTGAATTTGTTTCATATTAGTCCACACTACTGCAAAGTTGTCAAGGACATTGTTTTGTAAACAAAACAGAATATGTTGTTGAAATTTGAAAATACATATTACAGGATATTTCAGAACTGTCAAATTCAAAGAACAACAATTATGTGCAGTGTAATTAAGCATGAAAAATCAGTGGAAAATAGCCACCTTGTGCAAGTACACATGTTAAAAAAAGGAATATGTTATCATGACTTTATAAACAAAACACAGTTTGAACTTTAACAGAGGGGTTCTGAAGCTTTTTCGATTCACCATCCCCTTTGTTCCATACAGTTATACCCAACGCCCCTAACCCATCAGTGACCCCAACTTTTGCCTTTGATTACTGTTCAGTACTCTGCCTCCAGCGCCCCTTAGATTTACTCACTGCCCAAAGGGAAGCGGTAATGCCCACTTTGAGAACCCCTGCTTTAACATGTGACCACATATTCTTTTACTTTACTTAAAAAAAAAAAAAAAAAAAAAAAAAACACACATTTTACTATTTTTACAACATAAAAATCCAAAAATTAATAACTGTTCTAGAATCTGGAGAGAATGTCAGAAATAAATTTCACATTTGAAGATAGAATTCTGTTCAAATATTCAACCAATGAAAACTTATAAACAGATTGAAAATGTTTTTGTTCATTGAAATTGTTTCTGGAATATATTTTAAGGTGTGAAATTTATTTCCAGAAATTAGTGACTACAATCTGTTTACTGAAATCATTAATATTTGGATTTTCTAATCTGTTATATTTTGTATAAAATAATGAAGGCACATATATACAGTACAAAACTATATGTAAAAAAACTAAAAACATATAGTAAATACTTACTCTATGTCTTGGACATAACAAGGAAAAATTTTCTTCATCCATATCACATCCTAAATGTAAAACCAAATAATATAAACAACAATAAAATTAAAAATGTATTAATAATTTAAAATTAATTTTAACCATCAATCATCCAAAGATCAAGAATTTAATACAAGTTAAAATATAACAACAACCATCGATAATCACAAGTTTAATTAACATATATATATGTTGCAGGGATATGATAAAAATGGGGATTTGGTCAAATCCCTAAGGAAAATGATCAATTTACTGAAGATGTTAAAATGACAATTCTATAGTGTCATTTCCCTAAAAAATAAGTGATTTGATCAAATCCCTGTACTATTTAAGTGAAAAAATAAAATAAACAAGTCAGACTCCACAGTTTTGGTTGATGTACCTAAGGTAGATAGCGGTCCATTAGATGGAAATAATATTACGAGGATAGTATTAGATAAAAAAATGGTTTATACCAAATTGGTACTTCAGCTGGAATTATAAAAGACTGGCTTCCTAGAAACACTCTTCAAATAGCTACAACCACATCTACTGAAACCGTCCCCCCAATAAAGCTAAGTTTGTGAGAAATTGCTGAAAAATTATCTTTATTCGGAGGTCAAGGTTTAAGAAATGTTCCTGTGAAAAATCCAAGGTACAATGCAAAACAAATAGATGTGCCTGTAAAAAAAATAATGTCCTCTGTAACTCCAGGTGCCACAAATCTACAATGTGTTTTCATAAAAATAAATAAACTTGATGTTATCTCTATCTTTTCATATAAGTACTGTACTTCTTACTTTGTTGATTCGTTTTTTGTCATTTCACAAAACCAGTTTACAGATTTGATCAAATCACTTCATTTAATACTGGAAATGTCAATATCGAACCTTTTTTTTAACATCTTCAGTAAATTGATAATCTCCCTTAGGGATTTGACCAAATCCCCACTTTTATCATAGCCCTACGACACACACACACATATATATGATATTGAAACTTATTTTAATAAATTTAATTCATGTCTCTGTAGCAAATTTTAGTATAAATTTAACTAAGATTAAAACTATGAAACTAGAAAAACTAAGAATACATTTAACGTTTTCAATCATTAATATTAAATCAAATCTATCTATCTAGTTTACATATCTTTTATGAATTTCTGTTCTTAGGAAATATAAACAAGCCACAAATAACTCTATGTTATTTCTCTCACAATGTTATAAAAAAAAATCCTGATGAAATGACATATTTTGTTCAATTCATAAAAAGTGTGTAAAACTAACAGAAATTTTGAGTATATTCACCCAATATCTAATACAGGATTTCTATTTAGTAAGAAAATGTTTTGGTCTTTTAAATTAAGTTAGTAAGAAGTTGAGATAATTTCCTTTTAGGAAATTATCTCAACTTCTTTCTTGACGTATTTTAACCAAATTTTTCTTTTATAATTTTATTCCTAATTATCTCAACTTCTTACTAACTTAATTTAAAAGACCAAAATATTTTCTGTTAGTTTTATACACTCTTTTTGTGAATCGAACAAAAGATGTCATTTCATAAGGATTTTTTTATAACATTGTGAAAATGATTCCAATTAAATCATGATAAATGATAGAATACTTTCAAACACACACATTACTAAAATACTAGAATTTTTGACTTGATGGAAATAAGAATAGGAAAGTAAATAAGTGATTTCTTTAACATTACATCCATGAAAAATTTTTTATTTTTAAAAACTTACTTGAACCCCTACCAATCTAGATAAAATGAAAATTGGTTAACAAAATAAAGACAATTAGTTGATGTTTTTGAGATAGGCACCTACAAGAGGGGAGTAAAAACTTTAGAATTTGAAAAGTCCAAATTTAGAAGTTCAAGAAATGTCTGATAATGAAGATTCTCTTTGAATGAATTTTTGTAATTCATTGCAACTTTTCAATCAAATGCATTTCTAATGAAAATCAGTTGACATTAATTCAATTTTCCACTTATAATCTGAAAAAACTTTTATTATTTTCAACATCGAATTTGCCATTCTCTTGCATGTGCATGTCTTCACCTATCTCAAAAATATCTACTTATTATCTTTATTTTATTTTCTGGTTTAAAAGAAGTTCAAATACTTTTTTAAATATAAAAGTCTCCATAGATATAATGTTAAAGAATAACACACTTTCATTTTTTTTTCACTCTGTTTCCACTGAGTAAAAAATTCTTATATTCTATAGTAAGTGCAAACAGTTCAGTATAATTGAAATCCATCACAAAGTGCCAACCTTTGAATGACAATAACTAGATAAAACAAAAAAACTGGATAAGGGGATATTTAGCCTGGTCTTTTAGCTATATTTTCATCTAAAAATATTAATTTCTAAATAAAGTGTTGAAGTCATAAGTTTTTACTTAAGTGAATGATGTTCAGAATATTTAAATATTTGAAATCAGGTTCAAAAAGTTTAGAATAATATGAAGTAAATTATTAATTATTATCCAATTATAAGTAATAGCACTTTTAATTTACTGCAATTATGTAAATTATATAAACAAACTGTAAATAATGTAAACTGTATAAAAAACAAACTAACAATTGTCACAAAAACAGAGTAAACACATTGGTAAGAAATGACAATTAAGCCTGAATCAAAGCCAAAATTATTGATTTACATGGAAAAAAAATATTAAGCAAGAAGAAACAGCAAGGAAAATGAATTGTTTGCAATCTAAAGTGTAAAAAATAATTAAAAATTAAAAACTGGAACTTTAAATGCTAAAAAAAAGGTGGTCCTAAATTTACTTCAGAAACTGCAGAATCAGCACTTAGAAAAATTGTAAAACAAGCTAGGGATGCAAACTTGCCATAGATGCCACAAGAATTGAAGTATATGACTGGAAAACCAGTATTAAAAACAAATGTTTACAATTATTTGAAGGAGATGGGTTATAAAGCAGCCAAACCAGAAAAGAAACCTCATCTGACAAAAGTTCAAAAGAAAAAATGATTAACCTGGGCCAAAAAATGTGTTTAACACCCAAACAATGGCAAGAAATCATTTTTAGTGATGAAAGTATATTTTGTGTTTATTTAAATTATGGAGAAAAATGTTGGTACTTGAAATTTGAAACCAACAATCCAGGTTGTTTATAGCATGTCATTAAATTTCCCTCCAAAGTTATGGTGTGTGGTTCACTTAACTATAATGGATTAGGAAAATTGTAATTTCTTAATGAGACAATAAATGGCAATATTTTAGAATATTTCTTCATCCCAACAATGGAAGACCATTTTCATGATGATGATGTAAGCCTTCAACAGGATAATACAAGAATGTAAAGGTCATGCATGCAAAAAAGCTAAAGAATGGTTTAAATCTGAAAAAATAAAGCTCCTGGATTGTCCTGGAATCTCACCAGACTTGTCCCTAATTGAAAATATTTGTTCCATTTGTGAAAGATGACTGCAAGTATCTAACCCAACCAATAAACAAGATTTAAAAGAAAAAAATGCAAAAATTTGGTCTGAAATTATCCTTGAAGAATATCAATCACTTATTGATAGTATGGCAAAAAGGATAAAATCTGTAATTCATAATAAAGGATATTTAACTAACTATTAAAATAAAATATCCTAAACTTTTTGAACATAATTTCAAATATTCTAAATTTTTTGATCATCATTCACTTAAGTAAAAAATATAGCTAAAAGACGAGATTAAATATCCTCTTAATACTTAAACAGACATACTTGACAAAAGCCTGTTAATTTTTATTGCTTTTTTAATATGAAAAATTAAGTAGATTAAAATTCAGAAGATTTTTACTATGTAATCTTGTTTTTCTACTCAATGTAGTCACTATATTTTGTCAAATTCAATATAAAAGCATAATTGTATTGGAAATATCTTCAAATTTTGTAAGATTTCCTTTTCTGTCTGTACTCATATTAAAACTCAAGCTTAATTTTGAGGGTAGAGACGAGTTTTATATATATATATAAAAAAAAACTAGCAGAAGATGAGCCAGATGTTGCTCACGCAAAAAGTAATGAAGATTAAGATATTTAGATTATAGCCAATTTTACCCATTTTCACTGGGTGCAAGAATTACAACCTCTCTCTTCTGAGACTAATTAGAGAATTTTTAGATGGGTCTAAAAGTATGTTTGATTTTTCACAAAAACACAAAATACCGTATCTAACATAGTATGGTAGAAACGGAGTTCTTCAGGGTAATCCTTAGCCCTTTCCTTCTTCACCCCCGCGAGAGGATTTGAAAAAATCCCTTCTCAGTGTACATTCTCATGATTACCCTGACTGTGTAGCAAATTTCAACTCTTAACTGTTTGAACTCCGAATTTATCATTATTATTACATTATTATTATCATCATCCCATCTCGACCACACTTGAGATATGATACACGACCCCTTCTATGTCTCTACCTTGTCGACCTTTAATAAAGAACCAAAATTTAATGCCCTTTACACACATGCTATTGTGCCAAATTTTGTTTCTTAAACTTTACTCATTCTGAGATATTATTTAATAGTTTAGAACAGAATAAAACAATTAAATAAATTAGATGCCAACATATGCACAGGATGAGTGAATTTTTTCCTTTATTTGACACTTTTTGAGTTTGAGAGATTTCCAAAGGTAGAGATTTGCAAAAAACTCGGAGAGTCAAATGTGACACTATTCAAATACTTTTTTGTTTTTTATATACATAACAAGTTGGGAAAGTAAAAAGGAGTCAGAGTTGGGGGGATTTTTGATAACTCTGACTCCACAGTCCTGCTTATAACTCATAGTTGATAACTTATAACTTGTATCTCAAAAATCTTAACAATATTATATTTATTTATTTATATATATATTTTACCAAAATATAAAAAAAAAAAAAAAAAAAATAAGTAAATATATGCTTGCTAAGCATACAAAAATTTTTACATTTCTGTCAACCACTTGTTGTGTATCCTAACATTAAAAATAAACTTGACTTTTATAGTCATTTCAACTTTCACTTAAAAAAAGAAATCAATCAAATTAAATCTTTAACTCCACATTAATTAATATCTCTATTTAAAAGTATCTATTTACCTTTATCAACAGCACAAATATAATGGTATTGTTCAGTGCATCCTTTATTTAAGCAACCGAGTGTTGCACCTCGTAATTTACATTTAGAGCATACCTATAATTGAACACAATAAATATTTTATTTAAATTCATAGTTATAATAATAAATATAACATATGAATATCTAAAATTCAAAAGCTTAAAAATATATTTACAATTAAAAGACAGATTTAAAATAATAGTGAACACAACATTCACAATCTTAAAAATGAATATTCTATTCTACACAAAAATTTTTTAATTGAACTAAAAACATTTTTACACTAATACTAAGATTAAATTAATGATAATTAAATCATAACATATCTTCTATTCAATTTAAGATCCTAACTTTGAGAAAGTTCTTTAAATATAATTATTAAAATTCATCTGAATAGAAATGAAGTTAAAGATAAATACAGAAATAAAAGTACAGGAAGTCCTCACTTAACATTGTTGATGGATTCCTGGAAACTGATTTAGGTGAAACAAAGTGCAGTATAATGAAACTAAATTTTACCATAGACTAATTGATATTAACAAGAGTTAACTTCCAAAGGCATATTTCTGGTTCCAAAAAATAACCAAACTTCTAAATAAAAGTCTAGATGTTTGAAGGTAAGAAATGTCTCATCTGTGTAAATTTTCCAATTAAAACGAAAATAATTGTGATCAGTGATGAAGGTCAGCATATCATGTATATCCAGTATCTGCTAGGAATTAAAGCCCTTCTTGAGGAGTAGAGAGTTGACAAGCATTACAGCTTCAAACACGAGCACTGAAGGGCACCAGGATAAACCGAGAATAGTAACCCTTCCAGGGATCTATGTATGCACAAATCCAAGAATGTTATGGATTGCCAAATCCAAAGTCTAAATGAGCTGAATGCAAAGAAGAAAATCTCAATGTTTTGAGAAAATACAAGTGTGCTGAGGTTTTCTAAGTTTGACAAACATTTTTCACAACTACAGTGACATCTCACTTATAACTATGCACCTCTCATTTAAGTGACTTTCTCAGGTATGAAGTGTTTTTCACTGGTGCTGGCTGAAGCCTATAGAAGCTCTCAGTTCTACACTCCTACAAATGTTTCAGACTAATGTATTTTTCTCTCACTTTACTGTTGTGATTGTCAAGAAGATAAGAAAGCAGAGAGGATTATCATGCTAGACATAATATCTGTTTTTAGAAAGAGAATGGCTGCTGACTATATGTTTAGTTAAAACAAGTGGTAATGTCCAGACTATTATTGCATTCTGCTTAAGCAGTGGTTCTCAACCTTCCTAATGCCGCAACCCTTTAATACAGTTCCTCATGTTGTGGTAACCCCCAACCATAAAATTATTTTTGTTGCTACTTCATAACTGTAATTTTGCTACTGTTATGAATCATAATGTAAATATCTGATATGAAGGATGTATTTTCATTGTTACAAATGGGCTTTTGGCAAGTGCAAATGGGGTGTCAGGAAGATTTGGAAAGTACGATAAAAGTTCATTTGCAAATGTGCAAGTGTTCTTTCACAGAAATTATCATCGTAATTCTTTTATCTGGTTCAATGTCATGTTCCTCAAAGAAAGCAGATAAGGTAGGCAACATGTAGGTTTAATTTTCATCCAATCTTTTTGCCAAAGCTGAAGTTTCATTTGGAATGATCGGATCTTTTCAGACAAATCAAGACCTGTTGCATTTGGCAACAATGTCACAAGATGTCAACCAAGCAAGCTATTTTCTGCAGCTCACTTTTTTCTTAATGTTCTTCTCTACACGATCCATCATCATGGGATGGTTTGTTAATGAAAATAATATATAACAATAGCTTTAATAATACAAAAGATGATACAAGGCATAATTCAGTCAATACAGTTCATTAAAGTTTCTTATGATTTACCATTCTCTGTGTTATTTTTTTACATACCTGTTACTATCACAAGGGGGCAATATTCACATCAACCACAGCTGAATATAAAAAGACCAATCAGCATCCAGATTAAGTTCCTGTGGCACAAATATTATTTCTTTTGCAGTAGTTGATAATTTTACTACACAGTAAGACCCCATTTAACGTGGGGTGTGTGTTCCTAGATGACAAAGTGCTAAGCAAAACAGCGTTAAACAGAGTAAACACGGATAGGAGTAAACAGACATGAGTTAACAGAGTAAACACGGATAGGAGAACATGTAACCAAAAAATAAGCAAATTTTATTATAATTTTAAGTTATTTTTATGTAAATTTTTGCATAATAATATATGTTAAATAACACACAAAGATATGCACACAGAAATGTAAAGTTAATTTTTTGTGACGAAGGTCCTGGCTCTTCTGAAATCCTTGTTTGTTGTGATGAAGTTGTGTAGTTTCATTGATCGCTTTTTTTTCATTAAGCAAATGTCAGTAGCAGAAGATCGCATCCAAAATGCCTGGATCAAAATCTATATCCTCCTATCAAAATCTGGATCATTCGGTACAATTTAATCAACAATTTCGGTTATCATTACCAAACTTTTACTAAGGAAAACTGTAGAGAAATTTTTTGGGTTCTTCATCTTCAGAATCTCTATTTTCCAGTTCTACATGAATTCTTTGTTCTGCCAGTTCTTGAAGGTTGTCATTGGCAAGGCTCTTACCAGAAACCTGCAGTAACTCACCCAATATCCTGCTTGTCTACATCTCCTATATCGATTAGTTGACAATTTTGTCAACCTAACAATGCAGTGATAGGCTCTTCTCAATGAGAATTCTTGGATACCTCCAGCCATAACTTCTTCCACACTCTGTTCATGCATTTATTAGTTAATATTTGCCATGCAAAGTCGATATTTATTATGGCATCCATGATGTTATATTTTTTCCAAAATTGCACAAAACAAACATAGATTTAAGGTAAGTACAGCACTACGACGAATTGCCATCTTTTGCTGATTGGTTCGTGTTTGGGAATAATTGTATTATATACGAATCAATGAAATACCGTGTTAATTTGAATTGGCATAAATTTTGAGCATTTTTTTAGGCATCAAGCAGACTGCATTATATCGAATCAGCGTTAAGTAAGGCAGTGTTAAGCAGGGTCTTACTGTACACGATTTTACATTTACTCAGTACTTATAATTCACGAAGTGTTGTTTTATCTTCAATACTGCTGATTTCAACACACTAGCTGCTCGCTACACATGTGTAACTGGTCCGATTAAGTACATTATGACACCAACCCCATATTTGTATGGGGTGTGTGTGATGGGTTGGTGCGATGATGTTATCGTTCCAGGTACTCATATGTGGGCATATGTGCACTTGGGCGGACCCACCTGGAAACGATAGAGGAGCAGTATCTCGGTTCCTAAGACCATCGGAAATGTCTGTTTTCTGATAGTCTTAGGCAATCCCTGCGAAAAGATCATTCAACCCTCCAAAGGGATTGCGACCCACAGGTTGATCACAGGTTGATAACTGCTGCCCTAAAGCTATTACCAAGTATGTATTGACTAATAACTTTGGTATAAATTTTATCAGCCCACAATTATTTACATGCATATTTCTCAATTTTGACAAATTGACCTTCCCTGACATGTATTCTATCTATGTCAAAGTAACCTTTGGATGGCAAACGAAATTTCCAAATCTTCCAGTTTCTGCCCTATGGAGATTTTAACAAAGAAAAATACAGTACTGTACTTTGGCTTTGCAGGCCTACTTTTGCAGCAAAACTTAGATATGCACATTAATTTCTGGGTGACATAGGCATCAATGTTGCCATATTTAACTTTGTATGTATTTTGAATTTAAAACAATTAATGCTTTTAATTGTGGTAAACAATACTGAAAAGGTTACAGTTATATTTTTAACATCTTTCATTCTAGTTGCTCAATCTCTCTTTTGTACAACTCTCTCACTTATACGACTTTTATCATTGGTCTCTTTAGAGTGGTGTAACTGAAAGGTCACTGTAATTAATCAAACTGCTACAGAATTTTTCTTGGCAGTGTATGCCTGAGTAAGAATGGATTTCCTTTATTTTTTATTATACAAACATATAACTTTAAAAGTGATCTTGTACATTCAACCGTTCGTAAGTGAGAAGTCATCTTTCAAAAAGTTTGGAAGTATTTCTCTATATGTAATGAAAAACATCCTCCTTAAATTTTATTATATTTTGACCTTTACTGTCACAAAAAGACGGTACTGAATAGAAGCAGTTTAACTATAATCCATATATTTAATAATTAAGAACTGGAAAAAACAAGCATAATTCAAAATTCTTTAAGAATTAAATTATTTGAATCAAATTAATAAAACATAAAACTTACCATAACAGAAGCTTCTTTAACTGCATCTTCCAAGCCATGAATTCTTTGACCATTTAAACAAACACCATGGGACCAAAGAGCGCAATCTTCATGAATCCAAAATTCATTT
Organism: Centruroides vittatus; assembly: GCF_030686945.1. Lineage (NCBI taxonomy): Eukaryota > Metazoa > Arthropoda > Arachnida > Scorpiones > Buthidae > Centruroides > Centruroides vittatus. The sequence continues at coordinate 1,583,159 of NW_027122690.1, read as the reverse complement.
CCTTCGTGAAATGTTACTGGAACAGTTGTTGATGATGATGATTCTGGACTAACTACTTCACCTTCTGGTTTCTTAAGCTAATTTTATGTAATTTATAATTTAATATTTTATCCTAAACATTTTAAATTAAAAATAATTTTCTATTAAGAAATACCAAGTGATCCAGAAGTCCTTTGACATAACAGCCATTTGTGCTGCTATGTTGTGTCACTGCACACAATGTTGAAAGTACACATATCAGGACTATACTTCCAATATTCCCTTTCACTCATTGGATATGTGTACACTAGTCTATGCACTAGAATTCACACGTGTAAAGACTTATTAGATATGCAGTTCAAACACTTGTTGCAACACAAATGAAAAATTTGTCAGTATTACTGTTTTTAAGAAAAAATAAATATTGATTTTATGTTTGCCCATTCTTTGTAAGTTAAATCACTTTTGTCTCAGATAGTTTTTTTTATCCATTGTATTGTTTAACAGCAGAGAAAGTTATGATAACTACAATTAGTGTTGCTTTCTAAAATTAAAATAAAGCATTTTTATGTAAATAAATCTGAATTAATAATAAATATATGCATACATAAGCAAAACATAAAACTCTATACTAAATTAAAGAAAAAACAAAGTTCGCAGTTGCATAAAAAAAATAAATAAAATTTCACATTCTTGGCATGACAAATGACTGTTATGTTGAAGGACTTCTGGATCATCTGCTATAAAACTAAACATATGTACTAATAATAATTAATAATGAAACCCATATGTTAGGTATTTGTTATTCCAATAGATTTTATAACCTTGTAATTAACCTTTAAATGACAAAAATTAGTTTTAATAGATAGCAACTACAGGATTATATAAAATAATCAATTTAAAAAGATTGCATTGTTTATTAAATAAATTTTTAATCTTTTCTTTTCCATAAATAAAAATTTATTTACTTATTTGTATGAATTAAATTTATTAAAAAGATAAGCTATAAAAGCTATAAGTGAAATAAATTGATTATGATAAGCTTCTACATTCATGGAATACCGGTAAATGGTTCCTGTATGTGTGGTTTAAATTGATTATTTTTGCACCTTATACATCTTAACAAATAATTACCTGAAAAATTGTATTATAGTGTGTGTAGCATATTTGGAATATTTATAGAGATTTATTTTTAAAGATAAAATTTTGTTTTAATAGAAAAACAATGTCTTCAAACAGAAAATATTTCGCATTAAAAATCCTCAAGCAAACCATAAGCAAATATTGGAATTATCTCATATGCTACTCTTCATTTTTAGCATTTGAAAATATTACATACATGTAATGTAGAAGAGTACCAATGAGCAGCTTCCTTTCAGGAATACTGTGAGAGCTAATATTAAAATTATTGGAGGACACAATTCTACCAGCATATAGCAAACAAGTGCACATCTATACTCAAGATATGTTGATGAAGTGCTGATTGTCTGATGGAAAAAATCCAACTTCCAAGAATTCTTACAATGCATCAAAAATAACTCATTTGAACTTACTCCGCACCTAATAATCTTTTTAACAGGAGAATGGCATGGGACAATTTGCTGGATATTCTAATTGCTTTCAAAGATGGCCAGATCAGTACTAGCATATTTATAAAACTAAACTACTGGTACCTCTTCATTTCTATAGTATTACATGTCCCCCATCTTCAGATTAGTGGCCTATAAGGCACTCATCAAATGGACTCATATCCACTGCGTGAGCATGATAGACCAACAAAAAAAATTAGATCACAAATTATCTACAGCAAAAGAGCATGAATACCAAACTAAGATAACAAAATCAACAAATAAAATAATTACAGCAACACAAAGACATGAAAGGACCTCTGATGATTTTAGGATCATAAGCTGTAATACACATCTACGAATCCTCCATCAAGAAATTGCAATGGCCACAGGAAGGAAAATACACTTTAAAAGAAACCAGACTATTCATAGTCTTTTGAGAAATGATAAATAATGAATAGCCTGTGTTGAACAGAGAACTAATCAGAGTACTTGAGTACTTTGATGCCATTTCACACTACCTAAGAAACAAAATTAATTTGAATATCACAAACTCTTTATAGATTGGAGTTTCTGTACATACCACACCATTCAAATTTTTTTTGAATGTAAGATTTGATTTGTGCACATGCATCTGTTTATGTCATATAATTCATGTAATCAAAGTTTAAAAAAAATTTCAATATTCTACAAAAAGTATGTGCATTGAATAATTTTTGAATTTGAAATTTTGTTAGATATTTCACAAAAAGAATATGCAGTTGGAACTTATAATTCAGTTTGTTTTGAATTCATACTTTTATAAGAAAATCTGGATCTGAAGAAGATCCAAAGAGAGAGAGAGGATCAAAAACATTAGCATGTTTTCTACAAAAAGAACTTATTGGAGTTAAACAAGGGTGTGATATAAACAAAATTAATGAATACAAATATGCAATCAGTAAAAGGCAAACTATCATGGCTCTGGCAGCTTACACATTAGACCTGCAGATGGAAGTGAACACAAAAATAATAATATTTATTTACGACCCTAAAGAGACTAGGAGCCTGAAATATATAAGGTAACCCTTAGAGAAACTTAGTATTCTCTAAGTTTATAGATTGACATACAGTTATACAAAATTTTACCACAATGTAAGGGTCAACGTCATTGAAACTATGATAAATTATTGCAATTTTAGGTAGCATGTTCTGTGCATTTAATTATTCATCTTAAGTGTACATCAATGTAATTCAGTTGTTTCGTAATTCTAAACATTAAATACTGCACATAACACTTAATAGTTTAAACTTGTGTCTACACCTGATAATGAGAATTTTTTTCTTACTCAATATCATTGGCCTAATGCCTTAATATATATATATATATTAATGCTGATGGTATGATACCATGATTTCACAAGAGTGGGCAGCTTATCTGAACTGCAGACTAATGTGTATGTCTCCTGATCTAGTGGTACTAAACGAAGAATATTTCAGCTTATTTTGGATGATGATTTGAGTGAGACTGGAAGGACAAGTACACTCTTCACCTACAGTATAGCAAGTACTCACATCTATGTCTAAAATTTGTAGTATAGTATAAAATAATTCACAAACACACATATACTTTGACAAGAATATAATTTATCAGTACAAAAATATTGATAAGGATCTTATCTGTTCTCCATGGATCAATGCTATAGCAATATGCAATTAGAAAGTTCAAATAATTGATATAACATTGTGTTTCTAGACTCCTTAACACAAATGGCACCTGTGAAAATGTAAGTGCCTTCAAGCATGACAACTACAAATTATGTTTTTCCTTCTATTTAAATAACAACATATTTTAATCTACATTCTCATATTGAATGTGTGCTTAACTGTTGAAAGACAAATAGTAACAAAAAGTAACCTAATAATGAAAATAGAGAAATAGTAATCCACTTGAAGTCCTGAACAGAGTTTTAAAACAATGAAAGACCAATGGAAACAGTTTTTTTGTGCCAATAAAACTGGCATGTACTGTACTGTTGTATATTAGGAAATCAGAGTATCCTAGATGTTTCCATCACAAAAACATGAAGCCACTGGCATTTTAACATCACTCCAGTAAGTATACTTGGATGAATGGAGAGATTTTGACAAATTTCCCATTTGAATAATTTTGATCTTGGGAAATTAACATTTTGAATCATTCATGAATTCACTTGAAAAAATAGAATTTAATAATCAAACGATAACACAAGATTTATTATCAAGCTATTAAATGACTAATTAAATAGTTATTCATTTATTTATTTTATTTTATTTTAATTTACAATAGGAAATGTCACATAACAATTGATTTCCTCCTCACAGATAAAAAAACAGCTCATAACATTAAGATAAGAATATAATATCTACTCTAAAAATCATTTAATGTAGTACAGTAGAGTGTCATTTATCCGAATCAATTGGGGACTGGCGTTGTTCGGATAACTCATTTTTCGGATAACCAATTATGTACAAAAAAATATATTAACCTATCCCATGTTGAAATTTTTCTCTGTTGCGTGTCACTTTGCATTGAATTTTCGTCGATTTTAAGCCTAACGAAAATTTTTATAATAATAATCAAGGCTATTGTATCGTTAAAAATTATTTCTTTATTTTGTACAAACAAAATAAATATATTGAAAAATATAAAACCAAAAAAATTTATACTTTAGAAGTTAATCTAGTATCAAAAACGTTCAATTCAGCACGACACATCCGACTGGAAAGCTTACGGTTAACCAGTGTTTGGGTTGATCAGCTTTCGGATAAACAACACTCTAGTGTAAATATTTCTTTATTCTAATATTTTTTGTCCTCTTCAATGATCTTCTTCAGGAAAAGTAACATATTACAAAGAATAAATACCTAACAATTTTTTTACCTAGTATGTTATTTTTTCTGAAGAATATTAATAAAGATGACTAAAAAAATATTAGAATAAAGAATTATTATTGCATTAAATGGCTTTTAGAGTGGATATTTGTATAATTGCAGTTCAGAAAAGAATAATTACTTAAGATAAAATGTACTAAAAAACACAAACTAAGCAAAAGATACAATTGGATAAAAGATGTAAGATAAAAAAAACAATAAAGATAAAAATTTTAAAATTTTAAAGCATGCATTTGCATACATGTTTGAAGCAAATACAATCGTCATGTAATAAAATATTCAACAGAGCTCATATTATGAGAGATGCAGTAAAAATAGGATTGCAAAGAGATTATTAAGTTAAAATATCATGTATAAATACATGTCTAGCAATATGTGTTTCGCTATGGAGCTCTGAGCATAGCCATTCAAAATGGACATAACCATTAAAATATTTATAAAATAATAAACAATTGAAATATTTCATATATTAACTAAGGAAGGGAAGGTCCAATCTGAATCTAGCTACATTAGAGTTAGAGGTATAAGAAATATGAGAGAATTTAATTAAAGTCAGAAATATTTTATCAAGTTCCTTAGATATTTTATCCAAGTGAGATATATAAATATTATAAAATTCAAGCTAAAGACACATTTTTTTTTTTTTTTTAAACTCTTTCCGCCCTGCGGGCACTAAGAGGGCCTCTTTTAGTAGGCCCATTATGGGTTCGGCCAGGCCCACAATGGGGCGACCGGGTGGTGAGGGACGGGGCCCGACATATCCGAACGGACCTCCCCCCGAAAAATTCCTGGGGATTTTTCGACCCGTTCGGATTCGATCCCGGGTCCCCCAGAGCAGTAGGCTGCCACCTTAACCGCTCGGCCATCCGGCCGCTTAGCTAAAGACACATTTAGAATCCAAAGACTTTTACTGTTAGACAAAAGCTTAGATCTCATCCTCCTGCAGAGTCATGCTAATATAATTAAACTTTGCTAATTGCTAAAGAATACAATTTATAAAAACCAACCACTAGACTAGGGCTTCAAGATTCATCTAGACTATAGAATCTCAATCAAGAAAGTATCAAGACTAAAATCTTATCAAGAAAGTAGCTGACAACAAACTTCTCTTCATGAAATGTATCAAAAAGTTCATCATAGTTAATGTTTGACCATGGAGAAAAGGCATGGTGGACCATCTCAACCATAACCATCAAAAGATGTTGGAAACAAATTCATTTCAAAATCCTAACATGAGACTTTTATATCTTATCCAATAACCGTAATAGTTCAAGAAAAAATTGATGTAGATGATGATAATGAGAAAATGTTTCAGGGATTTAACCGAGATGATGTAGATAGTGCCAGCATTGCTCTCCAAGATCCACAACAGGGGTGGCCAACAAGTCGATCGCGATCGACCGGTCGATCGCCAAGCCAATTTTGGTCGATCGGTAGCGATGTCTTGACTTAATGTATTATATTTGTAACCGAACGCAACTGTATGCATGCAGTTATGACTCGACTCATAAGCAGTGAGTGCACTTCGTACTGAAACAGTGTATAAACATAGTATGTATTTCACACTTCCCCTCCCCACTTAGACTATGCCTATGACAACAAGTCGATCGCGACACATTTTTACGATAAAAAGTAGATCTTATGTGCACAAAAGTTGGCCACCCCTGATCCACAACATAAAAGAATGAATACATATTGATGATGAATGTCCAATTTATGAACATCTTTCCAAAACACTATCACAGCAAATGTCTTAAATCTTCAAACTTTTGATATACAAGAAGTCTTCAATATATTATATACTGTATTTATGTTCACAAAAAACATGACTTATAATGAAATGATATATATTGGATATCAATTTCCCATTGAATTTATGTTTTACATGAGATATACAACAGCTTAGAGCTCATACATTCCAGACAAACAAAAACTTCAAATTTACATGTAAGTGTATAAGCATATAAACAAGAAATATTTATTTTATTGTATACTGAACTGTAATATAACATAATTTAAATATAACTGATAAATAATTCTGAAATTTTTTTTTAATTATTAATAATAAAACAAAAAAATAAAATATGTAAAAATATATTTGATGTATTTCAACTTTACCATCTCCAATTAATCAACAATATGCATTCAAGACAAAACACTGTAAATGGAGCCTTTATATCTTTATATCTTTTGCTTAAGAATGTATGAAAAAATTTCAATGCTGTTTTTATTTTCTAAATACAGTAGAGCATCGATTATCCGACCCCCGATCAACCGTCACTTCGGTTAACTGACTACGTTCTAGTTGGCAAATTCAAATGTCCGCTAGTGATGTGGCACTACAATATTTGGCTATGTCTTGGCTACTTTAATATTATTTTTGTTAAATTTTTGCGTGTTTAAGCTGGCAACCTGGCTCGACCATGAAAGGGAGGCGAGTATTTAAACCAGGCTTAATCGTGCGAGATTTAGCAGCAGAAAACGAGTGTCAGCTGTGAAGCAAAAGAAAATTTTGGACTTCTTTTTCTAATGTATAGGCCTATTTTATGTAAAATATGTAACCCCACCCCAATATATATATATATATATATATATATATATTTGTTTTATATTTTTCAATATACAGTACAGTACTGTATTTATTTTGTGCAAAATAAAGAAATAATTTTTAATGATACAATACCGACGATTATTATTTTAAAAAAAATTTTGTTAGGCTTATCATCGATGAAAATTCAAGGCAAAGTAGGTTAATAGCTATATACTAATATACTAATTACATGGGATATACTAATAATGCATTTTTTCATACTTTTCGGTTATCTGTTTTTCAGTTATCCAACCAACCCCAGTCCCCAATTGAGTCGGATAATCAATGCTCTACTGTAATAAAAGCCTATTAAAGTTTGATAAGGTACAGTTCAGAAAGTTTTTATCTTTTGATATTTTTAGTTAAAATAATGAAAGAAAAAATTTCTTATAAAACATCTTTGAATCTCTTCACAGATATAATAAACATTTACATAGTAATATAATCACTTACTATGTAGTCCCAATTTTCATATTTAAACCTTCTTACATCACTGCACAGATTTGGATGAAACTGTGCATTATGTTATTCAAGCATACACTTTACAATCTTTACATATGGGCTACATTTCATCAAAATCGCTATAACAACAGCAGTTTTCAAGGTGAAGTATGTATTGGCCATTATTTTTTCAATGATTTAACAGCAAATGCAGTAATGTATCACTAGTTGCTATTTACATCAAAAATATCAAATGACTTAAATGGGGAAAACTGTTATAATGAGGGGCATTAAAAAATTTGTGTCTTGCAAAGTGGGCAGTGGTCACAAAATGTTTGGGAACCTATGCCCTGAAAGATTTCCTATAGTTTCTATATGAGTTAAACTAGAAGGATGAGAAGCTTATTGTTTTAAAAAAATTAGCACTGCTATTTTAACTATTTTAGTTTTATTATATGACCAGGAAGCAGATGCAGTCAAATCTGTCATCATTTATTCTAATTTATTTTATCCATTCAGTGTGTTGTTGCCAAAATGATACAGTGGTGGTTTATGGGTATTGAATGTGGGACTACTGAGTAACAACACTATAACACTATACAAACTATATTTATTTATTCATTTATATTGTATTTATATAATATTTTTTAAAAATTTAATTAAAATAAATTAATTCAAGATTTGAAATTTTTGTCCTTTCATATTAATGTTTACAGGTTACAAAGTATTCTGCACCTCTGCTTTGACCCAATAGCACTCTTGCCATATGACCACAGTGCAGTACAGTGCCATTAAGCATTTTCATTGCATCAATATTCACCCTCTGCATCTCAAGGCTGAGATACAAAGGCCAAATGTGTGAAACTGTTCTCTGAGTGGTAAGTAATAGTGTACTGTTTAACAGTGCAGTTGCAGGAAGATGCTTGGCATATAGCTATCCTATTAGAATCATTTTTATTTTGTATAATGTTTTGATTGGCACTAGTTTTCATTTAATAATAATTTTAATCATATATAGTTATTTATAGAATTACTGTTTACAACGTACATTGTTGAATTATTGTGTAATAAAAATTGAGACATTATTTTGCGATGCTTCAGTTCCACAATGCTTATCATGAGCCATTTGTAATTCTGTCAAGAACAGCATAACTATTGTAATTTTCATTGAAATAATAAGAATGCTCGTTTATTTTTTGCTATAGATATAATAGTAGCTAAAACATATATAATCTTATCAGCTGCTTTAACTACAAATGCTGAGCTATAAAGTCAATCTCATGTTGAGTTTCTATTGTTTCATTATATTCATTGAATTCTGTAGGTAATCAAAACAAAAAGTTTACTTGTGTAGACATGGAAATGCTAAACCTTTCAAAATAGTGAGTATTTTTACTTATTTAGAATTATAAATGTTATCCCTCATGTTTATAGTAAATAAATGTTTAATATTGAGATTGAAGTTTCTTATGATACATAAAAGCAATAATAAACATGGCCAGCTCATAGTTTTATTAAGTCTACTACTACTCATCAATGAATCTTTTGTTTTGATCACTTGGTATATAAATGGTCACCAAAAAAGAATGTCCTGATTTAAAAAAAATTTAAACTCAGTAAACATTCAACATATTGAAGTGATTCAACAAGTACTGAAATGTGGCAAAAAACTAAATTTTGGGTTATGAGGGACAACATCTGCACTGCATACCTTGAGATGTGCAGTAGAGTTGTGCACATTAGTCTAAGACATCATCCATCCACTAAATTACAATGTGGACCTTGCAACAGAAAGCAATTTATTTTATGGTACATGAAATTGAAATCAGTTGTAGCAGTTTGACATAAGTGATAACAGTTACACTTGGACAAACTGCACCAGATTGTAAAATTGTTAATCATTGATTGCAACAGTTCAAAGAAACAGGAATTTCTAGGCTGACCAAAAACTATAGAAAATGTTGAACACATTACACTATTTTGAGTAAGGTACCCAAAGAAATTAATTTCTTGTTGGAGTTTGAAATTGAAGATTCAAAAACTACAATTCAAAATATCTTTCACAAGTGTTTAAACTTTCATGTTCAAACCAGATGACCAGCATATACATTATGAATTTGCCACTTTAATGCTGAACAAGCTGATGATAATGAAACTTTTCTATGCCAGGTTTTATTCACAGATGAGTCAACTTTCTGTATGAATGGGTACATAAACAGGCATAATTGTAGAAAATGGAAATCAGAGCAACTGAATGAAACTCACTATTACATTTATGGTTCTTCAAAAGTAAATGTTAAGTACAGACCCTGTTTCATGATTCAGCATAGACATTCTTTTTTGTGAAGACCACTATTACTGGAGATAATTACATGGACATGCTCCCACTTTACATTTTTCCATAAATTAAAGACTTGGTGCCAAAACAATCCAGATCTTTTACATACAAGATAATGCACCTCTACATTTTAGCCTGTCTATGTATGGCACCTTGAATAAGAGGTTTCCAAATTCTTGAATTGGAAAAAAGAGGATCAATCCTCTGACCTCTCAAAAGTCCAGATCTTTGGACTTTTAATTTGTAGAGATACATGAAGAATATTGTTTATGCTGAAAAAATTCAGAATTTCTGGCACTTAAGAATGAGAATTTGCAGTAGCCATTACTTTGGTAACTCTAGACATCGATAAGTTAACAGGTGAAACCCCTTCTTGGAATAATGTTTTTAAATGCATAAAACAAAATTAGAAAAGAAACAAGTTAATAGAAATACATTTATTAAAATAAAAAAAATATATGATATAGTAATATATGTGCTTCTTTCTTAACACAATAATTAACAATTTCACACAATAATACAAAATTAAGATAAGTTGATTTTTACCCTTCCAAGTCCAAGAATCTCTGAAAACTTTTTATGGACCCCTGGTTAAGAACCAATGCTCTAAAGTCTAATTTACATGAAGAATGAGCAACTAACATCATCTCTCATGCAAACCATGTTGTTGGTGGCTTACACAAGGCAAACATGGGCAGATTCAAATTTCTCTGTCCATTACTTTACGGTAATAGCAAAAGTTTCCAAACATGCAATTTGAAAGTATCTTACATACAGGGATTGAACAAAATAATATGAATACCCCATTTTGCACAGTCCCATTGAACTCTTCCTGAAACAGTTGTAATCACAGGCACTACTCTTTTTATTAACTTACTCTGTTTGTCTGTTCAGATAAAGTGACTCAATTTTCATCCCCTTTCCAATTTCCAATTGAGTTGAAACTTTGCATACATGTCTATTTTCAACGACAATACTTTTTTTTAGAGTTTGCAAACAATTTTAGCAATTAGCAAAAAATTTAATTCATAAAATTATAACAGATTACACTATACATAGAGCAAGCCATTGCTTCTTTTCAGTTGTACTGTCTACATAAAATCTTGTAACTCAATTTTTCACTCACTTCCCAATTAAATGCTAAAACAAAAATAATTTTGATAATTTAGTATTACATATATAAAACTGAGAAGTTGATCATTATGACTCCTAAGTAAAAAGTAATCTCCTGTCAAATTTATGATATGTAAAATGTACTCCAACTGAAGAAAGGTTTAGTGGCCTGAAATGCATTTTGGACAATAAAATACATATGTAAACATTTCAAACCCCAATATTATTAATCAAAGCTAATCAATTGCCATTTATTAATAGTAGTGAAAAAATAGCCCAATTCATTATGTGATTGTTTGGCTTAGACCAGTGATTCCCAAAGTGTGCGCCGCGGCTCCCCGGGGCGCCGAGATGCCGTCATAAGGGCGCCGCGAAATATTCAATTAAACAATTCGGCAATTTTCTTGGAATTTCCAATTCTCGAAATTTTGCGCCAACAATCGTGTATGCTGACAAAATTCCAAGAATTTAGCAACTTTCGAGTCTTTCATTGTTTTCTTTCTCCACCCATGCTTTAGTGGTTTAGTCACTAAAGCTTGGGTGTGGAGCTAGACGCTAAGCGTGGGTAACGCAGTACCAAGTTGGATTTCTGTTCATTCGTTGTCACCATCTTAGTGTTTGCATTAGTTTTTGTTTGTTGGACTAACGACTAACTTAACAGTATGGTGGTTAAGTTAATTTTCAAAAGTTATTTTTCTGATCACCCTAAAAATGGACAAATTCTTATTAAACTCGAATAATAAAGATAGTGCTGAATCTAGAGAGGATGTTCCAGAAACAAGTGGCAAGGGTTTCGAGAGGCGAAAACGTCGTGACAGTTATTTGGATTTTGGCTTTACATCAATAAACGAAAATGATAAGGAGAGACCACAGTGTGTGTTGTGTATGAAAGTTTTGGCACCAGAATGTATGCTTCCAAGTAAGTTAAAACGACATTTAGAAACCAACCATTCTAACTTTGTTGGTAGACCTCGCGACTTTTTTACCAAAAAGTTAATTGAATTAAAACAACAAAAAAGCAGCATTTTTAAACATATGTCAATACCAAATAATGCTTTGCTAGCATCATACAAAGTTGCATATAGAGTTGCTAAGTGTAAAAAGTCCCATACCATCGCAGAGCAACTCATTCTACCGGCTGCTGTAGATTTAGTAAACATTATGATTGGCGAGACGGCGGGAAAACTGCTTTCAAAAGTCCCTTTGTCTAACAATACCATTAGTCGCAGAATTCAGCACATGGGGAGGATCTTAATATACAATTAATTGAAAAATTAAAAAAAAGTGAATTTGGATTACAACTCGATGAGGCCACAGATAATAATAAGGACGCACACTTGATTTGTTACGTACGGTTCTTAGATGGTAATTCAATCGTTGAGGACCTTCTCTTTTGTAAAAGTATTACTGGAAGTACTGTACAAAGGCTTACGATTTGTTCGAGATTCTGAATATATTTATGGTTGAAAATAATTTAGAATGGACAAAGTGCGTTGGTGTTTGTACTGACGGTGGTCGTTCAATGTCCGGCTCTTATGGAGGATTGCAGGCGCTTATTCGAAACAAAGCTCCAGATTCAGTTTGGACCCATTGCATCATTCACAGAGAAGCACTGGCATCAAAGTATATGAGTCCTCCACTAAATATAGTTTTAGAACGTGTAGTAAATATAGTAAACTATATAAAAATTCGGCCACTGAAAGCAAGATTTTTTTAAAAAATGTGTGAAGATATGGGAGCCGAATACACATCTTTGTTGTACTACTGCCACTCACGATGGCTCTCTCGCGGAGGTGTATTGTCTCGTACGTTCCAATTACGGCAAGAAATATACGCTTTCCTTGAAGAAGAAAAACATGAGTATGCCAAACACTTTGTGGAAACAGACTTTTTGATTAAACTCGCATATCTATGTGATATTTTTGAAAAGTTAAATTCGTTGAATATCTCCTTACAAGGACGCAATATGCACATTTTAAAGCAAACAGAAAAGATTTCAGCTTTCAGAAAAAAATTACAGCTATGGAAAATAAAAATTAATAAAGAGTGTATCAGTGATTGTTTTCCCTTGTTGCACCAGTTTGTAACCTCCAATGAAATTAATTTGTCTTGCAATATAAAATCCATTTTTGTTGATCTTATAAATCAGAAAGCTTATCAAAGTTGATCAGAGCTTATAAAAAAGTTCGAAAAATACTTTGAAGCAGATATTGATAAATTTACATGGATTCAAAACCCATTTAGAGCCAAGACTCCATCTGAATTTACTTCTTTAGAAGAAGAATCTTTTATTGACTTGTCTTGCGATAATACTTTAAAGTTAAAATTTGGTAGCATGGAACTTTCTGATTTTTGGATATCAGTAAAAGAGGAATATCCACTGCTTAGTGGTAAAGCTCTACGAATATTAATTCCGTTTGCAACATCCTATTTGTGCGAAGCTGGGTTTTCGGCAGTCGCAGTAATAAAAAGTAAATATCGCTCGAAAATTAACGTTGAACAAGAAATGAGGGTCGCCATATCCAATTTTATTCCGAGATTTGAGAAGTTGTGTAGTGAACATCGAGCCCATCCATCCCATTAATAATTTTAATAATGTTAATCAACAATAAACGTTCAATAAATTGTTTGTGAATTCAAAATTCGTGTTTAATTTATTTTTCAACTAACCTAACCACATGGTGGTTGTCCAGTCTCAATATAGATATTACCGAAACAGTTGAAATTAGATATTTTATATTATCCCAAGGAAAATAGTAAGTATCTGTTTTTAATTTTTCGCTGTTAATTGGATAATCGCTTTTGAAAAGGAAAGTTTTCCAATTTTTCAAGTAAGTCAAAAATTTAGGGCGTATAGATGAAGAAAGTCAAAAAATTTAGGGCGTAGATGTATTAAGGGCGCCAATATTATTAATCAAAGCTAATCAATTGCCATTTATTAATAGTAGTGAAAAAATAGCCCAATTCATTATGTGATTGTTTGGCTTAGACAATACAATAAATGGACAAAAACATTCTAGTGATTAGACTCAATTCTGTCTCAGATATAATAAGTCTATTAAATCAATTTCTTTGATTCATTGCAACATGATCACATGTATATAGACATGCATTACTAGAGAGAGAAGCATAATCATTTAAACAAAGTGAAATTAAGCATTTTAGCTGTGAGCAACAGACTGTTTACACTTCGTGTAAATCAGGCTTTACAGTAAAAATCAACATGAATTCCATTTCCTTTCCAAGTTTTTTTAAATGGTTTTCTGTCATGTGGCACTAAGAGGACCTTTTTTTAACCTTCTGTCATACACATCTGATCAATTTTAATATGCCATGCACTTTTTGAATTGTCATTTCCAAAAATTGTAGCCATGCCTACTTTTCAATAGCTTCATTTTTACTATAATTAAACCAGTACTGGAAAGATAAACTATTAAAAAACAAAAACCGTAATGTTTCCAGCAATAAAAAACTATTTAATAAAAACGTTTTCGACTGTTTTAAACAGCCATCATCAGTTACAACGAACTTAAACAAAAAAGAATGCAGAAAAAATAGAACACAAGCAATACAAATATTTAAATGCTGAAACATCTAGAAAAGTTGGAAATATACAAAGCCCACGTTAACACGGGTTGCATTAACCATAGGGATGCAGATGCTTTATCCACGGCATGGAAGTCGTTTTACCGAAATGCATAACGTTTCTTTTCTTGTAATAGAAATATTTTTGCGGAAGTATTTTTGTTATTTGTTTTTATTTTTATTCTTACTACGATATTTAGCGCATGCGCAGTTTTGTTAGTTTCTAATATACGACGGCATTTTTACTTTGGAATTATTTTTGAATTTTAAATATTTGTATTGCTTGTGTTCTATTTTTTCTGCATTCTTTTTTGTTTAAGTTCGTTGTAACTGATGATGGCTGTTTAAAACAGTCGAAAACGTTTTTATTAAATAGTTTTTTATTGCTGGAAACATTACGGTTTTTGTTTTTTAATAGTTCATTTTTACTTTCCTGGCTCTTATAACAGTGGAAAAGTATGGCAATCCAGCAAAAAATGCCCCCCCCCCATTTTTAATTTTTGGACTTAGGACACTTTGAAACATTGAGAAATGCAAAAAAATTCAGGAGTAATTTCTGCACATGTGGATGTTAGTATGTGTGAAGGGCATAATTTTGTTCATTTGGTTTGAAGTTTAATAGCTCCTGTACTTTTTGTCAAAAATTTCTGAAATTTTGCAGGGAAGTTTGTTTATTGAGGAATTGATGCTATTAAATTTTGGTGGTTAAAGGTCAAAGGGGTGTGGAGATAATGGAGGCCATGTGTATCTCCAGTAGGGTTGGACTTAATGACAATTTTACTCATTAGCATTTACAATTTTTTATAAAACCCATCTCTACCCTCAAAATTAAGCTTTTTGCCATTTTATAATAGTTAAAAATATAAAAAGGTTTTTAATAAAATATGATAACAGATGGCACTACTAAAATTTTAAATGTTGCAGGAAGTCGAGCAACTTGTTGCTGGTTTATTCTCATTCTTGATGGTGACTTTAATTCTTATGATTTGAAAAGCATTCAAGGTATATATCAATCTCACTTCTATATCATTTTAATATATTGCATCTCCTCCTAATATATACCGAAAATTTAAAATATCATCTGATTTTATTTTTTTGGTAAGTACAGTGAATTCAAAAAATACTTAGATTAACTACTTTTTAGAATTAAAATTCTGTAAAACAATTTTATCACTTAGAAATTAGTATCATATTACAAGCAATACAAGCCAATAAAAAATGAAAAAATGGATAAATTTAAATTTTCAATGTTCTATTTTGGAACATTTTGTAACTGTCATTCCAAAAGTATGTAAACTTGAAGATGGCCTATAGAATAGGTTGAAAATGTTAATTTTCTGAGATTGTTTATTTTGATACAAACTAAGGTGTTTTGTGAGAATTGTGTATTAATTGAAATAGATAATACTGAATGCAAAACACAAAAAAAGGAAAAGGATGCAATGATTGCAATGTTTTTCATTACACGTGGATTTAATGTACAATTAATTAACATTGGCTTAGTTAAATGTTCTCCAGCTGCATTAGAACACAAAAGTTATCCTGTCTTTTGATGCCTTAAAACCAGAAACGGAAGTCTCATCTTTTGCAATATACGTTCTGTCAGGCATTTTTTTTCCAATACAAAGCAAATTCATCAACGTTATAGACTTGTTCTGCTGTATAATTGCCTTCCTCTATAACTATGGAAAAATGTTCAGGAAATCTTTGACCCTTTGTGATAACAGTTAACCTGTTCCGCATTGTTCCCAAATATTTTTGTAGTGACTTCATTTGACTTGCCCTGGCAACTCCGAATATATTCATCTCTGCATCAGAACGTTTTTGATACTAATGTCACTGTGTGTCATAATTTTTATATTAAAACGAACTTTTGAAATATAATTTTTTTTTGTTTTTATATTTTTCAATATATTTATTTTGTTTGTGCAAGATAAAAAAATAATTTTTAATTATACGCTAGCCACGATTATTGTTTAAAAAAGAATTTTTGTTAGGCTTAACATCAACAAAAATTTGACATGGCAGCCACATGCAACGGAGAAAAACTTCACCATGGAATAGGTTAAAATTCAGAGACATGTTTGAACTTGCATAAATTGGTCCGATAATGTATGTCCTCTATAACGTGATTTCCTACAACACGGAATGTATCCCCGCGTTGTACAGGAGTCTACTGTATTGTTTTATTTTGTGAGAAAAAAGCAATGATATATGTTTATTTTATCAATTTGACCTTTCTGAAGTAAAAGATGTGTAATTTTTATTTGCTGAAATTTAAATTCATATTAAAAATTTACAAAGTGTACCTTGTTTCTAAAACTTTTCCAACTATTTATGATTAAAATTTGTATCTCATTTCAACATAACCAACACACACTACTTGTGTTCCTCAAACACATTACAATGCTACAAAACACACATTTACCTAACAACCAATAAATCTAAATAAAATGAAATAAATGAAAGTATGATTAAGTTATTCACCAATACAAAAGAAATTAATTCAAAACAAAATAAGCAAATATGATGCAAGTATACACAAAAGTTATCAGACATTTCATCACTTGTTAGTGAAAACAATTAGCAAGCAAAAAATAAGCAAATAGAATAAAATAATAGTTTTTAAGTAATTAAATTGCAATCAACCAAGAATGACCTGCAATGCAGAGATAAAGTTCCCTAATCTGTGTAACCCCAAATAAACAAAGATACAATATGAACCAAACCAAAAAACAGAGACTGAAACCAGTAATCCAAATGGTTTTTAGGTTTCAGGTTAACAACTACAAGTAGTTATATAAGATATCATAAAACCAATAGCAATTTACAACTTGAACCAAAACTTTTACAATATATATATTTGAGCAGCTTGAAGTTTAGATACATGATCAAATTTTAAAAATTTTACATTGTCATATTATAATACTGTATAATATTATAATACTCGCATATAAAATGAGGTTTTTATTCATTTTTCACTGCTTCAAAAATGTCCTATATGTGCAAGCGAAAAAATTTTTGTGTTTTTGCAATAATTTTTGTGAACTGTGTATTCGCATTTTTTACCAGATGCCCATTCTCTAGTGTCTAAAAAAAATTATTTTATCTAGGTCATTTCAATTATTCTTGTGTATTGTCAGGGGTAAAGACGAATAGCAATAGGAAAAGTAAAGTTTTTAAATTGAATTCCAAATTGAAATTCCAAAATCACATGGGAGCCCAATATGAGTTTTAATCCATTCTCACGTGAAAACATGATTACAGTAGAGACTCGTAAATCGGAACCCCGGTAATCAGAATCGCCGGTAATCAGCACGATTTTCAGTCGAACTGTGTCGTGCTGAATCGAACGTTTTTGATACTAAATTTACTTCTAAAGTATAATTTTCATGTTTTTATATTCTTCAATATATTTATTTTGTTTGTACAAAATAAAGAAATAATTTTTAACGATACGATAGCCTCGATTATTATTATAAAAATTTTTGTTAGGCTTAAAATCAACAAAAATTCAACACAAAGCGACACGCAACGGAGAAAAATTTGAACATTGGACAGGTTAATATATTTTTTCATACATAATCCGTAATCGGAACAAATCCCTAATCTGAACAACCCCAGTCCCCAATTGATTCCGATTTTCGGTTCACTACTGTATTTGGAATCAGAATTTGGAGACTCATAAATGTGGATTTGACTGTTGGGAAAAAATGTTTCCGATAGTCCAGCTTTACATAAACAAATTGTTGTTGTTGATTTTACAAGATTTTTTCCTTAAAGTTTAAAATGCCAGTAATTCTTGCAGACAATGTGTACATTTACGTGTATTTGATATTTTATTTGTGATTAAACGAAATAAAATTAGAATTGTATTAATAAATCTAATTTTCTTTATTTTGATCTTTAAAGTCACGCCTCGTCCTATATGTGAGATTGTCTTATACGTGAGTAAATATGGTAATATTAACATACTAGTGAGTGCAAGATAGATTAAAACTTATTTTTAACAGTTTTATAATAATAATAATTTAATTAATTAATTTTAACCTTAATTATTAATTTTATAATATGATTACCTGCTTTGATTTTTTGGACATTGATGTTTTTATAAATTCTTCAACAAGTTCAGATCGTTTCCTCTTTGATCGAACCTTTCGATTTAACACTGCATTTTTACTAGTAACAGCAGCATCTTTCTGCACATTTTTCACATTATCTGCTGGTGCTAAACAGTTTGAAGGCATGGTTAAATTATGTTCCTCTTTGAAATAATATGGACCAAATAAATCTCCTAAATTGCGATAGTGACTACCTTTTTGACATAATGCACAAACCCACGTTTTATCTTTTGTGAATGCATCATAAAGTGGAGATAATGTACTAGTATGTCCTACACCCAACTTTTTATGTAAGTTATTTCCTGTATGAAAATCCCTCTTTTGTTTTTGATACTTTACATATTTTTCTTCTTCTTTAGGTGCTACATTTACAACAGTTATGGAAAGGGGTTTGTCTCTGGTCCCGACAACATGAACATGAGGTCCACTAAATCCTTTATTTTTCTTCTTTTGATCCGTTTCTTTTGTATCAACAACTTCACCCTTTTTTCGTTTCTTTTTATCTGACTTATCGCTTTGAGATTTAGGTTTATTCTTACTTCCAAATGGACGACCTCGTTTTTTCTTTGGAGGACTATCAGAACTTCGAGAACGAGATGGAGTACGATCATCATTTGCTGTATCTGAAGATTCCTTTATTGTAAACTTTTCTTTGGAAGTATTTTTGGATTTTTTATTTAATTTTGATTCATCAGATGGTGTATTTTCACTTAAAGGGATAATTAATGATTCAGATGTTGCTTTTAATGGAACAGAAGTATTTACAATACTAGATTCTTTTGACATGCTTTCATCAGATCTTTCATCAGATGGAGAAGGTCCAACATATAAATCTGGATGTTTCCAGCTTTCTTTTTTTCCCTCTTTTCCCAAGAAATTACTAATTCCAAAATCTCCAAATTTTTGTGTTGTTAATGGTATTTTATTATCATGTATTTTATTTGTACAGTTTTCAGAACTCTCTTTCTCATCACTACTATCACTGTCATTTTTTTCATTCCCATCATTAGATACTTCTGTATTTAAATTTTCAGATAATTCTATAGTTTTATGAATATTTTTGATATCTTTCCTTATCCATATTAAATTACACTGTGTACTTGTTCGTTGAGAAGAAAGTCCTGCTAAAGAATTTTGCTTGGAAAAAACTAAAGTACTTTCCTCTGATAAATGTTCCTTTTCTTCTATATCATGACTATCATCACAAGATTCATTATTATTCCATTTTGGTGATGCAGAGTTCAGGGTATTTTGTAAATAACTGTCATTATCCCCACAATTAGAAGCAGGTCCATTTGAAACAGATATTTCTTGTATAACTAAATTTCTTTTATTAGATAAAATAGTTTTACTTTTTAATGGTTTTTCAACAACAGTCTCTTGTGGTGAATTACAAAAATCTGAATCATCATCATCATTGCTTATTTTTTTATTCTTGAATGAAGTAATTGCTGTAGGCTTGATTTCATTTGTAGAACAATCTTCTCCTACTGAAAATTTTTTATTCCAATTTATGCAGTTTTCTTTTGAATCGGAAATTGCAATTTTCTTCTGAATTAATTTATCTTTTGAATCTTGCACAGAATTTGTTGTTGTTTCATCAATATCAATTTCCTGTTCTCCATTTATGATTTTATCTTTTGAAACAGAATTGAGTTTTTCACTATTTACTTCTGCACTAGATGTATGCTTAACTTCTCCATTTTGTTGATTAACAATTATAGTTTCAGTACAGGATGAAGTTCTAGAGTCATTACTAGTAGAACTATTTGATACAGAATCAGGAGCAGATGAATATGTGGGCGTTGCAGGTGTTGACATACGTGCACTTGATGGAGTACAAAGTCGATTTTGATCTAAGTTATAGTAAGTTGGATATGGTGATCCTGGATTACTTCCAGCTAATTGTTCAACTGAAGAGAAATAACACCTAGTTGTCTGAGGGTTATTGTGTGAATTTGGTACTTCATAATTAACTCTTGTCATTGGAGATTCATTTGTATCAGTTTCTAACATAACCATTTTTTGCAATGACTGTAAAGGATCAGATCCAGACTGATTTATAGACTGACAATTACTACTTGATGGAGAAGCAACCTTTACTTGTGACGTTTGATGTGAAGTAGCAGATGTTGAAGCATGATGAGGAGAAGGAGTTGTTGGAGGTGGAGAAAAAGGCTGATTATGTCCTGGTGATCTTGCATGATTTGGAAGAGGAGATGGTGTAGCACGTGGAGAATGAAGCAAACTTGGGCTTGGTATTTGAGTTTGAGACCAGGAATGAGGAGATTGATTAGGGGAGGTTCCAACAGGCAAAGACCGATAATGATGATGAGTTGGTACAAGAGATGAAGTTGCTGTACTGCTAACAACTCCATGTGGAGGTGAACGCAAAGATGGAGGAGGCATATGTGGAGAATTAACAAGCATTGTTGGACGTGGAGAAGACTGACTAAAATTCTGTATTAAATCACTATTTCCACTATCTACCCAAGCTGTTTTTACTTGCTGTACATTACGATTCCCATTGCTGAACATGTTACGGCGATTGCTGTATATATCTTGAGTTTGAGTCCCAAAATGTGCTTGTGGTGCTGAAGCATATGGTCCCAACTGATGACCAGTGCCATATACCATACCTGAGTGCATCTGATGATTCCCGTGACTGTTATATTGATGAGTATGAGCTTGCGGAGATATTGGATGAGGGCGATATGGAGACGAAGGCTGATAGGATGGATAACTATTAGAATGGCAATGAGAGTTCTGCAAAATTACAAAGTATTTTAAGATTTACAAATTGAAAATATTTATTAATGACATAATATTTTATTTACCATTTGGTTTTCATATTGTCGTTCAGAATAATTTATTCCTGCTCCAATTAAACCTATTATAAAAAATTAAGAAATTAAAAGTTGAGTTTATTAAGGATTAATGAATATGCTAACTAATAATAATCCATAAACTTCAATGTAAATAATTAAAATTCACAAATACATAATTAATTTAATCTGACTAACTAACTTCAATGATCAAGTATGTCACATTAATATCGTTATTCTATTTGTCTTTTTCCATAAAGCAGACACCATAAATACTTTTTCAGCAATCAAACATTTTTTGGCTTAAGAAACCTTCTTCAGGTTTAGCTGTTGAAATTGAATAGAGATTATATTTCAGCAATAGAAAGTAGTTATGGTGTCTGCTTTACGGTGATTCATCTCAGATCCAACTTGAACATTTAGTTATTGCTATTTATGCTTTACTAGAGAATTAATAAAAAATTATAACATTAATATAATACAATTTTAATTACTGAATGTGGTTTAGTAACTTTATTAATCAAATTATATAATCAAAAATATATTATAATCAAATAATTTTGGCACTATAAACCTATTTTCCAGTGTCGGTAATATATACACTGCACAAATTTTTATGGGCTCCTGAGTCCTGCTTCAGATGAACACAATTACACAAAAATAAAAATTTGAATGCCCGTTAAAAAATAAACAAAATCCAATGTTCATTAAAAATCAAACCAATTTAAAAAATGGAACACATTGGAGTGCTTTCTTTAACGGTATGAACAAGCTTGGTCAAGCCGATCTGATAGCACGCTCCACAAAAGCAAATCAAATATTAATTTTGTTTAAAATAAATTTTATAAATTCTTGGAATCAAGTAGTAGTTGGCATGTGTGTGGATATGCACAATAAATGGACTGAATGGAACATAACATTTAGGTAACAAAACTTGAAGTCATTGCACATGCACATGGACATCTGACAGACAAACGCCCTAACATAAGCACTTTACACTATAGTGAAGCATGTTAAAAACAGAATAAAACACCATCTGTCAGTATGGGCATGCACAAGAGGTTCTACAACAACTAACAAACAACAGCTCAGCTCAGGTTTGTACAGGGCCTGCCAGGATGCACATAGGAACAGTTTCTCTTTCTGATTGATACATGTGCAGAGAGCCTTAATTGTCATATATCAGCAATGTGCACTTGTAGTCTCTTCTCCACTGATCTTTTTGTGCAGCTTATATATATATATATATGGTCCCTATATCTCCTGAGATCCCTATCAAATTTCCTGTCTTTCAGAGGCACACAGTAAATGCCCAGAAACTTATGGGGGCTAGGGAGTCCTTCACATTTCTAAGTAGTGAAAAAGTGGGACATCTCCTATAAGTAATACTTATGTCCTTTTTCCAGTTATCATACTAAATACTGACCTTAGGAGGGGGTGAAGGTCACTATGCAATGTTCCTCTCTAACCTGGCAATCATTACATAGCCCATTTAGCCCTTTCCGGTGGTTTGAGGAGGTCAAGAGCAAACTTAGCAGCTATCCTATGCATCAATGCTCTGTTATATCCCTGGGTTATGGCCAGACTTTCCATCTGTGCCAACTTATCATCACCTAACAGTGGGGAGAAAAAGTGGATATATGCATGTCTAATGAGAACTCTATAAGCCACAATTTTATATGGGTAGGAATCACATGACCCAGCTGGGATGTAGCATGGAACAAAAGTTGGTTTACAAAAAACTGAAGTCACAATATCCACCCCCTGTGCATGGATATTGATATCCAAGAAATGCACTTCATCCTTCCTTGGTCCCACTCTAGTAACAACCCATAGGGGTTGCAATTGATAGAATAAGTAATGCCCTTAAATCAGAGACCTCCTTCCATAAAATGAGGATATCATCCACATATCTCCTATATAACAAAATGTTGGAGTGGAATGCTGAGAGGACATTTTCTTCTAACTGACAAATCACTATCTCCAGAAATTGGGCTACTCATAGGGATCCCACATTCCTGGAGGAATACTTTTACTGTTGAACTATAAGATGGCAAATCAGATGTGCCAGTTCTAGTATCTGTAGGTGGAGAGCGTCATCACTAACAAACCGAAACAACCAGTCGCAAACAGCAGAGAAACAAGGGGGAAGTTCAATAGATGGGTAAAGGGATTTAAAGTCTAAAACTGTTAGGTAGCCTGGAGGGCCAACATTCTGTAATTGCTGGATACATAAACAAACTTCACAAAGGTTTGTTTATGTGTAGTACATATATATACACACACACATGCCGAGGTTGAGCAATGGACAGCTGAGTGCTACAAGTGGGAGTTTATAGAACAAGGATGATAAAAGTATCCCCAGTTGGCACTGTAACTGAGAATGGTTATATCATATTTAAATGTCTGAAAGAGGAAATCGGACTGGAGGCTCTGGAGAGAGTAACTGGCAACAGATCCACATGGTAAGCAGGAGTTGCAAATTCAAGTCCTGCTCTGGGCAGATTATTTTCTTCCAGAATATTCTAAATTATTTAATAAATATTAATTTAATTATAATTATTACATTTAATAAGAGATGGTGCCTAATGCCTTTCTTTAATGACAAATTATGTAGTAATTAGGTAAATCTAATTGTAAAAAAGTAGCTTAATGTAATCCGGTGGTTGTTTGACTTTACAAATTTATCAGGCTTCGTAAGGTTTGTTTATGAACAATAAATCCACGAGCAGCTAAATAAAATTTGTTTTATGTCCAACAAAATTCTGTTAACTGTAGTCTGATTTACTTACCCCATTTAATGTTATCAGTTGGTTACTGTTATTAGTTTTGACAAGTCCCAAAATGATTACATGAAGCAAATTCTACTGTAATACCATTAGCAAAAAACTAACAATTTTACTTCAAGTAAGTCATGAAAATACAGACTTTATATTACAAACCTGCATACACAATACAATACATATAGCTTATATAAAATTTATAAATTTTTAAAACAAACAAAAATAAATTGTTTCAGATCATAAGTTCTCTTTTTCTAGATCACTTCTATTATAGATACACCACATTTACTTGTGTATAAGACAAGGTTTTTATTCATTTTTCACTGCTTCAAAAACTTAGGTTATCCTATAACTTAGGAGCAAAAGATTCTTCGCATTTTTGTAATAATTTTTGTGAACCATGTATTCGCAGTTTTTTACCAGATGCTCACCCTCTAGTGTTTAAAAACAAAACTATTCTTCTGATAAATATCACTGAGATCAGCGTTAAAGTAAAATTTTCTTTTATGCTGCTTATTTTACTTTAACGCTGATCTCAGTGATATTTATCAGAAGAATAAACAACTTTAGCGTGAGTTTACATTTATTTTTTCAACAAAACTATTTTATCTAGGTCATTTGAATCATTCTTGTGTATTCTCAGGAGTAAAGATGGATAGCAATAGGAAAATGTGTTTTAGTCCATTCCATGTAAAAACAGATGATTATTCAGAAATCAGAATTTGAAGAAACTCATAAGTGTGGATTCGACAGAGTGAATTTGACTGTTTAGAATTGGCAAAAAAGTTTCCCAATTGTCTAGCTTTACATGAACAAATTACATTGTCAATTTTACACAATTTTTTGTTAAAGTTTAAAATGCCAGTAATTTTTGCAGGACAATGTGTGCATTTTATAATATTTCATTTGTGATTAAACAAAATAAAATTAGAATTGTATTAATAAATGTAATTTTCTTTAGTTTGTACTTTAAATTCACACCTCATCCTATATGTGAGATTATCTTATATGCAAGTAAATACGGTTTTTAATAATTTAGTATTTATTTGAAATTTTACCCTGGAAACTACAAAAATATATTTTTAAACCAAAACATAATTTTCTTATTAAAAAAATATGACATTACTATGTTATGATTATACATATTCAGTTTTAAAATAAATCATTCTTTTAATATTTAAAAATAATAAACTTCATGCAAATAACTGATGACTCAAATCAATCAAGTAATCAAAACTTCTGCTAAAATTATGTATTTATTAGTACTATAATTTCCTGAAAATAAATCCACAGATTATCTGCACTAAAAATGTCAATTTGAAAACAGGTTATCTATCAACTTTAAATTGCAATTATATACTCACTCAGCATTTCTTTTGTCTAAAAACTTACAAAGACTATCATTAAAAATCCTTTATGTACTGCACATATTCATATGTATCACAATTTTCTGGAAACCATCAAAGAAACATATGCCTCACTTTTAATATTCACCCAATTTGTTACATCAATCACATTTTACTTGATATTGTTAAACATTACTACTTAAACTATATGTGAAAATTGATAAATTTTCAGTAATTCCCTTTTCTATATAATGACTTTCAGAGAATCATTTGAAATCGGAGTGTCAATTTTACAGTGAAACACATTAATTCTTTGTAGTAAATAAAAACTAAGTAATCAACTCTGAAACTTGCATCATTGAATAGATATTGCAGACCCCATGTGCAACTTTCATAGTAAAATCAACAATGATGACATTAACAATCAATTACTTTATTTACTGCTTATTTAATTAAACTTACATCTGTTAGTGTAACCATTCCTGAAACAGCAACATTGGCCATGCCTCCATTTCAAACTCATCTTCAAACATCAAATATACCACAGATATTACCCACATTAAAATCTTGTTTTTATTTAATTTTGGTCAAACTTATTTTAGCATTTATTATTACTATATATTTTATTCAACCCAACAAAAGATGAACTTTTTCCTGGTTATTTTTGATGAATCATAATTGAGTCAGTCTTGTTAATGATTAAGACACAACTCAACAATTACAATGTAAACTGTAAACTCTTGCTCTTTCGTTGCTATGAAATAAATTTTGAATATTAAAATAATTAAATACATTTAAATACTATCTCTCACTTTGCTGTATACATCAAGACCTCCCGTAATGTATTATTATTATTATTATTATTATTTAGTATTATTCTGGAGACTGTGCTTGCAACCTCCAGCATTTGTTTCACACTGCATAGAACTTATTTTATTCTTTATGGCAAAAATTCAAAGCTGGTAATTCTAAATGATTACAAATTTTCCTCAATGTTATAACAAATCAATGTCAAGTGAGGACTTATGATGTTTTCTTGTGTAAACACAACAACATTACTTTCTGCCATTTTGCTAATGAAATCAAAACTAAAAATGATGTCATCACTAGTTTGTTTTATTTGTTTCACTTTTTAAAATCTGTAGTGTAGATATCCATTTATCCATTTCATAGTCATCCATTAAAGTAACATCTATATAAAATTTAAATTATTATTAAAGACTAATCACTTTATCAAAGAATTCACTTTTTCAAGAAACCAGAAATAGAAAGTTTAATATTTTCAGAATGTTCATCATTCCATCTTCAGACTACTGTCATTTATAATGAATATTTGAATTTAAGTGTTTCAAAACAGTTATTTCATACAAGTAATAAAATTATGAACATCAAAAATGTTAATCTTTCTTTTATTTTCTGGCTTCTTAAAAAAGTGTGTGTTTAGATACAGTGATAAGTAGAAAATATGGAACCATCATGTTTCCAGAATTACCATTCAATAAGTCTAAACTTACAAGACAGTAGTAAAATAGACTTTTGAGTAACACTTTTTAAAACAATAATTTAAATGAAAGAAATAAAATTTCAGTATCTTATTGGAACGTTTGACTATTACAATTACAATCCATCATATTTTTACCATATAAGAAAGCTCATCTTTCACTGAACAGATATAATTATTGATAATATTTTTAATACTTAGCATCATTTAGGCAGTTCCATTTCACATAACTATAGTCTGTTTTCTCTGTTTCACTTAATTTATAATTACATCTACAAATGAACTGTTAATGGAAATAAGATGTTGAGACAATACCTTCCAAACTGCATATGGATTAACTGTCATTTTCCAACATATTTGGAGGAGTGGAATATACAGTGGTAGCAAAGGTTTTATATTTGTTCTAACAATTTTCTGTAGAATATACACTGATATGGATTATACACAAGAAATTATGGTACTTTTTTCATATAATTAAATTTAGATTTTTCAATAAATACAGTAGTCCCTTGTTATATTACATGTCAGGAGACAGATCAAACAAGTAATATATCAATTAATTAATTATTATGCCTTCGTGTCCTTTTTAACTCTATTTAATATTTATTTTTGTATACTAGTACTTTCTATATATTAACAGGACTTATTATACTGGAAATTATGGATGCAGATATTTAGTCTTACAGATCAAAAATAATGTTCTTTATTTAGTTCACCTGATCACATACATTTTAAACATGTGTTTCGGACTTGTTCGTCCCTCCTCAGCAGGCCTTTAAATGACACTTTAATTTCTGTATTTCCGATCTTCGCTACATTTCCACTTAAACTCACAATCCACAGCAACCATACAATTTTACACATTCTTCTTTTTGTTTATTCCTTTCTACTTAATTTCCAATACTTAAATTTTAAATAAAGTAATATATCAGATGGCATAATATAACCAATGTGGAATGATCTATCCACCTGATTTTGTCTATTTTAGATCTCCATGCAGACTTGCTTTTTTGTGGGTTGTTTTATGCAATGTTGATAGTTTCAAGATCAACGATTGGAACAGTTCTTTGCCAGTAAAAATTCAATGGCAACTAATTTTTTAAAAAAATTATTGGCTAAAGCACTTTTATATTCGACAGAAATGCAATATATCCAAATGACTGATCTAACAATGAACTACTGTAATTACATATTCACATTATTTGCATTAACCCTTTCCCGGCCAGGGTACCGATCTATCGTTACCCTAATTGTTTCGCAAAACGGCCAGGGTACCGATTCATCGTTACCCTGTTAAAAATCAATTTTTATAAAATTTATCGACAACAGATGTCAGCACTTGATGGTATCGTCTTGTTTATCGTCTGTTTTACATATTTTTGTCCAGGTGGTGTTCTCTCGATTAAAAAAACTTTTAATTATCGATAGTTTTTCCTTAATTTTTCATTTTCTGATTATTTTTTATTTTATTTTTAGCATATTTATGCAATAATATTACAATAATAAGTTCATTAATGCTATAATAAATTTATTCAGCTATAATATGTTAATGCATCATAAATATTCAAGTTATGACCTTCAGTTCTGATATTTTATATATTTTTTTAATTTTTAATTTTTAATTATTTTTTAAATTTAAAATATCCAAAAATGTTACATCTATTGCTACTGGTAATCATATGTTTATTACGAAAATAAATAATCTTGTTTGATATAAAATGAATAAAGTATATTAGTTCATTATATTAGTTGAAAGCAGAATAAAGTTCAAATTTTAAACAAATGTTTGATATAATGTGCGATAATTTCACAACGAATAAACATACATGCATAAATGTTATATCAAATTGTACAGAACAATATTCTACGTCGTATTGGCTCAGTGACAATAAGAATGGAGTAAGCAGGCAATGTTAATTTTGACAAATAGTAACAAATTTTCAAGTCTGAATGTCAGTTATCATATATTATTATTTTTTTCTCATAAATGTTTCAAACAAACTTTATTGAAATATGTCGTATTTAAAACTAACTATATTGATAAATATATGTAATTTTTTTCATATGAATAAAATAATAATTTAATTTTTAGTGAATTTTTAAAATAATATTGCCTGATTCACCTATTTTGACCTTGGCCGTTTTACAAAATAAGGGGGCGTGGCAAACGGCAGGCTAAGGGTTAACCATTTCTATTGTCAGACCTAGATATAATTCAACTAAATCAACAGATTTCACATTAGAAAACCTCATAGTTGTAAATGAAAGCAAGCAATTATTTATTGTGACATCGTCACAATGCTGGGCTACAATTTTTAATCATATTTTTAATTTATTTAATTTAAAATATATGCTCTTCACCTCAAATTAGTATTGGCTTCCCCTGTACATTGTACTTTTCCTTTAACAATAGAGTTGTGCCAATAATCTATCTAACACCTTTCAAAGAAAAATTTTTGAACTGAAATAACACTACTTCTGGTTTGGATTGTAAGTTCATATATAGTTAATTGGATACTCCTGCCCTAAGGTTTCCATATCTGGTCTCTTCTTTCATCTATCTAACTCCATTCTTGAGATTAAGGAAAGACAACAGGTGAATAACAGTAGGGATTTATAGGCTGACGATTTTTTAAAATTGCAGCCCAACAAATACATCAAGGCAATTAAACTTTTATATAAATTACTTGAAAATTTATCTACATAAACAGTCACTGTATTTTAATTTTGTTTTAAAAAATATAACAATTCATAATTCAAACATAACACTAAATTAAAAAAATTATTAAGAAAATTGTATAACTGATTGCATAATATTGATTTCAATTGGAAGATTAAATAAAGGACAACTGCAATCTGATACTTAATTCACCTATAAAAAATAACTTCATGTTAGTTTCTCTTCCAGAAATGTAACAAAAAATTAACTATAATAACCAATATGTAAAAGAGCATAACTTTAGTAATAAAATCTGTAGAGAAAATTCTAGTTAGACTTCCCATTCTCTAGCAAGACTAATCTATAACTTCAAGTAGACTACGTCAGAATTTGCTCTCTCTAGAGGGTACTATAGTAACTCTATCAAGACTTATCTACTATTTGTGTACACTGGAGTGTATTTTTGATGTAGAGAACTCTCAAGTCTGAAACAGTAATGACACCTTTTTCCAAACATGGGTCAAAATTAATTTGAGAATCTATTAACTCCAAATCACGAGTCAAATATTTAACTTGAGTAATTAAAACAAAGCGCTTACAAACAGAAACTGCAACTGTAAATATTCAAAATTCACAGAAAAAAAACCACCCTTTGTATGCAACAACAGGTAAATTATGAACATTTCAATCATTGTTTCATGTATTTTATCTATAAAGACCAACCACTGCCGAATTATCGGGCTAGCAAATGGCTATAGTAATATTAATAATTTAAAATAATTTGGTACTAGAGTTAGGCGTTAGGCGCCATCTCTTGCTAAATTTAATAATTAGAATTTTGATTAAATAATTTAAATAAATTTAGGCCTAACTGGAAGAAAAGAATCGGCCCGAAGCGGGACTCGAACCTGCAACTTCTGCTATCCGTGCAGACATGTTACCAGTTACGCTACCCGGACCTTCGGTCCGACCTCCCCTTCCAGTTGATATAAGATTACCGTATGTATTTTATCTGAAAATGGCCTTTAAAAATACTGAAAACATTTGTAATTAAACTGTTTTGATGCAAACAAAAAATTTTTGAACTTTTGAATGCTTACAAATTTTTGTAATTAAAATTTTAAATTTATATGACAAAAATAACAATGGACACTATATAAGTGTACAGATAATAATAATGTGATTAAAACAAAAATAAATACTTAATTTAATGGGAAATCTTCTGCTGTTTATTTGGAGATATTTTTCTATCTGAAGTTCATAATTACTGGCTTTTAAGACTTTTCATGACAGCTTTAGGACCTTGCTTACATACAAAAAATTTTGAAATATATCAAACAATTCTTTATATATAAATCATTATAACCTATACTTCTAACCATTCAATGTTGGTATCTTGAAATCATCATGCAGTTCAGGTTTGCTATTACTAGTCTAGATGTAGAGTTAATATAACATGAACATGCTGCATACAAGATGACTGGCTACTACAGATACTATTGTATTAATAAATAAAAAAAAAGATTAAGAAAATGTCCTTAAAATGTCATCTGCACTATCACTACTTGCTTTTCTTTTATTTCCTTAACTCAGTGTTTATTTGACACCTTAATTTGAAGCATATTTTTGAGTAATTTCTGCTTAAGAAATGTTAAAAAGTTTTTAGCCCTCTCATGATACTCTTTTAACAAAACATTCCACAATTCCAGGAATATTTCACACTGTTGAATCAACAGCAGATTAATATCCTCTCTGTTCCACGTGTGATATTTGCCTTTGATATTCTAGTACATATCAAATGAAACTACCTAGAGTGCAAAAATCTATTTGAACAAACAGCTAGAAAAGTCTAGACCTGCACTCTAGTGTCATTTATACTGTGATTCTAACTAGACAGCAACCATCCTAGTGAGAACTAAGAAAGTCTTACTAATGTTCATACTATGTAGAGAGCTCTAATCAAAGCAATCTAGCTGAAAAATCTACAGTGTACACATAACTTAAAAAAAGTAACTTTCAATAACTTGTGATGTATCACTGATGTATATTTTTTCTTTTAAAAATACTTAGTTTTAAGACCATGAAAAGACCACATCCCAAAAGCAATTTCTCAAATATGCATACCATTTAAATTTCATCTATTATTTTTTAGTTAAGTCAATTTTCCAATAATATACATAAAAATTAATAATTAATTGTATTTACATTTACAGCAAATTTTTGGATAATACTAACCTTAATTCAATGTGATGTAAATAAATATATGAAATTATAAACTACAGAGCTAGAAATAATCAAGTCAATTACATTTTTGTAATTTGTATCTGAAGATACCCTCATTAAATATCCCAGAAAATGTTTCCTAATAAAATAATAAATGATGTATGATCAACCTACAAATTTTCTCTTGTAATCATGTTTTAATAGTTAATAAAGCAAACAGTCTGATAATATAATGTATGTACTGAATATCTTCTTATTAAAAACAATTCAAACTTAATTATTAAACATAATAAGTAAAATATTTATATATGTATATAATGTGTTACAACTGTACTATTTACAAAATTTGTAAAAATACCAATATATAAACAAATATAAACACCTATTAACCCAATTTTTGATTAGGACCAAATGATTTGCCAAATTATTTCTTATTACAATATAGATACTATTTAATAATTATTCAGTAATTTTTCCTAGAGAAGTGTTACCATCTCTAGATAAATTTAATAATTGTAAATAAATTAATATTTAATTAACATGATAACACCCCAGGATATCTTCAAATTCAAATTTAATATTTAATTTTTAATTTAGAAAGATGTGGAAGAAAAGAATTGGCCTGGAGCAGAACTCACATCCATAAAATTCCAAAAAAACAGTAGCCATACTGTAGCCCAATATACTACTGTGATCAAAAAGTATTTAAAATGCTTCATTTAAACTGCACACATGCAAGAGGGCACGGTTTTTTTTTTCATTGTTAGGTATGACTTACATTAACATCTCACAGCAATCTGTATGTTATTGTCTGTTCTCATTTGCAAACAAATGCTTGTTTCATGTGTAAAGAATTTTTGCACCAGCAATTTTCCAAAATATTGAGTGTAATTGAACAAAAAACATGAATTAAATTTTGTTTTTTGCAACAGAATTATTGCTACAAAAATAATGGAAATGCTGCAAAAAGCCTTTGGCAATGATAGTCTATCAAAAACGAGTTTTTGAGTGGTACTATATGTTCAAGGAAGGCAGAGAAGACAAATCATGCTCTGGTAGACCATCCACTTCAACTGATGAACAACATATTTCTAGTCAGAGATATGGTGCTTAATTATCATAGTTTAACATTTAGGGACATTATTCAAGATGTTCCAGTATCATTTGGATCTTGTTGAGCAATTTTAAAAGATCATTTGGGCTTGCAGCACATTGCTTCTAGACTTGTCCGAAAAATGTTGAATTTTTTCCAAAAATATCATGTTCGAGCTGCCGAAGAAATGCTTTTTCAAGGGGAATCATTCTTAACACACATCATCACTGGTGACAAAATATGGATCTGTGCTTTTGACACCAAAACAGCTCAACAACCAAGTAAATGGAGCTTGAAAGATGAAGCAAAAAGATGACAATATCAAAGTCAGTAAAAAAATCAAGGTCTTGTTGATTTTTTCTTTGATTGTTGAGGTGCTGTGCATTACGAATTCCTTCCGACTGACCAAACTGTCAACAAAGAATATTTGTGTGAAGTAATTTGTAGAAACCAACCTAATT
The DNA here is from genome assembly GCF_030686945.1 of Centruroides vittatus. Classification (NCBI taxonomy): domain Eukaryota; kingdom Metazoa; phylum Arthropoda; class Arachnida; order Scorpiones; family Buthidae; genus Centruroides; species Centruroides vittatus. The sequence goes on along the minus strand of NW_027122690.1, from coordinate 1,549,620 downwards.
TGTGGTGAGAAAACCACAATACTGCACTTGCTCACAATGCTTTTGTTGTTTGTGCATTTTTAAATGAAAATTCAACAGATACAGATCCACAAGCTCTGTATTTATCTGATATAGCACCATATGACTTTTTCCTGTTTCTTCAGTAAAAATTTCAACTTGGTGGTCACAATTTGAGTCTATTGATGCCATAAAACACATTTTGCTGCAAGACTTGAAGGAGTCTCATGAAAATGACTTTAAAGTGTGTTTTGAGGATTGGAAAAAATGCTGGTATAAGCATATTACAATGAGAGGGGATTATTTAGATTTGATAAATAAATTCAAATCTTGTGTTTTATTCAACCATTCCAATACTTTTTGATTACAGAGGTAATATAATATATATGACAGAGTAAGCAAAAATTTATCAAAAATTATTGTAGTTTCAAAAGCTAGATTATATTTTGATTAAAATTAACTAATACTAACATAATCAAACAAAATTTATTAATTAAATTTTTTCAAAAATTTGAAATATGTCTTGTTATATGAAATTCTGAACTTCCAAAGTTAATTACACTTCATGCCAAAGTAGTTAAAATGTGACATACTCACTGTCTTACAGCATTAAAAACAACTTTTATTGAAAATTACAAGTATTACAATTTTCAATAAAAGTTGTTTTTAACACAATAAGACAGTGAGTACATTACATCATTCTAAACTTCTATTGTGCATAACAATAAATTACAAATACACACATAAGATCATTTGAATAACAAAAACTTGCTTTTCTGATATGTTTTATTCAATAAATAATTTAAATAAGACAATTTACTTAAAATTTCTATCTTAATTTTCATATTTATTCAGCTAACATATCAAAAATAGAATTTAGAAAACCTAATTATTACAAAAACACTAAAGTATACAGTGATACCTCATATTTCAAACAACGCTTCTACATTTAAACTGCACACAGTGAAAAAAAATGCACTCACTGCATAAACACCATCTGTTGTGCATCCAAGTTGCCTCTCACTGTGAAAACATCTCTTGCATTACACTTGTGTTCTGTGTTTTTTTAACTTAACTTTTGGTGTGTTTGGTTACCTTAACTATTGATCATGTAATTCAGAAAGTGTGAAAGTAGCAAAGCCTAAGAGGTAGGTTATAGTATCAATGACTGAAGTGAAAAGAAACTTATTGTAAAACACAAAAGTGGTACAGTCAAGATCATTTCAAAGTTGGCATAGCCTGTTTTTTGAACTTTTGAGTTTATCATCATCTTATCAATACTTAAAATTAAATTAACCCTAATTTTACTTTTAAGACTTAATTTTTCATTAAATCCATCAAAAACTTTTGAAGAAAATATTATATATGTTTTACAATTGTAAATTTGTGTTGTATGGCAAAACCATTTCAAAGTTGACATTAAATACAACATTCAGAAAGAGTCAAATCAGAACTTTGTTGGACCATCTTTGGCCTGAATTACACGAAGAAGGCAACTTCGCATAGCGTTAATTAATTTACAAATGATGTCCTGCCCAATTTCTGACCAAACCTTAATAATTCTTCTTTGTACAATGATAAAGATTTTCTATGGCCAAGAGGAATACAGCAGTCTAATTTGTCCCACAGATGTTCTATTAAATTTAAGTCTGGTCACTGCAGTGGTCATTCAAAAACTTTGATATCATTTTCATTAAAATATTTTCTGAGAAACAATGCTGTATATTTGGGATCATTGTGTTGCTGAAAGACAAATTTATTTTCAATTTCCATTTTCCTTACTGATGCTATTAAATTGTCTTTAAGTATCTGTTTGTAATCTACTACTTTCATGCGATCGTGAATTTGAACAATATTGCCCACTTCAAACCCAAACCATTATGTAAGGTGAGTGTTTTATTTTTCCCACAGTTTTACTTTTATCGAATGCTTGATTTTTCTTTCTCCAAACAAATTTCCGTCTTTTAGCATCCTGCAACTCTTGTTTTAACTCGAAACTCGAAACAACATGCTTCCAAAATCATTGGTTTTCTATGAGCCACTCTTCCATGGAAATTTTTTTATTTATTCTTCTTTTAATAGTTGAAACACTGGCTTCAAGTGTAAGCTCTTTTATTTCTTTAGCTGTTAAAAAAAATTTTTTGGCAATCTCACGGAAAATCATGGCATTTTCTCTTGATGTTGTGGCCTTAGGGCAGTGTCCCTGTGGTAAATTTCTCACTGTATTGTTATTTAAATATTTGACCACTATTTTTCTGACTCCTTCTTGTGATATTTAATGCTTTTTTGCAATAATAGGAGAACTGCATTTTTTCTGCTCATGTACTGTACAATCTGCACTCTTTCTTCAAGATTCAATTCTCTCTTCTTTAACATACTTTCTTATTGACACTAAAAAACTATTTAATTGACAACTCTGGAATTAAATTTTGTGTTATAACCAATTTGAAATTAATTTCTTACTGTATTTACAATGTTTTCTTTGTTGTCAACTTTCAATTTATACAATATTTTACTTGTTGCTCTTCAATTCTTTATTGGTGAAACAAACTAATCAGTTATCTATTGTATGCCAATTAACAGCTATTACAATACGCATAGTAGTTAACCAATCAAAAATGCATTTTTTTTCCCTTAAAATGTTAAAAGGAAACAATTTTTTCAGTTGTCAACTTTGAAATGATCTTGACTGTACATGTATGACAAATCTGACAGTCATGTTGCTGAAATTGATGGTGAAATTAATGCTGAAATTGATGGTGTACACCATTCTTAAAAACATGGAAGCAATAAAAGCAGCAAATGTGGCTGAAGGGGTGAAATTGCAGCTCTGAATGAGGCAGTGGACCTTATCAGAACTGTGGATCATGCCCATAGGGATAAGAAAAAGGGTCAAATAAACCCTTTGTGAGACATAGCCCTCCAAAATCAGCTTATCTGGAATTTTGAAGATCCTGAAAATGGAATAAAATGTAGAAGTAAAAAAATCCAAAACTATTTCTCAAAACAATGCTAAAAATCAACTGTTTTCCATTTTACTGTAGAGATGAATAAAAATTGATAAAACATGAGAAATACTGCACCGACTACTTCCAGGGTGTGAACGGAGTCACATTGCATGCTTCACTAAGCCAATCGCATGTTTATAGGGTGATTTCAAGAGCTATATCTTGCTGTCAGTTCCTTTGACTTCTTTTACTCCTACAGGCATAGTCTACAGCTCTGATAAGGTCCCAACTGCCTTATTCACAGCTGCAATTTTATCACCTTAAAAAATGAGACATCATGCCTCACTAAGGTATAGTAATTGCAATTTTCATTTTATTACACAGTATTTACATATTTGATTTATTGTTTTTGTTTTAATTTATTCTTTAGGGCAAATATTTAATTGTGTTAATTTTACCTAAAATTATGTATATTTACTGCTTCAGTTTATCACATATTGGAATTTATAAACATTGTTTAAGGTCTGGGAATGGATTAATTCACTTTCCATTATTTCTAATGGGGAAAATTGATTTGGACTTCAAACAATTCAAAGTTCAAATAGCCTCCTGAAACAAATTAAATTTGAAGTATGAGGCACCACTGTAATTATTATAATTTTATTTATTCTGATAAGTAGATTTATATCTATATACATTTTAAAAAAAATAATTATAATTCTAATTACAAAATATAAAACATACTTATATATATATATATATATATATATATATATATAGAAACAGTTAAAAGAAAGCATTAAATTTAGAAATTACTCTAATATATAAATTATGTATATATTAATTTCATTCTTAATTTTTTTAAATTTGAAGTAATTTGTTTATAATATTTTTATAATATTTAAAACAAATTATTATTATATTAAATCACACTTGAGATTTTATTACTTCTATATGTTAAATTTCAAAGTAATATTTAATAAATATTATTAAATATATTCAATAAATTGTAGCATCTTAATTTTTGTGTAAAAAATTTAAAGATTATATTTGGTAGAAATTTAAATAAACTATTAGAAGAAAATGGAATACCTAAATAATAGTATTCTGTGACAATTTCTACAGATCCATGAATCCAAAATCATTTATCCAATCAGTTGACGTGCTTCCTTTCCTGAAAACAATTACCTTTGTTTTACTTAGCTTTACATTTTAAATGATGATCTTCACAAATACTTAATGTCAATTATATTGAATTTACATTTAAATAACGATCTTTTAGTTGTAACCAATATATGATGATGAAATACAGATCATTTGTTATTTGTAATATTTTTTTAAATTCTAACAGATTATGATGATTTTAAAAAGTAATGATAAATACTGTTTTAATAATTATGTTTTTAATAATGAATTAATGATATAAATAAATATTAATACTTTTATCATTAGACAATCATCTAAAAATATCAGTGATCAAATGAAAAGAAAAATTGTGAGAAGCAGTGACAGAAATTTAGTGATACCACAAAACCAATGTCATCTGACTGGCTCATCACATGTCACCAACTCCCCAATTCAATATTAGCTCATTATTGTTATTAAAATTAAATACTATAATAACTGGAAGTGTCTCATGTTATACAAAGAACTTAGAAAAGGAAAAATTTCATAGTAAAAAGTTACATAAAGAAGAAACATTACTAAAAATTAAGGCAATAGTTTATTTGAAAAACCTTTAACCATTTGTGCCTACAAACATTTTAACAAGCAGCAATCTATGAAGTCTATATAATAAAAAAAATTATTTGAGGAAAAGCTTCCAAGATAATTAGACATGCTTAGAAATAAATCTAACAAATTATTATTTAGAGACTGAATTATCTTTACTTTTTCATACAGCAATGAGGAGAAAAAAATTAATTTCAGCCTTGTAAAGGGTTATCCCTGATCTTATTTATTTATTTAGAATTTCAAATGCTATCTCTACATCCTTTATAAATAAATGTTCAAGTGTTTCTTACACAGCAGGACAGTAACAAGCATAGTTTGCTCAGGTTGCCAAACTTGCATTGTTTCTTACAAGTCATCTTTTCATTTGATCACTTGGCATAACTGAAATGAAAACAAATATAATTCTAGTAAAAAAAATCATCATAAATCCATAAAGATATAACAAAGCTATTTCAATTTTTTTTTGATATTTTAAGTAATTGGTTGAAAAACAGCATTATATTAAACATTATTCATTTATATATAGTTTACTTTTGGATAAATTATGACAATATTCTCATTCTTCTCTTACATTCTGTATAAATATTTTCATATTGCCTCAATGTTTTGAGATATTAAATACCTGTATATTTCAACTTCAGAAGCAAATATTTTTACTTATTAGTTTATTTCTATTATACTTAGATATTTGAGTTAGGTTTACCAGGAATTTCTTTTTCTAGTGATATTAAATTTTAATAAATGTGAGCATTTAATGTAGTTTAATAAAAATACAATTATACTATCAATAGATGTAAAAAGTATGATTTCTTAACTCAGAACAAACATATCAAATTAAAAAACTGTTCATAAAAATATTCATTTGTTCTCTGCTCATATAACACTGTATCCAATTGAATCAGTTTTGAAGTATTTTGAGAGCAATATTTTGACTATTTGGTGATGTTTCTTATTTTAATTAGGCTAATATTATATTAAGATGTAATAGAGTAAGAATGCATAGAATGTTAGTTGCACTCCTCTAAACTTATTTTCAATATTTGCATTCTAGTTTAACTCATATAAATACAGTAGAGCGTCGAAAGTTGGCGTCAATTGGGGACTGGGGTTGTTCCAATTAGTCATTTGTTCCAATTTCCGACTTTGTACGAAAAAATATATTAACCTGTCCGATGTTCAAATTTTTCTCCGTTGCGTATCACTTCCTGTTGAATTTTTCTCCATTGCGTGTCGCTTCGTGTTGAATTTTCGTCGATTTTAAGCCTAACGAAAATTTTTATAATAATAATCGAGGCTATCGTATCGTTAAAAATTATTTCTTTATTTTGTACAAACAAAATAAATATATTGTGAAGAATATAAAAAACATGAAAATTATACTTTAGAAGTAAATTTAGTATCAAAAACGTTCGATTCAGCACGACACAGTCCGACTGAAAATCGTTCCAATTTCCGGCCATTTCAATTACCGACGTTCCAATTAACGACGCTCTACTGTAGTTCAATGTCAGTACAAATATATCAACAGAAACATAATCTTAGTAATTGATATATGAAATTTCATATTTTCTTTAGAGAATTGGTAATTAATAAAATCAAATAATGTATTTTTATTGAAAATGGGAAAGATCTTATGTTCCTCAGTATTTACATACTTGTTTGAGTCAAATCCCACAGTTCACACACTTTTAGCATATTTGAACTGTAATGAACTAAACCTCACAAAACCTTGTTTCAGTTAGAAACTGAAATATAATATATATCAAACTCTCATAGAACTGATTTTGATGGATAAGAAGACTTGTTTCATATTCTACCAAAAAAATTTAAAGATTAGCCTTTGAGTACCAAAGATGTATACAGTAATACCTCGACTTATGCGAACCCGGAGTTATGCGATTTTCAAATCTCGTCGATTCATCGTTTATTTGAGCACCACACAACTCTTGATTACTCACTCCCCACACATTATTGTTCAGCTTACATGTTCGGACGTGTCACGTGGAATCGACGCATAGCTACAATTTATTTTGTGATTGTCAGGGTAAAATTGTGCAGGAACACAATTTCCACCTTTTTTGTTTGAATGCATATCCGCTGATTGGTCATCAGACTGTCACCACCTGTGGACCTCCGATAAAGTTAGTTCAATTGAAAAGGGGTTACAAATTTTAGAAAATATAGACTCCAACAAAGAGTGCATTTCTTCTACAAAACGAGAAATAAAAAAATTATTAGCATGCTACGAGGAAATTTTGCGGGAAAAAAAATCTTTGAGCCGTCAGACGAATTTGTTAGATTTTATGAAGCCTTCTACATCAAAATATTCAGTTTACGATTTTAATAATATAATTTGTTATACATATGTATTATCTAAGATTTTATTAAACATTTTTTTTTCTAAATTATTGTTTTCTTTAGTCTCCGGCCCCAATTAAAAATAATTTGTATGTATTTATATGTGAAATTATACCCCGACTTACGTGAATTCAACTTACGCGGGTATTGCTCGGTCCCACCTATCGCGTAAGTTCAGGGTATTACTGTATATGGTTTCTAATATTTACTCAATTGTAACACTGAAGATATTACATCCATAATCTTAAAATGCTTATATCTGTTTTAAATTAAAAATCAAATAAAATATTACATGTATTATTCCTGTGAAGTATATTGTATATGCTTTGTTTGACAGAAAATTTTTACTTATTATTTTATGTTTATTTTTGTGATCACTAATAGGAAAAACTCATCACTTTGCATATGCAAATTATTTTAATTTATTAATAATAAGTGAAAAAAGAAGTTTTTTTAGACAACAAACTTTAATATCCTTTATGCATTTTATACAGCAGCATGACTACAATGGGCACATAAAACTAATTACACTATCTAACATGAGTTTTACTTCTGAGGAAATAAAGATGGTTTCTTATCAATTCCAATGCTACATTTTGATAATCAGCAAGAAAACATCATGTCATGTCACAGTTTTCAGATATTAAAGCCTGTACTTCAGGCTTTAATATCTGAAACATTATCTCTGCATTTATCAAATAGATGATGTAATATCAACATTAGGAATCAGTATTATAGGGACTTTAGCACTTTCAGTAAAACAAACAGATAAAATATGAAACTGATACCCCATGTTCCTAAACTGAATGTATTGCTTAAAGCATTCTGAACCAAAATTGTGTTTTGTTGCTAGGTTTTGAAATAGCTTGTTGAGATTTCTTTGTCAGATGCTATTCAAATAAAATGTATTTTCATTTACACTCAACAAATTAATCTTCAAAATTTAATAAAATTCTATAGCAACTGTAATTGGACAGACTGTAGTAATTTTTGCTATTTGAAACATCAGATATGGTTAGTCAAAGTAAGAATCCACCTTCACTGATTTGTTAATGGTCAAACAGACAAGTAGTATCTCTTTTATTTTATTTTATTCTATTTTCATTTTACCATGTTATAAAAACTTAGATACAAACAAACAATATGAATAAAAGTCATATTCAGTTTGTAGAACAGTTGCTTCTGTTGCAAAATTTTGATATTCTGTAGGGTTTAAACAGGGTTTGGATTGTGTGCAGAAATGTAGATTCCCATCTTGATTACACCATTTTGAATATTGGATATTTAAGAAACAAAACTGCATTAGAATGATTTTTGATGGGCATATGTGCTATATCCATATGCTATACTGAATGTGTACCATATGTGTATAAACATGTGCCTATATCTTGATCCTTATATGATAAGAAAATCTAAAACTAATTTTTGAAATCAGGAGAATCTTTTTCTATAAGACTCATCTATTTTAATGCCAGAAATATAAAATTTTTTTTTTTTTTTTCCTACTCTCACTCAGACTCTATTTAACTGTAAGACACACACACCTTTATGCTGAGAACTATAAATTTAAATTTAATCATAAAAAACAAACGTTTTCGGCCACTCCACTGGCCATCATCAGGTTAACTATATTCAAATACTATTTCGAACAACCCGTTCAAAATTGAAATAGATTACAATAGAACTCACGCGCTCAACTACGTAAACCAAATGTAATATAAATAACATAGAAAAATAAATAAAACAAAATAAATAAAATAAAACATGCCAATGGTACATGTAAACATAGCAATATCTATATATCTATAGGCAATCATTTGCGCCTAGTTAATGTGTTCTTGTGACTTTTTTAATTAGAAACTTCCAAGCTCGGGGTTACGACGAGAAGCCTAACTAAAAGACTTAAGGAACACAGATATGATGTGACGAAAAGTAAATGCACAACAACGTTAGCAAAAATGGCGCAGACGGAGGGATCCGTTGTTAAATGGGAAGAAGCCAAAATCATAACACCTGTCCATTCGCCGACACTTGCAGCGACAACCGAAAAATGTGAAATTTATAAGTCCAGCTTAACCAAAAAATGCTTAAATTACAAAGATGCGACCATTTTACCATCAGCTTGGAAGTTTCTAATTAAAAAAGTCACAAGAACACATTAACTAGGCGCAAATGATTGCCTATAGATATATAGATATTGCTATGTTTACATGTACCATTGGCATGTTTTATTTTATTTATTTTGTTTTATTTATTTTTCTATGTTATTTATATTACATTTGGTTTACGTAGTTGAGCGCGTGAGTTCTATTGTAATCTATTTCAATTTTGAACGGGTTGTTCGAAATAGTATTCGATTATAGTTAACCTGATGATGGCCAGTGGAGTGGCCGAAAACGTTTGTTTTTTATGATTAAATTTAAATTTATAGTTCTCAGCATAAAGGTGTGTGTGTCTTACAGTTAAAATTTTTTTCTTGGATAATGTTTTTATTGAAGCAGTTCATGTGAATGCAATAGTTCTGACAGCATCTCCAAAAATTCTGTTGATATTTCTTTTAATATAATAAGCAGGAGGATACTCAAAAGGTTAAAAATATTAGATATATTATATATTAAAAATATTTACAAAAACATTACATGACAAGACATTTTTTACATTTTTATATGTTTGAAATGGATACAGAAATCCTTGAGCCACAGAATGAACCCAATTGATCTGGCACTGAATAGATTAAACAACTTATAAATTATCATAATTTCCTGCATATTACCTGCAGTGGTAACATGCATATTCAATTCAGTTCTTTATTGCATGAACCTTAGTTTGTTATAAAGGGGGTTAGTTAAACTCTAATATAAAAGTTTATATTATTATTTTATTTTATTTTGTGTTATCTTGTACTAAGCAATTATAGTAATAATAATAGCTTAGTATGAGATAATACAAAATAAAATGCAGAATAATAATAAATTTTTTAAAACATGATAAATTAATACAGGTATACCTCACCTTACGTCAGTAATTGGTTCCAAGAGAGATAACGTAAGTCGAAAAATGAAATAAGTCGAATTTACTTGTCACTAGGCTAAACCACAAATTACCATTCCCAGATCTGTATTTTATTTATAAATGCATTTTTAATAATATATGGTTAATAAGAATCTATTTTAAGCTTACAAACAAATAAATTTTAGTTTTTAATATAGTACAGAAAAGTAATCTAAATTTATGAATACTGTACGTACAGTACATATTTGTAAATGTATATGCTTACAATTTGGTGATGTTTACAGTACATCGCAGACTCTTTATTTGTGAATGTGGTTTCTCTAAGACATTATAAAATAAGATTATTTTTTAAAACAAAATAAGACAGATTAAATAACAAATACAGTTATTAAAATTATTTTGTGATAGTAGAAAATAAACTAATTTATGTTAAATTTACCAATATCGAGTGATGCTGACAATGATGCCAAATGGTAGATATTGGAACTACCGTGGAAAACACCAATAATGAGCACTTAAAGACCGCTAAATAAGATGACAACACAGAAACACAGATGTTTTCATGTTTCGTTCTCTAGGATTTATGATGATTATATTAACATTTACTGTAAATGTACAGTACATATTTTAATATGATTTTATGTGCTTTTAATGCTTTTCTAGTGATATTACGACTTCAGTATTTGTGGTGGACGGATGTAAAGTCGAATAAAATGACTTAAACTTGATTTATATTTTTCCATATACTTTTTTGACAAACGCCATATAATTGAGGACGACGTAACTCGAGGTATACCTGTAATATCTTTCCAAGACTTAAATCTCATCAAATATCTTTCCCTACTTGGTTGAAATTTCAAACAATGAAAGAATATATGTTCCCAAGTTTCATATTCTTGCATACTGCAATTATTAGTTTATTATTATACATCAAAATATAATTTTGATGATATTTTGATCCAATATTAATCATTTTTACATAATAATTTATGTCCATAAACAAATAATCCTAACACACACAGTTTATTTATTTACAAAATGTTACAGCGATGTCACAACAACAATGATGACTGACCCCAATAACAAAACAAGAACGACCCATAAAGTTAAAAATAGGTCTAAAACTACAATTAATAAAAAACATATACATGTTAAAAAAATTAAAATAAAATTTTAATGCAGAACGTGATCAAAGAAGTTTTTTACAACTGGATTTAAATTTTTTTTTTAAATCAAGAAAGAGTAAATCTTTAATGATTACAACAGTCTTTTGATATCTGTAGAAAAACAATTTAAGTTGTAACGTTAAAGCAGGCGAACGAAAAATATAAACAGGTAGAATATCTAGTTAAAAAAGGAACCTGTAAAAGAAAAAATTTAGAACGGAGGGGATCATTAAAATATTTATAAGAATATATTCTGTCAAAATAATCAATTCGTTTAAAAAAAAACAAGGAAAACCCAAGCACACAAGTAACCTCAAGAGAATTAGTAGAAGGGAGATTTTCAAGCTTATTTAAAAGGTGGTAGATTTTAGCTAACTCTAAATTTATGCAGAGTGGAAGCAGAGGTTGATGCCCATATGGGTAAAGTGTAATCTATTAAAGTTTGAACATTAGTAAAAAATAAAGCCTGAAGTGTACTTTTACTTGAAATTACTTTGAAATTTCTCCACAACATACCCCCCTATGGATTGAGACTATTTTAGTTAATTGTTCAATATGATATTTAAAAGAAGGCTTTGAATCAAAGACAACACCAATGTCCTGAACAGTTTCAACTAAATCTAAAATGTGGTTATCAATATAAAAAGTTCTGTAACAAGCTCTAACCAGGCTATAAATCATGATTTTGGTTTTACTAATATTAATTTGTAAATTAAGTTTCTTAAATGAGGCATCAAGGTCATTAATATCACTTTGCAATAAGTTGTGACAAGTGTTAGCAAGTTTTATATCATTTTAACACTACAATATACTTGAAAATTCTTGTTCTTTTCCAACAAAGACAAATCATCTTGTATGTTTTGTTCACAACAAACTTTTAGAAATAAGATTGATAGCTTTCAATCAGATGAGAATGTGGAGACAACCATAAAAAAGAAAAACCATGTCAACCTAACCAATTTTTCAATGCCAACATCCAATTATATGTATAATTGTACATTATTGAACCTAATTTATAGTTTATTATATGCTAGTTTAACAGTGTGTGTCTGGAATTTATGAGTTTTCCCTAGATGTTAACATATATGACAGAAACTTAATATATATTGGTTCAACAAAAAGGTCATTATTGAAATGAACCAAAGAGCACAAGTATGACATAAAACAAATAAAACTACCACTGCCCTATCAGTATATGCCACAAATGAGAATGATGTTCCTATATTTCAACAAGTCACTCTTTTAAGGAAGATCATACAAGCTGAAGACATTAGAGATATGGAAGCCCTAGAAATTTTTAAGACCACCATGAAGGGCATCAATTAAAAAGAGAGAAGTCCATTTCCAGGGCATGACAGGTCTGGTACATTGCATTGCTGTGAAATCAACATGCATCCAATGAGCATTTGTAATTTGGAAGACAAAACTACATTCAAATGGCAAATTCCATATGATCAAATTTTGAAGTACATGTTCCATGATCCAAGCATTCCATTATAAAACTGTTTTCTTTGGTGAAGGTCAAAAATATCTGAAGAGCTTTGCCGTTGTTCTGATTAGTTGATAAAAAAGTTTGGTGAAACATTATATACACTGAAATATATAGTTGTATATCTACAATTAAACAACTGTATAATGAATTGCCTTCAGGAAATGCAAAAATTTCATTAAATAGAAAATATACAAAAGGAAAACACTACACTATAATGCTATTTTATTCCACACAGAAATATCCCTATACAACATCTTCAGAAACCCATGGATAATACAGTAAGACCCCACTTAACGCAGCGTATGTGTTTCTAGACGAAAAAGCGCTAAGCGAAACAGCGTTAAACGAGATCATTTTAACATAGAGTAAATAGGGATAGGGAAACACGCAACCAAAAAATAAGCAAATTTTACTATAATTTTAAGTTACTTTTATATAAACTTTTGCATAATAATATATGTTAAATAACACACAAACATATGCGCACAGAAATGTAAAGTTAATTTTTTGTGACAAAGGTCCTGGCTCTTCTTAAATTCTTGTTTGTTGCGATGAAGTCGTGTAGTTTCATTGGTAGCTTTTTTTCCTTAAGCAAATGTCTGTAGCAGAAGATCGCATCCAAAATTCCTTGTTTTGCTTTGGCACTCCTATCAAACTCTGGACCATTCACTACAATTTGATCAACGATTCCGGTTATCATTATCCAGTTTTTACTAAGGAAAACTATAGAGAAAATTTTTGGGTTCTTTGTCTTCAGAATCTCTATTTTCCAGTTCTACATGAATTTCTTGTTCTGCCAGTTCTTGAAGGTTGTCATTGGCAAGGCTCTTACCAGAAACCTGCAGTAACTCACCCAATATCCTGCTTGTCTACATCTCCTGTATCGATTAAGTTGACAAAATTGTCAACTTAACGATCAACGATACGCGCTTCTTGATGAGAATTCTTGGATACCTTCAGCCATAACTTCTTCCACACTCTGTTCATGCATTTATCAGTTAATTCTTGCCAAGCAAAGTCGATATTTCTTATGGCATCCATGATGTTATATTTTTTCCAAGATTGCACAAAACAAACATAGATTTAAGGTAAGTACGGCGCTACGAATTGCCACCTTTTGCTGATTGGTTCGTGTTTGGGAATAATTGTATTATATACGAATCAATGAAATACTGCGTTAATTTGAATCGGCATAACTTTTGAGCATTTTTTAGACATCAAGCAGACCGCATTATATTGAATCAGTGTTAAGCGAGGCAGCGTTAAGCGGGGTCTTACTGTAGTTTATTTTTACATTAAATGTCAAGTTGACCATAACTACCAAAAACTTTTATCATGTGGGAAATTTCTCAAAAAGGTCTCCACAGATATGGCATTCATGATGTTCTAAATGTTAGCCTGAAATTGGGCAAGTAAGTGAGGATAATTTAATTGTTATATATACAGCCCTTCAAATAAATAAATAAAATCAGGGGACTCAAGTCAATCAATGTTAGATCTACAGGTCTCTAGGCAGGGCCAGATTTACCAATCCAGGGGCCCTGGGAACAAATTCGGTGGGGTCCCCCCTTTAAGAGTAGGCAAATTTGATGATTTAGAAAATTTACACAAAATACTGTACTTTCAATTAGATTTCAACTAGGAAGTTGTAAATTTCATTTAAAAATAAGGTTATTGTAAATATACATATATTTTATTGTGTAAAACTAATTATTTTAATTTAACTGAAAAATACCTATGTGAAATTTTTTCCCAAAATTTTCCGATGTTTCATAGGTTTTTTCCCGGGTTTGATTTTCTCTGCCTGTTGCCCACACTAGGCTGTCGCGGTAATAGAAAAAAAATTGTTTAAACATAATTTTTTTTTTTTTAGTTTTGTGGGGGCCCTGGGCACAGGCCCCAAATGCCCTTATGTAAATCCAGCCCTGTCTCTAGGAATCAATAATGTCATAACATCACCACCACCAGGAAGTGAGAACAAGTATTAAGAAACTAATGAGTTTTTCCATGGGTTGAATGACTTCTTGAAATGCCGTATGCTTATAGTAAAAACAAAATAAAGCATTATATAAGCATTTCACATTTAAAAAATGAACAAAATTTATAATAGTTTTCATGGAAATAAAACAAAAATATTTTATACTTGAAATAAATGCTCTTACATATTTAGATTAAAAAATAGCCAATAATTATCTGTAATTAATTATCCTATAAGCTTTTTACCACAAATTCTTTTATTTCCAATGAATGATTCTAACTATTTGAACAAACTAAAATTCCATCAAAACATTTTCTTACTGACAAAAGTAATTTCTTACAGTTTTGAATGTATCATAAAAAGTCCCTATTTGAAACATTTGTTAGATGTAGTAGTCTTACAAGTAATAGTGTTATAATACAAATAGCACTTTACTCATGATGAGATCTTTAATCACACTATTATTGAACAAAAATCTACAGCAGTTATTATGACTACTTTAGTGTACTTATAACTGCCATATGGAAAAATGATAGTTGTAGAAATGAGTCATCATTATAGCCAATTTTAGCATTTATTGATGAGCAAACTACAATTTTGTTTTATTCATTCAACTTTTGTAAGTTTGTTATATATAATTAAACTTTATTAAATAGGAATATTTTTAAATGTAAAAAAAGTATTTTCAACATTTTACAAAAATTCGAGCAATGAGTTGCATAATTTTCCTGGCTTTTATGAGATTTTATTTTAAAAATAACATTTGTATTATTAATCAAATTAAATAACTAAAATTGTATGTGGCACCATCTGTTATGATATTTTGTTATAAAAACTTT
This sequence comes from Centruroides vittatus, assembly GCF_030686945.1. Lineage (NCBI taxonomy): Eukaryota > Metazoa > Arthropoda > Arachnida > Scorpiones > Buthidae > Centruroides > Centruroides vittatus. The sequence goes on along the minus strand of NW_027122690.1, from coordinate 1,534,096 downwards.
ATATACTTTTAATTATTATAAAATAGCAAAAGACTTAACTTTGAGGGTAGAGATGAGTTTTATAAAACAGTGTAAATGCTAACAAGTAAACTCTTTAAGTCTGACTACTCGTGAGATATGATATGTGACCACCCTCTATTTCTCCATTCCCTTGACCTTTCACCACAACCAAAATTTAATAGCATCAATGCCCCTTACATACAAGCTTTTGCCAAATTTCATTTATCTTCACCCAGTCCTGACATATTAAGCAAAATAGATTCCATACACAAACAGAATTTTTTTGTCTTTTTTGGGGAGTTCAGGGGTCTCATAATATGGAAATTCGCAAAAACTCTGAGGGTCAAATTTGACATTATGTGAATATTTTCCCTTGTTACGTATACATAACAGTCAGGAAAGTAAAATTCATTGAAAAGAAAAATTCATAATATAGAACTTTGTAATATACAAGTCTAACATATTAAAAATAAAAAAACCTTACTAGTTCAACATGGTCTCCTTAAAAACCTATGCATTTTTTCACTTACTCAAAGCTTTTGAAAACTTTTTCAACTATATTTTAGTATACATATTTTTTTATTGCATATTGAAAAAATTTAAAATCTAGTACTTTAGTTATAAAATTAAATTATAACTAAAATATTTATAACTAAATTAAATTATTAATTTATCATATAAAATAAGAGTGTAATGAGAGTGACTCAGTTCTTGATTACAAAATCAGTTCCTGCTGCATTGTTATATAGTGAGAATAATGTATTTTCCATAAAACTTAAGTCTTATTTGGTGTTTTATTTATTTTTCAACCAAATAACTTAAAACTTGAACATAGCATCTTTTATTTATTTTTGATCTGGACAAACAAATTTCTTATGGTATGAATAATTCCTGTTACTAAAAATATTACTAATATCATTTTTAATTTTTGAAATCAAATTTGTTTATATCCTACACAACTTTATAATCTATACTTAGTGGTGTTCACTATAGTAAAGATGTATTTTTATCCAGTATTTGGTATAAAAAAATAACTAAAATTCAAATGATTTTAGTTTTGTTATTAAAGTATGATCTATTTATCACTAAATACTAGATTAAATATCTTTATAATGTGTATATATTAGAAAACCTGCTGATTACCAATCATCGTTTGTTTCTGGATCTTATTAAAGATTTTAAGTTTCATCATTTGTTATCAAATTTTCAACAAAGTTTAACATCTACTCTTTGTCTATCATTTCAACAACTGCAATTTGTATAATATCAAAATTTTAACACAGCTTCATGCAAACAATACACAATTCATGAATGAATTAAGACAGGGAAACTAAGTTGATCAAATATCATTCTCATAAAATCTTGTTTTCATTTGCATTTACCTGTTTGTAATAGACTCAGTTGTGGAACAATTGCCAATCAAATATTATCTTATTGATATTGTTATTATCTGCTGCAATTGTAATAAATTGCAAAACTCAACATTAATAAAAATGTGTTTTAGATATATAATTCTAATTTTAATACATCAGAAAAAGCAAATTCTTCAAAAAATTTATCACTAATATATATCATTTAGATTATGATGTATTATTATTCTTTAATTTGATATAAATCTTTAATTAGAAAAGCAATAAAATAGCATCATTTATATAATTGATTATTAGTTAATATATATTACAATAGAAATAAAGCAGTTAAATAAAATTTATACAACAAATATTTTATAATGAAAGCAAAAACAACATTAATAAAAAGAATTGTAAAGAATAAAGAAGACAACATTAATAAAAAGAATTGTAAAGAATAAAGAAGACATTAAAAAAAAAGAAAAATTTCTGCATTATTGAAGGAGATATATGATGATACAAATATAAAAACAAAACAATTATTACTTAACAAAATAATAGCTTTATAGTTAAAATAACTTGACAATGAACACTAATGAAACTCACAATGATAGCATAACATCAAAATCAAAAACTTATAACTTCAAAATGTATCTCGTAGGAGATATCCGCAAAAGAAAAGTTACTTCACATGCCCACTACAAGATAATTCTCATGAACATTTTTTTGCTATGTATTTCAATAATTTTCTGATGTATCACCAATAAAATACAGTACTTAATTTTCAGAATAATAATTTTTGACAATCCACAAAATTTTGCAGATAATTTAAAAATACTCAAATCAAAAATTTCCTATTTAACATTAAATTTTGCTTCTGAAAATTAAGTATATCCTAAAAGCATTAAAGTTATTATAAATAAAACAAATTAACAGCCCTAAAATGAAAATGTAAACATATTTAATCTAATATAGTAAATCCACTTACTACAAATTACAGCTTTTGTTATCAATCCTAATTATTGCTTTAAACATTAAAAATTTATTAGTTTTAGGTAACATATAAATTTTCTTCCATTTCATATGCTATCCATTAGTGTTAAACAATACTGAAAAAAACAGCAGGCAAACAACACTAAATGAATTGTTATTAAATAATTAATTAAATAATAATAATAAGACACTACCAGGCAGTCTTGGGCTCAGAAATTACTCCATGGTAAGAAAGAACCCCAATGGTCTCCAGCCAGAAACATGTTGACAGAAATGCATCAAACTGCTAGCTGACTCAAGGATGCCTCTTTGGAGAGACAGAATAGTTCATGATTGCCACACAAAACCAGGTCATAAATACAAGAAACTGCAGAAAGCACATTTTAAAAAACAACACTTACAGTTGAAACTTGCAAGAAATGCAATGTTGTGCACAAATTATATAACACATCACATTAGTAAAACCAAACAACTACTGGATTACATCGTTACAAATTTATTGGGTTTAGTGATGTTTGTTTATGTTAGGTTGCAAGCTTTTATCACAAACTGACTATTTACATTGAGATGATCTAATAGCAAATATAATATATGAAAAGCCTGCACACAAATACTACCTCCTCCTGACCTAAAAGTTTTCACATGAATAAAAGGAAAGTTTGTCAAGTGTTTACATCCGCAAGTTACTCATGTTTGGAAAATAACTAACAAAATATAAAAAGAAAACCCCTTTTATTTAGAACTTGTAGAGAACAAAATTTAGAATATGATACATGTGACCACAATTGCAAAAAATGTTAATTTCTTCTTTTGTGGAATAACTGCCAATTAGTGAGAGATATCAAAAACGTTTAAACAAACATTGCATCTTTTTTTTATGTCTACAAAGTTGCATGTAGATAAATATTGAACAATTCATGTTTTACAAATTGCCCCACTACCAACCCTTAAAACAGTGGTTCTTAATCCATGGTCTGCAGAACACGGGTGCTCCGTGAAGCCGTGTAAAAACAAATATACAATTAAAAATTGTTGCAAAAAGAAAATCAATACAATGTAAAATAATTTTTGTATGGGAATGTAATTAGCAAACACCAATGTCATCATCTACTAGACCAGTGTTTCTCAAACTTTTTGGTCCGCGACCCCCTTTTGCACTTAAAAATTTCAAAGGGCCCCCGAAGAATGACTATGTGTAAGAAAACATCCCGAAGGGAGGGGGTTAAGTACCTTCTCGTGGTCGCTCCTGCGCTGCCAGCTAAAAACACATATCAACTAAAATAATATCGGAGTAGCCCGAGACATAGCCAAATATTGCAGCGCCACAGCACTAGCGGAAATGTAAATTTGCCAACCGAAAAACTTTCGGTCGATTGGTTTTCGGATAATCGATGCTCTACTGTATTTCTAACTCGACTCGCCTACAGACGCAACGCTGCTAGCTAACACAGTTCCCAAATGACAATGTTGTTCTATCATAGTTTAGGCCCAGAGTGGAACTCAAGGATTCCCAATAGCGCACAAATTTATGAATATTAGGCTTGTATTTAAATATCTATATTGTTTTTATTATTTATATGTGCAATTTATTTAAGTAAAAATTATTTTGTATATTTTTTATTTCTATTATTTCTAAACATGAATCCGTAGTAAATTTATAAAATATTTGAAAAAAATTTGATCTGGCATCAAGTTTTCAGCGGCCCCCCAAATATTTTTTGCGACCCCCTTAGGGGTCACGACCCCCACTTTGAGAATCACTGTACTAGACCAAGTGCGCTTCATTTCAAAAAGTTTGCCACCACTGCTTTAAAGCTGATGTATTGTAAGTGTTCCGTGGAAAACAATGTGAAAGTTTAGTGTTCCCCGACTTCAAAAAGATTGAGAACCACTGCCTTAAAATATTGCTTTTGTACTTTGTAAATTTATGTGAAATACTCCATAACCACTTTCCATACAGCAACATACACAAATTATGTAAGTTTTTTTTATTAGATTACTTTGCAAAACTGCATGCTAAATAATATATTGCACAAAACTATTTTAACCTATGGTCATGTACAGTAGCAGTGATTTTTCTGCAACTACTAGGTTTTTGCAGGCATTTTACACCAAAGCTGTGCTTCCATGATATCCTCATGCTATGTGTAAAAATTTCAGTTGTAAAAATTTTTTCCCATTTATTACAGACCCATAACATACAAAATACCTTTACTGGAAAAAAATGAGTAAATACTAAGAACTTGCCTACAAAATAAAGTGCCTGTGAAGAATGTCCAAGTACTTATTCTGCCAATGGTCCTTACTTGCACAAGCACAACACTATACAAAAATCTGGAAACATCACGCCTTAACATTAGCACATAAGCTATATATTACAGAAAGCTTCCATGCTAAAAACATGCCACATACTTAAAAAGTTTAAATGTGCATGAACAGCACAAAATCACAGTAAGTTTTCTGTAGCTGTCTTGACTAGCACTTGACCAGCTATGTCAGCATAGCACTAGACCAACTTCTCACACAATCGCTGGGAAGGATAAATCAACACACTAAAAACCTTTTTTATATCCCAATACAAATAGCTTTAGATAAAAACTAACATTTTCGACCAAAACTTGGTCTTTGTCAGGCTATTGACCAGTATAAAATTTGAAACTGGAATTTGAACAATGTGTTTAAAATTATTTTAAAATGGGAAACGAATTTTCATTGTACATGCTACTGAAGTGATAAAGATATTGTTACATCCACACAAATAAATAATACAATGTATTTGCTGGTGTAGAAACGTTAGCAACATGCTAGTGTTGTTTACGCTTTTTCTCATAGCACCACTTCCATGCATACGAAATATTGGCAGCATCTCTCTGATTAATACAGTTGTTGGCCAGGCTGGCTTTGTATATTTCCAATGCTTCAAGGTTGCAAAGGTGTTGAACCTGATCTGACATTTTTACCAATTTGGCCCTACGGAGGTCAGCTTGTATTTCAGGGTCTGTGGCATAGGCAGCTAGGATGGTAGTATGCCTTTGGTTGGCGATATCATACCCGTGTTCCTGTATTCTTTTGCTTAATGAGCGCTTTGTGGATGCAATGTATACTAGATCTCGCTGGAATCTGTAGTCTCTGAGAGGAACCATACAGACACCCAGTGCTCGACTTTTCTCTGTCCTGTCTTTGTTATTGCGTAATAGCCCATATATTGTGTTAGATCTCTTATATGTGATCTTTGTGCCTTTACGGTTAGCAAACTCTGCAGACTCTTTTTCTTACAAGATCTCTGCATTCTGTATGCTAACTAGAAGGGCATACACACACCACACTAGATGGGAGGATGATGTGGCAGAACTAAAGTGCATTGAAAACATAGTGGTAAAGCACAGGTATGATCGAAGCATGATGCATAATTTATCATGCAGGTACGCCAATCTGCTAAAGGCATGCCACACACACAGCACACAGATAGACACCCATAATTATAGTAACAACCAATCATGCACAGTGGTGCAATACAACCAACACCTAAGTTCCATTTATAAAGAAATTGCTAACCGTAAAGACACAAAGATCGCATATAAGAGATCTAACACAATATATGGGCTATTACGCAATGACAAAGACAGGACAGAGAAAAGTCGAGCACTGGGTGTCTCTATGATTCCTCTCAGAGACCACAGATTCCAGCGAGATCTAGTATACATTGCATCCACGAAGCACTCACTAAGCAAAAGAATACAGGAACACGGGTATGATATCACCAACCAAAGGCATTCTACCATCCTAGCTGCCTATGCTACAGACCCTGAAATACAAGCCGACCTCCGTAGGGCCAAATTGGTAAAAATGTCAGATCAGGTTCAACACCTTTGCAACCTTGAAGCATTGGAAATATACAAAGCCGGCCTTGGCGACAACTGTATTAATGTAAGAGATGCTGCCAATATTTCATATGCATGGAGGTGGCGCTATGAGAAAAAGTGTAAACAACACTAGTATATTGCTAACGTTTATACACCAGCAAATACATCGTATTATTTATTTGTGGGTATGTAACAATATCTTTATCACTTCAGTAGCATGTACGGTGAAAATTCGTTTCCAATTTTTAAATAATTTGGAATTTAAAATAATTTTAAACACATTGTTCAAATTCCAGTTTTGAATTTTATACTGGTCAATAGCCTGATGAAGACCAAGTTCTGGTCGAAAATATTAGTTTTTATCTAAAACTATTTGTACTAGGACATAAAAAAGGTTTTTAGTGTGTTGATAGCTCTAGACACCAACACAAACCAAGTAGGTTACTAATTCTTTTTACCACTATGTCCTTACTGTTTTACATTTCTGTGTGTATATTATCTACTTGAACCTTGTTTATTAATAGGACTTATTATTAAACAAACAGTAGTATTTTCTAGCCCAACAATATTCGGCTTTGTAGATGTATAGGACTTATTATACTGGTGAAGTTCCTGATTAGCATAGAGGTGATCTTAGTCAAAAGTCAAAACAAAATATCTTTATTTTCACCTGTACACTCTTTTTGTGTGTTTCAGACCTGAAGACTCTTCAACAGATTTACATTCTATAACAATTGTATAAAAACTTTTTTAAAAACAATGACATTACACCCAAATAGAATGAAGTATGTTATAGAATAGAACATATTTTACAGAATGCAGACCTGCTGAAGAAGGGCCTTCAGATCCAAAACACACAAAAAAAGAGTACAGGTGAAAATAAAGATATTTTGTTTGGACTTTTGAATAAGATCACCTCTCTTTGCTAATCAGAAACTTCAACAGTATAAGTCCTATTAATAAACAAGGTTCAAGTGGACAATATATACATAGACAAGTAGGATACATTCCATAAAAAATAATTATTATAATTAATAAATCTTCAAGTCATACATGTTATAATTGTTTTAACATGTCCTTTTAATGTTAGAGTCAATAAAACCAGTATTTCCACTAACTATATTCTTATTCATTTAGTCCACTTAATTAAAGCCAAAAGATTACCAGATTAAATCAGGCTATATTAGTAGTAGTAATACACTACTAATATTTATTAAATACTGAGTAATTTGGCACTAGAGGTAGGCATTAACCTACTTCTAGCAAATTACTCAGTATTATTATTAATTTATTAAATAATTTATAAAATTCTGGAAGAAAAGTATTGATCCAGACCAGAACTCAGACCCACAACTGCCACTTACAGTGTAAATGCATTGCCATTTATGCTACCCAGATATCCATCCAATTCTTCACTTCCAGACATATTTAATTTTGATATAGCCATACTAGTTACTCAGCAGCAGTTGCAGGTTCAAGGCTCCAGGCCAATTCTTTTCTTCCAGAATTTTCTAATTATTTAATAAATATTTATTTAATTATAATTATTCAATTTAATAAGAAACAGCATCTAATGCCTACCTCTTGTGCTAAATTGCTTGGTATTTAACGATTATTAATAGTGATAATGTAGCCCAATTTAATCTGGTAATCATCAAGCTTTAAGATGTTTATATATGTATACTCCATTTAATGTTATCAGTCTAGCAGAATTTCAATGTGCTGCTTTTACTGTGTATATATATATTTTAAATAAAACTTTAAATTATATTCTGATTCATCATAAACTAAATCAGTATCATCTTTCATACAAGATTAATAATATTGCACAATGGAAAATGAAATCTCATATTTTAATTATCATAGAGATGTCAAAAAATTATGTTTAGTGTTTTAGTGCTAAAATCAATGGCAGAAGGCGAGTCATTGTGAAATTAATTGTATGCCAGAATATATCTGATCAACCTTATTACTATCATATGTAATACAGCTAAATTCTTATATGCAACAACTTTTAAAAAAAGTATTAACAAGAACAAGTTAAATAAAATTGAAAAATAAAAATTTCCTAAATTCACTTGAATTAATTTTTTAAATGAAATATATAAAGTATATCGTCTTTTTTTTATTAAATGATTAAACTTTTTATCTATCCACATAAATGATGATAATATTATCTATAATCAATTTAAAATATATATACAATATTTAAATGTAATTAATTTTATAACAACAAATTATTTTTGAGGTATAGCTTTTATTAGTGTATGTATGTACAGTATACTATATAGATATTTTATAAGTTAAATTCAAAATAGCCATCATAAATAAAAAATAGCCTAAAATGTATATGACAATTTTGTAATACCTATTAATTTTCAGAAAAATCCAAACCTTGAAATATATATTATTATGATTTTTTGGATATTGTAGCAAACACAGCACATTTCCTTATAGAGAGAGCATTGAAATATTTTGACAAATATAATATAAATGGTTATTAAAAGTGGCAAAATTATAATATTCCAATGAAAAATTTTACAAAATAAAAATACCATCATTTTAAAATACGCTGTTTTATTCTTAGTTATTTGACATCTCAATGACTTATTTTTATACTAGCAAATAAGCCCGGCACTGCTCGGGCAAAAAGTAACAATAGCGAAGATTAAGATTATTACATTATAGCCATATCTTGCCCTTTTTCACAGAATGAAAGAATTAGGTCCCCCTGTTTCTAGACTAATTAGAGAATTTTTAGAGGGGTCTAAAAATATGTTCGATTTCCCGCAAAAACACAAAAAACCACATCTGCACCTGTAAATCTTGAATGCCGCTTTTTCTTAACACTTCCCCATGGGGGGAAGTATTAACAATATCTCCCCCACGAGGGAAATTTCAAAAAATCCATTCTTAGTGTACATACCCTACTAAAATGCAATCAAAAATGCAAAAACAGCATCTAAAATAGTACAGTAGAAGCCGAGTTCTTCAGGGTAAGCCTCAATCCCCCCTCTCCCCCAAGGGGAAGAATTTTAAAAAATTCCTTCTTAGTGTTTGTTCTCATGACGTACCCTAACTGTGTACCAAATTTCAACTTTCAACTCCTAACCATTTGGGCTCTGTGCTTATTATCATCATTATTATTATCAACCCATCTCAATTATATATATAGATTAGTTAGTTTAAATAAACAAAAGCTTCAAATATAAGCAATATCAATTATTTAATTGTTACTATAATTAGAATCAAATTAAAATATTATTATTTTCCTTTACTAATATTAAATAAATTCCCGTTTGTTTCTAGTATTTTATTTATAAGTAACATGATTAAAATTTATCAATTTTAAGATTTCTTTCAGTGCCAGGAAAAAAGGTACCAAATCAATGATATGTAACTGATAAAAGTAAATTATGATGATTTCATTATTATAATATTTTACTATATTAAAAATTAAGAACCATAATGAAAATCAGTATAATTAGCTATAATACAGAAATAAATTTAAATATCATTACAATACTGGGAAAACAAGAAATGTAAATTATAAAATAATAAAATTATTAAACAGTTTAAAAATTGCAACTGAATAAACAACATAATATATTTGTAAAAAAAATAAGTTTATTTTATTTTGATATAGATATATGTTGTTGGCAAATAGACAACGTTTAATTATAATTACAGATTATTCATCTAATGTATAAGATTCAGAATTATATTAATATTAAAAAAATTGTAACAACTTTTCTAAATCAATCAGGATATCTAGTTTCATAGATCATTGCATTCACTGTTTCCAAGAAAAGTAACTATTTTCTTAAAATACAATAAATTCCCACATAACAAATTTAAATATGAGAAGACATATTAACCAAAAAAATTTTATTTTTCATTAATAATAAGCAGTTTTATTTTGAAAGAGTATGTACTTCTGTAATATGTCTTTTAATATTCATTAATCAAATGAAAACATAAAAAATATTCTAACATATTTCCAAAAAATTCGCCATCACATACTAACAACTGAAAGTATTCGTTCATAAAAATAGTAATAAGAAAATGCACATAAATATCAGAATTAGAATATTTGATCCAAATTCTACACAAGTAATATAATATGAACTGTATATAAAAGCTTTCATACTTAAAACATCCAAATAAAACAAAATAGTAATTTGAAAAGAAAATTTTTTCATAACAAATGTTGATACAATCAATTTGATACTGTTCGAGATGAAAAAAACAGTTGTCTACAATTTATGATACTACCAATACTCTATTATAGAACCCAGATTATCTGAAGATAAATCTACCTTGGATAATCAAAAATGGACAACCATGAGCATTTATATTTGTAATTTTTAATCCCAAAAGCTTTACACAGTATAACTTTTAAGCCTTTTTCTATAACTTAATAAATTTAATCAATTATAAGAACAATAATTTCTACATCATTTACGATACAGCTAATATGTACAATAGCTTACAAATAAAAATATGTATTATTGTAGTTAAATTTTAATACGAATGATGTGTATCACATTGAAGTTAAATGATAAAAGATAACATAAACATATCATTTTGTAATACATGTTACTGTTTTAAATTTACTTTTATGAATAACAATATAAAAAAAAAAAGTACATTCACTTACAGATTTATCTCAGAAAATGCAGAAGCTTGATTATCCTCTTCTTGCATTATATAAATGTAAATTATATTTAATATAACTGCTGAAAGTTGTAGCAACAGATAAAAATGCAAAATCAAAATCAATTATATGAATCAGCATGCAAAAGAATTGGCTCAGCTCACTTCATAAGCAGTAGTTAGCTTCATAACATTGCACTAAAAAAATGTTGTGTATGCTTAGAATATATAGAGCCATCTCTAATTATAAAAAAATTTTGGAATTGTTATTAAATAACTTATTTAGAATTTAAAAATACAGGTTATATTAGTCATCCTTAAGCTATACTCAGACCAAATATTTATCTGGATATATAATTTGTTAGTTTATGGATGGAATCATTATATATATAATCATTGTAGTTATATCAACATATGCTTATTTCTTCAATATAACTAATATGATAAACCCTTAAATTTTCAATCATAACTGTTTATTATAAATAAGTAATTCTGACATAAAAGGAATAACATTTGAAATTTGATATTTTTACAGATTTAGCAAAATATAATAATGATGTTGTTATCATTTGTATTATATAAAATTACAACAAATAAATTATATTTAGTATTACTGATTCTAAGTTACAATTACTTTAACAAAATTAAGTTCATCTACAATGATATGTACTGTACGTATAACAATTCAAAATATACACAGTACATATGTTTTGCTTCCCTTTAATTAAATAAACTTTTTAAGATTCCTCATCGACGAAAAACAAAATTAATTTTTCTGAATAGGATGGCGATAAATAATTATATTTTTCAACTATAAATTCGAATCTTAATTTATTCTCTTTCATTATTTCTCTTGATTTGTATTCATTGCAAATATTAAAGAGCATCTTTCACATTTTCGAGGCAGAAAGATCTTTTTTACTTTAATCAATTTCACTGTAATTAATCTAAAAAGTCGGCGTAACAATTACTCATTACAGCTAGAACAAACTTTCATTATGATTAGTTATCAGAAAAACGTATAAGACTCATGTTTCAAACCGAATCAAAACACGAGTAGATGCAGCAATACCACGATGACAACTGTAATCAATTTTTCGATTTTTGAACACTGGAATAAGGTTGAGATTACACATTAACACGTAGCAAATAATTTCGTTTAAAGTAAAGGAAGAAAAAAATATATATATACGAAAAAAGTTCTGTGCGTTAAAGAAAGGGGAGATCGTACACCCGCTGTTTATCCATTACAGAGAAGCGCCGTGCGTCTTTTATTGTTTCAATCGTGACACGTCGTGTCTTTCGACAATATATACCTCTATCCGAAAATAACGTAAATATTGAAGAGTAATCTGTGTTTAAATTCTTACCTTGATAAGGAGGACCCGAACTCTGCATATTAACAATCGGCGATGATGATGAGGCAGCCGAGATGATGATCAAACGTCCTCCCGGCAAACTCGGTTCGAGGCTATAGAAGAGACACAATGAGTTAGTCGTGACATCTGGCGGGAATAATAATAATAATAATAATAATATACATATTCTATACAGTTATCAAGGATGAAAAATTTAATGCACACTTTGACCTATTATAAAATATCAATGCTTTTGTTACAGTAATTATCATTTAGATTGTTAAATACAATTTAAACACGTAATCGTCAGATTACAAAAATAATTTTTTTTAAATAGCAGATAAGGTATTTGTTATCGAACAAAAGTTTATTTTTATAGAAATATCTTTTAAAATACGGAATAAAAAGATGCTTTGAAAGAAAATTTAGTGTGTCTATATTTTTCTGTTTCTCAAAGACTGAAAAATTTGTATTACCGAAAAAATATTCACATTGTAATATGATAAAATTCAGTGAGTCACACAGATGATCGCGCTAACTGTAACAAAATCGTACCGCTTATTCATTTATTCACTACCATTACCTTATTAATTACAATGTATAAGAATGTTGGAATATATAGGTTCAAATAATAATAAATTATTCGTTCAAATTTAAAAAGACTGATTAAAACAAATATATTAAACGCACCAGTTAGATACCTTCGAGAATTGCGCTTTAAAGTGAACATCGATAAAAGTCAGATTAAAAATCGGTATATTATATTTATATACGTATATATATTCTTTCTTCTGGTTTATATATATATATATAATTTAACATAAAGTCAGACAAATATATACGTATATAATTCAAATGGAACAAGTTAGAGAGTGACGTTGGTGACGTCATAAATAGCTGTCATGATGTCAAATTATTCAAATTTTCTAAACTGGCGTTAAAAATACTGTCATATAATCATTCTAATATAATAGTTGACTTGCTGGAGCACACTTCTGCTGTTCCAGAGAACTGCTTTGGTCTGGTTTGCAATATTCCAGTAAAACAAAATAAAGTTATTAGTTATACAAAAACTAATATTGAAGTTAATGCTCGATAATTTTTTTTATCTTACTAAAAAATTTTTTCTTACATGCATTACTTTTCAAGAAACGAGTGTCGATTTTTCACGCAAAATTCTTCGTATTTTTGAAGCAAGTCTCTATATGATTTAAAATATTTCGAATAAGTATAATTTTAGTTAAAAGATTAAAAATTCTACAGATGTAAAACACACTAAATATAAATTTTAAAAAGTAATCGTTAGAAAAACAAAATGTTAACAAAGAAATATACACGAAAACCTTTTGCGGTATCGATCCTTCTTTATGACAGTTACGACACAGTTTCATTGTTTAAAAATTCCTATACACAAAAATAATAGTTCATTGGTATTTTTTAAAGATATATCAGTATTTTGTAATGAAGTATTCTTTCACAAAATACGAATAACCATTATTGTTATAATGCGAAATTTGAAAACATTTTACAGTATCTGTTTTATTAAAATACACTTACAGCAAGACCTCGTTTAGCGATTAGGATGAGTTCCTAGATGACAAAGAGCTAAATGAAACAGCATTAAACGAGGTCATTTTAACACATAGTAAATAGGGAAAGGGGAACATGCAACAAAAAATAAACAAATTTTACTTTAATTTTAAGTTATTTTTATATTAATTTGTATAATAATATATGTTGATAACACACAAACATACGCAGACAGAAATCTAAAGATCATTTTTGTGATGAAGTCGTCTAGTGTCATTTATCCCATTCTTTTTCTTTCATTAAGAAAATGTCGATAGCAGAATATTGCATCCAAAATGCCTTGTCTTGCTTTTGCGCTCGTTTCAAAATCTGGATCATTTGATCACTACAATTTGATCGACGATTTCGATTATCATTACCAAACTTTTACTAAGGAAATCTGTAGCAAGTTCTTTGGGTTCTTTGTTTTCAGAATTACTATTTTCCAGTCTACATGAATTCCTTGTTCTGGCAGTTCTTGAAGGTCGTCAGTGGTAAGGATCTCACCAGAAACCTTCAGTAATGCTCAATATCCTGCTCATCTACATCTCCTAGACCTGCAGTTTCGATTAAGTTGACAATTTGGTCAATGATAGGCTTTTCTCTTTGAGAATCCTTGGATATTTCCAACCATACCTTCCTCCACACTCCATTCATGCATTTATCAGAATTCTTGACAAGCAAAGTCAATATTGCCTATGGCATCCATGATGTTTTATATTTTTCCAAAATTGAACAAAATGAAACAAACATAGATTTAGGGGAAATACAGCACTACATTGAATTGCCACCTTTTGCTGATTGGTTTGTGTTTGGAAATAATCATATTATATATGAATCAATGAAATGCAGTGATAATTCGATCAGCATAAATTTTGAGCTTTTTCAGGCTTCCAGCAGACCACATTATATCAAATCAGCGTTAATCAAGGAAGTGCTAAACAAGGTCTTACTGTATTATATTATATACTTTTTAAAAAAAATACATAGTCTTTTCAACAAATATTTAAGTTTGTGGCATAATTTTGCAATCTGTTATCATACTTGTATTTGTAACTGAATTGGTCATCTCAATTATTAATAAATACAAAAACGTTTTTGAGAAACATTTCTGTAAACTGTTATTGGTTTTTAGATTTATTAAATATATTTTGTAAATCAAGAAAAATAAATTGTTGATGCTGCTAAATTTTTAATTACAGGTATCCCTTTCTTAATGTGGGATTTGATTAATGTGCAAAATTAGTTGCAGGAATTCTTTTATATATGTGGCAGAAGTTTTAATTTATGCAGCTTTACCAGCTATCTTTACTTAACATAGATACAGTAATTTGAAGAATGCAATTTTGATATACATAGTAGGATTGAGGAATTAATTAATGGCACTAATCAAAAGATACCTGTAGGTAGTTTTCATAAATCAAAGTCCAAATAATGACTTTTAAAGTACTGTTATTGTTAATAATTAATGGTATAGAGTTTTATCAAAACAGCTTTTTCTTTGCTTTTATAACATGTCCTGATAAGCATTATCAACAACTTTCATAATTAATAATGATTCAATATATTAAACAAATCCTAAAGGTAATGTTATAGCTTCAATACTGATGTAATATAGTTAAAAATTTTCAAATTAATTAAAATATTATTTACTTATAAAGATATGATTATTTTGTTTTTAATTACACTTCAACATATACTCAGACTCATTCAATATTATATAACACATATACCTTATAGCTGAGAATCTATTTTACTGCTTTAAACGAATGTTTTCAACCTGATCAACAGGCCGTCATCAGGTTATCATTTCTCTGAATCGTTCTGTATTTGAACAAATATGCAACATTCATTTAAAATAGTAAAATAGATTCTCAGCAATAAGGTGTATGTGTTATATAATGTATTTAATTACAATTTAAATCATAAATTTAGAAATAAATGGAAATCTTTCCACATTTATAAAAATTTCCAAAAAATTCTTGTTCCCAAAAGATTTTTTTTTAAATTCATGTCCATAATTAAAAACATTCGTAGAGTATCTTTGATTTTGATCAACCTTCCAAACTGTTTAAAAATCTAAATTCTAGTTTGAGCAATTTATTCAATTTTTCTAACCACAATTTGGAATTATAATTCTAAAGAAATCCAAAATTCTGATAATGGAACTGATACAAAATTTAGCATAAAAAAGTTGACATTTCTAAATTAATTAACTGGTAATAGAATCTAATAATATAAGTCATTAATTGTGTGTCAGTTTATCTGTAATGGTATGCCTGCAACAGCTACTAGGGGCACCCCTAGCAATTATTTAAATTAACAATAAATTCAGTTTTTTGCATTTTTGACTGTGTTTTAGTAGGATATGCCATGAGAAATTCAGTATATTATTATTTTTTATTTGCAATAGGAATTTGTTATTGATATGAATTTATTATTTATATCACAGAATGACACTGCTGCTGCTAAAATGCCCACTAGCGGTTGTTCTGGGCTACTAGTCTTTCCAATATAACAAAAGTAATTTCTACTGATATAAAAGCATGAAATTATTCAGAATTCCTAAACTTTAAAAATTTAAAGTTTTAAATTGTACAAAAATATTTTTATACAAGTTGTATAAAAATAGTAAACATGTAAGCCAGTGTTTTTCAGCCTTTCCCTAATAGTAGCACCTGACTTGGTAGTTTTTTCTTGTGGAACTGATGCTTCTTTTTTCAATATAATTATTACATCCCAACTTAACAACATCAGGTTGTAAATATAGTACTGTACTTTATCAAACATCTTTATTCCAGCAAAATTAATTAAAGTTAATGTTTGACATTTAATTTACATGACACCCTCAAGTTAGTTATTTACTGTTGTATATTTAAATATACAATATTTGTATGAAAAAATACAACTAAATTGAATTACAAAAATTCAAAAATATCATGTTTTAAAGATTAGTGTACGTCATGACTTGTTTGATCAAATATCCATTCTAATACTTAATTTCAAATTTACCTAACATTATCAATGTATTTTGTGTATACATACCTTATACAACATTTAGAAGGCATTATAATAGAAGGAATTGTCCTCATATTTGCAGCTCTGGGGGCTTAGCCTAAATAAAACTGTTGCCAATTTCTTTCATCATGTCATTATGTAATCCTAATTAACTTGATATTCATGATAATGAATGGAAGCTGTCTAAAAAAGTATTTACAGTCACACTAAGACAATAGTTATAGTCTTAAAATTTAATAAAATTAATGCATAATTATAACTCACAAAGCTGGAAATGCATATACTGACTAACAACACATCTTTCATACTTTTTCCAACAATGATTTAATGGGACAAACAAACATTTTCAGCCACTTTTAAAGGCCTACCTCGGGTCTTGTCTTTTACACTATGCACTAATGCATATAATGTTGACTGGTTTGCACCATCAAGCAAATGACTAATTTTAGACTTTGAAGTATGATTTTAGAATAATTAATTTGTATAGGGCCCAAACTGAGACTAGCTATTTTAAGTAAGTGAAGAAAGAATGATTTTAGATAAGCCTGAGAAGTATTAAGGTTTTATTTACATTATCGTAATTTCATGAAGATAACCAGCAAGTTATCTGTGTTTGGAGATGGAGGTTATATGCTGATTTTAAATTCCAAAAAAAGTTAAAGTTGATTCACACTATACAATTGGCCAGTGACAATAAACTGACCCACCAAATTGAAAATTATCTATTCACCAACAGGAACCTCAGCAAGAGGCTTAAGGAGCATGATATATACAATGTAAACAAAGGACACTATTCTACAGCACTATCCAAAGTAACACAAACAGATGGTTTGGTGGTTGAATGGAATGAGACTAGGATTGTTAAACCGGTCCCCATCTTTAGCAATGACTTTAAAAAAATTTGAAATATATAAATCTAGCCTTACTGGCAAATATTTAAATTACAAAGATGCCACAGTATTACCATCGGCTTGGAAATATATAATCAAAAATAGCGCAGTAAAATCTAATATCTAATGGGCACCCTATCGATATAATTCTATACATTGTGTTAGTATATTTGTATTTTATTTATTTTAATTTGTTCAATTTCACATATTTACACTGATTATTACATTTTTGGTATATTTGATATTCGGATGAAGTGTTCGAACATTTATAAATTTTAATTTCTTTTTGCATAATCGTTTGAATATAGAACCACCATAAAAACAATTCAGAGAATTGAAAATACCTGATGACGACCTGTTGATCAGGTTGAAAACGTTTGTTAAAACAATAAATGTTTGTTCTCAGAGATATAAGGTGTGTGTGTCATAGTTATAACAAACTTGGAAATGTTAAAATTCATTATCACATAATTTTGTTGTACTTACATGTTGATTTCCATTCTTATATTATCATTAGTGGATCCAAAAGAACCCCAACAGGGCTAGTTTGAAAATTAAAACTATTTAAATTAATTAATATGAATGTTTTATTAACATGTGCACAATGACTGAATTGCAGTATTGCAGATTGTCCAATAAACCACATTTATCATCATAAATGTTTTTAAAAACAATACAGTCAAACCTGTTTTTATGCGGGGGATAGGGACCGCATTAAAAAAACGCATTAAAAAAAATCTCACGAAACTTCACGAACGGCTGTAAATAATAGTTTTCGCGACACAATTAAAAAATATTTTTTTTATGCGGTCAACAGGGACCGCATAAAAAAAAATCTCACGTAGAAAATAACTCAAAACCGTACGAAATAGAATTTATTGACAACAGATGTCAGCACTTGACTGCATCGTCTGGTCTATCGTCTGTTTTACATATTTTTGTCCAGGTGGTGTTTTGTTGACTTAAAAAGTAAATTATTTCATTTTTTGCATATTCATGCAATAATATTACTATAATAAGTGCATTTATGCTATAATAAGTTTATTTAGCTATAATAAGTCAACGTAAGACATGACGAATCGCACGAGACTAGTCGCCAACTATACCGCACAAATTAAAAATTCGCATTAAAAAAATCGCACAAATAAAAATCGCACATAAAAAGAGCGCATAAAAACAGGTTTGACTGTATTTTAAAGTTTAAATAAATACAACTTTAATTTTATTTTGTGTCAATGGGGAGGGCCTAAGCCCTTCCCCTTGAATCTGCCCTTATACACCATCAATTTTATTGTTCTATCAAATCAGTAAATACAGTAAATTTACTAGTCATATTTTCACTTCTTTTCAAAAATGCAGTAGATGAGACATTAACATCCTTGCTCCTAAATTTCTGAATACTCTCTAATAGGACATATGTGTTTTTATGCTGCAAGTACAGTACCATATGCATTAAAGTAAGATCATATGACCTCCAAAATTTGAATGCTAATCACTTCTTGCATTGTCCACTTGAGATAAGGATATAAGCCTATATGTAATCAGTGCCATTTGTTCATACATATGTATATATTTTATATCTTTTCAATATGTAAATGCTTCTCATATACATATCCAATAAAACTTGTACAGTACATTATGATTCTGTAATGTAGAAAAGTATGTCCATGTATTAGAAAAGTAACCAATGAAAGATTTCATCAAATCA
Organism: Centruroides vittatus; assembly: GCF_030686945.1. Classification (NCBI taxonomy): domain Eukaryota; kingdom Metazoa; phylum Arthropoda; class Arachnida; order Scorpiones; family Buthidae; genus Centruroides; species Centruroides vittatus. Next base: position 1,514,692 of record NW_027122690.1, on the reverse strand, counting down.
CCAAACAACATATACCATAGAGAACCCCATCACATTGTGCTTTGAGCAGTGATGAACTATAATATAAGATTGAAGACAGCAGTATTCTAAGGAAGATTTATAAGGGTCTATCTTATGAAGACTTGCTCTAAAAATTCTGCCAACATTGCACTTGTTTAAATAGACTGTTCTGATGATCTGTTAACAAGAGTCACACTAATATAAAACATAAGAGAAAATTGAAAACATGGGAAAGTACTCTCTTAAGTGAATTCAATGCTCTGTTAAATGCTCAATGATAAAAAAAAAAAAAAAATAGCATCTAACTTTAAATTATTCTTTTGGATTAAGAATAAAATAATTTTGTGAGATATTTTTTTTATGCCTTTCTTTTAATCCTCTGAAAATGAATAATTTGCTGCATTTCAAAAACTGCTCAATATCTAAATTTTATGTTATTGTTGCCTCTTTAATAACATTTTCAAATTCTTCTTTCAAGCAATAATGTTTAAAATATTTTAGTTTTTTTTTGTCTAAAATTGATTTTTCTCCAAAAGTGTCTGTAGCTATAGTTTGTATAATTTTACTTGCTAAATTAACTTGATTTAAAATATTATGCCAAATTATTGTGCAATGTGCAAATTAAAAATTACTTATATTTTTAGCCATTGATTTGGCTTCGTAGTTATTTGAATGATGAATAGCAGTATCCACTAGTTGTGACTTTGCTGTTTGGAAATAATCATATGGGGACTAAGATGGTTACTGTTTAGAAGTATTTTATTGCCAATTTTTCTGTCAGATATGCATTTCAGGTGGTCGTCTATCGATCAGTCTATTCTACCCCTATCAGTCTGACTTATTTGATTTTATAACATATAAATTACAAGATTTAAAAATATAATAATTATCTTATATAATTTTTTAATATAATTTTTAATTTGCATGCTTATCTGACAGAAAAATTGGCAATAAAATACTTTTAAATGGTAACCATCTTAGTCCTTGTATGATTAGTTCCAAACTGCAAAATCGCAATTAGTGGATACTGCAATTCATCATTGAAAACAACAATAATTCAGGAACATTAAGCTAAAATAATGTAATTATTTGAATCAAGTATAAGGAATGCTAAATTACTGATTAATTAAAAAATAAGTATATCAGCATTTAACAATATTTTTAAATCAGTTAAATTACAAACTCTTCAATATCTCACAAAAGAAAAGTTGGACTTATACCATTTTCAAGAGAGAGGTTTCCACTAAATCAATATAAAAAAATTTACTTGCAGAATACTGACATATTTTCAAAATAGTTTATCATAATGCTAGTATAAAAAATCCAGCAATGAATCACTTAACTTTCCCAGCAACATTTAAAACTGCATGTGTGGCACCATCTGTTATATTAAAAACTTTTTAATTTATAATTATTATAAAATGTCAAAAAGCTTGATTTTGAGGGTAGGGATGGGTTTTATATAAAATTGTAGATGCTAATAACGAATACATTAAGTCTGACCCTACTGGAAATATGACACAAGGACCCCCTCTTTATCATCCCACTCCACTGTCCATCACTAAAATTTAATAGCATCAATCCCCAATAACCAATCCTCCCTGCAAAATTTCAGAAATTTTCAACAAAAAGCACAGGAGTTTTAAGGTTCAAAGAGAAGGAACAAAATTATGCCCCCCATACACACACTAACATCAATACCTCCAAATTGTTTTGCATTTCTCGACAGTTCAAGGTCTTGAGTCCAAAACTGTAAAAATCTTGCAGAGGGGTTATTTTTTGACCAATTGCCATACTTTCCCTCTGTTATACATAACAGAGATGGAAAAGTAGAAGCAATTTTCCTACCAACATGCAGAAAAATTTTTTAACTTTTTATTTAATAATAATGTATATGTTAAAACTGAAAGGAATTTTTGCTATTTCATTTTTCCAGTAAAATTAAAGTGTGATGCTTAAACATATCAATAAAAAATTAATATAAAGAATACTAATACAAAGCCAAAAGACAAAATATAGTCTTTGGAACAATAAAAATAAGCTTGCTTTCTTATAAACAAAGGATAAAATTTTCTAGAGTGATAATATAATCAAACTTTGAGGACACATGAGCATCCTCAGAACATTGGGTAAGATGCTCCAAGGCATGTTTGGCACTAAATGTGTTAATGTTAAACAAAGTAAGAAAAAGACAATCCAAATATTCAGAACATACAATAAAAATTTTCATTCAAATGAATTTTCATCCAATGTCCACTCTTGCCTTCATTTTGGCAATCATGCAGTACCAATACACAGTTTTTGGTCTGTCTTCAGGCTAAAGAAGACACCCTTGTACATTCCATCAGCAAACCCGCTTCTCCCTTTCCAACTGTATATGCCAGATTACAGGAATCCTCTTGTTGGACAAAGATATTAGACCAAACACAAAATATGCAGCAGGTGGCATTGGAAATATATGAGATAAAATTTACACAAAAAACAGTTATTATTGTATGCACACTCATCATTAGTATTTGAATAAGAACCAATCACTATTTATAATCAAGATAAGTTCCCCCCCACATTAAATACCAGTTTAATTTTAGTACAGACAATTTAGGTCTTTATTAAATGAAATTAACCTTAAAACATACATAACATTGGAGCACTTCACTAGTTAGTGAAGATATCAAGGCAGAACAAAAGTTTCCTTTAATCCTGCAAACAGTCTTGGAAGAACATAGGTAGTCTGTTAAGTTTGAATGTAGATGAAACAGGGCTCTTTTAGAAAAGAATTCCCTCATGAAAAATGTATCTTTAGGTTCAAAACTAGAAGACTAACTCTACTGCTAGGGAATAATGCCAAAGATTTAAAATATTTTAGAATGTTTATTTGTTATATGTCAGGTTGGTTTATAACTTTGTATGTAATCACGAACTATGTGAGGAATTTTAAAATCTACTCTTCTAATATTATGGAAATTAAACAAGAAGACTTAGATTAAGACTGATGTTTTTCAATAATAATTTTTTCAAGATTTTGTCAATTGTGAAGCACTATTGAAAGCAGGGGAAAAAAGAATCTAATGCACTGTTGTTGATTAATAATGCTTTTGGCAACTCTGAAGATTTAATATAATGTTATTTTCATCTACAAGTATGTAATTTCTACTATCAGGACTTATTAGACTAATTTTAAGGATTCTGCAACACAATTTCACAGATCAGAAATTTATTTTATTTGATATACCTGTATATTTATACCTATCTGAAGATTTAAACTCACTTCAAACCTGTATTTCTGCAGAAGTGCTTTACCTTCCACCTAACACCACTTCATTGCTACAGCCAATATGGCTGTAGCAATGAAGTAGCAATATATTAGAAAGTAATATCAAATTTGTATTGCTTACATCACACATTTAAAACCTTATGGGTAAGATTAAAGATAAAAATTAACAAATAATTTTGAAAAAATTATAACATTATGAATAATCTAAGAGACTAGATAATATCAAAAAATTTTGAAATAAAAGGATTCCACACCATATAAACAGTCTAGAGCCATACTCTTCAAGCTTAGGTCTGCATCTGGCACTGGTCCTTTGAAATTTCCTGCCATTCCAAGAAAAATTTTGCAGACTGACAGGAAACTTTGTAATAACAATATAATATGATTTTAACTTTGTAATTAATATAAACAGTTTTTATTGTTTTTTATTATTGCAATTGTTTAAATGAAGTTACAACAGTCACATGTATCATCCGCATCTAAGCAGTTTAAGTTAAAGTTTAAGAAAATTTATCTTTAGCCTTCTGCCAGTCCACAAAATATTATTCCTATTTTTCTGACCCACAGATGTCAAAAGGTTAAAAAAATATTGGTCTAGAGCAGAGATGGTGAACCTACGGCATATGTGATAAAAGTGGCATGTAGGGAGAAATTATCTCACATGTAACATATCATACAATTTCAATCTCTCATCTGTCTTTTTCAATCATCCTTTTGGTTTATCACCTGATGATTGTTTTTCAATTGGCTTTTTTATATTTATTTTAATTAAAGCATGTCCATTTAATTTCTTTAAATATTGTTATTTGAAGTTTAAAAGTTTGACACAAACATTTTTAAAGCAAGATATGCTTACTATATTACATGCAGGCTCAAAAAGGTTCACCATCCCTGGTCTAGAGGAAACTATGACCAGAGCATGCAGCAATTTTTTTACAATGTTCACAATAAACCCTTTGTTTACTCTCCACTCACAAGATGTGACAATAGTGTAAGTACCTACTCCATTCCTGATGAGTCATCTACAATCAGAGTAAATAAAGAACAGTCATGTGTAATTGTTAGTTATTAAACCTATGATAGACAGTAAAATAGAGTAACTGAACAGAACATTAACAAGCTTTCATGAGTTACCAGCTGGTCAACTGTGAAGACAATTGTGCAGTTGCAAGAAAAAATATTTATATTCATTAGATCAAAGATGCTATAATGTCTTTAGGAACTAAGGTCAGACTATTCTCTTCTTTTGTTTATGGTCATATTATCATTGTATTTGGACAAATGATCAGAGTTAACTCTTCAACAATTTGTACAGGCAGATTCTTAGTGTGCATTACTATCAGTAATGCTTTATCCCATTTAATTTTTACCTTGTTTTTACCAATAAATATTTCTTCTGCAAGTGCAGTGTTTGGTAGCCCTTATATAATCTCTCTATTCACCGGAACTTGTAATAATAAAAGAAACCCTTCTAACCTTTTTTACCCGGTGTGGTTCTATTTTTAGAATCGCTTCGTTCTATTTACAGATTAGCAAACGTTTTCACAGCCCCTCCTGGGCTCTTCTTCAGGCTTCGTCGAATAGGCCGTTAACATTCGAAAATATTCAATTTAAATTTCTTTCCGGAATATTATCACGTGCGGCAGCTGGATATTTGTACTGCGCATGCTCGATGCTCCTCTCCTTTAAACGCTGTTTTCTAGGACAACCTGCCATGCGCTCGATAGGATCATTTCGTTCTTATGATTAACGCAGGTGTTACGTAATCCAGCCTTAAATATCTCTATGGCTTCTAGCCATTTCAATTGCTGTGGGTTATAGCTGGGTATAATGATTTTTTGCCGCATGCAGGTCCGCCGTTATCTCCTCTTCCGACGCGTACGTCGCCAGGGCCGTGGTGTATCTACCGTGGTGTATGTCTGACTCGTGCTCCTTTAATCTCACTTTTAACGCACGTTTGCTAATCTGTAAATAGAACGAAGCGATTCTAAAAATAGAACCACACCGGGTAAAAAAGGTTAGAAGGGTTTCTTTTATTGGTAGCCCTTTTTTAATATCTTGTATTCATTACATCTGACATTTAAGGTTTTATAGTGCTGCTTATGTACCATTTTAAATAGTTAGGAAATGTTCTTTTAGATATTTTGGGATTCTATACACTCCACAAAGAAACTGAATAGTCCTATTATTTTTAAATTATTATTTACAAACTAAATTATGGAAAATGTAAATATATGTCATCACAGGGGACATGACTCTCATATTCCCACTGACCAAGAAAGAAGGACAAGTAGCAACTATGCATTCCAAACTGTGTGAGATTACTATAAAATAAAAATGAAAAGATCAAATTAGGTTGGTCACTTGCCATTTCAAATGTTTCATATGCTATGTATGACGTTTCTTTTTAAATTCTTTAGTTTTTCTTAATCTTTTTCTAGCAATTTCTAGAAGCTTTTTAAATTGTTATTTGTCGTGTCTTTCAATTTGTAACCCCATTTCTTAATTCATTGTTTCTTATTTGTTCTTATTAGCATCTAAATTTTCATCCTAAATTCAAGAAATATTTAGTCCTCTTACAAGGAATATATATCTTCTTAATACATACAAAGAATATATATCCTCCTAAGTTCATTAAAGTTTATGCAGAAATTCAAATTCTTGTTCAACATCAGTGTTAATGTGTTAACATAAAATCTTAAAATCAATATAAACATTTAATAAATTAATGATTTTAACTTTTTTAAAAGGTTTTCAGGCTAAGTACATTGAATCTTAACAGAAAGAAATTTGAATAGTAAGTTTGAATCATGCAAATTTACCAAGATATTTAGGTGACCAACTTTTTTATAATGAAAGGAGGACACATAAACTGAAGGAAAAAATATTGTAAATAAAAGAAACATTTTATTCATTGCAATAATAATACACTATAATAATCTCTACTGCATGCGCAGTGGCGTAGCTAGCATGGGTGACATCCAGGGTGGATATCGTGGTGTCACCCCAAGTCATACCGTGGGTGTCACCCTTCTTAACTGTTTTATAAAACAGTATCGGATTATTGAATTGTAATATGCCCACACTCGAGCAAACTTGAACGCTATATCGAATAAGCGATATCAAGATATCATCACACAGGTATTAACTAATGTGAATCCGTTGACCTTTTTTTTTTAGTCATGGGTTGTTGAGTCGGTTGAACTTCCCATGACTTAATGTTAAAGTGCGTTGTCAAGGTTTATTTTGTGACTTATTTTTTCACAGTCGGGTGTCGAGGGAAGACAGAACTTACAAAAGGAGGACAGTTGATCACCTTAAAGATATGGAACATTCTGACTAGAGCTCTAAGGGAGAAAAAACCACTTAACCTTCTTTATTTTGTTTTTAGATTAGTTATTATATTAATTTGAGAGAACTTTTACAGATAAATTAAATAAAGAACTCATGTTCACTTAAATAATAAAATAACTATTCATGCCTTATTTTATTTTAAAGTAAAGTACTAGAGCAATTTTTTTTATTTTTTGAGAGCTCCAATCAAAAAACTCCTTAAGAAATTTGCATGATTCAAACTCGCTGTTAAAATATCTTTCCATTAAGATTCGATGTATTTAACCTGAAGATAACCTTTTAAAAAGATTGAAAACATTTGTTCACTAAATGTTTGTACTGGTTTTAAGGTGTATAAAAGTTGTTTGTGATATCAATGAAGATAAACTAAAATTGATTCTTCCTTAGTAAATGAAATCTGTAGAAGAAATTTGATTCTCATCAGAATTGTGGTTAATTCTGGATTTATATCAGAAAATTTTATAGATGTTATATATATTTGATAATTTAGAATAAGGAAGTGAAGGATACATTTCAACTTTAGATGTCAGTCTTAGAACAACAATCCAGTATTGATAATATCCTCATAAATTTGAACTCTTTAAAGAATTAGATAAATTTCAAACTAAGGAATATTTCAAGGAGATTTTCTACCTAATAAAATTCCAATGTCATCAAAGAATCTATAAATATAGAATAAGTGTATTTCAATCCCTTATATAAAATTAATTCTTTATATTTCACTGGTAAAAATATAGAATGACTATACAATACAGCATCGAAACAATGGATTGAGTCATTGAAAAATTAACCTCCTTCAATGGTAACTTCTTTGTTGTTCTTTCAGCCTTACATTGTTAATAATCTAACATTCATTAGAGATTTATAATTTCAAATTTAAAAAATTATGGTGTATTTCTGTTTAAATATAGTGATTTTTTAAGTTATACTATAAATCTTTCTAAGTATTCTTACATATCTTGTAAAGTACTGGCTTAAACTTAAAACCAACTTCTTGCACAATCCCTTACCATCAAACTGGAGCAGAAGAGAGACACAAATGCACATTTCCTAGATGTCACTTTTGCCTTGATGCAGACAGAGTACGAACCAGCATACATTACAAACCTTGCTACATACCAACCAATATTTATTCCTTCAAACTCTGCAGACCCTTTTTCTTAGAAGATCTCTGCATTCTGTGCGCTAACTAGAAGGGTGTATATGCACCACACTAGATGGGAGGATACTGTGGCAGAACTAAAGCGTATTGAAAACATAGCAATAAAGCATGGGTATGGTCAAAGCATGATACATAATTTATTGTGCAAGTACACCAACACTCATAGCACACAGGAAGACACCCATAATCACAGTAGCATAAAGGTTAACCACACTCGTTTACAAGTACTGGTATAATATACAATAGGCTCACAACAACCTTTAAGTGACCAGTAAAATATTTAATTGTAATAGAAACTTTTAACCTGAAAAAGACCAAAAAATATGGTCAAAAACGTTTGTATTACAATTAAATATTTTACTGGTCACTTAGAGGTTGTCTATCATAGTAGCAACCAATCATGCACAGTGGTGCAATACAACCAACACCTAAGTTCCATTTATAAAGAAATTGCTAACTGTAAAGGCACAAAGATCACATATAAGAGATCTAACACAATATATAGGCTGTTACGCAACGACACGGGACAGAGGAAAGTTGAGCACCGGGTGTCTATATGGTTCCTCTCAGAGACCACAGATTCCAGCGAGATCTAGTATACATTGCATCCACGAAGAACTCATTAAGCAAAAGAATACAGGAACACGGGTATGATATCGCCAACCAAAGGCATACTACCATCCTAGCTGCCTATGCCACAGACCCTGAAATACAAGCCGACCTCCATAGGGCCAAATTGGTAAAAATGTCAGATCAGGTTCAACACCTTTGCAACCTTGAAACATTGGAAATATACAAAGCCGGCCTTGGCGACAACTGTATTAATGTAAGAGATGCTGCCAATATTTCGTATGCATGGAGGTGGCGCTATGAGAAAAAGCGTAAACAACACTAGTATGTTGCTAATGTTTATACACCAGCAAATACATCGTATTATTTATTTGTGAAGACATAACAATAATTTTATCACTTCAGTAGCATGTATGGTGAAAATTCGTTTCCAATTTTTAAATAATTTGGAATTTAAAATAATTTTAAACACATCGTTTGAATTCCAGTTTCAAATTTTATACTGGTCAATAGCCTGATGAAGACCAAGTTTTAGTCGAAAACGTTAGTTTTTATCTAAAGCTATTCATACTGGGATATAAAAAAGGTTTTTAGTGTGTTGTTAAACTTAAAACACCATAAACTTGAATTACAGTGTATTTGGAATTTACAATACATAAAATACTAACTTACATTTATGTTTGAGAATCCAGACAAATTGAAAATCAAGATGGGGTCTGGCCCTTATTAGTCTAGATATTCAATGCTTCACTGTATATGCTATGAGTATGAGATCAATGAGAAACAGCTTATCTTTTATTAACAAAGAGAATAATACCATTATGAGATGAGAACTTGCAGAGATATTTTGAGCTGCTATTGATGATGCAGTTAAATAAATATAATAGCATCACAACGATGAACAAAGCACATTGAAGTTTAGCAAGTTCAATGTTTTCAAGATACTTAATTCAAAAGACATCAATCATTAATAAGTGTGGACAAGCTGTTTCAACAAGTAGAAGAAAATGATAAGCCTAAAACAAAAAACGAACAAACTGTTCACTAAAACATTAGATTCTTTTATGGGCCATCACAGCAATGTTCTACAAAAACAGAAGTTCAAACACTTTGCTTGCAAACTTTGAATGCAAAAAAGAATCTGCATGAAATAACTATTCAGTTTATCTTTCAAGTATGATCTTGGAATGAAGTCACAAGAAAAAATGCTTACTGCATACTAGTATGTATTTTTAAAACTTTTTTTGCCAATTTTTAATTTGTGTTATCACTCCAGCAGTTTTTGTTTATTTTTTGAAAATAATGAATGCTTATCTTTTCTGGAATTACTTTACTTTTGCATTGTAGCACACTGTAATATTTCCTACTTTAAGAAATTTCAGTCTCAATTCAAGTTGTAACAAGGCATTATTGATTTATTACAATAAACAGACAAAAGTACTGCCTATAATCTGCATGAAAACTCATACAATTCTAAAGAAAAGTGGTCACTTTGAGTTGCCAGCTCAATTATTTTTATTTAGAGATAGATTTTTATTTTCAGAGTTAAAACTGTAGTTAAGAAAAATATTTTAATTTAATACTATTTATATGTATGTTCAAAATGTTCATGTTATGATAATTTTCAATTTAACTATTTAGTTGCACTTAATTCACATTCAACCTTTTAAAAACCAGTAATAAAACTTTGAAAACAAACGTTTTCGACCGTTAACTCAGTCTTCATCAGGTTCTAACTATTGAGATTCAAAACTGTTCCAGAACGTATTCAAATTTTTCAAATAGAACCGTTGTGCATTCGTGTTACGTGTTGGCATGCGTAATACGTGTGGCGCAAAACACAACAAAATTACAATCCATATACAAACGAATTAAATGGAGCTATGGGGAACATCCCCATCGTAACAAAACTTCCAAGCTTGAGAAATGTTACATGCATCTTTAGAATTGATGCAGGTTGTGTGCAGTCCAGCCTTGTATATTTCCAGACTTTCCAGGGATCGCAGATGGTCCAATCGGTGGGATATTTTAATCAACTAGGCTAGGGCTAAACTGAGATTCCTTACGATGTGCAAGAACGAAGGGCTGTTCCCCATGTCCATCCAACGTATACGCCTTCCAGATGGATGTGAGTCGTTGTTACCTAAGCTTAGAATATTATGTTTAAGAAAGGCGATACGCTCAACACGCAAGACTGTATTCTCTAAGCTCAATAGCGTAATCAACGTGGAAAATCAAATACACAACCAGGATCCTGAATTACTACAGGAGATCCATACTAGGATTGTTATTTTCCAATGTAAGCTTGAAAGAAACCTCTCCAGACGTTATGAAAAGAAATTCCAGTGGATTCTTAACAAACAAAGACCGCGTGGATCACTACAACATTCATCCTTGATATGCTGGGACGACATCTCACCACCTGATTTCCTCCTCCATTCCTTAACGTATGGTCCTATGTGTGCACCACCTGGTCCCTACATATGACCGGAAAAGATCATGCCTGACGTTGAAAACCTCATTTCTGGAATGAATGACGTACACAAGGAATATTACCGATGGAAATCTGCCTTCAAGATAATAGCTGCTAACAACCGGAAACAAAAGGATACGATTTGGAAGCAGGTCACCAAATCCAAAAAATGGTTGGAAGACCACAACATAATCGTCCTCAAGGTGGACAAAAGCAAGGCTCTCGTGTTATTGAAGAAAGAAACATACACTTCCATGATGCAAACATACATCAACGACACAGAATGTGAACGCATCGATGATGGATTTGTCAACAAGCTACAAGCACGTGTGAAAAGATTTACACAAACTTGTTTAGCCAGAGAGCTGAACCTTAGCAGAGCAGTGGTACCTTCCCCTGATACCCCCAGGCTATTCGCGTTCGCTAAAACGCACAAAGATACGCCATCCTTAAGACCTGTCCTTGACAAGGCAAGATCCCCCACTAGAGAGCTGGATGCGGCGGTGCACAAGCGCATAATTCATGACTTAAACAATTATCCATGAACAGTCAGGAACCCACAAGAATTATTAGACGTATTGAGACCCCTCAACGTAACGGACCGTGCATACATCACTGTTCTCGATTTCGTTTCATTGTACCCGTCGATAAAAATCCAACTGTGCTCGTGCGCGATTAGAGATCTCTTACTAACATCGCACGGAGCGCACCGTAAACTACTCCTCGAACTAGCCGACATTCTGTGCAACACTTCCTTTTTCCGTTTCGACGACAAAACATATCTGCAGAAACGTGGTGTTCCGATGGGCAGCCCGCTGTCGGGCGATTTATGCGAGTTGGTCATTAGAAAACTGGAACAAAGAATCATACCCCTCTTTAATTCAGATATACATATTTATAGGAGGTACGTCGATGATATCTTTATCTTATGGAAAACTAAGCCCAATATAAATAGATTCATCGATGCAATGAACAACAACCCATATGGACTCCACATCAAGCTTGACCAAATAAGCAACACAAATGCAAACTTCTTAGACATCCATATGCAAATAGATGGCAACACAATATCCACTAAAGTCCATTACAAACCATGCTACACTCCATTATTCATCCCTGCCGTTTCGGAGGACCCCTTCTCTTACAAGGTAGCTGCCTTCCGTGCCCTTACGAAAAGAGCCTTCACGCACCACTCCAGAATCGAGGACACCATATCTGAATTAGAGCGCATCCAGATCATAGCCACAAGACACGGCTATAGCCGTACATTAGTTCATAACCTTGCGTCTGCACATTTGCATCGTACTGACAACACCAACACACGCACTAACGACTCCAATACCACTCAAGCACTTGTAGTAGTTGAATATAATAAACACCTAGACTCCATTTACAGGGAAATTGCCGCATACACCAACAAAAAGATCGCTTACAAGAGACGTAACACTATATATGACCTCATGCGCAATTCCAAGGACATCGTAGATAAAAGAATGGCACCGGGGGTATACTCTGTTCCATTATGGGATAGCAGATTCCAAAGAGAGCTTGTATACATCGGTTCAACGAAATGGTCGCTCGACAAGCGTCTACGCGAGCATAAATATGATATCGACCGCAACAGAGGCACCACTACCCTCTCTGCTTATGCCTCAACCCCGGGCATAAGTGCTGATCTGCAAAACGCGGAATTGATTAAAATATCCCACCGATTGGACCATCTGCGATCCCTGGAAAGTCTGGAAATATACAAGGCTGGACTGCACACAACCTGCATCAATTCTAAAGATGCATGTAACATTTCTCAAGCTTGGAAGTTTTGTTACGATGGGGATGTTCCCCATAGCTCCATTTAATTCGTTTGTATATGGATTGTAATTTCGTTGTGTTTTGCGCCACACGTATTACGCATGCCAACATGTAACACGAATGCGCAACGGTTCTATTTGAAAAATTTGAATACGTTCTGGAACAGTTTTGAATCTCAATAGTTAGAACCTGATGAAGACCAAGTTAACGGTCTAAAACGTTTGTTTTCAAAGTTTTATTACTGGTTTTTAAAAGGTTGAATGTGAATTATTTGCTCACACCAGTACAGAAGTCGAACCTTTAGTTGCACTTCTACTCTTTCCTTTCAATTCACAAACAAATTTAATAATTTACAAAAAAATTTATATTTTACTGTTAATTAAACTTAAAACAGAAAGTGTAAGTGTTTTTTCCCCATATAAATACAAACAAATCACCTGAACAATAGTTTCTCCATAATTCATGAGAGGGAGCATCAATAGTTGAAAATGCTCTATAAATTAAATAAGAGACTTATGTTCACTTAACAAAATCTTTAATAGTACATTAATTATAATTATGCATAAATAATTTATATTAATAAATATAAATTACATACTATAAATTTGCATATCATATCTCTTTCCAAAAAGATTGACAATGTAATGATAAGTGATTGTATATGATTATTAAATCTATACAATTACTAATCATGTTCAACTGAAAATATTTTAAGATACAGAAGTCTAATCAATCAGAAAATAATACAGCAAATTTATATTTTAATTTTGCTTAAATAAAATATTCAGTAATAGTAATAAAATCAACACCTTACATTCAGTAAATGGTAGTATGGTTGATAAATGATTTACATTTATCATTTTAAATCAAACGAAATAATCAAATATATAACTTCAATTTTTATTGTTGCTAAAGTTATTACAGTATTTTACTTTGGAATTTTCAAAAACTGGAAGGAATCATTATTCAAATTAGTTACTAAATTCATATTTTCGAAGTTTTATGTTTATTAATCAGTAAATCTAAGCATTACCATAATTATGACTTATACATTTTATAAAATAATATTAATTTTATTAAAGTGATTAAATTAACATTAATTAACATTTACTAAAAGCAAAATTTCTACATTTTGCTGGATTTTGATGTTGGTAAGTTTGGTTTTTATTAATATTACTTTTCTATTTACAGACTTATTTATTGATATAGCAGTTTATAGTATACTAGGGTAGATGTATCAGTTTTGGCCAGTGTAGTACCAGTTCTGGCCAGAAAACAAATTTAACTTAAAAATATAATCACAAATGAAACAAACTTTTATTGTTAACTGTGTGAACAGTTAACAATAAGAGTTTGTTTCATTGGACAGATTTGAATATGTGGTGATTATATTTTTAAGTTAAATTTGTTTTTTGGCCAGAACTGGTACACTGGCCAGAACTGGTATATCTACCCTACTTAATAACTATAATATAGTAAATCATTTAATTTAAATAGAAATCATCTTTTATTTCAGTAAAAAATATTATATTAATTTTCATTTTTATATTTATACAGTAATTTAAATTCCATCACATATAAATCAATAAAGTATCAAATATTACCTTCTTGACATGAGTTTTATTGTAATTTATATTAGAACAAATTAACTAATAATTACAAGATGGAATATATATTCACTATACTATATAATAACAAGTAATTAAATCTCTTGAATATTTTATTTAATTAAAATTTCTCATCAATTATATTGATAATGTTACTTGATATATTCAAGTAAAAATCATTAAATAAATAACGACTAACCCATTACAAAGCTATACATCCACAAGAGCCGAATTATCGGGCTAGAGTTGGCTATAATAAATAAATAATTAATAAGACAATTTGGCACTAGAGCTTGGCGTTAGGCGCCATCTCTTACTAAACTTAATAATTATAATTAAATTAAATAAATAATTTTAATAATTTGGAACTGGAGGAAAAGAAATTGGCCCGAAGCGGGACTCGAACCGCAACTTTAGTAAGAGATGGCGCCTAACGCCAAGCTCTAGTGCCAAATTGTCTTATTAATCATTTATTTATTATAGCCAACTCTAGCCCGATAATTCGGCTCTTGTGGATGTATAGCTTTGTAACGGGTTAGTCATTATTTATTTATATTTATATGCCTTGCCGGGGTTGCGATGGCCGGTTGAGTGCTTTGGGAGGACGTGGGCACTTGATGTGTCCCCAGCCGGCATTGTAATGACCGTCGATGGTCGTCATGTTAGCTTATATATACTGGAGGAGGCGATCGGACTGAAGGTCCAGGTAGCGTAACTGGTAACGTGTCTGCACGGATAGCAGAAGTTGCGGGTTCGAGTCCCGCTTCGAGCCGATTTCTTTTCCTCCAGTTCCAAATTATTAAAATTATTTATTTAATTTAATTATAATTATTAAGTTTAGTAAGAGATGGCGCCTAACGCCAAGCTCTAGTGCCAAATTGTCTTATTAATTATTTATTTATTATAGCCAACTCTAGCCCGATAATTTGGCTCTTGTGGATGTATAAAAATCATTAGGTCAATAACAAAAAAGTAGATATCATATGGTCTGCATATTTTCATATTCTGCATTTTTGAGAAGTAATATCACTGATTCAGTCAACAGAAGCTGTACATGTAAATTACTTGAAAGTGCACTTTTTATTTTGTTTGGAAAGATGACAGGCAATATTTTAACAGGCAATATTTTAACAGTGTAAGGAGACACATTGTATTAGGTGGTATACTGAAACTAGTCTGAGGGCAGCACATCTGTTAGGCACAACACTGCTTAATCTGAAGATGCTTCACTAATAACTGAAAATACTTAATATTCCTATAATTATATGTTTTCAAACTTTGTGGATAATTTTTAACTTTTATTTGTACTTACCAAAATCTATAAAATGTGTTTTAGATCATTTTTATAAAATCAAATCAAGATCTTGATTAAAATGTGTCAAAAATGAAAGTATAATACTGTATAAAATTAATACAATGTAATGAAAATATCACAAAAACACATCATTTTTCTATTTTTAGCAAAAATTCATGCTTTTAATATATAGTTTGATTGATTGATTTTTCTCTAAAACATATTACAAAAATAATTTTATCATAAGATTGATATTATCAATTTATTATAATGATCAATAGACTTATTATAATAAATTACAACATTTATTTTATTACTATAAATTTAATAGTATTTAAATATAACATCAGTTTTGGTATTACTATAGTCAAAATGTTAATCCTAATATACTTGAATACAGTATTTTACTACATTACTCCATATTGTTTACAATAGTAAAATCTAAAAGAAAAACATACTAAATTTTAATAAGTAGCAATATTTGCTGGATACAATCACTTATTTTGGTAACCACTAAAAAGGGGTTTATAGAGAGAGAAACAAATTTGTTGTCTTAATCCAACATTCACCAGAAGTCAAGAACCAGAAGACTTGTCTTCTGAGTAGTTACATAAGTAAATATTAAATTTCATATATACAAAATTAAATATTTTATATAACAGCAAGTTCATAACTTTACCAAATTATTTTCATTTAAAAATCGAAATAAAAATCTAAATCTAGAATAATATAAAATAAACAAAGCAGAAGTTATTTAACCCTTCATAATTACAATTAATATAAGTTTTACTTGTCACGTCCTATTTACTGTAATTACTTATACAAAATAGGTATGGTAAACAGTTAAGCAGGTCATATCAATAAGTGCTATTTCAAGAAATGTAACAGATGTAAATCTACATACCTGTTTTTACTAATGCTAGAATACTGTTAGAAATTTTTAAATTCTATATGTATTATTAATATTCAGCAGTAGAATAGTATTAGTAATATTTTTACAATACAGAAGTAGACTCAATTCAAGTGAAAAAAGTTTTGATATGGTAATGGCTAGCTTAATTATCAACTTTGACTTTTTATTTTGTTAAAAAATTATTCAAACAACTTTATATTAATATCTAAATTTTACTTAATACAAATATGATGTAAAATATCACAATTACAATTAGTTATAAAAGATGGAGAGACATTATTTTATGTAAAAAAAAATCTAGCAATGAGAGTTGCATAACTTTCCTTGCTGTTATGATTTTTTTTTTTTTTTTAAACTTTTATATTATTAAGCAAAAAATAAAAGTGGGGGGCATTATCTATTATCAGGTTTTGTTATATAAACTTTTTATATCTTAAATCACTATAAAATGGCAAAAAGCTCAATTTTGAAGGTAGGAGTGAGTTTTATAAAAGAGTTTAAATGTTAATAATGAATAAAATCATTAAGTTCTACTCCTCTCAAGATACGCGGTCTCATCTAGCTGTCCACCCTCTTGACCTTTCACCACCAAAATTTAATAGCATCAATGCCCCTCACATATAAGCCACCATGCCAAATTTTGTTTCTTAATCTTTACCCCATCCTGAGATATTCAGCAAAATAGATGCCAACACACATCCACCCACAAAATTTTTTTTGCTGATTTTTGACTTTTTTGGATTCAGGAAGTCTCAAAACATGGAGATTTGCAAAAAAACTCAAAATCAAATTTGTCACAATTCTCATCGTGCATTCTTGTTCTTTACATGTCTTCTCCTGTCAGGAGGCTGACAACCATTTCACGCCACCATAATCTATCTTGTGCTTCTCTTGAGCACTCTTTGTATGTTAAGTATGTCCAATTCCTGATGATGTTAAACCAGTTCATTTTTGGCCTACCTGCCTCTTTGCCCTTCAATCATTCCCTCCAGTAATAGTTTTTGTAGACTTTAGTGTCACAGTACATGCCCAAGATAACTCACTTTTTCTTACTAATTCTAGTAAGGTTCTTTTCTGATTTGCAGTTGCCAGGATATCTTCATTTGTTCTTGTCCTCCAAGAAACTCTCAGAATTCTTCGAATCATCCACATTTCAAATGCCTTTAATTTCTTTTCATTATTTGCATTCATTGTCCAACTCTGCTCTGAAAAGCAAGGTCAATTAAACAACATTTTGCCAACCTAACTCTTGTTTGTATACCAGGGGTGGCCAACTTTTGTGCACATAAGATCTACTTTTTATCGTAAAAATGTGTCGCGATCGACTTGTTGTCATAGGCATAGTCTAAGTGGGGAGGGAGAGTGTGAAATACATACTATGTTTATACACTGTTTCAGTACGAAGTGCACTCACTGCTTATGAGTCGAGTCATAACTGCATGCATACAGTTGCGTTCGGTTACAAATATAATATATTAAGTCAAGACATCGCTAGCGATCGACCAAAATTGGCTTGGCGATCGACTTGTTGGCCACCCGTTGTATACTAATCTTCCTTGATGTCAACACTTGTTTAATATTTGTAAATGCAGTCCTTTCAATTCCAATCCTCCTTCCAATTTCCTTATCATTCCTTTCATCATCTGTAATGATATGTCCCAGATAGACATAACTTTTGACCTGCTCCAGTTTACTGTTTCCAATTTTAATATTTATGTTTGGAGTTTCTTTCTCATTGGAAATGGCCATAGTTTTGGTTTTTTTTGCAGTTCAGTGTTAGTCTGAATTGATTGCTCAATTTTGATATTTCCTCTTATCAGAATCATTAGATCCCATTCATTTTCTGCTAATTGCACCGTGTCATCAGCATACCTAAGATTATTGAAATTTCTGCCCCATATGTTTACTCCTTTTAGATCTTTGACCTGACTGAAAATTCTTTCTGTATAAAGATTGAACAAAATCAGAGACAGCACACAACCCTGACTTACTCCTTTTTGTATAGGAAAGCTTTGCAAAAATTCTTTGCCAATCCTTATTGCAGCTCTCTGTTCCCAGTATAAATTGGTAAGTAATCTGACATCCTTTCCATCCATACCATTTTCTAATAGACATTTAATAAGGTAATCATGTTTCATGTTATCAAACACCTTTGTATAGTCTATAAAACATAGATAAATATTTTTCTGTTTTTCCTTATATCTTTCAATAATAGTTTTCAGATTGAAAATACCTTCTCTTGTTCCTTTATTCTCTTGGAAACCACTTTTTGTTTCACTTATGCCTTCAATCCATCTTTCTTTGTTTCTATTTAACAAGATATAAGTTAGAACCTTTGCCAGAAGACTAATTAGGATTATGGTTCTAAAATCCTCACACTTATTTGCTTTTGGTTTTTTGGGGATTATAACAAATATAGACTGTTTGAAGTCTTCAGAAAGATATCCCAGCTCATAGATGTCATTGCATAACTTAGCTAGAGCTTTGATGCCTTCATCATCCAGAGCTTTGATCCATTCTTGGCTCTACATTGTCTGAACCAGCAGCCTTACTGGATTTAAGTTTATCAATGGCTTTTACAACTTCACATTTGAGTATTGGTGGGCCTTCTAACTCCCTGGAAGATTCAATCTCCTCCCTGTCGCCTTGGAAAATAATTCCTTTCTATGTTCATACCACCTTTTCATTATTTCTTCCGTCTACAAGATTATTTTCCCATTTATCTCTCTTATACCTTGTGCTTGAAAATTCCGTTTTTTAAAAGTTACTTCTCTGATTTTTTCATGTAGTTTTTATTTTATTTTCTTTATCCAAACTTTCAATTTCTTCACATTTTTTGTTAAGCCACTCTTCTTTAGCCTTTCTACACTTTCTTTTTATAGATCTTGTTAAATTTTTATATCCTGGTTTATTATTGTGCATTAGAACCAGACAAAAAGTTGACTTAATGCAGACTTGTTCATGTCATTTACTTTTCATTCTGCTTGACAATTCACATGTATTATGACATCAGTATAGACATGATATATGTCCCTCCCACTACATTCAGTTTTAACTTTAGTTTTGGAACTGCTTGGTGTCTTTTCAGCTACAGAAAATTGAGTGAATGATGTTCAGCAATAAATTTCCTATAAAACTGTGTTTAAGCAGAATGATTCACTATCCACTATGCTGAAGAACATATATAGATAAACAACCATTCACCACACCGGGATATAGTTAATAACATACTCCGAACCAGTTATAATGTGCACATAAACAAAACAAAAACAAACATTTTCGAACTCCATCCAAGTTCTTCATTAGGCTTTGTAACGATTACCCAATGGATCTTTGTAAAAGCTTTTTGGAATAAAGCTTCCAATGTTACATCAACACGAATAAATTATAAAAAGGAAATTGTTTTGTCTATGACCTGGCAAAAGTTGATTGACAACACTGTTTAACTGTTCATTGAGTCCCAGTATGGCAACTAAATGCATGGTTTTAATTTTTTCAAACTTATATTCAAATGCTCGTTCTAATTTTTTTTTTCCAAAAAGCTTTTACGAAGATTCATCAGGTGATCATTACAAAACCTGATGAAGAACTCAAATTAAGTTTGAAAATGTTTGTTTTTGTTTTGTTTATGTGCACACCATAACCGGTTCAGAGTACATGATCATATATAGATATTCCAGTGTGATACAACATATATGGTAAATTTAATGCTTGTGCATACCAAATGAAATCTCTGTTAAAACTTTGATCAAGCTGTAATCTTTACTAAATTGGTATGTAGATCTTCTGTACCTGATAACAAAGTCATAAATCAATAGATTTGAAAATGTGGACATAATGTGAAGCACTGTAAACATGAAAATAAAACAGTTTTCTAAACATGAATTTATTACTGTTAAATGCATAAATTTTTTGTACTTTCAATACAGGGTACCGTTGATCTGATACATATCTTCTGTAAGATCAAAAATGTTTGTCAAATTTTACATAAAAATTAATTACTGAATGGTAAAGATTTTGATGTAATACAGGTACTGTATACATTACATTCATAAGCTAAATTTTGGATTTTGATGTCTCAAAACTCAGATGTGCATTAGACTTGATGGTGCATTATTTTCAAGAAGACAAAGGACATAAAATGTTATTAAATGGAGTGAAAATATATATCATAACATGTTATTCCCCTACAATCAGACAGTATGGATTTGCTCAGTACTAGACAAGAACAAAATATATTTTATTAAGAAAAATCTAATGAGCCTGTTATTTAAAATGTATTATCACACATTACCTATGCTTCAACGGGCAATATAGGCTACTTAATTTGTAGAAACATTAGCTACTCTTCTTGAATTTCCCAAAATCTGTACTCTGCAATTCTTCAATCTCTATTTTCTCATAGAAAGTAGTCCATCATGCTTGGCAAGGGAATTTCTAATACAGTAGAGCGTCGAAAAGTGGAACCAATTGGGGACTGGGGTCCTTCCAGTTAATGATTTGTTCCAGTTTCCGACTTTGTACGAAAAAATACATTAACCTGTCCGATGTTCAAATTTTTCTCCGTTGCGTATCGCTTCCTGTTGAATTTTTCTCCGTTGCGTGTCGCTTCGTGTTGAATTTTCGTCGATTTTAAGCCTAATGAAAATTTTTATAATAATCATCGAGGCTATCGTATCGTTAAAAATTATTTCTGCATTTTGTACAAACAAAATAAATATATTAAAGAATATAAAAAAAACATGAAAATTATACTTTAGAAGTAAATTTAGTATCAAAAACATTCGATTCAGCACGACACAGTCCGACTGAAAATCGTTCCACTTTCCGGCCATTCCACTTACCGACGTTCCACTTATCGACGCTCTACTGTAATAATAATAAAATTTAATTTATTGACTAAAAACATTCAGTGCCATTTCAAGAAGAACTCATCATTTCTATTCATTTGAATATTTAGCACACATTAACTTCTATCTGCCCAGTACTAGGAAACATTTTTATGGTGTCTGAATTTCATAGTAATTTTATTTTAAAATTTTAAAAATACATACTATTAAATTTCTATATATTTTTTCAGTCTACTATTGAAATAAATGTCTAACAATAAATAACCTGACTATATTACTTTTATAATTTGCCTATCACTCTTCTACCAATTATGAAAAAATCTTAGGTGTCCAGTACTGGGTGAGCTTCCCATATGTATAAGTAGATACATGAGGCCAACATACAGTCACTTCTAGACTTATGACGGGGTTCAGTTCCACAACTTGAGACATAAATCAAAATGGTTGTAAGTCAAATTTCATATAAAAATAAATAATATAATTATGATAGATATAGGTATATCAAAATTAATAGCTTTTATTTGATTTTTAATTGTTAACTACATATAAGTAAATAATTACATACATAAATAATAGTATATATATATATATATAAGCATTATTCTGGATTATCGTCATCATCTGTGCTACTGATATTCATTGCTAACTTGAGATTTATCAGTGAGTGTAGTAGTAGTGCTTTTTGTTTTTATAAACAGGTCCAATTTTGTTTGGACAGTTTGTTTCTTTTCATTATAAATTTCATTATAACAGGCAAGTGCTTGGTCAATGTTGCGTTGTACCTTCGAAAATCTATCGTTATCTGAATCCATATTTTCAAATTTTTTAATTGCCTCATTGATTTTGCTAGAAGCTGATGCCATTTCTTTCAGCACAAATTTTTTGGGTGGATCATGTTCATCCAGTTTTTTTAGCTCAATTACATTTTTATCTGCAACTCATTGTTCCTCAATCCTAATCAGGTCTTGGTTTGTGAGTTCCTTCACATTATTTTCCAAAAGTTGATTTACATCTTCATTATCAACTTCCAGATTTAATTGTTGAGCAAATTATACAATAACATTAACTACCTCTTCTATTTCCTCTTCTCTATTAATGTTCATATTGTTATTAAACCTTTTTAAGAGTTTGTTCTGTATGCCGTTCATACATTTCATTATTACATTGGACCATCCTTCTGATATATTCTTTATTGCATGAAAAATGTTATAATTTTTCCAAAATTCTCTCAATGTCTAATCTTTTTTAGTTCCCACAATTGCTTGGGCAAAAGAGATTCTTATATAATGCACTTTGAAGTTAGCAATACATCCTTGATCCATCAGCTGTAGTATGCTTGTGGTATTAGGTAGTAAATAAACCACTTTTATGTTTGGATGAGACTCTCCAAAGTGTGGAGGGTGACCTGGAGCATTGTCAAGAAGCAATACAATTTTAAAAGCGGTGTGTTTTTAATCACAATATTTCTTTACTTCTGCAATGAAGCAGATGTTAAACCAGTCTTCAAAAAGGCATTGTGTCATTCACACCTCCTTAACATAATGGTAATGTGTCCTTATTGATTCCCTTGAAGGCTCTTGGGTTTTGGGAATGATATATCATAAATGGCTTCAATTTATAACCAGCGACATTTCTATCCAACAAAAGGGTAGCATGATCTTTAAATGCTTTAAAACTAGGTATGCATTTAGCTTCTTTTTGAATGTATGTCCATTTGGGCATTTTTTTCCAATATAATGCAGTTTCATCCACATTAAAAATTGTTACTGCATATAATTTCTTCCTTCAAGCATCGCTTCAAAATTGTCCCTGAAGATTTCGGCAGCATTTGAATCTGCTCTCTACAAATCTTCACATTATGGAAGTTTTCATGTTTTATAAACCTTTCAAACCAGCCAGAGCTTGCATTGAAATTTTGGCCATAGTTGTCACACTCCTTCTTTAAACCTTTGAAAAAACTGCGCGTTTTAGTTTGGATGGGCATGAGACTTAGCAGAACATTCTTTTGTAATAAATCTTCCATCCAAATCTTTAAACATTTTTCCATTTCATGTATAGAACCATTTCGTTTTTTTGTGATGATGGTTGATTTTACTGATGCCGATCTCTTTACACTTCACGAATTCATTCTTTGACCTTTATTATAGTTGAAACAATTGAATGCAACAATTTATGTTCACGTGACAAGTTTGACACTGTTTTGCCGCACTCATGCTGTCTTATTAATTTTATTTTCATCTCTAAGTCTATTGTCTTTCTTTTTCTTTCATTGGGCCAGCCATTTTGGGATTAAAATACAGTAAGTCCTCTACTTACGAACTTAATCTGTTCATAGCAGTCGTTCGCAAGTTGAAAAGTTCGTAACTTGAAAAGATGATGTTTGGCGCAAAAACTCAAATACAATGTTGTTTTTACAATTACATAATGTTTAGGCTACTTGAATAATGTTGAATTAAGATTGTTAAAGGGAAGTATAAACTGAAATCAATCACATGTACAGTACATTATTTATTAAAATTACTCATTTAAAACAACTACAAATGTACATATGTATGTACTGTAAATGTTTTAACATAAAACTTCAAAAATAAACTTGACTATACATAAAAAATAACCAACTGCACTTTAACCCGCCATCTGTCAGCTTTGTTCGTAAGTTGAATGTTCGTAAGTAGAGGACTGCCTGTATCACAAATCAACGTAAAATAAAGTAGAATTTCCAATTTACGCTGTGAGTAAACTACTTATAACAAAACAATTAGCCACCTTACACAAACACACGCGAAGGGTAACTAACTGCACAACAAAACTAAAGATGACACAATTGATTGCAGAAACGTGCAATATATATATACAGTAGAGCGTCGATAAGTGGAACCAATTGGGGACTGGGGTCCTTCCAGTTAATGATTTGTTCCAGTTTCCGACTTTGTACGAAAAAATACATTAACCTGTCCGATGTTCAAATTTTTCTCCGCTGCGTATCGCTTCCTGTTGAATTTTTCTCCGTTGCATGTCGCTTCGTGTTGAATTTTCGTCGATTTTAAGCCTAACGAAAATTTTTATAATAATCATCGAGGCTATCGTATCGTTAAAAATTATTTCTGCATTTTGTACAAACAAAATAAATATATTAAAGAATATAAAAAACATGAAAATTATACTTTAGAAGTAAATTTAGTATCAAAAACATTCGATTCAGCACGACACAGTCCGACTGAAAATCGTTCCACTTTCCGGCCATTCCACTTACCGACGTTCCACTTATCGATGCTCTACTGTATGATGTATATCAGGGGTGGCCAACAAGTCGATCGCGATTGACCGGTCGATTGCCAAGCAAATTTTGGTCGATCGCTAGCGATGTCTTGACTTAATGTATTATATTTGTAACCAAACGCAACTGTATGCATGCAGTTATGACTCGACTCATAAGCAGTGAGTGCACTTCGTACTGAAACACGGTGTATAAACATAGTATGTATTTCACACTCCCTCTCCCCATTTAGACTATGCCTATGACAACAAGTCAATCGCGACACATTTTTACGATAAAAAGTTGATCTTATGTGCACAAAAGTTGGCCACCCCTGATGTATATGATATATATTTGATAAAAACAATAAAAAATTAATACATTTTAAAAATTTTTTATGAAATTTTTTCATCGTAAATGCGAATGGTCATAACTTAAGAAGTTATTGTACTAGGTCGAACAGAAAGTTTTGTATTTTTAAAAGATGTTAATTAACACATGATGTATGATTTAATTATACCTGTTGTAAAATTTAACACATTATTGCTAATATGAGATTATATTCTTTGTTTAGAAGCTTATTATTTTGAACTTTTTACTTTAGGTTTGGTTCAAATAAAATCGAGTTGAAATATCTGTAGATGAAATGCATATCTGGCATATTATGCTTTATGAGTTTCAAAAAGGATATAACACCATACAAACAGTAAAAAATATTCATACTGTATATGGGGAAGCTGCTCCAAAACTTCAAACATGTCAAATATGTTTAAAAGTTCTGTTCAGGATGTTTTGAAATAAAGAATACTCAATATATAGGGTGCCCAAAAGCTGTTGACTAAGCTGTTAAAAATCAACAAATAATAAGTCATGAACTTGCAACAAATCTTGTGTGTCACAGACATGTTGAAAAAGATCATCCACTTGAAATGGCTGCAAACATGATGTTTGGGTTCTGCATGCATTAAGTGAAAAAATAATCTGGATCGAGTATCAAAATGTGCCATACTGCAAAATTATCAAAAAAAAAAAGTATGAAATTTAAATATATTAGCAACTTGCCACAAAAATGGTATTTTACAATAATGTTATTTGAAAATAACAGTGGTGAAAACAAAAACAGTCTGCAATTCAACTCCAAAAAGAGCTTTGCATTCCAAAGAAAAAAAATACTGTTTTATGCATGGTGGGATATGAATAGTATAATTTATTATGAGCTTTTAGAAACTATCAAAACTATAAATTCCAACATCTATTGTCAGCAATTGGATTGAGTAAATGAAAAAAAAAACACCTGCTCCCAGGGCCGGATTATCGAATAGGCAAAGTAGACAAATGTCGAGGGTCCAATACGTAAACTAGCTACTGGAAAATAAACTATCAAAAAACAAAAACCTTAAATTTCCAGCAATAAAAAACATTTAATAATAATGTTTTCGACTGTTTTAAACAGCCATCATCAGTTAAAAATGAACTTAAACAAAAGAATGCAGAAAAAGAACTCAAGCAATACAAATATTTAAAAATTCAAAAAAATTCCAAAGCAAAAACGCCGTCGTATATTAGAAACTAACAAACAGCGCATGCGCTAAATGTCATAGTAAGAATAAAAATAAAAATAAAAATAAAATAACAAAAAATACTGCCGCAAAAATTTTTCTATTACAAGAAAGAACGTTATGCATTTCGGTAAAACGACTTCCATGCCGTGGATAAACCGTCTGCGTCTCTATGGTTAATGCAACCCGTGTTAACGTGGGCTTTGTAGATTTCAAGCTTTTCTAGATGTTTCAGCATTTGTTTGTTTGTCGTGGCCTTAATAATAGACGCTTTGTCCCAATGAACGTCGACATCCTGATGCTTAGCAAAAGCTGCTAGCACAGTAGTATCTAAGCTCTTATTGATGGAGTATCTATGCTCCTTAAGCCTCTGCTTTAAATGTCTCATAGTTGCACCGACGTATACCAGATCTGTATTAAATCGACGATCCTTTAAAGGTATAGAATATACCCCTGTCTTAAAACTCTGGTTCTCTTTTTTCTTGTCGTTTCTCAACAGTCGATATATTGTAGGATTACGCCGATACAACAGGCTTATGTTGTTGTTTCTGGCTACTTTCTTAACCATCGTGTGCAAGAAAGGAAAATAATTGAGAATCACTTTTCTTCCTTGATTCATAGGAGGAAGCTGCCGATTTTTTGTCTTCCGATATTTGTCGATAAGCCTATCAATCTCCTTACTCCGATAACCGTGTTGTAATGCTGCAGTGCGAATGTAACTTAATTCCTTATCGGTGTCAATAACACTGGTGCAATGTGTGTAAGCACGCTTGATCCAAGCATGAAAAGCTGCATATTTAAAATTCACCGGATCGAAAGAATTTTTCGGTATAATTATGGGCTGATAGCTGGGTTTTCTATAAATGTCCGTCCATATCTGACCCTCCTTACATGTGATTGAAAGATCAAGGAAATTTACATTAGAAGCACTTTCTTGGTCAAGCCCTAAAATCAAACCATATGGGTTTTTGTTGATTTCTTGAAGGAAATGCGGAGCGCTAGTATCATTCTTCCAAAGGATGAAAACATCATCCACATATCTTGTATATAAAACGATTTGATGTTGAAAGATGGGTATGATCTTGTTTTCCAACCGACGTAATACCAGTTCACATAAAATAGAGGACATAGGGCTCCCCATAGGCACCCCTCTTTCTTGCAAATATGTTTCACCTTCAAATTCGAAAAACGATGTATAACATATTAAATTTGCAAGCTCCAAAATGCTGGTATGGTATTTCGCTGCATTATCTATATTAGCAAAAAGAAAGTCTCTCAGCTCACAAAAACAGGGCGGCAGCCTTATAGATGGAAACAAGGACTTAAAATCCATTACTGTCATATATTCCTTATCCTTGAGTGTAATGTTGTTGAGCTTTTCCACAAGTTGTACTGCATTTTTTATAGCATAGGGGTATTCTTGAATCTTTGGTTGGATAAACTTGACAAGCTGCTTCTCAATGGCAAACGTAGGGGATCCGCACTTCTCTATTACCGGGCGTATTTGGCAACCAGGCTTGTGGGTTTTACCAAAGGCAAAAATTCTAGGCGTTTTTGGAGCTTGTAAAACTGAGTTATGCATACGTAGAATACAAGCCAACGGGGTTAAAGAGAATTTCTTGACTCTCTGTTGCAGCGATTCCATGTATTTGTCGGGAGCACGTTGACATTCGGTGGTTCTGATGTATTCATGTAATTTACGGTTATATGTGTCACGGTTAGTAAGGACAACACCTTTAGACTTATCCGCTTTAATAAGTACTACATCGTTCATTTGTAGCCATTGCCTTGACATTTCAATGCAGTTGTGGAATCGTCTTGCTTCTAAGTTAGATTTTCTTTCATTTGCGGAGCTAAACCTTGTTTTCCATCTGATGTAATCTTGCCCGGTAGCATATAGCGTTCAAGTTGCTCGAGTGCGAAGATATTACAATTCAATAGTGTTTTATAAAAGAGTTAAAAAGGGTGACACTACGGTGTGACTTGGGGTGACACCACGTTATCCGCACTGGGTGTCACCCATGCTAGCTACGCTAATGTCACATTATCCCTCGGGGTGCCTGGTGGGGGTCTCAGAGGCCCGACTCATTTTCGAAAGTTCATAACTATTTTAATATTTGCGTTAGCGACTTAAGGTTATTAGTAGCTTCAGTTCTCTTCACGCGCTCGCGATCCCCACAAAATTTTTAGTTCATCGCGCGATATTCTGCGAACAAGACGTGGTCGAATAAGTGCCGGGCCTCACAGACCCCACCAGGCGCTCCGCGTTGCAAAAGTGTAAGTAATATTTTTTGTGTTTGCTTGAATTTATAACACGTTTATGTTGTCAGTAGATAAACGTTTAAGCAGCTACTGAGCGTCTGTAAAAAATGATCCAGATTTATTTGCATGGGACATGCGAAATTCCTATGGGAAAAATGCCTAAATTCTCGATTTCAAATTTTAAGTAAAGAAGCTTAATTTTTATGCTTTAACAGATAATTAAATTAAGTGCCATTAAAATGAACCCAAAATACTTAAATTATAATGAGATTACATCATGATTTCTAGAGAAACAAAGTTAATATTTTTGTTACAACAAAAAAGTTGATGTTTTTTATTATGTAGTCGTGTGAATAAATATTTCACGTAAATCAATGATTGTTTTATTCTAAATATGTCTTAATAAACCTATTGTATATATATATTAACATAACATTGAAATTATCTTTACAAGCCATATAATGTAGTGTTTTATTTTGGGGTCTGTGGGACCCCACCAGGTGCTCGGCGGAAATTTCTTCACCAGGCACCCCGAGGGTTATATAAGATTTGTTTAGAAGCAACTTATTTAAATGGGGCTCCAATTTAAATTTTGTCTAGGGCCCGCTAGAGGTTTAATCCGGCGCTGCCTGCACCTAGTCAACCAGGAGACATTTCTTTTTGATAATACAACTAGAAATAAAACAATTGAACTGAGAAATTTAGATCATCTTCGATCATCACCCACTCTAGTACTCAGATTTTCATATATTCCAATCATTATGAAATTATTCAAATGGAAAAACATTTAAAGTTTTGATGAAGTAAAATCTAATATAGTCATTTTTTTAAAATCAAAACCAAAAACTTTTTATGTAGATGGAATAAATAAACTTGTAGATTGTTGGGAGTAGATAATTGAAAGTGATATAGATTAATTATACTGTTGATTGAATAAAAATATTTTATTTTTCAAAAATGGTCTTGATCTTTCTTTCAAAAAATGCAAATTTGCCACCCAACAACATCTTTACATATAACTAATCAAAAATAAAACTAATACACTAAGATGTATATCAACTAAATAGAGAAATCATCTCTCATAGCCAAACAACTCTTATAATGAGTTATGCTGATTACAAGACTGTTGATTGGTTCTATTTACATAAAGTGTTGAAGAACTGAATTTGCTATGATCAATATTACATCATAAATAACAAATACGACATAAAAACCTTATACAGTTTAACCTGTCTATATCGAATCTCATGGAAATACAAAACAACTTTAAGATATACAAGATATAGAAGTTCCTACACAGTGAACAGTAATAGGTTTGATTGGAAGTACAATATTTTATTAATACAATAGCAAGTACAATACATACCTGTATTAGGTATAAATAGAACATTTTTTACATACATTAACAAACAGTTTGTCAATAGTTTCTGATACTGATTTTTTTCAACTAATAAAACATAAGACAAATTCTTAGTAATAAAAAAAAAAGCAGTTAATCCTGCTTTTTTCTGATTGCTAAGAATTTGTCTTGAATTAATTGCAATTATATATTGTATTGCAAAAGACATTTCTCAACTACAATTTATGCTATCAAAATGTAGTTGCTGAGCTTTGAATTTGAAATTGACATTTCACTGTATAATAGAGTAGAAGTTTTAGGAAAAAATTATTTGAGATAAACATTGAAAATATATTGAATTTACACTTAAAATGCAGAGGAAAAAATAAATTTTGGGATAAACAAGTTTGAGATAGACAGGTTCAACCGTATATCATTAATAGTATATCCATCAGTAACAATATAAAGTAGAATCATTAAACTTTGAGAAAAATGAGCTTAGTTGTACACCACTATGTCATATGATCTAGACACATTAATGAGTCAACATGTCTAGATCACATGAGTGATAAAAAAAAACTCACTTGGAAGCAGCAGAAAGTGAAAGTCAGTTGAGTATGAATACACTGTTGCTAAGCATGTTGGCATAGTTTGAATAATATGCCAAAATCAAGTTCTGCGCTAACTGGGCAATACCAGAACCAAAAGTGCATTTGATGAGGGCTTCCAATCCAGATAAGATGCATGTCCAAGCACATCCTTCATGTCTCTTTTAGAGGTATCTGGACCCACACCATGAGTTTTTAATTCTTTTGAATGCAGTTCTCTACTAAAATGATAAGAGTACACTTGATGCAAAATTGTAATAAAATAAAATGTACATCTAAAAACTGTCTTTTTTGCATTAACTGTTGTAAAAAGGTGTTTTAAATGTACGTGTAAAAAACTGTTTTAAATTTATGTTTGATGTAATATTTGAATTTTTTTAACAGATATTCTGTAATTAAAAAATTTGTCCCTTAATATTCTATAAGTTCTTAATTCAAATTCTAGATTTGGGGTTTAAATAAGTTCTGTGTTCTATTTTTCCATTTGTCAGCCTGAAGAAGAGAGTAATGCACCATCAAAAAAATTAATGATTTTCAATGAAATAAAGTGTAGTTTTTATACTAAAAAAAGTTTTTGGGCTTATATTTTATGATTCTATTCCTAGTGTTTTTGTGAATCTTTGTATTAGTAAAATATTATCTCTAAGAACTTTCCAGATCCATCACTGAAACATGCTTTTTCCATATCAACAGTTCTCTACTAAAATAATGAAGATGATGATGTCATGAATGATCTTATGATGTCATGAAGATTTTCAATCATCACATTCAAGGTTTTAGGATCAGATAGATACTATTAATCGTTATTAACTAAACTAAGACATGTGAAGCTTAAAACATAATTTTAATGGATTAGTAATCATATGCAACTATGAATTATGCTTATTTATTACACTTGTAAATGTTTATCTACAGTTAGTATACATAACAAAGTACATAGTAGCTCTAGATTATTATTTAAATGTCAACCTTAATCAATTGCACCAGCATCAGTAAGGTCAAATATTTTTTTGTGGAGCAGTGAAATTTTTTCACAGACTAGCAGTTACGAAACTGCTATAGAACATCTTTGGGCACAGATTTAAGACAGTGTTTTCTTCCGTCCATATCCAAAAAATTTACCACAACTGAGAGAGTATAGGATGAGTGAGCTGCAATTTTTGCATATTGAATATTTGACATGGTGAATAGTTTTTCTTCCAGAATTAATGACTGTTTAGATAAATGTAAAGGACATAGAAAGTATTAGTTGTTGGTAGGAAAAATTATAATTGGTAACATTAATTTGGAAATTACTGCAAAAAAATAAAGCTAATATAGCATTTTCTGCTTATGACTACATGGAAAAAAATGACAGCTCTGAAGAAATATGATATCTAAATTAGAGAATGCCAACCTCTTGCTACACAGAGTCAGTAGTGTAATAAGGTCCATCTTACTTTTATAGAATCCCAGACCCAAAGATCTAGGTCAAATCCTTCTTTTCTAATATTCAGTAAATTAGCATTTGACATTTCAAATCATTAAATTCTGCTCAATTGACTTAATTCCATTTTTGAAAATTACACAAAATTCAATTATTATTTAAGAATTTATATTATCAGATAATTAAGAAAGACAGAATTAACCTCTGTAACCAACCAAGAAACGGTACACAGGCATATATTTCCACCAACAATGTCTAAATCAAGTTATACTTTAAAATAAACTCCAATCGTTTTTCTTCATACCATTTTCTCTTAAAATTCTTCAGCTGTAGACAAAAGTAATAAATAACATTCCTACTTTACTACCAAGGAAATTTCATCTAATAATATTTGCATAAGCATATGTATTTGTTTATGTATTGCACATATTTATATTCTTACATTATTAATTTGAATAAACTTTATATTGCTTTATATTAATTAACATACAATATATAAAGCAATATATGAACATGTATAGACATATATACAGATATATATAACTGAAAGACATATATGGAAAATGAAATGATAAAATAAAATTAAACATATTTTTTTAAGATGTTTTTATAATAAATCTAAATTTATGAAACTTTAAAATGCATAATATGAATTGGATATATTTAAAAATACGTTGCAAGTGTTAATTATGAATTATATATGACATCATAATTAACCCTTATGCCGTCATACGTAAGTGAAAGGTAAACTGGGATAGTGACACAATTATTTCTATTCAAGAATAATTATTTATATCACATCAAAAATTCTTTAAAAATATTTTTTATTAAAAGTTAACATGTTATAAAGTACGTATTACAATAATCGATTCTGTATATTAATTAAAACTGACACAAAAAATTCTTTTTTTAATTTGACCATCTGAAACAGGCCTAACAAGGCTTACCAGATAAAATATATTAGAAAAACAATATACACGAAATATATTAAATTACAATTATATAATTGAATATTTTAAAAAATGTTTACGAACCTACAATATACGAGTTTAATAAATTATCCTATTTTAAACATGAAAATAATTCAATGCACTTAAACCGCATTCACGACACAGGAAGCCATTTTGTAATATGATTTGTCTTCCCTTTTTTTCTGATCTTCATTTATTCACATTGAAACTATTCTTATAAAATTAGTATATTTTATTTTATCTTAAAAATTTATAAATATATATCTTTTACTTAATTATATTTAAGTTTAATTTTAATATTTAATAATATCAAGAATAAAACTCGAAGTAACTTTTTAATTCGTTTTTCTACTACGAGGGGGCGTCATTACGATATGAAATGCGTGTTTTATGTTTAATTACGAAAAGTGTTCGTGTATTACAAAAATTTAATAACTATATATATATATATATATAGTTATTAAATTTTTGTAATACATAGTTATTAAATTTTTGTAATATATATATATATATATATATATATATATATATATTTAAAAGTTGGCATATTTTATTTCAAGTTGTGTGCTGTAACATTTTATGAATTTGTTCACGAAAAGTTAGTGATTGGTTTGAAAACAAATAAAGTATACGTTACGTCAACCACATGATTACCCAAGCAAGCAACATTACTTTACATAAACTGTACTTTTGACCTCTGTCATTCGGAAGTATGGCGAATGAATAAACACACTTTATTACCATCGATCACACCATTGATAGTTTGCTTGACTAAAAATGGTTCAGAATCGATTCACCTTTATGGAAAATTCTGCTTTTCTTTTTCTTATACATCTGTAAAATATTTGGATGGATTTTCTCTGATTTTTCAATAGCGAGGTTGTGGCCGAAGTTTTCAACGCGAACGTCGGACGTTCAGCACCACTTTCCTGTAAGCCTAGAAGATTGACAATGGCGTTTGGAACGTCAGTGGAATCATGCTCGACGTTCAAAACGCCATTGTCAAACTTCTAGGCTTACAGGATGGCGTCATTATTATCATTATTACAGGATAATAATGACGCATGTTTTGGCCAATGAGGTTTCGTTTGCATGAGATTTTGTCTATATAGGCTTTGGTGCATCGTCGTTTTGTTTTTAGGCTTTTGCCATTTGAATCTGTTCTGGAATCAGAAGTAAATAGATAAATTTCATAACATATCAACTTCTTAATAAATGTGTAAACAATTATATAAAATATGTATATAACAATTATATATATATATATATATATATATATACAGTGGCGGACTTAGGGGTGGCGAGCAGGACAATCGCCCGGGGCCTCGCTCTTGCAGGGGCCTCGCGCAACAACTCGAGTAGAAAAAAGTTGATATTTTAAAACTTTATTTTATCCTAAGCTATTAGTTATAAGCCGCAAACATCATAATTAAATCCCTGCGTATATCTTTTAAGGCATTTACGTACCTTACTTTATCATCATTACTAATTTGTCGTCTTTATGATTGTTAACTTTTATAAATCTTGTAATATAATATTTTAAAACTCTAAATTTATTTATTTATAACTTTTGCATTTCTCGTCAATCATCAGAAATATCTATTTTCAATTCACATACTTTGTGCAAAGGACAAGGGCCTCACAAAGATCTGCCGCCCGGGGCCTCGAAAGATCTGTTGCCCGGAACCTCGCAATCAATAAGGCCGCCGCTGTATATATATATATATACAGGGTGGGCCAACGAAAACGAAACGGTAGAGTGTTCGTGTTCGTCCAAGCAAATCGCTCAGACAGGTCGATTTCATTCTCGAGGGGACATCTTATGCAATAAAGTTTTTGCGAATCTGAATATTAACTAAACAAACATTTTTTTTCGAAATAAATGTTTGTTTAGTTAATACAAAATAAATGAGTTTTTAAAATTTTTTGTTGTCTGTTGTATTCAGAATCGCAAAAACTTTATTGCAAAAGATGTCCCCTCGAGAAAAAAATCGACCTGTCCGAGCAATTTGCTTGGATGAACACGAACACTCTGCCGTTTCGTTTTCGTTGGCCCACCCTGTATAAATGAGGACGTTTCTTTGTTCGTTCGCTATGCACGTCTATACCGTTCGACCAATTGCTATGAAACTCGGCAATTACATTTTAAGTACTTCCAATTTAGATAATGTCGTACATCCCATCCCAAATTATTAATTGGATTTATATGTGTCGATTTATTTCTGTTTACATTTGATTGCTGTCTTTACATATAGCGCCATCTATTGGAAAAGCTTAAAATAATTAGGTAAATATAATTCTTACAAAAAAGGATATAATCTTTGAAAATGTATATTATATTCAATGAATTACTGCTACAATGATATAGCGCGAAACAGACGAGCCATTATGCCATTACTGCGAGATGGTGACTGGCGAGAAGTGGTATCACATAGCACTTACCTGCCTTACCTGTTATATTCGTATTCGCGTATATTTTAATATTTTTTACGATATTTTAAAATGATTTACGAAAAGTTTTATTGAAACTTATCGTATTTAATGAAATAATTATTTATCTATTTCTAGAAGATGAGTAACTAATATATTTTTTATTTTATATATAAAGCAAAGAATGAGCATTTCTCATTATATACAAAAGATAACATTTAAAACCGTGTTAATTTTAAAAATATTGACAAAAACAATAGCAACAAAATATCACAGAACTTCACAAATAGAAACCCCCAATAATATATTTGAACTGTTCCACAACTGGGGAGAAACTAGACCATATGTCCCCACTAAAGTATATCCTTAGGGTACTATTCAGTCTACAAATACGTAGTAAAAACAAAATTTTAGTGCTTAATGAAAAAGTTAAAAAGATCGATTGCAAATAAAATAACTTATAAGTTATAACTTACCAGTGGCGTGCCGTCATTGGAAGCGATGGAAGCGCTGCTTCCACCTTCCAATGACCTTCTCTTGTATTTTATAAAATATAAATTTTCATATTTTAACGTACTTTTAATTAATTAAAATTAATATTTTATTATAACTGCATTATGTATCTTTTACAAATTTCTATACTACGTGTGAAAAAAACGATAAGATTGCTATCGTATATTTGAATAATTCGGTGGCGGAAGGAATGTCGAAACCGGGTCAGTTTCCAATCAGCCAGATTATATAGGCATTGGCACATGCGGTTTACAGTGCACCAACCTCACCCGGTTTAGCTGGTAGAAGCGACACACGAGTAAAGCGTCCAATTTTATATCCCGGACCGGTTCTGGGCTGTTAGCCGCCTGCTAGATATTCGGCTACCCTCGCCCGATTACGTGAATCATGAGCAGACTAGATCAACGGCGGGCAACCCCCAGCCCGCGGGCCAGCTACGGCTCGCGAAAAGTTTCTATCCGGCCCGCGAGATCTTTAATAGATTATTAAATTGGAAAAATAACTAATTAATAGTTATTTTTCCAATTCTTTGTAATTTTCGAAAACGATAAGAGAAATAAATGTAGTTATTAACTTTTTATTTATTTATTTCATATTTGCAGACTAAAAAAATTACAAGTCACAAGAAGGCATCTATTAACTACTACGGCCCGCGGAAAAAATGTAAAATTTATTCTGGCCCATGTTATAAAAAAGGTTGCCCATCCTAGACTAGATTTATAACTTAACCAAACCGATAGGAGTTTACTGGCACGTTTTTATGATAGTTCTATATAGTTGACAGGAATTTAAAAAAAACTCCGTTAAAATATTTGATATATTTATTCTGCGTTTATTCCGCTCTCCCATCTTATATTACTTACGGATTTCAATGTTAAACCGGTGATATTACGATTTAGTATGTCCCATCTGTAAGGGGATGCAGAAAAAACGTGTACAATTCTAGTACAGTGTTAAAAATTAACTGTTACTTTGGCAGCACCATTTACAACCAAATTTAATGAATGAGACGTACAATGGTACAAAAAAAGCTCTAGAATTTATTTTCCTTACATTTACGATTTATGTATCCGTTGTCATAAAAATTTCTTTCCACTTCTTTCCCAAGACTACAGATATTCAAGTACAAAGTAACCGGTTTCGACTTATTTGTACTTAAGAAGTAGTTAAATAATTAAGCGATTAGGGAATTAGAAACATAAATAAAACCCTGATGAAAGAGCCGAAATTTTACTTAAACAGAAGCTTAACCGAACCAATCTCTTGCCGAGTACAGTGGGGTCTGATCTCTTCGTAATATTAGATGTAATAAAGACAGAAATTTTTCCAGTTCAATGAGAGTGACCGAAAAGTTGTAAATTTTGGAAATTTCCGCGAACACTCGGTCCTAAAACGAATTAGTTAGAAAAAGAACGACGGACAATCAGTTAAGTTTAACATATTTAGATTTTTACAGCTACGGTGAGAAACGTTTAAAATCTACAACAACCCTGTGGCGTCCTTTGATATATACTAGTGATGCGACAAAAGAGGCATTTGACATTGACCGGTATCGGCACCCTCGGGATTTGGCACGGACACACCTACCTGGACCGTCTCTGATTCCATTCATTAGCCACTCGTAAGGAGCTATTTCACTAAGTGGATTGTTTTAAGATTTAAAAAGTAAAGAATATTTTGTTATTTTTATGTACGTTTCTTCACAAAGTTATATTTAATTATAAGTTTCTTTAAAAGTATATTCATGCAATTGAAGAATTTTTTGTACTAGGTAGGTGTATTCATCACACATTTTGTTTTACCAAGTAAGTTTTTCTAATAATTTTAATTTTAGCCCTTATATCGTGGCTAGTGATTAAAAAATTTATTTTAAAAAAGTTTAGGTTCAAGACCATATAATGAAAAAGAAAACATTATTAAAAGAGAAAGACCAATGTCTAAATTAAATATAAATACGTCGACAAAAAATTTCGACATTTTGACGATAAAATTTATGACGAATGACGATTCTTTCGTAAAATTGAAGCAATTTGGAAATCAAAGAGAAATAGAATTTAACATTGGTAGACAATATAAAATAAATATTGAAAATTATAACAAGATAATTACGATTAATAGATATATCTAAATTAACAGATGTTATATGTTTTTTCTCAAAGCAAGAATTGGCATTTAGAGGGCGTAGGGAATTTATTGAATCTAATAACGGAGGTAATTATATTGAACTTTCTTATTTATTAAGTACGTCGGATAATCTATTAAAAATACATTTAAAGAAGTATACGGTTTTTACTGGCTTATCGAACAAACGAATACGAACGGGCCCTGACGCGCAATTAATTGATTGCCCCTGTAAGTCGGCTTCTTACAGAAACACAGCTTCGCCTATCATCAAATGTTCACGGCAGCGCCAATCTGTCTTTCCACTGGTCTTCTGACTGTAGTCTCAATTTTGCGTTAGAAAATCGTGTTTCGGGTTACAAATAATTTATAATACGTATTTGGCATGGGTGATAATGAAATTCGTTTACGGTGTCATACTATTAAAGAAGCTACTAGATTGTTATATGGCTGATTAAGATTTGATTTAACTTAATTTAGCTTGTAATCTCCTATGTAAAATATACACAAAAATTAAATTATTTTTATTTTAGACAAATTTTTAATATTATTTTATTTAATTTCGATTTTCGATGTTAATTATTATTATCAAATATCATTACTATCGTATTTGTGGAACATTTTACACGTATTAATGCATTATTTTATCTAGCAATAATCATTCTGATTCACACTGCTGATTCATCGTGAATCAGAATGATATTTAAAAGCTTTTGACAATAGAATTGTTTATTATACTGCCATAATTTTATTTATTTTTACTCTCAAGTAGTGTCGAGTGCTTTTTTCGAAGTACTTTGTTTTATTGCAGTAATGGTAGAACTTCACAAAAAATGAAAAGAAAAACTAGAAATTCTGTTGATGTACTGTACTTAATTTGTTTAAACGGTGACGTGAAATGAGGTACCGTACGTCATACAACAATAATTTAAATCCATAATACATTTTGAATTTAAAATATATGCTCTCCACCTCAAATTAGTGGTGTCCCTGTACATTATACTTTTCTGTTAGCAATAGAATCGCGATGGTCATCTATCTAACTCCGTTCAGGGGAAAACTATCAATTGAAGTAACTCGACTTCTGGTTTTCATCCGAAGTTCGTATATAGTTAATTGGAACTATCTGCTTTTTAGCTTTCCATGCCTGGTCTCAACTTTCATCTATATAGCACTATTCTCGAGATTAAGGAATGACAGACAGACGGACGGACGATAGTGAAAATTTATAGGTCTACAATGTTTTCAAATTGTAATCCAATTAACATCATTCGCATACCAATGAAATTTTTTTGCATGGTGCCTATTTGCCATTTCGGGTATAGTAGCCTAATATTATATTTTATTAAAAGATGAAAGATACTTATATTATTAAAAGTTCCAGTCTTTATAATATTACACGATTGTTTGTATTATTAAAAAGTCTATATTAATTTTATGGTTTCATAAATATTGGACTTATTCCATTATCTGTATAATTGTAAAAAGAATTCAGCAACGAGTTGCTTAACTTTTCCGGCAACATTTGGTGGCACTATCTGTTACGATATTTTATTAAAAAGAACTTTTTATATTTTTAATTATTGTTTTTAATCATTATTAATTATTAATAGCAAAAAAAACTTAATTTTGAAGGTAAGATAGGATTTTATTTAAAAAAAATTGTAAATACTAATAACGAGTAAAATCGTTATTAAGTCAGACTCTACTCGAGATATGACACGACATTTCCCACCCCGCGACCTTTAACCACCAAAATTTAATAGTATCATTTCCCAAACACGCAATCTCCCTTCAAAATTTCGGAAAATTTCAAAAAAAGCACACGAGTTATTAAGCTTCAAAGAGGATGAACAAAATTGTGCTACACACACTAACATCCATACATACAGGAAAAAAAAAACCCTGAATGTTTTTGTATTTCTTAGATCCCCGAGTCCAAAAATGGACAAATCTTGGGTCATTGTTTGATCGATTTCCATACTCCCCCTCTGTTATGTATTAATATAACAGCCGGAAAAGTAAAAATATATACAGGCCTATGCTATTTTGGCAAATTTAAGCTTTTCTTTAAAATAATAAATGGTTGCAAAGTTATAAGACAATTATTATAACAATAATTGTCTTATAACTTTGTAGGTAGCCCGGTAGCCCCACTAGCAGGTAAGCCCGGCGTTGCCCGGCAAAAAATAAGTAGAAACATCAAGATTAGCGAGGTTGAGGCCGAAGTTTTAAACGCGAAAACATGTACTGTACGTCGGACGTTCGGCGTCGCTTTCCTGTAAGCCTAGAAGTTTGACAATGGCGTTGGAATGTCGAGCATGATTCCACTGACTTTCCAAACGCCATTGCCAAACTTCTAGGCTTACGGGAAAGCGACGCTGAACGTCCGACGTACACGTTTTCGCGTTTAAAACTTCGGCCTCAACCTCGCTATTATTAGATTATTTCGTACTTCTAACCCTTCTATTATATTACATTATAATAATTGATTTACATAACTACAAAGTTTACCTTATCTAAGGGTTTATCACACCAAGCCACACAATTTAAAAATTCTTTAAATTGTGTACAGCAGAGGAATAAAACTTTTAAAATGTATTAGATTGGTCACTTGATGCGATAAACCCTCACGTAAGATAACCTTTGTAATTATATAAATCAAATACTATAATATAACAAACATTAAAACGAAAACCATATAAAGAGTTTGGTTATATTAG
Source organism: Centruroides vittatus (assembly GCF_030686945.1). NCBI lineage: Eukaryota > Metazoa > Arthropoda > Arachnida > Scorpiones > Buthidae > Centruroides > Centruroides vittatus. The sequence goes on along the minus strand of NW_027122690.1, from coordinate 1,474,178 downwards.
CCTACCATTGTTATTTTTATCGCAATATTCGAATGGTACGAAATGGCATAATTTCATTGGTCAAGTAGACACCAATTGAAAATACGATATCTTAAAAATAAGATAAGATAGCGTATTTTTTATTTCTATTTTTTCTAATGTTAGCACTAACAAACTGTTTCATTCACTGCCGAATAATAAACGGCGATCTGCCAACGAATCAAATTTCACGTAAAATGGATAAAATGTCTAAACTCGGTACCCTCGAAAATCACTTCAATCGTATTTTGTGCTCGCCGGTAACTTTGTATTATGTAATTTTTCTATTCGAATGCTACCATACCGGTGGGTCCGGTGAAAGAAGGGCTGTTACGGAAGGAGGTTGAAGTTAATTCGACCAAAAGTAGTAGTTGACCTCCTCCCGAGAGAGAGGACGGACAACGATTACTAATTAATACCGATCTAATCTATTAATATTTGAAAAGTGATCCGTGTTGGATGGGTTGTGATGGCCCTGCACGTGATCGAAGTTGCTAATCTTAACGACCGAAAGACTTCCTATAAAGCTTGTTTAAATAAAACAATCTTGTAAAAATGCGAGAGTAATTGCTTTTATGTGATTCCATAAAAAACTGATGAAACCAGGTTGAAAAAGTAAAGCTCAGTAAAAACAAGTAAGTAAAGGAAATCTTTCAAAGTTGTGACATAAGCATACTGGAAACTGATGTGACAATAAGACTCAACACGTGAATAAAGTGCACATTACACATGCTATAACTACAGGAAATTTATAATGAAGCAATGTCGCCATAATAATAAATAGGAAAAATAAACATCGGCATAGAAAAAGACATCGAGCTCGACTTTGTGCCTTAAAATCGTTGAACATACATCAATTTGGCTGAACGTTAGAACATCTTAAACAGTATCAGAGAAAGAAGTTTGGGGCAAAGGTTTAAGAGTTAGTAAGAGGAGATGAAATCTAGGGAGGGGTGGGATGTCTAGATTTTCGGGTAATTAAACACGACCCCGTAAATATCGCGTTTAAAGAAAAATTATTAAGATTGGTTTGGTTTATTAAAAATTTGTCTAAAATAAAAATAATTTAATTTTTGTGTACATTTTACATAGGAGATTACAAGCTAAATTAAGTTAAATCAAATCTTAATCAGCCATATAACAATCTAGTAGCTTCTTTAATAGTATGACACCGTAAACGAATTTCATTATCACCCATGCCAAATACGTATTATAAATTATTTGTAACCCGAAACACGATTTTCTAACGCAAAATTGAGACTACAGTCAGAAGACCAGTGGAAAGACAGATTGTCTCTAGAAGACTAGAGTTACTATTTTCGATAATACCGAAATTTGCTTATCCAATGCTAATGGTGGGCTTACGTTGCACACCCAAACAACAAATCTTACTTAAGCGCTTAACAGACAAGCATCCAATGCTTTTCTGGTATTGGAATAAGTACGAACGAAATGACGCTATAGTGTTGTAATCGTCAGGTCGTTCGTGAATTAGCAATAAAATAACGTGGGAATTTTATTGAATTCACGTTAAAAAACGTTAATTAAATGTAGTAGCCTACAGTACCTAAGACATAAGATTTAAAGTAATTGGCCGAACTCGAAGGTATAGCCAAGGAAGTAATAGGATAGGGAGAAAGGGGTGAGGGAGGGAAGAGAGGAAAGAGAACGGGTAAGAAGTGAGTGTAAGTGTGAAGAGGGTGAGGGAGGGAAAGGAGAGAGGGATGGGAGGGAAAAAAGAGATAGAAGTGAAAGGAGGGATCCGTGGGCGCCTGACGGGAACCGAATATTGAACAGCTTAAAATAAAATACATTTAACAAGTGGAGGTTATATACAAATTGAATGAACAGATGAGATTGGTGGCGCCAGTACTGTACGCACGTACTCTAGGATCACGAACTCTATTGAACGAACGTTCTAAAACGCCATCTATTACGATTGAGGATAACTAAATGGTATCACGTTTCATCAATACCTTACTATTATTTAAGTATGATTAATGAACGGGAAGAAAGCAATAGAGACACAACAGTAACATCACTCTTTGTGAATTTGTGGGATTTGCTTTTTGATCCGAATTCGAAACTCAGTTTTCTAATTTTTAAATATTAATAGAAATGATACAAGTCGTCACTAGATGGAGCAACAATACGAATCGACGGAATATAATTTCAGGAAGAAATTCGAAACTTTTTATGGACGAAACGATAGATTTTTAAGAAATTCACGCGAGAAACGTATTTCGGAGAGGATTTCGTAGAAAAATTGAATGTTCGAGAAGCGCGTTTATAAATAAGTGGTTTTTGGTATTAAAACACCAGCGATTGGTACGTAGCTTTGAGAAGAAGAGGGAAAATGAGGTATAAAAATCATACTTACTAGACGCTGAGAGTCAAACAGCTCACCTTCAGGTGTTGATGGCTTCTCCGTCTTTTGGCTAAGATCGAAGTGTATATGGCAGTTCGTATTGGTCATTGCTTGTGGGAGTGATCACTGCTGACACGGTCTTAGCAGTGCTTGGTCCTAGCCAAAATTGCCAACACCGCTCGTTGTTGCATTACAGATTATAAGCAACGGGTGAAAATAATGGCAGCACTTCCAGGGCAAGGCTGCAATTTGGTTATCCTGCCACTACCCCCAAGTGGGGCAGATGGAGCGTGTAATTTGTTGTAGTTGGGGACTGCGTACGCGCTCTCTTCTTCCTTAGTAAACAGAAAATAGAAAAATGTTCTAGTGTTTAGATTTGGTTATTTTCTTTCGAACGTACTTTGTACATAAGCCTATTTTTGGTTTATTTTTAATGTTAAAAAGTTTATTAATTCCATTTAACTTTACAACTGAACATACATGTTCATTAAAACATCTCTGACACTACAATACAGAGGTAGTGGTTCACTTGATTGATTACAACCCTGGTTATACCCGACAATAAAATATGTACGTAAAAATCCCGACACTGACAAGGCACGACAATATACATAGATGTGAATGTATGTCTCTTTAATCCGAATAAATAAATCCGGTAGACTTCCTCACAGCTATCAGGTTAGGTACTGCCTTTATTGGAAATTACAAATGCATTTCGGGCCTATGTAGCGTTTAAGCCCCTACTCAGTGTAATGCTACAGAAGTATTAAAAATAACAAAAAACTTAGTTAATTTACAAAAAACGCGAGTGTAGATGATCTTTACAGACACAAAAAACTTATTGTCGGAACGTAGTGACGACTAATACTTGACTTCGTGCATTCCTTGTCCGCAGAATAACTCTGGAATGAGTTGTCCGATCTTGATGAAATTTTCCACGACGACTCATCATCACTCAAGGACGAACTGATTAAAATTTCAACTTTCAAAAATGATCCGTTTTTGTAGAACTGGATATAGGTGTTTTTCTTCAGTATGGATCATTTTTGAGAGTTGAAATTTTAATCAGTTCATCCTTGAGTGATGATGAGTCGTCGTGGAAAATTTCATCAAGATCGGACAACTCATTCTAGAGTTATTTTGTTGACAAGGAATGCATGAAGTCAAGTGTTAGTCGCTTCCTGCACGCACGTGTAGAAGCGCCATCTGGTGGTCGGAAAATATGACAAGCATTAAAACGGTAATTTTGAAAGGTAAATGTTGTCGCTAACTGGACACACAACAAATATAAAGAATCTTTATAGAATAATAAGTTTAAACAAGTCTTCTTTTTAAAACGTGGAGCAGCAGCGATCAATATTGATAGCTTTACGATCCATTCTCTCCTTCTTCTTCCTATCGTTAGTACGAAATTTCGATCTCTAAATAGAGAAGCTGCGCAGAGATTCCAAATTGAGATGAAGTCGCTCAAATTCATCATCATCGATGAAATGTCAATGATTGGTGCAAGAATGCTTTACATGATCGAGAGAAGATTGTGTGGCTTTATTAAACCTTATTTATTTTCTTTTCTTTACTTTCCTTATACTATCTTCCTGTAGTAACAATTTTACTTCCGTTTTCTATTTACTTAACCACGCGGTAGTTAGTCGACACATGTGGCCTGGACGGTAATAAAAACAAAAAGGGTGTGACACCGAGGGGTCGAGGGGTTACGTCAGAGGAGATAGGAGGACAGGAGCGAGAGGAAGGAAGATTTTTCGGAGAGAGAGAAAAACGGGACGAACAGAAACAAAGAAAGTTATTAAGGAACGGATCCGAGGTTTTTTTTTCTTATTTATTACCGCCAGTCACCCCTTCGAACCAATTTTCAGTCTTATCATCTCTGTTTAATTCTCTTCCACCTTATCTTTCTCTAGGGCCCTGTACTTAGTTAAGCTAGATATAAGTTAGAATAAGTTCTTTGTCTTGTCGGCACGCGGGGACTAATTGATGACATTGTTACGCGCAGTCCCAAATGTATTTGTATTAGTAATTAGTAAGTGTGTGTAATCGTTTCTTTGTAAATTATTTATGTTCGCTGAAATTAATAAACCTTTTTTTTTAATTCTATCAAAGCCGAGCGACTCTCAGGGTCTTGTTATTTCATATACTCGGCTAACAATGGCGTCCGCGACAGGATTCTGTTAGTAACGGGATACGGTTTTTATTGTATAGAACGTAGCATTGTATTATCGTGCCTGTAGATTTAAGGCCCTACAATTTGTAATCAATTGTATTATTTTTATATCATTAATTATGGATGATTGTAACCAGAACAATCTTGCTACATCCTCAGGAGGCGAGGGTGAGGGGATCCCTCCTGTAGTCACAGGGTTTCTAGGAATGGTTCCCATTTTTTCTAATAGTGGCAGTGATTTGGTTAATGTCCGCCAATTCTTCAAGACCATAGATAATATATCTCGCCTGGCTGGGTGGAACAGTGAAGTGAAATTGGCTGTCTTACAAGCTCGGTTAAAAGGGGGGCCATTATCGACGTTCTTCAGCTTGGCTGACCAAGATCCTTGTACTTTTGAGGGAATTAGGCAAAAATTAATTCAATGTTACGAAAAGCGAGAACTTAAGGAAAAGAATGCACTCGACCAACTCTTAAGTATTAAGCAGAACCATGATGAGACGGTATGTGACTATGTCATCCGCATGAATACACTGTTGTCGAAGGCCGCTTCCAATAACGAAAAAATCGGTGCCTTGAGGGATGACATTATTAGAGAGAGATTTATAAAGGGCCTAAGGCCCCAGCTAAAGGGATACGTATTAAGGAGAGAACCCCAGACCTTAGATCAGGCAATTAAGGAAGCGGAGAGGGAAGAACGGGTCGAACTCGAGTGTAACGTTAGTAGAGAAAATAAATTTGTACACACCATTGAAATAAAGAACCCAACCGCTAATGAGGATCCGAATGGTGTGATGAATATTGTGAAAACAAAGGAAGACGATAGACTTGAAAGGTTGGAAAAAATGGTGGGGTCGTTATGTAGTACTGTTAATGGTTTGGTCGAAAGACTGGGTGGAAATCTAGATAAAAATAAGGATAGCCCGAACCGATCTGTCCTAAAAAGGTGTTACATTTGTGGGAATCCTCGCCACCTGGCCCGCCAGTGCCCTCAACGGAATATAAATGATTTAAACTAATTACGGGGCGTGATGATAGCCAGTATCACGTCCCATGCATCGAGCTAACCCTGGCCCCTAATGTGTTCTTCTCTAAAAAGGGCCTTCCCCTCATTCTTGGTGATGCTTATGGTACCAGTATCAAGTTTCTGGTCGATACGGGTGCGGAAAGGTCCGTGCTAAGCCTGAAGATCGCTCAGAGCGAGATATGGAGTAGGGGACCGAACGGTGCACTTCACAGGAGTTGGAAACGACTACGAGGAATCGGTGGGGAGGTTATCGAATGCGAATGGGAGTCTAATATCAAGATCGAAAGAGGAGGGAGAACTCAAAATGTTCAAATGACTTGCATGCACTTGCCATCCGAAGTCGAATACGAAGGAGTATTGGGTATGGATGTGTTAAACAGGTTCCCGGAAGTATTAATTGAAACAGGTGAGAATGTAACATCTTGGAATAGAACCGAAATTGATGACTTTTATCAGTGTTGTGGATTCAGAAGGGAGGAATCCGATAATACGATGGAGGTTAATTTATCCCATTTGAAAGACTACGAAAAAAAGGAAGTGGAGCGTATCTTTAATGAACACCCCGGATGTTTCGCACGGAAAATAGAAGATTTGACCGGTACTAAGGAATTTCTTCATACACCTATCATTAAGAGTAACCAAATAATTAATACAAAACAATATAGAATACCGCAATGTTATTTGAGTGAACTAAAGAAAATGATAGTTTCATATCTGAAGGCGGGGATTTGCGAGGAGAGTACTTCTGAATGGAATTCCCCCCTTCACATTGTCCCGAAGGAGTCCGGCGAGTTAAGGGTTACTCTCGATCTACGAAGAATTAACGAAGTAACCCAGTCCCAGGAGTTCCCTCTAGCCCGTGTGGATGAGATCTTAACGAAGTTTCAGGGAAGCAAATTCTTCTCGGTAATCGACCTAAAGTCTGGATATTTCCAGATACCCATACATGAATCAACACGTCATTTCTTTGCTTTCTCTACTCCTTGGGGAAAATTCCAGATGTGCCGCCTCCCGCAAGGTGGAAAGAATAGCGGGAGGTATTTTCAATACGCCATGTCTAGGCTGTTGGGGAGATTCATAGATATCAATTGTTTCGTCTTTCAAGACGATATTGTGTTGTTCTCCCAATCCTTTGAAGATCACGTGAAACTCCTAAGGGAGGTAATCTCTATATTAGACAAAGCCAACTTGAAATTGCACCCAAAAAAATCGAAATTCATGGTGAAAGAAGTGCGGTATCTGGGACACATCATCGATAGTAAGGGGATACGACCTGATCCCTGCAACGTGGATGCGATTAAAGAAGTCCAACCCCCGCGTAATGTGAAAGACGTCAGGAGTTTCCTCGGAATGGTGGGATTCTTCCGCAACTTTATCCCAAACTTTGCCGAGATTGCTCTTCCTCTTACATATCTGACTAAAAAATATGTAAAGTTCTTATGGGACGACCAGTGCCAATCAAGCTTCGAAAAATTTAAAGAACTATTATCTAAACCCCCTGTGCTATCTCATCCCGACTTTAAAATACCTTTTTTCATGCACTCGGACGCTTCAGATACCTGGGCTGGTGCGGTCTTAGAACAGGAAAGCGAAGGGAAACTCATTCCCATTGGCTACTTTAGTAGGAAGTTCCGTGGGCCCGAACTAAAATATTCCACTATCGAGAAGGAATGCTACTCAATAATCTTAGCCCTCCGCCACTTTAAACATCTTATTCTTGGTCAGAAGGTCACTGTGCTTTCCGACCACAAACCTTTAACCTTTGTGAAAAATATGAAAAATCACAATAACCGCCTCATGAGATGGGCCGTAGAATTATCTAATTTTGATTTGGTCATTACGCATGTTCAAGGGAAGAGTAACCCAGTGGCTGATTTATTGTCTCGACCACATGGTAGTAGAGAAGAAGCCCCCTCAAACAGCGATGTCATTAATTGCATCAGTGAAGAGTTGTGGAAAAAGGTAAAGAAGTCCCAGATTGGGGACAGAATTTTTGGTCCAATGAGAAATCATTTAATTAAATTCCCACCCTCTTACAATGATTACCCGAGTAGTGGCATACTTCCTGAGTATCAAGTAGATGGTGATGTATTAGTCCACGTACGACCGGGACGGTTTGGAATACGTCAATGGAGGCGTGTTTGTGTAGGGGAAACAGCAATTAATGACGTAATTAAAGCATTCCATGAATCACCATTAGCCGGACACTACGGCAAAGAAAAAACGTGTGACCTGATCAACCGTTACTACTACTTCAAGAAGATGAAAAAACTCGTCGATAGATTCGTGAAGTTCTGCAAAGTTTGCCAACAACATAACTTACATCAAGGAAGAGCCCCCTTTCAAGAAACGGAAGTCGCTAATTATCCGTTTCAAAAGGTGTCAATCGACATAATTGGCCCTTTAAATCAAACACATAAGGGTAATCGTTATATTCTCACCATAATTGACATGTTTACTCGATACACAGAAGCCGTCCCTTTAAGGGACCAATCTGCGGCCTCTGTAGCCAATGTGTTTTTCGAAAGGATAGTCTGCAGATATGGCAGTCCCGAGATCATCATCTCTGACCGGGGCACGAATTTTACGTCCTCCATCTTTAATGAAATGTGCAACATCCTTACCGTCAAGCACAATGTTACGACATCATATCGCCCTTGTTCGAACTCAGTTTGTGAACGTGTGAACAAATCCATCAGTAACCTTTTGGCCAGAATATCAGGCGGCAGCAACAACAATTGGGATACCTTCTTACAGACTGCTGTGTTCGCTTATAATAATGCTACACACTCCTCTACTAGTGAGTCACCTTCATTTCTTCTTTACGGATTTGATCCTAAATTCCCTCATGCGTTCCCTGTTGAACAGACAAATGACTACCCGGGTATTCGGGAGTATCGTGATTTCCTTATGGATAAGCTACGATGCATCCGTGAATCGGCATACGAATTAAGTCGCAACCGTAACAAACTTAACCGTAACCGCATCAACACAGGGAGGAAGGTGAGGAGCTTTGAGGTAGGGCAGAAAGTTTGGATGTTAAGGAAAGGGAAGAAGCAAGGCAAGTTTTCTCCAAAATATTTAGGTCCTTTCCGTGTCTCTCGCCTCCTGGGGCCTGTTAACGCGGAAATCGAAAATTGTAATAAAAAGGAAAAACTTGTTGTACACATAGACAGACTAAAACCGTGCTTCTCAAACTTCCGTGAGCCTAGACGGAAGCGTAACATCCCAATTGGACACGAAGGATCACAATCCGGAGAGATCGAGGAGATTGAAGAGGAAGAAGACATCCCTCACCTACCCACTGCGCAACGGGCGAGCTACAATAGGTATAATCAACATAACCAGCAGCATCAAGGAGACCGCAAGGATTCGGGTAATGAGACCATGCTGGAACAGAGGGGTAATATCTCCCACCCGTATAACTTACGGGGGCAGAAAGTGGACTATCGCCGGCTTCACTTTGGAAGATGAACTGTAGTTCATCATCCATTAATGGTTGTGTATCTCCATATTAATGTTTCTGTTAATTGTTAATATGTCTTTTGGTGGGGACGTATGTGGCTTTATTAAACCTTATTTATTTTCTTTTCTTTACTTTCCTTATACTATCTTCCTGTAGTAACAATTTTACTTCCGTTTTCTATTTACTTAACCACGCGGTAGTTAGTCGACACATGTGGCCTGGACGGTAATAAAAACAAAAAGGGTGTGACACCGAGGGGTCGAGGGGTTACGTCAGAGGAGATAGGAGGACAGGAGCGAGAGGAAGGAAGATTTTTCGGAGAGAGAGAAAAACGGGACGAACAGAAACAAAGAAAGTTATTAAGGAACGGATCCGAGGTTTTTTTTTTCTTATTTATTACCGCCAGTCACCCCTTCGAACCAATTTTCAGTCTTATCATCTCTGTTTAATTCTCTTCCACCTTATCTTTCTCTAGGGCCCTGTACTTAGTTAAGCTAGATATAAGTTAGAATAAGTTCTTTGTCTTGTCGGCACGCGGGGACTAATTGATGACATTGTTACGCGCAGTCCCAAATGTATTTGTATTAGTAATTAGTAAGTGTGTGTAATCGTTTCTTTGTAAATTATTTATGTTCGCTGAAATTAATAAACCTCTTTTTTTAATTCTATCAAAGCCGAGCGACTCTCAGGGTCTTGTTATTTCATATACTCGGCTAACAATTGAAGAGAGATAAACCCCGAAAAGATGAGCCGTTTGGTGGATTCTTTATCTATTTGTTTGGTGATTTTCGTCAGCTTCCTTCCTGTTAAAGATACTCCTCTCTCTCTCGAGTGTTTTTTACAATGTAATGTCCCAACAAGGTAGGGACCTTGTTGGGTCATTACATTACATTCGCATTTGATTCTTTTGAGAAGTTCATTGAACTTAGTAATTCTCATAGACAAAATAGCGCAGATAGTTCCTTCACAGATGTCTTACAACATCTAGCTTCGGGTGATTTCTCTGATACAGATCTGAACATTCTGACGACAAGAAATCGAGCCTATTTATCCAGAGATGAACTTGATCAGTTCCAAACGGCAGTAGAGCTATATCCAACAAACGAGCAAGTTAAACAAAGCAATGAAGACTACTTGCAGTCAACTGGATGCCCTTTTGCTTATATAGCAGGGTGGGCAAGCAAGAGTTCAGTGGGAGCCGAAATGTAGGTTTTGCAAAATGCATGGGAGCCGCAGTTCTGTACTATGGTGGTGGATAGTATGGTAAGGCCGGAAAGGATAGCACTTTCAGCAAGAGCTGCATGTAACTCAAAAAGAGCCGCACTTGCCCATGCCTGTTATATATCATCTGAAAACACTCCAGATATTGCCCTGCCTTCGTCCAAAGATGACTCAAGCTCTTGGTCTCTCGGTCCTCCAAGTATTTTGAATCTCTCAGTTAATGCCAGAATCATTCTGAGAGTCAACTTATGGGTGCAAGGAGGTCTCGTCAATGGTTCACTAGGAACTATACGCTACATTATATATGCTCCTAATGCTCGCCCTCCAGCTCTTCCTCTGTTTATTTTAGTGGAATTCGATAGCTATCAGGGACCTTTCATCTATGGTAATCTGTTTCCAATAATCCCCATAACACGCACTTCGAACGATGGCAGTATATTGCCATCTCGTAGACAGTTTCCCCTTACCTTAGCATACTCGATGACTATACATAAATCACAGGGATTAACTCTTCCAAAAATCAAAATAGATATAGGGAAAAAGAGACAGCTATCGGTCTTACCTATGTTACATTGAGTCAGTGAAAAAATAACTGACTCAGTATTTTTAAAGAGTTACAATAAAGATCGCTACGAGTCAATCTGTAAGTCCAAGGCCCATAGTGATAGACAGAATTTCATGAGACGTTGGCATAGCAATTAATTAATGGCTTATTCTGACCTTATATTTGTACCTTTAAATGATCCAATAGAAATCAAATATATTGTTGAGAACGAATGATTCTTTGTTTCTTTTTTCCTCATAATCTAGAAAATAAAGGTGCGAGCAGCTTCGTTCCGACTACACGCTGATGTAGCGTTACTTAACTAGTTTACATACCTTTGAAGGTAAAGGAGCGCCTTTCAGATTTTTAAAATACAAACATGGGTGTGTGTCGGGTGACAATAGTGCAAAGTGAAATTGACACGTAATTGACAAAAGTACAGCGTTCTACAAACACATGGGTAATTGTCGGGTGACAACAGTTTAAAGTTTACAGATCAAATTGACGTTACAAACCGTAGGGGTACTGTACATGTTTTTTTTTTTTAAATTCACAATAACAGTGTTATATTAACAGTAGTATTGTTGTAGGTTATTAGATAACAGTATGCATAATTAATCATTTTGTACAACGTATGGGATACATACAGTGGCGTAGCGTGGGTGTCAGCCGCCTGGGCGGAAGAAAATTTCGCCCCCCTTAAATAAAATACGGGGAATCCCTACAAGTCAGTACAGACGGTGTTGTCAGTCGCTACAATGAGCAAGATGTCATTATTATACATTCATTTAAAAAAAGGGGATTCCCTAGTTTCGTCACAGAACTTTGTTTTTGCACAGATAATAAAAATAAGTAATGAATAATTAATATAATAATGAATGTAGTAATGAAAGAATAAGAATGAAAAATTCCGTGTTCATTTCAATCGGTCCGAATCGTAGGTGTGACAAAAATATGATATGAAATGGTTTAAATTTTTACAAGATATTATTATTATTTATTGTGAAAACATGCCGCCTCTAAAAGTGCCGCCCGGGGTGGGCCGCCCCTGCCGCCCCCACTACGCTACGTCACTGGATACATACCAATATGATATTTACCGATATATAATTATACAATGAAAGGACTTTTTTTATTTAAACATGGTGTATTCTTTTAAACCAAATATATTCGGAATAACATTAATTAAAGCAACAGTTTTTTACATGATATAAGTAATTTATTTAACAATTATAAAAAACAATACATACATAAAGTTTTATTTTTATTATCCCCAGTATTACATTTGTAAACTGCATACGACACTACCATTATGGATTATTTTTTCTAGTCCCGTCCCCTATCATATTATACCATTATTCATCGATTTGCATACCGTTTGAGAGATTAACCAAATTATCTTTATTATATTTTATTATTTCAATATGTTCTTTGAATTTACGTTTATATAAATCATTTTCGTAATGAAGTATTTTTATGTTGCTTCTGTTAATTTGACAATTACTATGATTGGTATGGGTAAACCAAGATACGAAAGGTGTTGTGTTGACAAACAGTAGTACTCGCAATTAAGGAGACATTATATGGACTATTGCCATTGATTATTAAATACAAAGTTATCGTTAATTTGTTTTCCAAATTATATTTTTTGTACAGCAATGCAGCATGCCATGTTCTCTATCAGTTAGATTTTCGTAGTCAGTTTTTACGAATTTTGTTAACAATTAAAGTTACATTCAGAGCCTATTATCAAACGTGAGAGCGCACCTCGCTTTCCAAATCGGTCTCTTCGTTTAGAGCAGCCATCCAGTTTATCATGTAGTTATTTCGATTCCTCACGGGGAAATTCGCGTGGAATTTAACAGTATGCCAGGATATGTGGGTTTTGAAAATTTTGTTGAACCAAATCCAAGTATGTTTAGTTATGGAACACTCGCAAAAGATATGAAAGATGTTCTGGTCGAGACAACAACGGGAAGCATCAAGCATTTCGTCGGCGATGATAAAAGTGGAGTGCGCTTTTGTCATAACAACATTGTCGAGTATTCTCCAAGTTAGTTCCTTCCATTCGTAAAAGGGGTAAGATTGTATAAAATATAGAAAATCTCAACAAAGTCGTCCCTAAAATAATGGTAGAATTCTGCGGGGAGTCCATCTACACAAGGAGCCTTCCTTAAACGAAGGTTATCAATGGAATTTTTAATTTCGTCTTTAGATATTTCTTTATTGATAATGTTATTGCTTTTATCTTTAGCAGGGTTAATAGACTCAGCAACATCCAATAGTTCAAGTTAGTTTGTCGGTTTTTGTACAGATTGGTATAAAATTTCTGAAATTCTCTTAGTATGAGAATTTTATCATTAATTATATTATTGTTGATAAGCAAATTATTGATTTCAATAGTTTCCTTTGCCTTATTTTTCTTTTAAAAAATTAACTTTTTTGCCTGTCTGTCTATACCAGTTTATTCATTTTATATCTAATATAATTATCTTTTAGCCTTTTTTTTCTATTTCTGTACTAATTTCATTTTCGATTCTTTTAACTTCGTCGTCGTTGTTTTCTATGATTTTTGTGCTTAATTCCCTCTGTAGTTTTTTTTACTCTATTGAAATTGTTACGCTTAATTTTCTTCCATGTTAGTTTAGTAATTTTAATAATTTCCCTTTTTTCCCTCCTGCCATTGTTCCCAAGTAATGTTATTTTTACTTCTATCTATGATCTTTTGACTTCATTTTGGTAAATGGAGTCAGTAAGAATATCATTAGTGATTTTGATTTTATTGCTTCTTACTTTATTGTCATCAATGTTAATTTTTAGGTTAATCATTTTGTGGTCTGATAGTCTTTTCCCATCTTTCATCATATTATTGATTTTTTTCCATTTTGTCATTGAAATATATTTTATCAAGGCGTTCATGGACTCCCCTCCCTTCCCATGAGAATGTGGGTAGATGATACAGTACGTATCATTAAGATTATAGTTATATAGAAGATTTTACTTAGAATTTTCCAAGAGCCATCAGGCATTAGCTGATCATTTTTATCATGTGGATTTAACACACAGTTGAAGTTCCCTGCCAAAAAAGCACGTCTCTATTTCCCATAAAATATTTAGTGAGGTCTGTAAATAGTGTAGTTCCTTCTTAGAGAAATCTGAGGAGGCATAAATATTGATTAACCTTATTAGTTTATTTTCTGTTTGGAGATCAAGTGCAAGGATTCTCCCCTCGGAATCAGTTTTAAAATCGTCAACTTTTAATCTTTTGTAGACCATGATGATAATTATCCCCTTGAAAGCAAAAGACAAATAGATGTTGTAGTGAACGTATAGTTTCCTTAATTTTCTCAGATCATAAAAATCGTGCATATGAGTGTCCTGAATCATCAAGCCGTTAGTATCATCAGTTAATAACAAATTTAGAATGTATACCTGCTTAGACTCATCCCTAAAATCAAAGATATTAATGGATTTTATGCTAATAGTTGTGTTAGCGAATTTAACGGTTTTTGGTTTTCGGAAACAACTCTTTTGCTTTTTCTTAATTTCTTTTTTTCCATTTTAGTTATAACTTTCCCTACTTCCTCTATCATTCTATACCTGCTAGGCTAGCATCTAGACTTAGTGATAAGATCTTATCTATATAATTATTTAGCTCTCTATCTTCCTCTATTTTCTCTTCGACCTCTAGACTATTTTGCCTTTTATCTTTTGTTCTTTCTCGTCCACTAATCGTTCTTCCCCAACAATTATTATTTGTTCAGTTCCTTGATCTTTTTCAGATTTTTTCTCAGATAGTTCTAGTTTCTGTGATTTTTCCTGATCTATTTCTTTTTCTCTTAATTCTGGAGTTTGTTTTATCTCGTGGTCTTTTTCTATCTCTCTTCGGGTTTGTTCGCTTTTCTGAATTAGATTTTCCTTTTTCTCTCAATCTACTCCCCGTCTTTTTGTCCTCTCCAGACTTTTTTCCCTTCTTCTCTCTTTACTTATGCTTCTAGAGCCTCTCTTACATACCCCTAAGGCTGATTCAGGACATTTTTCGGATTTGTTGTGAATACGATTGCAGTTGTAGCAATTGGGACAATCTTTGATTAGATGGTTAGGGCTTTTGCATCTACGGCAAAGTTTTATAGTGCATTCCTTAATTTTGTGATTAAGACTACCACAGCGTCTGCATTGTTTTTCACACCTATAAAGACTAGTTCTATCTTTTTACCCAATAGTTCAAAATAGAAAGAAATTTCCTTGTTTTTAAAGATAACGCGATAAGTACACGTCTTAATTTTAGTGTTGTTATGAGTTATCGTATTTGCAAGGACCTTAATAACCCTCCCATACGGAGATAGTACTTTCTCTATACGTTCCTTGTCAGCCTCATCAGGAGCGTATTTGACAGTTACCATAATTAGGTCCTCTAAACTTTCGCATATATACTCTAAGTGTTACCCGTCTTTAAGGAGTGACCGATCATCTTGTCCTTATCTTCTACCGTCTTTAGCCCTATTTCCACGGTATTTCTAAGATGGAAGCAGGGCCGGATTATCGAATAGGCAAAGTAGACAAATGTCTAGGGCCCGTAATTCGGAGGGGCCCGCTTCAGTGCAGATGATTTCTCTGTTTCAAAACGAGTTAAAATTATTCAAGAAATTCGATAGGACAGAAAAGGCTGTATTTAAGAATCCCTGCTAAGCTCCGACCGACTAGCCATTACCTGAAAAAAAAAAAGGTCAACAGCAACCCGTGCGTCAGAGAGGAATTCGATGGTACGCTAAGAGATCTCTCGCACCATCTAGGAATATTCCTGATATATGGTTATGATTTGTTTTCTAAATTTAAACTTATATGTCGCGACATCGCATATTCGATATAGCGTTCAGACGTTGCTCGAGTGCGAGGATATTACAATTCAATTGTGTTTTATAAAAAAGTTAAAAAGGGTGACACTACGGTGTGACTTGGGGTGACACCACGATATCCGCACCGGGTGTCACCCATGCTAGCTACGCTGATGTCACATTATATAAGATTTGTTTAGAAGCAACTTATTTAAATGGGGCCCCAATTTAAATTTTGTCTAGGGCCCGCTAGAGGCTTAATCCGGCGCTGGACGGAAGCACACCTGTTCCACATTTCCTGTTGTTCCTAGTATCGTTTCATAAGCTTTCACAATATCTAACGTCTGTAGTCTTTCTTTTGCTATAATGCAAACTGAACGGATCGTTGCATATCTTTAGATGTTCTCCTCATCCCTAGAGGATGTAGGCCCAGGTTTTGGTGTTGGAAGTGGTGGTTCACAGTCCACAGAGTTTCATGTTGGGTACTGATCATCTTGGTTTGCCTCGTCGTGGGTACAGTTTGAAGAGTCAGCTGTATCTGGAGGTTTCCCAATGACCACAGGTTGACATGATGATGGTCCAGGTATGGACCATCAACATGGGGACAGTATCCAAGGGTACTGTTAAAGCAAGAGGAGAAGAGTCAATCAACTCCATAAAAGACACACAGAGTATCCACAGAGATCTTGGTATACACATGTTTAATCCCGGGATTGGTGAGTAGTACAGTACACAAGAAGGGTACACACACTAACAAGGGAACTGTCGGAGTGTCTTCTAATAAATTTTAATAAAATTTAGTTAATTATTACATTAAAAGTATACAAAATCTATATTAAATTTGTAATGTTTACTAAAAATGTTAATTAGGATTAATAGCAATCAAATGTCGTACTATTAACACAAATATGAAAAATTGTAGTAGTGAAACAGTCGCGGAGGAAGATGGCGATACAGTAATACCTAGATTTTCGTTAACTTCGGTTTTCGTCGATTCTTTTGCAAAAAAATTGCCTCGGATTTCGTCAGCGTGCCACAGGATCTCGTTGCTAATTTTGCGAAAACAAAGAGCGACCCACGCGTTTTTCTGCTCACAAGTCATCGTGGCGTCGTTTCTTGCTGTATGAACATTACTCCGCGCGCCTATCCAAACAATTCCATTGCTTCCCTTCCTTTTAGTTCCATCGTGCGACCAAAGAAAGTTTTCAGAGCCAGTAACCCTTCGAAGAAGGCCAGGAACACGATCGAGTTGAAGGAAATCATTAAAAAATACGAGAGCGGCATTAAGATTGCTGAAATCGGCAGCATGTAGTACTGTACGAGAAGTCGCCATTCACGATAAGTTTCGTTGTGGCGAAAAAGGAGGCTAATGTAGCGAAAGGCGTAAATGTGCTAACGAAACAGAGACTGCAAACAATTGAAGATGCGGAACAGTTATCTTACAGACAGAGAACAGGCAGAAATAGAAATCTTACAAAATTTGATGATATTTATTATGCACTGGAAAAAATAAATTACATTGACCACTCTTCGAGTTTGGATGTTAAAACGGCAATACTGCACTATCCAGACATTATCCAAAATACAACATTGATTGTCACGGCATTGTCACCAACCAAGTTTCGGTAGAGCGTTTATTTTCTGCTCTTAAAATTATTAAATATGATTTAAGAACTTCGGTGAATGCTGAATTAATAGAAATGATTTTTTTTGTAAGGAGTAATTCAGTTTATAACAGAGATGAAAAATAATAAATTAATCAACGTGGCAAAATAAGCAACCTGTTTTTTACCAGTCTAAACGTTATATTTCTCATTCTTGACTTAGTTTAATGTATCCGTATACTTATGTATTATCCAATATACTCGTATATTATGTACTGTACAACATTTTTATTAAACTAATTTGTTTGTATAAGAATGTATTTACTATTTTATATCAGTTTAAATTTTTCTCCTTTTTTATGTTTGTATGATTACTTTCTGCCACTGAAGTTGTGCGATATGAGTTGTTATATTTTCATTTGCTTTGGTATCAAAGAGTACCCGTGCCCAGGAGTATTCAAAAAATATTGTGTATTACTGATATAATTCTGAAAAACTTTTGTTAAATCATAACTCAGTGAGTGGGGTCCTTGTATGTTATACTGCAATAGAGCCTAAAGTTTAATTGTTACCTTATTTTCTACATATATAAATAACCCGCGGAAAATTACTAAAAATAAAACCTTTGCACAACTTGCTCCATTGTTTATCCCGCACCTGTAAAGCAACAGCTGTTCTACAAGCACAAATTTTATATTTTAATTCAAAATACACACATAACCCACCCTTATTACCTTATTGTGGTGATTACGCATAATCCCTGATTAACCACTTTTGCCATAACATATATAATATAGCTTATTTAACTTTTTTTATGTAAAATAATCACATTTTCATATCATCTATAAAATCCTTGAGAAATCTTCGAGTTAGTTCTTTTAATATCAGAGTCAAAAAAACCTGGATTTAATTGTAGTCTTATTTAATTAAACTGTTTAATGTTATCACTTGGTTATTGTCATCATTATAAGTGAGTCCAAAATTGATTCTACCATGTATGTTAAATTCACAAAACAAATTTCAAAATTACCTTTAAATTATGCTTTTAAACAAGATCTTATGAAATATGTAAAAAGTATTACAACTTTTATTTTTTACATTCTTCAAATATACACATACACTACATAAAAACATGCTATTTACAGTTTGCAGCAATTTTTGTCATGTAAAAATCATACTGCACCTCATATAAAAAATAAAAAGGAAAGCATTCAGAATAACGACAAAAAATTATTTTTAACAAAGAAAAACACAGCATAAAAAATAATAAAAGATAACTTGGTAAATAAAGTATATATTGCGTATTATAAAAATTAATTATATTGCAAGCTCATGACAATTATGAATAATGTTATGCATATAAAAAAAATTTATAATGTATCTCATATAAATTTTTTTTTATATGAGATACATTATAATTGTATCTCATATAAAAAAACCGGTTAATTGAAGAATGATAATATGTATATCATATTAAGTAAAAATTGAATTATAAAAAAGGTACCTGGTATCAACAATTTATAAATTTGGCATATTTTATAAATCATGCTAGAAATGAATAATACTTGAAATGAGCATGTAAATGATTATACAAATGCATAATTTGAATAACAAAATACAAAATCTAATTTTGTATAACTACAGTAAGAACAATCAAATAATATTAAAATATATAACAAATTGTTTCTTTAAATGAATTCAATACTTCCAACACATTTAAAATTTCTTATTGTTTAAAATTCACAGTTGATATGAATCACAATTATCATTTATATAAAAAGATATAATTTTAAATTAATAGCTTTTCTATCCAAATATTATATGTAATGATAATTTTAATAAAGTAGTTAAAAATCAGATATAATTTTACAAACATTTTATGATTTAACTTTTATAATTGTTAATTTACAGATTATATCATTCAAAATTAAGCATTAAACTACTCAACAGAATATATTTTCTTGGAGAAAAATTATTAAAATACATTCATTATTTATGTAAATAATATTATGATTGTTTTATAAATGAGCATTTAACATTTTTACAAAATTCAAAATTATAGATATTCATAAACACTTTCAAATTTTAATCTTACACTTTGCAGAAATGTAATAAAAACTTCTTTTCAAATAAGTCTTTTGAAAACTATTGCACTTTTAATGTAACACAATGAAATTAAGTAATAAACTTTTCTTCCAAGAGATCTGAAAAATAATCATTGTAAATACCAACGAAATATCTTATTTCAAAAAAAAAAAAAATAATAATAATAATAATAATAATAATAAAAATAAATAATTTGTAATGCTCTTTCTGTATTATTAATAATTCCTTCATATTCTATATATAGTGGTGCCTCATATAACGTACTTAATCCGTTTCAGGTGCACGTCTGTTATACGAAATGCATTTTCCCGTAGAAATACACGTTAAAACATATAATTCGTTCCACAGCATAAAATAACCGTACTGTACCATAAAAAAAAAATGAAAATGGATCAGTCACCAATTATGCTGGGTAGTCAGATGTTGTGAGGAGGAGGAGGTGAAGGAACACTTTCTTTACACATTCATACAGACACACACTTTTTACACATTGCAGCAGGTCTCTTTTTATTGTTTTTTAATCGAGTCAGATTCAGGAGAGGCTACTGGGGCTTGCAGATCAACTCTTCTTGTTCCATCCTTTGTTTTTTGGCAGCTGACTTCTTGAAAAACATGTCCAAGGTGGTCTGTCTCTCTCTCTTCTTCAACACCTATCGGAAATGACGAGCAAGAGTGTCATTGTAAAGATCATTGATCCTGTTGGCCTCAGCTCTGTTTGGATAGTGAGTGTTGGTAAACTCTTGAACCTCTCCCCATTTGACAAGGAAGTCCTTGATTTCAGCAGTTAAAATTGGTTGATTGGTTACTCCTCCTCCTCCTTGTCAGATGAAGCTTCCCTTTGAGCTTCATCATGTTCCTGGGCCAGAAGTGCTTGGAGCTCTTCAGTTGTCAGCTCTTCTTGGTGTTCTTCAATGAGCATCTTCCACATCTTCTACTTCTACCTCCAATTCCAACTCTTGGGCCGTTGAGATGATCTCCTGCACCACTTCTATATCCTCAGTTAATTCTTCCTGGGTCCATTCAGGAACAAGCCTCTTCCAGGCTGAATTGAGGGTCTTCTGCATGACTTCTCCCCAGGCCTTCTAGATGCGTCTGATTGCCACAAGAACATCAAACTTCTTTTTCCAGAACTTTCGGACAGTCATGTTTCCACAAAGCTGACATTTTTCAAACACCTTCATGAAGAGAGCTCTGGTGTACAGTTTTTTGAAGTTGGCAATGACTTGCTGATCCATTGGCTGAAGGATGGCAGTGGTGTTTGCTGGTAGATAGTGCACCTTGATGAAAGGATAGCTTTCTTCCAGGATCTCCTCCAGGTCTTTTGGGTGACCAGGGACATTGTCCAGTATCAGCAGGGCTTTGAGTGGCAGCTCTTTGTCCAGCAGGTATTTCTTTACAGCAGGAGCAAAGGTTTCCAGGATCCATTCCTTGAAGACAACCTGGGTCACCCAGGCTTTTTGGTTAGACTTCCAATGGACAGGCAGGTTGAACTTGACAATGTGGTTCTTCTTGAAAACCCTGGGATTTTCAGAATGGTAAACCAGCAGGGGTTTGATCTTCAGGTCTCCACTGGCATTGGCTGCAAACAGGAGTGTCAGCCTGTCCTTCATGGGCTTGTGTCCAGACAAAGTCTTTTCCTCCTTGGGAATGAAGGTCCTGTTGGGCATCTTCTTCCAGAAAAGACCAGTTTCGTCAGCATTAAAAACTTGTTGCAGGCAGTATCCTTCATTCTTGAGAAATTGTTGAAATCAATACAGAACTTCTCTGCTTCTTCCTTGTCATTACTGCCAGCCTTACCATACATGGTGATGCTGTGGATTCCACAGCTTTTCTTGAACCTAAAAAACCACCCCCTGCTGGCTTTAAACTCCTCTTCTTTATTGCCACTGCTGCTGCTTGTTCCAGGAGTGTTTTTCTTCAACTTGTCATAGATGAGTTTGGCTTTTTAACAGATAATTTCTTGGGTAGAGATATCACCTCTCACCTGCCTGTCATTGATCCAAACCTTTCTATTTCATCATGGAGTGAAGACTACGCTTCACATGGAAGATCTTGGAGACTCCCTTGGTAACCTTAGCTGACTTGATGGCGTCTTTCTAGCTTAAAATTGTGTTGATGGTGCTCTTGCTGAGACCAAACTCTTTGACAAGGTCACACTGTTTTACCCCACTTTCACTCCTTCTGATTATTTCTTGCTTTGTTTCAATTGAAATCACCTTTCTGTTTTTTTTAGAAGCCATGATTTGCACAACACTTGAATAAATGTAAATACCCTGCACTGAAATGAAGTACAGTACGTAATAAACAAGGGAGCAAGCCGAATCCCAACGGAAGCTCTGTACTTCAGGCAGCGAATGAGCTCAACCATCGAGGCTACTCGTGAAGAAGAAAAAAACAGCTTACTCTTCTGCAGCCAAAGAGCAACTGTTTTCAAAGGTTCCCAAAATACCTACATCAAGAAGCTATTCTGGGAAGCCAAGAAGAGGAAAACATCTAAAAATAGCAGATTGTCATTGGTAATGGCAAAAGAGTGGAAACATCATTCGCACTTGTTCGCAGAAAGTCTGTTGTTTGCTTCACGTAACTGCCAAACGGAAAGTCCGTTGTTCGCAGCCAGTCCAATGCTTGAGTCACGTAACGGCCAAACAGAAAGTCTGTTGTTCGCAGCATCTGTTATTCGAGGCATACGTTATACGAGGTACCACTGTATAACTTTTTCTGTATATTGTAGAAATTATTTTATTTGCCATGTACTAAAAACTATTAAGAAGGATCTTTTCATAATATATTAAGTTACAAATCTCAAAATATAATTTAAAGAAGGACATGATTTCAACACATAGAAGAAATTAAGTTACATTTGGTAACAAAATTATTAAATTTGCATCAATTTTTGTAAATTAAAAACATTTATTAACAGAATAAAATTTAATAATTTAATATATATATATATTAAATTATTAAATTTTATTCTATATATATATATATATATATATTAAATATATTTCAAATAGATTTTAAAAAATTGGTTAGTAGTAGTAATTAATAATAATAATCAATTTTTATGTATTTTGTGATGTTAGATAATGTAAATTTATTATCCAGTAGTATTTATTGTGTTGGCTGAAGAAATTGAAGATTTTGTGATAAAGCCAAATGATTGCCAGATTATATTGAGTTATATTACTACTACTATTATTAATTAAATGATAAATATTTCAGCACTAAAGACAGACATTAGATGCAATGTTTTGCTAAATTCTTTCAGGAAGAATTATGCAAATAACTACAGTATTATATAAATGAATAATGACTTTTACAAATATAGTAAATTTGTATTATGCAAATGCTGCCATAATGCACAATACAAATTTAGTTGCATTATTTTTCAATCAGGCTCATATCATATATATATATACAGGGTGGGCCAATGAAAACGAAACGGCAGAGTGTTCGTGTTCGTCCAAGCAAATCGCTCGGACAGGTTGATTTTATTCTCGAGGGGACATCTTATGCAATAAAGTTTTTGCGAATCTGAATATTAACTAAACAAACATTTTTTTTCGAAATAAATGTTTGTTTAGTTAATACAAAATAAATGAGTTTTTAAAATTTTTTGTTGTCTGTTGTATTCAGAATCGCAAAAACTTTATTGCAAAAGATGTCCCCTCGAGTATAAAATCGACCTGTCCGAGCGATTTGCTTGGACGAACATGAACACTCTGCCGTTTCATTTTCGTTGGCCCACCCTGTATATATATATATATATATATATATATACAGTATACTAAATGTGTTCAAAAAGTTCCAAGAATGGGTTTAAAAAATCAAAATTATGTATTAGGGTTCAAAGAAATTAATATTTTTCAAAATAATCACCTTGTACTTCAATACAGTTTCTTCAATGATTTCTCCATTGCAGAAACATTTTTAAAAAAATTCAACTTCTTTTAGAGATCTGAAAATTTTCTTTGATTAATCACGTATAAATTTTGTTGACTCAAACCATTATTGTTTTATCTTAGTTATGGAAAAATATCACTAAAAGCTAGATCAGAGGAATAAGATGGTGGCAGAAGAATAGCAGTTCCATGTTTTACCAGGTAATGGCTTTATGTGGCATGGTATTGTTATGATGGGCTATCCAATCTTTCTGCCACTATTTTTAAAGTTGTTTCAGGCAAATTGCTTCATGTAATCACTGAAAAATGGTAAGATAAATAATTTTTTGGACTTCAGAACTAAATTTATAAACAAAAAATCCCTTTTGTGTCAAAAAAGAATCGGACTGAAAATGTTTGCATTCTAATTTGATTTAGGCTTATCTCTTGCTGATTTAGACTTATATCTTCTTTCTGACAATGAAACGAAACTTAGGTCTATAGCTTTGAGGATAATTGAGTGAATGGATATTCACTCAATTATCCTCAAAGCTATTGTAGTGCTGCATCACTATATATAATTTTTTCATATGACTTTTGTACATATTTATGTCCTTTGTTTAATATGTTTCATTAGTCCCTGCCTGAAATTGTAATTGTAATTGTGTAAATGAAGAAATGTTAATATTTTTCGTCCAGGTAGAAGCACCTTTTTGGGACGGTGTCATCTACTGTGCAACGATTGGTTGTATGATGACTACGTGAAGGGTGTGATGTAGTATGATGGCGGGATGTATAAATTGGCATCCCATGTGCGGATAAGCTATCTTTTTTTCTAACCAGGACTTGGATCAGACGTACATAGGCTTGTTTGGAGTGGGGAGTGAAGTAGGAAGAAAGAAGGACATGACCCAGTTTGGATGACTGGTAGCAAACCACTCAAGACACAATTGGATCACATCATAGTAAGTTATACATCATGATAAATTATCATTATCATTAGGCTGAGTGTTTGGGGTGCATAACCAGATAAGACTAATATTATCATTCTCTGAGCTCATCAGTGAACTACGTGGCTGAGACTGTTGAGAGTGGATTCTTGGACCCCTAGAAAGAAAATTTGTTCTCATACTAGGAAATTCAGCAAGTAACTTTCATCTGTAAATTATATTGTAAATTAATTTTATTTAAATCACATGATTGGCTCCTCGTAAAGGATCTATTAATTGTCGTGAGTGGTGTTAGTTGTATCTGGCAGTAAGTAGTGTAAGTTCTGATGTATTTATCTATTATTAAAACTTTGTTAATTGAAAGTTAAGGAATTGTCTATGTGAAGTCCTCACGCATACATTTTACCCAACTTATTGGGAGTACCGTCTGGAGTACCTTCAATACTTCTTAGACACTACACTATACACCTAAGTTTCATTTCATTGTCAGTAAGAAGATTCACAATCCAACCTGGATCAGTATCAAGTATTTCCATGCAGTTATTTTTGCTAGTCGGTGAAAAAATGAAAAACAAACTTTGCCAGTACACATTTCAGCTTAAGAGCCATTATGATGGCATGCATGATATGTTCCTATAGATATCGCCAGCTGTTCTGCAATCTCTTAAATAGTTACTTTTCCATCTATAATTGATAATTGATTAAATTTGCCCAACATTTCCATTGATTCTTGCAATTCAGAGTTGTACACTACATCGATCATCAATTACAATAGTAATTTCTCCAATTTAAAATTTTTCACTCATAACATAACATTTTGGTTTTTATTTAGCACCCCTGGAAAGCCCATTTTATCGTGACATTCATTTCTATTGGTTCCCTCCAATTTAAAGCAAAATTTGATGTATATTTTCTGTTCTAATCATTTCCTGATAAATTTTGAAAGGTTTTGCTACTTTAATTATTTTTCTATGAAAATACATACTATTACATATGTGCAAATGAGATAATTCTATAATTATTATCATATGAATTCACGAAACTGATCTTTTGTAAATCATAAAAAGTTGTATCATTGATACTTTTTTCATTCTACATGCTCATTTCTGTAACTTTTTGAACACACACAGACAGACAGAGAAATATGTAGGCCCAGTAGTGATATTCGAAATAGTTAACAAAGGGTTCGCTAGCAGAAAATTTTCCCCTGACAATCGCCGACAAACGAAATGGAAGTTTTGGCTAGAAATAAATACAATACCTTGTCTTGCGATATATCTAATAATCAGTGGCATATTTGGAACGTAACGAGCCCTGGGTGAAGACCAGGTGACAATAGTATATTAGTGCTGTCGACCTTTTTTTTTTTTTAGGCAGAGAAATTTTTCACCCCGAATGGCACTGCTGATAATAGACAGATGTCATCATTTCTCAAAATACAATATCCTTTTTATTTCACTGTCCATAGCCCGACACGTGTTCCACAGCCATCTTGTATTATCTCGCGCACGTGGCATTGTGGGATCTCTCTTATGACTGGATCTAGTTTCAAGAACTCTCTTGAATCAATCGCGATTAAACCTCGTTTCGGTCGAGATTGAAACGATCAAGAGAGATCACACCAAGACATAGTCCCCGATCGTGCTCACAATCTAGATTGAAATGCTCAGTGCAAACGGGATATAAGGCTCTAATTTAGTAGTATTACAGAGTATAATACATATATTTTAATATATTTAAAAAAAAAAAAAAACAAAACCACTGAGAAATGTTCCGTGCGTTTAACAAGGTTCGGAAAACTGAAAATTTTAACAATGGGTTCAGCCGAACCTGTGCGAACCCGCTGAATATCACCACTGTGTAGGCCTACAGGTAAATAAAAAATGTGTGAATTATTATTAAATATATTGATAATTCTAGTCTTAAACTAAAAATTAAACAGAAATTATGAATTAAAATTACTATTCAAAATATAATTTAAACGATATTATATACCTGCTGCATCATTAAACTTTTCTTGCCTTAAAGCATCAATTAAATTACCAACAGTGGCTTTATGTCCTTCTTGAGCATGCCATTTTTCCATCAAATTCAAAAAACATTCTTTTAGATCCCATAAATAAATGTTGGCTTGAATCTGAATAGTGCTACAACAAGATGACATGCCAAGACGATGTGCAAGTGTTCTCCAATTTCGAACAAGATGATTATTTTCTCTTAGTACATCAACCATTTCATTATTAATCTCTAAAAATACAATAAATACATTTAAGGCTTGTATATAATAAAATCACAATAGATTTCACAAAAGATACACAAAAAGTATGAAAGTTTAACAAATTAAACATAATATGCTATAATATTGTTTAGGTCAAGGAAATTTTTATCATTAAAATTAAATTGTACAGATAACAAATTCATAATTATTCATGTCATACAATAAATTTTTTTTAAATTTGTTTTTCAATTCAGAAATAGTCCCTAAAATAAATTTTAAGTTATAAATGTAGGAATAGTAATAGAAAGGACAATAATATCCTAGTGTTCGTAACCGTCTTCAAATTATGGATATTATGATAATGTTCTAGTGTCCATAACCATTTTCAGTTCTCCTCACACCTTCTCCAACTGTCATCTCCCTCGTCTACTCTGCAACCCCTAGTTTATTTTCTTAAAAGTTTAGGAATTTGACTCATCTAACCCCCATATAAACAACAAAATAAATTTTTTTTTAATATTTAATTTTATTGAATGCAACAGTGTGCATAATAGATGATGTATATATATTAATTCAACTAAATTATTGTCTTTTACAAAATGCATTAATTGGAAGCTTCTCCATCCCCATAACAGCACAGACAATAATTTATTTAAAAAAAAAAAAATTTGAATAAAATAATAGTAGTTCTGAATTTTTCTTACTAACACTGGTATATTTTTTCCAAAAAACAGATCATCCTATTAGAAATGGAATTAAAATTTTTGGGATTGACTAATTTCAGAAAATAATTTTGAAAGTCATTTAATCAAATTTTTAAATTCAAATCAATTAAAAATTTTTGGAAAATTTACTACAGTATTTGCATACGGAACAATAATACAAAGTGTCACCAAAGAACTGAAAATTACTGTATACAAAATCAGAGAGAAAAAGAAAAAATCCATATTTCCAAATAGTATGAAATTATTCTTTGTTTTTTTTAAAGTTTATTATTAAAAAAAATTCTTTAAACTTTTAAATAAAATTATGTTTTAATATAAATTTATTCACAAAGACGAAATAATAAATATCTTTTCTAAACGTTTCTTGTATATTATCATTGTTAGTTATGTTTGATAGTGCTTTGTAAATGTAACCTGTAAACATAAAATTAGAATTTGTTTATTCTGTAGCATATTGTTTATATAAATTTCAAAATTATTAATTTCTGAAAAACTTATTGTATTTGGTTAAACAAATGATAAATAAAACTCCAATTTAAGTATCACTTTCTCAAAATTTTTGATCAATCAAGACC
This sequence comes from Centruroides vittatus, assembly GCF_030686945.1. NCBI lineage: Eukaryota > Metazoa > Arthropoda > Arachnida > Scorpiones > Buthidae > Centruroides > Centruroides vittatus. The sequence goes on along the minus strand of NW_027122690.1, from coordinate 1,446,464 downwards.
AATATAGTATAAACAACAGACTTCTATATCTTCTGATATTCTTTCATAGACTCCAATAAATTAGTTTTGATGCATAAATTTTCAATTTTATCAGGTGTGTAAGACAACCATAATAAATTTCAGCAAAACATTTACTGGAATTTATTAGTTGTCTTTGTGTCTGCTAGATACATTTTCCAGCTTTTCAATAATTTTTAATAATTCATTTTTTAATTATTAATCTTAAACAATCTATCAGGATCATTTTAAATTGTTAATATCTGTTTTCATTAAGGTCAAAGGTTAGTTTTATCTTAATTTTAAATAACTAGAATAAATCTAGAATATTGATATCTAATCTATTCTGTAGCATGTTACTTCAGATCTAGTATGAGTCTAAAGACATTGTAATAACAATTATTTGTTTTTCATATTGTATTTGTTCATGTGAAAGTGAAAAAATCTAGCATTAAATACTCAATTAAATAAAAAAATCTGTTAAAAATATGGGTATATTTTTCTTTATTATTTAATGTATTGAATTAATATCATCTGCGTAAAATCTATTATGTATTGTTAATCTACTTGTTTAAATTTTCCTATTATTGTGAGTAATAGAAAAAACCTGCAGTGGTACATCAGGTATAAATTTCTTTGTGAAAACTGCATATGGAAGTTACACAATTATAATATTATCAGCAAGGTTAAAGGAACACAAAGATAACATTTGAATAGAAACATATAACAAAATTAATATTCCTTGCAATATTAAAAATACAGTAGAATGAAACCAAGTGGTACGAATATAATTTTTAATTCTCATCTAAGTTTTCTAGTTTTATTAAATTTACTGAAAAGAGGATTTCTATGGCTATTTAAATAGAAGAGATATGAACTTCTTACCGGCATCACGAAGTTTTATTTGAATGCTCAATATATTGTATATTTATTAATTACTCACATTTTACAGTTTCGGTCATTTATTTTATTTACAGAAAAATAGTGAAAATATATTAGAGAGATTTTTATACAATAAAGTTTTATATATTCTATATTCATTTTTACTTACTGTTTTTTTTTTTTTTTACTATTTATGTTAAAATCTATTTGATTCTAGATTTAAATTTCTTTTTTGTTCTTGTGACTAAATCTGAAGATAGCTTACAAAAAACAATACCAAATTTTGTTTCTCAATTAAAAATTTCTAGTAAATTAAAAAATGACTTTCTTTGATAAAGAATCCAATTACTTTGATATTTACCGTATAACATGAATAACATGACAATAACGAAAGTTATCATCGTGATCTTCTTCCATTTTTTTACATTAGAATCATCAAAATTATTAGATTTCACTATAATTGAACATAAGTGTCTTACCCTGAATTCTCTTATCAATCCTAATATCATTGTTAACTTCTTCTTCGATGTTTAAGGAAATAAGCTCTTTATATAACCAATCATAATTTTCAGCTAAACCTTCACAAAAACAAGAAAAGGCTTGAGGACCTCTGCGTGGAAGTATGTTGAGCAACATATTTATCTTCCCTCTTTCTGTTTTTTCATTTTTAATTAAATCTTCATCATCATCCGTTAATACTTCTGACAAATATGGTAAAATATAAGAAACTCTAACATCCTTCATTAGTTTTGAATGAAGCTTTTTAAGGCGAAGCTGATCACATTGATCCATGGTATGTTAAGAAAAATTCTACAAAGAAAGAATGATATTATATACTTTAAATTTAGAAAAATATTCCAAAAATGTTAAGCTAAAAATATTTTGTAGAAAATATTAAAAATTCAATTTAATAATATCAATAAAACAGTTTATTAATTTATTGTGAAAATTTATTTGTTTTAACTTATTGATTTTTAATTTAAAAATTAAAAAAATAAAACAAAATAAAAAAGAGATCTTGAAAATAATACCAATATCAAAATTGGTAACAAACACACAAAGATTATAGAGAACACCACACACATTAGTAAATAGAGAATTTAACTTAAAGTAAAGGGGAAGTATTATAAATCAGTGCTATTGAAATTGTAATCTGCAGTTTATTACTGGTCCAGAACTATGGTTGCCAGATTTCCAAAATAAAAAAACAGGACATATTATTTAGACATGGAGATTAAATTTAACTAAATTTATTTTAAACAACATGGAACATATTTGAAACATTGTTAATCCCTGATTTTTAATATTTTGACAAAAAAAAAAAAAGAACTGAAATTATATAGTTTTCTATGACTGTGCCCAGTCTTCAACTGGATTACACATACAATAGTTTGATATATTAATATTTGAGTGAACTCTTAGCATCCTTTAAGAGGACTTTTTCCCTATAATTATAAAATTCAGAACATGACTTATTTTCATTTACTAGAGCTTGCAATATGTTTTCCACTGTACTAAAGTCTAGATGATTTTGTTCTTTGGTTCACTGAACAGTCGTCATACAAAATATTCATTTCACATGTGCGTTGTGTGCAGGAATACTGGAAAGATTAACCAACAATTCTGAATACTGACACTTAAATTTACAACTCTAAAAATATATTTGTCAGTTCTGCTTGCTAGACATTGCTCTCCATCTCTCATTGTCTTTTTCTGCACATTTTCCACAAATTTGCAGATTCACACATTGGTTGAAAAAATCATTGTCATTAATTTCCAAGTTTTTCTCAATCAAAGCAAAGCATGTTTCTTCCACCTCTTGCCAAATCAGTGGATTAAGAAGCATCCTTGTAAACTGTTCTTATTTCATAATCTTATTCGTTTAGTACAAAGCTAAAATTAACAATATTTGCTGGATATACTCATTCACTTTTATAACACTTAAAAGGCTGGTTTTTGGACGAATAAACCAAAATGTTATGTCCTTCAAATCTGACATTCACTCAAGTTTTATTTTTCGGATATTTTATTTAAATGCATTTTGAATCGGCGTTCTCGCCAATCCCACTTCAGTCTATAAACAACTGTTTATACACTGAAGAGGGATTAGCAACTGTTTATTAACTGTTTTTTTTTTTCTTGTTTCTTCATGCTTCAACCAAGAACTGCTCACTTGCCTCAGGCAAAATGACTTCTGACTAAAACATTCTCCATGCCAATAGGGAGAAAGTTTACTTCATAGCATTCATTGATAATCATCTTTGTCTCTTTAAGTGTGGACAAAACTTCAATAATGCTTTTGTCTTTCCCTTCGTTTTCAAGTATCTTTACACTCAATACATGAAAAAAGCTGTGTACAAAATAATAACAGGCTTCACTTAGGGGTGAAGAAAAACGAATTAAAATTACAGAAGCATTTTTCTTGCGAGAGGAAGTTAGATTTCAAAGCATCAAACAACTTCAATACTCATTCAAAAGCAGAAGACAATGATAGCTAACGCATCTTGGAATGAGAGAGAACTGTTTGGTATTGAATTCTCACAAATTCAGAAAACTCCTTCAATAGTTCACTCTGTACAGTACTTATCAAAAATGAGAAAATATTTTTATTGTTATAACTTCAACATCTACAGTAGTACACACAGTACAGGTATACCTCGGGTTACGTCGTTTCAAGTTAAGTCATTCTTGATTATACGTCGTTTGTCAAAAAAAAAAAAAAAGGTATATAAAATCATATTAAAATACGTACATTTACAGTAAATGTTAATACTGTACATCATAAATCCTAGAGAACGAAATATGAAAACATCTGTGACTCTGTGTTGTCGTCTTATTTAGCAGTCTTTATTGGTAAATTTAACGCAAATTAGTTTATTTTCTATTACCACAAAATAATTTTAATAACTGTATTTGTTATTTAACCTTACAAAATAATTTTATTTTATAATGTCTTAGAGCAAACCACATTAACAAATAAAGAGTCCATGATGTACTTTAAACATCGCCAAATTGTAAACATGTACAGTACATGTACATTTACAAGTATGTACGTACAGTACATGTTAGTAAATTTAGATAAATTTTAGTTTTTAATATAGTACAGTAAAAAAGTAAAAAGCTTACAAACAAACTTTTGCCTACTGGCAAAAGTTTGTTTGTAAGCTTAAAATAGATTCTTATTAACCATATATTATTAAAAATGCATTAATAAATAAAATACAGAACTGGAAATGGTTATTTGTGGTTTAGCCTAGTGACAAGTAAATTTCACAAGTCACCTCTCCTGGAACCAATTACTGATGTGAAGTATACCTGTATTATGCAAGAGATGAGCAGAGCAGCCAATCCCCTCCATGGCATCATTTAAAGATCTTTTCAATTCAAAATAAACATTGTTGGCAAGCTTGACAAGCTTGCCAACAATGCATTTTGAATTGCAACAAGCATTGACAAGCTTGAATTGTGTTTGTGCAAAGTTCAACAATGGAATCTGATGTTATTTTTGATTGAACCTACTAGCAGCAATTTTATTCATTCCATTCTTGTGTGTGAAATATTAAGTGACAATAAAAAATACCTTATTGTTGCCATGATTGTAAGCATCAGTGGAAATACAAACAACGAAGGAAAGCTTTATTCTATCATTAATAGCATCTTTCACAGAATTGGGAGAGATGACATTTTTAATCAATGCTGTAGATTTAGTTCTAGCACTATCAAAGTTTGTGTTTTTGGGTTTCAATATGCTGGAAAATGTCTGCCTTCTCACCATGGATGATGCTAAATGTACAGCAGCACAGTTCACACAAGACTTCATGTTCATTGTCACTTCTTGCAATAAAATCCCTGTTTTAAATAATTAACTTATATAATAACATTTTCTTTTTTGCATGACAAAGTAAAAGAAAACTTTAGAGCACCTGAGTCCCAAATCTTTCCTCACTCCGATTGATCTGATCCCATTGATCAAGCAAAAGCAACAAACAATAGCTATTGGCAGTTTATGAACTTATAAGTGAATTTTTGAATTTAAATGTGCCAATCACAATGACATAAATAAATAATACACTGTTGCCACTATAGACAATTCACTATGCTAATATTTAAAGCAATGTTATATTTCCCAGTTCTTCTCCAATGATTTACATGAGGATTGAAGAGTACCAATTTGATTAAAGTGTTATTTATTTCTTGTTTCATATAAAATGATTTTGAGATTTTAATTTGTCATTTCTTTTGCCAAATACAGAACAAGTGGGCATTCCAACAAAATTTGCCAGGACGTCGGGAAATTTCTTAAAAAGGAGACCAGGTCTGACAACCCTATCCACGTTGACAGTTCACTTAAAATTTCATAATTTTATGTATTATGTTAATAAAACTATTTTAAAACATCCATAAGTTTTTTAAAAACATTATTTTATCACTCTTGTTATTATTAATTAAACACTTAATGTTTAATAAGTAGGCAATCAGAATTGATCCAGGAAATTACTTAAAAATGGCCCACAAACTCATTGTTCAAAATGATTAGGATCAAATTTTGCTATTGTATTTTACCTACTAATTCAGTCCAAAGCTTAAAATAGAAAACAAAAAATGCATTTGAACTTTGTTCCCACAATTTTATAATTATTTTAATTTAATTTCACAAAAATACTGGTCCACAAGGAATTAAAATGAGAAAAAACTGGTCCACGAACACAAAATTTGAGAAGCACTACAATAGATAAAAGGTTATCCATAAATGACATCCATGCCGAGGGAAGGTTACAACAAGTCGGACAAAGTCAGACGAGGGGAGGGGAGAGATTGAACTTCAATGGGCATCCATTTTATTTCATTAAATTTTATACACTTTATACATTTTATTATTCACAAAGTAGTAAAGATTTGGGGAGGGTCGAGTTTTGTTGAACGTCCGACAAGGGGAGGGGTCACGGAAACTCAGACAAACCGGAACAATGGGGAGAGAAATGAAAATTTCAAGAAAAACATAGACATAATTTATGGACAGCCTCTAATTGTCAAAATTTTCAATTTAACGAACAAAAAAATAAAATAAAATAAAATAAAATGAATAATATATAAATTCATAAAACATAGTAAAGATAAAAAGAAAAGAAAAAAAGTGACTCAAAGAAAATTGTTAAAAATATATTAAAATTATAGAAATGATTGATATTACCTAATAAAAAAAACATATATGACTTTTGAATGAAAAAAAAGTGAAGACAAAAAATAACTACCAGATGACAATACAAAAAAAACTAATAGGCAATAAAGATACTGAAAATTTTACATGTCAAAAATCATTGTAAACAAAAACAAAAAAGTTTAGTTTCACCATAAAAACATAAATTTAATGTTTTTTTCATTTGTGTGTTATCAATGTTTCAAATACAGTATATGAATCTATACACATTCTGTTGACTTGTGTTTTGTTTTGTGTTTACAATACAATGGGTTGAACAATGTTATTCATATTTATCAAGAAAAATTACAAAAACAAAGATTCAATAAGCCAATAAAAAAATAAATGTCGAAAAATTTACTAAATGCATTTAATTGTACATAATTTATAATAAAAAAAATATAATTTTGTTAGGGTAAATATCAATGTGAAATTAATTATCAATAAACAAAGGCAAAACTGCACAAATTTAACGTCTTTATACAAAGGGATTGCATTTAATTTATAGAATGACATTCAGTAAAATCAATCGACCGTTACACGAGACGTTAAATGGTTCAGATGAATTTAATTAACGTCACAATTAACGACAATTCAACGAGAACAAAAGAAACACACCTTTGACTTGTTATCAAAATAGACGCCAAAAACGATGACCCCTGCTGGAAAATTTGAAAATATTTTTAAAAATTAAAGTTAAATTTTTTTAAAATTTTAATTTAAAAAAATTACTTTTAATTATTTTATTTCATATATTTATACAAATTTTATTATTTTTGGTATACGGCATTGAACTGTACCAAAAATGGTCCCCCTCTTCCCGGGCAAATTAGAGAATTTTTATCAAGATGTACGAGATGGGTTAATTAATTAATTAAATAAAAAATCAGTGCAAAATACATAAATAAAAACAATATATATTCAGAGAGAATACATTTATTGTATTTTATCTAAATATACATTTCCATTGTTACGAATTTCTGCAGAAATGACGTCATAATACAGTATATTTTTGTGTTTTTTTTTAATTTAAATTTTCAAATAATTATGCTACAAACGCAGACTAGCCTGTATGAAGAGAACAATGCAACTATTTAATATTCAAGAGACGAAGTAAACATCTGAAGAGATATTCAATTGCCTAGTCACAATAATATTGTGTCCTAAAAATAATTCGTTTTAATTATAATTGTCTAGTAATAAATAGCTGTTGTTCTTGGAGGAAATATTAGTACAGTTTCTTTTTTGATGAGAAACACCTTTTAGTTTTAACACTCCTGAGAACACAGTGTGCAAAGTTTTCGCCAGCTGCAAAAAATTATAAATTAATTTATAAAGTAAGTATAGAAAATATTGATTATCTCAATTCGTAATTTGTGAGAAATATACCTTAAAAGGAAATTTCTTTGTGATATCGAAACATCCCCCCACGTTTAGTGCTAACGCTACCTTCCCAAAACGTTTTATGAAATCCAGGACCTGTACATTTCAAATATATGTTATAAGGAAATTTCAAAATAGACCGTAATTAAATTGCAATGAAATTATCCGCAACATACTTCGAACTTAAACTGCAGAGAAAGATCGCAGTCTACCACATTTCGAATATCTTGAAACATATTTTCCATCTGAAATAAGTTGAAGAATTATGTTAAAATGTAGACGTATATAAAGTTTTATAACGTATTTTACATACCGAAAAAGCGATATAACAAGTAACAAATCCATACATAAAAAAACAAAAGTTAGGATGATAGATAAACTCAGCGTTATATATTTGATAACGTTATTCATATCTACGTACAGATATGTGAAAACGCTGAAACTGGTTCCGAGTGTGATAGATATATGAACTGCAACCAAAATAAAATTAAATTTATTGTTTATTTGTGATACAATATACCATAAACCATCATGACGGGCCATGAATTCTTCCAATCGGAATTGAAGATTATGCTGGTGTTTTCTTAACAATGTGAGTTCTGAGGACAGCTGTTGGAATTCTTTTATGATTACAAATCCAATTATTAACGCTAATAATAAAGAAACAGCAATCCCACCGATGACCAAATCGATCCATAATCAAAATTCTATGGAACAAATGAAAGCTTCACCTGCAAATGTTGCATTCTTATGCTATTCGGGATAAAGAATATGTACATTTATTATTGCTACCCAAAATATCAATACAATTACTATTAGAGAAGCCAATAATACACAATTGTTTAATTGTGTGGAATACCTTTTCATTCTTAAACGCTGGATTCTTCAATTTTATATCGAAGTTACCTTTGTTATATTTTAAAAACGTGAGGATTAATGAAGGAATTAGTGATAGAATTAGAATTCCAACTTTTATTGTTGTTGCTCCGTCAGCGAATAAAGAAAATGACGCTTCACAAGGGAATATATAAATATGCGTCGGGAGAAGCTTCAACAGAACCAACACAAAATGTTCCCATGCAAATAATTCGACAAATCGAATGTAGTATTTTTTTACTAGTTTATAAAAATACTAGCAGACCCGGCCACGCGTTGTCGTGGCTTAAAATGTATCTATTATAAATGTATAAAACTTCTCCCGTGGAGGGAATTTTAAAAAATCCCTTCTTAGTGTACATTCTCTTGACGAACCCTATTAAAACGCAATCAAAAACAAAAAAAAACAAAAAAAAAACGCATCTAAAATAGTATAATAGAAGCAGAGTTCTCATGGTAAGTCTTATTCCTGTCCCACTTCCCGCGGGGGAATATCGAAAAATACCTCTTTAATGTATATTCTGTTGACGTACCCTATTAAAACGCAAAAAACCGCATCTAAAATAGTATAATAGAGCAGAGTTCTTCATGGTAAGCCTTAATCCCGTCTATCTCCCCCGGTGGGTGGGGAATTTCGACATGTATATTATGTAAAAACTTGTGTTTATTCAAATGCAACGTTGTGTCAAAATTTCAAAGGAATCGGTAGGAACAGATGAACATTACAATTCTATTTATATAGATAGATAGAAGATGATCTGCTTTAGTTCATCCTCACAGAAAAGCATAATGCCTCACAGAAAAGCAAACTTAGGTCGTCGGAGTTAGCGCCATCTGTTGGACATAAAAGCCTTAATCCTAGATGTTATCTTTTAATTTATATGAATGTTTAACGGAATAATATATAGCATATGTCCACCCTGAAGGTCCATTCTAAATATTGGTGAAAGAATTTTTGAAATCGGATGAGTAGTTTCGGAGATTACCTGTTACAACCAAACTTAGTTATCTCTTTATATATTAGTATAGATGTCGAAGGTTTTTTTTTTTTAACTCTTTCCGCCCTGTGGGCACTAAGAGGGCCTCTTTTAGTAGGCCCATTATGGGTTCGGCCAGGCCCACAATGGAGCGACCGGGTGGTGAGGGACGGGGCCCGACATATTCGAACGGACCACCCCCCGAAAAATTCCTGGGGATTTCTCGACCCGTTCGAATTCGATCCCGGGTCCCCCAGAGCGGTAGGCTTCCGCCTTCACCGCTCGGCCATCCGGCCGCTAAGATGTCGAAGGTTGTCTCGCTTGACAGTTACAACGCTTGTTGGGTTGTATACCAAAAATTATCGCAAAATTTAACCAAGGTTGTATATAGCAGTTGAAGCAAATCTCTTCTTTCCGTATCGAAGACATGTTCAGTTCTGAAGTACGTCAATTAATCAAGTATCGTTCGAGTAGATCGGCGTAGAAATATAATTTAGAAATCTCATTGTGCCTGGACATTCCATAATGCTATTAAAGAAAATATATCAGACAAAATTGGAAATTTTGCGATAATATTGGTCGGTATATTAGAAAATTAATTACCTGAGTATTATTTTTCTTATTTAATTAGTATACCAAACATTGCATCGAAAATTAAATTACTTCTTTATATAAAGTAATTAAATTTAATTGCTTTATATAAAGAAGTAATTTAATTTTCGATGCAAAGTAATTAAATATACAGTTGAACCTCGCATAACGAGCAAATCATTTTTTGAAAAATTCGCTCGTTATGAGAAAATTCGCTTAACGAGCGAATGTTCGCATAACGAGTGACAAAGAGAGGGGAAGTCTCGGATTGTGCGCATGCTCCATCATGCTATTATCTGTGGTTTTTTTTTTTGTTTTCTGCACATTGAATTCGCATTTCAGGTTGGTTCATTCTGTGCTAGAAGAAAAGATGATGATTCACGCTCCTTATCCAGGGCCGGATTAACCCACTTTGGGGCCCTAGATATTTTCTTCTTACCGGGCCCCTCCCTCTCCCACAAGAAATAGAGCGCACAAAAAATATAAAACAATAAATAAAACAAAACTAAATAACGTGAAAAACTAAAACAAATCTTAAATTTTTATTAATAAAAAAATATTTAATATACAACAATAAATTTTAGTTTTTCTAGAAAAGTTTGAACAGTTTGTTTATAAATTTAAAAACATTGAAATTTATTTTATTAAATGTTTAACAAAAGTTGTTATACAATAAAAATATTACCTTAAAAATTAATTGTTTAATTTACCTTTTTGGTTAATATTTAAATAATATAATGTTTTACTCATGAAAGATAAATTGAATAATGAAAAAGATAATTTAAATGAAAGCCAAGATAGTTTTTAAAAAGTAAGTATATAAATATGAAAAAACTTTGTTTACTTTTCTGAATTTTTAAATAATCTTATTTACAAATCTTTTCAAAATAGACAGTTTGACCGGGCTCTAGACATTTGTTTCATTTGTCTATGCCATGATTCGGCTCTATCGTTAACAATGTATATTGTGTGATTTTCTTTGAATAAACGTTATACGTAAAATACCGTATTTACTCGCGTATAAGACGATCTCGCATATAGGACGAGGTGTGATTTTAAAGATCAAAATAAAGAAAATTAGATTTATTAATACAATTTTAATTTTGTTTCGTTTAATCACAAATAAGTTATCATCAAATGCACGTATTAAGGCAAACAACAATGTCTTTTTGACGCTATCACCTTTTGTCTACTCGGACTCGCCCTCTGAAGCTTCGTTAGAATTCTGCCCTTTTTTGCTCTTACTTCACAAAGCATCGTCCTATGATCCGTCGAGTGTATTTAAAACGCAGTATTTCCTGAATGACTGCTATCAGCTTTTGAAGAATGCTTTTCCACGCACCTGATACCTTTGTAGCAAAACCAAAAGATTATAATATGCGTGACAGGAAAAAGTTTATTTTTGATGATTCAGAATGTACAAATGTTCATTAAAAATATCAATTCAACAAATATGATATAACTACATTTATAATTATTGCTAAAAGTGATCAGCTATTTTCGGATCATCTCTTTGAAAGCGACATTCACTTGACCTCGATAGCACTCTGCTATCATGGCAGCATGGAACGCATTATCATATTTTACATTAATTTCTATGGGAAAACTGTTTTGCTTAACGAGTATTTCGCATTACGAGTAAGGTTCTGGAACGAATTATGCTCGTTAAGCGAGGTTCCACTGTATATTCAAAGCAACCTTTTCTTAATACATTTTTGTGAATTCATAGTTATAAGGCTATAAATCAATAAGGAATAACTATATTATTATTATAGATTCAAGTCTCTAGCAATTTATAAAATTTTTATTAAAATTATTGTAAAATTGTAATAAAAATTTACTTGCAGAAATTTGTTCGAAATTTATAAATAAAATGTAAATTTTTTTTAGATAAAAGAATACTTTGTGTCTTCATTAAGGCATTTTTTATATCTGTTCTTTTTCCAATTTAAAAGAAGCTGGACCTGTTTAGGCAAAAGTAGAGATACAGCGTGTCCCAAGAGTATAGATAATCGACATTTTACTAATTTTCAGAATTGTTAGGAATTTAAGAAAAATGAGAATGATTCCATTTATATATTTAAAGTACTTTACACTGAGTTTTGATAATTTTAAAATTAAAGATTTTTATATTAATAATTTAACAACAAAAATATATTTTTGGGTATCCCAAAAGTACAGATAATAATGCAGAATTTTGTAAAATTCTAAGCATAAAAAACTTAAAATAATAAGTAACGTCAAGTAACACTTTAACTTTGTTGTCAAGTGATAATTTGAATATTGAATCAAAACTTTTCAAAATGTCACATGGAAGAGTTTAGTATGGAAGATATTGCAATAATATGGTAATTAAAAGCAGAAGGCAGTTGTATCAAGGAACCTACTGTTTTAATGAACAGATATACTCCTGGAATTTATAAAATTTTGGGAAAATCATCACCAATACCTCCTAAACATCAATCAGGAAGACCCAAGATCATATCTCAAAGGGATGAAAATCGAATCGTGCCCCTTGCATCACAACAGGATAAATCCGTTCGTCAAATTTTGTTCGAAAGTAAATTTAAAATATCAAAAAACACTGTTCGTCGAAGAAGTTTAGCAGTTCTACATATAAAATTTTTGTCATGATAAAAAAAAAAACCGCCACTAACAAAACAACATAAATTGGCAAGAATGCAGCGGGCTAAAGATCACATGATGTGTGTGAAATGACCAATGACTCTTAGTTCTTTTCAGTTATGAAAAGAAATTTAATTTGGATAATTTAATTACTGGCATGAAATTAGGAAAGAAGTGTGCGGTTTTTCAGCAGGTAAAAGGGTGGTGGTTCTGTTATGGCGTGAGGCTGATTTGGATTTATTGGTTTATCAAATTTAGTGATTTTAACTGGTAGACAGACATCTAAAAGTTATCAAGAAACCCTAAAAAATAATTTATACCTATCGGAGAAAAAATTGGAGGACCCGATTGGATTTGAATTTTCCAACAGGACAATGCCAGTATTCATTGTTCACACTCGACAAGTAAGTGGCCAGCAAGAAGCCCGGACATAAATCTGATTAAGAACTTGTGGGTGCATTCTTGCTCGAAAAATTTATGCTAATAATGGGCATTTTACGACAGTTTCAGCGCTTAACTCTCCCGGATTCGCCAGAAGACTCCTGAAATTTAGACAAAAGTTTTAAAATTTTTCAATTTCCAAATTGAGACCTATTCCTCTCGTATTTACTCGACAAGACTATCAACTTTAAGGGTATTTAAAACAGATTTAAAAATGCGCGACATTATTTTGATATTGCTCAGAGTAACTTAAAAAAAAAAAAAAGTCAAATTTATTCCTAGAGTAGAAAACTTTCGGAATCAACTCTTTGGGAGTTGGCAAGCTTATACAGGTTATACCATGAAGAAAAGTAAATATAATACTTCTAAAAATGAATGTATGCGCGTAGTAAATGAAAATTTTTATGTGAACATATAATTTATTAATATTAACTAACAAAGATATATCGATATGAACGTTTCGCAGTTTGACATATTAAATGTTAATGCAGCAACTACGGTTGCACTTACAGTGGTTGCACCCGATGATGATCCATGATAGGTTGGAGTAGTGATATCAGAGGAGATTCTCAAAGTGGTCACCTTCGGCATCTATACATTTACGAGCACGACATAATAAACTATGTGTACTTCCTCCAAGTACATCCTTATCTTTTTTGATAACTGCAGCAGCATTTCTTATCCAGACAATAAGTTAATCACGGGATACCATCTCTTGGTACACCTCATTCTTCCTCCAGCCCCATCCAGTTGAGTTAGCAGAGAGTTAAATGGCCACTGAATCGGGCTAAAGGATAAACACCGGAATAGGTTTTCTCAGAAACAGTTTATTTCCCATTTAACTGAAAAGAAAATATATAAATAATAAACGTCCGAAATCGTTTTCATCCAACAATAATATTAGAATTTATTTTTAAAAATACTAAAAAATCATCAAGTGTTTGGTGTATAAACATCCTGTTTTAATTAGACAAAAATTATTTAGTTTTTTATATATTAATCAAAATAAGAAATGTGTAATACAATTAACTCTCTTAAACAGCGAAGACGTATTTAAATTTTTCAGAAGAAACTACTTTTCCGGGGGGATTCCGTTTATTAATTATTTATATATATATATTTTTTAACCACAAAAAATCAAAAATATATCCTAAAGAATATCGAAAAAATTAATAAACGAACTAAAAATGTTTTCGTAAAATATTATTTGCGAGCAAGTATTAAAGAGTTGTTTAATTTCCCGCACACCGAACTGGACATATTTAAATCGTTGTGAGGGGGGCAGGTAGTGGTGACTCTGGTAGCGTATTGTAATTTTCGAGTTTGTTTATTTTTCTGTAACTGCTAATAATGGTAAAGTAGACTTTAATCTCTTATTTTTAAAGATATGATGAAAAATATCTATATAAATACGTACTTTATATTTCTCTTTTAGTCTACTAACGGTTACCTCGAAGTGTCTTCTCGCTGTCCAGATGTCCCCAGTGTACAGACATCAACAGATACGTTAGTGCCCAATAGAATATTTGTAGGAGGAATATCTGCTCACGTAAACGATTCTTTTATTATTATTTTTTTTATAGTAGAAATTTAATGTTTCGGATTAAGAGTTATTGTTTTGTTATACAGACAACGGAAGCCGAGTTACACACTTTATTTTCCAAGTACGGAAGTGTGAAAGCGGCGAAGATTATTACGGATAAGACTGGCCTGTCGAAAGGGTAAGTTCAGTTTTGATTTTTGATATTGTTTTGCAAATAACGTAATATATATTTCTTTAAAAACTTTTTTGAGATATGGCTTTGTTACATTCGAGACCGAAGAGGAAGCTAAAAAGCTTCAAAAAGAGGTAATAATAGTAAATAATACAGACCTTGAGGCAAGAACTTTGAGTTGGAAGTAGTTTTTTTATTAAGATTTTCCTGTGTTTTAGAACAGATCGAAGGGGGGTTTTTTTTATTAAGATTACAGACTGAAAATTTATATCTGTCCTATGTTTTGTAGAAACTAGACTCAGCTGATGTTCTTGTCACAAGGTCTTCAGTTATAAATTAACATAGCATTTATGGTTATGATTTTTTTTTGTGTATATTTTTAGGGCAGTGTTATTTTAACAGGTAAACGTCTAAATATAGCACCAGCCATAATAAAAAGAGTAAGTAGTATTAGAGCTTTATAATGATTTCCATAACAAACTTTAACACCTTTTTCCCCGTCTTTTTAAATAGCGATCTCAGCATGCAGGTTAGTAGTATCGTAGGAAAAATTCTTTCTTTTTGAATATATCTACAGTTTTATGTAATACTTTTTAGAAATTTCTCAAGATTCACAAACATGTAATAATATATCGTATCACGGCAACGTGCCTTCAACTTATGGTGTACTGTATGCGCCTTCGTACGGCTTGTATTTCCAACCACAGGTAAAAATCTTAGATTTATTCCTAGAATGTTCATATTTTTAAGAGCACACTATCCATTTCAGCCAGCGTATTCTATGTTGATACCTCATCCTCAGTATGTCTACCAACCTCAAGTAAGTGTAATTCCTAGCTTTTTATTTTTCAATCATACAAAAGGTTCTGATTTTTGACTCGTAAAATTTATAACACACCTGTAGGAACGGATCCGCTGTGGTCGGACCACTTTTTTTTTTTTTTTTTTTTTTTTTTGTCAACGTTACGAATACAACTCTAATTTCAAATAGTCCACTAGCTTGTAACACGTCTGACCCAACCCAATAGTTTTCCGTAGAGAGGGTGGAAAAGTTATCCTTTAAGATGCCATTTTCCTCCTCCCCGACACCATAAATTTCTGAATCTTCTGGTAGAAAAGTGAAATAATTTCACTTTCAATATTTACGTAGATTTTATAAAGAAACAGCCATAATTAGGACCATGATTTAATCTCCCCGTTTATGGGTATAATTCCTTCGTTTTTTTCTACGGCCTAGCATCAGATGTTTTTGTAAACAAATCTGATGGTTATTACTACTATGATAAGAGTTAAAACAAGTTGAAGATTTTATGATTTTAGCTGTTTATATAAAGTTCTTGCATCAACTGACATTATCCCGAAGAATCTGATGAATTTTTACTGCCAATCAATCGTGTAATGTTTCTTTTTAGAATGTTTCTTCGTACGTTTATGGCCCGACATCTGCTCCGACGGATCCATACATTCACGGTGCAACATTTCGCCAAGGACAACAAGAACAACCATTAGATATTTCTTCAGATATTCAAGACGTGAGTATGACAATAGCCCTGTTGTCGTTGTTTTTCTTATTTTTTCCCGTATTTTAAATTTAAACTTTTTTTTTCTTTTTCAGGATATTTCGAAGTGCTTATCAAATAGGTGTTCTCAGTTACACAGACCTTCCAGCGCTACGCCATACATTTACTGTGATCATCCGATAAAAGCCGCGCAAGTCGCGAAATTCGCAATGGCACCATATCCCTACACTTTACAAATGACTCAAGATCGCCTTCACCAAGAATGTGATATACCCGAAACCATGTTACAGTCGTGTCCTTTGACACCTCCTTCAACACCCGTACCTTCTATGGGCAAACACTACAAAACAAATAGTTGACTTGTACACTTTTTTTTTTGTATGACTAATTTCCTAATTGAATTTAATTTATGAAGATGAATACGGAGGTGTTTTTATTCTGCGCGAAACTTTTTCTTATTTAGGTTTTATAAAAGCAGAATTGGCAAGAATAAAAAAAAAATTACCTCCCGATATCGTTATTTTTTCTTCCCCCTAACAACTTGAATGTTTTAACGTTATTTCTAACACCCAAATAAAGCTTTTAAACAATATGCCAACTGATTTTACCAATATTCTTCTTTGTTTCTCCAATATATTGTGAATGTGTAATATTTATACTCTGTACTTGTTGTCAATAAAAAAAAAAATTAGGTTTAACAATTTGAGTGACGTTTTCAAAATTGTCCAATGGGCTCTTCCGTAAATTAATTAACGAGAACGAATTTTTATCAATAAGAGATAAAAACACCGGTTAGATAAAAATAATCACGTGACGTGCGCACGTGATTATTAATAGCCCGTAAGATTCGTGGATGTGTAAAAAAGTTTTTTGCCTTTCGGCCAATGATGATAAAACACGACTGTTTAAAGATGATATTGCGCCTGCGCCGTGATTAGTTTGATGATTGCCACGTTTTCTCATCAGTGGGGTTGTTCGTCTCGAGAAGGGAAGAAGCATAATTTTCTTTTTTAAATTATAAGGAAAAAAATGTCGATCCCGTTCGTTCTTTCGGTGCTGTTTTTTACAATTATTAACGCATCCGGAGACATACCGACTGAAGACGAGGTATTAGTTCTGAACAAAGATAACTTCGACAAAGCCGTTCAGGAACATAAACATATTCTGGTCGAATTTTGTAAGTTTTTTAATACTTCTTCCTTCTGTTTTTCAATACTGAGTAATACTCCTTTATTCTCTACGCTATAAACGTTTATGAATTCAAGCCATTGTAAAATTCTGCCTTATTTAAAAAAAAAAAACAAATTTCAAGAGATTGGGGAAAGACCCACTTCCCTCCTGTTTAAAATTATAACACTGCAAAACAATACATTGTCTTCCGAAGCTAACCAAAGACGAGTAAGTATTAACGTTGGCTTTGCCACTCCCCGAAGATGTTTCGTCAATCTGTTTCTGTATTCTAAATGATGCGTACGTCGCTTCAAATTGCAAAGTCTTTAACTTACCGTTTCGGAAGAGATGATTATGTAATAAATAGGGCTTACGGATAACACATATTACGTGTCGTTTTATTCGATAATGGATTTTGTGTATATTTACAGATGCCCCGTGGTGTGGACATTGCAAGGCTCTCGCGCCGGAATATGCCAAGGCGGCCAAACAGTTAAAAGAGGAGGCGTCCGAAATTAAGTTGGCCAAAATCGATGCCACCCAGGAGAGCGATTTGGCCGAACAGTACGACGTTCGTGGCTACCCCACTTTAAAGTTTTTCAGAGGTGGAAAACCGTCGGAATACAAAGGTTGTGATACGTTGAGAAATTATCTATTAATTGTTTAAAATGTAAAATAATTTAATAATTCGGTTTAAAGAACGAGGAGGCATTTTTATTAAATAATTTATCATCATTATAAAAAATATATTAATAAGCACAATTTTGTTTTAAGAACAAATCATCTATCATCGTTACTAATTTTTTTATGAAGTTTTAAAATAATATACAATTAATATTATACTATAAATGTATTTTTACATTCGGTATTGCGTAAGCTTTTAAAATTGTACGACGTATAATTGTAAATGTTAAAATTTTTTTAATGTATTTATAATTTTTAAAGTTAATGCACGAGAATTAAATCTGACGCAAAAAAGAAGAAAAAATTTTATAAATTCTTAGAATTCATTATAGCATTCCATACCTAAATTGATCAAAAACCAGTCTAATTTACTAGTTCTTACATATGTAAATCTTACTTTTCTTAAAAAGTTTTGATTAAATCTCTAGAATTTTTATATTTTATAGATAAACAGACTAATATAATATGAAAACTGATAACCTAGATTAATCTTTGATGATTCAACAACATTTTTTAAAGATTATTCAAAAAAATAGGCATATTTCTTGTAATAAGGAAATTTTATGTTTATACAAGAGATTAGAAGAAGCCCGATATGCAATTTCTTGTATTAAAATTTCTATCTTATAATCAGATTTAACATGTCTATAAAAATGATGAGGCAATTAATTAGAGTTTCCTATAATTAATTAACTTAATTATTAATTAGATTACTTTCATTAATAATTTAATATACTTTAAAAATACTATTTCATTTTTAAAGTATATTAAATTAATTTTTAAGAGAATTTGCAAAAAATTGTACATATTATTATGTTCTAATCAATAGTAAATTATTTATCTGATTTGTTGGGTGCACAGTTGTGTATTTTATCATTAAAATACAATTTTACAAGTTTTTATTGACATTCAAAATGATTTATTTATTCAAGATTGGTTATTTGAGTCTTAGAAAACAGTGCTAGCATGATAGTCTACATAAATGACTATCTGGCTAGTTAATGAATTCAAGAACAAACAACATTCCTGTGAATGGTCCCATTTCACCGGAAAAATTGTGATGAAACAGTCAAGAAGGAACTTGTTAATTTCAAGGCATCAAACAAATAGATTACAAAATTCAAACAAGGGCAGAATCTTTCTCGTATAAAAGCAGCTATTGAAGAAGCTGCATTTTTTTTGACAGTACGTAATGATTAGATCAATAAATTGGTTTCTGATACAAATGTAAAAATATTTTTAGTAAGATAGTTTGTAACATGCTGCTTAAGACCAGACCTGCCTTGATGGGAAGCATAGTAAAAGGAGATTGCCTACTTTTCTGCATAAATAGTGACAGGCAGAGGTGTAGCTACCGTGGAGCAGGTGCACGAATTATGAGAGCGCCAAGTTACAAAGGGCAAAATAAAAACTTGTAAAAACATTTGTAAAAAATTTTTGGATGTAATAATCAATCAACAATTAGATTTGAATCGTTCGACAATTATGTACACTTTTCAAGTGCTTTTCGCCTGCATATCTTGTCGCATCATCTGATAAAAATATTCTGAAACAATCAGAATTGTTACAGTCGGCATATTTGCCTAGTTTTTGACCTCAACTGCTTTGATTTAAAATGTGTTTCTATAGTCAGGTAAAATTACTTCTATAAGCCAAGTTGCTGAACTACTTTTATTTCACACTGCAGCTTCAAATAGGTTCTCTGACATTATTGCAGCATGTCTCATTTTTTTT
Organism: Centruroides vittatus; assembly: GCF_030686945.1. Classification (NCBI taxonomy): domain Eukaryota; kingdom Metazoa; phylum Arthropoda; class Arachnida; order Scorpiones; family Buthidae; genus Centruroides; species Centruroides vittatus. The sequence continues at coordinate 1,426,672 of NW_027122690.1, read as the reverse complement.
AACTTTACAGGCGAGGACGACAGCAGAATGAAGTTTTTCAAAACTGAAATTAATCAAAACTTATTTAAGAAGCAGCTTGTCACAACACCGTCTTTGCTCTGGTTATTATATCTAGGGGCAGATCAACATAAGGACTAATAGGGCTTAAGCCATGGCCCCCAAGTGTCAAGGGCCCACAAAAATTGAATTATCATCATAAATTTTTAATACTTTTTCATTAACAATGAGCTTTTATCATTTAGTAAAAGATTATTATATTGCTAGCAGATAAGCCAGACGTTGCTTGGGCAAAAAGTGATGATAGCGAAGATTAAGATTGTTACATTATAGCCAATCTTACTCGTTTTCACAGAATGCAAGAATTAGGTCCCTCTGTTTCCCGACTAATTAGAGAATTTTTAGAAGGGTCTAAAAATATGTTCGATTTCCTGCAAAAACGCAAAAACCGCATCTGTGCTCATAAATCTTGCACGTAGTTTTCTCTTAACACTTCCATTGTTGACACTTCCCTTGCGGGAGGAATTTCAAAAAATCTCATCTTAGTGTACATACCCTATTAAAACGGAATCAAAACTGCAATAAACCGCATCTAAAATAGTACAGTAGAAGCAGAGTTGTTCAGGGTAAGCCTTAATGCTCTCTCTCTCCCCCATGGGGGAATTTTGAAAAATCTGTTCTAAATGTATGTTCTCATGACTTATAACCAAATTTCAACTTTCAACTCCTAACCGTTTGGACTCTGCACTTATTATTATTATTAACCCATCTCGATTATATTATAAGATTTATTAAATTGAATATCTTATTGTTGAAATGCCTTGAATCTCAAATAAATTGTTATAAAGTAAGGTTTTAAATCAGAATAATTAGATATGTTTTTAAATTAAATGTTCAAAATAAATTTCGCGGGACCTGTTCTGAGGAACAAGGGGGCGCACCAATTCGACTTGCTCCAGAGCGCTGAATATGTAGCTACGCCACCGGTGACAGGTCAGAAAAATCAAAGCTGCTTGCATTAAACAAGTTTGCAAAGTGTTGCTCCATGAAAAATGTACATCTTGTACATATGAAGACAATAAAATGCATGGATGACTACAGCTTTGTTCACAGAAAGGTTCATTCTGGCATTAAAGCCTGAAATCTTTTGATGCCAGATTGAAAATCAAGAAAGGGAAATATCTTACACAATAATAGGTAACAATCAATAAAGAGTATCTTCATAGGCAATTTGCTGATGTTGCATGTCATATAAGGAACAACTGAAGTTGAAAAACATAAAAGTTGTATTTTTCCCCAGCTAACTGCATCGGCAAGTTACATCCCCTAGATCAAGGTATAATTACAATGGTAAAACAGAGAGATAAATATCACCTGGTATGTTATTTTTGAAGCAAATGGAACAGGCAGGTGTTGAAATTATTAAAATGAAATGTTTTGACAACTATTCAAAGATTGGACAGCATTGATAGAACAGCTATCAGAAATTGTTTCAAAAAAGTAGAATTTGAAAACCATCCTCTTCAGGACTATTTCCAACCCCTATAACAATATAATAATAATACTGAAGATGAAGCAACAGAACAAAAATGCGATCACCAAGAAACTGAATATAAAAGGGTGTACCAATTAAGGATCTTTTACAAGCTACTGATGGTGTAGAGCAGCTGTTTCAAACTTATTTTAATCCTTGATTTAACTCTGATTCACTTTTATTTAAAAAAATTCTGACATCCTTACAATTTTTACTGATTCTAAATGAAATAAAAAAAATTACTTATCTGTTTTTTTTTATATTTTATAAGTAATTATTATTAATTCAAACTGGCAATTAATGTGAAGAATTCATTTTTACAGATGATTTCGTCAGCAGATGTAGTGGAAAAATCAAATTCATTAAATTCTTTTACAGATTGCTAATTGAACAAATAAGTATTTGAATATTGCTACCCCTGAGCAACAGTTTCCCTAAGAGGAATGAATACTTTAGTAGTCAGATACAAAGAATCAAATATTCGGAAAATAATAAAATACACGATTTGATTCTCCCACCCTTAGACTCAGCAGATTTTATATTCCATAAATGTGAACCACACAGAATCTATAATAGGCCCCTCTTTTCCTATGAGATATTAATTAAAGTTGAAAAACTCATTTGTGTTCTGCAGAACCCTAGTTTTGTAGAACACAAGTTGGGAACCACTGATCTAGACATGTTTATACAAAAATAATACATATGAAAATAATGTGTTTGCAGATTTACAACTAAGAGTCAAATGATGATCTAATAAGTCCAAATGTGTTTAAACATAATGAACTGGTTACTGCTCTCAATGCTCTGAACTCTGCTTAAAATTCTGCAGATTTGGGAAATTTGAAAAAATTCAGACTTGAAAAATACTGTAATGAAAGAATTATTACAACAAATGTGAGCAGGTGATGATAGAGATTTTTGGTGAAAAAAACTATCATAGGTTTGCGTAGTGTTTTATAGTTTTCATATATTAACTATCTCATATACCCTTTATGTTGGACTGCATACTGCAGCACATAACTTAAAAATATAATATTGTATTTAATGTGATCTGTATGTATCAATATTATGTCAGCACAGTGGTCATGAATAAATGTATTTTTGACAAGTCATAACTGATCAATTGCTGTTCTCCTTATATCAAACACCCAAAATTTTTGTCCCTTCCGATTCATTCGAGAATTTTCTGCATAAGCTAAGTGGCTATATATAAACTGAACTTTAGTTGATATTGTTTGCTTGAACTTTGTATTTCAATCACTGAATGATTATGCTTGAATTGCCTAAACTGGCCAAATCTTAAAATGTAGAAGTAGACATAAAACCATTCCAGTTATAAACTTCTGTCATAAATCTATTATCAAATTTTCTGTTGGGATTATATGACATCCAATTTATATGAAAAATATATTTTGTTTTGATTTATCACATATAACATTGCAGATTGTAACTTAACAAACATTGTATCTGACATTAAGTAATAATTTAAGCTACTTGAATAATTATTATTGATGGTTGACAACATTAAATAGAACAAACAAAATAACTTGATTACATATATTTGGTTGAGAATTTTTTAAAATATTTTTAAAAATAATATAACTATGGTATTTGCTTAGTTTAAAGATTAATTAGATAATTTCATATAAAGTCAAATAGAATTACACGACCAGATTCTTACTGGGCTACAATACGGCTAATTAATTAAGATATCAAGCAATTTGGACTGAGCACTTGATCAATTAGATAATTAGTAACAAACTTTTTAAAAGAGAGATTTATAGTTTTATATTTTTAATATTGACAATAAAACTAATAAAACATGATAGTTTATGTAAATTATAATTATTTAGGTGGACGAGTGGCAGAAGATATTGTCCGTTGGTTAAAGAAAAAAATTGGTCCACCTGCCGAAAGTTTAGATAATGTTGAAAGTGCCAAAGCATTCCAACAAAGTGCCGAAGTTGTTCTAATGGGATTTTTCAAAGATATAAACTCAGATGAAGCAAAGGTATACTTGGATGTTGCCCTAGAATCAGATGATTATTCATTTGGAATTACTTCTCAAGATGAAGTTTTTAAGGAATTCAATGTTGAAAAAGATAGCATCGTTTTATTTAAAAAAGTAAGTTTTTATTTTAATATCCTCGATGGATCATACATTTAAGATAGAAATCATAATTAGAATTCTTTTAATCACTTAAAGCTAGATATAAGCTTCTAATATGTATTATCAATTAAATAAGGCCAATGAAACTCGGTTATTTATTACTAATTATTTAAAGCTTTTTGTCAGTGGAAATAAAAACAGTTATATTCAAATATGAAGGATAATATTGAAGTACTTGGTTTTTAAAACCATATTATGAGACCTAGTTTGATAGATTTGGAACTTTGTTAGAAGAAAAATCTTAAGCCTCATTAGAATTGTATTTGACCAGTTTTATTGGTTAAGAACCTGAATCTAAATACATAACTATTATATAAATTTGCATTTATGAAATAATGCAACTTCACATATAAAATATGGACCAAATTGTCATAATTTATTATTTCACCACCATATTAGAAAATATGTTGGCAAATTTTTAACTTTTATTTTATAATAAAGATTTTTTTTTACATTTGATTTATAAATTATTAAAAAATTAAATTTTTATATGGTGTGATCCTGATTTATGAGCATAGCTCATTCTCGAAAATCTCAAATAAATCAAAATCTTATAAGGGTAAACCTTTACGTTATTTCATATGGTTGAAATTTGTATCCTGTTCCAAATTAACCCAGTCACCCTATCCATGTTTCCAAAAGCCAGTGAAGTCAGGCTATAGTAAATGTTATGTGGCAGTATGCTGAACATACTCAATTTTTTTCATAGAAATATTATATATTCTTTTGTTACATAAATTTTTTTTATTTCTAATGACCAAACTAATACTTTTATTTTTCCTATAAATAACTGCTCATTATCTTCTTTCTACTACCAATTATAAATATTAAAGAAAAAACAATAAACTGTATACTTTCTGCCGAGTTTACTACTACAGCACTGATTAAATAGCTACAGAATATCCATTTACCTATCAATCAACACTATTTTATTATATTTAGAATCATTGGTTAGTTTATTCACTGATATAAAAATAACTTTTACAGAATGAAAGAAGTAAATGTGATTTAGCAGATATGTTAAAAAATCAATCATGTTTTACTCTATAATTAATGAAGTTGTAAACTCTTATAGGATATGTAATGTAGAGATGAAGCTCAATAAACTGTACAGTCACACTAAAATGAATAGCATTATTTCTAGTAAATGATGACACAACGTGAATGAAATAGAGAAAATAGTGGCTGAAACCTATGAGTCATCTAATTGAAGTGTGTGAGCATTTTTCCCATTCGTACTTGTGATTAAAATATCTTACTTTCATAAATATTAGTCAGTGCTTGTTGTAAGATGAACTTATACTTCATAAGATTTTATTACAGTAGAGCGTCGATAAGTGGAACCAATTGGGGACTGGGGTCCTTCCAGTTAATGATTTGTTCCAGTTTCCGACTTTGTACGAAAAAATACATTAACCTGTCCGATGTTTAAATTTTTCTCCGTTGCGTATCGCTTCCTGTTGAATTTTTCTCCGTTGTGTGTCGCTTCGTGTTGAATTTTCGTCGATTTTAAGCCTAACGAAAATTTTTATAATAATCATTGAGGCTATCATATCGTTAAAAATTATTTCTGCATTTTGTACAAACAAAATAAATATATTAAAGAATATAAAAAACATGAAAATTATACTTTAGAAGTAAATTTAGTATCAAAAACATTCGATTCAGCACGACACAGTCCGACTGAAAATCGTTCCACTTTCCGGCCATTCCACTTACCGACGTTCCACTTATCGACGCTCTACTGTAATATGATTTGCCATTAAGACCTTTTAGTAAACAAGAAGTACCACAACGTATTTTGTCACATAAATCGGGGAACCAAGACAAAAGTAAACAGTTTGTTCTGTTAAATTTGTATTTATTGAGAATGAATAACTATTACTCATTAGGTTTACTATTTACTATTACTCAACTATTAGGTATCATACAATAGTTTGTTAAAAATATATTTTATTAGTATAATTATTATTATTATTTTTTTTTTTAGTTTGATGAGGGAAGAAATGATTTTGATGGCGAAGTAACAGAAAAGTTTTTAAAAGATTTTATTAATATGAACAGTTTACCTCTTGTTGTTGATTTTAATCAAGATGTAAGTATGGTATAAATTTCATATATTTTTTAAATAAACTTTTAAAAATTATGAACTTAAGTATCATTCTGTTGTCTTTTCAGACTGCTCAGAAAGTTTTTGGTGGAGATATAAAAGCTCATAATTTATTATTTATAAGCAAAAAGAGTGCCGAATATAATGAATTAGTTGAGGTGTTCCGTAAAGTTGCTAAAGATTTTAAAAAGAAAGTAAGTTTAATTTATAAATTCTTTAATTAATTTATAATTTTTTATAATCACAAAATAATAGAAAAGATATTTACTGTATATCAATTCTAAAATATTTCACGTTAGGTATTATTTGTAACAATTGACATCGATGAAGAAGATCATGAAAGAATTATGGAATTTTTTGGATTGAAGAAAGAGGATGCACCAGACATGCGATTAATCCAGTTAGAAGAAGAAATGACTAAGTTTAAGCCTCCCACATCTGGCCTTAGTGAAGATAATATCCGTAACTTCGTGCAAGGTGTTCTGGATGGAAAAATCAAGGTAGCTTATTAATATTTTACCGAAGAAATTTTATTACATACATACCATAGCTTTAAGTGTTAATAAATTTACTTACTATTATCTAAGCAATATTGAATTCCTATAGATATAGGTTTTTTTTAAGTGAAAATTTTAATTTATGTAAGATAGTGAATCATTGATATACTATACATAATAACATTAGATGACACAACAAAAACAAACAGAAAATTAAATTTATTCTTAAATTACTACATTTTATTCCTATTAGATGGTAGACCATATTTTAATGTGAATCCATGTGATTAGCATGGCTTAATGCCAGTAAAAGTTCATAATATTTCTAAACTTTTAAGAAACTTCAAGTTGAAAAACAAAACATAAAAAATTGGTTTTACTTCTTTTATCAAGTGTTTTTCCAGATTGGTAATGTTACCAAGTCAAAGGAGTTTGATCTGGTGTATTTAATCTGTTTATATATTGATTGATTTCTCTTGTAACCAGGGCTTTGGAGCGATCATTTTTTTCAGTTGCTCTGCTCCGGCATCAAAGTATTTGCTCCAGTTCCGCTCCGTGCTCTGGTTAAAATATTCTTATAGGAATTACATTAATTTTTTCTATGATATATAAGTACATATAAAAAAGATCAGCTTGAAGAGGAATTGTGGAAATATTTGATTTTTGTAAAACAGCTCTGATATCCTTTACTTCATCCCATTTTGCTTTGCTAAGTTCTAGGTCTTTTGTCCCAGCAGCAGCTACTTGGTCGCAGTAGTCTGAAAAAAAAAGATGACGATCAAGCATGGCATATGTAGAACCCCATCTCATTACTGTATCTAGGGATTGAGTTTCTATTTCCACAGTTTGCAGCATCTAGCTTTAAATAGCATAATTGTCCTTTTAAAGTTTGTCTTAGATTGATGTGAGCAGACTCTGCTGTGCTTATTACTAATTCATGAACAGCATCATGTCCTCTCAATACACCAAGCTTTTGAGCCATTTTGCCAGTGATCTTTTGGAATCCTTTGTTATTTAATGTGAACATGGTTTGTATGAGTATGACACCACTCACTATCTCAACAAGTCCCTTGTGGAAAATATTATTATCCATAGTGATTGTAATCTTCGATGATGTAAAATTATGTATCAATTTTTGGTTGATCAGTTCTGCATTTTTTATGACATGAAAGAGCAATGGTAAAATTTTTGTGATTACGTTTTCTTCTTGCAGCTGCTTCATCTTGTTGATTCTTCTTTTTAACTAACCCTTTGTAAATTTCAGGATGATTACGCTTCACATGCCGCCAAAGATTGAACTTTTTTGACACACTAGTTCCACTTGCTTTGAAGTTGCATTGTATAGATTTGCCATTTAACTATGTTCCATCTTGCATTTTACTGACTTCTTCTTCCCGTTATCGTATTCAAATACGAATATTTCTTTAAGCTCTTCTTCCGTAAATCGACTATCTATCACGGGTGACTGTTTTAAATTTTAGTTTGATACCATGGCTTACATAATCAAATATTTAAGTGTTATTGAGAAATGACACATATAAACATTCGTGCATACAAAATAACCAAACAATAATAATTTTACCTCTGCAAACGAATTACGATATACGATTATAACAAACTGATTGCGAACAGAAACAAACGACTGTCACACTCACGACCAAGCACACAAAAATACTGAGGTTATGTATCGCTTGACAAGTTTGCCACATGTTATATAATAATCTGTGTTGTAAAGTTAACAATGCAAAATGCAAATTATGAAATGAGCCAGTGAAAATGGAAGTGGCATAAGTCACTTTATGGGTAATTGGAGAAATTTAACAAACCATTAAATAATAAATTAAAATTATTTAAAAATCAAATGTAGGAAACGAATATTAGTGCTTCTCCTATTGGTGAATTTCTGTACTAATGACTAAAAGCCACTTTCATTCTGAACTATGTCAGAGGATTTCAAATGTGGGCTTAACTCAATTTTTAAATTTTATGACTTATGCCACTCCCATTCTCACTGGCTAAAATATTAAAAATATATATACAGTAGAGTCATTTATCCAAATCAATTGGGGACTGGGGTTGTTCGGATAACCGATTATGTACGAAAAAATATATTAACCTGTCTGATGTTGAAATTTTTCTCCGTTGCGTGTCGCTTCGTGTTGAATTTTTGTCGATTTTCAGCCTAACGAAAATTTTTATAATAATAATCGAGGCTATTGTATCGTTAAAAATTATTTCTTTATTTTGTACAAACAAAATAAATATATTGAAAAATATAAAAACAAAAAAATTATACTTTAGAAGTAAATCTAGTATCAAAAAAGTTCGATTCAGCACGACACAGTCTGACTGGAAAGCGTTTGGATAACCAACATTTCGGATAACTGGTGGATAAACAACTCTCTACTGTATATATATATATATATCAGAGCAGCAGAGCACTACAAATTTCAGTGCTCCTGCTTAGAGTAAAAATCTGTTGCTCCATGCTCCTGCTCCACTCCAAAGCCCTGCTTGTAACCTTCATCTTGAAATGCAACAAGAAATGTTGGAGTAATTCTCAAATCTCTAGATCAAAATTTTTATTTCATTTAGTAGTATTATAGAATATCAAAATTGTTACACTAAATATATAATTTGTAGTGAATATTTTAATTGTGGCTTTATCTATAGTCATACAAATAATTGCCTATAATTTACTCTCAGAGTATCATAATACATGTTGTATTTTTTAAATTCTACAAAATAATTGTCTTATTTTGAGACATTAAATGGATCATAACAACAGAGTGCGGAGTGTGTTGAAAAGTTTAATAAACGTCACAAGATGTGCACAAATCATTTTATATTCAGCATCAGATTTTTTCTTAAAATATCTTATTTAAAAGCAATAACATTTATACTCAACTGTAGATATAAAATTTATATCTTAAATATGTCATTGTTGTTCAAATTTTTAAAAATATTGTGTGTCTATCACAATGTGATAACAATAACTTTTGTAAGGAAACTATAACATTAATTTGGAATTATATATTTTTTTCATTTTTCTCTTTTTCTATCCTGTGAGCACTAATGAGGACCTTTTTTAATTATACCTATAATGAAGGCATCTGGGTGGTGAGGAAGGAGCCCAACACTTCCAGACAGTCCATGTAAAATTCCCAAGGAGTTGTTTCCCAGAATAATAGGCTGATGCCTTATCACTTCGGTCGTTGGTTGTCTATATTTTACTTGAGTGCATTAATTGTTTTTGAAATGAAAAAATTTACAGGAATATAATATAGTTGTAGATCAATATCATCACGAACATTTACATATATAGTAACACAGCACTTTTAATAATCTATATTCACATTATTAATTATAGCATAAGTAAGGCTAGGACATCTGGGTACTAAAATATGTATGATTTTTATGCATATTTATCATAGTCTTAGTCAAAAATTGTACGTACAAGATATTATCTCCATAACTTTTAAGTGTTCATTTTTGCTCTGAGTTTAGTTTCACTTGAAAATAGCATTTGAAACATTTTAATTCATACATTTTTTAATAGCAACATCTACTTTCTGAAAGTGTTCCTGAAAACTGGGATAAAGGACCTGTTAAAGTCTTAGTAGGAAATAATTTTGATGATGTTGCTCTAGATAAGACCAAAGATGTTTTAGTAGAATTTTGTAAGTTAAACTCTTCAATAAATAATGCTTTTTCTATCAAAATTAACTTTCTCTAAATAATTTAATGAAAATTTTTAATTTCAGATGCACCATGGTGTGGTCATTGCAAGCAGTTGGCACCTATTTATGAAAAATTAGGAGAAAAATATAAAGATACATCTAATATTGTTATAGCAAAAATGGATGCAACTGCAAATGAATTAGAACATACCAAGATTCATAGTTTTCCAACAATTAAACTTTTCAAGAAAGATACTAATGAAGTAAGTTTTTTTTTTTCCTGACAAAAACACTGCTGAAAACATATTTGAAATGAGACATATTTTTTTGTTAATGCAGGTAGTTGATTTTAATGGGGAACGCACACTTGAAGGTCTCAGTAAATTCCTCGATTCGGGTGGAGTTGATGGAGCTTCACCAAAGGAAGAGGTTTGATTTTATTTTAAAATTTATTTAAAATTTAATAGATTTCATTAAGTTGTAATAAATGTATTATTACAGCTTAAATTAACGATAACAATTATTAACTAAATTTTTTAATTGTCAATTTGGACATTACCATGAACTAGATATGTTTACATAGAAATATCTTCTATCTCACAGAGGGGGTGTTTTTATTTATATTCCATCTCAAGTAGATTTGCTATGAGAGAGAAATTGTATTGAGAACATTGTTTGTTTATGAAACTATTAATCAATATTTTTAGAAAAAATTTGATAAAATAGGGTTATATCATGTTTCTGATACATTGCGCAATTGGTCAGAATGCTAGCTTGCCCATATTTCCATACAAAAATTAATAGAAATTACTAGAAACTGACTAAGTTAATAATGAGAATTATAACAACATTGTGCTACTAACTTTGCTAACTTGATGATTGATGTCATTTCTTTGTCATAAACTTTAGTCTCACCTCAATTATGATAAACTGAATAGTTAAAAAACATTTTAACAAGGTGATTATGTATAGTTAGATTATTATATTTTTATTTTAAATAAACATTCAAAACATTTTATTATTAGATTTTTGTTAGCATTCACTAACAAGTTACATCAGATGGATAGGTTTAACAATATCATCAAATTTTAGATGCCTGGATACAGCGAGCAAGTGTTATGTATTAGCAGTATTCTGAATTTGCACTTTTTCTTGAAAAATAAAGGTGTGAAAATTACCTTATAATTTTGTAAATTCATATTAATATCTCCACTTTAAAGCAAATAGAAATATTGTTGCATTGTTTACCGAATTAGTAGAAAAAATAGCTGCATTACGTGAAGATGCAATTCGCTTGAAATATTAAGTGATTTCTCAGTATTATTATACTTTTCAGCATACTTCTAATGAAACGAAAATGAGTGAATGTTTGTCCTCCACTACATCTGGACATGCATGATGTGACATCTCCTTAAACTTGCCCCTCGATTATAACAAATATCAAAAGCACTGTGATGATTAGAAAATCATAACTTCAAAATGTTACCTAACAATTGATGATAAATGTTTACATTTCTTCTTGAATTTTATGAAATGGCAAAACAGTTGAAAAAATGAACAAACAAAATTTTAATTAGATTAGATTTATTATGCAATTATTTATTTCCTAAACTCTCAAAATGTGTGTTTTTTTTTTTTAATAATCCAATAAATAGGTATAAATTTACACTTGACATCATTGAAAATTTTTATAGAAATATAATGATGTGATTTCTCCCTCCAATTATAGTTGATAATTGGATTTTATCAAGATGTTCAATTGGAACATCCATGATAATGAGATGGATTGTTGCTGTAAACTAAGTAAAGAGTAATAAATCTATTGATAAACTCAACATGATTTGGATAGAATAATTATCTAAATAAAATTACAAATGGAACGTAAATTTAACTTATTAAAACATTGGATAAATGCAGAGCTTCATCTCTAAGAGTGAATAGATGCTATATTTAAGGAAAAGAAATCCAATTATTAATTTTTACTGAAATGTGAAATATTAGAAATGGAAATTAATTTATATGGCTTTGTATCATTTAGCAATGGATGACAAATGTTTTCTATAGCTTTCTTCCATTCATATTGTTTTATTATTATTATTACAAATGAACAGATAAATTTAATAGATATTTCTAACAACAAAAACAAAATTTTTATTGTACACAATCTTAAATTTGTGTAAAATTAAGCAGATTGAGTTTCAATAATTTTTTAGTTTTACTCGAGTATTTTAATATTACAATAAATTCTTCTGATTCCAAGGGATATAACTGAAATATGTCAGAATTTATGGCAATTTTTACATATTTTGGTTTCCCTACTGAGTTATATTTTTAAACTTGATCTATGCACTCCCAGCAAGTGTAAATACACTGCTGGCCATTAAAATTGCAACACCAAGAAGGAAAGCAAAAAAAAAATATATATATATATATATATATTTTTTATATATATATAATAAATATATATATATATTTATTGTACGTAAATAGTATGACATGAAGACAAAATGAATAAATTTGCAAGCAGTTTGGGGGTTTACAGGGGTGCAAAATTAGTAGAAACAGTTGCCACCCCTGGCAGCTAAAATAAACCTTATCCGGTTAGGCATGGAGTTGAACTGGGCAACTCATTCCATACTGCTTCAAGTCTATGCCACACTTCATCAACCGTATTAGCTGGAGAGGGGTGGCAGGCCAGTCTCTCAGCAACCCATGACCAGATGTTTTCAATTGGTGAGAGATCTGGAGACTGTGTAGGCAAAGGCAACAATCGAATACCATCTGTATCGAGGAAGGTCAGAACACAACATGTGGTCTTGCATTATCTTGTTGGAAGATGGTGTTTCACAGGCCTCGAAGATAGGGCACAACCACTGGACGTAAGATGTCAGAAATGTACCAATTACCGTCGATGCAAACTAGAGATGTGTGTGTTGTGTATCCAATGGCTGCCCATACCATCACACCATCTGCAGGCCCCTATGCCGATATTGAATGCAAGCAGGCAACGAGCGGTCTCCTTGGAGCCTCCAGACACGTATATGGCCATCAGAATGCTGCATGCAGAACCGGGACTCGTCTGAAAAGATGACATTGTGCCACTCCTGTATCCAGCTTTGTCGTTGGGCACACCAGAGTCGCCGTCTCTCTTTATGCTGCATTGTCAAGGGAAGCCAAAGTAATGGTCGCCATGCTGACAGTCCATGCTGCTGCAAACGTCGCACCGTACGCACGGATACTGGACATTCTGCAAACAAGCCCATTTCCTGACTAATGGTCTGTGATGTGGTTGTATGGTTTTGCACGGCTGACCTCACAATATGTCTGTCTCTCGGGCGTTAGTCGTGGCAGGGTGTTGAGATCCTGCATGCTGTTCAGTATGACCCTCAGCAACTCATCTATTCCATATTTGCATGACAGTGGTTAGATTTCGACCAGTGCGAGTGACAATATCACAGAACGATAATCCACACTCTCGATAGGCAACGATCCTGCCTCTATCGAATTCCGACACTTGCTGGTAAGCATTTCTTCTTCTTATTCGAGGCATAACACGATATTCTGACCTTACAAAGCGATTTCTGAATGAGAAATGCAGTGCTTCAGATGTCGTTGGGCCCTCCTGCGTTGTCTAAATGCGCTGAAATACTAATCATTTGCATATCCCAACCTCTTCTTCCTTTCATATGATTTTGATGTTTGTACAATCATTCCTTCCTGATGTTGCAATTTTAATGGCCAGCAGTGTATTTTATAATTTTGAAAATTAATAGTTTTTAGTTGAACACCATAATGCATCTTGTATCAATTAATTTCAATTGAAATGCTATGACCTAGTAATAGGAATACAAAATTACAGCAGAGATGAATGAATTTGTTTTAGGATAAAATATAAATCTAACAAAATCTCTATCTGCAAATATATTGAGCAATTTTCACATTTGTTAAAACATTTCTTGCAAAATCATCACGGCACTATTGTAACCAATTGTGATGTGTTTCAACGAAGAAGTGATTTAACCAAAGCACAACAAAGCCCCACATGTATTATTGTGCTGCCAGACTTATCCTGTCAAGATTACATCTATTATGGAAGATTACTTGGTTTAAAAATGGTTAACTGATGAAATTAGAAAACCCAGGCAAGGGAAAATTGGTGGTGAAACTAGTAATGCATCTGGCATCAATGTTTGCTTGAACACAATAAATTTTTGAATTTTATAACATTTTGTTCCTTTCTATTGCTGTAAGTTAAAATTTATTTAACACAATTTTTTTTAAAGATGTTTATCATAATTCTTCTAATTGAGAACAGAATTACAATGTTTTCCTTTAATGTAAAATTTCTTGCAGTGTTGAATACATTTTTGCAAACTTGTTAATCACGAGCCAATTCTCAATTTTCTAAAATTGAGATATACTAGCAAATTCTATCAAATCCAGTTAGCCAAATTAAAAAAATATCTAGACTAGGTCATAGCAATGGCAGTTACTACTGAAATTATGACTGGTTTTGGAATAATTATTAAAAAACTGATTTCAATAGTAGTAGTTATGGAGGAAGTATAATAAGATCTATTATACCTTCACTCTGTCATATACAAGTAGCAAACTGTTTTTAGTCAAAGGCTACATTGATAACTGAATAACTTTCAAAGGCTTCTTATCCTACTGATATTTCTGAGCATCATAAATTAACTCGTGTAAAGTTAATATTTTATTTGGATTAATTAACATTTTCTAGTTTTCATTTTCCTTTATAATAATAATACAAACTTTCACTTTTAGGAAGTTGAAGAGGAGGAAGAAAAAGACGACGACGAAAAGAAGAGGGACGAACTGTGATCTTTCAACACGTTTGCTGCAGAACTTGCAGTCCATTCCCAGAGAGAATTACGTACAAAAGACTCGTGTGCAGGGAATATATACATATATAATTTTTAATAGAATTAAGCGAAGTCACATAAAGTCGAATGGACATACCGTACGCAAGTTTTCTTTTTAAATCTGTGTCGTGTTTGTTTGACGACATTTGGGGAAAAAATATGTTCGTTAGTTTTTTAATATTCGATAACAAATTTAAACGATTAAACGTAACTTATTTTGCTAAAAGCGTTATGGGGATCGAAAGGTTTTCAATCATCGTAACAATATAGATTTTATAAATGTTAGGCGAGTATTTTATGTCACTTTCGGATGTTTATATTCCAAAAAATAATGTTGCAATGCAATTTCTTTTAAGATCATAAGAAAAGATGTTCCTATGTGTGGTTATACTGAATTTCATTAAACAATGTTTTTATTTCTTTTATAATAAATTTGTCAGTTTTAAGTGAAAATAAACAAACAAAAAGTAAGTTTGCTATTGTGTAATTTCTTTTCAAAATCTCGTCTTTGTGTAAAAGTGTCTGGTGAAGATGACTGTTGGACATATTACAGGGGTGGTGGGTGTTTTATTAAAATAATTGTATAGAACCGTACAGAACTGTGCACATTGTGAGACAAACACAAGGCACACTGTTCTTGTATTGCAGATGAGCATCCAAAAAGTGTTTTATGACATACAGAACGTGTGTACTACGAATATACAGTATATGACTTTTCATAAAAACAATAATCTTTATTGTAAATATGTCTAATATTCTAAAATATCTGTTTGTAAATTACAGTCACTTAATACGGAGGGATCGATTTCGGTCTGGCACACAGACTAAAACTGTAAACTGCACGATCAGATTAAACGTTTTTTATATTTGAGATACGGGAATATAATTTTTTTTTTTTAACGAACACTTTCAATAAGACTACTAAAATAAGCCACATCACACATAATAGTCGTCGAATGCGCTACAAAAATTTATTCGTAGTTTCAGCTTCTGTAAAAGTTAGCATTAAATAATGCCATTTTTAATTACACTAAATATGGCATGCTGATATTTTGTTTATAAAACATTACAATATGCTAGAAAAAGTCTTCAAAATAGGATATGTTTTGATAATAAAAACACATTTCACACTTTTTCAAAGTTTTATTTTGACAAGGCTTCCTAGCCAAAGGGGGAAAAAAAAAGACACCACAAATTATATACAAAATTGAACAAGCGTATAATCAACCCAAGTTCTGTCATCCCTTTTTATTAGTTCTGGATTTACTGTCCCACAGAGGCTTGCCAGGACAGTCCTATTACTGTTTCACCCCGTGCAATACGGTACTACGAATTTGACGCACTTGATCCAATACACAAAATTAAATTTCGCGACAAAAATCTATAAATAGTCAAAAGAAAGCACAGTTCCAATTTCGAACGTCTCCAACTTTTTATAAGGCACTTCATGCCTTCAGCATAAGACTTAATCTTGGAGAGATGTGTCATTTCATACTTATTTTGCAGGGTAACTGGGGGTGAAACAGATGTAGGAATGTGTTTGACACTAAATATATTCACACATACTTTTTTATATATATATATATAAGCACAGTTTGGACATGGTTTGGAATGTATGTCCTTTCTAAAAACGAACAGATAAGCAAAGCATGAAATTCCTCTTCTCTCTGTCTCCTGGAACTGAATTTTGACGAGTTTCTCTCTTTTGAACTATTATTGGAATGGTAATTTTGACACACATTAGCAGGCCTGTTATTTATAATTAGCAAGTACATGATTTTTCTTATGCAACCGATATTATCCATTTTAATACTTCCATAAAAATAGCATAAAAACTAATGCTTCAATTAAAAAGCTCCAAATTTCACTTGGTTAAATTCAAATTTCGTTAAATTTTTGTTATTTTGTTAATTCAAAACTCTTCTATTAGTAATTTGATGGTACAAATGATTTTTTTTACCTTGAGCAAATGGAGTAAATTGACATAGCAAGTGGAAGCATGAATTTGCAGAAACACCCATAAAACTGGCTTCCTCGAAGAATTACATTCAATATATACCAAAAAAATAAGGCACTGATAAATGAGCAGGGAGCAATAGACTCCTGAGACTGGAAGAACTGTGGAAGGATTAGAAAGGTTTTGTAAATTATCAGTCATGACAATTTGGCATAGTCACTCAAATGAAATTTTAGAAAACAAAATACTGAAAGGGAGGTTATGCTCCAAGTTCTCAAAAACCTATTGTCCTTTTCTGCATAATATTTTGGTTCAGGTAACTTCTTGATTCTGATTCGTGGATTGGATATGCTTATTGGTAATAAAATACCAGAAGATATGGCAAATAAAGGAATTTGCAAGCCAAAGGATTTGTTTTCAGTTTGTCATTGTGATTATTTAAAGTTGGCTTTCAACTTCATTAGTTGCAACATATACTGTATGTGCAAAAAATAATAATAGGCTATCAAATTTATTTATGTAATAAGCTATAACAATCCAATAAAAATCACACGAAATTTTACCCCCACCATCAAACAAACTAGAATCTGTTTATTCACAAATAGAACTAATCCATCTCCTAATTTGGAAGACAGTACTTCCTTGTACTCTGGTCAAATTAACCATTTTGGTCCACGAACAGACTAATGACCTATTAAATGATACCTATTTGGAAGAAATAATGGTCCTTCATCAGTTTAATTTATGGGTTTAAATGGCACTAACTTAACTTCGGATCGTAAAAATGCCGTCGCTTCTTAGAACGGCGAACTCAACAGGAAGGAAATAAATCCGTCTTGATTTGAATCTTCCCCCTTTTCTTTACAAAACAGACAAAAAAACTGGACCACTTTATCACAGCATTGTTGCTAAGTGGCAAAATCCACTTTGTCCCAACTCAGAACACCACTTAGTTCTGTCGGTGTTTTAAAATCCATGTCTTCGATAGAAAAAAGATCGAACGGATCGTGAGTACTCGCCATGTTAGAGAGTAGAGGATCATTGTCATTATTGTTATTGTATGTGTTTTGTGGCCGGTGCAGAAAACTTCCGTTAGAAGACAGGTCGACGGACGTATTCGTGGATGGCTGCATCACGGAATCCAACCAATCGCACAGTTCGATGTCCATATTCGTATTTGTTAATTCATTGTTAGCAGATATTGAATACGATGGATTCTTATTACATTGCTGATGGGACTTATGGGTTTCGGTATGTGTGGATGGGCAAACTATACTAGAATCTGTTTTCTGGGAATTATCTTCAGGACCAAGCACTCCAAGATCCATAGCCTCGATTTCATCTAGACCTAGATGAAAATCAAAATCTAGAGTATTTGTTACTCCATTTTCAGTTTCTGTAAGAATTGTCGAAGGTGGTGGAGTAACCGATGGTAACGAAGATGTTGAAGGAAATAATGGAGGAGCATTTGCTGCTGGTTTTCCTGTTTCAGGAGTTGTAGGAGTTGGTGGTTCTTGAGCAGCACTAGGTGGAAGCTCTGAAAGAAAAAAAAATTAATTTAAACCTTATACACTATGGCTTTAAAAAAACTATCCAAGATTACATTTCTATGTTTAAACAATAATTTTCTAATAATAGTCTTTTAAAACAAGATAAATGAACTTTTATGTATTTGTTGATATTTCATCAAATTTAGATCAATCTCAGATAAACAAAACTTAGAATAATATAAAATTTTAGGAAAGTTGAACTATTGAGAATAATAAAATGAAGAAAGTTCTTTAATTCATTATATATATGTTTTTTATGACATTTGTAAAATTGGTAAAGACCAATTTTACATAAAACTTAGTTAAATTTTTTTTGTAAGAACTATTACTATACACCTATCCCTCGATTTACATGGAAGATAGTTTCCTGAGAAAAACGTGTAAATCAAATTTGTATCTTTTTGAATGTAAAACCGTGTAAATCGAAAAGTATGCAAAAAATGCATAATTTCGTTGTTTATTAATTATGAACTTTTTCAATTTTTTAAAGATACTGTACATAAATCAAACAAAAAATAAAATCTGAAAGATTCATAAAAATGTAATGTAATTGTGTAATGTAATGTAATGTAAAAAATGTAATTAAAAATAATGTAATCATTTGTTACTTATGAATATGAAAAATTAAAATTTTCTGGTTTAAAACTATGTGCAACAAATGCAACTTCATGCGTATGGGGGAGTACCCTATATCGGTTTATCGGTTACTATTTGACGGATTCAAATAAAACTGTCACCTAGTATCCTAAATGTCAACTATAACATATAATTAAGGTGGATTGGAATATAGATGTAGATTAGAGTTAAAAATTGTTCCTTTTGATCATAGCCAGTTTATTTTCTACATTTATTTTTTAAACTGTGTAAAAGCAAAAACGTGTAAAAGAAGTACCGTGTAAAACGAGAGATAGGTGTATAATTTGATATTTATCTGACTAATTAATGTGAAATTTTTAAAAATCCCAATTTTATATATATCTATTTATTTTGCTAAATTATACATGGTTATTTATAAGTCCCTCTGGGGTTTTGGAACTCGACTGCATAATAACCAAAGCATACACACAGAACAGCTCATATTAATAAGTAGAGAATCTCTCAGTTTTGGACATACATTACTGGTGCTCTGTATGTCCACATCTAGTGACATGACAATCATCAATCCTATATTCAAGTTATTGCCACATACATCCCAACATCTCACTGTCAATATTGATTAAACAGATGATCCTGTCTTGCAACTGTTCTAAATCATGTGGCATAGAGATACATACACATGATCTCTGATGTAATCCTACAATAAAAAATACCACATGGGTTAAGTCAGGTGACTGTGGAGTCCACAGAAGAAGAGTCGTCACGAGAAGCACGTCCAATCAACAACCAGGAAGCTCAGCATTATGACGACGGTGGACATCTGAATAAAAGTGTAATGGAGTTCTGTCTTGTTGGAAAATGAAGTCTGCACTGTTGTCCTCAAATTGTGGCAAAACTTTCTTGTACAAGTTGGATTCTCTCAGCAGATGGCTGGTCTGTCTGTTTTTGAAGTGTACAGGCAGCCAGTCTGCTGAGACTTAGTATATCATGCATGAATTGTCATGTCTGTCAGAGTGTGTGTAATATTTGTTGCAAAATCTACATTGAACTGTCACAACAGACTTGCATTTTTCAAATTCTGTTGCAAAATGCAAAAAAACTTTCTTACCACTGAATGTCATGTTTTATCATGACTGCCACCTAGTAATGAAATCTGAAGTTAAAGTGTCAATGGTATTACAAATATAAACTTGGAGAGATTCTCTAATTATTGATATTAGCTGTTCTGCTGTGTCTGCTTTAGTTATTACACTATCAAGCACCAAAACCCTGGACAGTTATGAATAATCCTATAAATTCTAAAAATGATATATATGTCTGTTTAGTAAAAACAAACTTAAAATTACTGTATAGTCAAAGATCTTATAGAAACTATCAGTACTGCTAATATTCCTGACAAGGAAATAAGTAAAATACATATAAATATGAAAATAATTACACAATTATAGAAAGAAGTCTAATTTATCAAAAACAATAACAATTAGTTTATAAAAACAAAAAACAATGAATACATTCCAATTTCCTTTGGAAAAATATTTTAATGCAATGAAGACATATTTTTCGTATAATTTTGTATACTATAACTAGAGCAACCCACAGGGTTATGGGGACTAAGGCAAAATACAAACAGGCCTATAGCAAAATTAAATTTATCATATTAAAGGAAAGAAAATAAATAAACATTGTATAGGAGACCCTAATTCCTTGGGGTTCAGGATAATGGGTTGATTCTTATTCTCCTTCAGGTATCCTTGACTAAAACCCAGTCAGTATTTAACAGTTAACAAGTTTTATCATGGATAAATATTTTATGTATGGTTTTGAAAAGTCAATTTTTTTTACTTCTACATTCTTAATATCAATATTTCAAATCCCAATATTAAAATTATAAGGCATCTGGATAATAAAAATTTAAATATCTGGTTATAAAACCTTTCTTACTATTCAATACTTACCATTGATTAATATACCATATAATCTTAATATGCAAATCATCATTCTTATTCAATATTCCTTTTTATTATTTTTGTTTATTTTTATTCAATATTACTTTAATATTATTTCTTTTTATCTTGTATTAAAATATAGATTACCTCCATTTTTAATTAATATTTCCAAAACATCATCAACAGCTTGGCTTTTGACAGATTTTTGTCCCCGGGGTCGCTTTGTTGTCAGTTGTTTAGCAATTCCTAATTGGAATTGTTGAATAGCCTGCAAAATGAAAATGCATTAATACTAATTAATCTTGAATTTAATAAAAATCTTTCCATTAACTCAAAAATAAGAATATAAATGATTTGTAATTGCTTATCAGATAATATACAGGAAATAGCTAGATCTATTTTACTTAGAATTCAATTTTAATTTATGAAATTTACAGATAGACACAGATTGAATAACAAAACTGTTTAGAAAATTAATGTAAATATTTTTAAGACCACAATGATCTTAAAAAACAGTTTAACATATAATTTATCCAAACAAAACAAATTTGTTCTATTTTATTTCTAAAAGACAAAATAAAACAGCAATAGGCAATCAAATATATAAAAATAAATTCAGCAGAAGTATTTTTCATAGCATCTGAATTTACATTAATATTAAAACTTACACGTAAGAAGGAAAAAGTGTGACAATTTCTTTAGTATTTTATGACGACATATTCATTTACTTTCAGAAATACTTCTACATTTTATTCACAATTACTACTAATTATTGATAGAACTGAAATGGTAATAACTAAAAAATATAATCATTATCAAGAATAATTAAAAATTATTGAAAACAAAACAGCAAAAATAGAACTTTATTTTTGTTGTTTTATTTTCAAAACTAATTTAAAGTTGAATATTTAAATTAAATGAATCTATTTTTATAAATAAATATGCAGTTTGAATTTATTAAAATAAAATTTTTCAGTAATTCCATAAATTTTTGAATACACACGTAAATAAATAATAAACAATAAATGCACAACAACTTTATGTTTTGATAATATTAAGATACATAATACTATATTAATAATTACAAAATATGATGTCAATAATTTAAATCATCTTAACAGTATGTTATTTCAGAAAAACTCTTTAGAAAAGATTATAATTTTTTTAAATATCATATAAATTACCTGATTTGATTTTAACTGTTTTGTTGCTTCATCATAATTTGGTGGAAGTCTACTGTTCTGAAATTTAGGATCAGTATTTGTTCTAACGGGACAAGGCTTTGTAGTTTGCAATAATGCAAAATTTGGAAGTGATGATGCTCTAAAACAAAAAATGTTTGTAAATTAAAAATCTTCGTAAATAATAACAAGGAAATGACAATTCCACGTGAAAAATGGAGCTATTTCCTTGCTGAGAATACTATCAGAAAATTTATTTTGAGTTACCATGATTATTTTGTAGCACTTTTGTAATTTGAACTTTAACTTTTTACATAGTCTGTAATAACTATGGCTAGGACATCTAGACACTAAAAACCTTATAAATTATAACTATGATTTTTTTGTGCCTAAATGGTCCACAGCCTGCCTTAGTAATTAATAACCAAATGAAAATCAAACTCAAAATTTGCAAGAAAATAACATTTTATTAATTTTTATCATTGAGTTTCACTCAATATCAATATTGAATTAATATTAATGCATGAAATATTCTCTAAAGCAGATTTATTATTTTTTAAATATCATACAAGACATTGAATTGAATCTTACAAAAATTAGCCATAACTTGTGTCTTTTTTTGTAATAAAACTAGCATGTGGAGCCTTTGTATTGTTCTATTTTGACACACCAGTCATATAAGATTGCTGTGACAATCTGGACTGTCAATCTTGAACTAGGCACTTATGTCTATATTAAAAAAGGGTAGTACCACATCCTATTCCCAATTTACAGATACAATGGTAGGAGACCTTATTTATCAAATCAAATTTCATAAAGCAGTTACCTAAATATTAGATGTAAAATAACAAAATCTACATTATTTTCAGAAGCAACTGAAAGGGTTTCACTCATCAATTTCTTAACAGATTTTATCTTTAAAAAGGAAAGAAACTTGCCAAACTTTGTGAGATAACCTACACCAGTGATAATTCACAATGGCATACACCTCACAAAAACTGCAAGAATGAAAATAAAACCTTCATATAACTCATCCTACCACATACCCTGCACCTCCAAAGTGAATGTTGAAAGCAAGATAATTACCAATATAAAGTTTAAACGTTGCCATCTCAAACATTAATATATTGCATTTTGGGCTATAATTTGAAAAATTGTAGACCTATAAATTCCCAATGTTGTCCATCTGTCTGTACTTAATCTTGAGAACAAAGTTAGATATATGAAAGACAAAATCAGATATGAAAACCTTAGGGGCAGGAAGCTCCAATTAACTATATACAAACTTCTGATGAAAACCAGAAAAATTTTTCCCCTGAAAGCAGTTAAGATAGATGACTGGCACGACACTATTGTTAAAGGAAAAGTATGATGTACAGGGGAAAGACACTACAGTACTAATTTGAGGTGGAGAGCATATATTTTAAATTAAATAAATTAAAAATTGCAGCCCAGCATTATGGTGTCACAATAAATACTTGCTCATTCTGTTTCATTTCTGTTAACAAATCATTATAGATATACTAAAACAATAAAGTGAAAACAGTCTATAATTATTATAATTTCCAGATTATCTGGACAAAATTACATTTCAGCACAAGAATGTTTTGATGCAAGAAAACCCTATTAATTCATTATCATCATCAATATTAATGATACTTAATGTCAATGTTATTGTAAAAACAGTGTGTAACAATGAGTCATTCTATCACATTATAGAAAATGCTATTTATTAATGATTATTTCATTATTATTCAAAACTCATAGTTTAAATGATTGTATGTTCTCTTATGTTTGTACACATAACTACAGAACAATAAAGGAGTTTTGTGCATAATCTTTTCAGTTATTTTATATATCTGCAATACAACCTTATCAAGACAATTATAACAGAAATATAACACAACTCAAAATGTAATATTTGGATCTTAAAAATGATAGAATTTTTATTATATATATATATATATATATAAATTGGACATTATTTAAAAAAATATATTACATTAAATTGAATTTACCTTGAATTTAATGGTGTATGACAGGAAACTGATTTTTGAAGAACACCATTAGGTAATGAATTGATGTGAGATTTATCATTAATATTTAATGTTGAAGTAGGCTGAGTCAATACAACTGGTACTGTGGCTTGGTTTATGTGATTGGATGTAGTGGGTGCAGTTGCAAGGACATGAGAAGCTATAAGTGTTGCAGGAAAACTTGTTAAAGGTACAGATGTAGGAACAGAATTACTAGTTGCAGCATTTTGTTGATTATGAAGGAATGCAGCTAAACTTGCTTTCACTGAAGCAGATGATGGTTGTGTTGAAACTATAGGTATACCTATAAATCATAAATACATCTCAAAAATTAACTTCCAGTTCTACAAAAAAATTTATTTAACACAAAACTTACCTTGTTGAGAATTTTGATTTTGTTGAAACTTTTGTTGTAACAGTTGTCTTGAGAACAATTTAGAATCCACAGAATTATCCTGAGACACTGCAGAAGATATAGTTGAAGGTATTGAACACGAAGGACTATTTGTAACAGAGGATGGTGATGTTAATGCAACTGCAACAGCTGCAGGAGAAGCAAGTATATTTGATGATTGTGCTTTTTGATGATTTAATATAGACTGATGTTGTTGTAATTGTAAATGAGACCTGTAAAATATTATTTAAGATCAATTAATCAAAATATTGTTTAATATACCGTATTTTACGGACTATAAGATGCACTTTTGTCTTCGAAAAATTGCCTGCAAAATTAAGGTTTGTCTTATAGTCCGTAAAATGCGGTATTTATTATAACTTTATTTAAAAAATATATTATTCACTTTTTAATGTTGAAACATTCTTTACATATTTATATATGATATAGAATATATTTATGTTTAATAATTACTTTTTAATTTAGATTTATTAGATTATTTTCAGAAATTTAAAAAGAACTGATTCTTTTCTATTCCATTCTAAATTTCAGCAGTGATTTATTATTTCACTTTTTTCAGAAAATTCAGAAGTTAAGTTATTAATACAACAAAAAATTTTATCATATTCAAATAAAAATTGCTATAGTGATTAATTAAATAGATTTATAATAAAATTTATAATCAAATTGACTGTCAATACAAACATCTAAGTCTAATAGTTATATACTAAAGCTAAATGACTGATAAATTATATCATGATATATTACTACTACTATCCCACTTTGGGCTGATTTTTTTCTTCCAGAACCTTCTAAATTATTAATTTAATTGTAATTATTAAATTCAGCAAGAGATGCACCTAACACCTGCCTCTAGTGCCAAATTATTTAGCATTTAATTAATAATAGTAGTAGCCAGTAGTAATAATATAGCATGATATAATTCAGCAATCATTTGGCTTTAATTGATTGCCAATTCAGTTACAGTAATTATAAACTACATCAATTAAAATTTCATATTTAACTGAAACTTTGTAAATATTATATTGTTTTAAATTCTAGTTTTAAAAATATTTTAATTTATATTTATCAAAATAAATTTATATTATCAGTTTAATGCCATTCTACTTGGATGATAATTTCTGAAAAATATTTACCATTCTAATTCCCGCTGAAGTTCCTCAATTCTTTTTTGTTGCAATTTAACAATATTTTCATTCGATGCAACAACTGGAATGGTATTATTAATATCTATTGCATCATTATTAGGATTACTATCAATGTCCATTGGCACAACAGAAGAAGGGCGAGATCCACTCAACTGAGTTTCTTGAAATGGTTCTTGTTTTACTATATCTATTCCAGGTGGTGTATTATCATTATTCATAGTCATTGGCGAGGTTGGAGGTACCTCTGAATCACTCTGACATGTCACTGATGAATAAGCATCTAGTAATAAACCACTAACATTTACTGGCATAGTAGGTGACACAGTAACTATGTTGCCAGCTGTTGATGTAGATATGTTTGTTGCAAAATCGGAATAAGGTTTTAAACGTTCTATTAACTGAGGTTTTGACCCAGAAACTGGGAGATTTCTTCTTTTTAATTCTGCTTTTAAATCACTAACTAAAAAACGTAATAAAGAAAAATGTTTATTAACTAAAAACATAAATTAAATTGTTAAAAATTTGAAGTAATTTACCTTTCATATCTTCTAATTTCGATAATGTACGAAGAATATCTTGATTTTGTGTTGAATGTGAAATATTTGTTGCCTGTCCATTTGAAACTGTTTGGTCCCCAGATGAATTCTGAAAAAGCATTATTATTATTATTATTTAAATATAAGCATTTTAAATTAGAATTTTTGTTTACAAATAGAAAAAATAATTTTATAAAATATTGAGAAATGTCATTTTTAAAGCTAAATTTTGAAAAAAAATTTCAATTATTCGATATTTGTTACAAATTTCAATTTATACTAATTATAACATATTAAAATTTAAAAATTATAAATTACATTAATATTTAATATACATTACTTTCAATTCTGACACAACTTTTTAAAATAATATAATTTATTTGCTAAGTAATACTACTACTTATTTTTTTAAATTTACAGTAATGTGAGATCCTGGAGACCCCTCCTCTTTCCTTTGGGAAAGTTTATTTGATAAATCATAACAACTAACTGTTAGTGTGTGTGAACATCACCACAAACAATTACACGATAAGAAGAGTAGAATAACAAAGGGGGAAATTAAACTTTCCATCCAAATGGTTAAACTCCCACAGCTCTAGACAGCCCACCAATGACACCACAGCAGTGATGTAGAGTCACCTGATTAAATTCACACATCCTATGGGGATATAACGGGCTCGCACCCGAGGTTCACCTCAAAGAGCATGGACCAAAGCTCTCATCTCTCTTCTCCTCCAAAACCTGTCTCCAAAGAAACTCCCAAGTGTTATGCTACCTCAATGAGATCCAAAGACATTGTGTATTATCTCCCAGAGGTATTATACTTAGAGCATTGTAAACTCTCTCTTGGGCAACTTAAGAGATAAGTAGGTAGTATATAGTCAATATATTTTAGTCTGTACACTGATTATCAGACAAAATGTTGTTTGTGCCTATATGTAGACTTACTGTAATAGTTATAATTAACTCAATTGTGTCATTTAGCTTATTAAACTGTTATTTATAGTTAACTCACCTAAATCGCACCTTATTCTAAGAACAAACCCCTATTGACTGACGGCACTTCCCACTCGACATGTAGATAAAGCCCTCCTATTTAATGTTAATTTAAATATACCACAAGTTAGGATACAAGTTTGAACTATCCTAACTGGTGTTAGGACCTGACATTGAAGGGATCTTAGCATCCTGATAACAACTAATATATAGAGCCATCCAGTGACCAAGTGAGCGGGCCTAACCGTCCCAACGTCAGAAAAGGGGTTTAAATCAATAAATTTGATCCAGACTTCTCACAGTAATGTCTTATTAATGACAAAAGGCTTGAAATAACTTTCACCACTTAATAAAACCACCCCATGAAATACTACAAATTACCGTATTTTACGGACTATAAGACGCACCTGAATTTTGGAGGCAATTTTTCAAAGAAAAAAGTGCATCTTATAGTCTGTAAAATATGGTATGTATGTATGTATATACATATATATACACATTTTTACAAAAATTTTTAAACATGGTAAAGGAGGTGCAAAAAACATACAGCCAAGACATACAGACACTTTTTCTATGATAATAGAAACTTAATTAAAATTTATTTAATGTTTGGAGTTATGCTTATTTGTTTCTCATATATGGATTTTTAGTCTCTTACACATATTGTATTCTTTAAAACCATCACCAATAATAAGTAAATTCCAAGCTGGTTGGATATTGCGTGTTAATTCATCTTTAAATTTTAAAGTTAAAACTAATTTTTTTTTTTTAAATAGAAATTAATATTGTGCTTCCTTCAGGTGGCTTTTTTGTTTGCTTTGTTTACATTCAAGAAGATACTGGTAAATAGTTTTGATATAATAAATTTTTGTTTATAAGAAGATTATATTATGCTTTGAGTGATTTAAATATATAAATTGGTGATGATAATATTCGAAGTTATCTTTGCAATAAATTTGATATAAATTCTAACGTTAGATAGGGTTGAATACATGTATTATATGAGAATAATGAGCTGGTTTTAGCTCAAAATACTCTATAATAGATAAATATTGCTATTTTGGATACTTTTATTTAAAAAAACATTAAAAAGGAAATGTTGTAAAGCATATCCATTTTTTGTTGATTTGTCAGTTGCTTTTGAGAAAGTGCACAGAAATTTACTATGCAGTAAATTATTAAACTATGATATTAGTTTTAAATTTGTTTCTCTAGAATCTGCATTATATAGTGTTATATTAGGATACCATAGGGTAGGATTTGTTTAAATTAGTTTTTATAAATAAAGGGTCAGACAGTAACAATCATTGAATCCTTTACTTTTTAGCATTTTTCTAAATGATTTAATTGAAAATAATAATTCAAGTTGAGAAAGTATTGCAAGTAATAACATGACTATTAAAATACTTATATATACTTATATCAACAATGTTCATTTCTATTAATAATTTTGGTATAATTTTCAATGAGAAATTTATTTTCAAAAGTTATACCAAATCATTAATTAAAATATTTTTCATTCATAGCAATTTTCTCTTTGACACCACTGTTGCCATATTTCCTCTTCATCTGTCCTTTGGGCTCTCTTTTTTGTTAACTTCCAAAAAATTGTTGATTATTGCTAGTTCTTATGTGCTGTCTCTGCATTATTGTTGCTACTTAAACTTCCTTCTGAACTTAAAAAAGTATATTCGATTTTTAGTGCTTTATGTCCTCTTCAAGTTGCACTAGCCCTGGCAAAGTTGTCAATGTGAGACTTATTTCACTAAACTGATTACTTCCCCAACAATTTGTTTTAAAATATTTTAACTGATTTTTTTTCTCTTTCTTTAGTTTTGCATTATGTGCTGTTAAGAATAACTTGAAATACTTCATACATACCCAACTTTCATCTTTATCCATATGTTCAACCTTTCATAGAGCAATAAATGCACTCTTTCTAGTTGAAGATCTTCTTTATTACAATTTTATTTATTTGTAGAACTTGGGTAAAACCTTATTTATGATGCATTTTAATACTTTCCCACCATTTTAAGATGCAGTTTTAAATATATTATTTTGATGTAATTTTTTAACTATTTTTTTACTTTTTAAATTTGTATATTGTATTTATCATTATACACACATTAATGTTTTTGTTTTTAAAAGGTTTGTCTATTAAGGCATAGTCAATCTATTTATAGAACATTATTTTTATGTAAATAAGTACTTGAAGTTTTAAATTATCTAAACATTATTATTTAGTCAGTGAAATTATAAAACAATAATTTTTACTAAATCAACACAAATGACTAAGTTATAATATAATAATTGCAATGGTGATCTTTTAAACTTAATGAATTTTAACTACTTTCAATTGTTGTTTCTTTTTAATTATAACAATTATTCTATTATTATATAATATTTTCATTATGTTCTTACCTGTGAAGCAGACAATATAATTTGTGGATATTTTTGCTGCCATTCTAATTGCCACTGCAAGAGTAATTGCTGTTGTTGCAATAATAATTCATATGATGTTTCAGATGATACTGTTGTTGTTGTTTGATTTTTCTGGGCATTTGGTGGACCCTACATTTTGAGATTTAAAAGTGTTTATTATATTATTTTAAAACTCTGATAAAAATATATTGAAATAATTTGATAATCTGACTTGCAAAATAGATCTTAAAATATAAGATTATTTAAATATTTAGTTTTTTTCCTAACTTTCCAATATTTCATTTTTTCTCTCAGCATCAGTTAAAGATTCAAACTTTTTTATTTTAACTGACAAAAATATGATAAAATATGAAATGTGAGCACATAAAACAGTTTATCGATCTATAGAACTTCCTATCAATCTGGATATTAAATATTGTTTTTATTAAAATACATTTACTTTTAATGTGTTAATAAATAATATAATTCTCAATACTACTGTTTATCCTTTTTTCTCCTTTTCTATGGAGAGAAAAAGGACACCAAGAGGCAATTCTAACCTTTATTCTACAAATGCATTTCAACTTATTCTTTTAAAAATGACCCTCTTCAGTCTTATAAATTAAATAAAAAAAAAGAAAAAGCTCAGATAATTACAGAAAGGATTACAAATTTCAATACCCAAATAAACTTACAGATAAAAAGTTTTAATTCCACAATCACTTTTTTCCTGATAAAAAGAAAAAAGATTTCTGTAAAACTAAAATATTTACAATAATACTATCTGCATCACATAAATTAATTTCTACAATATCAGTAGCTAAATAAAAACATCTAAACAGCAGTCACTGAACACTACAGACACATTTAAAAACTTGTTGCTTCAATTTTATAAATTAACAGAAAATCAATGTTGTGACATCTCCACAATAAGAATTTTTACCATTCGTGTTACAATTTCAAACAATTGTTTCTATGACAATTTTTTATACTTACAAGTAATTTACATTTTTTAATACAGTTTTTGTATTCATTATTTAAAATATTTTCTAAAAACGTTTTTTTTTAAAAATATTTTCATTCCTTCAGAACTATTAAAATCATTAATAACTATGAATATAAGTTCTATTGAAATAATTTTCTTTTATACATAGAAGTTTTAAAAAAGAAAAAAGGAATGAACAGTGCTATTGAGAATTATACTGTGTAAGATATATTAAATTCAAGATTGTCCCACATCTTTCTTGTTGAATAAAACATGTTTATTTATTTGGAACATGTTTTAATATAATTTAAATTTTGCTGTCATAATGAAATTTAACTAATATAAAAACTAAACTTTGTATAATCTCAATAACTTAAGCTTGAAAATTAGCTTTGGTTAAAAGCTTTTCCCCCTACACATTCCTGTACATGTAACACAAATTTTTTAAAAATTCTTCCCGCATATATGGTAATAATATGATATTACCATCATACCAAAGTATTTTAACAATTCTTTGAACCAAATGAAATTGTTAATTTTGAGGAAAATTTTGCATCAATATATTGTGTAAAAATTGCAAAATATGTTTTATATCATTCAGTAATAACTAAAGTGGATTATAAATTTGTATATCTTTTCTTTTCATTTAAATCACACACTTAATAAAAATAATTCTTAGTGATATAATTGGAGAAATAAGTGCACTTAAGTAACATTAAAACCTTCAACAATTAAATAGTTTTGTGGCTTTATTTTGTGTCTAAAAAATACAGAAAAATAATTTTATGGTCCTTCTGAGAAACATCACAGCTCTCCTATCATCTATTTCCAGCTGAACTCATTTCACATAAGCCCATGCTATCACACAGTTTAAAGAGCTCCTATAGGAGCCATTGAAAAGACATTGTTCTGTAAAGAAAACATTACCCCATAAACTAAACAACTATGTTAATAAAATTTTGCATGTACAGAGAAGATACATCACAAGATTTTTCAGAATGATCAAATTTGAGGATTTTGTGCGTGATTATGCTGCAATTACATGCAGCATAATTATGCACAAAATCCGTGGAGGAAAAAACCCCGCCATCTTACGTGTACACATGTTAAAAAAATGTGATCACAGGTTAAGAAAAAAAATTTACTGATTTTGTTTTTAAATTCAAAAACTGCAGTATTCTTGAATCTGTTGATTGACTTAAATATTGTAAACAACAAATGTAAAAAAATTTCATTTAAATACCTTATATTCATGAAATTTGATTGTTCTTGTTTTTGGTTGTGCTTTAGATTTGCTTTTTTTTCTGTTTTTATTAGATTCTTTCTGATTATTTCCAGTTCCCACTGCCACTGTTTGCACAGTTAAAGGCGGTGAACCCAAAGAAGTACTAATAGGACGTGGTGGTGGAGATGACGTTAATGAATTCACAGGAGATGAAGTCACTGAACTGACTGGTGATGTTGCAAATGAAATTACAAAAGATCCTGGAGATCCATGATTAGGACCAGGAGATAAGTCACTTGGTTCTAATGAGGGAAAGCTAAATATATATACAAAAAGAAAAATTATGAAGTATTATTTGAAAAAGAAATAATTCTCATATTAATGTTAAAATCAAATCATTATAAAAATAATCATTAGGTATTTATTATTTAAAAATAATATTTAGCAATATAAAAGCATAATTAATTTTAAATGAAATATGTTGATCAGAATTATAACTGACCAATGAGAAACAAATTATGATCCACGATCCATAATGCAATTGTATATTAAGATTTCATGTGTAACAATTTTTTGAATTAAAAATATATTTGAACTCATTATGATACAATGAATAATTATAATATATCTAGTATAATATATATCTTATTTAAATGATAATTATGATAATTTAATATAATATTTCCTTTTAATCATATTTGAATAAGGAAAAAAAAATTATACATTTCTACATTAAAGATATAACATCAATATTTTTGTGCAATTTTTACATTCTTTTTAAATAGGAATTAAGTTTATCTTTTAAACTAGGACATTGTGCACATTTGTTGTATTGCAATAGAATTGAAGTGGAGCAGGAGGGAAAGAGGCAATCCATCACTCAAAATTTTTTCAATTTTGCAGGTTTTCAGTTTTTGGAATTTCAGATAAAGCATTCTCCATCTGTATAATAATATTGGTTAACATTTTTTGGAACTCGTTAATTTTCGTCCGATGGCGATAATTATGTTTAATTAATTTTCTGAAGACAAAGTCCTTTCCGGAACATGGGACCCCAAGAAGGCATGATGGAGAATAGAAGACGTCCGTACTTTACCAGTTCCTGCTTCTTTACAAATGTTAATATTTTTAATTGGATATATGTTTGTGTTTTTAAAGGACTGTTTGGCGGCCAGTAGCCTAAAAGGAAAGGTCAGTCGCCAAAAGTGTAATGTTTGGAACTTAAAAATGGTGGTCCCATGTTCCGGAAAGGACTTTGTCTTCAGAAAATTAATTAAACATAATTATCGCCATCGGACGAAAATTAACGAATATAACTTTAAAATATCGTCGCCAGGGGGTAGCTTTCCTCATCTACATTTTACCAGCGCCTATTTCGTTGTAGATAAAAGCCGAACCAACCCCAAGAAGGCATGATGGAGAATAGAAGACGTCCGTACTTTACCAGTTCCTGCTTCTTTACAAATGTTAATATTTTTAATTGGATATATGTTTGTGTTTTTAAAGGACTGTTTGGCGGCCAGTAGCCTAAAAGGAAAGGTCAGTCGCCAAAAGTGTAATGTTTGGAACTTAAAAATGGTGGTCCCATGTTCCGGAAAGGACTTTGTCTTCAGAAAATTAATTAAACATAATTATCGCCATCGGACGAAAATTAACGAATATAACTTTGAAATATCGTCGCCAGGGGGTAGCTTTCCTCATCTACATTTTACCAGCGCCTATTTCGTTGTAGATAAAAGCCGAACCAACCCCAAGAAGGCATGATGGAGAATAGAAGACGTCCGTACTTTACCAGTTCCTGCTTCTTTACAAATGTTAATATTTTTAATTGGATATATGTTTGTGTTTTTAAAGGACTGTTTGGCGGCCAGTAGCCTAAAAGGAAAGGTCAGTCGCCAAAAGTGTAATGTTTGGAACTTAAAAATGGTGGTCCCATGTTCCGGAAAGGACTTTGTCTTCAGAAAATTAATTTTTTGGAACTATTTTTTTTATTTTCAATTTTCAGTCTAAAACTTAAATTTTCATTCATATCTGAAAATTTTTACACTTACTCTACCTTAAACATCACTAAGGACATTAAAGCTATTATGAATAGCCTTATTCAAGACAATTATTATTTATATGAGGAGGATTGGGTCTGTCCAGCAATTTCGTCACCTGGAAAAAATTTCTGGAGAAAACACTGAAGTACAGTTATACAGATTACACAGATGTGGCATGTACCTAATTTTATACAAATATCAACATCGAAAACCTGATAGTTACATATTAAAGCCAAAACAATTGCTGGATTATATCAGGCTATATTACTATTATTATTAATAGTAGTAGTAATATACTCCAATATAATCTGGCAATTGTTTGTCTTTAATTTCTAATTTTATGTCAAATGCATTAAAAAATTTAATTAAAAGTAGATTATTAATTCAATGAAATTTAGATTATTAAACTATCAAATTTTTAAATTTAATTCAACAGGAAAAACAATTTACATATTAAGGAAAAATTTCAGAAATAAAATTTTATTACTTTTAGATAGTTTTGTATTTTATAACCTGACAATTGTCTGGTAAGTGAATTAAAAATGTTTGTTTGAAAATAAATTTTTTTTACTGTTAAGATGTGTATTTTATCTTTGATATTTATTTATTTTAATTGTTATAAGAACTTAAAATATTAAATAATTATAATATGATCTATTTTATACTTTGCTTTAAAAACAAAAATGTTTTATATCCTAACAAATATATCAAAAACAAATAAAAACTACCTGCTTTGAGATATGTCACTGGTATCTTGTGGAGGAGACAATGCAGCTTCACTGCTACTATCTTCTTCATCAATCATTATTGATTCTAAATGTTTTTGTGCTTGTCCTTCACAAGTCCTCCTAAAATTTATTTGTCCTTCTAAAACAACAAATACTCTATTTTAGTTTCTAATTTATACAGTTACAAATTATTGTAAGTTATATTTTTCATAAATATTTGTATACCTCTTATTGCCTGTGCAAATTCTTCATCAGTTTTCAAAATGTTCCCTTTAATAAGTTCTAATGGACCAGGACGATGAGATAATCTATCATTCAACCCATCAGCTAAACGTGCTTTCTTCAATTGGCGTTGTTTAGCCTGAAGACTTGGATCTACAGTAGTATCTAAAAACAGATGCATAAAAAAATTACTTGAATTATTTTGGAGTTCTCAAAATATAATGTTAAAAACAATAAAACTAAAATACTATCTGAAAAAGGAAAAATAATCTCAGAAAAGGTTTTCATTTAGATATAACAACTTTGAGTATTAGTATTGTAATTAATTTCCATAATAAGACCAAAAAAATTGTTTATTTCATAAATTTCTTTCCTTAACTAGAGTTTTAAATTAATCTTTAGATTAAAAAAAAAAAAACAAAAAGATCAAAGGAGAAAGATCAGAAGAGTGTCTTTCTGAGTACATTTAAACTTCTGCTGCAGACTACTGCCAATTCCATCCACTAACATCCAGACTGAAGCACTTTCTTTTTTCACGTAAGTGAATTTTCAACCACATTGTGGAGACATCATTTACTTTGATGAAGAAGCCTTTTGATATGTACAGTGCATGTTCATTGCAGAGATCAAGTTGAACACAATATGGAACTAAACAAAACATATACAGCAATAAGATAGAGATTAGAGTATGAAAAAGAAATTTGTTTTTTACAATAACTTTCACAATATAGTGTGTGAAACTGGACAAACCAAATTGTTGCAGTATTCCAATAATTAGGTATACCATGATTTCCTTCTGTGTCATTGGAGAAACAGCAGATATATACATCTTCATCAGAAATCATACTATGACTGGACTACAATGCCTATTTTTAACTGAATTCAACTACTTTATCATGGGCCCAACCATGAACAGTTGCTGTGCTAAACTACAAAAAATAGTCAGGCAAACAACAAATAGGTGTCATTTCTGTGGACAAATTTGGCAAAAAAACCCCCCACTCTCATGTAAACTGTCCTTAAAAGATAGAATTTCATAACTCAACACAGAGCAGTTATGTTCTGCTGTTGAGTGTGTTGTGAAATGAATGCAGTTTATATGACTTCAAAGATATGGCTATTTGTGCCATATATTTGAAGTAATTATCAATTCTACATTCCACACTTGTTATCACATGTAACTGAAATAAAGTTATTGCACTCTGTTTCTTAACTCCCAAAATTTATTAGAAAACACATGCAATGTGCACATTAAGGAAAAAGCAGCACCAAATTTCACCATAACAACTGAATTTTGAAGTAAAATTTTCTGCAAAAATCAAAACCACATACTCAGGATGATATATATATATACCGAATTTGGTTGAGATCTATCCAATAGTTCTTTCTACAGAGAAATCTGAAAATCTCTTTAATTATGATTACTTTAAACATTACAAATAGTCAATCAACATATTAACTGTTCTAATCACAAAGATATTCTAAAAATTTAATGGAGGAAAAAATTATAGTAAAATGAATATATATAAAAAGTAACAACTTTATAAATGCATTCAACAAAAAAAAAAAGAAGTAATTAAAATAATAAAATACCATATTAAAATAAGTAAGCGTAAAAACTATCTACTACAGAAGAAATTTATTCAATAGGAGGAAGAAAACAAACTCGTTCGAGACTGCATAATATTCAATATAAGCAACTTACTATAACACCTTGTAAACTTGCAGACCAATTTTTATTAGTTCCAAACATTTTTGTTGCAGCAGACAGAAACACTCCCCAGTGTGTATAAAATCCCTGTTATGGATTCTAGGAGACACAATAGTTTAAAGTATGTAGGGGCCACTGGAAGATCTCTCAAAACCAGGTTAGCAGAACACCAAAGAAATATAAGACAGGAGCAACCGTGCACTGCACTGGCCACCTACGTCTTAGCGGACTCACAAAACGTCAAAGCTGAGTGGGACCAAGCAAGTCTAATGCAGATGGTCCGAGACTGCAAACACCGACACTACGTGGAAGCTTGGCAAATTTGTAAAGCGAACCATAAAGGCCTCGCAATCAATTTTCGAGAGTCTACAAAAGTGTCAGCAGCATGGTCCTCTAGCCTAATATAAACAGTATTACTAGAAAGATAATATGCATTATTGAACAATGTATTTATATGGTATTTTAATTTTCGTCGGTATTTTAATTTTTCTGTAAACTTATGCTTTGCATAAGTCCGGTTGCAAGGTTATAGATGACATATTTCAAAAATTCGAAAAGCCTGTTCGTTTACTGCTTTTGTACTAAGAGTTCGATTTTGTCTTCTATAGTTGTTTTGTTTCCTTTTTCTTGAGAAAGTTCATTGAATATGAACGAAAACATTTGGAACTAATAAAAATTGGGCTGCAAGTTTACAAGGTGTTATAGTAAGTTGCTTATATTGAAGAAAACAAAATAAATCAAATTCAATGTTTAAAACTGATTTTTAGTCATAATTTAATAATTCAAAATTTAAAAAAAAATCTAAAATATTTTAAAATATGAAAACATATTAAAAAATAAACAATTAAAAAGATGTTTGAATTGAAAAAAGTTTTTAATATTAAGAATTATCTTCATTAGATTTAGTTTTTCAACAAATTCAATTTTGAAATCAAAAACAAATGCTTATAATCTGATAAAAAAGACACACACACACACACACACAACTATTATAATAAAATTTCTATGAAAATTTATTTAAATTTAAAGATTACAAAATGTTTACATACCTTCAAGTATATGTTGCTGTATTAATTCTTGTCTGTCAGGTCTTCTTTGAATTTTACTCTTCAATATGTCACCCATCTAGGAATTTTAAAAAATATGAACATTCAATGTATGTATGTGTCTATTTTTCTAAGTTTTAGAATTAAAAAACATTATAGTTTTGTACTGAAAATAAATGATTAGTCATATCCATTGTCATTAAAATAAAGTACAAAAGGCCATAACAAATTTTTGAAAATTTGATAAAGTAATGAAAATCATCTTTTATCTCAAATAATGTTTTATTAAGTATAACAAAATTTCAAATTTTAAAATCAGGGTTATAGATTATTAAGGCTGAAAATAAATTTCAACTATCACAAATTTATTTAAATAGCATTTATAACAACATAAAAGAAATCCAGCAATGAGTGGGGTAAGTTTCCCAGCAAGAGTAAAAATTGGGGAGAGTGCCATCACAATTGAGATTTTATTTAAAAACATTTTATATTATTAGTTATTATAAAATGGCAAAAACTTAATTTTGAAGGCAGAGACAAGTTTTATAAAAAAAACTGTAAATGCTGATGAGGAGTAAAATCCTCATTTAAGTCCAACTCCACTCGAGATACAACATATAACCCCTACTTCCCACCCCAAAACCACCAAAATTTAACAGCATCTATCCCCTTAATACACAAACCTCCTTGCAAATCAGAAATTTTCAACAAAAGGCATAGGAGTTATTAAGCTTCAAAGCAGAAGAACAAAATCATGTCCCCACAAACACTACCATCAATAATACATATAGAAAAGAAACCCCAATTTTTTTTTTCATTTCTTAATGTCTCAAGGTCCAGAGTCCAAACATTCAAAAATCTTGGTGGATCATTTTTTGACTGATTATTAGACTTTTCCTCTGTTACATATGGTATAATGGCAATAAAGTAAAAGATATACAAATTAGCATCAATTAATTACTTGATGTTTGAAACAATTGACAAAAAAGTTATGTAATTTATACATATTAAATTAAAATTATTGATTAAAAAATGAAATATTAACAATTTTATATAAATTAAATTCTGCTAATTTCATGAAACCAACTTTTTTTGCATATTAACAGTATGCTACTATGTTAATTTGTTTCCTTCTATTGTATTGAACCTGCATTATCTAATATACACAATATATCAACTTGAAATATATATAGCCATACCTTTGACTACTTGGATCTGATTTTATGCAACTCTTATTTCTGTTGTGATAACAATTTTTGTAGATGAAGATTTGATGTGCCAATGGA
Source organism: Centruroides vittatus (assembly GCF_030686945.1). Lineage (NCBI taxonomy): Eukaryota > Metazoa > Arthropoda > Arachnida > Scorpiones > Buthidae > Centruroides > Centruroides vittatus. The sequence continues at coordinate 1,387,770 of NW_027122690.1, read as the reverse complement.
TTCTCCATTAGCAGGTAATATAGCTGAAATAGTTGTGTCATGAATAGGACAGATAAATTAAGAAACACAACAAACATATCAAATTGATTGTTCAATATGTAGATAACCTTTGTATAATTTGGAATGATGCCCACTGTACCAAAAATTTTATAAATTACATTAACCACTCAGCAGTGAGCGACGAATATATTCGTTAAGGGTGATCGTGTGGCAGTGGTGAGGGATGTATATATTCGCCAAATTCTTTTGGGGGTATTGCCAAAAACTACTGTGAAAAAAAATTCACATAAAAAATGAATTATGTAACAATAAAAAAAGACTTTTCTTTACTAGACATAACTGTTTACAAAATCTTTTTCCGAAACAGTAATGAGAAAAAACGCATGAAAAAATACTTCAAAAATTTCCCACATTTCTTCTTCACAACTAAGTGGTAGAACCGCATCTGACTGTTCCACTGTTGAAAGGTTAACAATAATACTGCGAGTATTATGTTCAATTTAGAACTTCTATTGATTTATTCTAAATTATTTGAATATTAATATTTTCAAATTAGATAATACTTATGTTTATCAAAAACTACATTTATACCATTGTACATACATTGGAAATCACACATGATATGTCCCACAAATTAGCAGCTTTCTGCAGTCTAGTTAGATGCACTTTCACCCATTCATTATTGGACAGTAATAGAAATATGGAATTAAATAAGATCTTAAAGAAAACAGGCTGTAGAAAATTGTTTCTAATTTTTATACCATTACAGTAATACCCCAATTTACGATTAAGGCGAACCTGGAGTTACGTGATTTTCAAATCTCGTTGATTCATCTTTTGTTTGAGCGCCATGCAACTCTTGATTACTCACTCCCCCCCACACTATTGTTTAGCTTACATGTTCGAATGTGTCACACAGAATTGATGCATAGCTACAATTTATTTTGTGTTATTTATTTCTGTGTTTGTTATATCTATGGAGACTTGAGACTCTACTATGTCATCCAAACGAAGTAGAACTGATTCTTCTGCATCAAACAAGGAAAGAAAAACTTTATCTTTGGAATGTAAAGTTAACATTAAAGACTTTGATACAAAAATGAAAATTTGTGAATTGGAAAAGAAGTTTGATCTACCGTAATCGACGGTCAGAACAATTATAAATGGTAAAGAAAAAATTCTCGAAGCTGTGAAAACTTGACAGAAGGCCTCAGTTCAATTGAAAAGGGGTTACAAATTTTAGAAAATATAGACTCCAACAAAGAGCACATTTCTTCTACTAAACGAGAAATAAAAAAATTATTAGCATGCTACGAGGAAATTTTGTGGGAGGAAAAAATCTTTGAGCCGTCAGACGAATTTGTTAGATTTTATGAAGCCTTCTACATCAAAATAACTTCAATTTACGATTTTAATAATATAATTTGTTATACATATGTATTATCTAAGATTTTATTAAAGATTTTTTCCTAAATTATTGTTTTTAGTCTCCAGCCCCAATTAAAAATAATTTGTATGTATTTATATGCAAAATTATACCCTGACTGACGCAGTTATTGCTTGGTCCCACCTATCGCGCAAGTTTGGGGTATTACTGTACTTTTGTTCCACGATAAATTTCATAACAACAATAGGCAGCTTTTGCATTAGTAATCAGAATTAACCATGCATGTAGGATTAACCTAATAATTTACAAAAACACATCTTCATATATGAGCCATTTATTTTGAAAGTGTCCTAAGTTCATTTTTCAAAACAAGCAAGTACAAAAGATTACCAATGTGATGCAAATTGATAATAGTAACCATAATGTGCACCTGCAATCTACTTTTCTTGAATTTCCTGATAATTTTACCCCCTAAAACAGCTAGCTTAAAAATGTATAAAAAAATCTCTAAGTATATACAGAATTCACTCTAAGAAAGGAGTGAAATCATAAATCGACACCAAGTACAGCAGATGTTTTCATTTATGTATTTGTAGTTTGATAAATCCTTTGTAATAGAAAATTAATAACCATTAAGAATATTACATAGAAAAATTAATTTTGTATAGTCCATCTTAGCAAGATCATTTGTTGCATAATTCGTTGCAGATAAAATGAGTGTTCTTGACATGTAAATTACAGTGTGCATATGTATTTTGAGTCTTGTGATCTTTATTTCTGATCAGTTTATAGGTCTATAAATTGGCCAAAAAACATTTATTGTGAAGAAAGTTATTGCTGGAAAAGCATGAATGGTGTGTTTTTTTATTTTATTGTCAAATCTCGGGTAAGTTTCTATTATCAGGGCATTCATTTCTTCCTAATGATAGCGACTTTGGAGTTGTAGAAATGGTGTTAAGAAAAAAACAATTTATTGTTTGTCCCCAAGGAATATTAGGAAGTCATAAAAAAAGTGTCGAAAAAATAAGTTCATTCTAAATGAAATGAAATGAGAGGATTTCATTTCAACTAAGCCTCTAGAGAATGCAATTTTTAGAAGGTTAAAAAATACTAACAGGGAAAGGGTAAACTGGTTAAAAATACATTGGATGCAATTTTTGAGAACTGAACCATATAAAATGTTCTATAAGACATCAATGAATGATGCACTATTCAAAAAGCTGGATTTACTACCGTGTCAAGGGAGACCAAGAAACTTTAATATTATTGAATTGACTCAAAAAAAAAAAAAAAAAAACAAGGCCAGTTGCAATGCTAAAATACAATGATTTGATGGATCTATTATACTATATATCACCTGCACACCACAATTATTTTAAATCTCTACTGCATACAAAAATTTGAGAAGAATGAATAATTAGTTGCAAAATATTATTAATTTTAATGTAACATTCTTTTAAAAGTGAATAAAAGTTGAATATTTTTTAATTTGATAAAGAGAAATATACACTATTTTATTTTATTTCAAGGAAAATTGATTTTTTTCATGGACTTATGCCTTTTTAAGAATTAGAAAAGTTACTTCATTAATTTTGAAAGTGGCTTAAGTCCATTTAAAGCTAACAAAAACATATTATTTTTTAAACAATGTTAATAATGCTAATTGGGTTGATAAATTATACACCCTTAGAAACACAAAAACATTATAGTACCATTTTATTGGTTACAAATATTTTTAAATTTATTAAAACACAAACCCTTAAATATCTCCATTTTAACATAAATGGACTTAGGCCACTTTCAAAATAAACGACTCATATATATTAATCATATGTAAAACAAAACCCTATTGTACTTAGCTTGATTTATTATATTTTAACCAAAAGTGTATTTGTATAAAAAAAGTTGAGTAAACAAAAAATATTTCTCTGATAAATAATTTAGATTTGAAAATTGAAAACATTATTTTTGTACAAAAAACAGGCCCGTTATATTATGTTCGTGTTCTAAAAGCAGTGTCAATTGCTGTATAAGCACTTGTCAGATGATATAAATTTATTACTAAACTTAAAAATGAAAGAGTATATATGGTAAAATGAAATTAGAAAACATCAACAGTTCAATTTTGTCAAGAGCAATTTCAAATTACTTAGGTAAACTACAGCTTTTCTAACTTTGAACAGATGAATATTCTTACACTTTTCTAAGATTCGTAAGTAAATATGACAGTAGTATATAAAATTTTTAAAACAACAAAGAATAGAAAAGCCCTAATATTTGTTCATTATATAAATATTGATTTAAACCTTATTTACCTTTGCTCTTTCCAATTTTTGTCTCTGTTCATGGAATGCTGGAGGTGTTTTAAGTGCTATAAAAAGATTTGTAAATGAAACATTATACTAATATATAAAAGTTGTTATTACATTAATTTACAAATTAAAAAGTATTTGAACATTTTAAAAAATTCACAGTATTACTTACAAGGCATGATTCCTTGTTCTACTAACTGATTTAACGGACGTCTTAATAATAATTTCACTTTCAAAGCTACAATTAAACAAGCAGAGATTTTATAAACTATATTATCCTTTCACAATAATTATATCAATCTGATATTTTAAACAAATTACTCAAATACTTTATTTTAAGCAAATATCAAATATTAAGCATTTAAGCAAATATCTTATTCATAACACAATTTTGAAAAAATATTTATTTAAAACAACAGCTATTTTAAAAACAACAACTCAATTACTACTCTGAAATCAAATTCATTGTCTAACATAAAACTTCATATAGAAATGCATCTAAAAAAAATGCAAATAGAAGTTTTTATTCTTTACTTTTTAAATTTCCTAATAAATATACTTCAGAGATTTAGCTATTTTTTCTCATTAAAAGATGAAGTAATTCTTCTTGATATCAAAATCAAAATAATCAAATATAATATAAGCAATAAATATAAATGAACAACAACAATATGGGAAAGACAATGTGTTCTTCATTTCTTTAGTTTACGTACAAACAGGTGTAAATTTGATGTAAACATCTGTTTACATCAGATTAGTGATGGTTAGTTTAATTATTGATTAATGACAGAAAATATATATCAAATAAATATGAAATAAAACTAGAATTTTCAATGTTTTAATATTAGAAGTAATTGGACAGAATTGTGTATTATATATAAAACTAAGATATACTTTAAAAATTTTCCAATCAATTTCAGATTAATATTTTTAAAGCTTTTAGACTTTATCCTTCCATCAAAAACAAAATCAATGAAAACAGGCAAGCTTCATTTCCAAAATTTTTGAAATTTTGGAAATGTAATATACTGTCTATTTTAATTATACACATACAAACTATTTTAAGGAATACAGATATTTTAAGAAATTTATTTATATATACTATATATATAAATTTCTTAAAATACTTTTTAAGTTATTGGTTTTAAGTATATTTTTCTTAATACAATTACACAGGTTTGCAAATTTCAACTAATAAAAAACTGTTTGGATTTTGAGATGTGATTTTTACTAACAACTATCGATACAACTAAAAACGATCTGTTAAATGTTTCCATCACAAAATTTATAAAAGCATATTATATAAATATAAATAATAAAGTTTTAATTTATTTTAACGTGGAAAAAATTACCAATTTCAGTTTATTATTAGCATGTATGGGTACAAAAATACAACATAAGCCACTAAATAGCTTTGGTGCTATCAGTTTGCCCTAAAACTGTGTTTCGGGAACCTTCTCTTATGTTCTGCGTCTGGAATGTCCCTATGCATCATCCGTCATCATACTAATATCCTACTGTCCTTGCTATCTTCTTTCCGTCTCTTTAATGTCCTGATGGAATCTTTCATCTTGTTCTTCACTTACAGCTCCTAGATTTTCAGGAAAGTAATCCAAGTGCGAGTTCAGAAAGTGTACCGTTAGGCTCATATTGCAGCCCAGTTCATTGTACTTAATTAACAAGTTCTCTACTATTTCTTTATAATCGGGATCTTTATTGTTTCCTATAAACTTTGAAACTATTGCCTTAAATGCAATCCAGGCATTTCCATTCATTGCAGAAAGAAGTTCTGTGTCCGATATTGATTTCCTTATATCAGGTCCTGTAAATACAACTTTTTTTAGTTTTGCTTTGAATGAAGCTGGAAACTTTTTCATAAATACAAAAAGCAGTCTCCATCCTTTGGCCTTTATGAACTGTTTCATTAATTCCAGCTTAACTATGCAGCCCTTTCTCTGAGTTCACCAAGCTGCTCCTCACAATATTCTTTATGCCAGGTTGTAATTGTTTTCTAGGTGGCCATTGCTTTTTAACAACATAATTAAATAAATTATGGCTACTGAAATGTGTCACTAACATGGGCATGAAATATGCGAAGAAAGCATCTATTTATCCAATAAAAATGGTTTTGTAGAAAAATCTTATGTGATAGAGTAACATTTTTGAATTCAGCATAAAAAAGGATATAAGGATCACACAAAAAAAGTCAAACAGTTTTTTCACTGCAGACCTGTGTTGTTATTTTAAAAACAAAATTTTAACGTTAGTTCTTAAATATTAGTAATAGTTTAATAATCGTCATCTTCATAGAAATAATTATTTTATATTGTTTAGAACATTTCATTTCAGTTTTTAACACAAATTCTAAATAACTTGTAATTTGGTCAATGCTGATTTGTTATTTATTTTTATTATAAGCATAAAATTTTTTATTAAAACTGTCATAGAATGTGATTGAGATCTTTATAGGGTAATTACATTTGATCAGAAGCAGATAAAATAAATATTCTCCAATAATTAAATTTTGAGAATATAATAGTATATACCGTATATCTGTGCAGATAAGACAACCTTCAGATAAGACAAGGTATAAATTTTCGTCAAAGTTTTATAGTTTTAGCATATATCTGTCCTATAAGACAATCCCCAAACTATCAACGGCCTATGAATTTAGTTTAGATCAGCAGATCAGCGATCATCATCTGGATAGTAACACTGTATAGGAATTATGTTCTATTTGTAATTTTTTGAAAGAACTTCAAATTTTATTTTCTTGCATCTGGCAGCACTGCCTTGCAATTGTTGCAAACATTGGGCATTCGGGTAATGACCATGACCATTCATAAAAATGTCGTATGGGCTATTCTGTTTTGTGGATATACCCTATTCCCTACTAGTAAATAATTACAGTTTGTCCATTTACTATAATGGTTTTAATTTATATAAATTTCAATCTAATTTTTTTTTTTTTTTTGTATCTGTCCTATAAGATGACCCCAGATTTTCGGGGCCTTTTTTTATGATTCAACCATAGTCTTATCTGCTGAAATATGTGGTAATGTATTTAAAATAGCCTTCTTCTGCTCTTCAAAAATGATATGGTACAATAATAATTTCATAGTTCTAAAGTGCTTTTGAATAGGAACTAACAGTATCAAGTATATCCAATCACTGATTAAATTACAACAAATTTAGAAGTATGTTTTAAAATATTTTATTTATTTTATATTTTCTCTATTTTGATGTCATCAATGAGGCAAAAAAAACTCTACAAACAATTTCTTTGATCTTCAAAATTATATTGCCTATATAAATATTTGGCAACTTTCCAATTTTTTTTTTAAACTGGAAAATTGAGAATAAATGTAAGAATATTTAATACTGTCTACAGTTTTACTTTTATTACAAAAATATGCAACAACAGTTACGTTGAAAATATTGTTTATAAAACTTCATCCATACATTGTCTAAAAAATTTTTAAATTATAAAATTAAATAATGTTCTGAATCTAACTGTAATATCTGATTCTTTTCAAAAGTTCAGTATGTTTAAAAATGTTCTATATGAATAGAAGTAAGTTATATGTATGAAAAAAATTTTTCATATTTGCTGTTAAACCAAATTTTGTTAAGATTGTGTTTTTCTATACATATTGAATTTTTTGAATATTGAATCTTAATCTAATAAATAATTACTGAAATTTAAATTTCAAATATCTTGCCTAACCAAAAATTTTATTAATAGTTATTAGCATAGCATTTACTTATTCGACTTACATTCTTTATTTTTATCCATAGATGTTTGAAGAGAGGCATCATCTACTTCTGCTTTGGAATTATTTTCAGATTTTAAAAGTGGAATAATTGGTTTGTGGATTGAGGTTTCAGTATTTTGATTGGCAGTGTTGATACTTAATTTAATATTGTCAGCCATTGTATTATGATTTAAAGTATAATCTTTAAACCATTCAGGATAAATACTGATTATTGTTTCCAGCAAATCCTGATCGAGTTGAATTCCCCAATATACTTGCTTATCTCCTGTTCCTGCAAAAAGCAATAAATTGAAATATCTATTAAATGCAACAACAAATTTAAAAATAAATATTTTAAAAAAGACATGGTTTAAAATATTCTTCATAAATTAGACACAGGTCATAATTAGTACAAGTAATGAATTACATGAAAATATCATACTATTTAAGAAATGATAATAAAACCATGTGATTGGTTTCAACATACTGAATATATTTTAATTTAAAATTTTTACTGGACATTCTGCTTTTAATATAGTATAATAGCTAAGAATAATCAAAATGTATTAATTAACCAAAAATCAATTAAAATCAAAGAAATATAATATAAAAAGAAAAAAGATCATTTTAAAAAATCCAGTAAAATTTTAGTCATAACTGAGAACACTTGAGTCTTTACAGTTGATCTACTGGTATAAACAAACATTAAACAACAAAAATATATTTAATAATTATTTGTAAAAATTCTAAAAATAAAGATTATTCTCAGATTAAAAGAACGAGTAAAAAACTACTTTTTTTAAAACCGATTTCGAGTGATTTATATTAGCGAACAGATGATTAACTAAAAAGAAATACTACACTTCAACCATAACCAATTCTTGTTGTTTATTAGGTTTAAAAACATCCAAATGCATTTCACTATTGTAGCTTCCTCAGTGGATATCATAAAAACATATTTATCAGTTTCTAACATTATCAACCAAAGTTCAATTCTATATTGATTTTGTACGATTTTAACTCATACTAATCACACCATACATTATTTTTATTATTGCTGTCAGCAGATTGTCCTTTTCAAGCTAGCCACAGGTATCAACAAAGGCAAAGTCAGAACATAGCTACTGAAAAACCTTATTTTGCTCAGGCTATTGATTTATCTTGTATTTAAATAACATCTGAATATGTATCTTGTTTAGTATTGATGTTTCCTACTATGTTTTATTAGGCTTTACTAAGAGTGTGCACATGCACATACACAAATGCATGCACACACGCACACACCTAGACTTGTGTAGTCTATGTGGTATGATTCCTGGGCAAGAGAGAATTACAAATATATATCTTATGCATTTGCAACATGCACTTTATTTCATAGGTTAGTTTTAAATATTTAATAATTTTTTGCTACATATATTTTATTTTGTTTATCAATGAATGTGATACTCTTTTGCTTATGGATTATGGCTCAATCATAGTATACTTTGTGTGTGTGTGTGTGTGTGTGTGTGTGTGTGTGTGTGTGTGTGTGTGTGTTTTCTAAGACTAGACAGTCTGTGTTTGTAGTATGCTTACTAGTTGTTAACAGTGTATGTATCACTTAACAATATTCATAGTTACGCTATCAGTCTTCTAGTAACAGATTCAATATGTCCCAAGACATATAAATTAAACATTACAAAACTTTCAATTATTGTAATCAGAAATTTACTTATAATTATCTTCATATTATTAATGATAAGTTGGAATTTATTTAGATAAGTAAATACAGCCAGAACATAACAGTTCTAATAAGAACATTAGCACAATAGTCAGAATTAACTTAAATCATTCGATCATGTAAGATGTTTACTCTTAATACATTAAACATTCATTTTAATCTTGTACTCTACACTATACACAGTACTATAGTTTAAATTTTGATTTCTAGTACTTGTTACTTCATTTATAGACTAGTTATTTGCTGTTGAAGACTACTGTGATCTTCAACTAAGCTTAATTAATATACAGGTCTGTACTGTTTCTCTTAACATGATAGAAGAAGCAAAGATTTGCCTCTCAAGATAAACTTGAAATTTTAGAATGCAGTGTTTTACTTTGGAGTTCTAGTTCTATATATATATCTAATCTATATATCCAAATGAATGTATCAGCACTGGAATGAAAGGTATTGACTGCTTTAAATGTATGAGTTGCATTCAGCTGTGCTGTAGGTAGTGAGTTAAGTTAATCTGCTGTTGTATTCTTTTGTTATTCTGTTTTATTTGTGAGTTCTATGAGCTTGGCCTGTTGGAATCCTAAATATTTATAGACTCATCTTCATTCATGCATTCAATGTCATCTCTATTTCTGAATACAAAGTTTTCCGTCTTCAGAATTCCTTTTCTTATGAGCAATTTGGTATTTGTTTAAGACAGGCATTGCTAATAAATTGACTGCTATTAAGTTTGTAAGGAACCAAAGTCCGAGCGTTATTTTTTATTTTACTTTTATTTTGCCTATTATTCTATTTTTGTTTGGGGCTTATGTTTTGTTAGGACGAAGGTTTCCTCACCATTCACCTTCAGTAATTAAAAAGAGAAGAATTAAAACCCAACTCACCGACGAAAGAAAAGCGCCATAGGACTCACGCACATTTTCGCGCCCCGAGCGGCAAAGAATAGGTCCGCACCGAGAAGAGGGGGGGGAGAACCCACAAGCACGAAATAAACTCGCTAAACCTTAAGTAATAAAAAACGTCCCGGAAAGAATTGTAAAAACTAATAATGTAAAAGGTTAGTGAGTAAACTGTCGGAAAAAGGGCTGCCAGACGATGAAAAACGTTATTGTTAGCATTTAAGTATGTAAATGAGGGGAGTGACCGCATTAAGAATTGTGACGTCACCTCACACTATAAATCCCGAATCTCAAGTGAAGACGGTGAGGTGAATTCTGATAGCAACGAGCTTGGTGAGCTTCGCAGCAGTAATAGAGGTGTCCGATAGGATCTCGAGTAGTTCCAAGGTGATTTTGAAGTGATTCGAAGTTTGGATCGACAGTCTGAGAAAGTCTTGAGAGTTTAAGGAAATAGGTTCCGAGTATATTGAGGTGACGATTAGGATTTCTAGTTTATAAGAATTATTGTTATAAGTTAAACTTTTGGTTTTGTCGGATTCCCAAGGGGAATAGAGTTAAGTTAGACATAGATTTGAATTGAGAATTGTCGGGTTGACTTTGTTGAATTTCTTTGAATAAATTATTGTTTGATTTTACTAAATATTGTACATAGTTATTGCTAAACGATTAATTAAATCTTTGGTTTTTTTCTATTGACAAATATTGTCTTTATTTAATTCGGTGCACGCTTAAAGTCCAGGCCTGGCACGCTAACGCGAATCCGAGTAAAGTACCCGGTAGGTTAACGGTTGTTTCCGACACGGTAGAGTCGATAATCGTTGTAAATTAAAATAGTACTTTACAACTGGCGCCCGAACAGGGACTCTAAAGGTTAATATTAGACTTTGTTGCTTTCTTTGTTGATATTGACTTTAGCTTAGAGGAATAACACCTCGTAATCTCAAAAAAAATGGAAGATAGTGCACCAGTCACCCGAGCCGAATATAACCAGTTGCAACAACAATTGTCAGTACTGTTGCAACAAGTGTCATCCTTGTCAAACGCCGTGACTCATCTGACTTCATGTGTCACGTCTGGAATTGTAGAGCCAACAACACCGAACGTTACAAGTGCTGTACGGCCCGAAACTTCTACTCCGAGACAGGAAGTGCCTACATCTAATGCATCGATGGTCTGGCTTCAGACTGCACCGCCGCCGCCAGCCATCCAATTTAACGGTAGGTCAGCATTAACTGCTAATGATTTCTTGCAGGACCTCGAACAGCATTTCCTGGTAAACCAAATACCGAACACTAGATGGGTTGATACTGCCGCTAGTTGTCTTCGCGGTAGCCCAGCAATGTGGTGGAAGAATGAAGGACGCCACCGAATCGGCAACAGTTGGCCGTTGTTTAAGCGATCTTTTCTGGATCTTTACGCTCCTTTAGCTGACGAAGTAGCTGTCGCTAAAGAACTATTTAGCCGACAATACACAGGAACCAATGGAGTCGAGCAGTTTATATGGACCACAGTTCAGCTATACCGCACGTGGAGACCTTTAGCTCGGGATGAGGAAATTATACAATGTGTAGTTGCCCAGATGCCTCTTCCGTTACGTGAGTATCTGGAAAATCGCCGTTCTTATTCATTAAACGAGTTAGTACGTACTGCGAAAGAGTACGAATTTAGACGAAACGACCAAGGTTCTCCTGACAGTGCAAAGCAGATTAAGGACTGTCGAAAAGTAAGTAAGCAGCTAGAGCCGAAAAATTTTGCACCGGCAAAGTCACCCATGACCTGTTATTCATGTGGTGAGGTGGGACATTTTTCGAGGAATTGTCCAAAAGGGAAAGGACAAAATGATCAAACAAATGTCAAGACGCCCAATAGTCCCGAAAGAAAAGTAACCTGGAAAAGGAAGGGTAATGGAAAAAGAAAACCTTTAAACTAAACCGGAGACAGCGAGGGGAGGATCCTGTCTCCGATATGGATCCAAATACCTCCACCGTAGGACTAATCGTGAGTGAAGCCTCCAAGTTGCCTGAGGTAAATATTTTTATTAATGGAGTACTAACCTCAGCCCGGATTGATACGGGTTCTGACTTTACTTTAATCAATGAATTAGTGTGGAGGAGAATTTCTTTGCAGAATAGAAATATTCGGTTACAAGCAGGACCGAATTTTAAGTTAGCCATTGAAGGAGGAAAAGGAACCTCCATTGGAAAATTCCTGGCAAAAATCCAGATTGGAAGTGTTACCCTTCGACAGAGCGTGCGTAGTAGTAAAAGGACTTATAATGCCATGCTTACTAGGGCGTGATTTCGCCAAGAATCATAGAATAACAATGGACTTTAAAAATTTGACAATTTCTTTGGACGTAAGTCATCCCAAAGAGAGAATTTCACCTAAGTGGGACGAACTCCAAACCACTTTAAGTGGTGAAAGGTTAGTAACTTTGAAAAATGTATTATTGCAATACTCGCAACTGTTTACAGATAAGCCGGGACTAACTAATATGATAGAACATGAAATCGTCACTGACAAAGCGACACCAGTATGTGGACGTCCGTATAAATACTCTGACGTAAAGTTAAAGGAAATGAACCGCCAGATAGCGGAAATGTTAAGAGATGGTATCATCCAACCATCAAATTCTCCGTGGGCATCCCCGGTCGTCATGGTCAAGAAAAAAACGGGCGATTGGAGATTATGTATTGACTATAGAAAGCTAAATCAGGTAACAGTGACTGATAAATATCCTTTACCGATTATTTCAGAATTACTGACTTCGCTTAAAGAAGCGAACTTTATAACTACCTTGGACTTATCGTCTGGTTACTGGCAAGTGCCATTAAAGGAACAAGACAGACCGAAGACAAGCTTTATTACGAATAGTGGCTTGTATGAATTCCTGGTCATGCCGTTTGGACTCAAAAACGCCCCGGCAACATTCCAAAGACTAATGGACAAAGTCCTAAAGGAAGAAAAAGGGAAGTATTGCCAAGTTTACTTAGACGATATTATTATATACTCATCTACTTTTACAGAACACATCGAACATTTGACCAATGTACTCAAACGATTGGCAGCTGCAGGACTAACCATTAAGTTGGCTAAGAGTAACTTTTGCCGCCCAGACGTTCAGTACCTGGGATTTAAAGTCAGCAATAAAGGCATTGCGACGGAAGATGAAAAAGTAAGGGCCGTTCGAGAGTTTCCGACGCCCAGAAATACGAAGGATCTTAGCACCTTTTTAGGAATGTGCAGCTGGTACTGTAGATTCATACCTAACTACGCAACTATTGCCGAACCATTGTATCAATTACGGCGGAAAAGGAAACGATGGGAGTGGACGGAAGAATGCCGGCAAGCTTTTGAAAAGCTAAAAAGTAAGTTGATAACTGCACCTATTTTGCAGCTTCCTAGGCCAGGTGTGCCCTATACGTTATATACAGACGCTAGCACGGTAGGACTGGGAGCAGTGCTTTGCCAGGAGAAAGTCATTGCATACGCTAGCCGTACTTTAAACGCAGCCGAAAGGAACTATACGGCCACGGAGCTTGAATGTCTAGCCATTGTATGGGCTACAGAGAAGTTCAAAATCTACCTAGACGGAACCAAATTCACCGTCGTAACGGACCATTCTGCATTACGATGGCTTAATAGTTCTACATCCCTCTCAGGTAGGTTAATGAGATGGGCATTAAGATTGCAGGAATTTAGTTTCCAAATCCAACATAGAAGTGGAAAGGACAATCAATTGCCAGACGCTTTATCTAGACGTCCATTGGAAGATCCACAACTAAGTAACGACTCAGACATAACCGCAAAATTGTTAGCGGTAACAACATTTGAACGAGAGAAAGACCTTATAGACGCTCAACGAACTGATTCACAGTGGAGCGGACTGTACGATTACTTAGCGACTGGGAACTTACCAAATGACCCAGCCATGTCAGCAGAAATAGTAGGTAAGTCATCCCATTACCGGCTAGTAAATGATGTTTTATATTATAGCCGGAAAACAGATGACACTGGAGGTTACAGACCAGTAATTCCGTACAACTTACGAGAGGATGTATTACAAGAACTACACAATCATCCCACTGCTGGCCACTTAGGTGTACGAAAGACTACGAAAAAAATACAACAACGTTGCTATTGGCCTGGAATGAGAAAGGACATAAAAGAATATGTACTAGGATGCCATACATGCCAGATAACGAAGTTCGACCAGAAGAAAACGGCCGGACTAATGCAAGTCCCCGAGATAACGGAACCAGGGGAAAAGGTAGGCGTAGACATTATGGGACCCTATCCCAAGTCCAACAAAGGTAATCAGTATCTTCTTGTTATGGTGGATTATTTCAGTAAGTGGGTGGAGATTTTTCCCCTGCGGAAGATTACCGCGGAAAATGTGGTAAATTGTATGTATAAAGAATACTTTTGCAGGTATGGCATGCCAAAAATCTTAGTATCCGATAACGGACCCCAATTCATATCTCACCTCCTAGCGGAAGTTTGTAACCGCACCGGAATTAAGCACATCCTGACGACGCCATATCACCCTCAGTCGAATTTTACGGAAAGAACGAACCGCACCTTGGGTAGGATGATTGCGGCATACATCGAAAGGAACCACAAAGAATGGGACACCCACATATCGGAATTTGCGCTGGCCTTACGAACTTCAGAACAGGATTCGACGAAATATACGCCAGCTAAACTACATCTCGGGAGAGAGATTGCACTCCCGTGGGACCGTCTAACGGCTTATCCAAGTCGCCCTACGACTATTAGAGAAAAATGGGCAGAATTACAACAGATAAGAAAACAAGCCCGAGACAACGTGCGAACTGCACAACAGAAACAGAGAAGGGCTTACAATTCACGAAGACGGCCAGATACATTCAAGGTGGGTTCATTAGTTGTCTTAAAAGCTCACCCTATTTCTTCTTCTAGCCGACACTTCAGCGCTAAATTGGCACCTAAGTGGTCAGGACCTTACGAGATCGCTAAGATTATCTCACCAGTAGTTTACGAGATAAAAGATCCCCACACTGGGGCCAGCCACGGAAGTCAACACATCGCTAATCTGAAGCGATACACCCTTTTTCCAAAGAGGAAAACTACTACACCCCTACTCGCAACCAATAGGGGCAACGTTAGAGGATCACACTCCGTTACGGGATCGTCGATGGATCACGGAACCCGAGCGCCGTCCATCGCCAGAGCTAGACCGTCTGGAGTCATCCAGCGACGATTACGACCGATGCAACGAGTGGATTACAGACAACTCGCCGGTCTCACCAGGAAGCCGAGAGCTCAAAGATAGAGAAGGAAACCAGAGGTATATATTTTTCTTTACAGATGGTCCTTGACCAAATTAATTGTAATCCAAGGGTCCCTAGAAGGGAAAGGATTTTGGCTACGGGGGGGAAAAAAAAAAAAAAAAAACAAATTATTTTTTTGTTTTGTTTTTCTCACGATGACGGACTGGAGTAACCACATACTAAAACCATTAACAATGCTAAATTATAACCCGACAATCAGTCCGTAGCGTAAGAAAGATGATAATCATCGTTAGAACAAAATTTTGGGTTAACGTTTCACCCTGCTCACGCCAAATTAGAGCGTGAAAATGGCAACAAACCTTGGAACACGAAATGAGCACATGTCAACAGTTTCCCCTCTATTGTATCATTACGTTAGAATAAAGTTACTAAGCAACGAGTCACTCTCGCTTATGATAAATCATTGTAAGGGACGGATTCCTTTGTAACCTGGCAGCAATTGTAAATAAGGCGCACTACTTAAAAGAAAAAAAGAGTTGGAGGATTTTGGCAGTAAGTAAAAAGAGAAATAACTTTCTCTTTACTCTAAAGGGGAAGGGGTGTAAGGAACCAAAGTCCGAGCGTTATTTTTATTTTACTTTTATTTTGCTTATTATTCTATTTTTGTTTGGGGCTTATGTTTTGTTAGGACGAAGGTTTCCTCACCATTCACCTTCAGTAATTAAAAAGAGAAGAATTAAAACCCAACTCACCGACGAAAGAAAAGCGCCATAGGACTCACGCACATTTTCGCGCCCCGAGCGGCAAAGAATAGGTCCGCACCGAGAAGAGGGGGGGGAGAACCCACAAGCACGAAATAAACTCGCTAAACCTTAAGTAATAAAAAACGTCCCGGAAAGAATTGTAAAAACTAATAATGTAAAAGGTTAGTGAGTAAACTGTCGGAAAAAGGGCTGCCAGACGATGAAAAACGTTATTGTTAGCATTTAAGTATGTAAATGAGGGGAGTGACCGCATTAAGAATTGTGACGTCACCTCACACTATAAATCCCGAATCTCAAGTGAAGACGGTGAGGTGAATTCTGATAGCAACGAGCTTGGTGAGCTTCGCAGCAGTAATGAGAGGTGTCCGATAGGATCTCGAGTAGTTCCAAGGTGATTTTGAAGTGATTCGAAGTTTGGATCGACAGTCTGAGAAAGTCTTGAGAGTTTAAGGAAATAGGTTCCGAGTATATTGAGGTGACGATTAGGATTTCTAGTTTATAAGAATTATTGTTATAAGTTAAACTTTTGGTTTTGTCGGATTCCCAAGGGGAATAGAGTTAAGTTAGACATAGATTTGAATCGAGAATTGTCGGGTTGACTTTGTTGAATTTCTTTGAATAAATTATTGTTTGATTTTACTAAATATTGTACATAGTTATTGCTAAACGATTAATTAAATCTTTGGTTTTTTTCTATTGACAAATATTGTCTTTATTTAATTCGGTGCACGCTTAAAGTCCAGGCCTGGCACGCTAACGCGAATCCGAGTAAAGTACCCGGTAGGTTAACGGTTGTTTCCGACACGGTAGAGTCGATAATCGTTGTAAATTAAAATAGTACTTTACAAGTTGTCATCCTTTTAGGTCAATTATGAGTAATATGGCTTATTAAAACATGAAAAATATTTATAATTTCCATGAAAATATAATTTCATATTTCAACCATAGAAACTGTTGACTATCACTGTAGGTTGTTAATGCTGTGCTGTATGAAATTATATGAGAAAAGACAAAAAGAGCACAGGTTGATGTTGAACAAGTAACAAAAAATCAGAATGTGTGCTCTTTGTGTCAACAGTTGTATCTTGATTATGTCGTTATTTTAAAAATTGTCATGCTGTAACTGAACAATTTCAATTATGTGCACAATGTAAGTATGCCAAAGAGAAGCAAAATTTATAATTTGTAAAATGAATGGAATTTAAATTCTTTTTTTTTTGTTACTGTAAATAGCAAATGCTGCTATGGTTGTGTTTCGTTATGCAATGCTGCTCAATCATTACACTGCAAAGCATTTCTAAATGAATTGCTTCATGTAGCAAACCATTTATAAATATTCGTTGCAAAGAATTGCTGCAGCAAAGATAAAGCAGCTTTTATGTCCACTACACATGTAAAGCAAAATAGACTCTCATAAATGTGATATTATGCTGTGAAAATAAAAGTCAAAGTGACTGTTGTGATAAAAAATATTATGGGAAGATTAAGGATTAAATATACTCAATTAAATTTTCTAAAATGACTCTAAAAGCAATCTAAAGAATAGGAAAATACTATATCTTAAACTAATTATCTATCTTCTGTCTCTCTACTTTGTTCACATTTTCAGAAAAAGAAATGCTCAACTCTTTATCTCTCTTTTTTGTTATATTGTAGTTCTTTAACTAAAACACTACTTTTGGCTGTAACTGGAATTATAGAATAGATTATAAGGTGTGTTTAGCTCGAGTGGAAAGTGTTTCTAAACTATAATGCAGCGACCTGCAGCAATAGCTGCTCATGACATCATTTTCACTACACACTCACTTCATAAAGAAGCATGGCCTATTTAGTTTGTGCTTTAATATCTATCAAAAACAGGCTTCTGGAACGTCAACAATTATGCAATAAATTAATATTTGCAGTGTAATTTTATAAGAACAGGTTAATAATTTCTAAAAGAATAAAACTATGATGACTGTTTATTAATACTTTAGACTCATTAAAGGTTATCACATCCCACTATAAGTTAGTCAAGCCTGATTTAGGCCAAACTCCATTTCCATGTCAATTGATTGATTGTGTAATAATTTTTAATAGATGATTTAATTGTGTTTCTGTGGTTGCATAGAGTTTTATGTCATCCACATACAGGAGGTGAGGTAAACACAACAAAACAAAACACAATACATATTATGTTTTCATTGATGGGTGTTATTCTGTATATGTTTTTGTTAGTAACTGTTGTTAAGGTATTGTGTCAGTGAGTGTTTGATTTTCAGGGTGATATATAGTATTTTTGTATATTGAGGTATCTGTTCTGAAACTTGTTATTTGATATGGTTGAGTGCTGTTTGTTGAATAAGGTTGATGTGTGTAATTGTTCTGTTCTGACCAATAATCCTTTGTTCTTTAACCGTGAAATGTGGGCATTTTTGTGTGACTTTTCCATATAGATGATGCCTATATGCTATTAGGTCTTTTTTGAGTTTTATGATAGTGTATTAAGTACAAATGATGAATTCATTCATTTCTTCCACTTCATCTGTTGATATGGTTTTCTGGCCTTGTTGAATTGCCATTAAAATGTATTGGTTAAGTTTGAGAGTGTTATCCATTGTGTATAAGTGAAGTGATGATTGTGATACAGTAGTTATACTTGAGCCAGTGCAGTACTGGCATATTTTTCAAATATGGTCCATAAATACAGAAATTGTTAACCCAGGCAACGTTCAAACCAGTATTATTCCAAGAACATGTCACACACTTATTTTCTCCATAGAAGTAAATGCTTACATACTTAAAGCCAGTTAATTACATATTAGCACTGTTTAGCAATTGTCCAGTTTGGCTCAGATGCTGCTTGAAAATCAGTTTTAGCTTCTGGTCTTTATTAGTATGAAAGCTCCCTACTGAAACATTATACTCCTACCAATCTTGCTCTATGGTTCATTGAAGATATTGAGCTCTCTCACCTTGAATAGTCATCAGCTATTGGTTACTCAGTCTCATTGGTTACTAACAAGAGTTATTTTTATTATTATTCTGCTAAATAATTTTAAAATATTTTAATAATTTACTAAAGTCATGACATTAGTAAAAACCTTTCTAAATACTCAGTAATTTTAAATAAATTAAATCTGTTATTGTAAAATATATACACACTAAGACGCCATTATCTGAAGTAATGTGAACCAATGCTACCTCAGATAATCACAGCCATTTTGGATTAAAAATTATGATTATAAAAGATTTACATATTATGTCACTTTTAAGTCTCTTTATAGGTTATTGAATTTCATTGTATGTAAGAACAACATTTTTCATATCATTTATTATACATCTTATATATACTATAGTTTTGATTACCAAGCTGCAAATATGGAAATGGATTCTTTACTGTTGAAACAATTACCTTTAAGTGTTGTGGCAAATATCTCAAAAGCCTCAAGGGTCCTTAGCTTATGGTTATTGAATTTGCATTTTAAAATCTTGGCTTCAATTCGATAACCATAAGCTAAGGACCCTTGAGGCTTTAGAGAAATTCGTCACAACACTTAAAGATAATTATATCAACAGTAAAAAATCCATACCCGAAACTTGGCAATAAATACTGGATAATCTATTAAAAGAAAGTGGCAACCAATAATTAAAAATACATGTATTACAAGATTGTAATACATTGTATTTTATTTTACATTGTTTATTTATACAATAATTTCAAGAATAAACATGTGTATTATTGTAGTTACATTTTAATATAAATAATTTGTCTCACATTAAAGTTAAACGATAAAACACAACAGAAACAAATCATTTTGTACTATGTTATTTTTTTAAACTTTTAGGAATTACAATGTAAGTAAAGTAGTACATTCACTCACATTTTTTTTTTTTTTTGATAATGCAGAACCTTGATTAATTCAAGCTTGAATAATTAGAGTTCTACTTTATATTCAAATTCAAATCTAAATTAGATATTATCTGATCATCTAAATTATAATATTTAAAGTATATATTTCTTACAGATTACACATTTTTTTTAAAAACAATTCCTGCTGAGAAATTTTATTAGCGTATGAAAAAGTAAGTACTAATTAAAGTACATTAAATAAACTATTTGAAAAAGTCAAAATTTTAAACAAGAAAATTTATGAACATTGATATAATTCATATAAAAAATCTACATATATACAGATGAACCTGTCTATCTTGAATCTCATGGGAATGAGAAAACAAATTTGAAATAGACAGGTTGAAATATAGAAGTTCCTATACAGTAAACAGTAATAGATTTGATGGAAATAAGGTATTTTATTAAGACAATAGCAAGTACAATATACATCTGTATTAGATACTGTATAAATAAACACATTTTTGACAAATAGTTTTTCAGCAGTTTCTGATGTCCGATTTTCTTCAACCAATAAGACATAAGCCAATAAAAAAAAAAAAAGCAGCATTAATTGCAACTATATACTATATTGCAAGAGCTATTTCTCAATTACAATTTATACTATCAAAATGTAGCCTGAGTTTTGAATTTATTGACACTTCAGTCCATAATTTGAGATATACAGGTTTTGGGAGAAAATATTCAAAATAAACATGGAAAATATAATGAATTTAAACTGAAAATGAAAGAGGGAAAATTACATTTCAAGATAGAGAAGTTTGAGATACAGGTTTTAACTGTATATGGAGTATTGTTTTACACAACATTGATATATACACATACTTCACATTCTGTTGCATTACAACAGATTAGGTTCCATAAAGCAAAATACCACCTTAAAGCAAACTTTAAGATGGTATTTACTTTATTGTAGTGGCCTGTATTTGCCAGTACATACAGAAGCCTAAACACACTGTATTCATACTATTTATTAAATATACAATAGTATTAGGCCTAAACAAAATATAATAAATAAATAACCCCAAAAACCTGTTAAAAGCAAGGCATGTACTGAAAATAATACACATGAATACAGTAGATGCCTTAGAAATTGCACGATTATCATACCAGAAAGTATACTAGTATTTCTCTTATCCCAATTCTCAATGAGCAAAAATTAGCATAGCATTGTCACAATGCCAGGCTGAAATTTTTAATATTTCTAATTTATTTAATTTAAAATATGCACTCTTGATCTCAAATTAGTAGTGTTTTGCCCCTGTACACCATACTTTTCCTGATAACACACTCACGCCTGTTATCTATGTAACTGTTCTGGAGAAAATTTTTGAATTGAAATCAGAACTTCTGGTCTAGATTGGAAGTTTATATATATATAGTTAATTGGGCAATTTTTTCAAATTGCAGCCCAATGAGAATGTTCCTTGCCTTGTATACCAAAACATGTTAACTACACTGTATACTGCTTTACATATCTGTAAGCTATTGTTGCAATTTGTATAATATACGTAGTATAGAGAAGGAACCATGAAGAATGTACCCAAAAATACAATTACAATGCTATATACTGTTATTTTACATCAAGCTTTACCAATACTGTCAACAAACAATGTTGTAAGAATTTGCTTTTTGCAGTAATGGCAGAGAAAAAAAGAACAAAAAAAGGAGATTTACAGCAAAAGTAGAACTGAAAAACATAACATGAACAATTATTCCCCATTGAATGGGATTCTAATACTTTGTACAGCCAACTTGAACCTTAATAATAGCTTTACAATACTCTCATATAGTGGACAAATTTCTTCAAATATTCTATACAACCTTATTTTATTTTGATTCTATACATCAAATGGGAAATAAGAAATCAACTTTCGAATATTATCAACAATAATCTATACACACACACACACATTACATATACAGTGGAACCTCTATTATTTTCTGTATTTGTTGTCATTCCCAACACTGGAAGTGGCACTACAATCACACGCCCGCACCGATCAGCTAGCCATGTTAGCTAGCTGCAGTCTGCTTTGTGCAGTCATTGTGTGTGTTATTGAGTTTTTAAATTTTCTGGGTTTTCTGGGCAGTCATTGTGTGTGTTATTGAGTTTTTAAATTTTCTGGGTTTTCTGGGCAGTCATTGTGTGTGTTATTGAGTTTTTAAATTTTCTGGGTTTTCTTTACGTTAGTAACACCTAAATAGGGGCCAGCTTTACATAAGTCTTCCTGGGATTGCCTTCCTCAGAAGATTGCTCACATGCCGCATTTCCATAACTAAATAAACCAAACCAATTCTAATAATTTTTCTATAAAAGTGACATTTACGAGGACATGCTATCACAAAGCCCGAACAACCCGCCCCTCCCGATTTCATCTCCCCTTATTAATTCTACTGCTTAAAGATATTCTAAGGTTCAGTCAAATTAAATATGTGGAACAATTTTAAGTCACAAAATAGAGCTCAAAGTCTTTTTTCTGTGCTGATGTCTATTTTTCCAATTTATTATTATGGTGACATTATAGTTGTACTCTGTGTAATGTATACTTTATTCACATGTTGAATCTTACTGTCAAATCTGCTTCCACTATTCTTATGCCACAACTTTCAAAAGTTTTAAAGTTTCGCTGGATGAAAATTTTTCTATAAAAAATAAAAAGACGTAGTCGCTTTCAAAAAACTTTTGGTGGATCGCCATTTATTTCCTTAAAATGTTCCATTAGAATAAAAACTTCAGGACGACCCGACTTTTCTTTGTAGGCTTCACAGCTGCCCAGGAAACAATTCTTTAAAACATAGGGAAAAAACCGATTAAAATTACAATAATTTTTCAAAAATCGGAATTGGTGATCTTACGACGTCTTAGGCTGCATCCATGACTTCCATTTGGGAGCTTCAGACTTTTTATCCACTTGAAAATTGCACTGTAAAATGTAGATTATGTAGCTTGTCTTGTCCTCCCTCTGGCGGCGAATTATCAACAAATTTTCAATTATCAATAAATTTTTATTTTTTATAGAAAAATTTTCATCCAACGAAACTTTAAAATTAGAAAATTTATTGATAATTCGCCACCAGAGGGAGGACAAGACAAGCTACATAATCTACATTTTACAGCGCAATTTTCAAGTGGATAAAAAGTCTGAAGCTCCCGAATGGAAGTCATGGATGCAGCCTAAGACGTCGTAAGATCACCAATTCCGATTTTTGAAAAATTATTGTAATTTTAATCGGTTTTTTTCCTATGTTTTAAAGAATTGTTTCCTGGGCAGCCGTGAAGCCTACAAAGAAAGGTCGGGTCGTCCTGAAGTTTTTATTCTAATGAACATTTTAAGGAAATAAATGGCGATCCATCAGAAGTTTTTTGGAAGCGACTACGTCTTTTTATTTTTTTTTTCAAAAGTTTCTTTTACTTAGATGTTTTTGCTGAGTTTGACTTTTTCAACCTGGTTTCACCAGATTTTTTTTTTTTGTTTTTATGGGATCACATAAAAGCAATTATTCTTGCATTTTTACAACATTTTATTTTTTATTTAAACAAGTCCTATATGAAGTCTTTCAAATGTTAAGGTTAGCAACTTCAATCATGTGTGGGGCCATCACAACCTATCCAACATGGATCACTTTTCAATTATTAATAGTAGACCAGTATTAATTAGTAGTCGTCGATGATCCTCTCTCTTCTGGGAGGAGGTCAACTATTACTTTTGGTCAATTAACAAATTAACTTCAATCCCCTTCTGCAATAGTCCCTTCTTTCTACAGAACCAGTGGTATGATGGCATTTGAATAGGAAAAATGACATAATACCAGGTTATTAGTGAGAACAGAATGTTTTAAGTGGTTTGAGGGTGCCAAGTTTAAATATTTGATCCATTTCTTTTTGCAAAATTTGATTTGTTGGCAGATTACCATTTAATATTCGGCTGTGAATGGAACAGTTTGTTAGAGCTAACATTAGAAAAAATATGATATCTTAAAAAATTTAATATATCAGTTTTTTAATTACTGTCTACTTGACCAATAAAACTGCCATTTTGCAACATCTGAGTATCACAATAAACATGATAATAGTAAGCTGAAATAATTGAAATTTTTATATGGTTTTCATTTTAATATTTCTTATATTATAGTATTTGATTTATATAATTACAAAGGTTATATAATATGTTAAGGGATTATCATACTGAGTGACCAATCAAACACATTTTAAAAGTTCCTTATTCCTCTACTACTGTACACAATTTAAAGAATTTTTAAAATGTGCTAGAGTGGACACTTGAAGTGACAAACTCTTATGTAATATAACCTTTGTAAATATAAATCAAATACTATAATATACGGGTTAGAAGTATGAAATCATCTAATAATTTTAATGTTTGTACATATTTTTTTGCCCGGGCAAAGTTGAGCTTACCTGATAGTTTTTTTCTATTTAACTTCTTAAAATTTATTCTAATATTTATCATTATTATATATTTAATTATTATTATTTAATAAAGAAAAAACTTTTTGCCAGCCATTTTGTATTTTCAACACCAGAGTTTGTGTGACTTGGTTCAAATTTTTCATTTTTTTCTGTTTCACTTATTAAACTTGCAATAAACTGCAAATTAACATAAATAAAAAAACAAACACACAACACTAAACACCATGTTTTCAACATCACTTCATAGATACAGGGTATGCAATATGGACTAAATATTTTATTGTATTGAAAAGAATTTTTAACTGAAATACTTAATAATAAATATATTTCTTAATCCATATCATATATATAAATATTCCAGAAAAAAATCTGTAATTATCATTAAAGTGTCTTTATTCACTTTTCAAGTGTTGAAGTATATTGATTAAATTTATTACACTGAAAAAATTTTAATACACAGTCCAAAAGTAAAATAATACATCAATGCACACAATATATGTCTTTAAATATAAAAAGACAAATTTGAGTTCAGAATAGTTATTTTGAAATGTTTTTCTTTAATATATTGATAAAGTAAGTAAGTAAATTATATTTATTGAAACCACTTTTTTAAACTGAATCAAAAAGGTTAAAATTCTACATAATATGAATGAATTGATTTCAAAATGCTTTCATATTCTTGAATATCATCCATTAAACATGTTAACAGAATAAATAACAGTTTATATAATCTTAAATATAAATTAAAGTTAGATAAAAATCACACGGTATAAAAAAAATTATTAAAAAGGAGATTGGAGACAGATTAAATGAGTCAAGAAACTGGAATTTTGTCATAGTCAGCTGAATGCAGAACTTAGGTGATGTATGTCAAGGAGGATGAAGTGTGTGTGGCAAAAAGCCAAGCAGACAGGCTGGCACCCAAACCCCTTTATACCCTCCAACTTTGTTCGGATATGACAAAATGAATGAAGTATAAAAAATTATAATTTTTTTGGTTTTAATATATATCACTATAAATACTTAAATCATTAAAAAATATTTATGAATGTTAATTATTAAACATTTTACACATTTAAAATTTTTAATCTAGATAAAAATGCGAAAGTGCATTAATTACTATTATTATTGTAACAACAATATTGCCTTCAGTGTTTCAAATTTAGATGAAAAAATTTAAATAAAGTTGTAAAAATATTCATTAATATTTTCTTCATTTAGAAAACTTTCAAGATTTATTCATGCTTATTATAAATTTTAATTATGCTATATTAAATGAGTATTATTATGTTTTCTCAGATATGCATTTCTCTCTCTCTCCAAATATGTTAAACTATAAACAAAAAAATATATCTTTTCTAATTGTTTTGATGATAAATACATTAAATGTTTACAAAGAAACGTCAAAATTATATAATTCAAACATGTCAGATCATCTTCAAAATTTTAATAAATTTTTTGTAAGAATCTTTTCATTCAACAAATTCTTAAAAGTGATCTTACTTTCAGACAAAACATGTTTGCATTAATTTTATGTCAAATCATTTATGCTTAGAATATTACTTTATTTAGCTATTTTATTTATTATTATATAAATTAGAAAGTATATGAAATCAGTTTAAAAATTTTTCAGGTTACTGTTAAGTGAATTTTTTTTACATCTGACAATATTCAAATGAAAATGATTATTTTTTTTAAAGTACTGTAAGGATATGATCTTAAATGAAATTAGAATGAACTCCGAGTCATTTCAATTCAAATGAATTCTTTTTGAATAATTAAACTATAAATTTAAATTATGGAAAAAATTATATATAAATATTAAAAAAAAAGTTTAACAATTAGTTAAAATAATTGTTAAAAAATTTGATGTTCAGATTATGCAATTACATTTGTTTGTAGATTATACCAATAAAAAATAGTCACTATACATTTGTGTAGTGACTATACAACCCACAAATTTAAAAACTTTCTAGAACTATAATAAAACCTTTGTATACCATCCCTATCTAAAAGCATTGAAAGCATGGCACTATCTGAATGCAGTTTAGAAGATGCTATCATAAACTTTCCCTGAAAAAGTTTTATTTCATATTTGTTATAATTAAATCTGCAATAAACTGCTAAAGTAAGTGAAATAGAAGAAATGAAATACTTAAGATGTAACTTCCTACACTGCAAAAATACTGAATATATATATATATATATATATAGATTTTAATTGTTATTCTGAAAGCACTATCTTTAATAACAAGTATGTAAATTTATATTAGAAAAAGACTATGGAAATTAACTAAAAAGAAATAAGAAGCTCGACTAAAATTCAAAAAATTTATTTTAAAATAAATATTTACACATTTTATTCAAAGAAAATAGCCACATGAATTATAATAATATAACTTTAATAGAAATTTAAGAGCATGTAATGAGCAATAAACATATTGAATAAATGTGAAAAACTTATTAGTTATTATTAACTATAACTCACGTTCACATCATTACTGCCCAAAAAAGGAAACTAATTTTATGCAGAGTTGCCCAAGTCCAGAATGATTATTTCTTTCTTCAATTTTATGATTAAGTAAAAATGAATTAATAATAAATCAAAAATAAAATCAATTCCACATAAAAATTCTTTCAATGTGACTTTTGATAATTTTGAGCACATTACATCTCCATGCGTTTCCATTCATCTTTAGTGTAAAAAATTACCACAAATAATTAAAATACCATCTTTGTTTTAATAACTTAATATGGCTGGTAAGTATTAAAAAGAACCTTCTGATTATAGTATACATAGGGTATATAAACAGTATTACATAGACTTGTATATGGTCTTGGAAATAATAACCCCTTATTACCATTATTTTTTTATATTCTACTTACAACTAACAACAGAGATCCTAGAATGAAACTTTCTAGTAAGTCAAGAATTACTAGTAGTTAATAGTTAACTGAGAGCCATTATGCAAAGAAAAGAAATTTGTTGGCTTTCAAAATACAAGTTCAACTTTCTAGATTTCAGCCAATAATAGTTATTGGATTAAAACTTATTGTTTGATAGAAAACAAGTAAATGGGTCTAACAACATTGACTACAATGAGAATTGATGAACAGAAAATGAATGGGAAAAAACTAAAGGTGTGGAATATGTGAATATGACTTTGGTAGTTTCAAGAAAAATTGCAAAGACAGATAATAAAATATGAAGGATCCTGTAAGGCCTATTTAAGTAGTCTATAGAAAAGCTGTTTGATAAGTTTATAATTGGAAATTAAAATCAGCAGATTACAAATTGTTTATATGTACAGATTATTTATAATTATTATTTCCAAATCATAGCCTGGTGATTTACGGCAGTTGTTGGTGTCAAAAACTGTACGTGCTTAAAATTAACAAATTGATCTTTTAAATACAGACAATCTATAATTTATTCAGATTTAAACATAGTAACATGTTTCAGCATGCAAACAATTTTCCACATTTTCTGAACGCTCTTGGCAACTTTCAACCAAAGTTATTTAAGTATCTTGTAATAAATTGCAAAATCAGCAAATAAGCCACAAAATTGCATAACCTGCACTTAATTTCAAATTAACTTTTTTTAAACAGAAAGCCTGCAGATTATCCACACAAAAACAGTAGCTTTCTTCAGTAATAATTGGACTAACTTTTACATAATTAAACAACTGGATTTAACAGAGTATTTATGCACAAATAGAGAAATACACTTCAAAATTATATATGTAATATTTTTCATATATTAAAAGAGATGAAGACTTGAAGTTAATATCTTTATTCCACTAAGTTTGTATAAGAACTAATCTTCGTTCTGAAAAGGTTTTAGCATGACCTGTTTGTGTCAATGGACGATGTCCTTTGGTAAAACATTTTTTACGAAAAATTGAAACTTAGTTTCCTGTGTTACATCTCCATTTGAAGACTGACTGTATGGGCACACTTTTGTAATATGCACTATTCCAAAACACTAATTTTTTTTGTCCTTTGTATTTCATAGGTCACATTAGATAGCTTCTTTATAATTTTAAAAAGGTCCAGACATTACTGGCCCTAATTTTTCCCTGTTCAGTGTTTTCATTTTTCAGTAGTATCAGGTCTCCTATTTTGAACTCTTACCTCTAGTGTTTATCATAATTTTTATTTCAAAGATGGTAGTGATAAATACAGTAAGACCCCGCTTAACACTGATTCAATATAACACGATCAGCTCGATGCCTAAAAAATGTTCAAAATTCATGCTGATTCAAATTAATGCGATATTTCATTGATTCGTATGTATATAATACAATTATTCCGAAACACAAACCAATCAGCAAAAGGTGGCAATTCGTCATAGCACTGTACTTCCCTTAAATCTATGTTTTTGTGCAATTTTGGAAAAAATATAACACCATGGATGTCATAAGAAATATCAACTTCACTTGGCAAGAATTAACTGATAAATGCATAAACGGAGTGTGGAAGAAGTTATGGCTGGAGGTATCCAAGAATTCTCATCGAGAAGAGCCTATCACTGCATCGTTAGGTTGACAAAATTGTCAATTTAATCGATACAGGAGATGTCGATGAGCAGGATATTGGGGAGTTACTGCAGGTTTCTAGTAAGAGCCTTACCAACGACAACTTTTTTGGGTTTTCCTTAGTAAAAGTTTAGTAACGATAACTGAAATCGTTGATCAAATTGTAGCGAATGATCCAGATTTTGATAGGAGTGCCAAAGCAAAACGAGGCATTTTGGATGCGATCTTCTGCTACAGACATTTGCTTAAGGAAAGAAAAAGAAAGCGACCAACGAAACTACACAACTTCATCGCAAAAAACAAGAATTTCAGAAGAGTCAGGACTTTTGTCACAAAAAATGAACTTAAACATATGTGCACAGAAATGTAATGTGTTATTTAACATACATTATTACGCAAAAATTTATATAAAATTAACTTAAAATTATAGTAAAATTTGCTTGTTTTTTGGCCGCATGTTCCCCTATCCCTATTTACTCTACGTTAAAATGGTCTCATTTAACGCTGTTTCACTTAGCACTTTGTCGTCTAGGAACACATCCCCCGCGTTAAGCAGGGTCTTACTGTATTTTTAATGTAATTTCTTTTTGCCTTTTATATTTTTGTGTTTGTTGTCTATTTGTCTTTCAAGTGGTGATGATGTGTTGCATAATGAAAATCTTAGCATATATCTAATAACAGAGAATGGGATATCATTATATTCTTTTGTGACCTCTTAATAATTTTGGCCAACTCATTTTCTTCTTCTTGTAACTTTTTCTTGCATCTTAAATGACTTATGAGAATTTAACTTTTAACTTTTAATTAACATTTTTGCACAATCTGTTGCTCTATGGACAATTTGCTGGTGTGAATATAATTTTATTTTTATTTTCAGAAAAATGTTTGATGATCTCCTTGGATTTGATTCCTGTGTATTTATTGACTATTAGGAGTTCTGGTTTATTGGTTTGCACTGCTAAATTAATCAAGTTAATAAAGTCCTTGGAACTTTGCCTCTTATATGTAACATAAATCTAGTATAGTGATCTACTGCTAATATGAAAATATTTATTTTTAGAATTATACCGTGTTAACTTACCTACTGTATCTAGGCCAACAATATGGAAACATTCCTTTGCTGGCCCCAACTGCAAAAGCTGTCCCAATAACTTTTGTTCAGATAATTTGTTTTTCTAGCCAACATGCTGTTTTATTATTAGGTTTTCAACATCTTTTCTCATATTTGGCTAAAAAAATCAAAGTGAAATAAGCAGACCAGTTTTTTCGCTTTCTTTGTGTCTAAAATGTGTGTTTTTCAAGTTAACTCTTCCCTCAAATTATCAGGTACAAGATTTTCTTACTTTATTCTGACACTTTAGAGATGAGATTATTTATGATTTTTCATCCTACTGGTATTAATTAAGTCTTTGATCTAAGAAATAATTGCTGTTGTTCTACTTCTGAAGTCTATAGTAGACTTATAAATTTAAGATTTATCATCATCTATTTCTTGCTCAATGAATGTGTTCAGCAATAGATAATTGGCTTCCTTATTTTTTCCAGTTACACAGGGTTGTTAAAGTTCCTTTATTTAGAGGAGCTGAAGCATGTTCTAAGACTCCAAATGGAAAGAAACTTGAACAAGTTCAAACAATGCATCTGCTGTTTATTGAAAAATACAGTACAAAAAATTGTGAATAGATAGCACTGTTGCAATACAAATCACTTGAACAGCATTACAAATGTTTGGTGTGTCTCATTATTGTCAACATTTTCCATTTTCAACAATGCATTTTCTACCATAGAAAACAAACCATCTACTCAAATTGCTAGAACACGATGTCTAATGCTATCTTTCAGCTGTAACAATGTGTGACATCTTTTGCAACATACTTGGTTGTTCAAAAAATTCCATAACCAGAAATCACATGGGGTGAGGTCAGGTGAACAAGGAAAATAAGTTGTCTAGAAACAACCTATTCATTTGTGTAATGTCACCTTAACAAATTTTGAACAGAATGGGTGATGTGGGATGGTGCACTTCGTGTGAATATGATTTCCTGATAGCACTCACTTTGTTGAAGTTCTGGTATCTTGAAATTTGTTGACATGTCATAATACCACAGTCCTATTATGGAACAGGTGTGGATTCCAGTTGAAGTAACCTCTTAAGAAAAAATATAACCCAATGATAAAATTACTGCAAATCCACATCACACAGTACCCTTTGGAGAATGCAATGAGATCTTTTGCATAACCTGAGGATTTTCTGCTGCCCAAATGCAACAATTGTAAATAATGACTTGCCCATCTAAGCATATGTGGGCTTTGTCACTGTAAAGAATGTTCCATATCCAAGCGATATCAACTGTTTTATATTAATGCAGTTAAAGACAAATAAAAAAAATCATTTATTGCTGACAATTACTTTTCAGTATAATTCTTTATCATCTGATAATATAGATACTGTAATCAGTAAAAACTTTTTCAAGATTAAATACTCATAAAATACTTGAGCATTTCTCAGGGAGAATGTTTTTTATAATTTTGATAAATTAATATAAAATTTAAAAAACCCCATGATTTCACTAAGAATGCAGATTTTACTCAGTTTCCTGTAAGAATTAATTGTTTGCCTTATCAAACACCTTTACCTCAAATTGTCATTCAACAGTTTTATATTTTACAATAAAATTTATTTTACACTGTCTTTGGTATGGAATTTTACACTGAATGGCAATTTTTGAGATAAAGAATAATTATTGTTTTTGTTGTTTAATTAATAATTTGTTGTTTTAGAATAATTATTTCTTATAGGAAATAGTAAATTACATTTCATAATGCAGTACTAGGATTGATTATTTAAAATTTTTACTGAATCTATATATATAAAAACGAATGTGTGTCTGTTGTCTGTCCTTCATGCATTACTACACCATTTAACCGATTGCCATGAAACTTTGAGAAGTTGTTTAATACACTCCCGCGAAGGTTTGTGGCATATGTGAAGACCACCATTTCCCCCTTTCAAAACTATACTTATATATGAATTAAGGCTTTTATGTCCAACAGATGGCACTAACTCTGACGACCTAAGTTTGCTTTTCTGTGAGAATGGACTAAAGCAGATCATTTTCTATCTATCTATATAAATAAAATATAACGTTTGTTTGTTCCTACCGATTCCTTTGAAATTTTGACACAACGTTGCATTCGAATATGCACATGTTTTTATATAATATA
Organism: Centruroides vittatus; assembly: GCF_030686945.1. Classification (NCBI taxonomy): domain Eukaryota; kingdom Metazoa; phylum Arthropoda; class Arachnida; order Scorpiones; family Buthidae; genus Centruroides; species Centruroides vittatus. The sequence continues at coordinate 1,355,573 of NW_027122690.1, read as the reverse complement.
CATGTTGAAATTCCCCCACTGGGGGAGATGGACAGGATTAAGGCTTACCATGAAGAACTTGGCTTCTATTATACTATTTTAGATGCAGTTTTTTGTGTTTTAATAGGTTACGTCAACAGAATATACACTAAAAAGGGATTTTTCGATATTTCCTTGCGGGGAGAGGGACAGGATTAAGGCTTACTGCAAAAAACTCTGCTTTTATTATACTATTTTAAATGCATTTTTTATTGCGTTTTAATAGGGTATGTCAAGAGAATGTACACTAAGAAGGGATTTTTTGAAATTCCCCCCACGGGGAAATGTTATACATTTATAATAGATACATTCTGACCCACAACAACGCGTGACCGGGTCAGCTAGTTCTTAATATTTTCTAGTTAACATTTATCAATAAAAATTTAATAACGTGATAAAGATTTAGTTATTCTATCAATGAGAAATAATAAAAGTTTAATTTACATACAAAAATCAAATTATGTTACATTTCAAAATCATTTTAAAGCAAATAAAACAAGAACACAATATTTTTTGAAATTAGATCTAATAGAAATTAATAATAAAAATTTTTAAATGAATTATATTTCACTGATCACTTATTTAACATAGATGAAATGAATAATCAAGAATTTTGATCGTTACTCATTAAAACAATTCAGAAGAATCAAATCAATAAAATTTAATTATAAACTGATGGATCATGTTCAGATGGATACTGTTAGAATTTCTCTGTGTATTGTAATTTGTTGTGACAAGGTAAGGTTGAAAAATCTACAAAATTTCTTATAAAAAATATTATCTATAGCTCAAGTTTCTTGAAAGCATGAATTTTTGTATTTTTTTTTCCAGCCACAGTTCAGAGGTGCAGAATTATCCAAACATGCAAACAAGGTTTGGGGGAAATTAAAGCAATAAGGAAAAATTTGTAGTAAAAAACAAATTATCTTACAGCAATAACCCCAAAACATTATACTAAAATGACATCTTGGCTACATCAACCATTTTAATGTCATTTTTAAAACACTAGATCTATCTATATTTTTTAATTGTGGAAAACTGCCAATGTCCAAATAACAAATCTAAAAAAATTAAGCATGCATAGACATTGAGTGTGAGAGGTACAGTACATGTCATTACAAGACAGTGTTGGTCATACTGCCTGGTATGCATTTGACTGATTAGTCCTCAACCCTGTAACTGAACTCCAGTAACGAGAAATGGTGGGAAGTGATGTTTACTTCGTTTTTTATCAGTTTCCAGTCACCTGTTACATCAGGAATGGCAACCCAGGGCCCGCATTAATATTTTTTGCAGCCCGCGTCACATAAAATTTGAATAAACATATCAATTTTCCAGCTTAAGGAAGTGTGCAGCAAAAATTCAAACGTTATTTTCTACAACTTATTTTACCACAATGAATTTAGTAAAAATTAAAACAAGAAACCAGCTAACAGACACAAACTAATTTAAAACTAGCAGTAACTAATATTTAACTAAATATTTCCAATATATTATGCTTACAACAGTTCCAGAAGCTAAATTAAATATACCTATGCTAATTTATAATTATATATGAATAAATAATTGTAATTTACTGACATTATTTTCCTCTTTTCTCTTGTGAACTAATGCGACCCGCATTAGTTCAAAAGCTTTGAAATGTGGCCCTTACATATAAAAAGGTTGCCCATCTCTGCATTACATCATCACCTACTTAGACTGATTTCACACTACGACCAACTGAACAGACTCCAAGTCGTGTTGCAATGACAACAGCAGTCGGTCAGCCGACTTGTAGTACTGGTTAGAAAGATTTAAAAATGTAAATATTTGTAGTCAGGTCAGAACAGTTGATGAACTACAGCCAACAAAAGCTTCAAAACTACAACCAGATTTTAAATATATGAAAACTATCAAATTAATCAAATATAATATTACATTATTAATATTTCTAATCTTTTATAATATTCCCTCGTAGCCTGTTTCTTCCAGAACTGCTTAAATTTTATATGGGAACACATACAACTTCAATATAAAAAAGCATTATTGATGTAAATGAGAAAAGATGCCAAAATTTAGACTTTTCAGAAGAATTTATAAGTGAAGTAAAATCATATCCACAAATATTAATCAGGCAGATTATAAGGATATTTAAAAAAATTAGGCTTAAAATGATTGGCTGGTGTTTTGATTTCTACGTGTGTTCTGATTGGTCTTAACAAATCAGCGACCATAACGAGCGTATTCAATGTGAATGGTTTTTCTATCAGTCAGATTATACCATTGGTCAGGTCAGTCCAGTTAGTCATAGTGGGAAATCAGCCTTACACAATTGTGTGTATAGTAGGAATGAGTTTTGATTACTGAACCAGTTTCATTTTTACATAAACCTAAAATCAAAAGAAAGCTTTAAAGGGAAATGAAAAAGAAAACCTGTTTTTATTTGAAAGCTCTTTTCGACATTATTTATTGGGTAAAATTTTGTGTCAACTTGAATTAATGAAATAGTCACTCATTCCCCACACAGGAAATTTGCAAATTAAAAACTCTGAATTGTCTTCATTAAATAGATAAGTGAAAGTTTTATTATTTTATAAACATATTTTCCTTTATTTTTCATATTTCTTTTTGTACATGTTTTTTCAAAGTTAATAGTTTTTTTAACTTACAATAAATTTTAAATCATCATAAAAATATAGTTGCATTTTCAAAAAAAAAAAAAATAATGAAAAAGTCTTCCAAGAACTAAAAAATTGCATGATCATCATCATCATCAAAAAATTTTGTTTTTTTTCTTTGTTTTATTAACAAACTCTTCAAATGAAAACAAAAAGTTCATTTATTAGTATCCTGCACTAAAAATAGGTAATCCAAGGCATTTGTGATGATGTCCATCAAATTCAACTTTAATTTTATTTTCATTAATCAACATATTACATCAAGTTTACAATTGTATATGTTATGGACAAAGTGATTAATCGGGCATTATGAATACTGCTATCACCTAGTCAGGCAAAGCGACGTTTAGGAATGATCATCCAACATACACTAGCCAATCGGCACTCTGAGTTGCGCGTGCTTATTGTGTTTGGTACCGAATTTTAATTTGATTTAAAAAACTCCACTTATTTCATTTAGAGATATTTATTTTTTGTGAATTATTTCAAAGTACTGTACTATTAACTGATATTGTTCCAGTAACTTAGAAGTAACTTTCAGTTTTGACTCTCACTTTCTGTATCATTGACAAATATGCTGATTTTGTAAAAATTTGATTGTATTCACCTTTTTCTGCTATTAACTTGTTTAATCGATTGATGAAGCAATTATTCATATCACATAATGATTCCTCCATGATCGTTTCTTTTGTCAAAGAAGAAAGATTAAAAAGATTAACTACTGGTCACATAAATTTAAAATTCAATACTAAATGCAATACGCATGTGCAATTAAGATGTAAGTTCTGATTGGCTAGCATAAGTCAGATCATCACTCCTCAACGTATTATCATCACTTTGCCCGACTAGGTGATAGCATTATTCGTAATGACTGGTCAATATGATAAATTATTGAAATTTATTATAATGCCCAATTTTGTTGGTCATTATTCATAATGCCCATATTAATCACTTAATCCATAACATATATACTATCCCATGATGATGATACGCACTTAAAAAATTTTTTAGATTAAAAGAGTGCTTTACATCAATTTATCAGTTTAGTGTTGTGCAATAAATTATAAGTGTTCGTTGGTACATCATCATCATCAGGCAAAATTTTACCCAATGATATGGTTGTTCAACACAACCAAAAATATTTTCAATTTAAAATTTAAATACAGTGCTAGAGTTTAAAAGATTGTGTATATCTTTTGTAATTTTTGTCATCTTGTTCAGTTTTTCACTTTTTTATTATATTAAATCATTTTTGTTATTTACTATATTTCTTGAAACATTTTAAATTTCAAATCTGAAAATAAATTCTGATTTGGATAAATTTTTATAAAAGCATCAAGCCTAGAATTGAACATCTCTTCAATTAGCATTTACTACTTATTTAATTACTTATACTAGTAGTACCGTGTATACGTGGTACGATCCAAAAGTTCGGGGAATGCAGTAATCTACGACAACAAAAGCATGTATTTGAAGTTACAGCGTATGAAATGGATTCTACCAAACCACCTCTACGTGTTCAGGTTAATTTCACCCATGTCATGTGATTAAACCGCGAGTGCTGTTGTTTTTTTCCGGAGCTAGTTACCTTTGTCCTGCGACGTAATCAAAGTGGAGTTTCAAGAACAACCTCCAACATTAAATTTTGTCAGCATTTAGGTAAAACACCTACGGAGATTTTAAACTTGCTAAGAAAGGTGTACAGTGATTCTACAGTGAAAGGTCATGGTGAAGTCGAAATGTTGGAGGTTGTTCTTGAAACTCCACTTTGATTACGTCGCAGGACAAAGGTAACTATCTCAGGAAAAAAACAGCAGCACTCGAGGTTTAATCACATGACATGGGTGAAATTAACCTGAACACGTAGAGGTGGTTTGGTAGAATCCATTTCATATGCTGTAACTTCAAATACATGCTTTTGTTGTCGTAGATTACTGCATTCCCCGAACTTTTGGATCGTACCACGTATTACAAAGCTTCATAAAATTACTTTAAGTTTGTCTTCAATAAAATATCGTATTTATCTGTTAGTAGTTATTTCATTTAATTTCACTTTACTAAACAACATATAAACAGTCATTTTTACCCAGTAAACTAAGTATCATTTTGTTTTCAAACCAATTTCAGGTGACAAAATTTTAATATTTAAATGTTAATTTTTACAGATGTATTTTGATAAATTAATTTTTTTCAGAAATTAACAAAGTTAAGTTATCACAAAATTAACATTTTTTTTTATTATTATTTAACATAATTTTTATTAAATAATAAGGAAACAAACTTCTAAAAGTCAACTATATTAATATTTTACAAATATTAAATAATTAGTAAAATTACTGTATTTAATCATAACTAGATGATTACATAAGAAAAATCTTCTTAAATAATAGTCTTTAAAAATTGTATATAAAATTATATAATTTATTACATGTATTATACACTGGCAACTTGATATAATGCACTTCACAGAACAAATCTGCATACAATGTGGATAGCTTGCAGACCTCAAATTGTTGTCCAACCACTCCAAATTCTGCTACTTTTATTTCAACTTATTATAGACTACAGAGTTAAACAGGTAGTAACAGTACAAATCAAAGTCGATTGGCTCAATTTGCTATATTTTGCCAGCCATGCCTTTACTACGTGCTTTGCACTGCTTACAGTTTAATCCTCGAAATGGAAAAAGCCAGAATAAAATGGACAATAAGAAGTATCTGAGTAGGGTAAACAGTGGCCACATGTGATACGGGATGTTGTAAACATAGCAAAAAGGTTTGTCCAAACAATGTAGTTGAATTTTTTGGACTAACTACATTTCATTGAGTCAGTGTATCTCATTTGTTAAATAATGATATCTAAATGTATTATTAAATGTATATATCTTTCTTTAATTTCATATTAACTTTATAATATATCTATGTAGGAAAAAATTTATTCTTACAATTATCTAAAGCTATCTCCCCAAAACTTTTCTAATTGGAGTGCAATAATTTTCATTAATTTATTTTTAGGCCACCATAGATATACAACAATTTCTATTGCAAGTAACATTTCATCACATCTATAATTGTAGCTAAATATTAAATAAAATATCTTAGTTTTAAAACTACATTTTATTACAAATTTAGTTTACTATTTTGTATTGTAATTTTTATGCTTACTGCAGGTTAGACTGGTGCTGAATTATTGAAAATATAAACCATACTTTTGGGAGATGCTGACTTGACAAATAGATTTAGTGAAATATATCCATATTTAAAACATATTTTATTAACAGTAATTTTATATATGATTTTTCAAATTATATACATGACATCAGTAAAAAATGTGAATGTAAATTTTTTGTCGAAATAAACTATAGTATATTACTTCAACTGTAAGAATAATTTAATTTTCTAAAAATCTGTCATATCTTTTAAATAATAATTTTACTATTAAATGTAATTCCTTTAATTTTCTGTTTTGCTTCATGATAAATGAAAAAAGTAATGTATTTTATTTCTTTATATATTATTTGTTCTCTTTAATTCTTACGATAATTTAAAAAATAAAAAAGTGTGTAATTTATCATCTTCCTCAAAATGTTAGAATCACATTCTATTAGAAGTAAAAAGAAAAGTAAAGCTTTTTATGCTGTACTTTTTATTATTTAATAAAAAACTTGAAAAATAATTTTATAGAGATTAAAGTTACTTATGGCAATTTCATAATTGACAAATGTGATACTTTACACAAATATTTCAAATACACAATTAAATTTTTTGATACAATTTAAATATTTTCAGTCTTTTCACTTATTTTTTAAGTAATAATTTTAAATAATTTCATTAAATATTATATAAATGAATCACCATCCTCAGCCAAACTAATAAAATTTTTTGAATTGGTTATACATAAATGATGATCCAAGTTAATTTTAGAAAGATGACTAAATGATAATTCTGTGTTGTAATCAGTTTCTCTAATTTTAGGTAAATAAATTTTTTTATTCTGTTAATTTTACTATAAAAAAAACCACTTGAAAAAATTATTTAAAAAAATTAAATGCTTCATTGATTTGAAAGTTATTACAATAAAACTTTTATAAATAAAGTGCAAGAAAACTGTAATAAATTATAAACTTTCACATTATTTATCCTTATAACATTATTACCAATTGTCATCTTATCTCCAGTAGTAGTAATTATTGATAATAATGTATTAAAAAAATATTCATTTAAACTTTAATTACTGATACAAACAGCCTTCATTTAAAAAGAAAATTTATTCTTTTATATACCGTATTTTATGGACTATAAGACACACCTTAATTTTTAAGCAATTTTTAAAAAAAATACATGTAAGACGCTATGGACTATAAGACGTACCTGAATTTTGGAGGCAATTTTTCGAAGAAAAAAGTGCATCTTATAGTCCATAAAATACAGTAATTAGTCTTCATTTCTAATTTCTTAGATTAAACGTTTATTTTCAAAAATAAACTTCAACATAACTTATAGGTATTAAATTAATAGGTTAACTGTCTTAAGTTAAAATATTATAGTTTAAATGCTGCATTATCTTTTTACTAATTATATTAAGAGAAGCTTTTACAATATAAATAATATTTGAGAAATTTTTAAAAAATAATAAATTTCTCAAAAAAAATTTTTACTTTTTGGTACACAGTCCAAATGAGAAATATTGCATGTTTTATGAATTACTAATTTTACAAATAATGATTAAAATTTTTACAGATTGTCATAAATATTAATGATTACTGTACAAATTATTTTATCATATATTATCTAAATGATTAATTGTAAAAGTTGATATGCCAAGCAAGCATCTGCCGGATTAAATTGGGTTACTTCATCACTATTATTTTAATTAACTTCTAAATAATTTCAGGTTTTGAAATGTTTGTATGTGTAGAAGTTTATCTTGGTATTTAAAATTAATTATTAAGAATTAAAAAATTATTATTAAAATAGTGAATCAATTATCAACATCAATTGAGGAATTATATATATATCTGATGTCTTCTTTCAATCTGAAAAGACTCCTCAAAAAATTTTTAATTGGAGTTAAAAGACTAACTTCTTTAAAGTTACAGCATACAACATAAGAAATATGGAATCACTTGTAAGTATAGAGATTATGTTCATGTTAAAAAATCCACTTAAATTTATAATCTTTTCGGTTTTACTTTAACAATTATAATTACTTTCCCAATGAATTAATTCTGTAAATATCAAATTATTAATAAAGCAGAATTGAATGAATGAATTTGATATAAATTTTTTGTACTGTTCATAGAAATAATGCATAAAAATTAGGGGGCTTTGCTCTTATGATGTGTGTGTGTGGTGTGTGTGTGTGTGTGTACGCACGCGCACATGCGTGCATGTGCTAAGTATTTTTTGAAATGATGCAGCAAGACTTGCATCATGAGCAAGTGTATATAGCACACTGGTTAATGATGCATCATTTCAGGTCTGCAATACTGTCAAATTGAAATTAATTGTACAAAATTCATATGCATGAATGAATCACTTTCAACTAACATAGTTCATCTGCACATTCTGTTACAACTGGGTATGTTGTTAGGATTGAACTTGTTCTACGTAATACACAAAACATTACCAGTTTTTTTATTATTGTTGTTTAATTTTATTCAAATAAAACTAAAAAAAGTTCAATCCTCGCAACGTACCAGTTAGTTTCTTTCAGAGCTATGCAGCTAGGTCTATGTTAGTTAAAAATGATTCAACCACATATACGAATTTTGTGCAATTAATTTGTTTGACAGTATTACAGACCCAAAATGATGCATCATATAATCAGTATACTTACCCCCTGATACTTTGTCTACAAGCTTCTCCACACAATCTGTCATGGCACATTACTTTTAAAAAACCCTGCAAATCAAATATAGAGCAGATTAAATTTTAAACCAATATACTTATCTGATTTAAAACCTTAATTATTTTAATTATAGTGACCACATATACTGTATATATATTTATGAGCATTTCAGATGAGTATATAAAAAGCTAATGAATATGGCCAATTTATCTAACTTTTTAACAAACTGAAAACACGCTGATTTAAAATTGATTAAATGAGATTTTTCATTTAAAAAACATTTCTTAAATATTGCAAAATATTAATAAAAATTTCATTATTATTAATTTGAACTTTAGTATGTTTTATAAAAATATCTATTTTTTTCCTATAATTTATACATTTAAAACACACATAGTAGAATTTAATTAAATTAATGTAATCACTTCAGGATTTGTCTAAACTGGTAACAATAGCTGACTGATAATATTAAGCAGAGTATCTAGTATCTCTTAGGTATTCATTAACATATTTGTACTGAATACATTTGTCTTCAGCATTTGAAACCCAGAAGCAATGATTGTGACAAAAACCTTTTTGACAGAAATTGATCAAGTACATTTTGTTTTCAACTAGTTATGTCAAGATAACTTTGATTCCTTGTGATCTCAAATCTATTTTTATTTGTGATGTTTACAAAACTACAATATCAGTGTTATCACACTCTTTGCTCTAAGTGTAACAGTTATTTTTTTGGTGTAACTTCTAAGATGGTTTTGTTACTCAAAACATATAATTTCTTTTTTCTGACTACAAAGTTTCAAGTTTCCTGAATTCTATAGGAACCAAGATTATTTTTATCCTATAATGAAAGATAATTTTGTTATTAAAAAATAAAATTTTTACACAAAAAAGTGTTGTTTATTATATCTTAGCATCAAGAATAGTATGCCATGTGCAAGGAAATTAAATATCAACATTTGTCAGAATATCTCAAACAAAAGTGAATGTTAAAACAGTTAAAAATTGCATAACAATGATTTATTAATTATAATCATTATTATTAGTTAAAATATAATCCAACTAGTACTGTATTACTGCTACTGTCTTTAACAACAGCTAGTGTATAATTGAAGAAATGCCAGCAACTTAAAGTACTGTATTGTGAACAAGAAACAATTAAAAACAATTAACAGTTAATGTTTAAAACAATGGCTAAAACAAAATTGCATGTCAATAACCAAATAATGAGACTAATAGTTTGAAAATACAACCAAAAAGTGTCTATTTATCTGAAGATATTTATTAAAGTTTTCATAGTATCTATTTTAAATTATATACTTTTAGGACCTTTTAATTTTGATAACATTAAATGACTTAACAATATCCATGATTATAATAAGCAGAATTTCTTGTATTTTCAATGTTGCTTTTCTTTCTTTCTGCTTAGATAGAGAGAGAGAGAATGAGAGATTGTGAGACTATATATATATTACAGAAAAGCTGACAAGTGCTCTGCATGACTTTCCATCATTCATAATTTACAAAGTTAAGGTTATGTATGGCACTATCTGTTACAAGATTTTTATTAAATAGTTTTTATATTATTAATTATTATAAAAAAAAGAGCAAAAGGTTTATTTTTGAGGGTAGGAATGAGTTTTCAAAGACATTGTAAATGCTAATAATGAAAAACTTTTAAGTCCAATCACACTCAAGAAATGACATGCCCCTCTCTCTAGCTCCTGATTTAAATAAATAATTTTGGGGCAATATAAATAATTTAATATCAATATATATTGATACTAAATTATTATATTACCCCATATGTAGAAAAATCCTTCCAAGTTTCAAAATTTTAGATTCATCCAATCCTAAGATATAATGAAATAATGATTAAAAAAAATTAATTATTCTAATTTATACTAAGATAAATTTAACTTTCCATTTATTTTTCATTTTCTGTATTAAGCTTTTATTTTTATATGTTAAAAATATTTAAAACATTACAAGTGTTGATTTTTAATAAAATTAGTATTTTAAATTAATATTTCTTAAAATGTAACACAAATTCATAATATATATAAAATTTTTAACTATAGAGAAACAAAACATTAATATTTTTAAGTATTTACAGTAATAAAATTTATGTCAATTCTTATTTATTACTTTAATAAAATAACCTAATATAAAAATAAATGTGTATTCATACAAATAACTGATACTATACAATTTAACTGACAAATTTTATTTTTAATACTAAAATTTACAATAAAAAATGACATTTTTAATATCTTATTAAAAATAAATACAATTTTTATAATTTACAAGTGGTAACCTATTGTTTTTAATATTTAAAGAATTAAACTAAATTTAAATGATTAATGCTTTTGAAGCATCTTCAGATTAGTGAATTAAGAAATCTTATCTTATTCAAAACACTGGTCTTTAACTCAAAATTAGAATTTTGAGTTAAAGAACAATTACTTTAATATCAGTAATAAAATATATGAAAATAAGAAAAAACTATTAAAGATAAAAATAAATTAAAAGTCTATAAATGATTTAAACTGCAAGTCTGTGTAATGTATTTCAAAATAGATCCAATAAACTACAATATGCATTCTTCTACTATTTGAATTAGAAAAATTCAAATTGTAACAATGACCACTGATGTATCTGCATACCTATAGTGGCGTGCAGTGACATTTACTGATAGGGAAGCTGTTTCCATAAGAATTATAAACAGTTCATTTATTTTAATTCTAAAATAGATATATTGACATGAAACAAAGATATAAGAACTTGTTTATGAAAATAATTGCACAATATGTATTTATATTTTAGAAAATACAAGGGAAATGGCACTTCCATGGGCTACAGGCCACTGTATACATAACTTTGATATCTCTGTTAATGGCTTTCTTCAACATACAAAACTTTATATATATATAAGTTTAAATATTAAAATTTTTAACATAAAAATATTAAAATTTTTCAGAAACAGAAAACTTAAGGAATTACTATACTGATTTTTAAAAATTAAAAATTCTAATATATTATCAAGGTTCGGGTAGCGTAACTGGTAACGTGTCTGCACGGATAGCAGAAGTTGCGGGTTCGAGTCCCGCTTCGGGCCGATTTCTCTTCCTCCAGTTCCAAATTATTAAAATTATTTATTTAATTTAATTATAATTATTAAGTTTAGTAAGAGATGGCGCCTAACGCCAAGCTCTAGTGCCAAATTGTCTTATTAATTATTTATTTATTATAGCCAACTCTAGCCCGATAATTCGGCTCTTGTGGATGTATATCAAGGTTCTTACACATTTCATAAATATTTCAAGTTAAGAGTCTTTTAAATAAGATTTCAGTTGTTTTTAATACTTTAATGAAAGTGATAATTGATATGGCTGTTAAGCTAATAGCCAGTTCATCCAAACTGTAAGGAGTCATAACATAATCTGTTGTTTATAGTTCATAATCGTTCTTTTTGTTTTTTTGTTCGAGTAACTGAAGAAGACTGATGAAATCAGTTGAAAACGTTTTTATATAGTTAAACTTTTGCTGGAATTTAAGAAAGGTGTTGTTTTCTCTTTATAGTTCATAATACAATTAAATAAAAATACAGTCAAACTTTGTTAACACACAGTCATGGCGATCAAAAAATATTTCATGTAAAAAGAAATTCAAAGGGTAATTAATATTTTTTTACTCAAATAATGTGAAAGTAAAAGTATCAAAACAAATACAACTTAACTTCAGCAGGACTTACTGATATTAGCCAAAAAATTCATAAAAAATTTCATCAATATTTACTACTAAAAACCAAAATCCATTGCATACATTTTTTCAGTTGTATAGTTTTGTATCATATATTAGATTTTAAAAAATGTTAAAAAGTAATAAATATTAAACATTAAAAAGTAAGGCATAAAAAAAAACTTGCATCTTGCCAAAAAGCCATAAGATCTCTGTGCCAAACTGACAAAACATATCACAAGATCTTGTAAAAAGTAACCCAATTTGCAATTTTTTTTAGTCCAATCTAGTTATCTCAGTCACAATTACAAAATGGTACTGGTTACTGATAATTTTCATGTAAGTGAAGTGATTAATGTTGTAACAGAACAAATTAAAATTTGATTTTCATCTATTGAACATCCAAAAACAGATACCATACAATCAAAGTAGCCTTTCTTTTCATCAGTTCTAAACAATATAACAATATAATTAATTTTATCTAATATTTTTTAACAATATTTTGTATGTTTTATTGCATTTTGCATGTTTTTGTTGTTGTTATTTCACTTTAATGTAAGAATCTGTTGTTGGAGGTGGTTCTTTTTTAGCCATTAAATTTATTTATTTATTTATTTTAAATTAACACAGATAAACATATAATCTGAAAAAGTATTTGCAGCGATCCCAACATGGAAAGAACATTAATTGAAAAAAATTAAAAATCAAGTTAAAATTTGTATTTTTTTTTTTTAAAGTTTTAATTTTGAGAGAAGGAATTTTCCTGTTGGTGGCAATCTGCAGATAGATTAAAACAGAATTTATTGAAAAATTTTTTTTCTAAATCCAGAATAAAATATATTTAAAAATATTACAAACTAGTAGACAAGCCTGGTGTCGCTTGGGCAAAAAATAACAGCAGCAAATATTAAGATTATTTTGTACTTCTAACCCTTCTACTATATTATATTATAGTATTTGATTTATATTTACAAAGCTTATGTTATTTCAGAGTTTATCATCAAGTGCCCAATCTAACACATTTTAAAAATTCTTTGAATTGTGTACAGTAGAGGAATAAAAATTTTTTTAAATGTGTTAGATTGGGCACTCTGTATGATAAACCCTTGCTTAAGATAACCTTTATAGTTACATAGCCGACCTTACCCATCTTCACTGGGTGCAAGAATTAGATCCCTACTTCCAAGGCTAATTAGAGAATTTTTAAATGGGACTAAAAATATGCTTGATTTCCCACAAAAATGCAAAAAACTATCTAAAATAGTATGGCAGAAGCAGTGTTTTTCAGAGTAATCCTTTATCCCTCTCTTCCCTGCAAGGGGAATTTCCAAAAAATCCCTTCTTAGTGTGCATTCTTATGGCATACCCTAACTGTGTACCAAATTTATTTCAACTTTCAACTCCTAACTGTTTGGGCTCTGCAATTATCATAATCATTATTATTATTAACCCATCTCAATTATATTATAAGATTGAAGACTAAATACAAATAAGAATTTGATACATTCACATATCCTTCACAACCACAGAAACAATTAACATGAGCAGAGTCAACCTTTTCTTTGAGGCTCTTCTCTGCTTACAAATACATAAATTGACTATAAGTTCCTCCAGCATCAGATTCTTGTAAGAATATTTCTTTAAAAATTTTTAAACAAACTATATCCTAAATATATTTAGAAAAAGTAGTTTGTATATTTACTAGTAGTCTACTTAAGGTCTAGAATCTCATCTAAAAGCAAAATTTCCTGCAACAAAACACTCAAATTCAGTATTCAAACGTTTTCGACCATTCTTTTATCAGCCCTCCTCAGGGAATGTAAAACGAAAATAACTGTACTATTTATAGTATGTAGCCTCATTCTAATTTTCAAAAGTTTCAAATCAGTTCGAAAAACGGGTGTGGCATATAATAAGCAACGTATATTCCTTTAGTAGTCCAAATAATACTTTGATACATTTGGTACGGGAATGTAATCAGTGTTGATGTACTCTCCTCTTAGGTTGGCCTTGCAGATTTCTATGGCCTCCAATGCTCTTATGTGTTGTCTGTCGAATACCCTGTGTATTAGGGTAGCCTCGTCCTAAGGGGGAAATCCCTGGATCAGAAGGCTATGGAAATCTCTGGCCTTCCGATCTGAGAGCTGAAAAGGCTGATCCAATCTGAGATGGCCAATAAAGGAGTGGCCGAAAATGTTAGAATACTGAATTTGAGTGTTTCGTTATGGAAATTTTGCATTTAGGTGAGATTCTATATATATCGTTCCAGTTTGCTTGTGCTGTTGTGGTTTTTACTACTGAAGGTCATTTGGGAAATTCATTAACTTATGGGAAATTAAACTTCACATAAGATAGGCTCAAAAAACTACCCTTTCTTTTAGATAAAAGTTGTGTTTAATATGCCGTAAAAATGGAAAATTTGTTAGTACGCAGCAATATAAAACTAAAAGTTATTAGTAGTCATCCAATTTTTTTAATGAATTATATTTGGAAAAAACAAATTTAAACAACTAGTAAAATGTTTCTCAAATAAAATTGTTCTATTAAAAATAGAATAATTATTATATAATAGCCTGTATATTTAGTGAGGATTTTATAAATGATATTCTAATTAAATGAACAGACTTTTTATACGTTTAGATAATTACATTTATTAAGTACCCAAATTAACATGCCTCTCTTGCAAGACTGTGCTAGAAAGTATTAAAGAAATAAAAATCAAAACAACAAAAACATTGCTATTTTTAAAGTTATCAAAAAATTTATTTGAAATGAAATGTTCTTGGTCTAACTTTTATCCATCTTCAGTATTAAATACAAATTTTTATTTAATTTTTAATATTGTATCTAATTATTATTATTATTAATTTCTCTTTGAATATGTTCTAAACAATTTTTAATTTGGAATGATTTAATGATTAAAAAAACAAGCCAACTTTCACAAGTCAAAGTATTCCATTTCAAAAAAAAAAAAAAAAAAAACTGGATTCTGTACTAAGATAGACCAAAAACATTTCCTTTGAAATAAACTCTTTAGTAATCTTAAAAATAGCAATATTTTTTGTTTCTTTATTATTAAAGGATGGTGCCAAAGATTTGTTTATTTTGTTTTTTGCTAGAGTTTTATTTGTGAATTAAATAGTGTTTTAAGTACAAACTAACATTGTTAATTTCCTTTTATTATTGTCGATAATTTTATATTTAAAATATGAATATATTGTTTACTTTAGCAAGGATAAAATTTTAAATATTAAGCTATTTTTAATTTATAAAAAGTTATTCCAATCACTCTAAATTGAATTGAATTAAAAAAGAAAATTAAATCACAATATAAGCAAATATTTGATATATTTTGTTATTCATCATCCATAAAAATATATTCCTAAACTATTAATTTAAACTCATACTGAACACTATTAAATAATTCTAAACAGAACAAAGCTATTGATATAAATCTTAACAAGACAGATTCAAAGCTACTACAGTAAGTGTGTATATTAATTGACATAAAGTAGTTATGTTTCTAGAATAATTATTAAAAAAAAAAAAATCAAAAAAATTTACAGAAGAAAGTCAACCCAGGTCTTTGGCATATCTAAGAATTCAATAAATAATTCACATTAAAAAATGTTTCATAAACTTAAAAAAAAAATAAACAAACACTAGTTATTAAATTTAAATTCTGATCAAGAATGATTACAAGAGCATTCTTAATCAAAATATTAATCTTGTATGAACATTTAATATTTTTTTTTTTACAAATATTAATAAAAGAATTAATCCGATGATGAAAATTAAGAAAATGGAAGAGAATGTTTGACTGACCAATGTGTGGCACCAAAATATTGTAAGCTACATAGACAGCCACAATTGTGCTTATTGTGATGGATGGGGCTGATCTACAACGGGGTCAACTAACATGGATAAAAAGAAAAAAAATTTTAATAATGCTAACTTTTACAAACTACTGCATAAATTTCATTTAAAAATGCCATTTAGAATATATTTATAGAAGAATCTAATTAATATATTCTAAATAGCATTTTTAAATAAAATTTATAATATTGATACATATATACATAAACAAACTGAATGTTTTTCATTTAATATTTTGGTTATGAAAGAAAAACTAGCAAACTAACACAATAAGAATTTTAATACCTTATATTTATATGATTTTTTTTTTAAGGTTATTGTGTGTCCAGTTCAAAAATAAAAGCATCCATACTTATCCAATATTTATATTTTGATGAAATTATCCAGCAATTATGTAGTTTCTTTTTTTAAATTCATGTTCTCCCAAGTTGGCAATAAATTAAACCTTTCTATATTATTCCATGATTTGTATTCTTGTACATAGTAAAGTGTACATAGGATTTAATGCTATTACTATTTATACCAGCAATACGTCATACAGAATATATTGGTTATTATTATTATTATATAATCTTAAGCATATTTAATTTATTTTAAACACAATTTTTCATAAATAGTATCAAGAAGAATTGAGAATCTAAACAGAAAATTACACACAGCATTATATATAATACAATATTAGTATTCTACATTTCTACTTCTATAGCATGTATTATTTTTTTTGCTACCTAAAACAAAAAATAATCTGTTTTTAATAGTACTGAAAGCTTAGATACATTAAAGTTTCTTTGTATTATATAAAGAAAATAAAGCAAATCATCTCTTTCTTTCAGTCCAAAAAAAAAAAAAAAAAAGGTGCACTAATGCATATCATTGCTTACCTTTACCTCATTAAAAATTTCTCTTTTCATGTTTTTTATAATAAATACTAACATCAAATTAAAAAAAACTTTGCTAAAAACAAAGACTTTACAATATTTTATCTTAATAAAGATAAAAATGTATATGTATCATTTAACAATAATAGTTTTTATATTATATTATATATAGCAAAATATAAATTAATTCATTTACTGCTTTAAATGTATATTAGCAAATATTTTTTAATGATATAAGTCAAAAGATCATAAATCACAAAAGAAAAACAAAATATGAACTTTATAAAAACAAATAAAAGGCAATAATAAATATTTACAAAGTAAATCAATTCTACATAAACTAGTCATTGAAAGTAGTTTTCTTACATTAAAAAGATATTCAAATAATGATTTAATTTTGATAATTTATTAATCACTTAACAAACTTATAGTATATTGTTAGAAGTCATGAAGAGAAGTATTGCTAAAACGTCTATAAATGTGAATACATGAAAAGTACACAAAGTTATTTATTATTAAATAAAAATTACTATATACAATTTTAAACAAATTAATTGCTCTATAATTCATAAAATATATCTAATGTAAAAAGTTAGAAATAAATATTAACATATCGAAAAACAAAAGACTGTAAACTTAAAATTTTCGTCTCACTATTTTGTTTTCGAATAAGAGCAAGAGCGATGATTTTTGTAAGCAGGCTTAAAATTATATTTTTGTTTACAAATATTAATTTGGAAACAACAATATTACAATCCAAATGTCAAAAATATAAAGATTTTAAAGTCTCATTTTCATAGGCATTTAATAATTAATAAATTTATCTTGAATTTTCTACAGCTTTATTTTGATAAAACACTAAATGAGATATAAATAGAAGTGAGTGAATGTGAATGTGATTTTAATTATTATAAAATCTTAAGCATCAAGCTAAATTAAGATAATTTCTTATCTCCAATTATAGAAAGTTTTATTCAATACACCAAAAATAGTACTACTATTATAACTTTTATCCAAACTTTGGCACTTCAATTAATTTCAATAATAAAATTGAAAACTTTTAGTTACAATATAACACATTTCAATAAAATATACATTTAAAAAAGGTGAAAACTATTTTTTTTTAAATACAACTTTAAAAATAACAATGGGTAGTTATTTCGATTGTTATCTTTACGAAGGACTTTCTTTAGTATTGACTCAAACTGCTGACAAACTGCTTCATTAATTAACAGCTTGCTAAAGAGCAGAAAGTAAAACTTTCTTCTTGACTTTCAAAGCTAGTAGCTCGTAATTTTTGTCGAATAAGAAAAAGCAATGCTATTGTAACTTAGTACCACGTGTCTCAACTGTCTGGCATTGCTTGGGCACCTGGTAACGATAAATCCAATTTACGCCGGGCACGAGTCTCAAGCTCAAGGCCAACAACAACAAGGGTCACACCTAGCTGACGACGTCTTTCAATCAACCTTCCGTCCTACGCAAAAACTAAGCCGATTTTTATTTTAATACCGCATATTTCTTAAAATATAAAAACACGCGAACTACAATCGAAAACGAAAACAAAACAAAAAAATATTTTAGACAGGAAATGACGGCTTATCCTCCAAACGGAAGTTTCTTACTATGCAACTCACGAATAATTCATGCATATTTTTTAAAATACTTATTTTCGTAAACTATTTGCGTTTAAAGCACACCAAAATATATTGAAATTCTTTATTTAAAATTCAATTAAATAGTTCGGAACTATCGTAAATCGATTTACGAACTATTTTTACGAAGTGAGCAAAAGTAGTATCGATACGGAAGGGAAAAAAGATCGATAAGTTAAGATAAATTAATCCGAAAATCATAATGTTAACTGAAATTATAAAATAGATAAATTAAAAATAGACTGTCAAATGTAATTAACAACAAAGATCTATGAAAAAAATGCATCACAAATATTAAAGAAAAAACGGGTAGGCGTAAAACATTTCTAGTAACAAAAATAAGTTCAAGCAGAAGTTATTCGGATAGTTGGCATGATAAACCTGAAAAAGCAAAGTAGGTAATTGTTATTATCATCGCGTATAGCCTTCCAATTAGAAGAAAATAATTCCGATAGTCATCTCGATCAGACATTTCTATCAATTCTTTTGAAATATTCGGAAGGATAACACTTTACGATCTCAATCGGAATAACTTAGCTTTGACGGGAGTAGACATCTGTAGATGGAACATCACGAACTTTGGATCACAACCCAACTAAAAATTTCTGGGTCATCTTGGTTCGGCACGTTGCCCAGACGTAAAGGCAATTCAACAGCATGAGGTTAAGTAGTGCTTTAGCAAGTTAGGAAATATATTTTAAAAATATTATAGATTCAATAAATAAACGCCGTATTTCAAGAAAGAATCGTTTTTAATTAAACAACTAAAATACCCAAATAATAATTTAGCCGGCAGCGCTTGGCATTTTCAAATTACAAAAGCAGAATCTAAGTTATTTCTTTAAAAAACGAAATTTAAAATATGTCATCCATTCCATATTTTATAAACACGTTTCGAAATTCAAATACTAAAATTTTTTGACGACTGCTATTACATAAATGCAATCTAGGAATCCTCATCTTCCCAGCATCGCAATGTTGCTTTACCGTGCAGTTCCACTCAACTCTTACCTTGACAATGTTTACAACCCACGGTATCTCCCTCCTTGCTGCCGTCACTCGTTGATTGGCAATCTAACATGATATTACTAATAACGACAACGGCAACAACGACGAACAATGAAGAATCCACGCCGACTTTTTGACTATAGTGCTTCAACATCCATGATGGATCCGCGGAAAATCAAACAGCTGGAATGCATTGCGTCCAAGGAGAAAGCTTGTTGAGAGAGGGACAGTAAAAGAAAGTGAGATTGAGAAAAGGATGTCGCAACGTTCGCTAGTGCTGCCGCCCGTTGAGACGGCTAATGTTATCTGCATCTTAGCTAAAGGCAGCAGCTGATTCACTCCATTACTACATCCTAAAAATAGACTCTAAAACCTCTACCCGAACTATACACCTGCTGAGGTTGGCACCAAGTAAATTCGGACTTGCGAGACTTCACCAGTTCGGACAATGAGATACACTTGCACGACGAAGAAATGAGTTAAGAGTTTTCAAACTGGGTCTTCATTTAGACCCATCCCCGTGGCAGACGCTCATACGATCATTCAAACAAAACCTTCTTTATGATCTCAGCCAGGATAAAATGAGGCCTGGATTTTCTTTTGGACCAGATTCTGCCAACAGATGGATGGAAATAAACAACAAAATTAGTCAAAAATAAAGCAATAACGATGTACAATTTGCACAAATTTGCTAATTAAAAGTAATAAGCGCAAAATATCAGTTAAAATTTGATTGTGTTTATAATTCACAGTAAAAAGTTTTACTGATGACCAAATTCTAATATATACACGAACAATATTAAACTAAATCAAAGATCAAAATTGACTACGTGTAATAATGCAATTTTATCCATCTTCTATGGATGCAACCTGCAACTTAGCGATAAATTTATTTTTAAATTATTAATTTTATGTGAGTAAAATTGCGAATATTCAAAATTCAAATGGTAAATTTTAAATTGAAACAATAATTTATTGTGGAAATTCAGAATTGCAAGTATTTAAGAATATTTCAATCAATTTTAAAATCTAAATAAAAAAAAACGTTTAGACTTCAATGAATAACTTTCTGACCTTAATTCAGTGTCATATTAGATTAAGAGAATTATAGCGACAGGAATATGATATTTTTAACCTTTTACTTTTGATTTCAGTAATTATCAATAAAATTCGACTATTTTAAGTTCGAAATGTCATAAAAATCCAAATAAAATGTCCTAAATTTCTCTTCGAAATATTTTTTTTCACTAATCCAAACATCTCATCACATTCTGTGAATGATAGAGAAGCAAGGGAGTGTAATATCGCTTCCTCTTCGCTTCGTAACGAGTCATTGCCCCCTCTCTCCACAGCTTAACACTGAGAATGTAATCTGTTTCAACAGTGACATTATTTGTTGATTTACTTGAGTCCGAATGTTTTTTCCTTCTTTCCTTTTCAGAAGCGTCCGAACTGCATCTTTTTATTATTACAGAGGTTACTGGCCTTCGAAATGCAATTTCTGGCGGTGTATCCCGTCTTCAATCACATCGTTGACACTTTTGGGGAAAGCAACAGCTTAAACATCGTTTATCATTATGTAATGTAATGAAAAATAGAACAAATAGGATAACGTGTGGTTAGAATAAAGAATTAAGAAAAAAAGAGGAGAAGAAAATTTATCTAATAATTCCGAACTATTCTAAACGAAACGTTTGAAAATTAGGAGGAGGATAGAAATATGTTCGCGTTCCGGAGGGAGGTGAGGTGTGGAAAGAGGTGGCTGGCATCGCTCCAGACACGTTATATTTAGTAGATTTAACTACAGCAGACCTTGGAGACTGGTGCTGTACTATCGAACGATGCCTTAACGCAAGGTTTTACACTACTCTCAGTTTGTACAAATTTTCTACGACCATGTCACGTGCGAAGCCGGCGAACAACTGCTATCAATCTCGATTATTTGCTAGATGCGCTCGATATGACTCGATAAACAGTCCGACGACCCTCAAAGAAAAAAAAGTATCCAAGTTATTTATAATCGTTCAACGATGAGTAAAATATCAGATATCGGTGGAATTTACACATACCCCAATTTTTAAATTCGGCATCGCCTGTGTGAAAAGTGATAACACGTGAATGTAAGATTACAGCGCCATCTAATATCAAGAAAGAACATTACTCGAATCTGTTCCAGTCAATGAATGGATTCGAACCAGAATTTTTGTTGTTGACTTAAAAATCTAATTAGTCTATAAATAAAGACTTTGTGGAAATACAGGAATTAAAATAAATTTCACTAACATACATACACACACGCAAAAACCAACCAACGGATTTTACTAAGCACATCAAATGCTCAAATATGGAAAATCAAATACAGAACAGAGAAGGCGAAGTGGAACGCAATTAAATTGATAGAATATGTGAGAAATATTAATAAATGAAAATATCGGGTGAACAGGTCCAGTTTTTTTAACCTGTTCTAGAATTAAAATGTCAATGTTTCGACATCGACAAAGTAAGTGATTTATTGCCATTAATCAATCATTTCAATTAAATATCAAATAAATACGTTGGGCCAATGACTTTCATATCGCATCACGTTGCCTTTAAAAACAAAATACAATACTTTAACGTTTTACACTTGACTGCGTACAGTTTGAAACAGTACAGGTGTTCACTTACGTACAAACGACACCGAACTATCTAGCATAACAGATGGTCGCGTACATGCAAGTTTCGAATAAAGTATTAAAAAAATATATATGAATATTTTGATAGTAAATAAGCCTAAAGTCGGTTTTAAAACGAACAGAATTGAAACATTTGTTTCGGTATTCTCCGTTTTAACAAAAAGGCAGAAGAGGTTTGTCTATCATTTCAGTAAGTGATAATCTTTAACATTAGATATATCGGTCAATGATTTAAAGGGGAGCGGCGTCTCCCTTTCCTGTTTTTGAGATGAGTCATGTTTATTCTCAAAACAAAACTAAGAAACTCACAATAAGAATGCAGTACGGCCACGTGCAATTATTAGTTATATGCGATTTTTAACACGAATGTTCGCAGCAACATCCTTTCGGACTCAGGCGTTTATGATAATTAAAATGCAAACTCTTTATAAATAACTAAGCAGGGAAAGGTGCAATTTTTGTAAACGAGGATAGAATGGAGTAACTGTGCCTGTGGGAAACGACACAATAACGAGCCATCTATTGTGTGAGAGGTTGGCGCCGGTGAAACCAGGACACCATCTGGTGGGTGCCGAATTGACTGCATAATAATTCGTAATCTAACGAGAGACTGTGTTGTAAAAAATCATCCAGTAAACAGTAGCCTTATTTCTGATTTAAAAAAAACTACCGAAAGTAATATGTGGCTAGAAGATATACGGAAGAGAAAAAAAATCAAAACTATTAAATGCCCCCCATCTAGCATTCGGAGTCTTTGAGGTCATTACAACCAAGCATAAATCAAAATAGATCCGATACATAGTCACGCAAGAAGACAATAATAGCTCTGCAACAAGAGTGTACCGCATTTATATTCTTTCTATTCTCAGATAAGGATATAAAAAAAAAAAATTCAATAAAGAGAAATCAGAGTAGGAAATGTAATTTTCGAGTTACTGCTTTGATTAAATGGTCTAATTAATAATCGAATCGTGATCTAGAAATAAGTCATTCTGCACATGAAATATTTCGAAAACATCAAAATGACTTTTCAGGATGTAAGTCTTTATAGTAATTTATTTTCATTCTGAGAAGTGAGAAGCCAAATAAATGTAAAAACTTTTCTCGTTTGGATTGAACGGAAAGAAATTTAGCTCAAATTCTGAAGAATTACGTGATACGATTAGATAAGAGAGTAGAAAAATTATACAAAAATCGTTCTAATAACGAAAGATTCGATACGAATGTATTTTGATAACGTCAGATGTTAAAATCGATGACGAATACGAAGTGTGTAATGTTTCCGCACTTCTTTGTTCATTACGTATAAATGAAGTACTTCCGGCTCTTCAAACAATCGTGCTTTAATTCACGGATATTTGAACAATACTAATAGTAACATTTTATAAATTATAGTCGCAAATTTCCTATCTGAACAAGGTCAAATCGGAAAAATCAATTACTAAAAGCGTAATAAATTATTTTCCTGTAGCGTCCATAAATAAATACGGTAAAATTACCTGTGTTAGAAAATTTAATCAATACATTTTTATTTTTATTTTTTTAATATTCACCCGCTTATAAAATCTTTCGATGGAAAATATTGTATAATACCAATTTTTCAATAATAATAATAAACAGAGACTATATTGTTTATATTACGACTGACGAATGTTTACAAACAATTAGCAATAAATGATAAAAATGATACGAGTGTTCCCAAAAAATCAAGTTTTAAGAACCAGTTATATCCAGTTTAGATAAATCGTTTTTGATATGAAGATAATCCATATAACAAGGAAATTTGCATTTTTAATTAATAGTCTAAGATTGTTTTTTTTAATTAGCAAACTACACATTTTTTATTGTGATATAAATTCGTTTCTCATACATTTTACTGTAAAATTCAGGGGAGAGAGTCTTTTTACTGTCATCAAAATTGCAATTTCATTCGCTTCGGTTAAATTTTTTAAACAGTTTTTGGGAAAAGGAATTTATATTCATTCTAACGCAAACACACAAGAAAGTGCTCAAAATCAAAAAAAAAAAAATTTCTGAAAATTATGGCTACGTTTTTACTTTAGCACAAAATATTAAATGATGATAAAAATTTGTATTTTAGTAGTAGATGTCATTAAAGCTTTTTAACAAACCCCCCCCTTAAGAAGCACTATTAAATTTATTAAAAAAAATTCACTATTTTCAATTTTTATTTGCAATATTAGTTTCCGTTATCCTTTAATAATTACAAAAAGTTTTGACAGCTGCATTTTACTTCAGAAGGAAATGTTAAGTGCAATAATGGAAATGATTTGAAAGCTTTTGTTCAATGGATATAAATTTATAAATATCAATAACTACAGAAAAATTGAAATCTTTAAATACAATACAATGAGGGGGAAGATATGTTAGAATATCGTATCATATTTCATATAAAATCGAATCGAGATTTATCTTCGAACATAAATATTGAAATTTTGATCGATAAATTTAAATAAAGTGATAAATACGTTACTAAATTCGAATATTTAT
Organism: Centruroides vittatus; assembly: GCF_030686945.1. Classification (NCBI taxonomy): domain Eukaryota; kingdom Metazoa; phylum Arthropoda; class Arachnida; order Scorpiones; family Buthidae; genus Centruroides; species Centruroides vittatus. Next base: position 1,330,701 of record NW_027122690.1, on the reverse strand, counting down.
TATCAATTTTAATCCAATAACGAGTAGGAAACTATCGTCGTTATTGTTCTTTTTGCTTTCTTTCTCAAATCATAACAACCAAGTCCTCCTACTCACCAATTACTATTATTAACGTTCCGTTTTACCGCTGCGACATATTTCTGACCTAGAGGCAATTTTTGATCATATTTAATCTTTGCCCCACTTATCAGTAACCTTGTTAAACTTCTTGCCCAATATTAAACAACGTTAAGACAGACTCGCTTCTGAGATCTCTGCAAACTGTGCTATTCACCATCTGAAGTATTTGTCGTCTTTCCAGTTCGAGATTTTTTTTTAATTATAATTATTATTTAGCTACTTTAAGATGAGCTCATTAATTTTTCACGTATCGCTATCATTTACAAATATGTAATTTTTCCTCCAAAAAATTAGGTTTTACCCAATTTTCCGAATCTATTGTAAAAGTTAAATTATATAAAATGTACATAGAATTTTCATATTTCAAATTCCCGTAGTTATAAAATTTAAAAAATTGTTATATAAATATTTTCATAATAATTTTTAAATAAAACAGAATTCTTTAACATAAATTCAAGTTATAAAATTACATTAGTCGATCCTTCATGGGTATTAACTTCAAGTATGAGTTATAAATGTTTAATTTCAAATCATCAATTATTTAAATAGAAATATCTTATCCACATCAAATTCAAAAATAGCGCTGATCAGTCAAATCGAGTTACATTTCGTGACTAATTTACTTTTATTATCCAAAATCTATAATTTATCGAATACCCTTTAGAATTGAATGACGGCATAACAGATTTTAAAACATCTGTTGTTTTGTCTGGATTTTCCAATGTCTTCGAATTCGAGCGTAACGAACTTTTGTTTTGTCAATTCTATAACGATCGAAATTTATAACAGAATCGGATACATCGACATTTGATTACGTTTTATTTCGTATCTAATACATTAGGTTAGAACTTTCTGATCGCATCGTATTTCAGAATTGCTAGATATAATTAATGAAATTAAGGTGTGTTTGTTGTTCGTATTCCTATAGCCTATTCAAATTACGATTCCAACGAGTGGGCGTAAATATTTACATCCATAAAAATATTCTTAGAATTCGAACTGATGATAAAAAATGTATCGAAATATATATTATATATATATATATATATATATATATATATATATATATTTGGAAAAGTCTGATGCTAACTGTCAAGAGAAAACTTTAAATTTAATCGATCTGCTAATTAATTAATATTCTTTTTAATTCATCAGTTTTTAATGACATTTGTGACTTAAATATCTGGCATCTGGCATGCCAGATATTTAATAGAGGCAATTCATAAAAAGTATTCTCTACTAAAACTTAAAGGCATTGTTTCGTATAAGCTTATTACGCAACTAAAAGTAGTCGGACAAATATCCTGTTTCAGTTTTCAAGTAGATTACACGCTGCTGAGTTATGGTACAGTTATTGATTTTTAAAAAAACATATTAATCCGACGCTTTATTTAATTCAATTTCTTTTAAATAAATGAGACGGATAACGCCTACATTCGAGGCAGTTAGAGAGAAGATTTTTATTTAAATAATAACGATAATAATTAATAACATTTTAAGACTGTCTTATCATCAAAACAGTCGACTCGATTGGCTAATTTTAATGAAGAATTCGATGATGTTATGGTTAATTCTCATCCGGGATCAACGGCAGCTGTAATAATAGGAATTCCTTTTATTTCAATACTTTTTAAAACGGAGCTTACGGAATTTAACTTTGTATTTTTATGAAGCTTATCTCAAGATTTATAGAAATTTTCACGACAAATTTTTATGTTTAACAACTCGTTATTTATACTTTTAAAAATAATGTGTGAAAATAATTATTAAATCACTATTATTCATATAATGTTAAATATAAAAATAACTTATTATCCTGTGATTATGTACTACTTATAATATTAGTATACAATACATTAATTTCGATAAATTTAAAATCTCTTTTTTATGTATATATCACCACACGAAATAATTTAGACACATGGCAACATGATCAGAAAAAAAATATACCTGTTTGATAAGTATTTAATAAGAATTTGTAATTTCGATTGAAAAATGTCATTCCCAAAGTGAACAACACATCAAAGTTCTCATTTTCATCACTGTATAACTATAACACATGTAAATAGTGGAAAAGAAAAGCTTTATATCATCATACCTTAAATATGTTTGAAAAACCAGTAACATATTTTGTAGAATAATTTAAATAATGCTGCATAAATTTGAATTTTACCTTGTTGTTATCTTTAACTGAAAATAAATAATATCAGTATTTTTGTTTACAGAATTTAAATCTTCAAGGTTAAAATCGTTTGAGAATAATTAAACTGACGTTTTTATTAATCTAACGATGCTAATGTAAATTTAAGTTCAGTAATTTAACTTTCATGATTACACTGATGGAAACAAGGAAAAAAACCCTTCATTTTAAGTAACAATAAAAAATAATCATCATTAACTATAATTCTGTTCAATAAGTTCGTTTTCGTTGTCATTAATGTGAAAACGAAAGTTATTTAAGTCTAGTTATTAATGTAGGAGAAAATTCACAGATAATGAATTAAATCGATATTACTGTAATTACAGTAATTTTCTTTAACAGGAAAAAAAATGGTAAAAAGAAAATTAATGATTTTATTACAAAACCTGAAAGGAATTTAATAATATATTTCCTATTATTTGTTAAAGTCTCTTTTAAGAATCAATAAATAAACTCATCTTGGCATTTAGAAGATAGTATCAATGAGAAAACAGGTTTTCAGATCATATTTTAGACTTTTAGGCTACACACCATATAAAACTGATTAAAATTAAAACTGTAAACTGCACTTACAAAAATATTTAAACTGAAAAAAGGGCAGATATTAAATAATAAATGTTAAAATTTTACAGGTTACAAAAAATATATCAATTTTTTTTAATTCATGTAGGAAAAAACTGTTTTAAGTGAATTTTTAATTAAAATATATAAAATATCCACAAAGAAGAAATTTAAATGCAATTTCATTTGATCACTGACCAAAAAAATTTCCTTATGGGAATTTCCCATCTGAATTCATTAACCATTAAAAGAATTATAGCCACTATCAACTGAACTGAATCTAAAGTTCTGAAATTTTTGTAATTTTTATACAAAACACAATTTTAAAAAATTCTACAAGAGAGACAAGACTGACAAATTACAAAAAAAAAAAAACCTACTTGTTATATTAGGCTTTGTGGATAGAATTTGTCATTACAATCAAAAATTTCCTGGCATTCTTTCATTCATAAATATTATTTCCTAAGCTTATGTAAAACATGAATCATTTCTATATATAAATTTATTCATATTTTTATTTCCAATATTCTGAAAATGTATACAAACAGTTTTAAATTGTTTAAGTAATAAACAAGTTTTGATCATATATTCTGTTTAGCATTGATCTAAAGTACTTTTTAAAAGTACATAAGTGAGAAAATTACTGCAGTAATAAAATATTTGAAATTAAATAGTTGTTAATATTATGATTAAGAAGTATAATTGAGATCTACGGCTATTTTATATATGTAAAGTCCATAATGTGAGAATGCAACAACAAAACAATAACTGTTTATATCAAATAGCAAGACAAATTGGAGATGACCAATATTGCTTCATTTAATCTTTATATTCAAATACCAAAGATCAATATATTTCCATTTCTGATTATTGAAAAGATTTGATAATTTTTATTTCAAAATATTCATTAAAGCAGCTGAAAACAGATGTCTTTCATAGAAAATATTTAACTGAAAAAATTCACACATTTATATAAATCACAAATATCTAATTAAAGTTTAAAATAATGATTTTAATATTTTTATATTAAAAAGCTTAACACTAACAGATTGTTTTTACAACAGTAAATTTTTAAAATAAATTGATAAAAACTGATAAATTTACATTCCTCTCTTGTAACTATCCACTTCATCATTTATATACTTTGAATAATCACTATACATTATATAAATTATAACTTTTTTTAAAATTTACATTCAGATATCAGGGCTTTTAAAGAATTAGTCAACTTACGTTTAAAATTAAATTTTCTTTGTAAGTTAATTATAAATATCTATAATTATTGTAAATCAAAACCATTAATGTCTAAACATGCATACAAAATTTTTCATTTGAACTAAACTTGATTTTGTATTTTATTAATTTTAATTTCTAAAACTTTATATATGGTAAATATATAAAATCTAACAAATCAATATTTTAGAATGCATTTGTATGTAATAAAGAAAACACTTCATAAAGGTTTAATACAATTATAAAAATATTAAAAGTCTAATAAACTTACTAAAAGTATTTCAATTATATTCATGATGATTGTTTCAAAATTCACAAAGTCTTTGTCAATTGAACTTCTAAATTTTGATAGCCTTTATTTACCTGTTTGAATCAATAAATATATTAAATATATATTTTTTTAAATATAAAAATTTATTTTAATTAATAAAAAAAACAAATTATAACAATTTTTAAAAACAAGTTTTATGCTTGTCATTTTATTATTGTTAAAATTTTACAAAAACAATAGCTACAGTATAATTGTATTCCAAATGCAATAAATTTTTTTTAGAGTAATGATGAATCTCTCATTTAAATGATATTCATTATTAAATTTTTAAACTGATTTCAAAAGAATCTTGATCTTTTTGTCAAAGAAAACATTTTGTTTTAGGTTCATCTTTAAAGACTACAAAACAAAAAATTTGCACAGGATTATTATTATATATTTATAAAACTTTGAGGATGATTTTTATCATCAAACACTTAATAAATATAATTTTCAGTTTAAAAAAAGGTATATTTTAAACAATTTTATAATATAAAATAATAATTTTAAGTTTGAAAATAGTATTTTCAAACGTAAAACGTTTTATTTATAATACTTTCTGTCGACATTAAATAAGCTTTTAATCAAAAATTAACAACAACAAGGACAACTGTCAGTAAAATTTCGTTATTATTATAAGATATTGGCATAAGATAAAAGATATGTAAGAATTTAGTTCTATTTATTTTATTATATATAATAAATAAAACATTTCAAACAATTGTAAACTGAAATTTTAACATGTAATTCAGTTTTTTTTTAAAATAAGGTAAATGTTTTAAATATTTTCACAAAAAACAATTTAAACTGTTACAAATACAATATATAAATTTATAAATACAATTGAAATTAGATGAATTAACCTGATATTTTCTCATGTAATTTTCAGCTTACAAAATTATCCAGATGTACTATTATTTATTTGAAATCTGTAGATTTATATGGTAATTATCAGTTAAATTAGTTTAAAATAATATAAATTATAATCAAAATTTGCCTTAATTAGAAAATCATTCCTTGTCTATTTAGTGTAGAACAGAAATAGTTATTAAAAACTGCATCGTAACAGAGCTATGTACTGTACTAGAAATATAGAAAACATTTACTCTGCTCAAGGAAAAAGTTGTTTCATTATTAAATAAGTACTATTTTGTAATTTGAATACTAGGAAAGCAAATAATAACTAAGAATTTATCATCATTGTAATCAAATAAAATCTGTAATGTATACTGATATACTCCTGTTCTATTAATGGAAAAGTTTATGTATATTTTGTACTTGTGTATATTGTTATAAATATATAAATTATGATTTGTATTTTTAAATAAATGCAAAAACTAATGCAATATTAATTTAGTTTTCCTCTATAGGATTAGTTATAAAACAAAAGCAACTTTAACTTGAAAACAAAAACACAACTTTGAATATACGGAACCTACCATATTAAAATGAAGTAAAATAAAAAATTTCATATTTAGCTTAATTTGTAAAAAAAAAACAAAATGAAAAAAATTTAATAAAAAATAACTGAAACAATTGAAAAATCTCTCTTAAGATATAGACAAATATATGTGAACTAGTACCCATTAAAACATTTGCTTAAAAAAAATTAAGTTATAAATAGAGAAAATAAAAGTTTTTTACATAAAAGTTTATTAATATGAGGCATTCAGTATACAACATAGACAAGTTCAGTAAATGAACTTAGAGCATCAGTGCATATATAAGTCGTTTAGTAAAAGAACTGGTTTCAGTGTGCAGTGTTCAGGAAAAACCAGTTGCTTTCAATGCCAGCACTAAGAACACTGTGTTCAGACTTAGTTTTCCTTCAGTGCAACAATATGGTTGTTCCCATATTACCAATTTCATTACAAAAAGTAGAAACTTACTTTTGGATGAAGAACTATCTTAGACAATTGAAAATGGTACCAATGTTATATAAATAACATTGTATGATATTCTTTTTTTTATAGTAGTGGTAGTGAGACAATGTAAAAGTTGCATTTCCAACAAGTTGAAAGCAGACAACTAATTGTTCAATAATTCTTTGCTACATTTATGTCATTTACTGTGCAGTGAAAAAACAGGTACTGATACACAGAAGCTTATTTACAGATATCCCTTGCTTAATGCAAGATTTGATTAACATGCAAAATTAATTGAGGCAATCACTTTATATACAAGGAAGAAGTTATAATTAACACAGCTTTACCAGCTGTCTTTACTTAATGTAGCTATATTTTTCTGGGCAAACAAGGTAATGGTGAATTTGCTATTTTCGTGCCGAAAGTGATTTCTGATACAGATCTGTAGTTTAATTATGATAGTTGAACATTTATTTCTATGAATACTTTTTGTTATGACATAAGTACACATGACATGCTAAAATGACAAATTCACTATATAAAATATGATTGAATAGTACAATTAAGCTTAAAATGAATTTACCTATTCTTAAGTTTTCATTTAAATTTAGGGAAATAAAGAAATTTTAAATTTCTACGGAAATTGTTTTCATTCTAGGGGAGCTACTGGTTGGGACTTGTCAACAGTGCACCAAGTGAGCTGTTCAATTTAATACATTACTGTTAATGTGATAATGTATTCTTATTTAGAAACTTATTTTAAAACTTTATTTTTATGCACATTTTGTGTGCATAAAATCAAATTGAAATATCTACAGATAAAATGCATATCAGACATATTATGTAGACTTTTTAAGTTTTGTGAAGGATATAACACTATGTAACAGTAAAATACACTCTTAATTTATATGGGAATGATGCTTCTAAATGTCAAACATGTCAAATGTGGTTTTGAGTTTTGTTCAGAAAATTTTGAACTAAAGGATACAAAATGTACAGGGGACCCAAAAACTGCTGAGGAAGAGAAATTTCAAAAAGAAATTGTTAAAATTTGACAAATAACTCATGAACTCACAACAGATCTTGGTGTGTCGTGGACCTGATGATTATGTTCCACATGAAATGGGGGAAACTGGATTGAATACATTTTTGTCTGACAAAGGTAGGCAACTCTAAGGTTTCATTTTATTTTTAAATTAATTACTTATTTTTATCATAGAAAGCCTTTTTACGAATGACAAAATCGAAATATTTATTAACCAAAAATTTGTTCTAGTGGATTGTGATTTGAAGTTCAGTCAAGTACCGAGGTACATTACCACTGTATTTGATTAACATGATTTTGATATATGCAGTAGCATCAAATGATTAACTAATTGTGTTAATCAAGGGATACATGAGCTAAACTTGTCTTATTGGTACTTTAACAAATTGAAAATAGATTTTACCTTAAATACATACATTTGATTCTGCCTCTAGATAATTTAACAAGGACTATTATTAATAAATGTATGTCCATATATTTACTCATCTGTGACCTTTGTTTCTTTGAAAAGAATTGAATAACCATGTAAATACCTTCAGTTAATTTGCATGTAGAAATGAATACCTAATTTATATCTTTTTTTCGTCTACACCTAAAAGTTTTTCTTCACTTATGATGTCAGTCCTCCTAACCAAAATTTAATTTACAGAAATTTTTCTATTAACAACAAAATTAAAAAATAATCTGAAATAAATGAAAATTAAAAACTAATTGGGAATGAATAAAAGAATGTCAACATAAGTTTATTTTCAGAAGCATTTTCATACTGGATGAAAGTTCAATAGCCAACATGGCAAGGAAGAACAAAATTTGACACATTTTTGCTTTTAATTACTTTAAATGAAGTTAAACAGTAAAACTGATGCAATAGGGCTCATCTACATTAAATAAGCATCAAAATAATGTACAAAACATTCCTTCTCATTAATTTTCACTATTCACTATCAACTTGAGGTAACCATTAGAATGATTACTTGTTTAAGAATTATACGTACAAATTCAGTTGTACAATTAATTTCTTCCATGCCACACTTTTATGACAATTATTTTTAGTCTGAAAGAAATTCATAAAGTACTTTTACTTGTAGGTTTTTCTCACACAGTATTTTTATTAGTTCCCTTAAAAAACATAAATGGGGTTTGAATGTGCTATGTATATCTACAATATTTTGCCATACGTAAACAAAAGTGGCCTTGTACATTTTTTAGAAAGTGTTGCCACACAGTACACAATATGGAACATAAAGTTACAGAAAGAAATTATGTATGTTCAAAATGACAACACTGGAACACATGGTGTATCTGGTCAACCTGCCATTTTTTGTTTTTGTGAGAATGAAACATTGTGTATGTTTGTATAGTAGTGCTTTTTCATTATTTTAAAAGAGGGTAAGAGGGTTTTGGCATATTTGTCTGTAGTAAGTACTGTGTCTTATAACAGTAACATTTTCTTGTACTGTATAAACTGATCTCATTAACTTAAAAATAGTCTTGAAAATACCAACAATAAATCGCATAAGTAGGATCCTTCTGTCTTTCCTAAGTTTGACCCATGCTTTTTCTACACCCTATGTCAAACCCTGAAATGTTTTATGTATCTACCATTTCATACGGTGAGACAAAAAGGCAACTGACATGGGAGAAAGTTCCCCAACAAATAGAAGAAACTATGTTTGTGACCACTGTCATTTGTGGAACACAAACCAGTTTCTGAACAGAAATAGTTTCTTATGGTCACTTTTAATAAAATGATCATGTTTTCTTTTACTTTGGTTGGTTTTTTTTCCTGTTACTTTTAAAATGGATCTGATTTAGACAACCTTTTCCTCCTATCGTGTTTTTGTACTTTTTTTTTCCTATAAATAATTTATTTGGAAAGTCTGTAGCATTATGAGTTAAACTGAGTTATGCAGACTATTAGAAATCATATCAAATATCTCATTTTGTTAAAATTCAACTAAAAATAATTTTAAATAAAAAATACACAGGTTAGAAACAAAATTGGGTTCCAGACTTTGGCTAATTTTCTCTACAGTCACAGTAGCAGATCCAGAAGTATCCAAAGGAGAGCTAACTCAAAAATTAAATAAATTTGAAAAATTAACAAGTACCTTTTTCTAACACAAACAACAATTTTATTGTGACTGGTTTGATAAATTATATATAAAATGTGTTTTAAAAACATTTTGAAGATCAAACAAATAAATGTTAATTTTTTTTGTACTAATGGTATCTTGTATCCACCACTGCACACAGACAGCACCTCTTTAGTATCTCTGGTTTAATTTGTGACAAGAAAAGAAGCAGACTGGATCCTGAAATTTTTTGAATTCTTGTTTTCTTAAATAAAAATCTGTAGTAGGTAAGAAAGAGAGCTATTATTTGTTAATCTATTGCAGTTGAGATAAGAGTTGGCTACCTAAAAAAGGGAAGAGATATCCTTACATGGTTTCAATCTAACATAGTTCGAAAATTGGGGATATTCCCCCATACAACATGACTTCCAGTTTCACTTTAACATGGTTTTGGAAATCCTCTGTACAAAATTTCACAATTTTCAAGTGTAAGCTTCATTATTCAATATTTTTTTTTATTCAAGTAAGCATTCATATTGTCTCAAATTTGCCCACAGACTTTAGAATATTGAAATTTTCAATTTTTTTTGTGTCTTTCCTCCAGTTTACTTTAATGAAAACTGATAGGACAAGGAAAAAAAAGTTGTACTAACTTTCCTATCAACCAGGTGTCATTGCTGTTGCTTTCAGATTTTAGCCTTTAAGACTGTCAGTGTTTTGTTTTTATAGATGAATCTTTGCATTTAGTAATGTTTATTAAACATTTTTTTTAACTGTAAGTAAGTAATCATTCGTAAAAATAATGAATGTAATACAGCAGTATCTCAGTACTCAAACTGTTCCCAACTCAAACAATTCAATATTTGAGCACAAATTCCAGGAAAAAACACTTGATACTCAACTGAACAAATGTGACATGCTAGAACAAATTATTGATTAATAACATTTTTATTTTGTCATCCATAGAAAATTATGATAAAAATTAAAAAAATGAAGATGTTGCTGATATTTCTGATCAAGGTCAACAAAAAAAGCTCAGAAGACGAGAAAATGTCCTCATTTAACTAAAATTAATATTAACAATACAAGATTTTAATTGTAATTGTTAGTTAATTATTGATTGCTTTAATAAACATATTTCTCTTAGTAACAAAAAAGAATAGTATACTTTTGTTAACTTCTGGAGCCTAACTCTATGTTTTGTATTAGTCCTTTGCTTTGTATAGCAAAGATTCATATAACATGGCACTTTTTTGGAACATATCTACCATGTTATTCACCTATTTCTAATTTAAACCTCGAATATACACTGATGCTTACATTCACAAAATTAAGGTACAATTTTTCTTATGTTAATATTTTTATAAGATTTTATCTGATAAGCAAAAAATATTTAACACTGTTCAAAACAAAAAATTATCAATCAAAAACATTTCATTTGCAAATTTACTAAAATTACTTATTAGTAGTAGTATTAAATTTCATATTAAATTTCATCTTTCAAAAAATTGTTAAATGTACACAACAAAACCAAAGTTTGATTAATTGTCCACTATTATTAACAAGATAGTCTACATTAAACATTTTTATCACAGGATACATATTTTGTCAAGACAAATAACACAAATTCAGAACAATGCAATCCTATATCCATATAAGTTTAATCAAGTCAAGCCACATATATAAATCATTTCAAATTCAAACAATTAACTGGAATTGAACAAACCACAAACATTAATACAGTTTTTCTTAACAAGTATTTCATAATCATATAAAAATTTCCATAATTTTTTTTGAGAAACTTTTTCCTTAACTAAAATTTTATATTTTAAATACCTTACTTTAAAAATAAGTGTGTTTTTGTCATGAAAAAAATTAATAAATACATTGCTTAGTACAGATTGTTATCTATTATCAAGCTTTTTGTATAATTCACATTGTAGTATCTTAACAAAACCATGTACAATCAGAGGGAGTTTGAGATTAAATTTATTTCATACCTGTTCAGTTTCTGTTTAGTCTACTGAAGTGTGTTATTCTATATACAGTAGAGTCTCTGTAATCTGACATATATCGGACTAGTGAGTGTTGGATTACAGCAGATTTTCAGATTACTGGATTTTGTGCCTATGTATTTACTGTATAATAAAAAGAAATGTACTTAATTCACAGGTTAGTATATAATATTAATCATGATTGTGATTGTTCTGTTGCCCACAGATGCAACAAACAACTGACAGTATATACTTACATCAGCCTTTCTTTTTCACTTACATCAATGTGGTAATAAAAAAATTTCATGTGCATTGCCCTGTGGAGTGTTGGATTACTGGATGTGTCAGACTGACAAGTGACACTATAGAGACTTTACTATACTTACACATTGTAAAAATTAATAAATTACATAAAAAATACTATGTACAGATTGAACTTAAGATCATCTATGTACTGTACAAAAATTATCTTAAGATAATTTTAAAATGTATAATATATCTTATACTTTTTTAAAATAAGTAACCTATATAATCTATTCTGTAGGCAGAATTTGGTTCACTTTCTATAATACTTTGCTAGTTTCTTGATTTCAAGGAAATTATGTTTTACTTTCTGCATTTTCAACTATGAGCAAATAAGTGAACAAGCAAAAAAACAAACATGCACATACACAAACAAACAGTTGATTAGTTCAATGAATGATACATACTGTATATACATCATTGGACTGTTGTACAGTACATCAATTATATATATATTGAAAAATCAGCACTTTGTCATTAAAATTTTTAGAATAATACATTTATCATTAAACTTATTGACTGTCTTCAAATTGTTATTTAACTATAATTACAACTGATTTAATATTTTAAAAGTAATAAATTAAAACAATTTCTTAAATTTTTTAAGATTATGGCATAATAACTATGCCATCGTGTACAAAGCAATAGTAGAATTAAACTTTTTATAAATATTTAAGATTTTTACAGATAAATCTTTTATCTTCTAAATTACAGTAAAATCTGCTTATTGTAATTATGATAATCATCTTCAGATGTTTAATGTTATCAGAATTAACAAGTTCTAAACCAACAAAAAATTGTATTGTGAGTTTTTAATGAAGATGTTCAACAGTCACCAATAGTTGTTGCCCACAGTCTTTAAGCACAAAAGTTTCGCCTGTTGGTGTCTAGCAAAACTAGTTGGTCACTGGTCACATGCAGCAGTATGAATAGTCAATCACTGATCGTCAAGTACTGTTACTTTTGGTGTTAATTTTTGTGCTTTTAAATATAGACACAAAAATGCATTTTCCATACCAATAACAGGTTCACAGTCAGGCCCAAAACGAGGTAGTCGAGCATTGTGTTGGTGAGGGACAAGACACCACCGTCCACGAAAAATTTCTGGAAAATTGCTCACCCAAATTTGATCCAAGTCCCCAGAGGGTAGGTCAATGCCTTAATTGCCTCATCCAGCCAACACTAGCTTTAATAGTTGTCACTAACAAAATGAATAGTGACAAATAAGAAGGGTTAATTGTTGATCTAGTGATAGTAATCTGCCACCAGCCATTCATAGTGTAAATTTATCTTAACTGTCATAAATAGTGATTGAGAAGGGGAGAGAGTATTGAATTGGTCTTGGAAGGTACTCTCAAATTATTGTTCTATCATGTTCTACAAAACCATATTACATGTCAAACACAAATTTAATAGAGCTTGGAGCTTCATTTGTGAATAAGATATTCAACAAACTTCTAATGAATTTAGACATAAGAATGTTGAATTAAACAGTAGAGAAGATACTTGACAATACTAATAATAATAATAATTGAAAGTTTGTTTAACTAAAACACATATATTTAAATGTTAGCAAAAACTATTTGAACACGAATTGAGCTCATTCTACAAAAAAATAAAAATGTAATGTTCAAAATAAAAATACATATTTTGTTCATTGGGTTATTAAGTATTAATCCCTTCAATTTTAAATTAATTAACCAAACCATTTTTTCAAAAAGTATTTAAACAATAATAATAATAAAAAGATCACGAGATCACATGCAAAATAACATTTAATATTTTATTGGGTCTGCCTCGATCTTATTACAGCTTTTAAGCATCTTGGCACTGTCAAAATTAATTCACTGAAGTTTTCTGAAGTTATTTTACCCCAGCTAATTTTAATGGCTTCTTTATGTTTCATCTTTATTAGTTGACACCCTTTCCTCCACCAGCATTTTCAACTTTGCCAATAAATTTTCAATAGGGTTTAAATTTGGGCAATTTGCAAACCCTTAAACTTTAAAATTTCTTTATTTTGTTTGGCTTGATGGCATGTGGCATTATCATCCTGAAAAACATCACCACTAATGTAATCTTTGATTGTTGGAATCAGAAACGATTCTAAAATTTCCTCATATACTTCTGCTATTACAGCCTCATTACGAATACATATATTTCCAGATCCAATAGCTGGCATGTTGCCTCAATCATTAAACTTGTTGGAAACATACAGTTTGTATTCAGACAGTCTTCCTTAAATTTCTCATCTAGGACATCTCTAATTTTTCCTGCATCCTCACCACACCTAATGTATATATGACTCATCTGAAAAAATAACCTTTTTCCATTCTTCTACAGTCTAATTTTCATGCTATCTTGACCATGTTAAACTTATTTTTGTTTCTTGGTCAGAAAGGGTTTTCTTTTGGCTTTGCAAATAAAAAATCCCATGTCATTCAATCTATTTCTTACCGTTCTCTCACAGACATTTGTTTTATCTTTTTCCATTCCACATTTAATTGTTTAGAAAACATTTTTTGGTGTTTTAAGTTTTTTTTTTTTTTCAATCTTGATCTTGAGCCTTGTTGGTTTTTAGGGAAATTGCTTCTGACACAATTTTTTTGTCTTCTGTGTCGTTAAACTTTTTCCAAGTGTAATTTATAGTTCTTAATGACACACCAACACACAATACAACTTTTGTTTAGTTTTTTCCATCTTGTAGTAGCATTATAATTTATTTTCTCACATCATTAATAAATGCTTTGATTGTGGCCAAAGACAGATAAAATATCGTTGTTTTCTTAGAAAATGACAAACACACCTCTTAAAGTTAATGGTTTCTTCCATTCAAATTAGAATGCTAAAATCAATAAATTTAGAAGAGTGTTCAAATATTTTCTTTCAACTTCCTGTATGTTCAAAAACTTTTTTCCAGTACTATTTTATGTAAAAATTCTTTTTTGAGAAAATGGTTTAGTTTATTCATTTGAAATTAAAGTAATTAACACTTGATAAATAGACATTCTGTTCATTGGGTTTTGTTTTAAACATTACATTTCTATTTTCTTGTAAAACAAGTTCAAAGTAAACTACTTTTATTTTCTTATATCATGTTCAAATACTTTTTGCCAACGCTTGTATTATTTTTGTTAAATTTTTTGTTCTGTACTGTGGACTTAAAATCTGCTGTTTCATTTAACAATATTTGCCTATGTTATTCTTGTTATGCATGCTATAAGTTGCCATCCCTTAATCTAGAACAATTTTGTGATTTACCTATACTTTTAAAAGGAATGACCACAGATTAAACAAACAGAGACAGAAAAGAAAGAATATATACTGTAAATAAAATAAAGTGCAAAATATAAATAGAACATTTATTACGTCTACTGACTAGCTTCTTCATTAAAAACTGTCCAGACTTATTGGCCTGGCCATCCCTGTAATTCACTACATATAAAATTATTTTCATAAAACAAACTTGCAAATACAATGTATTTAATAACAAGCATTTATTTATTGTGACATTGTTACAATGCTAGGCTGCAATTTTTAATATTTTTAATTTATTTAAGTTAACAAATATATGCTCTCCACCCCAAATTAGTAGTGGCCTGTTCCAGTACATCATACTTTTCCTTTAGCAATCGAGTTGTGCTGTTCATTTGAACAACTCCTTTCAGGGAAAATTTTTAAATTAAAATAACATGACTGCTGGTTTGCATCGGAAGTTTGCATATAGTTAACAGGGCCTCCTGCTCTTAAACTCTCCATATCTGGTCTTGTCTTTCATCTATCTAACTCTGAGGTTAAGGAAAGAGGGACAGATGATGGAAATTTATAGGTCTACAGTTTTTTTCAAATTGCAGACCAATAATAAATATAAAATACTTCCATGATAAAATGCAAAACATGAAAAAAAAATGATACCATCAATAATAATGTGTTTTGATGATAATCTGTGGATGGTATTCAGTGAATCTATGAATGTCATTTGCTGCTCTCATTATATCATGATTCTCCCATTCCATTGTTTATCTGGGTTTCTAGAGCCTTCGTAGCAGGTGTGTGTGTGTGTCCTGAATCCACTGCTACCATCACCATACTGTCACATTGTTATGATTCTAATTCAAGCCAACAGATCTACACAATGATCCTGCTTCTTGTATCTTCTCTTGAACTTGCTCAGTAGGTCATAGATCAGGTGGATCATCAAGCATCCTCATCAGCTAATAAATTCAACATAATAATAGTAATCAGATTTATAAGGAGCATTACTCACTTGCTTTATAAGCTCTGGAACAATTGTACATTTATTGATGCTGATTTTGTAATTTGTGTGCCTGGTCAGGAGATATTTGTACACTACAAATTATGATTCTGGACTACTTTCTTCAGTGCATTAATTTTAATTTTTGTTAGTATGTACATACTGCAAAAACTAAAATGACAGTATTAGAGTGAGATGGCTTTTTCTGTAAGATAAATGTACTAAATATTGATTGCAAAATTTGTCAAATACTATTTATAATTCATTGCTTATTAAAAATTCTGATTAAAATTAAATAACATTTATATCTGCTTCAACATGGAAGTTACAACATAGAAGAATTATAAATATACTCTGTATATATTGTAACTTTAATATGACAGTTGTAAAACATAAAATTAACTGTCTTTAGTGCTAAAGATCACAGCTGAATCAAATGACGCTTTTGCTTTTAAAAGATTTAAATCAACACTTTTGATAATTAAGTGCTTGCAATTAAAATCTTGTTAAAGCAAAAGTGTGTTGTTTGATTCAGCTAAAGATCACCTTTAGCACTAAAGACAGTTATTTTACATTCAATAATATATGTTGATGTGAGTCACTTAGTTTACTATAAAGTAATATAGAATTTAAGTTAATCTATAAGGAATAGGAAATACCTCAAGACTGGAATGAGTTGTTCATAATACCTATTTTCAAAAGAAAGAAAGAGGAATAAAGGAGAGGAATTATGATAATATTATGAAAATTATGGAAGTAGCTCTCTCTCTCACATCAACAAGTTACAAAATATTATCCAATATTATCTTCAACTAATTAAGGCAATATTACAAAAAAAAAAACTCATTAGAAGATATCAAGCTGGATTTAGGAAAAATCACAAAACAAACATTTACATATGGCAAGGAGAAAGAAGGAGGATAAATATGGTAAAGAGGTTCACAACTTATTTATAGACTTTAAGAAACCCTACAATGCTCAAAATACTCCACAGACTATCTTTCACAGGGTAATCTATGGAGCATTTTCAGTAACTTTGGGATCCCAAGAAGGCTAATTAATATGACAAAATTATGTATGGAAATAATAAAGCTTGAACACAAACTTGATGCCAAATTACATAAACAACACATTAAACAACTGTTTTTCAGCATTAAAATGACAGTTGATTAAAAGCTTTTATATAAACATAAAATGCATACACAAGTACTTTCAATGATGTATTATAGTCTTCTTCGGGCAAAATTTTTGTATAACAGAATATCAAACAAAAATTTTACATTAAGAGAACACAAATTTAAAAATTTTTCTCTCATGCACATAAATATGTAAACTTTTAGTAATTTTTAAAGTTTTGATTAAATAAAAAGGAACACAAATTACTAAAAGTATGACATAAAATTTGCTAAAAATATAAATTGACATAAAATGGAAATAAGGAAAAGATTAATTATCTTTTAAAAATTATAAGAACTAAAATAATTTTAAATTTAACTCTTCACTTATTACAATAGCAACAAATAAAATTTTCAGTAATTTGAAAAGCAACACCCAAAAGATATGCAAAGTCAAGGATAGATTTATTATAGGAATCCATTGTTATGTAAGAGCATTCCCAGATAAATATGGTTCTGTGGTTCATATAGTGTTTTATTAATGACACCTCCAACCACAGAGGATCATAATTTTGTTCCAACACATTCTTAGTAAATTCTGTAAAGCATCCATTGCTTAAAATGTTATCTTGGTGTTCCACCGTAGTTAATAAGCTTTCTGGTAGTGACTCCTATGTAATATAGCTTCAAACTTGCCTGTGAATGATGTAACGAGATCATATAAATACCAAATCTTTCTAAGAGCAAATACTTATCAATCATTACAGAATATACTGCATAAGGATTATTGCAGTATGATTAAAAAGGTGAGACTGTATTTTTTGAAAATACAAACAATATGTAATGAATTAGGTCCTAAATAAGGGATAGAAAATTGCATAAACACAATTTTTTTTAGTGGATAGCAAGAGCAAATCTTTGAACTAAAGAACTAATGTAATTAAATTTGGTACATGAGTATCCTGCCCTGCTCACTGCCATAGCAATAAAATATAGTTTCTTCTGTATCAAAAGTTGGAAGAATAGATACAAGTGAGCTCTAAGTATAAGGAGCAGATATAGTTGTATTTATATAACAAGGTAACTGAAAAGATGTAGCAGGAATGAAATAAGAGGTTAAGTTGAATTTATGATAAACAGTACAAGATATTCCCCCTACAAATTCTATTAATGTAAATTAGGAAAGCAATTTCTTTTTCTATCTTTTTTTGTCTTCCATAGTGAAAGCTATAGATGAGTAAACAGTAACTAACTAAGAAATGCAGTAACTCCTCTCTTGAATGTCCCAAACCAGTAAGCTTTCAGCCGTATAGAGGAACAGATAACATTGTGAAAAGGGAAGTGAATACCTTAAATTCTATATTCCTCATAATTAATTCAGCCAATATGGCAGTTAAAGGAGAACCTATAGAAACACCTTGTATTTTTTATTAAAACAAAAAATTGTTTTCTGTTACCAACATGAAAGCTCAGGTATATATAGTATTTTAGAAACTTTAAAAATTACAAAAATTTCATTATGTATTAATGCATGTGAGAGAAAAATTTTTAAACTTGTGTTCCTTAAATTTCAAAATTTTTGTTTGATATTATACAGAAATTTTGCTTGATCAAAAATGATAATACAGTAGAATCTCATTTTAACTGATTTCTTGAAATAACAGATTTTTTCCCAGGTACCACCAAATTAATTTAATTTTACCTTCTAGTAGATCCATTACCCAGAACAACTGATTTTTTCCACCCAAAATCTATTGTAAACTTCATTTTTTTAATGTTTAGTTAATATTTAAGTGTTTCTGAAAATGTGTAACTGTTGATGATGCACTTTTACATTTGGGATATGTAAAATTGAAGAATTGTAAAAAGAGTGTCAGCTAGCTGATACAAATGAGGTGAAGTCACCTAGTAAACACTCAGTTGCTAGTCCAAGTATAGTGCTGAAATTTAGCAAGGCCATAGAGTATTTCCAAGTTGTGCAAACCTTCCTGACAGGTTTCAGCATAAACAAACAGGCTGTACTGTGCATAACATTGCTAATATCAAGCAATGCTGTATTCAATAGATAAAAAAGTGGCATTGAAAGAAACCAAGACGGACGAACCTTTGTAACAAATCACAAAGTCAAGCAAAGCACTAATGAGCATATGTAATTTGCCTCTTTTTATGCTTCCAGTAAGTACAGTTTTCATCAGCTTTGTCGTACACACGTATGGAATAATATACAATCATATACAGCATAATATAAATTACAAACATACATGTTTCAATAGAATAAAGAATAGAAATCTCAAGAGACTGGACAATTTCAAGAACTAGTATTTCTTATATATAAGGGGATAAAAAATGGAAATTTTTTCAAACAAGGGATATTTTCCTGGGTGTGCAGGAAATCCATTATTCGCAATATAACAAATTCTTGGAACAACAAATGATTTTTGGCAGCCTAAGCAATTTGTTAAAATGAGATTCTTCTGTACATCATAAAAAGTACTTGCATATGTATTTATGCTTATATAAAAACTTTTAACACCATTTATTTAATGTTGTCACAGTTGTTTAATGTGTTATTCATGCATGAAAAATACAAAAAAATTCTCTACAATGAAAAACATCTGAACTATTTATCATTAGCACTGGCGTTAAACAAGGGGATGCCTATTCCTCTTACTATTTAATTCTGCACAGGAAAGAGAACTAAAGAGGCTGCAGAAAAACTAAGCTTTAAATATCAATCAAAATACAGTAAAATTTAACACATTGGAATGTCAAAGACAAACTAATGGAAGAAGCATACATATTAATGATTTGATTTTCAAATGAACAAACTCATTTAAATACTAGGACACACTTTATTTAATAGCAAAAAATCACATTAGGAAAGAAATTTGAGCCAGAATCCAATTTATATACAGAGTGACCCAGAACACCCATAAACCTCTCTTAAAATGAAGAGGAGTTTCATCAAAATGCCTAAAAATTTTGATATAGTAAATCAGGTATGCTCTATCAAATGATGATATTTTCAATTTCCAGTATTGGCTGGAAATGCACTATCCACACCAAAAGTCATTTTTTAAATGGAACATGATATTTTTAAAATTTAGATTCTAATTAAATGTAAAAATATGAGATAATATAGTCTTTTTTTCTCTGAAAATGTCTCCATTGACCATAAAATAATCTTAAAAGCATGATATACTTTTTTTGAAAAAAACCTTATTACAAGTCATTTCTTTGACATTTTTCAGCTGGTTGAATATTCAATGTCAAAAAATGTAAACATTATGTTTTTGATTATATTTTCATTTGAAATAAGTTCTTATTTTCAGTTACATGCCTATCAAAGGTGTTATAATGATCTATATAGTCGTATAATATAAAGTTCTTTGAACAACAAATTCTTTTTCAAGCAGAGTAGATGCTTGCATTGGCAAGAACAATGCTCAACTTGAATACTGTGTTTTGATTGAAAAAGTTAAAATTGGCACCAAATAGATTATGCCAGAAGAATTTACATGAACAAAAATATGTAGCAGAAGTAACAATTTCTGTTAGTTCAGCATCAATTATGTATGATTATTGTGCTAACATTTTTATTGTTTTGCCTACATTGATGGTACATTAATTAAAATATCTTGTAATGAAAGATATTTTATTTTTTACAATATCATTTTTTGCAATGCATAACACTTTCAAGATCACTTTATGGTCAATCAAGGTATTTTCAGAAAAAAAATGTTTTGAGACAAAATTGGTATTTTTTAATTTAGATTTTGAATTTAAACTAAAAAAAAAAAAAAACATGTTTCATTTTAAAAGTTTGACTTCCTATCTTTACAGCCCATTTCTAGCCAATTCTGAAAGTTTAAAATATTGCCATTTGATAAAGCATACCAAATTTACTTATAAATGAACAAAGCTCAATTCCCTTCATATTAAAAAAGGTGGTCTGGTTCACTGTATAAAAATACCCACATGAAACTAAGATTTAAACTTTCTACAAATTGCCAAATTTTTCTAAAAATTTTTCCTGACATGACAAAGGCAAAAATTCCATTCAAAAACTGTCCACTTAATTTGAAAAAGTCCATAATCACATCTTTTTTCCTTATCATCAGAGAAGTGTAGCCACTAAGATGCTTTTTAAAGGTGACATTTGGACGGTGCCTAGTTCAGGCTATGCACAGGATGATCCATTACATCCCAGACATATTTTTAAGCTAAACTGATGTACAATATAGAAAGTTGCATGCAGCAGGCATATCCATTTTTGTTGGCACTTTCCTGGTCTTTCCTACCTAATGGCATATCAAAATTTATCCAATGTCTTACAACAGAAATGAATCCATTTTCTTTATTCTTTGAAAACAAACTAACAGAATTCCTTTGCAATACTAAAACACATTTCTCATGAATTTACTAACAGACAAAACTTATTTGAACTTTTTGGCAGATGAGATAAAGAGTGATATCAAATAATAAAATTTTTCTTAGACTCAGGTGTAATGTGATATACCCAAGTTTTGTCTCCAGTAACTAATTCCTCTAAACCAGTGGTTCTTAACCTGGGGTGCAAGAGAAATTTCAAAAATTTTTTGTTTAAAATAGCTAATGTGCATATGGAAATGAAATTTGAAAAACTAGACTTAGAACAGTTCTGGTGTAAACAGTTAGAAGCTTATTCACAACTGGCAAAAGCAGCACTAGACACACACTTACCATTTGCCACCACCTACCATTGTGAAATGGGATTCTCAGCACTTTTGCACATCAAAACAAAAGCCAGAAATCACTTAAATGCATCTGATGACTTAAGCGTGGCTCTTTCAAAAAAAGAGCCTCGTTTTAATAGAATTATTATGAATAAACAACAACCACCATAGCCATTAAAATTTAAATATTGCTTTTTATGTTATATAGTAATATATATTGTAAATAAACATGGCATTTGTTTATGCAATAAATGTTTTTTCTTAAATAAAAAATATACACACATTTTTTAAGGGGGGTGCAAGAGCTTATTTTCAGATTCAAGGGGGTGCTGACCACTAAAAAGGTTAAGAACCACTGCTCTAAACAATTTTTTTCATTGTGGCACTGAAATAAATGTTACAAACTGAAGAGAGGAGGACAGCCATGGCATCATGGATTTCAATGAACTTTCACGTTGTGAATGTACATTGAAAATAACTGATCCATGTTTCAGTGTTTTGTCCAATCGGCTTTAATTTTCAAGATAATGTTTAAAATTAGAACTTTTGTAGGTCTATTAGTATAAGTTATCAGGTGAAAAACAATAATTGCAACAGCATAATCAATAAATCTCATGGCTTCTACTCTTGAGGTTGAAGACTTGAATCTATGCAGTACTACTTTCTCATTTTTCCCCCTTCTCCTGAATTTTCATTATTTTAATATGGTGATACATAAATGATACAAGATGTGTGTTTCATTTTACTGTATTAAAAAAAAAACTGAATTACAACCAGAAATAAACCTTTTCATCAATTCTTTACCTTTTTTAAAGAAAATTTCACATTAATTTTAGACATAGTATACCTTAGATATGCTGTATTTTAAAATTCTTGAATTTCATACTATCATTTATTTAAGTTATATTACAAGTAAAAAATAAATTTATTTAATTTTTTTTTAATTTAATTTTATTTTCTACATTTACAGTAATAAAAAAGCCCACACATGTGCACTATATCTTAAATCTCTAAGATAGTATTGATTATTTCTTGTGATCTGTCAAGACAAATTTTTCAGAAGAAAACACAAATATGAAATTTCAAGTATATATGCATTTCTTCTAGAATTTGATACTAAAATTTAGCCATAATCAATATCCTTAAAATGGACATTGGGAATACACGTAATTCCTTGCAGGTCAATATCCTTAACATTGTCTGGCAGTACAACACAATGCTAAAGATAAATTAATGGCACACAGATAAATAATCATAATTAATATGATGACGTAGCACTTATGGTAATTGTGAATACTTAAAAACACATAACCAGATCTATAAATTTGTGTGTGTAACACTTAAATGTTATTGACCAATTTAGTATGTTTTGCTTAATACTGAATCATATTAGTAATTTAAGAGCTGAAAACAAAGGATCACAAAAATAAAAAGTATGCCAAACTGTTATACAAAGTACCAATGAATACCATAAAAACTTTTTAGTAGCAAGAGAAATTATGCTTAACTAATGCAAGTATTTTTGGTCATTTTAAAAGACCTAGGTAATAAAATCAAATACAATGAAATATAGCATATAAGATGATTAAAAAACACTATAAATTCAAAAAAATCAAGCACACAAAATACAAAAAACTGAAGTTAAAATAAAATGACAAATTTAAAAAGATATTTTTCTATATGGTACAGTTCTGTGGGGTCCATAGACCTCTTTCTGCTCTGAGAGTACTAAGAGGCCTAGGATGTAAGTTTATATTGTGTATTAACAGTTTATTTAGGTCTTGTCAACGTGCACCATGATAGGGCACACTAAATGTTTTGTGTTAATGCTGTAGTGTACTGAACACTTGAAGTTATGTATGTGAACAATCTGCTAAGTGTATTCAGAGTTTAGTGTCATTAATACATACTTTAACTGTGTTTTATATAATGGAAATGTTGTATGGTAAGAACAATTTCTAAAATTTAAGTTCAATTTAGTGAAATAAGTTTCAAGTGTTAAACCTACTCTAACCAAAACCATTTTATTTTATTTTATTGAATTTATCATCATAATTTTCTGATCAATCCAGGGCCACAAGAATTTCTGCAGCAGTGGAAAAAAAAATTTAAAAGTTTGGATACATACAGTATAGTTAGCTTAAATAATAAATCCAAAATAACTATATTTTAGAGTTCAGTGTCCATTTCTAGGCATTGGAGATGGAAAAACTATCCTTAGAGTTGATGCAAGAACTCTTCTTGATATAAGTAGTGTTACCACCCGTCCAGTTTTCACCCGGACAGTCCGAGAATTGACTCACTGTCCGGATGAACTATTAATTTTGTCCGGGAACTTCTAGAAATTGTAAAATTACAATGAAACAAAGTTCTTGCAAATATTCTTATAAACTTATACCATTTGAATAACAAAAGACCTCACACTCACTGAAACTTATCTGCCATTCCACCACGTTACTCTGTTTATGCTGACATGTGACGCAAAACCTGCCTCTCGACCCTTTTTTTATTTTTGCTTGTACATTACTCCTATGCAAGTCCCCAGTCCCTAACTGTAACTGATTTAGAACCAGCATGCACATTATTCTTCATTGTAAAATGACATTGCGCATGCATCAGGAACTTCTGTTTGAACAAACCTGACTTACTGTCTGGGTCAGCGATTTTGTAAAGGTGGCAACACTAGATATAAGTGTTATCCTTGAATTGAAATAAGACAAGAAACAAACTAATTGCACTAACTCTAAGATGTCTTTGCAGTTTTTGTCAGATCTTACAGTGCTTAAGAAGAAATTCCTCAACATATAGAAACATTGTTCCATCTTAATGGATGGGTATAAACTCAAACTTTAAGATCATGATATATTCTTCATTCATCAGAATGAAGTCCTGCATTTTTTTGTAATACTTCAACAGAATTTTTGTCTGTGTGGGCATAAGGATGTAAGAAATTTTTCCAGGAGATACCATACATTGGGGAATTACATTAGGTTTGCTTGTTTGAGTTTTTGCTCTAAAACATAAAATACAGAAAGATTTAGAGATTATGAATCATAATGCTGCCTATAATTTACAAAATATTTTTTTAATGATGAAATCAAAATGTTTAATTTATTTTATTTATAACTTAACACAAAAGTATTCTAAACAATTTTGAGCTCAGTCTAACAATCTATAAAAGATTCTAAAAGTTTTTTCACAAAATACAAAGAATTAGGAAGGTTTAAAAATGTTGATGGTCTTTCCGTAAGTAGTTTCTAGAAGTGTTTATTCTTATCTCTTAGTCACTAGAAATGCAATTATTTTCAAATAAAGAATTTGGATAGTGTTTTTAATAGCTACATAAAAAAATCAGGTTTCTAATCTTCCTTTTGAATTAACAAATTAAAAACATTTTTGTAGCTAATAAACATCAAAGAGATTATATATATATTTTTTATTTTAATCATAAATCAACAAACATTCAAATAGAATTTTAAAAAATATTTCATAATAAGATACATTTTAGTTAATGCTTACAGTGAATAATTTAAATACCTATTTTTTTTTTATATATTAAAAAGCTATATCTTTCAATTATCTGCAAACCATTTTCTAATTTTTAAAACAATTAATAATCATCTTTCATCTTCGCAGAGAATTTTTCATAATTAATATTTGTATTATATATATTATATGCTTACATTATATATTTAACATATTACATTCACATGACATTAATATAATTAATGTCAAGCATATACTTTAATATTTAATTACATATTAATACAAACCTAAATAAAATATTAATGAAATGCTTTCATTGCAGATTATAAATAATCTTGTAAATAATAAATTTTCAAACTGAATGACTGAATTCATCTAAAAATATGCCTGAACTAATAAATTATTAGCTGATGATTTGACAGATTAATTCAATGTACATCAATGTCAATGCTCTTAAATGCATTTACATTTAATTCTTTAGCATAATTATTCTCACCATTTATAATAATTTCTGTATTAAAGTGCAATTTCGATACGGAAATCACTTCAATAACAAACGACAAATTACTGGTAACTTTCTTTGCAATTAAACTTATTTATTAAACTGAAATGCTTTCAAACCATACAATCAGACCATCTTCAACCAAAAAAAAAAAAATTGAAATTAAATAGAACATCTATAAAATTGAACAATTTAAATTATCTGAATTTAATGTAATGCTTTTACACTTTAAATTCCCAAGTGCTTATAATTGCTATTAATTACATCAAAATATTAGTTATAAAAAAATTCTCAACAATGAAAAATAAGCATTCAAACAAATTCTTTTCACAAAAATTATTCAATCATTTAACTGATTATTATATAAAAAAAGAGAACAAATACCAAAACCTTAAAATCAGTCCATCATTAACTATTTATAAGTCTATTATTTAAGTCAATTTCTTGTTAATCTTGAATTAATCTCTAAGATTAGACTATCACATAAAACAAAATCTTTAACTACCAGTAACAAATATTAACAAAAAGTCCAAATGTTTTCGGCCTTCACCAAGGCCTGCATCAAGTTTTTTAACGAATTCCAAATTGGAACATTAAAACGATAATATTCAAAAAAACAATTTTAAATTTCGAACATGTAACATAAATCAAATTCAACAACTAGACGTTAGAACGGCTAAAACTCGTAAACATACAATTTTAAGATGTACCAGTACAGAATGAATGAATATAGGGTAAATTTGCCCAAATTTTTCATAAAGGTACCTCCATGCACACGATATCATATTGAAATCTTTAAAATTAATACACTTGTTGCTCAGGCTGGCTTTATATATTTCTAAAGCCTCCAGGCTATGAATACAGTCTATTTGCTAGGCCCGCCTATCAAACAGACCGTACTCGTACCTCCATTAATTCGGAAAGGAGATACTTATCACAATTTAGGAATATAATCAAAACTTTCAGAAGTATAGTATATCTAACATGAAAGTAACATTTGATATCAAATCAAATAATTTAGACATTAAAGGTACAAATTTGGCATCTAGAAAATTAACATTACGCGTATACACATACGGTTAAATTAAAACTGCCATTGATATAATTAATTACTTTATCAAAGAATTAACACACAAGAGCAATTGTTACCTGTGTTTCCTCTTAATAATTGACTTCTTTCATATACGAATAATCTAACTTCGTATCAAATCAGATTTAAAATAATGAAATCAATAGTTTATCATTAATTCAATCGAAAGAAATCAATAACAGTACAGTTTCACTTCTAATCTAAATAAACCTGGCTTAAATATTACATTTTATTAACATTACACGTTTCTTCGAAGGCATAAAAGTGTAAGAAATTGTCAATCAGTTCAAGTGGATCCACTTCGAATCAGTGACCTTCAATTTTGACAGTTTTCACCACGTAATGTTTCGCGGGTAAATAAGATTATCATTCGCCACATCGACGCTAAATCTATTTTAAATCTTTATTTACTTCTATGCCGATATTATCGGACGTTAAAATAATAAATGACTTAATTCCTAATCGATTAAAAACAACTTCACGTTAGCAGAAGACACCCATCCTAGCATGTTAGGCTTAGATACAAGGTTGTTTTTAACATATAAACGGCGTTTAAATCGATATTAACGAGCTTTAATTGACATATTCGTAGATTTTACTTCATATTTAACCGTTAATGACAAGTAAGTGATTTACTTACGGTATTTTTTTAGGTAAATTCACCCTAATCGGAAACATTTTGTGACCGCTTCGGACATCAGCGGTCACAAAACTAAGTCCCGCACTCCCGGATGTACACTATGCATATAGGTCACGTGTTCAGAAAACTATACACTTTTTGAAAGAGATATTTCGCAATTCTTTCTTCGCTCCCGTAAACCGATGTTCTCTTTTATTTTTCATTTACTATATAATGCGATATTTATTAAATTTATTTATTTAGTCCTATATTACGTATTACGTATGCCAGTCTTATTCGGTGCGGGATTGAAATCGAAGGCGAAAGGAAACTGAAACCAGTCGAAAAACCACTAAAAAAAAAGAAAATCTTTTTAAAGTGTATAAATTTAAATAGCCTTGAATTTAATAAATTTAAACGAACGGCGTGATAAAAATACAATGCAAATTTATTAATCATGAGCAAGCGAGAATTTCACTCCACTTGTGTAGACTACAATTATTTTATAAAATAGATTTCGGCCTTTTAAATAATTCAATCGCGCGGAATGACTAATGCCGAATTATTTAACTAATTGTTTAAATTGTCAATCACAAATCTCCGATAAAAAATAAAATAAAATAACTTATCATTATTTGTTTTCGGTTATCGAATTTTTTAATTGATAACGAGTGATAATAAAACTATCGGAATTTTCTCTCTCCCTCTCGTGTTTATCAATTATTAAACCAATTTAAAGTAATATTTTTCACTTTATCTAATTTAGGTTACGATGCAATTATAATAATTAATCGATTAATTATATTTGGCTTATAACCATTTAATCCATTAAAAATCATTTTATTAATGTACGGTTTTAACAACAGATGGCACAATGTGTGATTTATTAATTGAATTTTTTTCGTAATATATTGGATATCGATGCTTTTTATAACGTTATATTTATTTTAAAAAAATATAAAGAAAAATATTTAAAAATTTTTTTAAATTAAATAATAAATATTTTTTAATTATTATTTATTCAAAAATCTTTTTTTATGCAACAGTCTATGTATTTTTAACGTACTGTACCGGTACATACATATATATTATATATTCAAAGAAATCATAACTCGTTTCTACACTCCTTTTTATGCCATGTATGCTATACTTTACGTACATTCGTGCTCATAATCACATAATTAAATGTTCTTAAATACACATATTATTACTAAAAGGGGCGAAAAAGCCCAAACATATCGCCGCTTCTAGTTTAAAATTCAAAATGGAGTCTAAAAACGAGCTGTTATTTATTTAAAATGTGATATCAACGAGTCTTAAACTGCGAATTCGTGGATAGTAAAAAAAATATTAATGTTTATCATCCTCTTTAAAGTAACTTATCATCGTATAGTTTGATAAAATTATTGAAACTTATCATTTTCTGTGGATTATATTACGCAAATGTATTATAAAATACGATATTTCACCCATATTTTATTTGTTTTTCAATATTAGAATTAGAGAAATAAGAGTAAAAAAGGAAGGAAGCGCATCTTCCTTCCTTTTTTCTCGTATTTACGTTGGACTTCGACTATTTACGATACTTCTGTTATTGAAAAACTATATATTTTTTTGTTTATTAAATACTTTTCTACGTTAAAAATCATAAAGATAAATTTTTATGATACTTCGCGACAGCTGCGATAATTAAGTAACAGATTGGCCATTTAAATACTTAAATATAGTCTCATATAAACAAAACTACGAGCAAATGAAATAAAATAAAATAAATTTCGGGAATTGGAAAAGTAACTATTCCAATAAATTGAATGAAATGAGGGCAATGACTCGATAACACGCCAATCTTCTAATAAATGTCTCAGACTATCTTTAAACAGTGGGCCCTTTTTACTAAAGAAATTACTTTCAAAATGTCTACCGCTTTCAGTTAACAACCGGCAATTGCCCTCTTTCAATAAATAAAATTTCTATTTATTTTGTAAAACTGCTTTAAATTTAACTATAAATAATTCCCTTTGTTAACTCGAATTTTTTTTTACCGAATACAGTTTTTATATAATTAATTACATTAAAAAATGATTCACTGTTTTATAATAATTTAAAATATTTTATATTCATTTCTCTGAAATTTTTGAGAAAAATGTCTTGCATAATTTACTGTTAAGTTTGGCAATTCTACAATTTGTTGCAATGAAATTTTAATATAAACCATTTTCATAATCGCTCGGTTCAAAGTATTAAATAAACTGTTTTATTATCGAATAGAATAGCTATATTACTAATTTGATGTAGGTTTTTAACTGTGTAGACTATACACAAACATGCTTTATAAACTTAACAATTAATTATAGTTACTTATGTATCATTATTTTAGCATCTAAATAAAAATTATTTTATTAATTAAAATTTCTTTTGGGACTAAATTGGAAAGTGAAGAAAATTAATATAGAAAAATGTACTCGATTTTTTAATCGGTCCATTAGTTGCGGGTACAGTAAACTTTTCGCATCTTTCTCCCTGTTGTACTATTGACAAACCCCTTTAATTACATGTAAATTAGTTCGAGGACCCCCAGAATTAAAGAAATGGCTTAGAAACTTTAAGGGAGGGGGTCCCAACTTCTTGTAACTCCCCTCTTCCTATAAACTGAACACGTAGTGGACGGTCTCTTATTATTATTAGCGAGGTTGAGGCCGAAGTTTTAAACGCGAAAACGTGTACGTCGGACGTTCAGCCGCCGCTTTCCTGTAAGCCTAGAAGTTTGACAATGGCGTTTGGAATGTCGAGCATGATTCTACTGACTTTCCAAACGCCATTGTCAAACTTCTAGGCTTACAGGAAAGCGGCGCTGAACGTCCGACGTACACGTTTTCACGTTTAAAACTTCGGCCTCAACCTCGCTATTATTATAAACATGAATACGTCAGTAATTTATCAAAAACTGCAATTTCTTCTTTAAATGGAAACGAATAATTTCTTATTCGCTTAATTGCTTTTTACTTACTTCAATAAATGATATTTATTTGAATAGAAACGACCACCGTTTCAATCAAATTATGCTTTTTAATAAGGAAATTGTCGTCTATTAAATTGCAATCAAACTTAACAATTAGGCTATGTTATGTCGAAAAACTAGTCTATTATTCACAACGACTACGAAGTTTTTCAAAAGACAATAGCAATTCACAAATTTCACGAGTTGGAAAACACGACAATTCTTTTTAATTTCCTATCGAATATCTTTCCCAAATATAAATTTTACTCTTCCGGCTGTTATTCATAGGAAGGTATGGCGATCGGTCAAAAAAATGACCCCTTCCAAGTATTATTATTTTTGGAATCAGGGGATATTGAAACGTTTAGAAATGAAAAACAAATTTGGGGTTTTTTAAAAGTGCAAATATGCAAAAAGAAAAAAAATGTGGGAGTTGGGGCAAAAAAATATATGGATGTTAGTGTACGAGGAACGATTTTTTTTACCCACTTTGAAGCTTGATAACTCCTGTGTCTTTTGTCGAAAATTTCAGAAATTTTGCAGGGAAGTTTGTGTATTAGGGGAAAATGTTTTTAGAAATTTTCAGGAAAATCGGACCATGGGTTGGGGAGATATGAAGGGAGGGAATCAGGTCTTAAAAAAATTTTCTCGAATATCCCTCATTCACGATATTAACTTTTTTTTTAGTATTTTTTATAACCAATTGAGTTCTAACTTAACTCAGTATGTATAAAATATTAAATAGATTGAGGAGGATAAATTTATTGGAATAAAAATCATTATTAAGTGAAAAAAAATGCTGGGAAAGTCCAACAACAAAGTTGCCAGTGTTTTTCATATTTCAGTGGAGCCAAAATATAATTAAAATAAAAAACTGCATTAAGTTTATTCCAAATCAGGACATTGTCCAAATTGTCCTGTTCAAATTTGTATCTATAAATAAACGAAAATTCTATATCTAACACATTTTATGATATTTTGATATGAGATAATGATAATTCATTTATAATCAAATAACCATTACTAATCTTACATTTTTTTGTAAGACATAAAATTCTCATATTGCATGAAATTAATACTTGAATCTTTGGTTTTTATATATTAATTAAATTTACTTAAACCATTTTAAAAATTTATTTTAAATATTAAAATAATTTATTTGACAACACTTCTTTTTACTTGCTATTAAGCCAGAATCTATTTTGTTACATAAAATACAGGGTAATTTTTTGTTGTTGTGGAGATACAATATTATTTTTCTTCTTAAGGAAACATTGTGATCAAAACTTAATAAAGAAAACCTTTACTTATTAATTACTTGGTCTATTTTAAATCAAAATGTTTTCGTAATAGCCTGGCAGTCTACTTACAAATTTCTACATAGGAAGATTCAGAAAAACCTGTGCTTCCAAATTAACATATTATGAAAAAAATAAGTTCTTATATAACTTACTAAATTATTGTTTCAATTACTTTACTATCAAAAAGTAGGGTGACGGTCATTTAAATATTATACTGGAGGATGCAAAAACTCTTGACAAATTCCAATGTAAATAATTACAGGTATTTAAGAAATTATTTTTTAGACTTATTACATATCAATGTATGCTATTTGTTAAGCAGAAAGATCGGATTGGAATAGTCTATCAACAATTAAACTTTTGTTAATTTAGTTTATAAATTATATAAAATTAAAAATAAACACCTTTATACAGAATTGATAGTGTTAAATTCAATAGTGACAAGTATTTTTTGCATTATTAACAATTTTTTCAAATTTGTTTTCAAGGAAATTACAGATTATTATTAACATTAACAACAGTAGACATAAACTTTTTAAAACTAATTTAAATATAAATACTACTAAAACAGTTTATCCAAATAATTATTTCTACTTCAACCAAGGAAAAGAATGTTCATAATCTAGTTATTATTTGATAAACTTTATTTCAATAAATTCGTAATAAAGTGGAATTATGAATTAAAATATTCATATATTCCTTCAAAAGGTAATGTGTATTGATCATATGCAACAAAACCTTTTATTACCAGTAACAAGTTAATGAAAACGAACATTTTCGGCCTTCATCGAGGCCTGCAATTCACCAAGTAACGAATTAAAATGTTTGTTTTTGTTAATTTGTTACTGGTAATTAAAGGTTTTACAAGACCTCCCGGAAGGCATTTCCCCTCGCGTAACGTAGCACACCAGAAAAGGCAACGGGAAACCACTCCGGTTGTAACTTCCCCCAGGATACACCTTAGCGCCTTAACTAACCACTTATTAACCTGTGCCAGGTGCTCGCCAACATCAGGATTTCTGATATGGCATGCAGAGAGAGAGAATTAAAGATTTTGTTGCATACAATCACCTCCAGTAATTCAGAAAGGAGATAGTTTTAACATGTGTATTGATGTATATGGATCATCTTTACTTGGTTTAAAGTACAGTAAAATGAAAACTAATAATTACAAAAATATATCTGTATTTTTTAGTAATTATGATTGAATATAAATATAGTTAAGATTTTGTATTTCTCGTTTTAAATGGTTATTGGAGGATTCACTAAAAATTCAGAAAAATGTACAAAATTATTTAACATTTTAAATGAATACAATTTTGCAAAAGCATTCAAACCATTAGCTGTAATTAAATATAAATAGCTTACTTAATAATAGAAAAATCTCTAAAAAAATTGCTAAATTTAATATTCTGTTTCAAATTCTAAAATGTGTGATATGCAAATTAATTACAAAATTTTAGAAGATAATTTTTGATCTATTTTTAATTTTTGTTTTATTTCTGGAGTTAAGTGTAATTTAATTTCTTTCGTTGAAAACTCAAATACTGTTATTTTTTTTCCACTTGATCTATTTTCAATGATATTTTTAGAATAAATAACATAATTTGACATATTAATCAATTTCCTATACCAAGAATGCATAAGTATTATTTTACCACTCATTAAACCATTATATTACCCAATGGCAGCTGTGCTTCATAAATTTTTCAAGTACACCCTTGAAATTTAATATCAATTTAATTTTTTATTCTTCAATGTTAATCAATAAGCTGATCAAATTTAAATCTATTTTTAATTATTTTGATCTGCAGATGCACTTTTTCAAAATGTGTTTTCATTTCTTTTTTTTTTAAATTCAATTAATATTAAATATATTTATTTTTTTGCTTTAAAAATAAAATTTAATTAAATCAATATTTATTTATTTATTTATTTATTTCATTTTATTACAATTTAATATAATTATAAATTTTTAAAATATTTCTATCGTCAGTGTATAATATTTTTCCAAAATTCAAAATATCTTAAATAATTTTCATTCGTATCAATAGTAACAATAACTATATACAAAATTAATTATTATTTATATTAAATATAAACATAATTACATTTAATAATAAATAATACAAAATAATATCTGAAAATATAAGAATTTTTTATATTAGAGAACAATTTTTACTAATTAAAAGTATATTTTATAAACATGAATAGGAGCTTCCTCGGTATATACAAAATGTTGTTCCCTCGGATTTGCTTCTTTAATATAATGAAGACCCGCTTCTTCTGAAATAAAAAAACAAATTAACAAAATTAGAAAACAATACATTAATAAATAAACAAATAATAGTATGTTTTGATATAAATTAATTTATCCTTAATTACCGTATTTTCCGGCGTATAAGACAGCCCTGACTTTTACAGTTAAAATATAGAGTTTGGGATATACTCGCCCTATAAGACGACCCCCGACTTTTGAGAAGATTTTCCTGGGTTAAAAAGTCATCTTATACACCGGAAAATATAGTAATTAAAAGATCAATTTTTAATTTTTTGTAGAATGAAATCTAAAATGTGTTCAAAGAAAACATTAAAAAATTTCCATACATAACACAGAAATCGTACTTACTTGTTTTATGTAGAAATAATGTTAAAGTTGTTTTATTTCTTTCAGTCATAGATAAATACGCTTTTCTATTTTTTGAGCATTTTAAAAATATACATAATACATGAATCAAATCGTCAAATATATCAGGATCGTATGTTATATCTGGAATTAAGTATATTTTTTTTAGATTAAAAATAATTTGATTTAGACATTAAATATTGAAATAATCTACATCATTCTTGTATGTTGATTTTCATTAAAAATTTTAAATTGTATTGAAATTTTAACAATTTTAAAAAATTCAGTTGTTTACATTTTCTCTATAGCATTCAATATCTTCTCGGGAAAACAATTATTTTTGTAAGAAGTAATTGTTAAAGTTTCAACTAACTTTTAAAATCTATTCCTTACGCAGCTAGCAAAAAGATTAATAATCTGAGACAGTATAGAAAATACAAAAACACTTACAGAAATACTTAAGAATATACATGTACAGGATGTCTGAAAAGTTACTGTGTAGTAAGAAATTTATAATAATAGTAACAAGTGCATCTCAAAAAACATAATTATCAATAAAATGTCAAAAAAAGCCATGGTAATATAGTTCTAGATGTAATGTTGCAGATGGAAGGTTCAAATGTGACTTAGGATGAATCAAACATTGTTAAAACGATACACTTTGGAGCCTGCTATGAACATGGAAAAAATAGAAAAATATAAAAGTAAAATCAAAGACCATTGCCTGAATGCCAGGGATGCAAAAGCTTTACCTTCAGCCTGGAAATACATCATTGAAAAAAAATTGGGACATAAAAGCGAGATTGAGGCCGAAGTTTTAAACATGAAAACGTGTATGTCGGACGTTCAGCGCCGCTTTCTTGTAAGCCTAGAAGTTTGACAATGGTGTTTGGAAAGTCAGTGGAATCATGCTCGACATTCCAAACACCATTGTCAAACTTCTAGGCTTACAAGAAAGCGGCGCTGAACGTCTGACGTACATGTTTTCGCGTTTAAAACTTCAGCCTCAACCTTGCTAAAAACCCTTGATTTATGTATCCCCTGGAATCAACATTATTCTTTTTATTTTAATTTATTTTATTTATAATTTTTATTTTTGTTAAATTTTATATCTTGTCCATTATTTATTTATTTACTTCATTCACCTTCAATTCTGTATTTTAAAATATTAAGTTTAAATGTAAAATTCGAAAATTCAAGTGTTCTATTTTTATAATGATTATATTTTAGTTCCAAGCCTGAAGATGGCCTATAAAAATAAATACAATTGTTAATGACATTATACGCACAGCATTGTATATGAGACCTGTAAGTTGTATGTCCCACATTTCATTTTGTGGTAGATGGTGTTACTACTTGCTCACAGATGGACCAGAACAGAAATCTTACAGTTTTTGGAAGACTTCTTTGTTGATTTTATAACATCCCATGGAATCCGACCTGCTAGGTTTCTGGATCTCATCCCTGGATTTTGGGGCTTCCGGGGGACATTTCCAGCATTTGCTGTAGGAGAAAGTGCAATATTGTATGTAAAACTTCACTTTTATTAAAATTAAAACACAGTAACTTTTCACATACCCTGTAGACTTAAAACTTCCTTTATAAGTATATGAATTCATAATATGTTTAAATACAAGAGACTATAACTTTATATTCTTTTGGTTTATCTTATAAAACAAAATCTATAATAGAAGAATTTGTATTTGTACAAGACTGTAGAATAGAGAATATAAATGAACTGAAAACACTCTCGTGACATCCAAAGATAAATAAAGAAAAAACAAAAATAACAAATACAAACACTATATATTTATACGATCAGTTAAAAGAAATAATCATGAAATAAAATTAGTTAATTCATTATATATATAACCTGCCTAAAATAAATACAAGATAATCAGAAAAAAGACACAGAAAACAAAAGAAGAATTCAACTTTGCTGGATTGCATTTAGAAAAATAATCATCATCATCAAAAATAACAATCCAATAAGTTTAAAGAGAAAAAAAATATAAAAATTGCATTCTTCGTGTATTAGTTTATGAAAGAGAGACATGGAGCTTGACTCGCTATAAAATGAAAATCATACATTGATGAATAGAAAAAAGCAAGTTGAGAATAATACTCAAAGACAAAAAACCATTTAATGGGTGAGATTAAAGATAGAAGTCATAAACACGACAGAATTGTTATACTGAATTTTTATATAAAAAATACAAAACTTTCCTTGATTTACTCAGTTTACCATAGAATAAAGGTTTTTATTATTATTATTTTTATTTTTCCATACTAATTTGTCTCTATGCACTTGTTATCATTATACTTATATTAGTTTAAGTTTATTTAACATTATATTCCAAAATATGTTTTCCATTTTAAATATGTAATGTTCCTTTTTTTAAAACTGAATTGTTCTTTACCTGAAAATGACATTAATAAAAGTGTTGAAAGTGCTTGTGTTAATAAAAAGTGTTTTAATGCCAACAGGCAGTAGTTTTTTTTTAGTATTTTAATGGAAATTTCAATACTTTTATATAAAAAAAATATACTTTAGCACTCATAGCTCATACAACAATATATATATACATCTTAATATGAAGCAAAGTGATGTAAACAATGCAAAGCAATCTGCTGTAATAAGTGATACAATATACTGTACTATATCTAATTTATCAGGGATATATTTGATAATGTATAATTACATTCTAGGAACTGGAATTAAATTTTTAAAATTGATATTTATTAAGCATAAAGGATAAAAATACCAAATATCAGTGTCTAGTCAATATCCATTCATCTATCAACCAAATTTCATTTTTGATATAACTTATAATATTGAGTAGTAAATTCTTAATTTTTAATATGCTTTTTAAACAATACTTCTATCTAAAAATATACTTTTTTCCTTACGTGATAACTTCATTTGATTTAAATTAATGGTTATTCATTACAGATCATTTTATTCATTCATTGAATATAAAATTTCATTATTTTAAGTATTACTAGTTTTCTTTTCTTGATGTTTTGATAGATATGAGCTTCTTATAAATGTTAATAAAATATATATCTAAAAGCAATTTTGTTAAATTTTACTGAAAAATAACTTGATATATATTTTTAAAATAGCTGTTAATTTGAAATTTTTATATATCACTCATCTTTAACAGAATGCAATAAAATAATCAAATTTATTTTTCTTACCTGATCCAAGTATAATATCTGGGTTATATTTATTAATCTCTCCACAAGTAGCACTTTTCCATTCCATTGGCAGTACAGTTAGATTACTAACTTCTGGCTTGTTTACATCATTGCCATCATCAAAATTTGCAAAATTATTAAACTTCTCTTTCTGTTTTTGGATGACGTTCAATTTATTATATTCGGAATGATAAAAGTTTAAATCGATATTCTTTTTTAATATTCTTAGAACATCTTGACTGTTATCACTAAAGATGTATTTCGAAAATTTAACTAACTGACAAAGTGCAATGCCTAATAATCCTAGACCAGAACCCAATTCTAGAATTGTTCTGAAATAATAATAATATAAATACTGTAAATAAAACATTATAATTATTATTAAAAAGTAGAAAAATTAATTACAGAAATATTTTACTGAATTAAAATTTAAGTAAAATTTGTCATGTAGATAAATTACTGATTAAGTTCGATTTTCAACACTTTTAATAAGAGTTAACATTCTCATTTAAAAACAACTTCATTGAAAAATTATTAACAAAGTAAAACCTTTTTTATATCCCTGTACAAACAGATTTAGACGAAACTAACATTTTCGACCATTATCGTGGTCTTCATCAGGCTATTGACAAGTATAAATTCAAAACTGGAATTCAAACATGTTTAAAATTATTTTAAACACATTTAAATCTGTTTGTACTGAGATATAAAAAAGGTTTTTACTGTGTTGATTTATCCTTTCCAAGGATTGTGCAAGAAGTTGTTTTAAAAAATTATTTTCATTAACTGAGGTTTTTTATGGAAAAAGATATCTAACTTAAAAGTTTGATGTTTTCAGGAATTCTCAAAAAACTGTGCTTTTTGCATTGTGTTTGTTATGAAATGTGTAAAGTATAAATGGTAAATATGCTTAAGTAAAGTGCTTATTACAGTAATGGGAATATCCGTGTCTATAAAATCCTATTCAACATGCATAACAAAAAGAGATCTAAGTGTACTTAGATGCCTTTTTCTACAGGACTCCTCAATTATAATTAATTCTTCAAGCTTTAAATTACAACAAATTTAAAAATAAAAATTAAAAATCTTTCATTAAAGTAATCTCTGCACACAAAGCTAGAACTAATTTAAAATCATAATCACAAAAAACCTTTCACACGTTTCTAGCAAACAAATTAGTGAGCACAAACGTTTTCGGCCGTTTTAAAAGGCCTTCTTCAGGTGCACTGAGGACGGTTGGAAAGTCGGATAGCAAATGTTTTCGTGACGTCATTGTTTACGAGGGGTTTCCTCTTACAAGTGACGTCTTAGCAGAGAAGGTTTAAACAAAATTGACCATGGAAAATATTTTAAGATTAGCCAAGCTGCGTGAACTATTGTCGAAGATATGCGAATTGTGAAAGGCGGAAAAAAGGAAAAAAGGAAATAGAAAGAAAAAGGGAAAAAGAAACCTGATAAATTTAGAAACTGCACGAGAGAACGAAACGGACAAGGAGAGGGTGGACCGGCCTATTTAATTAAGGGGGTTATCGAGGAGTGACCGCCAGGCAGGGGAGAGCGAATCTGCATCCCTGCTGTTAATGCAGTTTCCTTTGAGGGACTCAGTAAAGATTTCTATAGCTTCGATTGTTCTAAGTTTGCTAGAGTCAAGAATAGGAACAGTAATCCTAGCATCTTCCCATTCGGCCGTTATACTGGGTTCGCTTGCAAACTGGGCTAGGGTGGAATTAAATTTTTTGTTGCGCGCGTCGTACCTATGCTCAGCTATCCTTTTGGTAAGCGATCTGTTGGTTGAGTCTATGTAGGTTAATTTATTGCTTGGCTTAACTCTATTGTCCACCAGCAAAACAGAGTAAACCCCTGGAATCCTGGCTTCGCTGCATTTATCCTTGTTATTTGTTAGAAGCTTATAAATCGTAGGGCTGCGCTTGTACGTAAGACCAACTTTGGCTTTTTTGGATAAGATTTTATACGCTTGGCTCAACCTAGGGTCGAAATCAACAACAAATCGCTTACTTCGCAGGTTACGAGGACTGGAACTAACAGCTTTGTTAACAACGAGATCATGCATTCTCTGGGCCAGCACATCTATAAATTTACCGTTGTAACCATGGGCTACTGCGATGCGTTTGATGTGCTGGATTTCACGAAACGCGTCATTAATGTTAGAGCAATGGGTATAGGCCCTACGGATCAGGGCCCTGTAGGCGGAAATTTTATAGGTAAAGGGGTCGTTCGAGGTTGAGGGGATGATGAAAGGTTGAAGATTAGGCTTATGGAATACACTAGTGGTTATACAACCGCGGTCTAGGAAAATACTGAGGTCAAGGAAATGGGCCAACTTATCTTCCTGCTGATCAAGCTTTAACTTAAGCCCAAACAGATTGTTATTAACAGTCTGCAGCAGCTTACCAACGTCCGGTTCGGATCTCCAAATAATAAGAATATCATCAACATACCGCGTGTAGAGTACAATGTCTGCATTGAAGGTTTGTAGGACATCACTATCTAATTTTCTAACCACTAACTCACAGAGGTCTCCAGACAGGGGGCTACTCATTGGGACCCCTCTTCTTTGTAGGTAGATTCGCTGGTTGAAGGTGAAAAAGGAGTTGTAGCATACTAGGTGGGCCAGCTCCAAAATCTGCTTGTGGTGCTTAGGTCTGGGTAGAACTGCTTGGAAGAGGAAGTCTTTAAGGGCACAGAAGCATGGCTCCAATTTAATGGACGGATACATAGCTTCATAGTCCAACACTGTGATAAATTCTTGCCCGGTTAAAGCAATGCCTTGTAATTTAGAGACGAGTTCACCCGCGTTTGAAACGGTGCGGTTGTATTCTTTCAAATTAGCTCTCACCAACACCAAAATTCAGAAAATAGAAAAATTTTACTGTAAACTAATGTTTTCATTTGACAAACATCTTCAGGTTTAATTCCACAGAATAGTTAAATTAAGCATTTAAAATTCTCAGAATGTTTCAAAATGAGCTAAATGTTTAATTTAATTCTGAATATAATTTAAATTTATTTATTTATTTTAATAAACATTAGGAAATGTCTTTCTGACAAACAATTTCCTCCCTCATTAACAATAAAAAACCCAAAACATAAGAATTTAAGAATAATACAAAACACGTTTAAATTGACATTTAAAACATAAAATCTTGGTATTAAAAGTGTTCAAAACTGTATACATTATTTAGTATAGAATAAAAATAAGAATGGTGAGATAGAGTCTAGAAGAGGGGTGCAAAAATAGATGATGTACAACATTATGACGAGTGGGTACTCTCTCAAATGGAACCAGGAAAGCCAAATATTTCCATTAAATCTGAACATGTCTGTCATATATGGATGAAAATGTTATTTTACAGTAAAAGTTTTCTATTTTGCTGGATTTTGGTGTTAGTGAGTGTTATCTTTGAATATCTATCCAGTGTTTTGAAGATTGTATTCTCTAATTCAAACATATTTCAATTTCAATTATAAATTTAATTTAATTTATTACATAAAGATTCTAATATTTATTATTTTACTTAAAGAATGTTTTTGTTTAATTTTTAAAAATGACAACATTTTATTAAATTTTGTTTTAAAAAATTTGTATGTTTGAATTTATCTTTTTAAAATTAAAAATATTTTCAAAATTAAATAGAATTAAAATCACATCTTTCAATATAATTTATATTTTATATTATACTTTGAGACACCACGAAGTGTTGATACTAGACACTTCATGATATTCATATTGGCATTTGAGACAATTGGTTTATACACTGTAAAGTACAGTACATCAGAAAATAAAGTGGATATGAAAAAGTCCAGTGTCTAGTATAAAAACTGGTGTCTCAAAATATAATTTAAAGAAGGACATAGTTTCAATACAGTGAAAATAATTCATATTCACTTACTTTTCCTTTAAT
The DNA here is from genome assembly GCF_030686945.1 of Centruroides vittatus. Lineage (NCBI taxonomy): Eukaryota > Metazoa > Arthropoda > Arachnida > Scorpiones > Buthidae > Centruroides > Centruroides vittatus. Next base: position 1,289,164 of record NW_027122690.1, on the reverse strand, counting down.
AATGCAGCATTTTCAATTCCCCAATCTACTAAAAATTTTGAAGCCTGTTATAATAAATTATTGGTTATAATAATAAGACATTTGCTCAATAAATAAAATTATTTGTGGAAATAATTTGATTAAATTTAAATAACGGATCTCAAAGTTTCCCAGAGAACAGAGTTTAATCTATGGTCTAGCTTTCAATCAAGATAGTTCTCAAGATCTGCAAGAATGAAGCCAGAGTTTATTCTACACTTTTATGTATTTTTTGCGAATTATAGACCGAAAAGCGGATGTCACGCCAATTATTTTACTGATACAAGAGAAACGTTCACATAAAGAGGCGTTAAAAGAACATTATTTTAATGTTCTTTAACGCCTCTTCATGTGAATGTTTCTCTTGTATCAGAAAAGGAGTATATTTTTATATACTTAAGATGCATTTTATAATAAAACACACAAAAGTATAAGAATAAGTTCTGTTCTGTGTGAAACTTTGGTATTGGAAAAATTTGTCCATAATTTAAATTTATAACATTTGCATTTGAATATTAAGAAAAATATTATATATTCACCTCCCAAACAATTAAACCAGTAGTGGAATGATTCACAATATTTTGTGTTGCTTCTAATGTCACTGTCAGCTGAGGATTCTACTTAAAATGAATACAGAAAATAATATAAACATATCAAAAGTAATTTAATTATTATTATAAATAAATGATTAGTAAGTTATATTATTTTAAATTATAAACATGTAATCATTTATATTTTTACAGTAATTCACAAATTTCTTTACTTATGAGAATTATTAAAATTAAACATTTTTCTAATTTTATAACTTTTTAAATAAAAATGCAATTTTATTAGTTTAATATAGAATTCATCAACATTCTACTTAACTAAAAATACATAATATTTTGTATAAAAAAAATCCAGCGATGAGCCATAAGATTTTTATTTTAAAACATTTTTCCCTAAGGTAAAATTTTTACATTAGAGAAAAATGTTTTATATCAATTTATTTGACTGTGATTTGTAAATAATGCTTTATCGGAAAATAATACTTGTAAAAATACTTGTCATTCTTTTGTATTCATTGTTCTGCCCAATGACAAAAGTTCAAACAATTTTGAAAGACATCGCTGTGGAGTTCTTGGTGCAATAAAACATGGTAAGGATGAAATGTGCGGTTTAAGAACAAAATATGTGCTGTTTCAACTTTTTCTGCAACTGTAAAACATAGACTACCGTTTTCAATTAATTCAGTACTTTAGATAACTTGAAACAGTGTCGTATTTCTATTGTTGTTTTTAACACATGATGCAGTGTAATCCAGCAACCACCTGGCTTCTGTTCATCTTTATTTCAGTTAATACGCATATACATTCTGTGTTTCGGGCCTAATATGCCCCTCTTCATATACAAGAAACCTCATACAGTTTAAAGAATTCAAGATAAAGAAAGGTATGCCTGTAAGATGATCAATTTGTGTATCTTTTTTGTAAAGTATATTAAGTAAAATAATCAATTCGAATACCTTTTTAAAGTATATTATGTGTAATAGTTTAAATGTATTGTATGCAACAATCTATTATTTTTAACAATTTTAGTTGACTGAAGAGGGCATATTAGGCCCAAAACGCAGAATGTATACACGTATCAACTGAAATAAAGATGAAAAGAAGCCAGGTGGTTGCTGGATTACACTGCATCGTGTATTAGAAACAAATAATTCAATACTACTAAAACAACATCTACAAACAGTGCCTAGAAACCAAACTCTTATCTTCAAATGTTTATGACTTGTGACAATTACATTTCTTGAAAAAAATGTTTTAGATAAGAGTTTATTAGTTTTTTTTATAAAGAACTAGCTGACCCGGCCACGCGTTGTTGTGGCTCAAAATATATCTATTATAAATGTGTAACACTTCTCCCGTGGGGGGAATTTCAAAAAATCCCTTTTTAGTGTATATTCTGTTGACGTCACCTATTAAAACGCAATTAAAAACGCAAAAAACCGCATGTAAAACAGTATAAATAGAAGCCGAGTTCTTCACAGTAAGCCTTAATCCTGTCCCTTTCCTCGCTGGGGAATATCGAAAAATCCCTTTTTAGTGTATATTCTGTTGACGTCACCTATTAAAACGCAATTAAAAACGCAAAAAACCGCATGTAAAACAGTATAAATAGAAGCCGAGTTCTTCACAGTAAGCCTTAATCCTGTCCCTTTCCTCGCTGGGGAATATCGAAAAATCCCTTTTTAGTGTATATTCTGTTGACGTCACCTATTAAAACGCAATTAAAAACGCAAAAAACCGCATGTAAAACAGTATAAATAGAAGCCGAGTTCTTCACAGTAAGCCTTAATCCTGTCCCTTTCCTCGCTGGGGAATATCGAAAAATCCCTTTTTAGTGTATATTCTGTTGACGTCACCTATTAAAACGCAATTAAAAACGCAAAAAACCGCATGTAAAATAGTATAAATAGAAGCCGAGTTCTTCACGGTAAGCCTTAATCCCTTCCATCTCCCCCCCGTAGGGAGAATTTCGACATGTATATTATATAAAAACACGTGCATATTCGAATGCAACGTTGTGTCAAAATTTCAAAGGAATCGGTAGGAACAAACAAACGTTGTATTTTATTTATATAGATAGGTAGAAAATGATCTGCTTAGGTCCATTCTCACAGAAAAGCATAATGCCTCACAAAAAAGCAAACTTAGGTCGTCTGAAGTTAGCGCCATCTGTTGGACATAAAAGCCTTAATCCATATATAAATATATTTTTGAAAGGGGGGAAATGGTGATCTTCACATATGCCACAAACCTTCGCGGGAATGTATTAAACAACTTCCCAAAGTTTCATGGCAATCGGATAAATGGTGTGGTAATGCATAAAGGACAAACACACACACACACACACACACACACAGACATACATTCGTTTTTATATATATAGATTAGAATATGCAATAAAAATTAGAGTTCCCATTTAAAAAAATGAAGTTGGCCTCATTTTCACTAACTGGTAGTGCCATCTTGCATCCATCTTGACACCAAACAAATTTGATCTGAAACATTTTTTGTAGAATGCATATTTTTCAGGATATTTCTTGATAACATTATAAATAGACCATCCTCGATATGAATGTGTACAGTATATTTATTCTGATAACATCATAACACAAATATTAAGAAACATTCAAGAAGTCAAGTGGCTCCTTGAACATATATTAACATTTTGGTCTTGTAAATATTATGAATATGTTATTTTGAAATTAATTTTTTAAAATTATAATTAAATAAAAAAATATATATATTATTTCATTAAATTCATTTCTGTAAACAGGTACATACTATTATATAACTTTGATAGAATGTTTGTTTTTCTCCAGTTAATGTATCAGCGTATGCAAGATATAAATTTTCAGAAAATTCAAAACCAGTTTCTTCTATCTAAAAATAAATTATTATTATTATTATTATTATATATTCTATAATAAAAAATTGAAAATTATGATGCTTTATAATAATTACTTAAATAAGGAAAAAACAACGTAAATTGAAAATACACCTTTTGCATTAGACATTTCAAATATTTTCTTGAATACGAACGTGACGGAGGATATTTCACTGCTAACGGATGAAATACAGTTGCAGATAAAAGAGAATCTTGAGTTTTCTCATCTAACTGCCATTTAAATAAAATAAAATTATATTTTATAATAAATATAAAAATATAGTTTGTAAATTCAATTGCTTTTTCTGGAATCAAAAATATACTTATTAAAATAGAAACACTTTTGACCCACTTTAAGTTATCTTCAGTTTTACTTAAACTTCAAAAATGAAAAAACTACATCATCATATTCTAAACTGATAATATAGTATAATCCACTTATTTTAATCAGAGATTAATATTAGTTCTATAGTGTTATCAGCTGTGGCACACCCAGGGGGGTGGTAAAAGGGGCTTGGGACCCCGAAAGAAAAAGGATAAGAAACACTAGTATATTTTCCAAAAATCTTTTCCTAATTAAAATTCATTTTTTTATTTATATTGTGTCAGGTGTTCTATTTCTATATTACTTATAAATTAGTGGTCACATAAGGTGGAAATTTTACTGGGTTTTCATTAAACATTTTTTTATCTGTCCAACTTGGCTCCCACAAGATTAAATCTTGAATGTGACACTGGTTATCAGAATTAACAGATCCTAAAATATATAAGTTAAAATCCTTTCCTTATTGTAATCAGATTCTTAAGTTACAGTTATCATTTTTTTTAGGTAAATTGTAATGGCGCATTTTTTTATGCAGCACTTGAAAAGCGCTTTACAGCTAATCCTCTGAAACCCGTTTCTATATGGCCAACGCTGCTCATGACATCATTTCGCTACACTTTCGCTGCATAAAAAAATGCGCCCAATTTTTAAGCTGTATTTTTGCACTATAAACAACAGGTGGCAGATATTTAACCAGGAATTTAAATATTGTTGCATCCTATAACAGCATTATATATATGGGTTAAAGTCTACCTAGGTAGTCCCAATGGCGCGCTTCCAACTGTTCGTGCTCCCGATGGACTGGGAGCCGCCGAGTGTTTAACGTCACTAATTATTGATTCACCTTAGTTCTTGAACAAAAGAAAAAAGAAAACGGCTGATAAAAATATACTTAATCTAACCTAACCTAACCTAACCTAAGTACCACCATTGGGACTACCTAGGTAGAATTTAACCTAAAATATGAGTATTTTACTAACAAATTACTGCAAAAAAATTACTGCACATTAAAATAGTAATAATTATAAATCTTCCAAATCTTTTTTAATTGTTTAACATCTCTTTATAATGTCAGATTCAATGAAATCAGAATTTCCACTAACTAGTTTTATTGCCTTGCTTCTCTTAATGTTATCAGTTGATTATTGCTATAAATAATTCCAAAAGGGATACATTAGATGGATTATACTGTATTTTCAACAAATAAAACTGTTCTATAAGCAATATTAAAGCATTTAGTGATAATTATTATAAATCTGGTGGACTAAAACTTACCGAAAATGTAAGTAATTTGATTAAATTTTTGAGGGATGACATGCAGAGATAATGCTGAGTAATTCGTGAAAATAAAATTTCGCTAGACATATTATCAAAGGATATTTATTTTGTAAATCAATGCAATGTTGGTTAAGTTTTTTTTTATACCGTATTCTTATGATTACAAGGAAATCATTCTCTGGAAGCAATACCTTCTACACGTGTCGAAACGATAACAATCCGAAACGCCCTCTGCTTCTGCCACTTTCTTAAAAATTTACATTTTGACTTAAATATTTCTATTTTATTATATAAATAGAAATTTACGTACTTTATAAATTAATCGTGTGTATTTTTATTTTATTATTTATATATATTTTTAAAATATATAATATTTCTAAAATTACAGAGGTAGGCCGGATGGCCGAGCGGTCAAGGTAACAGCCTACCGCTCTGGGATACCCGGGATCGAATCCGAACGGGTTGGATAATCCCCAGGAATTTTTCGGGGGTGGTCCGTTCGGATATGTCGAGCCCCGTCCCTCACCACCCGGTCGCCCCATTGTGGGCCTGGCCGAACCCATAATGAACCTTCTAAAAGAGGCCCTCTTAGTGCCCACAGGGCGGAAAAAGTTAAAAAAAAAAAAATTACAGAGGTTGCAGCCAAAGTTTTCATCTCTAAAACGTTAACGCGCCGCCATCTTGTAAGTCTAGAAGTTAGACAATGGCGTTTGGAACGTCGAACATGATTCCACTGACCATTGCCAAACTTCTAGGCTTACCGGAAAGCGGCGCCGAACGCCCGACGTACACGTTTCGCGTTGAAAACGTCGGCCGCAACCTCTTTATTAAATAGATCACAATTGATGCATTATGTACTTTTTTTACGAAGATTAGTTTATCCTAATAGACTTGATGATATTTCTGTTTACTTGGAGAGAACATAAACTTTCACGATTTGTACATGAAATACTAAATATCATTTACAATAGCCATTCCAAAGTGTTATTGAATATCGACGAAATAAAACTAACAAGAGAAAAATTAAAATTATTTAGCCAAGTAATAATAGCAAAAGGTGCTTCTTCGACAAATTGTTGGGGGTTCATACATTAAACGGCACGTCCTATTTGTCGACCAAAAAACATCAAAGGATGGCATTCGCTGGTCGTAAACGTACTGTACATTGTTTGAAATTTCAATCAGTGGTTACATCCGATGGTATGATTGCTAATTTATTTGGACCAATAGAAGGAAGACGTCACGACAGTGGAATGTTAAGAGAATCTAATTTGTTAGAGAATTTGGCTGCAATTCCTTGTTCCGATAACAAGATTCAATTTGTTTTATATGGTGATTCTGGTTATCCTTTGCGTCAACACCTCATTACACCATTTCGAGGATCTAGTTTAACACCCGAGCAACAATTCAATTCGAAGATGAGTTCAGTAAAAGAGTGTGTGGAATGGGTATTTGTAAAAATGATTAAAATATTTGCTTTTCTAGATTCAAAAAAAAAAAAAAAAATTGAAATTGTTTCTTCAGCCTGTTGGTAAACTTTATATATTGAAATGAACTCACTCAGCAATATGTAAATCAGAAACAACCAAACACCTTATGTTGCCGAGAAAAAATTTAATAACGTAGCAAACGTTTTCAGCCAAACCTGTTGGCCATCATCAGGCTAAGCATACTCGAATGCAAACAAAATCGAACAAAAATTTAAATACAAATAAACTAACGGATGAAATATACATATAATAAAAATAAATAACAAAGAAATATAAAAATATGTACAGGTTAAATAAATAAATATTAAGCCATTACATAATAATAAATTATATGAAATTCCAATAAATGCAAGATATGCAATGAAAACAAAATCAAGGCATTAAATTAAGAGCTCTCAAATCTTTTAATTAAATACTTCCAGGCTGAAGGCAATACCTGCATAATACCTGCATTAATGCCAGGGATGCTGAAGGGTTGCCTTCAGCCTGGAAGTATTTAATTAAAAGATTTGAGAGCTCTTAATTTAATGCCTTGATTTTGTTTTCATTGCATATCTTGCATTTATTGGAATTTCATATAATTTATTATTATGTAATGGCTTAATATTTATTTATTTAACCTATACATATTTTTATATTTCTTTGTTATTTATTTTTATTATATGTATATTTCATCCGTTATTTTATTTGTATTTAAATTTTTGTTCGATTTTGTTTGCATTCGAATATGCTTAGCCTGATGATGGCCAACAGGTTTGGCTGAAAACGTTTGCTACGTTATTAAATTTTTTCTCGGCAACATAAGGTGTTTGATTGTTTCTGATTTACATATTGCTGAGTGAGTTCATTTCAATATTAATATGGCGGCACCGGTGGAATATTACAAGAAATATAGGAAGATCGCGTTAAGACTTGTCAAGGCAGAATGCAAGTTTGAATTTTTGAAAGAATGTTTGAAAAGCAGGGTATTTCCGATGCCGATATTTAGGATCAGCATCCCCAAGGAATGTGCTTCATTGAAATTCAAGTTTTGTCTAATGTGCCTTCGTAAATCCATTAGAATGGCAAGGAACAAAAAGTATGGCATCTTGCATGAGCTCATCACTCTAGAGAATATTATATACAATGAAGATCCTGAAATGTTGGTAGAAATTAACCGAGGCATAGTTAAGTTAACGGATACGGTACATATGAATTTAAAGAATAAGTACATTAAGAAAATGAAATGGATCCTTAAAAAACAACCATCAAGAGTAGCTAAGGGTAATCCTTCGACATTCATATTATGGGACCAGGTAGAAGTCCCGGTTAAGATCAGGGAATTTCTAAAATGGGAACAGAACTTTGTCCCTGAAAGTTCAAAATCTTGGGAAACGTCAATTCAAGAAATAGAAAGAGGTATATCTGGGCTAGATTCTTTAGAAAAAGAAGATCTCCGATGGAAAACTGTCATTAAAGACCAGACGGCTTGGAAAAAAGGATGTGATGCCAGTAAATACATCAAACTTACTAAATGTTGGCTTAGAGAAAACGATTTGGTCACTACTAGAGCAGACAAGAGCAAAGCATTAGTCATCATGAAAAGACAAACGTATAATAACGCTTTGGAGGAATATATTCAGAAAACCGAATGCGAGCAGGTTGACGAAAAGATTATCGATAGCGTCGACAGAAGAGTTAAGAAGCTTGAAAAAGCTAAACTCACTAATTTATTACCTTTCCTCAAAAATTGTCGGAATCCTAGGCCAGGTATGCCGAGATTATTTGCGTTTGCCAAAACCCATAAAGAGGGCAAGGAAGTAAGACCCATAGTTGAAAGATGCAGAGGACCAACCTTTTTTCTTGAAAAGAGATTAAATAAGTTTCTCACCTCTCAACTCAAAAATAACATATATGTGGCACAGGATCCTAGGGATGTGGTTAATGAGATACAGGATCTAATTTTAATGGAGGAGGAGGTTGGAACTGTAATGGACTACGAGAGCTTATACCCCTCTATAAAAATTGAGTCATGCAAAGTAGCGCTTTTAGATTTCATGCATAGCAAGAGCCCAGATTTGGCAAATTACAGTAGTGATTTGATAGAGCTAGCTAACCTTGTCTGCTATGAATCTTTTTTCGCCTTTAATGGCCGTCAATACAAACAAAAAAAAAGAGGAGTCCCTATGGGAAGTCCTATGTCAGAATTGTTGTGTGAACTTGTATTGAGAAGGTTGGAAAAAAGTGTTCTTTGTGGCTTCATGAATGACATTGTATATTTTAAAAGGTACGTGGACGATGTCCTGGTAATATGGAAGAATGACCAAAAAGTCGAGGAATTTATTAATAAGATCAACAACAACGATGACGGCCTCAAGCTAAAGATTGAACAGACGTGTTCCTCACGGATACATTTTTTAGACATTGACATTGAATTCAAAGAAGGACATTTCATCACTAAAGTGTATGTAAAACCGACGCATAGCCCTCTTTACATTCCGTCGCGTTCTAATGATCCTTACCAATACAAAATGGCTGCTTTCCGTGCTCTCATTCACAGGGCTTATCTCTATTGCAGTAGTGTGGTTGATAGACAAAAAGAAATCTACAGAATATCACATATCGCTAGAACTCTAGGGTACAGGGCGGATACGATTACAGCACTAATCAAAAACTACAAGATTAACAAAACAAAAGCTCAGAGAGGTGATTTCGGCAAATTCACAAAGTTCACGTATGACAGAAAGAAAGAAGCTATCATGAAGGAAATCTCTGCCCGCAAAAATTCTAAATTGATTTTCAAGAGAGCTCCCAACCTGTACAAGTTATTAAAAAACGACAAAGACAACATTGATAAAGAAAGAATGGCTGGAGTGTACAAAATTCCTTATGAAAACCAAGAACTAGGCATTTATAAAAACTACATTGGGGTCACTAATAGAAACCTAGGGATTAGATTAAAGGAACACAGGTACAACATCAGCAAAAGATCTAACGCCACAGTTCTATCTCAGATGGCGCAGGTTGAAGGCTCGATAGTCAAATGGGGCGAAGCAGGCATTATTAGACCTGTACATTCACCGACTTTAGCATATAGCGCCGAGAAAATTGAAATATTTAAGAGCAGATTGCATAATACCTGCATTAATGCCAGGGATGCTGAAGGGTTGCCTTCAGCCTGGAAGTATTTAATTAAAAGATTTGAGAGCTCTTAATTTAATGCCTTGATTTTGTTTTCATTGCATATCTTGCATTTATTGGAATTTCATATAATTTATTATTATGTAATGGCTTAATATTTATTTATTTAACCTATACATATTTTTATATTTCTTTGTTATTTATTATTATTTTTTATTATATGTATATTTCATCCGTTATTTTATTTGTATTTATATTTTTATATTTCTTTGTTATTTATTTTTATTATATGTATATTTCATCCGTTAGTTTATTTGTATTTAAATTTTTGTTCGATTTTGTTTGCATTCGAATATGCTTAGCCTGATGATGGCCAACAGGTTTGGCTGAAAACGTTTGCTACGTTATTAAATTTTTTCTCGGCAACATAAGGTGTTTGGTTGTTTCTGATAAACTATATAATTGGTGCACTACTTACTAACTGTCACACTTCCTTAAAATAATTTAAAAATAGGGTAGGTCTATATCTGGGAGGCAAGATGACCGTCTACTACCAAAAAGTAGATACTTGTCATAATACTGTAGAAGTAAATTTGTCCTTTCACGGCATCTTCTACCATTGCCAGCGTAATACGTTTGTAAATTTTCAGATATATTTTTCCAAGCAACTTTCGAATTTTCATCCTCATTCACAGCCACTACTTCCCTCAACAAAAGTATGTCGTGACAACAGGAAAAACACATTGGAATCTTCCTATTGTATCTTACTGCAGGAAACACGACGCTAATTAAAGTCAAAAATAATTATTTAGTATTATTAAATATCCTCTATTTTAAAATAGTTTAATTTGTTTATTCACCTTCGATGGTAACATTTGTCGTTCTTAAAAGTTTCCGCCATTTTTGAACAATATTTCATGAAGCGAATTTTCGTTGAAGTTCTGTTACTGATTTAAAAGGCTTTGTTTATATTTAATTACTCCAGTAATTTGAGAATATAATTATAATCCCATGAGTCATTGCTCGACGTGAACGTCTGGCGCAACGTGTTTCGCTCAAGTTGAAACGTCAAACGTGTACTTCTACTTGCCGTACAAGTTTAAAGTTTTGAATTTCGGTCGCAACCTCTCTATTCATTATAATTTTTTAAAACTCCATCCTATAGACACTAAGAGGCCCTTTTTAGCAAGCCTATTATGGGTTAGGTGGCTTCAGCCAGGCCCACAATGGGGTGGCCGACATATCTGGATGGACCACCCCCCCGAAAAATTCTTAGAGATTTTTCGACCCGTCTGGATTCGATCCCGGGTCCCTCAAGCGGTGCACCTTGACCGCTCGGCCATCCGGCCATCAATCATTCAGTCCTGTAAAGCGACAACTGAGAATGTGCGCCATCAAGTGATCAACATAATGATTCGCGTCGAAAAAGGTACATGTAATAGTGGTCACATTAAACCCTTCATTCATGTAAATCAAGTGTTCAATAAGGCTACTATTACGCGTGGCCTTAAGTGCCATGCCATCCGTCCTACTTCAAGATCTATAAACACAAGTTCTAGACACGATACTGTGATGCATCGCGGCAATCGCCATATTGAGTCTTTTGGGGTGTGTACGGTGTTTTTAGAGCGAATCTGGTTGGTTGTTTCTTTCGATCTCAATTAGTTAATTACTTATTTATATATTTTAAAGATGGTTTCGTGTTTAGCACCGAATTGTAAAAATTCGATAGCCAAGTGTATAAAATGGTTTCGTTTTCCCTCTAACAGACCCAGGAGAGTGATGATTTAAGAGTTAATAAATAATAATAATAAATATAGTTTATTATTGTGAAGATTTCTGCTGTGTGAGATTTGTAATATAATAAATGTTTTAACAATTAATTACTTGCTTAGAAGACTACAGAAAATTATTTTCCTCTTCTAGTTGACATTTTCTTTTATCAGGAACAACAGCCATACAAGATTGCTTGAATGTATTCAATAAGAAAAATTCAACTGGAATTTAGTGTATATCTTATACTTATTATTGCTTTTATAAATACATATTTTGATACAAATAATGCTATTTGCTGCATATAAGTTAAATTCAATCTCTTTGTGTTAACAATATCTTCTACTTTTATATAGTATATATCTAGTCAAATATAGTCTATGATCCTCACTGAATGAACTCTCTTAAGAAATGAATGGTTCTGCCTCTTACCAGTGAGGGCACTAAGAACACTTTTCAAGAGTTGGCTATCTGGTCTTTAGTCTGTGGGCTGGATCGGGTTGTGAGGGGAGGAACTAGACATATCTGGACAGACCGTTATCAAAAAATTCCTGGGATTGTTTGCCCAGATTTGATCCCAGTTCCTAAAATTGTAGGCTGATGTCAACTGCTTTGGCCATCCGGTCGGCATTATCACTGATTATTCTTCAGAAAATATTTTAAAATGCAGACAAAGCAGGATTGCTTTTGTGCTGTAAGGATGAGTCATGTTCTGGTATCAAAATAGCAAAAGAACAACTAACAATTCTGTTAAGCACAAGTATGAGTGGAGATTGCAAGAAACTCCTGAATTGAAAAAATTGTCAAACCAAGACATTACAGGAATATATAGACATTACAAAATTTAAAATTGAATGAAAATCAAACAGGAGATGGTGAGAAATAACAGTGACTCGGTCATGTTTTCTGTCACCATTTAGTCCTTTCTGTTTGATTTGAAATGTTGCAACAAAACAAAAAAGCGCTTGTTTCTTAACAATTCTGCATCACATACAGACCTTCGGCCAGTAGAGGATCCGGAAGAACCCAAAGAGATCTAACTCAAAAATTTAAAATATTTGAATAATTATAAGTACTTTTTTATTAACATGTGCAAGATGATTGTATTACAGATGATCAAATAAATGATATTTTTTTTTCCTACTCTCACTCAGACTCTATTTAACTGTAAGACACACACACCTTTATGCTGAGAACTATAAATTTAAATTTAATCATAAAAAAACAAACGTTTTCGGCCACTCCACTGGCCATCATCAGGTTAACTATATTCGAATACTATTTCGAACAACCCGTTCAAAATTGAAATAGATTACAATAGAACTCACGCGCTCAACTACGTAAACCAAATGTAATATAAATAACATAGAAAAATAAATAAAACAAAATAAATAAAATAAAACATGCCAATGGTACATGTAAACATAGCAATATCTATATATCTATAGGCAATCATTTGCGCCTAGTTAATGTGTTCTTGCGACTTTTTTAATTAGAAACTTCCAAGCTGATGGTAAAATGGTCGCATCTTTGTAATTTAAGCACTTTTTGGTTAAGCTGGACTTATAAATTTCACATTTTTCGGTTGTCGCTGCAAGTGTCGGCGAATGGACAGGTGTTATGATTTTGGCTTCTTCCCATTTAACAACGGATCCCTCCGTCTGCGCCATTTTTGCTAACGTTGTTGTGCATTTACTTTTCGTCACATCATATCTGTGCTCCTTAAGTCTTTTAGTTAGGCTTCTCGTCGTAACCCCGATGTATTCTTTCTCTATCCCTAGTTGGTCGTTGCTGTACGGTATCGAGTACACCCCCGGCTGCTCACTCCGTTTAATTTCTTCCTTGTCGTTTCTTAGTAATTTATATATCGAGGGAGCTCTTTTGTACACAATATTGCTGTTCCTGTGGCTCGCAATACACTCCATAACAGAGGATAGACGTTTATTATACGTGAATTTCGTGAGGCCGTTTGTAAGATCTCGTTTTTTCTTGTTTTTCTTAGGATTCTTGTACGCTGCAATCAAACGTTCAACTGTTCTTGGACCATATCCCAGCATTTTGGCCACTTGCCTGATTCTCTCCAGTTCCCGCATCGTATCCATTATGTTAGAGCAATATTGAAACGCTCTTCTAATTAACGCTCTAAATGCTGAGAGTTTATAGGTAATAGGATCATTGGATGTTGACGGTATATATAGCGGGTCGTGTGTAGGCTTTATATAAACTTTCGTGTTTATTGCTCCGTTCTTAAATGTAATACCAATGTCCAAAAAATGTAATTCGTCGCCACTAAGTTGCTCCAAGTTTAGCCGTAGGCCATGATCGTTGGAATTCATGGCATTTAAGAATTGGTGTATCCTTGCGTGGTTCTTCCATATGACAAGCACATCATCCACATATCTTCTGTACAAGATTATGTCTTCCTTGAAGTTGATCAGTGTGATGCGCTCCATTCTTCTTACCACCAATTCACACAGCAGACCAGACATTGGGCTGCCCATCGGGACACCTTTTAACTGCTTATAGATTTTACTCTCGAACACGAACAATAATGGAAACTGGCGAGGCATGATAGCTGAAATTGAAAGGGGACTCCTAGGTATGGATGAGATCGAAAAAGAGTATTTTAGATGGAAAGCGGCGTTCAGAAGTGAGAAATGTGCAGGGAAACGTAATGAAGGGACAGATGTTAAAAGCGCGAAGAAATGGTTGACGGACAATAGTTTGGTAATCACCAGAGCGGATAAAAGCAAGCATTTGGTGGTAATGAAAAAGCAACGCTATGTGGAGGCACTAGAAGAGTATATAAGAAAAACGGAATGCGAAAGGGTAGAACATGACATAGTAAGAAAAATTGAAGGAAAAGTTAAAAGGTTGGAGAGATCTCCTTTAACATCAATCTTCCCTTTCCTGAAAGGTGCACACGTCACGAACCCAGGAGTACCCAGGTTGTTTGGTTTCGCGAAGACCCATAAAACCAACAAAGAAATTAGACCTGTGGTGGAGAAATGTAAGGGCCCCACGTATAAACTGGAGAAACGTATGCATTCGTATTTGTCGGAGTTGATTGGGGATTACCAATTTGTTACAAAGAGCCCGATGAGTGTAGTAAAGGATTTGCAGGAGTTAGCCTTAATGGATAACGAAGTTGGGTCGGTAATGGACTTCGAGAGTATGTATCCGTCAATCAAACCATCCTCATGTTTTGATGCACTAATGGAATTGTTATATGGCTTGCATCCGACGGCGGCAGCGTACCGTAAGGACCTGGAGATGATGGCAGATCTGGTATGCGGGCAATCGTTTTTCGTGTTCGAGAGTAAAATCTATAAGCAGTTAAAAGGTGTCCCGATGGGCAGCCCAATGTCTGGTCTGCTGTGTGAATTGGTGGTAAGAAGAATGGAGCGCATCACACTGATCAACTTCAAGGAAGACATAATCTTGTACAGAAGATATGTGGATGATGTGCTTGTCATATGGAAGAACCACGCAAGGATACACCAATTCTTAAATGCCATGAATTCCAACGATCATGGCCTACGGCTAAACTTGGAGCAACTTAGTGGCGACGAATTACATTTTTTGGACATTGGTATTACATTTAAGAACGGAGCAATAAACACGAAAGTTTATATAAAGCCTACACACGACCCGCTATATATACCGTCAACATCCAATGATCCTATTACCTATAAACTCTCAGCATTTAGAGCGTTAATTAGAAGAGCGTTTCAATATTGCTCTAACATAATGGATACGATGCGGGAACTGGAGAGAATCAGGCAAGTGGCCAAAATGCTGGGATATGGTCCAAGAACAGTTGAACGTTTGATTGCAGCGTACAAGAATCCTAAGAAAAACAAGAAAAAACGAGATCTTACAAACGGCCTCACGAAATTCACGTATAATAAACGTCTATCCTCTGTTATGGAGTGTATTGCGAGCCACAGGAACAGCAATATTGTGTACAAAAGAGCTCCCTCGATATATAAATTACTAAGAAACGACAAGGAAGAAATTAAACGGAGTGAGCAGCCGGGGGTGTACTCGATACCGTACAGCAACGACCAACTAGGGATAGAGAAAGAATACATCGGGGTTACGACGAGAAGCCTAACTAAAAGACTTAAGGAGCACAGATATGATGTGACGAAAAGTAAATGCACAACAACGTTAGCAAAAATGGCGCAGACGGAGGGATCCGTTGTTAAATGGGAAGAAGCCAAAATCATAACACCTGTCCATTCGCCGACACTTGCAGCGACAACCGAAAAATGTGAAATTTATAAGTCCAGCTTAACCAAAAAGTGCTTAAATTACAAAGATGCGACCATTTTACCATCAGCTTGGAAGTTTCTAATTAAAAAAGTCGCAAGAACACATTAACTAGGCGCAAATGATTGCCTATAGATATATAGATATTGCTATGTTTACATGTACCATTGGCATGTTTTATTTTATTTATTTTGTTTTATTTATTTTTCTATGTTATTTATATTACATTTGGTTTACGTAGTTGAGCGCGTGAGTTCTATTGTAATCTATTTCAATTTTGAACGGGTTGTTCGAAATAGTATTCGAATATAGTTAACCTGATGATGGCCAGTGGAGTGGCCGAAAACGTTTGTTTTTTTATGATTAAATTTAAATTTATAGTTCTCAGCATAAAGGTGTGTGTGTCTTACAGTTAAATGATATTTGCCATCAAAAATGTTTTAAAGCAATGTTTTGAATTTCGAGCAAATTAATTTTTTCTTTATTTCAATGGGATGCTTAAATAATTAAATAAAAATTTATTGATGTAATTATTTGTCTTCAAGCTTTGCTCCCCTGGAAAATTTTCTGCAGATGTCCATGTCTGTCCATATTGGTTAGTGGAGTTTCAGAGATAAATAATAGCTTCTAAAAGTTACATGACTCGCAACTTTTTGATGTTTTTGCAGCAAGATCAAAAGCAGGTAGCTTCATCACATGATTTTGCTCAACTGTGCCCACGATGCCTGCACCCTAAAGTGAAATTTTTCCTCTGGATTGTCAAAAGCTATTATTATTTGGATATGCATTGCACCTGCAGTAAAACTAATTAGGGGAACTTGTTTCAATTTTTAGGGGAAATTTCAGGTATGTTTAGAGAGTTTTCACAACAGAAGGCTAGCAAAACTGCTTTTAGCATGTTCATATCAGTTACTGCTACCAAATCTCGCTCAATTAGAACTGTTGAGTTTGCTGAATGCAGCCATTATTTTAGATTACATTATTATACATTACAAATTCTCTGGTAAAACTCATCCAGTAATTGATCCTTCAACAATATGAAATCTGTTCAGTCGTAATTAAATTATTAAAGATTTAATAATAGTAAAATTCAGATTTGCGTGTGAACCATAAAAAAAATTACCACATTCTATTTGTGAAATATAAAAAATTTAATATGAGTAATATGTAATGACGTGAATTAGAGAGTTGTTGATAAAACATATAATCTAGTTTTGATATTTTTATAACTTTGTTAATGTTCTAATTATTTTCATACATAGATCCTGTTACTACATTTTGTATAATTTTTACGTTCTAGATCTAGCATCTTTCAAAATTGACAGTTGCCTTCTACACTGTAATTTTCTGAGTTATTATGTAAAGTATTAAAATTACTGGAAATTTATCAGTTCTTCAGATAAAAATTCGTAATATCAATTAAAACATGGATTAGCATACAGAAAATGGAAGAGAACTACAATGGTGATAGCAGATAAATGTCGTGCATACATTTTTACATTTTTACAGATGCTCTTAGTAGGTTTAGGGTAAAGGAAAAGCTTTTGGATTTCATAATTGCAAGTGAAAATTGTTAGATAACCATCACTTGTTTCTTAACTGAGTTAAACATAAATAACACATGGATTGTTTGCAAAAAATTAGAATAAGAAGTAATTGAAATCATAGCATGTCTCCAAATTGTAATGCATACTTACAACTTGGAAACAATTATCCTTGTTTTTTATAAGAAAAATTTTTAAATGCAAAATTCTTATTTCAAACCTAATGTATTTCTTTCAAAAACAAAACTTTATCAACAGTTATACTTAAAAAATAAAATTAAAAATACCTGAAATAGTATATTAGTCTGTATAATTTTAATGCATTTTTGTTATAAATCCTCTAAAAAAACCAAAATAAAATATCTTACGTACTAGTATTTTTTAAAAATATACCGTATTTTACGGACTATAAGACACATTTTTTTCTTCGAAAAATTGCCTCCAAAATTCAGGTGCGTCTTATAGTCCGTAGCATCTTATATGTATTTTATATGTATTAAAAAAAAAAAAAAATGCTTAAAAATTAAAGTGCGTCTTATAGTCTGTAGCGTCTTATAGTCCGTAAAATACGGTAATTATAAAAGTCAAGTAAATTAGCCAAATTATCAACAACTTCTATATTTTTTGTCTAATTTTCATTATATTAATTAATTAATTTGGATGACAATTTATGTAACACATTATTAATTGTAGTAGAGATGTTAATTATCTTAGTTTTCAAAAATATTTCAATAAAGAGATATTCTAATTGGAGATTTCTATTTGTCAACTTTAATATTTTTTTTTGTTTTGTAATAAATGTTTATTTTTTCATTAAGATGCATTCAAATGAAGTGTAACTAATATTTATTTTTTGCAATAAATTTCTTAACATCAAAAAACGGGATGTATGAAGGTGACTAGACAACATTTTACAAAAATGATGTTAATTTAATAATACATCAATTCATTTTTAAATTGAAAAACAATGGCAAGATATTGGGAAAAGACTTTGTTATTCCTTACACATAAACCCGCAAGAGGTATAATTGCCACTTAAAATTACACTTTTCAAAATGTAAAAAGTTAGCAAGATAAAGAAAGATATAGCCTTAATTAAAGAATCTTTTCTTCCATTGGCCCCGATCCTCAAAAACTATGTCTTTCTTTATATTTAATGATTATATCATGAAAAAAGTCTTATTGCTACCAAATTAAACAACATACATGATTACATTTACCAAATGCTCCCAAATATGATGACAAATGTCAAATTTGATTTATCCCTAATAGCAACTATTTGCATAAAGACACACAAAAATCTATTTAAAAGAGGAACAGAAGTGGAAATTTTTTTCATCACAATAATGAAAGAAAGTCCCACATATGAATAACACAAAATACTGTTCCATTATACACATTATATACAACACACAACAGTATGCATATAGAACACACTGCACATACATTGGCAGAGTGGTATCTTTATCTACAACATCAAATTACTTTTAATAGACGTTTACAACATAATATTACGAAAAAAACTGCCATGTACACTGTATACAATTGTTTTGTTTCAAAGTAACTTTCATTAATAACAATGTTTACAAAATAATAATAATAATAATAATAATAATAAATAACTGAATTAGTTTTAACTAAATTTATTTTTGAACAATGTATCACAAAACTATTGTATATGTATGGAACATTAAGAAATATTTTAAGTAATGGCATCTGTATACAGGTATACTATGTACATTTTTTCTTACAATGCTGTAAGTAAATGATGTTTTAATAAATTGTTGGCAAACTGCAAAATATTAACACATTACTCATAAGGATGGATTGATTGTATTAGGTGATACTTTGAGAATGTCAATGCTTCTATACAGGTACAATCATTTGAAGTGGGCAATATATGATGTGTAGATGAATGCAAAATTATCCTCAGATAAATACTAATTTCAGAAAGTTCTGAATATATATATATATATTTTTTATTATTTATTTTTCATATAAATGCCACTTGAAGTATGGAATCATAATAACAGTATTTTCAGTTTTATAAAACTGATATATTTTATAAATGAGATAGGACTAATTAATAAATCAACTGAAAACATTGGGAATGATTCCATGTTAATAGGAATGTTCTAAAATACTTTTTTCTGCATCAAGATGGGATGATGTACAAAGATGTTCAGATGTTTATGGTTTGAGAAAACAATTTGTGATAAACTAATCTAAACATCACATTTATGCTATATTCAAACAAAACAGTAATAAATTGCAAAAGAAGACATGATGTAAGATTACACATGTGGGTGCTGGACTAGTACTGATGGGTTGCAGTAATTGTTGACTATATTTGTTTGTTTTGGAATTACCCATCAATATCACAGATGCCTGCACAAATTGTAGCAACCTTGTATATTTTAAAATTTTTACATACGAACATTCTTTTGTTGTAAAACCTATAAAACATTAATAAAAAAAAATTTATTAAATAGATTGTCATCAGCAAATCTTATTTTATATACTAAAATTTAAAAAATACACAGTTAATTCTTTCTATCATTACTTTGAATGTAACATATTAATGTATGATAAGAATTATAATTAAATTTTATTATTAATCATTATTTAAATTTCTAAATATTTGGTTACAAGTGTTAAAATCAAAATAATAATAAATTTTAATTCTGCAGCCGCAGAAGACTAGTAGTATACTAATCAAAGAATATTTGCAAAGAATTAATTAAAATAAAATTTCTTAAGTTATCAAGATAAGTTGTATGTTATGGATTATTATTCTTTTACCTGTGTATTAAATAAATGCATTATGCTATAAAAATTAATAAATCAATGCTATACCTTAGCTCGATCGGTCGGTTCAAACTCACGTTCCGATGCAAGTGAACTAGAACCTGAATATTCACGAGAAACTACGCACAAAAATTCTGCATGATTTTCATTTCCATAGTTATATGATGAACCAATATTAATTACCTGAAATAAATTAATTTTATTAATATTTTATTGAGATATGTCACTAAATTTATACTGTACAGAAATTTCAATTAAAATGAACTAGATTTTACTTTACTTATTTTTACATTTATAGAATTCATCAATATAGTAACTTCTAACTTTAATTTGTGTCTAATCAAAATAAATAAATACATTAAAAATAAGGCAGACTTTTTTTCAGTAATTCTGCTAAATACGACTACAACACACTCCTGATACTCCAAACCATTTTTATTCATTTTTCTATTAAATGTTCCATCCAAACACAAAAAAAAATAACAATTATTTTTTAAAACATAATAAATTTGTAAAATTATTATGTAGGATATGATACATTTTAACATAAATATTTTTAAAAACTTATTTTAAATACACGTGTTTGTCTGTAGTCCTTTTCTTTATCCTTTACATGTCATCCTGTTAACTTGAATTTTTCACTAATCCAAAAAACCCTTTACAATAATTCAAATGAGCAATCAATTAATTGAGAAAATTAAAATTATGTTGTTCACTTTCTTTGCAAACCATGAAAATTAATACCAAGAATATAAATTTAGTATATCTTCATTATAGATTAGCAACTTTTCATCAATTTACAAAAATAAATGTTTCAATATTTTCCATTTCAAGTTCTATTTATATAAAATTTCATAAGCTATTTACTTAGAAAAATTTTATGGATATGTTCAACAGTTTTAATCAATAATCAATTTTATACAACAACTAATTTCTGATATTTATTCTCTAAAATCCAAGAAATATCTTATTATTTATTATATTAATTTTAAAATTAAATTATCACTTTTGTTTGAATTCTTTTAAAACACTTGTTTCAGTCTGAAGGCAAATATAAATTGATATATAACCTCTTAATACAGTTAAGTTTCAAGATATAAATCCTAAGTAAAATTTAAATGTTTTTAATTACAATGCAGATTAATTGAAATAATGTTAAAAAGATAATTACTGAAACAAAATTGAAAGTTGATATAATCAAATAATGTAAGCATATAAATCACATCATTTATAAGTATGAATTATTATATCTATAATTCTAAATTTAATTAACATACTTGTTCAAACTTCCAACCATCTGACATGGTGGATACCATTTGAGTAAGTTCATTTTCACGGCATTGTAATACTCTGTATACATGTTTCTTAGAATCCTAAATCAAAATAAATATAAAAACTTTATTTATCAAATTTTCAACTAATACTTATTATAAATTATATTTCACAATTATCATAGTAGAGTTAAAATGCAATAATTAAAACAAAATCTAATAACTAAATATGTATTATCTTAAATATCAAAGGCTTATTACGATTATTATTACACGTTGTTTAATATAACATTAAAAGGTATATGTTTATGCAAAAACCTATAGGCTTTTGCACTAGAATGACTATACAACATTTAATTTGACTGTTAGTAAGTTCCATGTTCATAATTTTTGCAGTGTAAGATATGATCTTAAGCATTTTTCACCATCTTTTTGAATACAGTGCCAATTCATGAATTCATGGATATATACACTCTTACAAAAAAATTAAGTACATAGATTCAACATTAACACCAATAGGCCATTATTGTTTAATTTTACCATTTATTTTTCTGTAATTCTCAGTTGGAAACTGATCATTACTGACAAGCTGTAACATGTTTATTCATAGCAATAGTATGGGTATCTGTCATATTCAGTGCATCTCAGCTATTGATGTCTGTTAAAGCAGGGGTCGCAAACTGGCAGCCCGCGGACCGGATACAGCCTGTTAAGACTTCATAGTCTGGTCCGTGGTCTTAATGATTTATTTTCTAAAAATCAACGTTTCCTAACATCTTGGTGATTAAACCAGAAAAAATTCAAGCGTCTAACTGTTTATATAAGTCGTAAAGACCTGGAAACAAAATGGCCTTTGTTACTGCCTTTTTTAAAATTATAGTATATTTTGGTTTATCAAATAATATTGAATATGGCCCACATCTGATATAATGTATTTGACTGGCCCTTTGCTGCGTATGAGTTTGAAACCCCTAACATCTCCTATAGCCCAATCCATAACAATAGCTTGCTATCCTATTCCCAAGCAATTATTAGAAGAATTTGAAAATATAAAGCAGAAAACTCTGACTGTATTGAAGTAATAAAAAAAAAAATTGTTTTAAGAATTGCACCCAAACATTTAAATACATGAAGATGACTAGAAACTGCCTAAAAACATATACTTCTGTTTGCAGATTTTGGAACAGATCTTTTGAAATAGATTGTGAATAAATGCTCTGATCTGTCTCTCAAAGATGGCCAGCTTCTCATCTAACTTGAGTTTCTATGATCTATTTTATTAAGTTTAGTTTGATTGTTTTTATTTGTATCTTCCAAACAAAAATTAATTTTTGAAAGTATAATTGATTAAGATAATTTTTATCTTAATAAAGAAGGTTCAAATTCCAAAGAGAAGGCGAGAAAAAGAAAAGTATACAGAAAATTAACTTCTTAGGTTAAAACATTTTTTTAAACAATATCCATCACAACTTTCATTATCTTTTGGTTTGAAGTAAATACAATAGAAACTTCTATACATATATATACTGTTGTATATAAAAGACAAGAAAAATAGTTAATTCTGGAAACCAAATTAAATTTTATTCAGAAACATTTTTGTTATTTTATAAGAACATCATCAGCTGTGAAAATTATCAAATGCATTAGAATGTATACAGTCAAATGAGAGAACTTTCCTATATTTTAACTTTTTCAAAATTAAAATTACAGCAAAGTTATAATTATACAAAAAATTAATAAAATGAAATAAAATCAAAATAAATTAAAACAAACTGATTTAAACATAATAGTGCAATGTTAAATGCAGACTGGTGGCCACCCACACTACATGACCTTCAACAAACACACCTCCACTTATTGATGCTGTTTCTAGATATACTGTAGTTGGAAAGTACTTTTTTAACAAAAATTTCATTTTGTTTCCAAAATTAAGCATTTTTCACCATCTTTTTGAATACGGTGCCAAGTTCAAATGTTATTTTTGTTGATAAAAATATAATAATTCTATTTTTTTTTTTTTAATTTTGCTATTGTTTCACAATTTCAATCAAGGGTACTATAAATGCTTACTTTGTTTTAATTGATATATGAATACTTATAAGATGAAATAACAGAAACAGTTTATTCTGTTCTTAAAGTACAAACAAGCTTTTGAAGTAGAATTTTAGACTTTAAAATTATTCATGTAATGATTTTATCTTAAAGTAAACTTATTTATCATTTATATTAAGAAATGAGGGTATCCAAATATTACTTTTGGAATTTTATATTTAACATAGGATTCATCTGAATTTATAAATGTTAATTATTTTCACTTAATTTGTATATATTCAAAAAAATGTAAAACTAAATTTAATTTAATTTAATTTAATAATACTAAATGCAATTTTTAGTTATTCTTTATTTTGATATATTGTTTGAAATTCTTTTACATATACCTTGTATGCTAATAAGTTCTGGTATAAAATTTACTTTAGTTTTTTGTGCCTTTGACACATACATAATTTAAATTTTTATACAAAAATTCCATTTGCTGTTCAAATGTTTTTTGAATTCTATGTAAGGTAAGTTATAGTCTTTGTTCTGTTAGCTTTGAAGGAACCACAAAGAAAATGTGAGACAATTCTGTAGCTTTTTCTTCAAAAGAATAAAGAAATGTGAAATTTGTCATCTGATAAAATGTGGAAATGTCACAAAAAACATAGTGTATCATATCATGAAGAGGTATGAAGAAACAACAGTATTGAGGACTGATCAAAAAATGATCATCTGAGGGATAAAAGAACTCCAGGAATGGTTAATGCTTTGAAGAACGTAATAAGAAATCCTTACCAATTTCAAAGAAAGTTGACCTTATTAATAAACATCTCAAGACAAACTGTTCATCTATCACTGAAAAAGAACCTGTGGTACCTACCAAATGTTGGTACAGCCTCAAAAGAAGAAAAGGCTGATTTGTTGATGTTGTCTTTTGCAAATTTTTTTATCTGTAAAAATTGCTATTTTCACAGATAAAAAAATTTTTATTGTAGAGGAAAATTTAACAAGCAAAATGACTGTGTCTATGCCAAATCAGTGAAAGTCATTCCCAAAATGTCAAGAAGTCTCAAAGAGACTATCATCCTAGATATGTGATGGTCTGTCTAGTTGACAAGGAAAAGCAGAACTTCATTTTTTATCAACAGAGGTTAAAACGACAAGTGTCAGGAACTACAGGAGAGATTCTCTAAGCGGTGATAGAACTGTTCAAAAATCATACTTGGACTTTCAGCAAGACTCAGCTCCAGCTCACAATGTCAAAACCACATAAGATTGATTAAAAGAAAAAGTTCCAGATTTCATTTCAAAGGAAGAATGGCCTACCACATCATCTGACCTGAACCCATTAGATTTCTTACAGGATCAAAGTTTGGGCTGAAAGTCTTTGCTAAATCCTGCACAACTGTAGAAGTTCTCAAAAAATCCTATCTGTGAGAATTAGCTGCTTTTTCTTTGAAAAGCATCTATACTGCCATAAAAGAGTGGAAACCATGGATAAAAACCTGTATTAATGCTTGTGAGGACACTTTGAACATTAGAAATGGAAATTATGTATCTTAAGGACTTTAACAATAGAAATCTGTAAATAAACCAACCAATGCCTAAATAATCGGGCTAATAAATGGCTATAATTAAATAATAAATATAAACAAATTTGGTATAGAATTGTAATAGATTCATTCATTGTTTAAAGCTCCATCAAAGACCAAAAGAAAGACTATGATTTTGTGTTTTGCATCAATCTTGTTTATCAGTCTTACTTGATCAAGAAGACTGATGAATATACCAAATAGAATTTGGTATAGAATTTGAAATCTGTAAAATTTAAAAGAATTAGTTTTTTGTTTATTATTTATAATTCTGTTTGTTGCCATAGCAACTATTTCAAATAATTATTAGAATAAGTATTCCATTATCAATTTTATTAAAATAACTGTTCTATTGCTTTAAACAATGAATGAAATAGACTGTCAAAAAGCAACTGTTGACAAATCCAGAAAGACCAAGACATTTCATAGCAAAGCAGCTACAAATTTCCTGAAGTACCATACATGGAGTGTTAAACCAACATTGTAAGACATTTTCTATTTCTCAAAAGCCAGATTCCAGTGGAAATTATGGTGCTTGTAGCTACAATTCAACCAGAAGAAAATCAAAGTCATTTCCAAAAATTTCAATATGTCAGTGAGAGATGTTGCATAAAAAAAAAAAATATGAAATTAAACAAACAACGGTTCAAAGGACTAAGCACTGTGCAAGTATGAGATCGTATAAAAAACAAAAAATACCTGAAGTAACTGAAAAACAAAAGAGGGTAATTAAAACTAGAGTTCGAAACTTATATTCTTTAATTGGCAAAAAGATTGCTTGTCTGATTTTAAATGACGAAACAAAGATGAAAGATGACTTCTCAACACTTTCAGGCTCTTGCTATTATACAGTGTTAGAAGTTCTTCCAGAATCTCAGACATCTCAATTAATGTTAAAAAGTTTGCATCAAAATATCTGGTATGGCAAGCAATTTCCCCAAACGGATTGAAAAGTTTGTCGTTTGTGACAAAAGGAAATATCAGTGCTGAAATTTATATTAATATATGTTTAATACAAATAAAGAAGTTGTTACCTTTTGAATTTTACAGATTTCTATTGTTACATTCCTTACTACCTACTTATAAAAAATGTTTGTTATAATATTACCTTTTAATAAACTTGAACTTAAAGACATTTATATTTGTACCAAAGCTTAATAGCATACTAAGTACATGTATCATACTTTATGAGATACTATCATAATATTGTAAAGTAAAATTTCTTAAGTAATTAAAAAAAACTTATTTTATTGTAATAGTTCTTGAACTTGCTTCATTTAAAAAAAGTTGTACATTTTACTTTTAAAACAACTACCGATTAGCTAAAAATATCTGAATTTTGAAAATTTGTTTATAAAAAATATTCCAATTTTATATTTGATTGTATTATTATTTAATATGAAATTATTCTTATTTCAATTTGTTGAAAATAAATTAAGCAACAAACTGAAATCAGAATTATTTACTTAACTGAATTTTGTAAATTTTATTTGTAATAAAATATTTTAGTGTTTATCAAAATAATTTAATTTATTATATATTTTACAAATCCTCCAGTGAACTTTAATATTAAACCAAATATCTAATTGGGCAGTGCAGCGAATGTCTCATGGGAAGCAATAGTCCTTCTTATGGGAATGTCTTATATTGTTATTTCTGGAGTTAATAGTATAAATAATTTTCAGTATATAAATTATTCTTGCCCATATATAAATAATAAAGGCAGTCTTGTCTTAATTCACATAAGTTTTTATGAGAGAATCTTCCTCTCTTGGGTAACCATTCTTGAGACCATCTTAAGAATGTGCAACTTCTTTTTTCAATTTCACCAATCACAATGAAATAATTGTCAACAGCAGTTTTCCATCCATGATATCTCTGGAAAAGACCGAAAGAAAGACTATAATCTTGTGTTTTGCATCAATCTTGTTTATCAGTCTTACTTGATCAAGAAGACTGATGATAAAATGTTACATGTAGACCAGTCTTTATGGCTATGCTCCGCCCAATCTTCACTTTCAGATTTAAATTAATTAGTTATATAGCATATATGTTAAATTTTAGAGTAAAGTTCAAGTTGGCTAAGATACATAGAGAGCCTTGGGTGTAAGATATTCTCAATCAACAAGACAATCACTCTTTATGGCTATATGGCTTTAATTAATATAGGCATAGAAGCAAAGATCAAATGGAGTTCCATGCAGTTTAACTAGTAATGCATCTGCACAATGTACAGAAGATGCAAGTTCAAGCCCCAATCTGGTTGGATGTTCCTTTCCAGATTATTCTAAATTGTTTACGCCTAACTGCTCACCTTAAGACAAATTAAATTACATGGGTGTATCAAAAATTAACTTTCTCAATTTTTTATTTATTGACATGAACATTGTGGCAATTAGATGACATGGTAGTTTCAAATGGCTGGTGGTTTCTTTTTCAACGTATTCCATTCTTGCAAAGGCTTTTATCCCAGTGCCCTATCAGTTGTTCCATGCCTGGCAAAAATTACCCAGTCCTGATAATTGGTATAGCTATTCCCAGACTTCAGCTTGCACCTCGTCATCAGATTGGTAACATTTCCCTTAGAAGTGTTTCTTGAGTTATGGGAAAAAATGAAAGTCTGAAAGAGCTAAGTATAAGAAGTTGAGCCAAAACCTACCACTTCCACTTCTGTATTAATACAAATGTCTTTTGCATTATGTGCCAAATATATTATTATGGAGAAGCACAACATGACAAAACAGAAAACCTGACCACTTGTGATAAATGGTCTCCTTGAAATGAGCAAGTGTTTCCCAATAAATTTTGGCATTCACTGTTTTTTGGTGAAACTCTACATGCCAGATACTCACGAATGTCTCAAACAGTTTACATAAGTTTCCAGCTTTATTCTTCATTAACAGGAAGTTCAAGATGTCACGTTGCTGATGTTTTGAACTTTCTGTTAATACTTTCTGGTTAAGATATGGGAATGACCTTTGACCCAGAAATGTAGCCGTAATTTCTTGTAACCTTTGGTTTAAACGTGTCTACTTGCATTTCCTATGGCAATTGTCCTTTTGTAAGTAGTATGCTTCTAGTTTCATTTATTGACAAAATTTTAAGATCAAAATTTGAAATCAATATCATCATTTTGCAACGTTAATCAAATTTTTTTCAGAACAAAAAATTTTCCTGCAATTTCTTTTTTTGTTGAAGTTATTACCATTATTATTAAATAATTTGATGTTTTGTTCTTTTAAAATGTAAATACAGATAAATAAATAAGTATAAACATCAAATTATTGCAGATTAATGCACTTTTTTTACAGTATGCAAATTTGCATATTTACCAAAATGGCTTATAAATGAAACAAAAACTAAAATTTCGTTGTACAAATCATCATAAATCTTTGTCAAAAGACAGAAAACACTAAATAAAATGAAAATAAACAATTATCCGATCAGAATTGAGCGCACATTTTTCAAATGATGCAATTATAAATAAAGACTAAAAAATTTGGTTTTTATGTTTGTATACATTATATTTATATTATGAACAATCAAATCTGTATCAACAAATACTTACTTACTTGTATATGAAATTAAAAGGAAAATAATCGATCTTTAATATAGACTAGTTATAAAAACTGTAAAGTTATTCATTTTCATAATTAATTAATTAATATCCAGTTAGATCAGGGGTCGATATTGACCACTTTAGGGGTCGATATAAGATATAAGATTATTGGGGAGGTTGATGAAAAGACTAAAACTTACAAATTTTGAACCGAATATTGCTAAGGATCATCAAGCTTATCCATCTCATTGATTGCCAGTTATAAAAATTATTATTTACATATATACAATAAATGTAAAAAATGTAAAATTAAAAGAAATGTATTAAAATAGTAAGTGCTTTTTTTATTTGTAATACAAAGTTTTTGGTGGAGTCGATGTGAGATTTTGAAAAGTTGTAGGGGGTCGACGATAAAAAAGTTTGGCGACCCCTGAGCTAGATGTTTCTTAATTATTCATTTTCAAATGCACAAGATTTTAAAAGGTCAACAAAGGTCAGTCTACAGAATCACGACACCTAACAGGTAAGACTTGAAAGTGTTAACAAAGAATGAAAAATGCTTCCATGTCATGGATTCCAAATTCCTTTTGGTTTCAGGTTGGAAATAATAAAACCAAGTTTCACTACCAGTAACAACAGAACTCAAAAATTCTTCCATCTTCTGCATAACAACACAGGTATTGTATTGTTGATCCACAAAAGCTGTCCAATTAGTATTGATTCAAGACTTGTGGAAACCTAATGGTTATGGACAATGTCTTGGTCTCATATGAACAACTGAACATGTCCTTCAGTTTGTCTATCATGACTCACCTGTTTACCCAAACAACTTTGCTGACACAAGGAATGAGCTCATTTGAATTTGATGGATGACTATATCCTTTCTGATCACACAACAAAAACCTTCTAGAATCAAACTGTTGGCAATAAAATTGAATTTTCTGCACAGATAATACAGCATTTCCATACATAGTTGCCAGCTCCTGATGAATCTCACCTTGGTGAAGTCCCTTTTGGCCATAAAAATTGAATCATGCCATACACTTTGTTTTTCAAATATTCATTAAATCATGCATGCTTCTCAAAACATGAATAAATCTGATGTCCAGGCCAAGTGTCAGATTCCATGACTGGCATGTGTAGCGGCCACACAGAGACTTGTATCTGTCAAAACCTTTAAATAATTTCTTTGCGTCACCCCACTTAAAAAATTAGAGAAAGTTAATTTTTGATACATTCACATAGTAGCCCAAACTTAGTCTCATAATTTCAGAAATTAGATATTTGGTTTAATGTACATATTTTATAAAAATTACGTACCCAGAACCTTTTATGGCGTGGTAACTCCTAAATATTGTCACACAAACGTTTTAGAACCCCTTCTGGGCTCTGCTTCAGGTTCCAAATTGTTTCTAGATGGATGTTCAATTGCCGGTAAAAATTCGTTCCTGGAACGAATTTTTACCGGCAATTGAACATCCACCTAGAAACAATTTGGAACCTGAAGCAGAGCCCAGAAGGGGTTCTAAAACGTTTGTGTGACGATATTTACGAGTTACCACACTGTAAAAGGTTCTAGGTACGTACTTTTTTGGAAGTAATTCCAGTGTGGTGAGTAGTGAGTTATACATATTTTATACATTTTTATCAGAAAATTATTAATAAATAATTTTAAATTAGTGAGATATAAAAACTTTATATGAACTAATTTACTTTTGTCATTTTGGCATTTCTCTCTAGGATTCTTTCTTTAACTAGTTTAATCAGATCTGTTATATTGTAAAACTCAGCTTCTTCTAATACTCCTATATAAAAATAACTAAAATTTAATAACTAAAATAATAAAGATAGAATTATTATGATGTTTTATATAAAACCATTACTTACCTTCTTCTGCAAGATCTTTATTAATTATTAATTTACCGTGGCGAAGATAATTTAGTATAGGACCAAAATAAGTTGGATCTCGATCTATTAAATAAGCACCAGTATCATCCTGTACAAAAATATTTAAATTTATAACATGCTATGTGCGACACTTACAAAATAATATACAATTTAAAAACATGTTAATTATGGTATTTACATTTTTTATTTGATTAAAAAAAAAAGTAAACAAATTCAATGCTGAAATAGTTATTGATTTAGCACTAATAATTTTTTACTTAGTCAAATATACTAAAAAATCAACGGTTTGATTCAAATTCTGAACATTACTATATCATTTAACAGCTGCAATCAATTTATTTGTTGTTATTTTTTAATATTGAAAATTTCATTAGCAAAAAAATAAAATATAAGAGCTTCCCTACTTATGAATGTTCAACTTACAAACAATTTGACAAAGTGCCTAAAATTTAAATTTTGTGTGAATTTTGAAGTTCTCTTGCTGGTTGTGGGATGGTATTGCAGTCAGTCTTCAGCCAGTAATAAATAAAAAATTTTTGATAAATAATTAATGTGGGTTTATTTCTAGTCATGTTTCATTTTTGTTTGGATTCTGACATTACATCACCACCGATGATGTGGCATTGAAGTTGGTAACATTGGAGTAACAGCATTTTTCCTTTTGTTTGCAAATTTAAAACTGCATTTGAAGTAGTAATGGACAATTAATTGAAATCGAGAAAGTCTTATCTTAATTTCCA
Organism: Centruroides vittatus; assembly: GCF_030686945.1. Classification (NCBI taxonomy): domain Eukaryota; kingdom Metazoa; phylum Arthropoda; class Arachnida; order Scorpiones; family Buthidae; genus Centruroides; species Centruroides vittatus. Next base: position 1,257,994 of record NW_027122690.1, on the reverse strand, counting down.
ATTCTTAAAACGATTCTTTCACATTTAATAAGAAAATTAATTATTTGTTTTAGTCAAAGATTAAAATTTTCTATAATTAGCATTATTAATAATTAATTACTTGTTTATTGGAAACTTTCATGTCGACAAAGCAGAGACATGCAACATCCCATAAACGAAGTGGTCTGTCATGGCAGATTTTTTTTTCGTGTAGTCAGAGTGACAACAGAATGCACTTAGTCAGTGCTAACTGTCCCCGTTTTAGGCGAGATAGGGTGACAGAGTTTTCATTTGGCTGGCATTGAGCTGACTTGACAGGCAATCTGTATTCAGTATATCTATCTATATAAATATTAAGAGTAAAATGTTCCCTTACCTGAAACTGAAACTAACACTTCACAAAGTGCTATAAATAGAGACTCAACTTTGACTGCCTGGATGAAATATAACCAAATCAATCAAGACCGACAACAAGTATTTTATCCACACTTTCTGAAATATTATGTTTATAATAAAAAACAATGTGGATATCTGTATATATATACATATATACAGGGTGCATAGGAAAGTCCCTTTAATCGAAAAATTCTTGTGAACAAAGAGAGCTACAGCTATGCAAGTGAGGTAACGGTATAGAGGTATAGTAAAGTGACTACGCCTGATCTAATGCAAACAACAGCAGCGTCCCTAGTGGCAAAATTTGGAAGATAGGCAGTGCAAATCGAAAACAAAAACAGATAGAGCAAACTTTCCAATTAGAAAGTTTTAGAACATCAATTAATTAGTACAAAACGACATGTGGTTCACACGGATAAGATAAATTGTCGCCTGTATAAATTGTTGGAGGTTAAATGTCAACAGGATGGGGAAATAAAGGGAGTCATGTCATATCTTGAGTACGATCTGACTTAATGACAATTTTACTCATTGTCAAAATTTACAATTTTTATAAAACCAATCCCTACCCTCAAAATTACATTTTTTGTCATTTTATAATAATTAAAAATATGAAAAATTCTTTTTAATAAAACATCATAACAGACGATGCTACTAAATGTTGCTGGGAAAGTTAAACAACTTATTGCTAGATTTTTTCTTTTGTCATGTAACTATAGAAGTTGCATTAGTGTTGTTTTGCACAAAAGATAATCAAATTTAAATTTATTTTAATTTTTTTTAGAAATTTCATTAATTTTTGTTTTATAAATTTGCCTGTCTTTTAAAAATTTTAAATTGTAAGTGAGTTAACATTGAACTATTAAGCTACCTAGTTCTAAATCAAGGCCAGCAGTTGGAAAAAATATTTAAGTGTCGACAAAACGGTTTAAAATATAAATGAATTGAAATTTAATTGCATGAGCAATTATTTATTGTGACATCGTCACAATGCCAGACTGCACTTTTTAATTGTATTTTTTAAATTAATTTAAAATACATGATCTCCACCTCAAATTAGTAGTGTCTTGCCCGTGTACATCTTACTTTTCCTGTTAGCAACAAGGCTATGCTGGTCATCTATCTAACTTCTTTCAGGGAAACTTTTTTAATTGAAATAACCTGACTTCCAGTTTGCATCAGAAGTCAGAAGTTCGTATATAATTAATTGGGGCCCCCTGTTCATAGTTTTTCTATATCTGGTCTTGACTTTCATCTATCTAACTGTTCTTGAAGTTCAGGAAAGACAGACAGACAGACAACAGTGAGAATTTATAGGTCTGCAATTTTTTCAAATTGCAACCCAAAAAATATATTAAATTTTTAAAATATTTAGTATGTTTACTTATAATGATAAAATTACTTTCAATGTCGGTACGACAATATTCACACCAAAGACTGTATAAACGTTGTGAAAAGTTCACTGAGTTCAGCGTTATATCCACGTTTGCTTGTCGCAAGTACTTTCGACGAACCTTACTGTTGTCGTCTTCAGGCGAGTTCGTAAATTTGCCGAAAAACTTTAAAAAGAAACAAAACCGATGCAGAATGGAACGCATAAAGCTTTACCAAAGCCGTTACGAACGTAAATTAAAAATTCAAAAAACATTCGAAAGCCGATCGAGCATCTAGCTCCACGACTAGCGAGGCCGCGCATGCGCAGACCCGCGCTTACGCTAATCGTATATTAGATAACGCTAAAGCACGTTTAAACACTTGAATAACGTGATCCAGATATTGGGCAGCTCAAGAGTGGGAGTGTTGCATGCTTCTAACGTGGTGGTAAGGAGGGATTCCCAGATGAAAACTGTTTTTCTATCATTGCAGCACTTGAGCATATGCGCTTGCGACCATAGCGGATTGAAACCCTGTTCGAGAGCCTTTTTTGCTAGCTCTGTGGTGTGCCTACCCCTCACCACATCGTCCTGGTGCTCGGCGAGGCGGCTGACAAGCATTCTGGTGGTGGCCCCGATATATCGTGTGCTTATTCCCGTTGCTAGATTTTCCAGTGGAACAGCATAGACCCCCGATTTCTCGAGCGTGGAGAGCTTGTCTCTGTCGTTACACAGAAGCTTGCACAAGTTTGGAAGTGGAGCTAATGGCAGTACCAGGTTGCGCTTCCTAAATATTCTGCAGATACGTATAGAGAGGGGTCCGAGGTATGGCAACGATCATCCCAGCAGAGGCCTTTCAGCCTTCTCGATATGTCAACGCAGCCATCGCCTCCCTCATAAGAAGGGCATTTTTGCTTTCCTCTACACAGGAGCTGGCCAACATCGAGTTAGATAACATCAGTTTGGCAGTACGCACGGCTGGCTTCTCGCGTGCAAAATTTACACATGTGCTCAGTAGGGTAAAGAAATCATTGTTTCCTAGCACCACGCTAAGCAGCAAGAGGGAGGTTTCGATGATGCAAGCATCATTGCCATACCTCGGACCCCTCTCTATACGTATCTGCAGAATATTTAGGAAGCGCAACCTGGTACTGCCATTAGCTCCACTTCCAAACTTGCGCAAGCTTCTGTGTAACGACAGAGACAAGCTCTCCACGCTCGAGAAATCGGGGGTCTATGCTGTTCCACTGGAAAATCTAGCAACGGGAATAAGCACACGATATATCGGGGCCACCACCAGAATGCTTGTCAGCCGCCTCGCCGAGCACCAGGACGATGTGGTGAGGGGTAGGCACACCACAGAGCTAGCAAAAAAGGCTCTCGAACAGGGTTTCAATCCGCTATGGTCGCAAGCGCATATGCTCAAGTGCTGCAATGATAGAAAAACAGTTTTCATCTGGGAATCCCTCCTTACCACCACGTTAGAAGCATGCAACACTCCCACTCTTGAGCTGCCCAATATCTGGATCACGTTATTCAAGTGTTTAAACGTGCTTTAGCGTTATCTAATATACGATTAGCGTAAGCGCGGGTCTGCGCATGCGCGGCCTCGCTAGTCGTGGAGCTAGATGCTCGATCGGCTTTCGAATGTTTTTTGAATTTTTAATTTACGTTCGTAACGGCTTTGGTAAAGCTTTATGCGTTCCATTCTGCATCGGTTTTGTTTCTTTTTAAAGTTTTTCGGCAAATTTACGAACTCGCCTGAAGACGACGACAGTAAGGTTCGTCGAAAGTACTTGCGACAAGCAAACGTGGATATAACGCTGAACTCAGTGAACTTTTCGCAACGTTTAAAATTACCTTCTTGTTATAATTACGAAAATTTTTATTATGCTCTAATTAGGGTTGCCACCTATCCGGGTTTGACCCGGAGACTCCAGGATTCAGCGAGTTATCTCCGGGGTTAATTAATATTTCTCCAGGTTGTGCAAGTTGAAATGAATATGTACAAAATTATATGCAAACCGTCGCGTATATTTCTTTCCCCGTGTACTGAATTACTAGTGTGGTGGTCGTTGGCTTAAATACATAATGTCTATAACTGGCATAGGCGCAATGCTGCCACATGCTATGTAGTTGTACTCTCTCTTGTGACTGTTCTGTCAAGAGATGTCTATTGAAAGTGACATGACATAGGGGACAGTTTGATAATCAGTGTTCGTGTTGGTTGATGATTAATGGTAAGTTATAGAATATAGTTACTCCTATCGTCCCATGCTCTAGTCCAGTGTTTCTCAAACTTTTTGGTCCGCGACCCCCATTTTGCACTTAAAAATTTCAAAGGCCCCCTGAAAAATGCATATGTGTGGAAAAACATCCCGGAGAGGGGATTAATTTAAATTTAGGAGGAGTTAATTTTTTTTTGTTTAATTGCATTGAAACACTCATAATTTTAATAGCAGATTTGTTTTTAGTATTATTAAAAATTAATAACTTACCTCTGGTACATATTTGAACAAAATATTCTATGTACATGTTTCGACATTAGTAAACTGAATTAGTTAAATTAAACATATTTTAAATTTAATGTGATGGGTGAGGCTGCTCATTTTGGCACAATAAATTAAACCTGGGTTTAATATCAGTCAGTGCAGGTCTCATAGCGATTTCCCTCTGGCGATGTCTATGTTGCTAAGATGAGAGCGCTGCTTTGTTTTGATGTTGGTCATTACTGAAAATGCCATTTCGCATAAATAAGTAGTTGCAAATAGTAAGAGAACTACCATTGCTAACTCAGCGAGTAATGGATACTCTGTTTTCACACTAAGTCAAAAAGAATTCAATGTTTGCTTACTAACCTCAGTTCCAAACGTTGTTCTATCATAGTTCAGGCGGGGAGTGGAAGCTCGGGAGATTCCCGAATAGTGCACAAATTTTTGAATGTTATATTCAGTCTCATATTAAAATATTCATATTATTTATATGTGCAATTTATTTAAGTAAAAATTATTTTATACATTTTTTATTTCTACTATTTCTAAACATGAATCCACGGTAAGTTTATAAAATATTTGAAAAAATTTATCTGTCATGAATTTTTCTGCGACCCCCCGAAATATTTTTCACGACCCCAACTTTGAGAATCACTGCTCTAGTCAGTCTCAAGCAGGCTAAATAATGTTATATAACAAACACTTCTGTTGATCCTCAATATATATATACAGTCAAACCTGTTTTTATGCGCTCTTTTTATGTGCGATTTTTATTTGTGCGATTTTTTTAATGCGAATTTTTAATTTGTGCGGTATAGTTGGCGACTAGTCTCGTGCGATTCGTCATGTCTCACGTTGACTTATTATAGCTAAATAAACTTATTATAGCATAAATGCACTTATTATAGTAATATTATTGCATGAATATGCGAAAAATGAAATAATTTACTTTTTAAGTCAACAAAACACCACCTGGACAAAAATATGTAAAACAGACGATATACCAGACGATGCAGTCAAGTGCTGACATCTGTTGTCAATAAATTCTATTTCGTACGGTTTTCAGTTATTTTCTATGTGAGACTTTTTTTATGCGGTCCCTGTTGACCGCATAAAAAAAATATTTTTTAATTGTGTCGCGAAAACTATTATTTACAGCCATTCGTGAAGTTTCGTGAGATTTTTTTTAATGCGTTTTTTTTAATGTGGTCCCTATCCCCCGCATAAAAACAGGTTTGACTGTATTTTTTGATTTTCAGATGTTTTTTGTTTCCAAATTTTTCCAAAAATTTTTACCCGTGTGAAAAAATTTTATCGCGATTTTAATCAACCTTTAATGATGCACGTTATTTAAAGCTACTTTCTGATGTCAAAAATGACATCCAATAGTTTTTTAATTTTTTTTATTAATAAATTTTATTATGTATATGTTTAATTAAGTTGGGGGGTCGAAAATCGCAATAAAAAGTGTAATTTTTGAAAAATATTACAGCTAGCTAGTATTCACCCTACTTTAGACCCTTCACCTGCAGAGACTTATATGGAAACGTCCCCAGGTTTTTTCGGTTTCTTTAATCATCATCTCCGGGCAAGACTACGTTATGAGGTGGCAACCCTAGCTCTAATACATTAAATTTTCAAATGCAATTTGTGCAATTCTGAGTAAAAACACTTGCTCGTGCTAAGTTTACTGCTGGTTTGAGTTTTAAAAATTGAATTTTCAAGATGAGTCAGTCTAGAAATTCATAGTTCAAATGAATGAATTCAAAAATTGTGATGATGATGATATTTGTTCAACTCGTTGCATCATTTATTGAAACTCATTTAGTGTTAAATATGATGGAATTAAAGCATTTATGAAGTATGCCAACCGCAAGAAGCACGAAAAAAGAAGTGAATCTTCTTTGGCCAATGAAGTAATTCCCAAAGATGGCAATCCTAGATGACACGAATTTATTTTGTAGTACACAATAAAAGCATGCATATCCACATATAAATAGAAAATTTTCAGGTTGCTTCAAAAGATTGATTCTGGATTTCCCAATCCTTTTCCATTCTTAAGCTTGACGTTTATTAATTAATGAATGGACTGTGCTTGTAATGTAAATCATTAATTTTTATAAAAAACCTTCTTACTTAAACCAAATAACCGAAGTATATTGTTTCTTAGATGCAAACGTTTTCGACGCCCCTTCAACGCCAAAAATGTTTGCACCTAAGAAACAATTTACTTGTTATTTGGTTCAAGTAAGAAGGTTTTTTATATATACAACCCAGTGTATTCAGTAGTCAAATTTTTCTAAATTAAAATAAACTTTAGAAGTATTCAAAAGAATTGAGAATTGTATTGAAATTGGGAGTTTTCAGCAGAATCAGAATCAAAATTGGAATAGGGAGAAATTTTGGTATCATTCCAATGTTTACAATCATTCTATAATCAAACCAATATTCGTTCAATTATAGAACAATTGTAAACGTTCCAGTAAATTGATGGCCTGTTGATCATGTTGAAAATGTTAGTTTAAAGCAGTAAAATGATTCTCAGCAATAAGGTGTATATGTTATATAATATTCAATGAGTCTCAGTGTATGTTGAAGGATAAGACTTTAATTACATTAATTAATATAACAAGAATTAATATTCAGTAGACCCCCCTATAACACGGGTTCATATAACACGACGAAAAAATTGTGATCGTGTTCGTATAATGTGCTAAAAGAGACTCGTATAACACGGTAAAACATCATTGCCAACTCGTGTCATGACAGGATTGGTTGAATCTAGACCAATAGCGGATATTGTACAAACCATTGAGTTTAAACGAGCACTAGACCTACTAAAAAACATTTATTATTCAACAGCCATAAAAATTATATTTTTATTAATGATGTCTCCAAAGTTCAATGAATTTTTCATAGAAAAATAACTTATCAGGAAACACGCACCCACCGTTCAACGACGAAAACAAGCTTAAGCAATGGCGTCGTCGAACGATGCACTCTCGGTAAGTAATTCTACAATTTTTTGTTTGTAGCATAGTTTATATGGATTATTCCCAAAAAATTATACGTGTTTTGGAAATGTTGAGACAAATTAGACTAGAATTGATTAATTTTATAGAAGAAAACCTTTCAAACAGCCATAGCCCCTAAACTGCACAAGTGCCAGGCTGTGATTGGCTCATGTATTTAAGTGACTCGTACAACACAGATTCATATAACATGGAACGTATCTACTGTGTTGTGGGGGGGTCTACTGTACATCTTAAAATAAAAGATACAAGGGCATCACATTACTATAAATTAGTTCTCAAAAATTTTTAGTCAAAATTTTTGAGAACTAACAGTAATATTTAAATATACTGTATAAATATTCATGAATAGTTTTTATAAGTACGTAAAAATGAGTAAGATTTAATTCAAAATTATATCCATTAGATAAGCTAATATACTGTATATCACAAAAATATTATATTTAAAAATAAAAATATAGAAAACAACAAAATTTCAAAAAATAAAGTTGCCATATTTTGCATTTAAGTAAAATTTGTAATTTCAATAATTATCTTTTATTCAACTCATTATTAACAAATTAAGTGGCATGTGTTGCATTTTTGCAATACATGTCAAATACAGTAGAGAGTCGTTAATCCGAACCTCGGTTATCCGAACGATTTTCAGTCAGACTCTGTCGTGCTGAATCGAACGTTTTTGATACTAGATTTACTTCTAAAGTATAATTTTCATGTTTTTATATTTTTCAATATATTTATTTTGTTTGTACAAAATAAGGAAATGATTTTTAACGATACAATAGCCTCGATTATTATTATAAAAATTTTTGTTAGGCTTAAAACCGACAAAAATTCAACACGAAGCGACATGCAACGGTCAGGTTAATATATTTTTCGTACATGATTGGTTATCCGAACAAATCACTAATCCGAATAACCCCAGTCCCCAATTGATTTGGATTAACAACTCTCTACTGTAGTTACAGCATGGCCTGTGGAAATGAAAATTGCACTTGGCCAAGTAAACTTTTTTATAACTAAATGTTAATAAAAATTTAATTTTCACTCCTATAAAATATGAAAAATATGCAAAATTTGCCTTTCCTAATGTTTTTCTTGCACAAAATAAGTTTTTCGTGCATGTTTTTCTTGAACATAAATAAGTACAACGTTGTGAAAATATAAAACACAAAAAAAAAAATATTCGAGAAATAATCTTTATTTTCTTTTAATGAGCAAAATCAGTAGGTATATCATTTTAGTGACTGTTCTACTTTTGTGGATATGTATCAATCCATTTATACAAACTAGAATTTATGCATTTATGCATAGTAGAAGTTCTGTTGAATTTAAAACCTAATGAGCATACAAGATGGCATAACATGATCAGAAAAAGATCATTCAGACCACGTGTTGCAATTCCACATGTCAAAAAATCAAGAAAAAATGTTTTTCAACAACAAAGACAAAATTATATAAAATGGCCATAATTTTTATGCTATTTTGCCCATAGAAAAAAGCATGGGCCAGTGCGATATTTTATGCACTTAATAATGTGTTTAACCAATTTATCAAAACTGAAAAATTGATAAATATTTATTTTAACATTAAATAAATAAAACTGTCTTTCTGTGTTAAAATTCTTTAACAATGTTGAAATTAAAATAGAACATTATTTTAATTACCGTTATGAGATTGCTTAACCAAATAAACCAATTTAAAGTCGTAAATGCTAAAATTTGAATGTAAATATAAATCAACATTTTCTCCAACCTATTAACCGGAGTAATACTTTTCGATATTTGCTAATGCTTTCGATGCCCCTCCTGGGCTCTTCCTCAGGCATTCGATAAACATTGTAGTGATTTGCTTGACGACCTACACACTTCCCCTTCCGATGGTGTTCGATTACGTAAGACTCCAAAGCGCATGCGTCCCCATGCCTAATAAAACTTCTAATTGTGAACTGCTTATCCTCCCTTCTACTATACACTCAAAATGCAAGAATAAACAAATAAATTTAATTTAAACGCTGTCGTCCATTAGGAATTGCCACGCTGTAGAAAGGGACATTTCTTCCTTAAAATTAATGCTCATGGCTTTGCACTCCACTCTAAAAATTTCAATAGCTTCCAAAATTTTTAGGTGATCATGATGTGAGGTGGTGAGAATGATACGTGCCTTGTTAAATACCGCCGTGATGTCCGGGTCTGTTGCATATGTTGCAAGGGTTGTCGTGTACTTATTTCATATAATGTCAGATTTATGCTCTTTCAGACGCACATGTAACAATCTTTTGGTTGCACTTACATAAACCATTTCTTTATTACACCTGCCATCTATTATAGGGACTCTGTAGATGCCCGGTAACCTATTGGGGTTCAGACGATCTTTTCCATTCCTTAGTAGGCTAAAAATGGTTCGACATCTCCTGTACGCAACCCTAATCTCCCATTTCTTGGCAATGTCAGTATATAATGTTTTTAGAATGGGGTTAAACGTGACAGAGATTACAAACTTGTCATCTTCCTTTACCTTAATATACCTACCTTCTACATCCTCTTTATTTTGATAGCAATGCTTGTATTTTTTAACGAGCGTATGTATAAGGTTGGTGTACCCATACTCCTTCGCCATCGCTTCTATATAATTGATCTCCTGTGTTAATGCCTGTGTTGTGGAAGAATGCGTGTACACTCTCATGACTAATAATCGGAAAGCCACTACTTTATAAGGAAAAGAATTGCAAGATCCTATCAGGATGTATGTTGCGGGATACTCCGCATCCCCTTGTGGATTGGGATATCCCGATCCACTTCTAATACCCCGGGATACATCCCGGGGTATTAGAAGTGGAGAATATTTATTAGTAAATATAAATTGAAGATGTTAAATATAATGACTTTTATAGGGGATAAAAGAATGAAAATATAATAAACTAAATTATGAAAAATTAGGAGTAAGATATAAGAATGATTTTTAAAACTAAAAATAAAATAAAATAAAATAAAATGAAATATAGATTTAAATTTTTGGTGTAAGTTATGATGCTACTCATTTAAAAGTTTAAATAGTGAGATCCACATGTTTGGGATTACTAAAGTAGGTTTGTTTCAGGGTTCTAATATAGATATGTATAATGCTTCCCAAATGTAGATAGATTTGCACTTAACACATTGTTTGATTAATGATGTTTCAGCCCATAAAAGAATAAGATCATGATCCAATAAATTTTTGGATAATTCTGTGATATGTCTGCTGTTCTTGATATCCCTCTGATGTTCTATAAATATAAATAACATCGCTAGACCCAATATACTATAAGCTAAACTCCAACCAAATGCTGAATTCTATCAGGGTAGATGTGGCTAAATACTAAATAAGTGTTAGGTGCCATCTCTTATTAAATTTAATAAGAGATGGCACCTAACGCTTCCCTCTAGTGCCAAATTGGTTACATAATTTATTTAGTATTTAGCCATATCAAGCCCAATAGAATTCAGCATTTGGTTGTAGTTTAGCTGATGTTATATAAGACGACATGAATGTTTTCTGTTTGTAGCACCTATATAATATTGCATTGTATCTGTGCTTGTTTGTTGTAAAGGAATCATATAAATGCCTGATTTCTCTAATGCTGAAAAAATATCCCTGTCATTACAAAATAATCTATATAATGGTGGCTGAGTCTATTATCATCAAAGTGCTAATTTCAATATCATTAAAGGATTTTAATGCCAAAAGACAGTTTTATTAATTTAATAAACAATTATTGGCATAAAGAGTATATTTTTATTTATTTTAACATGTTTTTACATATGGCAGATGAGAGTCTGAAGATAAAAGTTAACTCTGCCATAGACTATTAGGTTCTCGAGGTATAAAGGAAAAATATGAAGACACATTTAATTCATTTTAGTGTTTCTTCTATTTTTTTTGTGAATTTTTAAGTATATTTATCCTTCTGGCTTTTTATTAATCAAATCAAAATATTCACTCTTAATAAACAAGACAACTTCTTGTGAAATCACAGAAAGATATATGCTAGACAATGTTAGAGAGTCCAGTTTTTTAATGTGATTTAAATATTTTTCAGGACAATTGGTCCCATCTTCAGAATCTGAACAGAATGGAACATTAGAATCAATAATGCATTCTATCAGTTCTTTTGTCAATTTGAAATTCCAACTTTTCATTCTATAGTTCTACAGTTTAAATCAGTGATTCCCAAACTTTTTTGATCCACTGCCCCCTTTTTTCCATAAAGTTATATCCAACTCTCCCCAATCATACCCCAATGCCTCCTAACCCATTTTTCCTTGTGTGAGAAAGGCTTGGAAATATTTTTAGGAAAACTTTTCTACAAACATCACACTTTGTGTACTTACCACACATTGTTCTCAACATCTGAAAACCATTAAACGCAATGTTTCTTCCTACCTGTTTAACAGAGGAAAAGGAAAGGCTGTCAGTGACCTCAACCTTTGCCTATGGTCATCGTCCAGTACCCTGCCTCCAGTGCTCCCCACTTGCTTCTTTTCGCCCCCCTAGATTTACACACTGCCCACAGAGGGTTATTAGTGCCCACTTTGGGAGCCAATGGTTTAAATGTTGGAATACATTCTAAAAGAATTTTTGAATAATTAAGTATGGCACAGATGATCAAGTGCATCATTACCTGAGCAATAATTTTTTGAACAAAGCAGTAATAGTGCTGTTAGGAGAGTTTCAACATATGATATATATGATAAAAATATATCAAAATTATACATTAATTTAAAATAAAATAATAAAAATGACATTAAAATAAAATATTTTGAAGTTCAACTGAATGAAGGGATTATAAACCTAATGTAATATTTTGCCAAGTTAATTAACCACACCCATAGGTCTACATTTAATGTTTCTTTCTTTATGTTTATAATCAAGTTCAAGGCTGTTTCTATACAAGGTTCTTCAGCTGTTCTTCTGGGTAGGTTTTTGGCTGTTGGTATTGTGATCTCTGCTTCCCCTCAAAAAGGTGCAGATTTTCTGTTGTGGATCAACTCCTCTGCTAGGGCTGTTGACACCTTGGCTTTCTAAAGATCTTTTTTTGTATTCTGGCAGTCTAACCAACACATATAAGAACCTCTAAGTCTGATAGTTATATTAAAGCCAAACAATTGTCATATTTAAATCGGGCTACATTACCACTATTATTAATGACTGCTTATGACTGTCTACAGTATATAGGAAAGAGGAAGGGTCAAAAATGACAGAAATTATGATTATATAATATTTGAATACATTGTATAAATAAATTCAGCATGTTTGCTATGATTTACTTAAATACTTTTCAAGAATGCATTTTTTTCTTTTATTACACTAATTACACTCTGAAGCCACTCTAAGAATGCTGCAGAACAAATAAACAGTTAAAGCAATAAATTTCAAAATTTGTAAAAAACTAACAAAATATACTTCTAGGTGTTATAAACTATATTTTAGATGTTTGTACTAGTAAATTATCATAATAAAAGTATTAGAGAAAGCAACATGATCAATCTAGCTAGTCTACTAATATTTAATAATAAAGTGTGTGACAATCTCTGCAAGATTGTCTAAGTGGTGTAGGTCCAAAAAAGTTGGGTACTACTAAAATAGATTATAAAAATATAAACTTGTTTGGTATATAGCCTATTATGTTCTACTTCATAATGAACACAAAACTATTTTCCTTTACATATTCCAACTAATGAACATAAGTTTCATTCTTATTCTGGGAAAGATTAGTTCTAATTCATAAAATCAGTTGAAATATAATAATATGAGATAAATACAAATGAAGTTAAATGTTCTTTTAATATCATTCATTCTATAAATTTAAACAAAGTTTAGCTGAATCAGAGTATTCAATGAAAATAAAGTAATGACAATTTTAGTTAATGTTACCCTAGGTATCGAGATGGCGGCTCGTCTCCGATCCCAGCAATCAGAAGAAAGAAAACAGTGGAGATGCACGTTCTAAACCTAACCTAACCTAACCTATTCTAATAAATTACCATAATTATTAGAGTAGGTTAGGTTAGGTTAGAATGTGCGTCCCCACTGTTTTCTTTCTTCTGATTGCTGGGATCGGAGACGAGCTGCCATCTCAATACCTAGGGTAATACAAACCACAATTTTTTTTCCTCCTATATTTATTAAAATAATAACTAAAATTAATGTCAGTCATAATATAAATTAATAAAAATATATGAAAACTCAAAAATGAAATATATTGTTTACTCAATTCAAAAGCAGTACAATAATCTTTCATAAATATAACAGTTAACAGCAATTTGAATTCAATAATGGATGCATTCGTGCATTGCATGCATTGTCCAATTAGCACGTCGAACGTAGTAGCATAAATCTGTCACAATAAATGTGTTGAACGTATCACAAAACATTTTCAATAAACGTCCATCGTTAAAAATTACTTTTTACTTACAAAGAAACGAAAAATTATGAAACATAAAATTTCATTCAATTTTTCTAAATGTTATTTGTGTTAATGAAAAAATTAATTGTATCAACCATATTGGGTCAAACAATTATTATACTAAAAGACAACAGCTTGTATTTGCTACACATATTTCAAGAAATTATTTTGCGGGTAACTTCATTCGGGTCCAAAAAAGACCCCAAAGAAAGTCAAAACATCATGCACGATTACCCAACAATAGTTACCAGTAATATCACAAACGGAAGTCATCGTACATTTCATTCTAGTATATTTCTCGGGCGACTAAATGGTATAAACTTTATTTGACGGTAACATTTGTCACCGAAGGAACGAAGCCAGTGTTATAAACTGTAAATATCGGCCTTATTTGGCAGAGTCGACAGTCGTAACCAAGCAGAAGCGTTTCAATCTGTCGAACGACGTGTGACGTACACGTTGGAACAAAAAACAGCCATTGTCGATCGGTTTCGGGTAGCATAAACAGAAGATGCTACCAAACACTTTCCGAAATGGCACTACCGTAGAGGGTTTTTGGCAGAAAAATACTCAAAGGCAACCGGAACCGTCAAGTCTGCCGAACGCAGCCAACGAATTATTGTTTTAGCTACATACAGAACATTATTATTATTATTATTCAGATTTAGTATATACATACCATTCAACCTGAGTAAACTCATATAAATTAAGCTTATATATTTGGATTTTTAATTATATATTTCTTTTCTTTTATACAATATGAAAAACTGAGTAATTGAAAATGATATAAGACGGTAAAAACATATAAAATGAACTTATATATTTACAGTTTTTAGGAAAAGAGAAAGGCAACTTACCTTATCTGAGTTCAAATCAGGATCTTCTTGACACAAACGACACAAAAAAGACTTTGGATCTCTACCTAATGTCGTCCTAGTAGTTAGAAAATACGTTCCTCCTACATTTAACTTAACCCATTGATTGTTTTTGAAAGATTTGTCATCTCCACTGTTTTGTTTATCATGTTTGTCCGCCATTTTGAATTCGATTCGAGGAAGAAGAACTCTCGAGGCGGTGTACTCACGAGATTAAATTTTTATTACAATACTCGTATCGAGGACAAAATGGCTGCCAGGAGGATCGGTAGAAGTGCCATCGATTGGGCTGCTTTCGTAGAGAGAGTGCCGGAAAACCAAAAGTCCTTTTTTCAGGCTTTTAAAATACGTTCCGATGATTATATTCGTAGGTAAGGAAGGTGGTAAATGTAATAAAATTTTGAAATTGAAAAAATAAATAAATCGAGTCTCGCAGGTTTGCTCTTCGTTAGGTTAACTATTGGAAATATTCATTAAAAAATGAATAAATAAATAAGTTTCCTCATTTAACGGAAGTTTGCTGCTACCTATGTTATCTTTCATCCGGTTGCGCCTCTTGTTTTTTGGAATATTTTAATTAATAAATTGTTTATAATAATACACACTGGCTTAGACAATACATAGGTAAATTAACGGTACGGTGTCCTTTACTGTTCTGTCCTTTAGATTTTCTATGGAATATTGGCGCCCTCACGTGGCACCAATATTCAATTTGCCAAACCGTTGATTATTTAAATAGCTGGGATGGCTCTTTCTTAGAAACGAAAGTGTTTGTGTGTGTCCCATTACGAGAGAGCCCTCTGCGGGCTGGGAAGATCAACGAAACCGTTTTGTTCGTTTAGAGTCCCCGGAACTTAAATATAAATGACGGCAAACTATTTGCCGAAGTTTTGCGTGTTAAAAGTTACGTCTCCAGATCTAAGAATGTCGACGAAACAATAAGTCCTGCCGGCAGGGGCGGATCTATGTAGGGACTAATAGGGCTTAAGCACCAAGCCCACAAAAATTGAATTATCATCATAAATTTTTAATACTTTTTCATTAACAATGAGCACTTATTGTATAGTAAAAAATAGTTAATAAGTTAGGTTGATAAAAATGGGGCCCCATTCGACTTCAATAAACCCTAGGCCCCAAAAAACCTAGATCTGCCCCTGCGCGCTGGTGTAGATGAGTTGAAATTTTAAATATTTCACAGATAAACCTTGTATCTTTTAAAAAATTGTTTTAAAAATCGTCGAATTTTGCTAATGCTTCCACCAAATGAGTTTTTTCGTTAGTGAACGATATGTGGACCGGTGAAAAAACCCAGTTTAAAATCAAAACATTGGAAGCAAGTATTTATACCAATACAACTTTGATATAAATTATATGAATTTTTAAAACACAAACTTGATTTATTAAAAAAGACATTCATTGCTGTGAAGAGTATCAAAATTAAGATTATTTTTAAAAATATGATTGTTTAAAATGCTATGTATATGCTTATATTTTATAATAAATGTTATAAAGCTTTTTAGTTTTAGCGACATGCTTTTTTTTATTACGAAAATTTTTGATTTGTCTTGTATTTTCTCCAAACAAATATGGTCACTGTAATTATCAGTATCTTTTAAATCTAATAATTTGATTTGAAATGTATATGTTGTGTGAACAAATGCCTCAGTTTATCTTGGACAGTCCTGGAACAATGCAAGATTGCATTCTGATTAAAGTCTGCCTGGGATACTAAAAACTTTATTTTCATGAAAGATATTTTGGTTTTTTGTAGGAAAAAAATGTTATTGGGTAAACAATTTTTGAACTAGATCTTGTTGCAAAGACCAGAGTAAAACTAGATTCGCAGTCATACGAACCACTACGAAGGAACTAAATAGACAGTAATCTAAGTGAAGTTGTTTGTGTCATGCTACATGACAAGCTGTGTTAGAATATGCTTGTTTGAAAAAATTTCAAACACTAGTAGTGAGAAATTGGTCAAATGAACTAAAGTTTGGCAAAAGTTAAGGATATTTTCAACTTTTAATGAACTAGTTGAACAGTCACTGAAAGGCAATGAATCT
This sequence comes from Centruroides vittatus, assembly GCF_030686945.1. NCBI lineage: Eukaryota > Metazoa > Arthropoda > Arachnida > Scorpiones > Buthidae > Centruroides > Centruroides vittatus. The sequence continues at coordinate 1,241,339 of NW_027122690.1, read as the reverse complement.
GAAGTTTGTATCTACTTCATAGCAGTTCATATGCAAATGGGAACTTAACTTAGGATCCACAATTCTAAGTCCTGATTTATCAGTTTTTAAAATTGGTCATTAAACATACATGCATATATGTATCTGTTTCCTCTGGAATTTTCTTAATTTTTTCCAATCCTTTTGCCAAATGATTTCATTTGCCACTACATGTGACCTATGTTTGTAATTATTTCTATGTTAAGAATTTAATATTATAGGCTATGATTGCAGTAAGGTGCAATACATTTATCGGTTAATGTTACCTATTGTTCCAAAATGGCGGCTCATCTTTGATTCCAGCAAATAGAAGAAAGGAAATAGTGGGGACACGCATTCTAACCTAACCTTACCTATTCTGATAATTTTGTTGGTAATAATTATGGTCATTTATTAGAATAGGTTAGGTTAGGTTAGAACGTGCATCCCCACTATTTCCTTTCTTCTGTTTGCTGGAATCAGAGATGAGCCACCATTTTGGAACCATAGGTAACATTAACCCATTTATCTTTTTTCTTTATTATAATGTCCCAAGTTATTTGTACGGTAAAGTAAAAAAACAGACTATTTTTTGTGAATACAGTAGACTCCCCTATAACATGGTAGATACATTCTGTGTTATATAAATCTGTGTTGTACGAGTCACTTAAATACATGGGCCAATCAAATCACAGCCCGGCACTTGTGCAGTTTAGGGGCTATGGCTGTTTGAAAGGTTTTCTTCCATAAAATTAATCGATTCTAGACTAATTTGTCTCAACATTTCCAAATCACGTATAATTTTTTGGGAATAATTCAAATAAACTATGCTGTAAACAAAAAATTGTAGGATTACTTACTGAGTGTGCATCATTCGACGACGCCATTGCTTAAGCTTGTTTTTGCCATGGAGCGGCTTGTCGAACGGCAGGCGCGTTTCCTGATAAGTTATTTTTCTGCAAAAAATTTGCTGAACTTTGGAGACATTATTAATAAAAATATAATTTTTATGGCTGTTGAATAATAAATGTTTTTTAGCAGGCCCACTGCTCATTTAAACTCAACAGTTTGTGCAATGTCCGCTATTGGTCCAGATTCGACCAATCCTGTTGTGACATGAATCGGCGATATTTTACCGTGTTATACGAGTCTCTTTTAGTGTGTTATACGAATATGATCGCAATTTTTTCGCCATGTTATACAAATCCATCTTATATGAACCCATGTTATAGGGGGGGTCTACTGTATAATAAATAAGAACAACTTTATTTTATAATAATAGCAAGCATGCCCATAAGAGGCAATTTTGGCATTGTGGTGGCCATTTTTTTCTTAAAGCAGATGAAAGCATATTATAACATTAATTTGGCAATTTTGGAAAGAAGTAGAAATAGAGAACAAGGAATGGAGTCTATCAAATTTAGTTCCCTATTTTATATAAAGTTTTGCTCTAACGTGGTTGGAAAATTGGGGCCATCCCCTGTACGACATGACTTCTAGTTTCACTCTAACATGGTTTTGGAAATCCTCTGTACAAAATTTCACAATTTTCAAATGTAAACTTTGTTATTTGATAATTTTTTTTATTTAAGTAAGCAGGCATGTTGTCTCAGATTTGTCCATGGATTTTAGAAAATGAAATTTACAAATTATTTTGTGCTTTTTGTCAGGTTTACTTTAATGAAAACTGATAGTGCAATTTTTTTTCTTCCTTGTCCTAACTTTCCTTTCCTAACAACCAGGTGTCGTTGTCATTACTTTTAGACTTTAGCCTTTAAGACTGTCACCATGTCTTCTTTTTATAGATTAATCTTTGTATTTGGTAAAGTTTATTTAACCATAGGAACAAAATAAAGCAGTATTTTGGTATTCAAACACAAATTCTGGGAAAAAGTTGCTCAGTACTCAACTGAACAAATGCAACTCACTAGAACAAATTTTTGATTAATAACATATTTTTATTTTGTCATCCATAAAAAATTTGATAAAAATCAAAAAATTAAGATGTTACTGATATTTCTGATCAAGATCAAGAGAAAAGCTCAGATGAGGATACTTTCTATAAAGAAAATACCCTCATTTAATTAAAATTAATATTAATGTGTAATACAGTACTTTTCATTGTGATTGTTAATTAATTATTGATTAGAAATAAATTATTGATATCTTTAATAAACATATTTCTCTTAGTAATGAAAAATAGTATACTTTTGCTAACTTCTGGAATGCCCCTCCATGTTTTGCATTAGTCCTTTGTTTTGTATAACACAGATTTGCGTAACACAATACTTTTTTGAAATGTATCTGCTGTGTTATATGAAGATACCCCTGTATATATAAAATAGGGAACTAAATGTGACGACACTCCATCGATGTGTGTGTGTGTGTGAAAAGCATTGAAAATTTCTGTGAAATGCATTGAAGATGAATCATATGCAAGTTATAAAATAAAACTTTTAATTTACAATTGCGTGGATCAGTTGTAAAAGGAAGCATTGATAGTTTTTGCTGATTATGAGATATATATATATATATATAAAGAGGCTGTTAAAGCAAACAATAGCGAGGTTGCAGTCAAAGTTTTCAACATGCAAAAACTTCGGCCGCAACCCTATTAATGCTACACTCTGAGCCATAATTGTTCATTGTTGCTACATCTTGTAAAAGAGTATTTAGGTAAGTAAAGTGTTAATTGGTGGTTTGTAACACGCAATCAACATCTGTCATTGATAATGTCAGAAAGCTAGAAAATTGACAAACATCAGCTGGAATTGATCATGTAACTCATCTGACATCACGTTGAAACACCCAGCCTAACATCACGTTTTTTACATTTCAGGATCTGGCCACTTTAACTATGTATTTATGTAATTTGATGATTCTCTTTTTGTCAGTTTAAGTTGTTTGGAGCTGAAAGATCAAGTAAAATGGAAAAAAATTGAGAAACTTAATCAATATTATAGATTTAAATATTAATGAAGGTGAATTGTACTGTACAATGAATAGGTTGTCGTGAACTCGATTATAACTAATTGTAATTACTTTGTGAAAAAGTTACATAGAAAAGTTGTTGCAAATATTTATAGTTAATGATTGTTTAAATAAAATATTAAAAGTGTTATCTTACATTATGTCTGGTGTTGAAAATATTTTCTGTGAAAAAATCTTTAGTTTAATGTTATGCTGGACAAAGGAAAAAAATTGTCTTTTCATTGTCACAATTAAAAGCCGAAATTCAAGTAAAAATTAGTCTTAACTTGAAGTGTTTAGAATTTTGTGAAAAATGACAAGAAACTTTTAGAAATGGCAAGGTTCAAAAGAAATATAGATTTAAATAAATTTATGCATTCTTTTTTTTTTCATATTTGTCTAGGTATGTGGATATATTTTATAATAGTTTTTACTTTAAGTATTTTTTCTTATGATTTTGCATAAAATTATTTATTTCTAGGAATCAATTTCAAGTTGGGTGACATCTAGGTTGTGAAAATTATTGGCATTGTCAATACTGATAAATTATCAATAAAAATTCTTGAAATTACTGGTTTTTCACCAGTTTTTCTTCACTGGAAGGCACTGAGAGGGCACCTTTGTAGATACCATTTTTCGTTACAATACTCTTTTTACACAATATAATAGGTAATAATAATAATACATCAACATAAACCAAACAACAAATATAATACGTCAAAAGCTTACACTTAAGCACAAACTACTGCACAGGAACCACATTACAAATACGCACCTCAGATAGCCATAGAAAACAATGCACCACAACAAACCAGGCATCTCGTCTTTTACAAGCATTGCGCTATAATAATTAGTGATGGGATGATACCAAAATTTTTCTTCATTTTGTTTCTGATTCTGCTGTAAGCTTCCGATTCAGATTGTTTTGAATACTTTTTAAAGTTTTAGTTCAGGAAAATGAATGATTTACATTATGAGTATGGTACATTCATTAATTAATGAACATCAAATTTAAGAATGGAAAATGATTAGGAAATCCAGAATCAATCTTTTGAAAGAAGTCTGGAAATTCTCTATTTATATGTGGATATGCATGCTTTTATTGTGTACTACAAAATAAATTCATGTCATCTAGTGTTGCCATATTTGGGAATTGCTTCATTGGCTAAAGCAATGACCAGGGAGAGGGGAAAGTAAATGAGAAGATGCACTTCTTTTTTTTATGCTTCTTGCATTTGGCGTGCTTCGTAAATGCTTTAATTCTATTGTATTTAACATTAAATGAGGTTTGACAAATGATGCAACGAGTCAAACAGATATCATTATCATCTAAAGTTAAGCAAGTTTTGAATTTATTCACTTGAGCCAGTTTTTTTTTAAATGTACAATTGCATGATTTTTTTTGAGGAAAAGAAGAATCAAACAAATGCCCAGAATGACTCATTTTAAAAAATCAATTTCTAAAACTCAAAATGGTGTTAAACTTAGTGAGAACAATTATTTTTACTTTTAGTTGCATGAATCACATTTGAAAATTTAACATACTACAGCAGGATCTGTGAATCATAACAAAAACTTTCATAATTATAATGAGAAAGTTGTTTTATCTTTACAAAACACTTCTACCTGTATATAAACTGAAACTAATTTTGCTTGAACAATACCTTAAATCAGTGGTTTCCAACCTTTTTATACCTGTGCCCCCCTTTAAAAAAAATTGTTGCGCCCCCTTAATTTTTCTAACAATCTAATTTCATAAATACTCAAAGCGCGCTCGGCTCCAAACGCGAAAGCGAGATGTTCTCGTTCCAGCAAGAGTATGGATGGATGTTTTAGCATTTGTACCCGAAAAATTTGCGGCGAGGATTGTGGATTACGTATACCTATTTTGCTGATTCATTTTTTTGACACCTATTCGACTTTTTTGGTTTGTATTCGAAAATGGTATTTTGGAAACAGCTGCATGCCCCCCTTGCAACAGTCTTGTGCCTCCCTAGGGGGGCGCACCCCACAGGTTGGAAACCACTGCCTTAAATAGTTTTTTCCAGCAACACTTTAATTTATTTAACAAAAGTTTTTGACCCCTTTTAATATATCTGCATCAGGTTTAACAAGAAGATTTAAACTGTATTCTTTAACAGTTTGAATCTTAATAAGTACTCACTTTTTGAACCTTTGTATCTGGTACTTTTTTACTCTCCACAAAACAAACGTTTTCGGCCTCACTCGAGGTCTGCTTCAGGTTAAAAGAACAAAAGAAAACCAACTTCCCAATTATTTGAATTTTGTGGAGAGTAAAAAGATACTGAATACAAAGGTTCAAAAAGTTAGTACTTATTACATAAACTGGTATTCAGACTGGAAGATTTGGTAGTTTGAATCTTGTTAAACCTGACTCAGACTTATGAAAAGGGGTCAAAAACTTTTGTTTAAATAAATTAAAGTGTTGCTGGAAAAAAGTATTTAAGGTGTTGTTCAAGCATTTTATTATTATAAGTAAACATACCAAATATTAAAAATAATTTTGTTTATATTTTAAACTGTTTTGCTGACATTTAAATATTTTTATCGATTGCAGGTCTTGATTTGAAATTGCCAGTCAAGCTGACCCAATACCAACCAGGTGGCAACCTCAATGTCACCGTATCTTCCCTAAAATGGGGACAATTAGTACTGAACAAATGCAATCTCTCGTCACTCCGATTGTATGAAAATGAAAGAAACTGTGACACCATGACAGACATTACTTTGTGTATGGGGTCTGATGTACAGCCCGACCAACCCAGGAAGGCATTCCCCTTACATGATGGACTAGTTTACTGACTATTGGCAGGGGTAAAGGTGCATCGTGTGATAGGTCAGCATAGTTTAATTCCTCTACTCCTAAGGTATATCAACCAGATGCCAGCTGGCTCATGTTATACCTCACCCCTGTGAATGATTAGTAAAGTAGTCCAACGCCTAAGAGGAGTGCCTTCCTGGGTTGGTCAGATTGTACCCTCTGCTTTGTGGACAGGAAACTTTCCAATAAACTAATACTTAATTGTTAATATTGTAATTTAAAAACGTTTAATCTTCAACTGAAACCACTAATTAATTTTCTTATTAAATGTGGAAGAATCGGAAATCATGACACATGAATACTGAAAAATACTCAATTTTTTAATTTTAATTAAATGCCCCATCATTAATAATAATGATTATTAATTAATTTGATCTAGAAGTACTTTACATTAACTTGCACATTTCTTTTCCTTGTTTAAACAGATATGGCAATTTTGTATTTGTTGCTTATTTTTGAATATAGTATTCGTGTTAAAACAAAACACATTCTATCTTAGTTTATTTTGATATTGTGTATTTATTTTACTTGGAAGTTATTAATTTTGAACTACAATTCTAATATATTATATGTATGTAATTAAATGGTATATTAGCTATATATAATTAACTGTAGGTATCTGTCATACGAAACAGCATGTCTACGACATAGTTTCACTCTAATATGGTTTGAGAATTGGGAAATCCTCATTCAAAATGTCACAATTTTAAGTGCAAACACCATCATTCAAGTTTTTTTTATTCAAGCAAGTATGCGTGTCATATCATATGTGCCCTTAGTTTTAGAATATTGAACTTTTTCATGTTGTTTCATGCCATTCATCTGGTTTTCTTTAATGACAACTCGATAGTGTAATTTTTCTTCTTCGTCGTCCTGGTTTCTTATTCTAGCTTTCCTATAAACCAGGTGCCACCGACATTGGTGATAGTGTTCTAAATGAACCTGAAATAACGTTGCTGCGTTTTGTTTTTATAGATTAAATTAAAAGTTACTATATAAAAAGAATTAAATGTTTAAAGGTCTCTTAGACAAATGCGAGCAAATGAAAATATCAGATTTGAGGAAAGAAAATTAGAGAAAAATCAAGATATTGCTGATACTTCGAATTAAGCTTAACAGGAAATTTAATCTCATTTTTGAATTTGTATACATTAAAATCAAATATTAGTTAAAAATTATAGTTCAAAAATATATCAAAACATTAAATTTAAGAAAATTTGATATTTTAAATATTGAAAATTTTATATTAATAATTTTTCTATAAATTTTTATATAAATAAATTTTCTATAAATATATTTAAAATTGCATTTTTGCTTTAATCAATTTTATGAGATTATAAAAAAAATGTTTTTTATCTTTTAGAGTTAATTCGTATCCGGAAAATCCTCCGGCTATAGATTGGGAATTTTATCGTAAAAGAATAATAATGCCAGGGATTGTTAATGAGTTTGAAAAAGCGGTAAGCCTGCATTTCCCATATATGTTTAATAAAGGATTTATTAAATATTTTAAGATGATGCAAAAGTTATTGGAAGAATATAATGAAATTTGTATTTAATTATCGATTTAATTATTTTTCCCTAATAACAAACATTACATTATAAAATGTTTGTTATTAGGGAAAAATTTTAATAATAATTTATGACTTAAATTTAAAACATATTTTTAATATTCTATTTTATTGTATGTCTTAAGTCATATTTTTACATTCAAAGGTTATAGTTTAGTTCTGGTATTAAAATATTTGAAAAAATATCAAATAATATAAAATGGATTGACTTGTGTCCAAAAAATAAGCATAACCATTAATTTGGCCCGTGTCCTAGAAACTATTGATTAGAACAACGTAAAACGTAATATTCAAGCAGAACATTGTATTCTTTATATTGAAACAGTTAAAAAGTAAAAATTTAATCTAAGTCAAACTAAAAACAAGAACAAGTAGGAAACGTTGTTGTAAATCTTTTTGTACAGAAAATGATTAATTTGGTATTTGCATGCTAGTTATAAATCATACATGCTGCACAGCAATTGCTTATGCTAGTTGTAATGTTGTTTGTTAGCTCTGTTGGGAGTAAAATCCATTCTTGAACAAGATCATTTTGAAGCTTCTAGATTGCTCTTGGTGGAGCCTGGCAGGATATAATATCTTTCTAGAGCATCCCATGTGTGTTCTATGGGATTTAGGTCTGGAGATCTTGCTGATCTTTCCATGCAATGGATATCTTTACTGTCAAGAAAGCCATTGATGAGTACTGTCCTTTATGCATAGACATTATCATCCATGAAAGTGAAATCTGTGGTCACAGCATCCAGGAAAAGTCTCACATATGTCTATACTTTTTCAGTAATGGCACACTCTTGCAGAAATTAACCCCGACTGACGTGTGCCAAGTAGTAAAGCGCAATACTCAAAATTAAAGGAGAAAATTGAGGTTGAAAATTGCAAATCACTTAAAACCTTTAGAATTTCTTCCATTTGTTTGTGTAGCCAGTAGCTTGTTAGGGGTGCACTGGTTTCATAATCAGTGATATCAATGTATTTTTTTTTTTTTTTTATATATACAAAATTATAATTTTTAATTCTTGATATTTTTAAATTTATAATATTGTCAGAGAGAAAAACTGATTTATTTTTAGAAAACTACAAATGCACAATAAACAGGATAATAAAACAATAAAATCCATCTGTTTCAAGTAACAAGTCAACGTCAAAAGCAATTAACAAATGCTACCTAACAATATTTATTGAATATTTAAAAACAAATCATTTTCTGTATTCACATGTACAGTACAGTACTTAATTACTCTGGCAATGAAGTCATTGTTTAACTGAAACTTGTGTATAATTGCATCTTTCTTTGCTAAAAAATTAAAAAATGGCTTTGATATCTTGAGCTAACATTGATAGCAAAGAAATTTGTTCTGCAGAAGAATCACTGCACGACAATATTACGAAATTTACATATTGTGAAAGCAATTTTCAAAATCAAGACCTAATTGCAGCCAAGGGTTCTTCAACAATTACAGAAGTTGTGAAGGTGATAGAAAAAAAAAAAGTCAAGCGCTTTGATATTTTCCAATGTATGGATGTAAATACAGTATGAATGATTCTCCTCCAAATTAGTTGATGATGGAGGAGTGTTATTAAACATTAATCAAGTTTGTTTTTCCAGCGACATATGTAAATCTTTTTAGTGTAAAAATTACATTTATTCAATGTGCACACTGCAGAAATTGCTTCTATGACAATTATCATCCACAAAATGGTGCTCCCAGAAAGTAAACAGATTGAATAATGTTAATAAAAATGTCTTTTTTGGCCTATTGAAGGCCAAATGATTATGATAATTTTGTTTAAATCTAAACCTTTTCTCAAATAAATGTTAGTACAAGTTCCTTATGTACTGTACTTAATCAAAAATAACTTTTAAATAAATATAATAAATTTTAAAATACCGAGAATAAATAAAAAATTATAGTTTTGTATATATATATATAAAAAAAATACATACCACCAAGATTCAAAACACAAACATCATGATTAAGAAACTGCCATGCCTCAAGCCATTAGCCACTATACAAGTGACAGAAATTCTAAATGTTTTAAGTGATTTGCAATTTTCAAGCACAATTTTCTTCTTTAATTTTGAATATTGTGCCTTACCGCTTGGCACATATCTGTTGTTGGGGATGCACTATAACCTCACCAAGTTTGATCAAAATTGGTGACCTGACATCATGCCGATCCCTCGTGAGCTCAACTGTACCTGGACTTGTCAGTGTACAGAACAATTACCTCATTAAAGTCCAATGTGGATGTTCTTGACGTCATCTTAAATAAGTCATGTGCGTAGGGGTCAATAGAACTGAATATACTGGATGTCTGGTAAAAAGACAGTTTGCCTGAAGCTTTCAGTAAACAGTTTGTCCTGTTGTGAAATTCTAACTACTTTGCAAAGAGTTGCCTGTGGATGTCCATTTCCTGGTTGTTGAAATCTGACTCAAAGCCTAGATGTGATATTCTGCAGCATATGAGTCCTAGACACATCTGTCTATGACTAGCCTTGTTCTTGCCTTCTAATAATTCTTTCTTTCATAAAATTATTTATATGTCATTATCACTGTCAGCATCATACAATAAAACAGCAACAAAGTAATCTTAATGGTTAAACAGCAATAGAAACAATGCCATGTTATTACTGTATTTATGGAGCCAACATATTTTGCATATATTTATGTATAGTGGAAAATTTGATTACATCCTGGGTATTTTTATTGTCTGAAAATGTTTTCATAAATTTTCTACTCTATTTTTTGCTCTGTCTATGGATTGGATGATTATGCTTATTTTTTGGACAAGTTTCTGAAGATGAAGAGTGAAGTATTAGAGAATAGGGATTAAGCTCATCCTAATGCCAAGTATATGAACCATTCTAAAAAATGAATAATATATATATATTTTGTATCTTAGAAAATAACTCTTCATCTTAAAAATAAATGAACTTTATATAAAATAAAAAACAAAGTTAAAAATGAGAAAAACAGCTTATCTTAAATGAAACCATAAAAAACTACTAACTAATTTAATGTATATTTTCACATGTTAAGGGTGGATTTACACACAACAGTGACGTGCCGGCACAGTGACTGTTTGGTGCATAAGCATAAATAAATATCACACATAGCCAATCAGAGTTTCATCTACGACACGTGATCTGTATTCTGTCAATCATACAAGTGTCGCACGTGAAACTCTGATTGGCTATGTGTGATATTTATCGATGCTTACTGCACTGTGCCGGCACGTCACTGTTGCGTGTAAATCGACATTAATACTAATTAATGCCATATTTTTCTAATTGATTTTTGAATTTTAATCCTGTTAAAAAATATCAAAATTTTTACCATTTGATGGTTTTAGTTTTTTCCAATCTATAATAATTTCTTTCTTCATAAATAGCAAATGTCAAATAGGAACAAGTTTATGTTAAACAGTGTTAACAGAATATATAGTAAAAAAGAAATTGATGTAATTTGGAAAGGCTAAAATTATTCAGATAATGTAAGATCTAATCAAATACTTTGGATAGAGAGGAAATTTTGCACCAGAGCCCTTAAAATCAAAAATGTTTATTAAAACTTAGTTATTTGCTTATACTTTGTACACATCATAAAGACAAAAAATTACAATTATTAAATTTACAAAAATAGAAAATTAAAAAAAAGTATTTTAACCTGATTAGGGAGGGAGAAAAAATCTGACAGAAGAAAAAAAACTTAATTGGCATTCAAGATTTCTTAAACCGATTAGCATAGCTAAAAACTGATTAAAACTTCACTGTACCCACACAGTGAAGCATTTTACATATTTTATTTTAGCCAGTTTTTGTTTTATTTGTCAATTTTTCTATATTTTAGCAAGTTCTACATTTTCAGTTTTACAGTTTTATTTGTTCTACCCCTATATTTTTTAAATACTTAGTTATTCCTGTGGTCATCGTTAGACATTATTCCAGTTTTACCATTATTATACATTAAGGACTGATGGGGTGTAAATGGCTCGAAATGCATTTCCTTTCATGGAAAATAGAAAACAAAGCCTTCTTTTTCCATTAAAAAAAGTGTTTCTGTATGATATGTTTTCTATAGCAATTTTGTGCTTAATTCTAAAGAACATAAGATAGAACAAGAAGTAATCGAGTACTAGAAATAAATTAGTTGGACCCATGGATATGAGTTTTAAACCTTTGCACAAATTAAGATATTAATACTAAGGTTTGTATTTAAAGATTTAATAACATTTGTGTAATTTTTTATAAGATTGTCAAAAACTGTGTTACTAAGAAATGGAGGTTTAAAATATTGAATTGGTAACACAGGAATTTCAGTGGGTCAAAATTTAAGTCATTAGAAAAGTATAGTTATAATTAATCTTAGGATTGGAAAATCTTATATACGTTAAATTAATAAGTTGTTTTTTTTTATAGTTGTGTTAATGCTAAGCTATATTTTTTGTTTTTTATTATGTTTTTTAAGCATTTATTTCATAATTTTTTTTTTTTTAGTATAATAGTCTGAAAGTTCCATATCCCACTGAAAAAACAATACCTGAAATTGATGCACAAGAAAAAGCATCTGTAAGTTAAAGATTTTTCATATTCTCAATTTTGAAATATAGTTTGTAATCATGGATATTGTTATCAGTCACCTAATGTTATCAGAGTTAGCATGTTCCAAAACATATAAAATAAAATACACTTATGAAATTTTGCTTAATATTATTAGAATTTCAGTTGTTATTGTCATCATTACCTCTAGATAAAAAGGCATTTTAAAGTTTTTATCCTTCTAGCCTCAGTATAGCTGATTATGCTCAATTAGTCTTAACTAATGTTTTAAATGTTAATTGTTTTAATTGTTAAATATTTGTGTTACAATAGTATAAATTGCTGGCATTTCATAGAGTTAAGAAGTATATAAGAAATACCTTCATTTATGTGTTAGCTGTTGTTGAAGACAATACTGTAAAAAAAGAAAATACACAACAACATTGTGTGAATTACTGCTAATTAATAACAATAATTATGTTTACTAAGGGTACGTTCGTTAAGTCAAACGAGTTAAACGAGAATGACGTCATCGTTATTCTTGTTTCGTTAGACTTTTCGAACGATTCGTTATAACTAAATGGCTGTTTCTAAAATCAAAGATACGAATGTTGCTATTGCAGCCTTATCCAAAATATTTTTCTTAGGTTGCTTCAGACGGACAGTTATTTCAATCATTTCACCTTTTAATTCACAATTTAAACACTCGAATAGATCTAGAAACATCGATATCGTCGGGCGCCATTTTCTTAACGAAGGCCTAACTCTTTCCTTTGTGAGCTTCGTTAGAGTTTCATTCGATACGTCATCACCGCGGAGCATGCGCACTGAGCGACACTACTACTTTTCGAACGATTCGTTACTAACGCGTTTAACTCTAAGTGTACCCTAAGTGTTGAAGTTATACAATTTTTTAATTGTTTTAGTATGTCCTTAATGTCAAGAAAAAATGGAATTTCCATTAATTGCCATCTTATTTACTTACAACTGTTAACATTATGTTAGTTTTTATTGTTAATGTAGGCAAGTCCCAAAGTGATTACAGCAGACAGATTCTATTGTATCACTAAATTCTTTTTTTTTATGAAAATAATTGATGATATATGAACTGTTTATTTTGAAAGTGGCTTAAGTCCCATTTTGAGAGTTGCAAACGGATATGGAGTATATTATGCAGTAAAATTTTACGAGATAAGAGCTTTATATTTTATTATTAATGTAGTATTGCTTGATTAACTCAGATAATGATTTTTTAAATAATAATAATTTCATTGAATATATAATTTTAATATAATATATCAACTCAAACAAGCATCATGTATCCTGGAACATTTAAAAAATCTTAGGAATGAAAAGCACATTATAGCTTACAGCGACAAAACAGGAATATAAAAGTAGCTTTGACATGGTTAAAAATTGTCCAATCTGCCGAACATAATGTAGATGTTATTGACCATAAGTTCCTATTATCAGGGCATTCATTTCTTCCTAATGATAGAGACTTTGGAGTTGTAGAAATGGTGTTAAGAAAAAGCAATTTATTGTCTGTCCCTATGGAATTAAGAAGTCATAAAAAAGTGTCGAAAAAATAAGTTCATTCTAAATGAAATGGAACGAGAGGATTTCATTTCAACTAAGCGTCTAGACCAGGGGTGGCCAACAAGTCGATCGCGATTGACCGGTCGATCGCCAAGCCAATTTTGGTCGATCGCTAGCAATGTCTTGACTTAATGTATTATATTTGTAACCGAACGCAACTGTTTGCATGCAGTTATGACTCGACTCACAAGCAGTGAGTGCACTTCGACTGAAACAGTGTATAAACATAGTACGTATTTCACACTTCCCCCTCCCCACTTAGACTATGCCTATGACAACAAGTCGATCGCGACACATTTTTACAATAAAAAGTAGATCTTATGTGCACAAAAGTTGGCCACCCCTGGTCTAGACCAACGGTTCCCAACTGGGTCGCGACCCACAAGGGGGTTGCCTTAGCTTTTTTGGGAGTCGCCTTAATGTTAATAATTTATTTATGCTTGGCAACACACAAGATATGTGACATAATCAGGGGGCAGCTGGCACCGGCACCTCTCCTTATGCCTAGTGAAATTCGACTGTGGCAAACTAGCTGGGTATAGTTGAGACCTCCGTTAACAAGGCCATTTCGCGCGTCATACTTTTAGTGGTGCTTTGTAGCCCCGATTCTGTTACTTGGCGTCGCCGCTAGAGGTGCCTCAATCTAGTTTCGTTGTTCCTTCCACTAGCTCTATAGTCCGAAGTTAAGCAGATGCAGGCTCAATCATCATATTAATAATTAATATTTAATAAAAAATATCATCACCATTGTTAAGTTCTAAAATATATTTTGTCAAACCTTTTATTTTTTGTTTTATTGATCAAATATGATGGATGCAAAAGGGGGGACGCGAACATTTTTAAAAAACTAAAAAGGGTTGCGATTAAAAAAAGATTGGGGACCACTGCTCTAGACAATGCAATTTTTAGAAGGTTAAAAAATACTAACGGAGAAAGGGTAAATTGGTTAAAAATACATTGGATGCAATTTTTGAGAACTGAACTGTATAAAGTGTTCTATAAAACATCAATGAATAATGATACACTATTCAAAATGCTGTATTTACTACTGCATCGGGGGAGACCAAGAAACTTTAATAATATTGAGTTGACACCAACATAATATGAAAAAACAAGGCCAATTTCAATGCTAAAATACAATGATTTGATGGATCTATTATACTATATATCACCTGCACACCATAATTATTTTAAATCTCTACTGCATATGAAAATTTGAAAAGAATGAATAATTAGTTGCAAAATAATATTAATTTTAATGTAAAATTTTTTTAATAGTGAATAAAAGTTGAATATTTTTTAATTTGATAAAGAGAAATATATACTATTTTATGTTATTTCAAGGAAAATTTATTTTTTCATGGACTTATGCCTTTTTAAGAATTAGAAAAGTTATTTCATAGTGACTTAAGTCAATTTATAGCCATCAAAAACATATTATTTTTTAAACAATGTTAATAATGCTAATTGGGATGATAAATTTTACACCCTTAGAAACACAAAAACATTATACTACCATTTTATTAGTTACCAATATTTTTAAATTTATTAAAATGCAAATCCTTAAATATCTCGATTCTAACATAAATGGACTTAGGCCACTTTCAAAATAAATGGGTCATATGTTATATAAAATTTTATTTTATTTTTCACAATTTTGTTGTTGTGACAAACTCTCTTTAAACATCAAAATGAATGCATTAATAAATAGAAATTTTTTATAGAACATTGCAGTAATTTTTTTTATTACTGTTTTCTCTTTTTGAATAGATTAATAGATTGGTAGATTTTTAGTATTTGATATATTTTATTTTGAATTTATTTCCATTGAAATTAAATTTTTTAATTTAATTAGAATTTCCTCTTCAAATATTTAAAAAAGAATTTAGTCATAACATTTAAAAATGTCCTAAACATTCTTGATAACTGTTTTAGCTTAGAACAGAATACCGTATTTACTCAAGTATAAGATAACCTCAAATATAGGATGAGCTGTGACTTTAAAGATGAAAATAAAGAAAATTAGATTTATTAATGCAATTCTAATTTTATTTCGTTTAATAACAAATAAAATATCAAATGCATGTAAATGCACACATTGTTCCACAAAAATTACTGACATTTTAAACTTCAAGGAAAAATCTTGTAATATTGATAACATAATTTTTTCACGTAAAGCTGGACAATCTGGAACCTTCTTTGCTATTCTTAACAGTTGAATCCACTCTTTGTCGATTACACTTATGAGTTTCTTCGTTACACTTAATTCATTCCTGAAAATTACATTCTGCAAGAAAACATTAACTGGAAACCTAGTTCTCATTAGTTTAATTGTAAAAAATTATGTGTTACAATCTCAACCTGAAGCTCCCAGCTAATTTTCAAAAATATAATTAAAAACAATATAATATAATCATGTATAAGTTGCAAACTATTTAAAGATATAAAATGCTTAATACATTGTTTTCTGATCACCAAACAGTTAATATAGTTGTTAAAATACAGTTTGTTTGTATGCAATAATGTATACAATCTGCTTGCATGTTATATAAATGTATTTATATAACATGGCTAATAGTACACAGCAATAAAGTAGTTGAAAAATGGAGATAAAAATTTACAATAAAAAACAAGGAATAAATCACATCACATTTTTAGTAATGTTTCTGACATTTTAAAAATTGGAGAATTAATTGACTGCTATTAGTAATATCATAAAAGCATGTTTAAGTTTTCTGCTATAGGAGATATTTGTATGATATGACAGTAGGAGTGCCAGCATGAGTGTTCAGAAATTTTCTAGAAAGTGGTTATTATTCATAAACAGAATTACTATATTTATAATTAATTGATGCGAGTGTAAACTTGTTGAGACTTTCTTTATTAGGTATTAAGCTTTCCTGTTCTAATAAGGTTTAATACACTTTCTAATTTACAATGGCCTATCATCATCAGGTATTAGCATCTAGCCCATCTGACTTTTTTTATTTTCTTTTACTTATTTATTTACAGACTTTTTATCAGACAAATTTTAAAAAAAGACATTAAAGGCATTTTTTGCCAATTGATAGATCAAGTGAAATATTTTATAGTGCAGTGACTATAATCAAAGAGCACTGATTTCTACCAGAAGGGCTTAAAAGGTGGTGATGTCACTCCATACAGAAAAATGATTTAACTTAAATGGAATATATGTTGAAAGTAAAACACTAAATTCAATTTGCTGCTTTTATATTTTCTGGGAAATTTTTGAGTGTCCATTGTATTTGAAATGCATATTTCATTTCTTGACACTCACCGTTTTTAAAAACATGTATACTTGATTAATATTCTAACATCTGATTTGTATGTAGTTGGAATATAACTTCAGATTTTTCCTGCAATATTGCATTTCACTAAAAGATGTTGTATTGAAGTTTTGGAATATAAATTTTTTGTGAGCATTAGCCAAAAAATATTATATTGAGAGATGTATGTTCTATGAAGTTTGCAGACCTAAAATAATAATACTAGGGAAACATTAAGTGGAAGTTGTGTGTTTACATAGGATTGTTCCTTTAAACATTCTATATTTGATGGAAGAATCAAGATCAACATCTCTTTATCATAAGCTTGATGGCTTTAACACACAGTAGTTTTTATCAGTTCATTATTTGAAGAAAAAGAATGATTCCACCAAATAATAATAATTTTCTAATGATTTTTAAAAGCATTTTATTTTTCTTTCTTGTTTTATTGAACTTCAAAGATATCCACAGATTTATACAAGCACAGTATGGTGGGTCATGTAAGACTTTAAACACTCATAACTTCTGATCAGTATAACTTTCAAAAAGTTGTTTTAGATAAAAGTTTGTTTTTAATATAGAATCGTAATCAATAAAAAAAAAAGGGGTATTCCCATTTAAGAAAATGAAGTTGATTCCCATTTTCACTGAGTGTAGTGCCATCAGTGATGAAACTGATAGTCCACTCTTGTGCCCTTGAAGTCTAACACTTTTTGTTTAATGTAATTTGAGGTATTTTTGATGTAGAATGCAATGGCAGAAGTAAGCTAGATGAAACAGTTCAAATTTTTAAATTTGCATAATCAAATCATTTTGTTAACTAAAACTTATTTATTTTTTATTAAGTGTAAAACAGAAACAGTTTTACTTTGAGAACATTATAATAGTATTATATACTCAAAATATAAACTAGCACCCTGTTTGATATTAACCACATAGACTGAGTAAAAAGTTGTTTTATAGATTGATATATATTTACCACTTAAACAGTTATTGAAGTTTTGAATGAATAAATGCTAATTAATCACAAATCACACACAGAAAGAAAAATAATTTAGTTCTGTGTTGAACATTTTAACTTCTTAGGTTTTGAAATTAATTATCTAAATATAATGATGTGATACTAATAATGGAATGGATTAATATTATAAAGGGAAGAGTCCAGTATATATTGCAATTCCTTTTTAATTTTGTATGTAACTGTGAATTTAATTATTAATTTCTTAAGCATTGTAATACAGCTAAGATAGAAGTATTAAACTCCTACCTATCCATGTGACACAAAAATTTCATAGAGAGTCATAAACTTATAAACTTTTTTGAATATTTTATATATTCAAATAAAAATAATAATAGTTTTAATGAATGATTTATCATTAATAAATAACATAATTGTAATTTTAGTGCTTCCCCAATGTAATGATGATTCATCAATTTGTATTGGATAGCATAATTTGGATTTACCGAAATTTTAATGAGTTATTTCCATAAAGATGAAAAGGATTTATTTTAAAATAGTTAAGAATATGTATAAAATTGAATAAAATAGAACAATGTGACAATTCCAAACCAAAATACGTATAAAATGGAACATTTCAAAGTAAATGAAATTTCTGATAAATTATGAATTAAAAATTTTGTTTAAATACAATTTTAATTTGAAATGATACAGATTCATGATTACACTTGAGTTGTATGTATTCCAGGAATGTATATCTAAGCAGAGATTTGTAGAAATGTAAATCAATATTAAAATTTTAGAATATGTTCTATGAATATATAAATAATCATAATAAATTTTTGACTTACTTTATGTAGATAAATTAAAGGAAGTTTACAACAAAGATTTACATATATCATATATAAAAAAATTGTATAAATACTTATAATATAAAATAAAATAATAATAAAAACTTTATAGTACAGTATAGTAAAGAGAAAAAGAATAACTTGTAAAAATTGCCACTGTAACTTGATCTCTCTATCTCTCTCTCACTTTTTTCAATTGATTTTATTTATTACAGTAGAGCGTCGAAAATTGGCATCAATTGGGGACTGGGGTTGTTCCAATTAGTCATTTGTTCCAATTTCCGACTTTGTACGAAAAAATATATTAACCTGTCCGATGTTTAAATTTTTCTCCGTTGCGTATCGCTTTGCGTTGGATTTTCGTCGATTTTAAGCCTAACGAAAATTTTTATAATAATAATCGAGGCTATCGTATTGTTAAAAATTATTTCTGAATTTTGTACAAACAAAATAAATATATTGAAGAATATAAAAACATGAAAATTATACTTTAGAAGTAAATTTAGTATCAAAAATGTTCGATTCAGCACGACACAGTCCGACTGAAAATCGTTCCAATTTCTGGCCATTTCAATTACCGACGTTCCAATTTTCGATGCTCTACTGTATTACATAGATAAAAGCTTTAATGCTTTAGTTTATAAACCTAAAAATTTATTGCAAAGTATTTTAAGCTATTAATTTCAATATTGATCCAAATTTCTTTTGTTTATTAAAATGTCTTAAAATTAGAGGTATTTCATTAAGTAGAAGTTAGCGAGGCAAGATTTTTTGGTCCTTTGACTGTGTATTTCGTTTTGTTTAAAGAATTTAAAGCATTTCTCTAATTTTAAGAGATTTAATGGAATAATTGTCAGAACGTAGTGACGACTAATACTTGACTTTGTGCATTCCTTGTCAACAGAATAACTCTGGATTGAGTTGTCTGATCTTGATGAAATTTTCTTGGACGACTCATCATCACTCATGGATGAACTGATTAAAATTTCAACTTTCAAAAATGATCCGTTTTTGTAGAACTGTAGATAGGGGGTTTTTTTTTTAGTATGGATCATTTTTGAGAGTTGAAATTTTAATCAGTTTGTCCTTGAGCGATGGTGAGTCGTCTAGAAAATTTCATTAAGATCGGATAACTCATTCTAGAGTTATAATGTTGACAAGGAATGCATGAAGACAAGTGTTAGTTACTTCCTGCACGCACGTGTAGAAGCGTCATCTAGTGGTCAGAAAATATGACAAGCATTAAAACAGTAATTTTGAAAGGTAAATGTTATCGCTAACTAGATACACAACAATCTTAATATAAAGAATCTTTATAGAATAATAAGTTTTCTTTAACTTATTATTTTATAACATGGAGCAGCAGTGATCAATATTGACGGCTTTATGATCCATTCTCCCCTTTGTCTTCCTATCGTTAGTACGAAATTTCAATCTCTAAATGAAGAAGCTGCACAGAAATTCCAGATTGAGATGAAGTCGCTCAAATTTATCATCATCAATGAAATGTCAATGATTGGTGCAAGAATGCTTTACATGATCGAGAGAAGACTGAGGGAGATAAACCCCGAGAAAGATGAGCCATTTGGTGGATTCTTTATCTATTTGTTTGGTGATTTTCGTCAGCTTCCTCCTGTTAAAGATACTCCTCTCTACTCAAGTGTTTTTTACAATGTAATGTCCCAACAAGGTCCCGACCTTGTTGGGACATTACATTACATTCGCATTTGATTCTTTTGCGAAGTTCATTGAACTTAGTAATTCTCGTAGACAAAATAGCACAGATAGTTCCTTCACAGATGTCTTACAACATCTAGCTTCGGGTGATTTCTCTGATACAGATCTGAACATTCTGATGACAAGAAATCGAGCCTCTTTATCCAGAGATGAACTTGATCAGTTCCAAACGGCAGTAGAACTATATCCAACAAACAAGCAAGTTAAACAAAGCAACTGGATGCCCTCTTGCTTAACTGAAAACACTCCAGATATTGCCCTGCCTTCGTCCAAAGATGACTCAGCTCTTGGTCTCTCCAAGTATTTGTATCTCTCAGTTAATACCAGAATCATGCTGAGAGTCAACTTATGGGTACAAGGAGGTCTCGTCAATGGTTCACTAGGAACTATACGCTACATTATATATGCTCCTAATGCTCGCCCTCCAGCGCTTCCTCTGTTTATTTTAGTGGAATTCGATAGCTATCAGGGACCTTTCATCTATGGTAATCTGTTTCCAATAATCCTCATAATACGCTCTTCGAACGATGGCAGTATATTGCCATCTCGTAGACAGTCTCCCCTTACCTTAGCATACTCGATGACTATACATAAATCACAGGGATTAACTCTTCCAAAAATCAAAATAGATATAGGAAAAAAGAGAAAGGTATCGGTCTTACCTATGTTACATTGAGTCGAGTGAAAAAATAACTGACTCAGTATTTTTAGAGTTACAATAAAGATCGCTACGAGTCAATATGTAAGTCCAAGGCCCGTAGTGATAGACAGAATTTCATGAAACATTGGCATAGCAATTAATTAATGGCTTATTCTGAGCTTATATTTGTACCTTTAAATGATCCATTAGAAATCAAATATAATGTTGAGAACGAATGACTCTGTGTTTTTTTTTCCCCTCATAATTTAGAAAATAAAGGTGGGAGCAGCTTCGTTCCGATTACACGCTGATGCAGCATTACTTAACTAGTAATGAATAAAATTGCTTCAAGTTATGAAGATTAATCTAAATGTTTTTGAATTTTTTTTTGTTTACTTGGATAAGAGATTTTTAATTTTTAAATTATCAGTAGTGCTCTTTTCTTAATCAGCTTTCTTTTCTTAATCAGCTTAATATAAAATTATCTGATGCTCATTATGAAGAATACATTTACATTAAACAAAAATATTGCTGAGCATTTAAAAAATCAAAATCTGTGACAGACTTGAAGTTCGAAAGCATTTTAAATAAATATTAAGAGTCAAAACTTTTATCAATAGCTAAGTAAATTTAAATTTTTTAATTAAAATTATTTTTAACATGGATAATCTATTTATTATTCTAGGAGAAGAAAGTAGAAGAATTTATTAAAGCATCAAATGAAAGAATTGCTAAATATCAGAAAGAGGTAAATTTCTTTCCTGAAAATATATATTATTAAAATAAACAATTTATTTTACATTCTAAATAAAAAATTGTAAGATGAACTGAACTGAAAATTAAACACCCATATTGAACATTAATATTATTGAAATGGTATTAAAAAAAGTTTAGGTTATGAGTATTCAAATTTTGTTACTGTTGCGATTAGAAAAAATTTTATGCAATAACAAAGTTTTTATCATTGCTAAGACTTTTAATAGTAACGATATGTAACCGGTTCAAACACCATTATTCTCTAGGAATTATCACATCCACAACTTCAAAAATACTTGCCAATTAGCTTTCCTCATATGCATTTCGGAAATAATAATATTTCCCTCCTCCGTGGGTTTTCTTTCAAACTTTAATTTTTGGAATCTATGGAAGGGATAATTCATAGAGAATAATGGTGTTTGAACCGGTTACATATCGATATTTGAAAAATATAATATAAGCGGAAAGATAAATTATAGCTAAATTGGATAAACTTTTAATAATTTTGATCTTACCTGTTCTTGTTTGTTTACAAAAATTTTATAATTAACCATCTGATTACTAATTTTTATCAAATGATAAGTTAATTTTCATTAGCCATTTTTCATAGTTTTTGTTAGTTAGTCGAATATTTAATTTGTAAATTGAAACTTTTTGTTTTATTGAAATCTTTTTAATATATTTGCTATATCTTTAATAATTTATTTTTTTGAAATATTAAATTCAATATGCTACTACGTACATAAATTTTTAAAGAAATTATTGTACTTTTTTGGTATAATTATTTACTGAACATAAGTTACATGCTTCTGTAATATGTAATATATCAAAGAGAAAGAATTCCCCCAAAAAGCAGTGCATTAAAATATAGGTTTCAGAAAGTAATTTTATTAGGTTCATAAAATTTATTGAAAAAACATTATGGAAATAGCACAAAAGAGAACTTGTTTTCAATAACAATAGGAAAAAAAGTAATTTCAAAAGCTATCTCACAGCTGAAACAATACTTCACCTGAACATTTACCCGAACAAATTGAAAGGTATCTGATACAATTCCAATTGATGGCCTAGATTTATTGAGCTGTTTTTCCGGTTATTGAAATGTGAAATCAAGCCCTGCTTATTACTGTTTTATCGATATCTTTAAAGTATATTTATTAGGTCTTATACATATTGTATTTAGTTCTGAAATGTTAGCACATTACACTATATTAATGAGATTTTGCTACTTGTTACTGTAATGTTTAAACATGTTATATTTATTTCTGTTGCTGCTTGCTTTTAATGTTTTTTTTTTTTTTTTTGTAAATTCTATCATCTTTTGGAAAGAGAGTGAAATAAAGGATATTGTTTATGAAGAAGCAATTATAAATTCAACTATAAGCATTAATTAAATACAATGCCATTTAACTTATTTATTTTATGTGAGAATTCTAAAAAGTTTTGATTAAGGAGAGTATAAACATGTTATAGCAGTTACTGGGTTATATTTAAATATTTTTTAAATGTAACTTTAAATTTTTTGTCTTATTTGATCATTTAAAGTTGCCAGAGTGAGCAAAAAATGAGACTTTGTCTATTTTTTAATTTAGATTGTGGTTTATCATCAGAGTTAGTAATATGATGTACTTTTATTGTCAAAATAAATACATAATTGTAAGAATTATTTGTTATTGCATAAAGTTTAGAAGTATATACTACAGCTAAGGAGTACATATTTTTGTTTGTACCAGTTTCTTGTAAATACCAGGTCTACCTGTGTGTCAGACACCTTGCTCCACTTGCTTTTGCTTTTCATTTAAATTTAAATTTTCCAATTGAACATTTGTTGGTTTGATTTAGAGTTTGATACCACAATACTCAACAACAGTATTTGAGTATGTCACGGGCAGATTAACAATTGCAATACCAATGGCAAATCAAGTGGTAGGGATTTCAGCTTTGCAGGAAACCCAGTAATTTCTCCAAACAGTTATGCCAATACAAAAACTTTCAACTTAGATTTATTTATTTTTTGCCGCTAGATTCTTTATTTTGAAGTTCTTTCTTGTAATTCCACCTCAAATTCAAGATCTTTGGTATTGGACAGAGGAGCTTCGTGTGCAAGTTTGAATTTCACCAAGCATTCAGTGTAAGCTTGAACATTCTTTTTGTGCACTTCCTTCAAATAAAATGCAGATTTGAATTGTAGACACTTGTTTGCATTTAGCAATTGCTTCATGTCACTTGTCAACTCATTTGCAATTTGTTAAAGAATTGGATGAAGTTTGATAACAGGACAATTATTAAATGCTGTTGATGATGACTTTTTCATAGCCTTTCATCTTTGTTCTAATTCTAATTGCAAATGCTAGTTTAAAAAAAAAAAATCAAAGAAATGAAAATGTAAAGAAAAAGGAAGACTAGAAAACAAACAGATAATAGTAATGTTTTAACTGAAATTGTTAAAAAATGAAAAAAAGTCTTAGCTTAAAATTTAAATTAAATAGCATGTAATTTTGGTAAAAAAAAATTCCTTCTCAAAACCAAGGGATGCTCTGGTACAACCTATCAATTTAAATTTAGCCTAAATATTAATTTAGAAAGTTTATAGGGATGTTTAAATATATTACAAAATATAAATCAGAAAATTTTTAGATAATTTGTTTATTATAAATAAAAAAAGAAAAATCAATGTAATTGAAAAGATTGATTGAAGTTTGATGAGCACATACTTTGGCGTCAACTTCACCTATAAATGTAACACTGTGCACCTTGTATATCTCCAGACACAGGTTGAATTTTTTAAATTCTTGTTTGTGTCGTGACCTAGACTGAGACGAATTCTATTTGTATGCAAAAAAGTTATTTAAATCAGTTAAGCAGTCTCGGATGTCATGCAAATGTCAAAGACATTGTTAATAGAGCTGTACTTTATTCGACTAGGCTATTTTTTGGTGATTTTTCTGAAAAGATTTTCCTATGTTTTTTAAAAATCATCTCTCAATACTTTGAACATCACTTCATTAGGTGCAAAGAGATTTTTAGAGAATGATTTTTGCAGGGAAGAAACATCTTTAAATATAAGAAATATAGTATTTTAAAATTTAATTGAAAAATATTTGAATTATTATAAAAGTGATATTCCAAAAATCATTAAAGTGGATTCTAAAAACAACATTTTAAAATACAAGTAGTTGAAAAGAATACAAAAATTACTTAAAAATTTTAAGAAAAGAAATTATATTTTAGATTAGATAGTTATATGGTTATCTTTTGAGACCTTATTTTAAAATTTTGATAGAAATATTTAGAATTGTTTTAAGTAATAAAACAATTAAATTAAAAAATTAGGGTAACTGTATATCATAAATGGTGAATGTGAATAATCTTTCATAAATCAGGTAAATAGGAGAAAAATCTAGAAAACATTTTGCTGTCAGTTTTAACTGTAAGATAGATATCAGTGATCAATATTTTTAAGCATTGAAATATATCATTTCATTACACTTCTGTGTAATCCTGAAAATTTACATCATGTCTCATTCCTGAAAACATCTAAATCAAAATCTTATAAATAGAGAGAAGCTTATCCATTATTTCTTACAGTTGAATTTTGAACCTTATTTGACGATTCTATATCTGTTCCTTAAATAGCATTGAAGCGTTGCATAAAACTGTATTGTATAAGTATATGCCAGACATGGGCAAATGCGGCTCTTGCTGAAAGTGTTAATTTATGCTTTTTATTATTATTTTTACAATTTTATTTTCACAATTTTGTGAAAATATGTAATTATATATATGTAATATTTAATAATTTATTTCCAAGTTGGTGCAATAAATTAAATTGACATTTTAAATCTATTCTTTTAAAACAAGTTCTCGACCCAGATGGGGGACACCCTATCTTTCCCTGCCTTACCATGCTATCCGCCACGACAGTACAGAACTGCAGCTCCCTTGCATTTTGCAAAACCTACATTTCGGCTCCCGCTGAACTCTTGCTTTCCCACCTCTGGTATATGCTATAAAATGCTAGTAATGGGTTAGTAATTACTAACCCATTACTTAGCAGGTATAAATAAATAAATAAATAAAATGCCTATTTGCATATCAACTAATGATTTTAAATGAAACAAACTAAAATAGGTTAAATAAAATTGTTGATTGCATTACTCATCAATATGCAAGGAGTTCATACTATTTAATAAATAAGAAAAGCAAATACACGAGTTATCAGACACTTCTTAATTTTAATAGTAAGAAAACAAAATTTACTTGAGAGATGGTAAGCAAGTAAAATAGTAAAATAAAATTGGTTTTTAATTAATAAAGTTGTAATCACTGATAAAAAAAAAAAGGATCTGTAATATAGAAGTAGCATACCAATGTGCACAATCATGTTAGAATGAATGAAACTACATCTAACAAACAAATATACGTTGTGAATGAAATGAAGGAAATGAAGACTGGAATCATAAACCATCAAACAGGAGAATATGACAATTTCAATCTTGTTGTACTCTTGATTAGACTTTTCTTCTAAATCAATCTTTATGAAAACAAAATTTCATAAAGATTGATCAGTATTTGCATAGAATATTTCTTCTTGTATATCAGGAAAAGGGATAAAGTAAAGTAGCTTCTTATGCCAAATTATTGTACATATTAAATACTTATAAATCAGAATCATATTATTAGTTTATAAAGATGTAGCATATATATAATTAAAAAATATTTTAAAAAATTTTTTCAGCAAACTAAGATGGTTACATGAACCATCTTATTGGTTTGTAGTAGACAACACAAAACTCTAAACCAGTGGCGTAGCATAGTGGGGGCAGCACTTTAAGGGAGCTGCAAAATTTCACGATAAATAATAATAATACCTAAATAAGGGGGCGGCAAAATTTTCCTCTGCCCCGGGCGGCTGACACCCACGCTACGCCACTGCTCTAAACCAAACTCAAACAGCAAAGGGATTTTTGACTTTTCTTTTTTTTATTTATAATAAACAAATTATCCAAAATTATGTCAAATAGGTGTATATCAGATGGGCTGTATTCAATATTATTTGGTAAACCAAAACGTATTGTAATTATAAAAAAGGCTCTAACAATGGCCCTTTTGTTGCCAGGCCTTTATGACATATGTAAACAGTTGGATGTTTGAAAATTTTGTTTTAATTTCCCCTAAGATGTTAGAAACGTTGATTTCACACACACACACACATATATATATATATATATATATATATATATATATATGATTTAACTACACAGGAATTCTCATTTTTATATTAGATCATGTTCTCAAAAACTGTGACAAAAAGCAGATCATGTTTATTCATAGCTACAATATTTAACTGAGTTGGAGTAATGTCATGAAATGTTTCAAAACTTACTGTATTTACTCAAATGTAACATATACTTTTCAGGTATTAGTATCTTTGAAAATAAGGTGTGTCTTAGATTGAAGTAATATATCATAATTAGTGATCTTTAGTGTCATGTGCATTATTTCTCTGTCAATGGAGGTCACTGATTCCATTTTAATGATTTTATTTATCAATGATTTTAATGATTTACTTTAATGATTTTATTAAATCAATATTTGTAATACCGAGTATTTAAGAAATCAATTTAGCCCACTCTCATTAGTCTATTACAATAATGTTGTAACTTATTTGGATGAAAATCCCAGAAAAAGAAACGTTGCATTTCCAATGCCTTAAATGACACTAAGGGTAATTGCATATGGGAAGATGTGAACATCTTATCGAGTGTTGATTTATAAAGAGCAAACATGGAAGGTAGTTTCCAACTCCACTATCACAGAAGATAATGATATATAGCTTATTTTTCTGTGCAATAAATGCTGATTCTATTGACAAAATTTTTGAGCTGTCTATTTAAAAAAATCCATTAGAAATTAAGGTGTGTTGTAGATTCAGTGTTGTCTTCTATATGAATAAATATGGTATTCCAAAAATTTGTTTATTGATATTATTATTTGCTTAATTGCAACTTACATAATTGAATCTATAATACAGACCTAAGCAAACAAAAACTAATACACAAGAGGGGAAAAAATCGGATTCGTTACAGGACTTGATGGTTGTGTCTTACATCATGTGATTTCAAATACTGAAATCAGTCTTCATGCTTTCACACTCTAGTCTGTTTTTGTTGTTATTCTGAACTGACAAGTCCAAGCTATTAAAAATCCATTAAACAATAGCATAGTATATATTGTAAGTGGATCTCAGGAATGGAAGAATGAAACAATTATTCATTTACCTACAATTGAATTATAACAGAAAACTGGAATGATGTAAAGAATAAGCTGATCATGAAGACAGAAGAAGAAATCAATAGTATAGTATTGTTTCTGATATATAGTTCAAGTTAAGCAATCAAAAATTGGATTGCTTGTATGATAGTTTTTGTTACAGTAAGTTAGAAAATAATTCTACAAGATGACAGCATAAATAATCAGTGTTAAATTATACCAAAATATCAGTAGTTAAATCAAAAAGAATTGAGATACCAAATAAGTATCATGCCAGCTATCAATTAAAGATGGACAGTCAGCATTATTAATTTAATATTACCAATTGCCCTTTACATTGAATAATGCCCTGTTGAAACCACATTATGACTTAATGATTATCTTGAATTTCTGATCTAAAAAAACTGTACTCAAGCATCTAAATGAAAATAGAAATTTTTTGAAGAGCAGAAGTAAGGAGAGAGCAAAAAGCAATTTAGATTATTTGCAATAAAGATAATTTTTTCTTTAAAATTAATGTTTTATAATAAATATTACTTCAATATTAATATATTAAGTATAATTGTGTGTTAACTGTTAAAGTAAACAAAAAAAATGACATTGATTAATAGGTCAAGAACTACCTTGCTTTTAAGATATTTGTTTCTTATATATATATTATTTCTCTGTGAATTAATGTACAAGTAAAATTATTTATGTAATTGATAAAGTCATGGGATAATTTAGTGATAGCTGATTTTGATGTGATATATTTACTTGATCTGAAAGATTTAGACTTGTTCCCACGTGAATCGTAGAAATACGTATACTCAATAAGACAAAGGAAGCCATTATATACTGTATAATAGCAGAAGTTTTATATATTATGAAAATTTATTTGTAAATAAGATTATTGTGTTAGATTTTTAAATAATTTGGGTAAATTCAAGAGAAAAAATTTTTAGACAAATTCCAAATGATTTCGTCTCAAACATTCTTTCACAAATTTTAAGCAATACTTTCAAAAATATAGAAACTGTTTTGCAATTAGTAACATGAAAAAATTTTTGATATTTCAATAATATGGAATTACATAATTTAAATTTGTAAATACACCAAATTCCTGCTTGGAATTAAAACAATATTATGTCATGTTTTGCTTATTATTTTATAAAATATTTAATAATTAATATTTTTGAAAGACAAGTATTTTTAAAACAATAAAAGAAATATTTGTATATCTTATTATATTTCTATTATAATTAAAGATTGATATCAACTGTACTAAAATTTCCTGCAATTCTAGTACTATCTTTTAACTATAATATTACAAGGAAATTGAACAATATAATACTTTATTTTTTAAATAAAAATAGCAAAATTTTAATATGTATGACCGTTTAATTTGAGAAGTATTAGTATAAATTCCTTTCTTTATGACACTTCAAAATCGACATTTTTTCAAATGCATTTAAAGTAATATGCAGTGACGGGAAAAATTTTGTAATCATTTTCAATATTAGTATAATTATTATTAAATTAAAAATAATAATAATTTCAACAAAATTTGAATTAAAAGACATAATTAACTTAATAATTAACTACTTATAAAATGCTATGTACTTCCTTGAAGTAGACAGTTGTTTAGACGCGTATTTTATCACTAGCATTTGTTTAAATACTCGTTCAGAAATATAATCATAAATTTACGGAAATAACAGGTAAAATATGTTTTTTGGAAGAAAATATATGAATTTATTCTTCGGCAAAAGATATGTGCTTTCTTAACAGTAAAAAAAATAAATTAAAAAAAATAATAATGATTTACATCTTAATACTGTAATAACTTATCAAATTTTAAAATTTTATAAATAATAATAGTGATGAAATTTGATTTCTGATATGAGTTATCATTTGATATTAATTAACACATGTCAATGGAAGATCAAAACTTTAATAGCATAAACGTAGTTTTATCTGTACTGTTCTTGGACCGATAGATTTAATAATATAAAGTCTAAAATATAAATGGTATATTTACCGATGACCAAAAAGTCACGTGCACCTACATTGTATTATTTGCAATGTAGATGTGTTTGGCAACTTTTTGATTCCCCTATACCTAAAAACAGAAGAAAACCTGAAATATATTTGAGTCCAAGTGAGAGCGAAAGAGCTTTGCTTGTTAATTGATATTAATATAAAAATATATGATAAATTATATTTTGATTTATAATTATTAAAATATCAATATAAATTTATAATGAATTTTATAATAAACTCCAAGAATATAGGTATAGAGTTACAGTAATATTTCATAAGTTGTTCGTGGCCTTCAGTTCAAATAAACTTGCATAGCTATAGCAGGTGCTTAGCTAGACTCCATACTGTTTGCAAAAAATAGCTGTTTTGACAATGTCTTTAAGGTTTCACTGCCTGTTTTCAAACTTGTTCAGACATTAGCTAACCAGAAACCATTGTTCCTGGTTAGCTAATATCTGAACAAGAAGGGCATAACATTGCTTTTCCAATTTCTACTCTCTTGATTTTTCCCCCATTGACTTTCATTTGTTTTCCTAAAATGAAAAAGAAGTTGAAGAAATGCAGATTCTAATAAGCAACATAGTAAAAGCTGCTGTGATGAAAGCCATTTGATTAAATACATCACAAAAATGGCTTCCAGGATTGCTTTAAAAAGTGGTATAGATGCTGACAGAAGTCTTTAGGTAAAGGAGGAACTAGCTTTAGACATGATACGGTGTAAGAACATCTGTATGCTTTATAATAAGAATTGTGCCTGAAGTTTGGTTTAGTTTGGCTCTACTAAATATGTATCTTCTAACAATATTATTGGTTTATTGAATGATTATTCATTTATTTTTTAATAAAGTTAAAATTTTGAGAAGGATGATATTTGTAATTCATCATTCTTTAATTGTTTTAATTTAACATTATAGAATAGCCCCTTTTTATATTCCCCAATCAGATATATCAGGTCTTTTTGTTTTCTCCCAAATGTAAAGCTGCTTTAGCCAATAATAGATAGATACATCAGTTATATCTGTGCCACCTGATATATCATTTGCTTGGTTTGTCTCCCTATATGCTCCATATAATGGGACTATTGTACTTTCTTACTCTCTTACTCGGTAATTACAATAAAAATATTTGAAAAAGTTTACTTAAAGTATCATCAAATAATTCAAAATTGAGAGTGAAATAAGTAAATAAACTGAAAGTATTCACATTACATATTTTATGCTCATTGAGTATGTGTGTGTTGTAATTTAAAGTTTATAAAGATAGCTAATGATTTGTATTTTGGTTAATTGAAACAAAAATTCACTTATCGTATATTTTCGCAGATAAGACGATAGTCGAATCATAAAAAAAGGCTCCCAAAATCCGGGGTCGTCTTTTAGGACGGATACAAAAAAATTAGATTGAAATTTATATAAATTAAAACCATTATAAAAAACGGACAAACCGTAATTATTTACTAGTAGAGAGTAGGGCATGTCCACAAAATAGAATAACCCATACGACATTTTTGTGAATAGTCAAGGTCATTACCCGAATGCCCGAATCGGTGCGAACGTTTGCAACAATAGCGAGGCAGAAAATAAAATTTGTTCATTCAAAAAAATACGAATAGGACATAATTCCGTATATGCTATACAGTATTATTATCCAAATGATGATCACCGATCTAAACTAAATTCATAGGCCATTGATAGTTTGGGGGTCGTCTCATAGGACAGATATATGCTAAAACTATAAAACTTCGACAAAAATTTATACCTCGTCTTATCTGCAGAAATATACAGTATTTAAATAAGTGAATTTTTATTACTGTTAGTCAGATTCTTTTATCAAAAAAAATCTTCTTAATGACACTTTTTTAATAAAATATCATTGACTTATGAACATTTTATTTCAGCTTGATTCTCTGAAAGCAATAATACCATTTGAAGAGATGACCATGGAAGATTTTTATGATGCTTTCCCACAATACGTCTTAAATCCAAAGAATCCAACATTTTGGCCACATTCATTGGAAGATTTGGAGAAAGCAAATTCTCAAAAAGTGTAGAATAAAAGTAATAAATTGTAACTTGATAGTTATATATAATGGAATAGATTAAATTACATAATCTTATTGTAAATTGTTTAGAGATTAAGTTGTTTGAAATAAAAAGGAAGTTGCAAAATTCTATACATTGATGCTTTAATTCTTAATTGCATACCACAATTATTCTTTTGTATTTTTGTATTCAATTATTCCATAATTAATTTATAGTATAACAGTAAACACAGAAATTTATTTGATTTTGAGTTGTTTATATATATATATATAATTAATTAATGTATTAAAAATACAGAAGTTTGTATTGTAACTATAATTATAGTTTAACATTTGATAAGAGTTTATATGTGTCATCAAATAATCTTAGATGGAGAAAACATCTATATTGTGTTATTTTAACTCTAAGTGTTGAATTTCTTAAGTGTTCTAATTTTTAATAACTTTGGATTAGTTTAGCTATAATAAATTTAATCAATTTTCAGCTTGATTCATCCAAATAATAATAATAATATTAATAATAATAATTGATTTTGGCAGTATTAAGCTTAATATATTTGCATTGATTAATTTTAATACTTTGCTCTTAAAATTTTTAAAAATACAATGATATTTAAACAAAAATACATTACTAAAATGCCTTAAGTCCTTGAAATGTTTGAGGATCAGTTGAGGTAAACTTCAAGACAAACATCTGTTACCTTTTAATTTAATTCAAGGTCACCTTGTTTATAAAAAGATGTTTTTTTGTAAGGTATAAATAAGATTTTCTATGTATTTTTTTTTAATATGTTAAAAGAAATATTGTTTTCAGAGGAAATGTTATTGAGGAATAGCACTTTTAGTTTTCGTAAATCTGTATACCTTGGAGCGATATAAAATGAAAACAAATTAGACAAATTTGGAAGACATAATCATAAAAAATAATCTAAGGAAACAAATATTTTCCATCAGGAAATTTTAATGGAACAGCTGTCATTCTTAATGAACTGCATCCTGTATATAAACAAGTCTTCATAAGTATATTGTTAAGAGCTAGATTACTTTGAATACACTAATTTATGGTCGTTTAGTAGTGATTCATGCTTGCAAATAAAAATGGATTATTTAATTATTAATATAATAATGGAATTCAGTTTCAATAAGAAAATATGATACAGGACAAGAGTATCAAATAAAATTTTTTAACAATGAATTGAAGTCGTGTATCCTTGAAACAGCGATTAAAAATGAATTGGATTGAATATATCTATTCTGTAATTCGAAAATATGCATACAAGAAATACAATTATCATCATATTCTAGTTGAGAATTTTAATGTAAATAAATATATAGTTTAACAATTGATATATACAGTACGATCCAAAAATAATTTCGAAAGACCATTGGATAAAAAAGAAGCTTAGTCATCTTATTGCAAAATCTCTGATCCACCTGTGATTTTGACATCTTCCTTTTTGATGACAATACATAAAATAATAGTATTTTACACGAATTCATATTTTGAATGGGGATTGTTTTTATGCATTAAAAACATTGAAAAACTTTCAAAAAATATTTATACTTTTAATTGATATGAAATTACAAACTGACTTTAAATACATTTACCATTATAAGCAAAGAATTTCTTTTATGATAAGGTCTTATTTTTATAGTAATTAATATGAATTGATATTTGTAAACTAATGATTGTTATTTTTTGGTTATATACACACAAAAT
This sequence comes from Centruroides vittatus, assembly GCF_030686945.1. Classification (NCBI taxonomy): domain Eukaryota; kingdom Metazoa; phylum Arthropoda; class Arachnida; order Scorpiones; family Buthidae; genus Centruroides; species Centruroides vittatus. The sequence goes on along the minus strand of NW_027122690.1, from coordinate 1,207,535 downwards.
AATGACTGTTACAATTCGCTTGAAGCAGATAAAAGCATAAAAGAATATAAATTACGTACTACTACTACTATAAAAATTTAAATTAAGCCTTTAACAGCTATCTCAAATGTGTAATATATCGTATTGTTCCGGATGACAGAGCGGTTAATCTCTGTAAGATCTGAGATCGAATGAGGATCCGGTCTCTGCCCTGGTCAAATCCATAATGGGCTTGCTAAAAAAAGGGCCCTCTTAGTGCCCACAGGGCAGAAAGAGTTTTAAAAAAAGACCGTATTGTTCCGAATATACAACCCCAAGTTTCAAGGTGTGCTTCGTATAAAGGGACAACCGAATATAATGCAGCCTTTATTTTTACATCTGTAGAATCGCCTACAACAGGGATGGCGAACCTATGGCACGCGTGCACAAAGTGGCACGTAATGTATCATATGATTTCTGTCTTTTTCAATCATTCTTTCTGTTTATCACCTGATCATCTTTTTTTTTCAATCAGATTTTTTACATTTATTCGAATTAAAGCGTATTCATTTAATTTCTTTATTATCATTATTCGAAGTCTAAGACATTGGCACTCATTAACATCTTTAAAGCTAAGTATGCTTACAATATGGCACGCGGACTCAAAAAGGTTCGCCATCCCTGGCTTACAAAATAGTGCTGCATGTTTGCCTCCGTCGCCCGTCCCGAATTTTCGCGCTGCCTCACAATTATTGATTCTGGGCATCAGTGGCGTAGCGAGGGGGTGTATCATGCACCGGGCGCCACTCGCAGAGGGGCGCCCAAATGGTCTCCAAGACAAACTATATGTGTTTCTGGAGGGGGGAGAGGGGCGCCAGTTATGTTCGCTACGTCACTGCTGGACATATCGCAGAATCATGCTTTTGAAACTGAGTCGAATGATTTCTTATTCCCTTGTTTAGCTGCCGAGATGTTGAGCTTCGTTTTTCAACACGACCCATGTTTGCCAATTTTTCTTGTGTAAAAACTACGTAAAAGAAATACCGCAGAGTAAAACAGACTTTTAACGACGGTGTTGCAATAACACTACGTATAAGGGTAATTTTATATGCCAATTAGAACTTGCGCATAGTAGGCTACGACTCTTAGAAGTAGATATTTCGAAAAAAGGTGGTACTGTATTCGGAATAATATGGTATTTTTAAAATTATAGTCTATCAAAAATTGATTTGTAACGCATCGAGCTTTGTTTTATGAATTAATTTAACATTCATCAATGAAAGGTTCTTCGCCATCTAATGTAATTCCACGCTGATGTTGTTCAATGTTAGAAAGGCATCTTCTTATCGGTCTAGCCGAACTTGGACTTTGCAAGATTCTAGGAATATCATTAACCATTCTTTGGTATTCATAACACATTTTGGCACTGCAAAGAGGAGTCTCCACTTCTTGAGTACTATTGAATTTACTATAATCAACTAAGTATTCTCCTGTTTCTTTACGAAAACTTACAACCTGTTCGAAACGATGACCCCAGAGAATTTCGTTTGGGAGGTATGAAGATCTGGCTTGAATCGACTGACCGGTGGACTCAATGGTTCCTTCTAAAATGACTACAATTTCGTATCTCTCTCTCAACATGTCTTCCGCAGAGAGAGCGTAAAAAGGGCTGTTGCTGTCGATTTGATGTACAATAGTAGCCGGCCAAATCAGAAAGACACGATCTGCACCCTCGTCAAACTTCAAATCTAAACTTGTCTGATAATACGGTATGATTTCTCCCTCGGCTGTCGTTTTCCTTCGGATTAACTGAGCACTTACAGTTGCACCTATAATGTGTGATTTTCTCATGTCTCCAACTCTGAAAGTCAAGCAGAGTTTGCCATCTCTTAAACATATTGTCGCGTAACGACTGAACATTAATGTCTGGGAGCGTTTTTTAGGTCTGGATAATTTAGCAAACACAATACCTGCCATAAAACATTGGATCATAACACCAGTCACGGACTGTATAGCCATAATAAAGATAGCTTCGGGGCATTCTTCCGTAGTGTATCTGGAACCGTATCCAATAGTATGTTGTGTTTCGACTGAAAATAAGAAAGCGGACGTAAAAGAATTTAAACTTTCTACGCAAGGTTTCCAATTGTCATCCACGGGATCCAGATCACCGTGAGCCATACAGATGAGCCACCAGATGAGGGCAAAACTAAGCCAACTAAGAATAAAGCCCATTGCAAATACCAACAGATTCCATCTCCATTTGATATCTACTAAAGTAGTGAAGATATCTTGCAAGTAGCGTTGACTTCTCTTGGATAAATGAGCTTTAGATAAATTAACCACGCCATTTTTCAGCACCACACGTTTTCGTATTCTTCCCGGTATTATTTTTGTCTGTTGATATCTAACCATGGAGTTTTCATCTTTGCTTCCTAAAGATGGGGGATTGATCGATGTCGGAGATTGATCATCCAGTGGAGTGCAAGACGAGGCATCTACGTCACCAACATTACGAACACCATTTGGAAGAAGTTCTTGCCAAGGAGCTCCATTTTCCCCGCCAAAATACCTGTTTGTCGGTTTGCTGCTCATTTTTACTTCATAGTAAAAATGTGGAACAGTTCTCTGCACGGAAAAAAATACGTTTAAATAAATAAATTTCTGGAGAAAAAAAATTCATTCATTAAAAGTGTTATACAATACAAAGGCAGAATTATTCCGCTTTTATTAGCACGTTACATTCTAATGTACAGTACATCCTCATTTAACTCAATTGCTTTATGCATCATTCAATTTTCACATTAAAAATAAGGGGAGAAAGTGTGCAAAACCCTTTTTTCTTTCAAAATAAATATTAGTTTAACACATTTAAATCTGATAAAATTCATCTACATAAAAAAAAGGGGGTAAAGTAGCCGTAGGTGTTAGAATTTTAAGTAAATAACGTTATTTCGAAGGTTACATAATAATTAAAAACGTAGTTTCGAAACATAACCCCGTTCTTTAGCTGCCAACTTAAGATTTCTATTAACTATAAAATTTCATTAGATTTTTACGTGTAAAATCACAATACATTCTCCGAAGCGCACTTCTATCAAACAGTCTATTGTTTACGGAAAGGTAGGAAAAGAAAGGAAAGGAAGAAAAAAGAAAAAATTTAATGCCTTTTTTTCAAGGTCCCTTCCACGCAAAAAATGATGGGAAACAAGAATAATAGATTAACAATAATTTCGATTGTTGGAATTTGCACTTTTGTTTGAAACCTTGACACCTTTCTATACCAGCGTTTAATTTTGTGCATTGTATAGTGACTAAATGTTAAATCTACTAAATAGTTTTTAAACAGGAAGGCAGATGAGATGATTTATGCACTCATTGTTTAATTTCGTCCACTTCATTGTCCATTCAACTGCGATTTTTTTCAATGGAAGTCTTTTAAATGGGGTAAAAAACTCGACGTCGCGCTCAATTTCCAATTATGCAACTGTATGATTTCCCTCCCCCCTCCTTTTGAAAAATCCACATTTCTCCAGAGAATTTTTTTAAAACCACGAATTAATGTCTGTTGTTTAAATTAAACCAGATAATAATGTTGTTTTACTGCGTGCCTTTTGACCTCCCGAGCTATAATTCTTACTGACGTTTAAATAATTGGACGACAAACATATTAATGTTTCAACACAACTATCAGCTAGAAATTATCTTTAGGCAAGTGCGAATTTAAAGATTTGTTTTTACTGATGCCGTAGAATTAATATTTGTTAAACCCATGATGTAATTTTCCATGTCAAAATGTCTTATAACCTCGATGATAAATCACAAAAACGTTATTTAAAGGATAAATATTCCCGACGTCCAGTCATCATCTGATCTGGAATAAATTTATCATTCAATCACACGGAACCAATCTGTTACACTGACGTCAATTGTATGGAAACAATTTGTTCTGTCGAACCGATACCGATTAAAAATTACGGAAATGTCAACAAAATTCCAAGTTTTCGCGTGTAATCTTAGCCGTTTCGGTAGTGTGAAATTCGAATATTTTGCTTTGTTAATCATAATAGATGCAATTAAATTCTAGAAAAACGGGGGTAACAAAGTTTTAATTATAACGAATGAATCTGCAAATTTTAGTTTATTACATATGCAAATTGCGGGTTAGTTTGCAATATCCATATTTTATTTTACTTTTATTATTGTCGTTCGGGTTACAATATAGTATCTTCGGGCGGTTTTAAAATCACGAGTATTTCTAGAATAAAAGGATTTTATTCTAGAAATTTTCTATTACAAGTTTTATTTCTTCCGTTAAATAATTTAAACAATTCGAAAAATTACGATTTTGCACGCAGTTTAAAGTATTTTAATAGGGTATTAAGTTTAATTCCAGGTAAACTTAACGTTTCTTTTCCTTTAATTTACAATTATAAAACATTAAAAATTATAGTTTTATTATTATTATTATTCTAGAGAACCCTATAAACTAGTTCACGCACAGTAAAAATTTATAAGCAAGTAGTTTTAGATATTATCTTATCGAAAAGACGTTTGCTATAAAACACTAAAATATATATATATATAAAACAATTTAGATTATGTTTGCAGCATTTTGATAGGTTAATATATAGACTACAGGCATTTATATAATTTTTAAGAACATATAGAGAGGCCGGTATGCTAGTTATAGTGTATAGCAACAAGCGAAATTCAATATTTACTTACGGAGATTTCGGTGTTTGTAATGTCGTGAGAAAGGGTGATTGGTATATGAAGATCAGCCGGAGTCTTCCATAGCGATAGACGAGTGCGTAACGCCTCGCGTTCATTCTGCTATCTGATTGGTCATCTGAAAGGAGGGGGACAGAGAAAAATAATCAAAAATTCATTCATCGCTTCTCGAATTAACTTATCAAAGATACAATAAACCCGGTGGACGCGTAAATTGTAATGGAAAGTCCACCTGTTTGTCGAACAATGCGCGTGTTTGTTTTTTGTTTTGTTTTCTAACACCAGAACTGGTTACGTGTGTTGAAATGTATACAAAATACATAAAAATCGAACACGTGTATCTTCTATAGATCGGCTCTAATTGTAATTTTACGCTTTAAATATAAACACGTAACCAGTTTTATTGTTTAATATGAATTAAAGGAGAAGCAACAATACGTTTAAAGGGAAGAATGGGAAGATGGGGAGGAAAAACTAAAAGAGTTAAGTAGATATATTTAATTTCTCCTACCTGATTTTTTCTATAATTAATTCTTTGTTTGTAGTATTCATTATAATAAATTATTAATTTTTTTTTTTTTTTTGCTGTGGTGTTGTACCTCTTCACCCGAAAATTTCGACGCATGCTCGTCATACATCGTGTTTATCCGGTTTTCCACCTGACTCCCACCTCAAGCGCGTGACCTTGACAGACGGTCACGAGCCTTCTAGTAAAAGTATTTTTCATCCGCGTATCTGGCTCGACGTCACACGATGTTTTCGGACAAACTTTCTCGACGTCACGTGACACAATTCGGGATGGAAAACAGATGTTATCGATTCGCTTCGTCTTCCGATGGTGATAATTTTGGCGTCGAGCGCCATCTTTTGCCGTTTTTCGTTGATAGGAGAAAAAGGGAAGAGAGGAGCCACACACACATCCTTTCCAAAATAATAACAGCTCGTATATCATCATTACTACGTCACATCTTGACATCCTGTGCTCCCGTTTCTAATTATGCCCATAATTTAAATCAAAATAATTAAAGATAAATCTTTATTACTCGGTTGTTTTAAACGTCCCCCGCGGATATTAGCGCCATTTCTCCCGTTTAAAATGGCGTCTAACAATACGCAATATATTTTTTTAAAAGTACATAAAATATACACGTGTTATCTAATTATAAAATAAAGATTTTAAGTACGTTTTTTCCGCAAAATAAATCACTTACACGCAACGATGACGTCAAATCTGAGTAATAAATTATCAAAAAAAAAACGTAGCGCCATCTGTCGGTCGCCATATGAATTAAATATGATTATTTGTATAGTATTTATAATTTATAAAAATATTTATCACTTTTTAATCTTGAAATTATTTGTTGCAAATTAATCTAATATAAAATTTACAAATTTTTTTTTCTATATTATTCTATTGTGTTTTCCTTAAAGCAGTGTTAATTATTTTATTGTATGTTAATGATGCTAACATGTATATATATATATATATATATATATATATATACAAATATATTTAATTTAAATAAATAAAAAAGATAATAATCATTAATTTATTAACATCAATTATATTTAACAAGTATTTGAATTGATAATATTATGCAAACAAGTTAATATTAATAATAACAAGAGAAAATATAAATTTATGTCAAGGTTAAGATCAACAAGGTTAACTAAAGATGTAAGATTATCTCTTTATTAGTTTAATTTTTATTTTTAAAAAAATATTTTAAAATTCACTTATAAACATATCCTTATTATCTTTAGCTCAATCTTCCTCTCTAAAAAAAAAATTACAGTATGTATTTCCCTCCCCCCTTGAGTAATCTTGACATTTATCCAATTTAGATAAAGTCTTATCCTTCTTGAGTGATTTACTGGAAATTTATTAGTATACAGATAAGTAAACTGAATATTTGTCTTGTCAGTTGTTAAAGAGAATAATGGAATTTGGTTATTATATGTACAGTACTGTACACATTTTGCTTTTGGATTATCTTTTACATTTATAAGAATTACATAATTTCTAAATTATGTAAACAGTTTTTTTTTAAATATAATTAATGTTATTTTAATAATTGCCATATTAAGTCATTTATAACAATCCAGCAATTTGTAACTATACTCAATTTAGGGCAATAAGTAAAAAGAGAAGTAATTATTTTTGTTGAAATGTTTTGGATAGGATGGTTTTATTTATTTATTTTATTACTACATTTTTAAAATAATTTAAAAAAAAAAAAAACAATATAAAATAATAATAATAATAATAATGATGATTTCAGGACAAAAAATATATTAAAATTTTAAGCAGCTAATTTTTAAAAGTTATTATTTAATATTAAAAAAGAAAAACGACTAATTAAATTCAAAATTTTTCTGGTAATTTACTTTAAAAAATATATTAGATATAAGCTTTAATTATGATTTAATTTCATAATTTATAACAAAAATTCCCTTCCAGAATATTTTCCTTCTCTAATTTTAATCGTTGAATAAACAAAGAAGAATTTATTTTAAGAAATAACTTAAAGAAAATTTTATTATTATTATTTTTTTAAAATATTTTAAACATTTATTAACTGTGGTCATGTTTATTTTAATTAGGGTCATCTTAATTTAGAATTATTGCAAAACACGACCCGTCATAATGTAAATATTTGTAAATAACTCCTTTTACTATTTTTTTTCTAATTTTTTTTTCTTGTTTATTGTCTCGTTTTATATTGTTTATTGTATTTTCTGCATCCTTCTTTGTCTTAAAAAATTCTCTTATGTTTCTTCGGGTGTATCACGGGTATTTTCCCCTAATCTTATCACGGATGTAGTTTTTCGTTCATCTCGAAACCTTACCAGATATCATCTTTCTTTATCTTTTGCGATTATTTTACAGAATTTTCTGTAGGTTTAATCGGCCCACAAGTAAAGAAGCCCACACAGTCCAGTTTGTGGGCGTCCGAGACCTACAGAGAATCCTTACTAAACGTGATTTCTCATTGAATGCATCATACTACCTTTTTTGGGAACTGGTGTCATTTGCTAGAGAAGCCGACCAACTTAACTAATTTTTTTTTTTTTTCCTGTCTTTTTCTCGTTATTTCTTAGTCAGACGGCTTACTAATGTAAAAATTTGCATTTTCATTCGTTTAAATATATTTTTAAATAATTACTACGAGGTTAAATAATTTATTTCGCGTGTTTTATTGTAAAAAATTGACGTTGCGTAATGTCTCCATCTGGTGAGGAAATTTTAAAACTTGGATGATTTGTTTTTTTTTCTTTTTACGATCAGAAAAAAAAATATTTAGATTGAAAGTATTTGGAATTTTTATACATTTATAGCGGTTATAAAAATAAGAGAAAAAACTTTCCATATATTAACGGGTGAATGACTGGAAAAAATTTGCTTTATACGTAAAATTTCCGTATATAAATCGTATGGAGTGTTCCGTCACGTGATTAGTAATGCGTTTAATCACGTGACTATAATAAAAACTGCAAAATAAGCAAATAAATAAAAGAATTCATTCGACGAAACGTATAAAAAACGTTTATTTAAAATAATTTATAAAATTTAAAATCGGTCGAATTGCATAGATCAATTTTTTTATTTTATTTTTTTTTAGTACAAATTATAAAAATAAGTTTACGTAAAATTAGCATTTTGTTAAATATTAATTAATTTTTTAGAGTAATAAAATCATTAAAAAAATTAATTCAGGAAACATTTACGAACAATAGCTCTAATTTTTCTTTGTAGGGTAGCGTGCCATCTATCGTTTAAAATAACGTTATTATTTTCTTCTCAATTAGCAATAATTACTAATGCACATGAAATAAAGTAAAAGGAAAAAAAAATAAATAAAATATAATTAAAAAAAGATACATCGAAATAGGAGAAAATAGTGAAAGTGCTCTTGACACAATTACTAAACAATACTGAAGGAATTTTAACAAGGTGTTATTAGAAAGGAGAGAAAGAGAGAAAGAGAGAGACAGAGAGAGAGAGAGAGAGAGAGAGAGAGACAGAACTGCATCCTTGGGAAAAAGAAGGAATAGTTTTATTCCCATTATCTATACTCGTTTATCCTGAGGCCATTTACGTAACGCTGACCTGTTGTTGGGGTGAATGTCTCGAACGTTGGTTCCTACACTCACTTGTCCCACTTTACTCGAACCTCATTCTGAAAACCAACGGTTTGTTCATTAAAAAAAAAAAAGAAAAAGAAGAAAAAGAAACTCCGCGACTTATATATATATAAAAATAAAAAAATGCCGACACTAATTTAGTTTTATTAAAAAGATTTAAATGTTTTTAAAATTTTTATTAGTTACATAATGGTAATAACATTTTTGTAGGGTGTGGTTTAATAAATCGTAGTTCTGCTTCGCTTCGTAATTTTGATTAAATGACCTCAAAACCTTTCAATGGAAATACATTACGAGAGAGAGAGAGAGAAAAAAAAAACAATATATTGGATATGGTTATTATTAATAAAGCAAAAAACGACAGAAGTTTCGTATAGACTAATGCGTTATCTCCTAAAAGGGAAATCTCGCGCTTTTGCGAAACGTAATAGCCTGGTTTCGCCTTATCACATGTTTGCCCATCTCGAGATTATCTGCAGAGATGTAAATTTTTAAAAAAATAAAACGAAAAACATGTAAAATTTATCATTAAAAAACAATTTATGCCCATTTTTAAGTCTTGCAGCCGCTGTAAAAGAATGGCGGAGGTGTAATAAGTTCGCGTGTTACTCTCTCCGAAGCAGTTTCTCCCCCTAACAATATAGATATTGTTTTTAATAAAATGATGACGATGATGATGATGATTTTATCATCATAAACACGAACGCCATCTGTGGAGTAAATATGAAATTACGGGTGATCTTTTACAACTGTTTACCGGCCTCTTAAAAATATGCAACAAATTACAACTGGGGTTGAGATGTTACCCAGGGCTGTTTGAGAGGAACCACGAATATCTTTAACCACGTCACGTTTTTCACTGCATCTTCTCCATGGCTTATCTTGGTCACAGATCAGTAATTGATGCCTCCTCGTATAGTTAGTTACCTTAGCCATGTTGTAACATTAGGTTATTGAAATCCAATGATTATTTTAAAAGAAGAGAACGTGAGGTTTACATTCCAGACTGTCAAAACAGTTAAGCGATTTATAAAGTGAAAGGAGATAGTTAAGGAAGAGAAGCGGTTAAAATGCAATTCCCGTTGTCTTAACACGCTTGAGTAAGATCGGTTAAGTAAAAACGAAGGAAACGGTTGTAAATTAACCGATAAAAAGGCATTAATTTTATTAAATAAACCGGAAAATTAAATGCAAACCGAATTACACAATTAATGGCGTAGCGTCATACAATACGGTAACCGTAGTCCGAATTTATACCAAATGAAAGTCCGAATTTATACTTTAAATGCTGTATATTTTTTTATCATGACAACAATCAGTTTTTGTTTTAAACGATTATTTAAATAAAGACGTAGGTTAGTAACCCGATAATTTTGTTCGAGTATTGGTCATGATGACAGAGGGATGTTGGGGTGTGACAAAACAGGCAACACGAAAGAGATGACGACAGTGCAGGATGTTCGTGTTCTTCCATGTGGAAAATGATGAACAACAAAAACATTTGTTGCTTCTTAATGACGTTATATCGATGATTAGAATAAAGAACCACCGGTGTTGAAATTTAGATACGTTCGGATTTAGCGTGCAATTCAATAGTTTTGCCTTGATTAAAAACAGCTTTGGTCTATAACTCACGACTTTAAATAATGATCAAATTTTAAAAAATATATATATATAGTCACGTTGCTAAATTATTAAACAATTACACGACTAAACTGACTTTACGTTTCATCACCAATTACGTAATCTTTTTTCGCAAGATGAAGATAGGCCTACATTTTCCATTTAATTAAATTTTCGCCAGACTTCTCGAATTTCCTGAATATTACTTAACGAGATGAATTTTACAAGGAAAATTTTCATTCCCAAATCGTAACATCTTGAACTCCGGTTTTGACCCGCAACATTTTACCATCTGCTCTTTTCTCATCTCCCTTCTTTATGCATGATCTAGTATTTAGGATAAATTATTCCTTCGCTTATTAAGTAACAGTTAATTCTAGACAATAAAATCGTGAAAAATGCATACATGCAATGCTTTAACATTAGAAATGGAGTTGTATAAAATAAAATAAAAAAAAATTCAAAATTTCGTAAAGATTTATCACAGTTTTTCTTGGGAGGAAAGTTTTCCATTTATCACTTTCGGATATTTTTCAGATCGTTTGCCTTTTAAAGTTTAAGACTTCTTTCCTTTCGCTCAAATGTCGTAAATCACAGTCTGTCCTACAATTAGATTCAAAATTTAGGACATAGAAGATGAAAAAGAATAATTCTTCTAGGTCGAAAGCCTAACAAAATTACTTGAATAGATTCGTGGCGCTTTAGGGTCTTTCCTCTTAAGCAGGTGTTCATCACAGATGGTGGTGCATTAATTTTCAGTTTTAAAGATATCTTTGCCTTATATATATATGTATATATATATGTAATATACGTGTTTCCCTTTAATCTCGTACTTCTAATAATAGAAAGTAATAACATGAGTTTTATTTATAGAATAAAATTGAATTAATCACCTTTTATATTCCATTACTGAGACTATGTTTTATTGATTTACTGAATTAGAATCTAGAGCAAAAAGAAGAAAATATATATATAGAAAAGCAAATTAATATTTAACCATAAAAGATTGCTTAGAAGAAGTACAGGAAATATATCATTTAATTTTGTATTTATGATTACCAATCTTAAAGCGTTTTTAAGAAGTAAATATTATTTATTTAAATATTTATACTGTACTTAGAAAAAATTCGTGTTAATTAAAATTTATTATGCTTACTCAGGAAGAACTTTAATATTTTTCTAACCTACTTAACAAAATTTGCGACATTGCTAAAAATTGTTTTAAAGCATTAAAAATAGGGGAGTCTTTGCTTCTATCTATTGCAAAATATTCTAGATAAAACACTAGAGGAGATAATTTTATATATTTTGATATATTTCTCCTTACCAAAATTGCTATTTATTTATCTTTAGTTGGGAAGGGTTAAGATAGAAATGCAAACATCTGCTAGGATTAGCTCCTTACACGTATATATAGGCCTATATATATATACCGAGTCGGTTGTGAAGAATGATTTCCTGTCACTACACGTGTTTTCTGTGTAATTCTACTGAAAATAAACATTATTTTGTTTTCCCAAAATTTTTAAAAAAATCATCGCTTCTAATGATAATTCAGTTGAATTTTACGTTGTTGAACTTTAACACACGAGAAGCACGGGACTATCTGTGATAACTGGAATGAAGCACAATAGTTATCTATTTTTCTATTAAGTACAAAACGTTCTATTTATGTTCTTATCGTATACGATCTTCACTTCTCCATTTACACTTAATCCAATCGGTGTAGTGTATGTTTACACTGGGTACAAAGCTAGCATTATATACTATTTAAAGATAAATATTTTCTATATTATCAAGGACATATTGGAAAGCTACTTAGGTCATTCTTTTTCTCTATGGCCCGACAAATAAAAACTTACAATCAGAAAATGTTAACAGATGGTAATGTAAGTCGTCTCTTTATAGCAATAACATATATTTAGCATTCCTTACAGCAATATTTGATTGGGGGAGAAGTATTTTTCCTGGTTCGTCCGGTTGCCGTGCGTAAAAAGAGTTCAAGTCATCGAAACTTCTGTGTAACGATGAGGAAACGATTAATTTAATGACGAAGTAACGCGTCGGGCATTTTTTGAAAATTTGAATAAAATCACGCGTCATCGATCACGCTAAAGACGCCGGCGTTACGTAATAAAGGTCCCGTGACGTAAGGCCGTGCTCTGTTACGTGTCCGTGATGTCACCCGTAATGTCGCGCCGCGTGGTGACGTTCGGGATGATTTTTCTCATTGTTTTCGGCGGTGTTTTGGATATAAAGTTAAAAGATCGTAAAATTTTTAATTAATATCTTGTACAGATATTTAGTTGAAAGGTCACAGACCTTGTCCAACGTGTTTATGTTTGCCTTCTACGCTACATTTGGTCTAGTTTTTCATATTTGAAACCTGTTGTCACCAACACTGCCGTTGCAACGGAGACATGGTCCATCTTTCTGACCTTTTTTTTTTTTTTTTTTTTTTAAATGCTGAGAGTTTTTCTTCCCTTCTTTTTTCTGAAGATCTCGTTTGTAATGAATGCGGAGAAGGTCGTCTAACACTCCAACACCTTTTTAGTGTCATTGGAGATAATTAAAATGCAAATGCGATGTTCATACACACACACATTTTTATTTATAGGCCTATATTTTATAGGTTTAAATTTAAATTTGAAAAAAAAATCCTTTAAGTTAATTGGTCGAATTTTTACGGAAGTAAACTAAAATTTATTGTTATTTAATTATTTTGCGAGTACGTAAGAAAATATTATTTGAAATACGCTAATATTAAAAAAAAATAAATAAATAAAAAATTACGCAGACGATTTACGAAATTTATACTACGTCATCTTATTTAAGTAAATGTAACGCACGTATCGATTGGTAGATTTAAAATTTAAAAATTCGGAAGTAAGAACGCACGCGAGTCAAATCAAAAGAGAGGAGGAGTGCATTCGCCTTTCGCTAGGGGAAGAACGGAATAGGAACGATTTATTCTCTCCGCGAGTAATTATGAAATATAGAAAATTTTGCATGGCTTTTGTTTGTCTGTCGCACTTACAAATCGCTCCAACAGACCATAAAAACGAGCAAAAGAGAATTTAGAGGACGATGGTATGGCGCATGAGAGCGCATGCGCGGCAGACCTCGAGAGCGGAGTCGAGGCTACGACAGATCGGTAGCTTCAAAGCGGTGAAGGTGCGACTTTGTGCTGCAACTCTCTTCAAAACTGTATGTAAATGTGCTAAATACGATCGACCCCTTCGCTCTACCGTTTCAGGATTATCGCCGTGTGTTGTAAACATCGTTTCCGAATCATTTGGACTATGTAAAGAGCCGGAATACCATGGGGCCCGTCCAAGTTCGTACCTGTAGTTGGCTCGTCCCTCTTCTAGTCTACTAGAGTGCTTGCACGTGCGGGCTAGAAGCCCTCTACCAGGTTTATCCTTCGTCCCTCCTCCACTTTTTAAAGCCATGTACGGGAAAATTTTGCAGGTGGGGTGAGTTTTACGCTCTATCTCTCTCTTTCTTCCTCGCTAATTCTATCCGATAAGAAATGAGCGGATTGAAAACTGATTGCAAGAAGTTCTCGCCGAATATATTCAACAAGACCAAATGTCAGAATTGCTTCAGGACCAAAGATGCCCATTCCGCCGAAGCTTTGGAGTGCAATAGGGTGAGTTACCATCACGTGGTTGAGATTATTATTTTTCTTTTTACTAATAAGTAGGTAAATATAAAGATAAGGGTTGAATCGTAATACACCTGTATCTCCCGACATGCATTGCGACGACCCTCCTCCTCCTACAGCACGTGTGTAGGACAGGAAACTGGTTGACAACTCTGTTTGCGACATTGTCTACGACCTGTGAATATTATTGCTACCTTTTTTATATATATATACTCTACGATCTAAACTTTGCTATTTTTAACAAATAGCACGCTCCATTTTTAAATTTACACCTTAATTACTCGGTCAATCTATACGCAACTGGAGAAAACAGAGTGAATTTCATAGTTGTATCCATAGTGTTATTTAATAAATTTTGGCTATGGAAAAATTATTATTATTATTATTTTTTGAATTTTCTGAAAATATTATTAAACAATAGATGATATTTGATGATGTAAAATTTAAAATGGTTTCCCTTCTGTACTAGCATCCTGTTCGGATGCTAATTTGGTGATGGTGTGATTACACGCGTTGACAGATGGTTTTTAGAAATTTCCTTTCCTGTCCTTAAAAGGTCATGTTCTGTAGTCAGCTAAACTATCTGAATATAAAGTGGACTCCCGAAGGATATTTCTAGCCGTACGTCAAGGGCTTTTTTTAAAAAAAGAAGAAAGAAATGTGCAGATTTAAATAATGCAGAAAATCGATAATAAGCAAAGACGACGACATCCTTCAACTTACTGAACCATGGATCAATCTTGAACAATTTTTAGATATGAATTCTTTATTTTTGTATATCTAACAGCTTTCTATTGGTTGCATCTTTTAGTCAGAAACCTGTTTCATTGCAGGAAAAAATTCTGTTGATATGGCTTACATCTCACTGGTTTTGCTTCCTGTACTGACTTGTCATAAGCTCTAAGGCTTCGAGTTTACATCAATACTTCCTGGATGTGTTAGTGTACGTGTTTTCATATTTTTGAGTTACGGCTTTTAGCTAAATCGATCAGTCTAAAACACATTAATATTTATTACAATACAGAACGCATCTTATAAATCATTGCCGCGCAGAATGGTAAATGTGTGGTCGAATTCAATGGTTTCATTCAGAAAAAGATTCTCCAACATTTCCGCAATGATATTGCAGACATATTCAGAACACCATTAATGATCTTAAACGCCAAGGCGTTTAACTTCCGTAGATTTACAGAATTATCGATTTTATTTTATTTCTTTTCCTGGCGATCGATATTGAGAAACTCAAAAGGATCTAAATTTAGCTCACAAGAGGTGTTCTCCAAACAGGATTTAAGATTTTTGAAAGGAGCATTCATTTAATTTAAAATGAACTAAATATTTTTTTGTTCTGCCACTTAAAAGAAAAGGAAAGTTAAATAACGGGCCACACATTACACATTTTGAAGTACTTTTCAAGCAGTCGGTGTTTATAAAATCGATTCTATATTTATTCTCGTAGATGGCCTCTTATGTTTAGTGACCCGGGCTTACTTTCAATTACGTCAATTAGTTCTGATATGTATCGAGTGGTAAACTTAATTCGTAGTTAAAGAATTTCTGTTGTTCTATTCTGGTACAGACGCGCATCGTCTTTATACCTAGGAAAATGACTTTTCGATATCCGTACTACAGCGGTGTCAGGGATAACAACTTTGTCATCTGATTGACCTGGAGGTCAAACTCTTGGTGAATGATAAAAGGGGAAACTAGCTGTAACGATCCGGTTGGGTGATATGGGTCATTTTCGAACCTCAACATTTCTGAACTCGCTTCCAGTCTTGTAAACATCTTTTTCTCCAGTTTCAGCACAATGGTGCGAATAATTGATTTGTTCTGGAATTTAAAGGATTTTTTTTTAAATCTTAATTAGAAAGTCAATCTTAGTCATCGCTCTTAAAGTGGCTACGATATCATTTAATAATCGATCTATCGGTATGCTATACGTGTCGAAGAGTTCTTTCTTTTTGATGTTTAATTGTAATCTGATACATATCCGAGATGATAATTATGCTTAGTTTAGAAGACATAAAAGGAAAAAGTAGGCGATAAATTTAGATCGTAAGTGAAGGACGCGAAGGAAGGGTATTGAAAATGAAGATGAACTTGGGAACTTCTTGTGTTTACATTCTTTCTTAGCATAGAAGACATTTGTTTAGCGGACGAGTAACGACAGACATGGAACAGATCATGTTTCGGAGCAGTAACTGTTACGTCAGTTTCAGCAGAAAGCTTTCTTGGGTGGAAAGATGCGAAAAATTGTAGTCGTACGGGCGCCTCCATACTGCTTCCGAAAAACACCCTATTTTTGCGTTTAACTACCCACGTTTAAATATTTATACAATGGTATCCAATTAGACTTTACAGAAGAAGGGTGTCGTACGCTTCAATATTGTCTACTAGGCTGGCCTTTTTGTACCTACGGCAATTTTCTGCAATAAATGACGTCATTGTCCATCTATCTGCTTCCGATGCAGATAGCGCAAGGAGACGTCTACTTTCACTTAGTCGTCCTTGGAAATTGCAAAGGGTGAAGGAAATTTTATAACCATTACCTACTACGGCAAGGTATTCTCGAATAAACCTCTCGTTTCTCGAGATCGAACGTGAAGTGACTTCTGCGAAGTAACAAGAAAAAAAAAGTATCCCGAGGGCTTTCCTTTTTCCCTTTTCTTTTCTACCCCCCTCAGGTTCTATGGCCTGCAATTCTCTCCGTATTTGGTGGATGGTATGTAATCTATCCCGAAGCCGTCCTTGCTATGAGACGTTTCTTTTTCTTTTTTCTTGAACGACGTGGTGAAAAACGACGAACTGACTTGTAGCCCCTCTCCAGTCGAGTCAGGACCACTGTCAAGGTCACGTTTAGTAAATGCAATGCGCTCTACTCTCAACTTTTTACTCCCATGGGATTCGGTTCTTCCTGACTTTCAACGTAATTTTCTTAAATTTAACAATAGAATTTTTCCAACTTCCATTCTCTTTATTAAACATCGATATTTCGAAATTTCAATGGAATTCCGTCATCAATGCCACGGCATTATATCTTGTTAATATCAACAACGGATCTTTCTAACTGCATGAATCTATATTTACAGGTCACCTCACACCACTAATTTCATCCACTAAGCGCTTATCCAGTTGGCCTCTAGGTCGAAAGATCACTGACTCGATCATTTTTTTTAATACATAAAATGTTGGAATTGTCGTCGTCGTCGTCGTCATCGATATAATAGTTTATCGAACTGTATGCTTCAGATATATACGCGCGCACACTTTTCCTTTTCAATTCGAAAGCTAACCACGCGTATCGGAACTCTCGATATTGTACTTGGGACCGGGTTACATCTAATCAGATGTCAGACTAGATCTCATTTATGGTTATTGCTCAATTAGGATCGGGTATTTTATATCGAATGTCTTAAATTTGAAAAAAAAAACATATTTGTTTCTTTATGAAATGTCAAAGTTGTAAATTAAATAATGCAATTTTAGCCGTAACGGAACACAGCCATTAAATTCTTATAAAGCAGTTGATACTTTTAACTTTAACCCCTTATAATCTTGGGTAATTAACATTAGATATACTGCAGGTTATAACCCAAATTACTGCATTCAATGCTAATTATTCACGCAAGGAAATCGACAAGTTAAAATCTCAAATTATCAAAGATAATTTTTTTTTGTAAGGACTTTTTCCTATTCATTGAGGATTAAAGCAACCTAAATATTTGAAATGAAAGAGGATAAGCAAGCTGCAAAACAACTGACACCACAGTAAAACCCTAAACTATAATTATTATCAATTAATTCTTTAAGTTTTCTATTCCATATTTCATCAACTCGTCATCCAGGTCCAGAAGACAAGTAATTTATTATGTTTTTTAACTTTTATCGTGTGGTGTGTGTGTGTGGAGGAATAATTTTAATTTTTGAACTTTTTTTTCATTTTCACAAGCAAGACAAAAACAAAACAAAAACAAACAAAAAAAAAACCGGAAAATGTCATATACTTGGCCTTAATAGATAACGTCTGCAAAATTTCAGGAAGACATTTAAAAGATCCAAGTCGTTGAGCCGCCGGCTCTGGTTAAAATTAGTAGTTTAGTTTTGTTGTAGATAGTACGAACATTGGGTTAAATGTCTACCGAGAACACTCGGGTGTCGATTAAGCAGAGTTGGTAAACATGCAATTAATATGCCCCTAATGAATATTAAATTAACGTCATGTAGATGGGAGAATGAGGAACTAGCGTTTTTACGACTTTTGTTTTGTTGCTCTTTTAAGATTGGACCCTATAATACGCATAAGTTTTACATCGTTAGGCGTCCGAGGTATTCTCAGTCGTGATGGGTTGTTACGGGTTGAATCTTCTTCCGCGTATCTACTAAGGCCAAGAGGTCCAACGTGTGGGTGGAAGCTCGGAAGTTCTTATAACGAGTTTCCGTACGGAATTGTCGTCTGTGTGACATCTCGCATTCGGAATGCTGTTAACCTCGACCCATATCCTCACGTGATTCGCAAGGTGACTGTCAAGACTATCTCCATTTACGCTACGGAAGGTGTAAAGTATATAACTACTTATCTATACGAAATTCAGACTGTGCATCCCATTTTCCTCAAGGAAAACATTTTCTGGATCAGTTTTTGCGTTTATCGCGACCCATCTTAATTTTTTTCTCTATGGCACACTAGGAAATGTGTGTAGATTACGCTAGTTAATCAAAGCTGCAATTACTCTAACGTATAGAAATTTACGTAGCCAAAAAGATATAGGTGTAAATTATTAGTGATTTCGAGTAACTAAGAGAATATTTTATATAGTTTCATCAGCTATTGAATCTATGAATCAAAATTTCAGTACTATTTCGAAATTTTCAACACAATAACTTATCTCAAAAAAAGAAAAAATAGGCGGAACGTAGTTGTTTATTGTGATTACAGAGAACTATGACCGTTTAATTGCTGAATAAATACGTTAGATAAGATTATTTTCAGTTATAATTATACGTGTATATGTATATAAAGGAAATACATATTTTCCTCCCCTGTATCCTAACTTTTAACGTTTGAGAATGACGTCATAGCTGAGTGTTGTCTTGAGAACCCGTTAACGTTTCGGTGTAAAAATGGACAAGAATGGAGTCACTTACGTCGAAATTCATTATGCAATAAGTTCTGTGCAGAAAAAACGATCGGTTGGTTTTTAACCTCTTGCAAGGAAAGGCGTACTCGGTATCGGGTTAAAAGAGCGGGTTGTGCTTTGATCTGAGCGATTGTAAACAGGAAGTGGATTCGCCCTAAAGCTGAAATTTAAATACGGTTTTGTTAAATTGTTGATGAGACAAATGCGTTTAACTCTCCTTGAAGTACTTTCTCCTTGACGTTAATCCCGTACTGGCACGGTCGGTAGCCTTCTTTCCGATTGGCTATCGATTTTTGCTGTCCTCTCATCTGATAAGAAAGGAAAAAATAGGGACCGACCTCTTGACAAACTACTATTTTTTTTGCTTCGTCGTAAAATTCTCTTGAGCACTTACGCGCTAACTAATTCGATTTGTACTATTAATAACGCTTAAATAATTTTAATCGTTGTTTAAATTTCTCTAGTGTGACAGACAGACATGCGCGAATTTAAATTTCTATCGCCGGTGAACTAAAATAATCGAATTTTTAAACGTTCTTCAACTATTACTGTTTCGTGTTGTGTCTGTAGATGTCAGCGACCGATTTGGAAAGTTTTTTTTTTCTTTCTTTTAGTTGTCTTCCAAGATTAGTATCTTCTAGCAATTACAGATGGCTGTTGATTCTATCTGTTCACTTACCCTTCTAATGTGGGGTGAACATTATTGGTCTGCAAGGAAAGTCGAGTTTATATCAGCGTGGTTACATATGGCTAAAGAATGCGGCAGTCGAACTGAAATTTTTCTTTCTTCGTGTTTTGCAGTTAACACGATTTCAGCTCGGTACCAGTACGATTATGACAAATGATTCTCGTAATTGACCTTCAATAACAGATAACCTTTACTCGTTTCGAAGGTAGTTTTCCTCCTATAATACTTTCTATTACGGAATAATAAGACTATTCAAGATAATTCAGTAATAACATCTCGTTAAGAATCAATTTTAGAAAGTTCTAGCGAAGTTTCGAATTAAATTTTAAGAGTTAAATTATTTTAAAATTACGACAATGTTAACAAAAAAATCTTAAAATTCCCGTAATGAACTTTAGGACAATGCTGTGTCATTCATCTGTTTTGTAAATTAGGACATTCTGTTAAAAGTTAAAGCTGTGGGCTATGAAAATTTAGAACTATAACCTCTTTATTTGTTTACTTTTTCCATATTACTTTAGATCACTTCTATGTCTGTTAAATGGTATTCTTTTGTTCAGACATATAGCAATATAATTTAATAATAATAATGTAATATGAGAGTCAGTGGCGGATCCAGAAGAAACTAAATGGGGCTAATTCAAAAATTAACAATATTTTGAAGTTCGAAAACATTTTTTGTTTTTTTTTGTACTAATGGGAGGACTCAAGTCCCTGTGGATCCGCCTCTTGAGTTCATGGAATGGAATTAGTGCAGAATACTGTGCATTGTTGCTAGGAATTGCAACGTCATTAAGAGACGTGCGACTAATTTAGGAATCAAAGAATGGCGAACCTCGTGCCCTACGAATAAACAACGCTATTCACAAATCCATTGTTTCTATAGGTGCACGTTTTGTTTTCACAAAGGCGCATTGATCTAAACGAGCTCGTCTGTGAAGCATTATGAATCTGTCTAATGCAGAATGTCTAATTGTTCATGAAATTTGAACTATTAGTTAAATTTAGCCGGTCGAAACAACTGGATGCGGTCACTTAGTATGCCTAGAATGCATAGAAGCAATTATTGCATTCTTACTAATCATGCGCATAGACGAAATACCTAGATATTGAGCAAGGTATCTGTAGTAAGAAAAATATATAAACTTAGGTACGATCACGATTTGATCTGTCTATTATATCTAATGACCGCCATTAAGCGTCATAGTATACATAGACTATTGTCTACAGCCTCAGCTTTTTATTTATATACTGTTCATGTACATAGAAAGAGAGCCATCTGCAAACTTGAAACAATTGAATATTACATTTAAAAAGCATGATTCAAAAATCATTTTGTTTAAGTTGTAATTTAAAAATTTCGTTGACGTGTTTTTCTGTTTTTAAAGAGTACAAGCATCAATAGCTGTTAGATTTTCAGGATAGATAAGTTTTACGTAATTCTCAACAAAATTAAGATCATTTATTTGATAAGAATACCGCGCGTTTTATAAAAAGAGTTAAATGTGTTACTCTTATTTGGTATGACGAAGTTTAGAATAGAAATGCATGGCTTTTAAGGCGTGGCGTGGACCCTACTGAAACTGAATGAAAAGGATGTAAAGAATTCCTGGCAATAGAAAAGCCGACTGATTTCATGTCCTGTGAAAGCCGGAAATGCAACTGGGTTATAAAGCTGCTTTTTTTTTTTTACAAAAAATACACCTGTATGAAATATATGTAGTTTTAAAACTAAAAAATTCTGTGTTACGTGATTCCATAGCAATAAACTGTTCGAGAAAGTATCTGTGACATCTTTCCTCGTCTGCCTTCTGTTAGAATAAACTGTCAGTGACAAATTTAGTCTTTTGGTTTGTCCTGTCCAGTTGGGTTGGACCACAAAAGTAAATATAGAAATGACGTTCTGTTTATTTTTAGAACGTATATAGTGTCTTTCTCAGTAAATATGTTCACAGTATTCTTTATGTTATAAGATATAACGTGCGCGAATGTGTGTATGTATATATAATATATAACACGCACACACACACACACACACACACACATCTTCATTTATTATCAGTGTTACAAATGAAGCTACACAAAGTATTATCGAAAGAATTGTGTTTTCAACACTTAATACCTTATAAGCTTTCAACTAGTTTTTGAAGATCTCGGGCAGCTGCGAACTTTCTATTGTATAGATTTATTTACTGCATTGTATGGTTCATTCTCCTAAATGTTTTTATTGAACAGAATTAACGTAGTGCAAATCTGATTGACGATCCGAGAATGCGTTTATTCGATCTTCAAATTGAAAAGAAGAAAATTTAAGCAACGAAACGAACTTTACAGATCACATAGTTAATAGAAAACTTTCGCTTTGACTAAATATTTTCTTTTATATTCGTAAACTTATTTAAATATACTCGAGTTTAACGAAATTTCGAATACGAATAATTTGAGTATTATCGCGAATCTATCTAATTTCGTTCAGAAATATGGCCGTTACTCATGGATGCGCACATTTCAAACTGTGTTGTTTGTTTGTTTTATACTTATTCCTTGCCGGATTCACAGAGTTTCGAGTCAGTTGAAAGATTTTTCCAACTTATTTTCACAAAATTAATGACGACGGATATTAAAAAGCGAAATTCCTGCAATTATACAATGTTTGCTTTTAGTAATGACTACGATTAGTTCCATACGCTAATTACGGTACGTGCATCCGTTTGATCGACGGTGCGTATCATGCCGAATAGTTTTCCATTAAATATTTACGGAATTATATAATGATAAAGGATGTAGAAATAGGTAATAATTTAGAGTATTCGCACATGACGAAAAGAAATTAATTTGATAAGATATATCTTGCTAGAAGTTTTTTTTTTTTGTTTTTGATTAATGGGATAAATCGAAGTTGCGCAAACTTCAAAATGTAATTTTAAATTCGAAAAAAAAAATTTCTTTCCTTTCAATAAAATTAGCACTTTTGAATTTTTAGTCGTCGTACATTTTGGCATCTTGCCAGTGTCTCACTAGGGGTGCTCTCCCTTTCTGTCTGCAAGAAATTTAATTTTGAATAAAGATTAATAAGAATTAACATTAAAAAAAAATAAGAATAATTTTGACATTTAACAGTTGGAAGTAGGATTTTATAATCTAAGAGGATTAAGGGCAATTCCAAGAAAAGAATCGAAAATTATCCGTAATTATTAAAACATACGGCGTTATGCTAAGTAACAGGTTTGATCTAAAATGCATGGATGTGCTATAAAAATTCAGTTAACACCTGCACACGTTTGTAAATCGACCGGCTCATTTGTAAATTTTTTCCGTTGTAATCTGTAGTAAAATAGATTAGAATGAAAAAAATTAAATTAGGAAAACAAGGGAAAAAAAACTGGTTATGTATGTACCTTTTAGTATAATTAGTGCTTTATCTAGTTTTTGATATTTGTTTATTAAAAGTGTTAAATGCCCAGAAGCCGAGCGATTATTAAATATTTACAGAAAAGAAATATTTTCACAGCTGCAACAAATCCCTTATGCAAGAGTCGAACTTGTTATTGTTTCAAGGGAAATTTGATAGGATAGATGAAGGTGTGGTCCTTCTTGGCTCTCTGCCGATTTCCGAGAAACTTTTTTCTTTTCTTTTCTTTCTTTTTTTTTATGGAAAGGAAGTGGTTATTAAATAGATTCGAAAGAATTTTGTTATTTAACAAGCTTTTCCTCCTCCTCGACTTATTCGATAAAATTATCTTTACGCGATTTTCTAACGAAGTTCTTTTGCTAACTGTTAATATATATAATAGAAGAAACGACACACAAACGGATTTTTTTAAATAGAATAAAATATAGAGTACCGATAGTATCGTTCAAACGAAAGCTATAATTAACCTGAAAGCATTGCGACGGTTATCGATATATCAGAATTCGATATAAAGACAATCGCTTATATGCAAATAATAGTAATAATAATAAAAAAAAAGGAACAAGTTTTAACATATCCGTCAATTTTTATAGTATATTTAAGGAAATATACGAGATAAAAATATCAAATTTTGCAGCGTAAAAAGTGTACGTATCGATCGAATGTATTTTCTTCAGGAGAGATTGATTGATATACGAGAGTTTTCCTGTGTCGTGCGATTATTCTAAATAAGATTAATTTATTGTAATTTATTATTAATGTATAGATATTTAACTATATATGCGTTTTCTTCCGTGTTTTTTATAGTTTAAATTTTGTTTTTTTTTCTTTTAGGCAACAAGAAAGGTTTCAAAATGTGGATATTTATTCGTTGCCCCTGATTGGGACTTCACCGTTTCCATTAACAGAACAAAAGTAAGTTTTTTTCTTTACTTTTATCTAGAGTTCGGTAAGATTACATTGACCTGGAAAGCTAATTTCCCAGTTTAATTCTGGATGTTTAGTTTTGTTAAGTCTTTTCCTCCGATTTCAAGGGCATCGTCTGTGACAGTCGGACAAATGACGTGTTTGTCCACCAATTTTTTTTAACCACCTCGTTACTCGTTTGAAAAGAAGTTTGGTAATTTATCGAGACTTCTAATTATATGACCCAGAAAACTTTTTCAGTGAAAAATAACACTCGATTGATTATCTATAATTAATTCAGTAGTTAAGACACTTTTTTTTTTGTTTATTACACTCGCTTTAATTTTCTTCTGTCTTGGCGGTACCGCTGTCTACTTAAATAGGGCTTAGGGGATGTTTTCCACTTATTTTTTAATTACTTATTAGCTTTTAAATACTATGGACAAACGTTTATTTTAAATACTACCTGTTAATTGATCAGTTTTCTTATATACAGTAGTTTAGTTAGTAAATGAAATATATAATTTTCAAAAGTAAGTTTTTTAGAGAGAAATTCTTGGAAACAATATAAAGTATTGTATATATTGAAAAGTTAGAACACTTTACAGCACTTGAATAGGCATAAATTTACTTCTAATGTCATTCGCTGTAATTACATCTTAGAGATTGTGTATGAAGGATAAGAAGTAAAGTCACATGGTTTTTTGAAGATACAGCTGATCCTGATTAATTTAAATCACTTGACATCTGTCTTGCTTTTGAAAAGTTAAGATAAACAGTATTTAAGTACTTGATCTGCTTTAATTTCAGAAAGGAGGCATTGTGCGGAGAATTTTTGGAATGAAGCAAATAAAGCGAGGTCCGAATAATTAATTAATCGGACTTGGAATGAAATTTGTCTTTGCTACCACCTTGAAAAATGTCTTCAATGGTATTATTCATAAACTGTCATTATATCGAGCGATACATTTTCCTGTTATATAATCCAAAACAAAGATAGACATTCTAAATTTAGTATAAAAGTAACATTTGTTTTTGGAGTTCCATTTGCATTTATTTTTTCACAGTAGTACTTTGTTTTCTGCGGCTTGCTTAATTAAGGCAAATAAAAAAAAAAATATACCGATAAGAAAATATGCATAAGTATGTACATTAATCATTTATTTTTTTTTTGTTTTTAAGTGTAAATTTATACTACCTATTAGTTTGGAGCTAGTTGGATTTCCAAATATGTATTTGAAGTATACTAAGATCCTTCTTTGATAAGAATAATTTTTATAAACATCCTTTAAACTTACATTTTGTTTATTATTATAATAAATAATTTATTATTTCTTAACAGTTTTTATCTTGTGGCGAGTTCATTTTATACCGACGTTAATGTAAAGGGAATATTTGAATATACTAATTGTTTCGGAAATGATTTGTTTTAATCAATTAATTAGAAGAAGAAACGGTAATTAATATTCCAAAAATATATTGGTTACTTAAATTTCAGAAAAGTAAGCAATTTAATGAGTTTAAGAAAGTGTGAAAGAAAGAGAAAATTAAAGAATAATCACGAAATGAAACTCAAATTGTTTTCTGCATCAGAAAAATGTAACAAGGGTAGAAAATTAAATTATCAACTCGAAGGACATCTAAGGTTACGTTTTCTAAATAAATGTATTCTTTGGGAAACTACTTTGAGAATATTTTTACATGTTACACGTAGAAAAGTTAATTTTTTGAAGTTAGTATATTTAAAATATTTTGACAAGTATGAAAAATGTAATGGTTATAAAGTAAAGAAATTTTAATCAAAGTTCAAATTTCAATGTCTATCTCAATGCAGAAATAATGTGCAAATAATGGAATATTCCTTCTATAATTTAAACTCTTATGGAAGCTTTTATGGTTTTTCTCCCCTTGTATGAGTATTTTTCTAAGAAATTTTAATTTTCTGTCAAAAGATTTAATAAATTTCGTAATCTCAAAATCCGATTTATCGTGATTTTGACAAACTAAATAATTAAAATATGTCACAGAAAATATCGTCAAACGATAAGATAAACGTTAATAATACAAAGAAAATGACAAACTAATTTGATAAATTATGAAATTAGGTTTGCAAAAATTTTTCTTGGTTGTAATTTAATAGGTCATTTGATTATAATCAAATTAGTACATTGTATAAATGTAAAAATATTTAACAGTTGTATTTTAATCCATTTTTACATAAAATTTATTTAAATATCGCTTTAAAAAAATTAAGCAATGAATTATTAAAACTATTTTCGTATTATTTTTCTGTAATTATTCATTTATGATATACAATGTGCTTAATGTACATGACACTTTATCTAAGATGCAGGTGCAGGAGGCTGTAACGTTTACCTTGAGTAGGGATGTTTTGCAACATTTGAAAATAATTGAACAGAATGTTTTAAAATTAAAAATATTGGCTAGATAGAAACTTACATTTTTCAAACTGTTAATTAATTCAATTGAGCGTATTTAAAAAATTTTTTTATATTTATAATTTGTTAGATTTATTTCATTAATATAATGAAAATGAAAACCAATTAAATATTCCACTTTAATAATTAAATGCATTTGAATAATTTATTCTATTGAAATTGCTTTATTTGAAATTATAAGTTATTTTGCTGGTTAATAGCGAGGTTGAGGCCAAAGTTTTAAACGCAAAAACGTGTACATCGGACATTCGGCGCTGCTTTCCTGTAAGCCTAGAAGTTTGACAATGGTGTTTGGAAAGTCAGTGGAATCATGCTCAACATTCCAAACACCATTGTCAAACTTCTAGGCTTACAGGAAAGCGGCGCCGAACGTCCGACGTACACGTTTTTGCGTTTAAAACTTCGGCCTCAACCTCGCTATTGATACAGTAATTCCTAAGGATGGTTGTGTGTTTTTTTTTTTTTTTTTTCTTTTTTTAAATTATATATTATTTTACAAGTTATTTATTCTTTACATATTTTATACAGTATTTATTTTGCAGTTTATAAGCCTTAATTAAAAGCAAACTGAAAATTTCAGATTTTAAAGCACGTTTAAAACTTAAGTTTGTAACTTATTAAAACAATTTTAATAAAAAGATAATTTTACATCTTGATAATTTAATCTTGTTTTTTTAATGTTTCTATCACATTTAATAAAACACATTATGTTTTTATTTATTTTTTATGATATACAGGTATTAAGTTTGATTTAACAGACTGACAACATTCAAGGAAAAATTTCTTACCTTAAGGTTTTGATTTTGTATTAATATTTGAAATATTTGTCATTAGGCAATCATAAATTATACATGAATGTTCTGTAACAAATATTTTAAAACTCTGAGAAAAAATTGCTTTATAACTTTAAAATATTTGAAATTTAAAAGTTAAACAATTTTATATATTAAAACGAATAATTTAAATCAATAGATTTAATAGACCAGAATAAAAATTTATTAAAAACATTGGCGAATTATTATGACTATTAGGAAATACTTTTGTTTTTCTATAATAAACTACACCAGTTTTATTATTTCCTAGTAACGATTAGTGTGTGTAGTACGTACGTGTGCACTAACGCTAAAATTTAATATGGTATAATTTTTTTGTTCGTGCATAATCGGAATTAAAAGCAATATTTTAGTTGTTATTTAGTTTTTGGATTTATGTATAAACAATTCTTTGTAATAACTGTTTGCTAATAATTTATATACATTTCAGTTAAATAAAGAAAATTTCTTACATATTTCCTTAGCTTCAGTAATATCTAAAATGTCAGAAATTAGAGAAGTTTGAATTTTGAAACTTAAAAAAAAAAAAAAAAAGAATAGAATTTTCAAAATCATACATATCTATTGATTAGAATTAAATTTGAATCTAATCTTTCAGTATTTATTTTGATTAATCAAGCATAGTATAATGTTAACTTTTATTATAATAAATTAAGTGAAATTTGAGCTGAAAAATTTTTCACTTATTAGAACAATGCATCTTTTGATATAAAAATAAAACTTTAAATTAAAA
Organism: Centruroides vittatus; assembly: GCF_030686945.1. Classification (NCBI taxonomy): domain Eukaryota; kingdom Metazoa; phylum Arthropoda; class Arachnida; order Scorpiones; family Buthidae; genus Centruroides; species Centruroides vittatus. The sequence continues at coordinate 1,179,235 of NW_027122690.1, read as the reverse complement.
TCTATTTCGGAATATCGAATTTAAAATATACGAAAAAAAAGAAGCGTACTTAAAATTATATATGCCGTGTTGCATAAAAATTGCCCGAGGTTTAAAACCAGCACCATAAAAACATTAAATATTCTACCATATAAAAAAATAAACATTAATATAACTTGTTTAAACTATAAATAAATTGAAGGAAGAAAATATGTAGATTATCTTTAATCTAGTAAAAAATTTTCTATAAAAAGAGTTTATTTATTTATTTATTTTGAATTAGTTTCGTAAGTTGAAGAGTTTAAATATTTTAGCATTGTTTATGGATAAAATGAATTGTTTTTTTTACTTTTAGATTATTTTCATGCTATTTTTATATTAATGCAGTTGCCTATAACACTAAATATATACTAGCAATGCAAGAACAGTCATAGTCCGTATACTTCATTATGTTTATTTTTACGTTTTATTTATTTCTATTCCATAACATAATCTAAGCTGAAGATAGCTAAATGATTAGTTTGAAACATTTTTTATTAAAATACTTTACTAAATGACAAAACCTTTTTTAAGAATCTCTATTATTGCGTAAACTTTTTCTGTTAAACAATAGCTTTAAGACACGTTTTACATTTATCTAAGTATAATAAATACTTAAATTATAAAATATGTTTTTAATCTATGAAAAATAAATTATTAATAACTACTATAATAGTGTAAGTTGAATATTTATTCTTAATATTTAATAATCTTAATCTGAAGTCAGTAGCGTAGCGAGGAGGGTGCAAGGGGGTGTATCATGCACCGGGCACCACTTGCAGAGGAGCGCCCAAATGGTCTCCAGACAAATTGTGTGGGTTTCTGGAGGGGGAGAGAGGGGTGCCAATAAAGTGTCTGGCACCAGTTATGTTTGCTACGCCACTCTCTGAAGTACATAGTAATTTTATATTTAGTTTTATACAGTTCGTGAAACATACACGGGACAATTTATTACAATTACAAAAGTATTTCACTTTATCCAAAATTAATTTTGTATAGGTTATGATGTTGTAAACTTTATCCTAAGGTCTATTTTAAATGAAAACCAGGATTTTAATTTTTATTATGATTTTTTTTTTCACATAATTAAAACAATATGAAAAAGAACAATTGTTTTAATTTAAGTAGAAATACTTGACATTTCCATTTTCTTTTATTGGACTTATATTTTTACTTTACATCAAATCTTAAATTATTAAAATTGTATTTTGAATACATTTCAAAATTGTAGCAAATTGTATGGAACAGTTAAGTAGTTAGTTTTTGAGTAGTATGCTGCAGCAGATAAGAGGCACTTGTATCATAAGAAGAAAAAAGCTGCAAAACCAGGAGTTTTCCTATAGGCTACATGCAAGAACAATGACTCAACTCTTCCTTTTTTAATATTTTGTGCAAATGTTCAGACTTCGAGAATGTTACAAAATCATGGAAAGTGATCTGATCACTTTTAGGCTAGAATTTAGAAAACATAAATATTAGAAAGCATGATATGTTATGTATTAGTTATAATTGATAATGGATACATTCAGCTTTCTTCAGCATATAAAATTCTAATTTAATTATCTGTCCAATTAAGAAACGAACGTGTAAGACTGTAAATAAAATATGACTGTAATAAAAAAACTTCAGTTAGCATTGTAGGAAAGATGGTATGAATTTTAAGAATTAGTTTAAAAATGTAGTAACTATTGATGTCTTACTAAAACAAAACATTAATATTGTGTTATATTTTTGTATTTAGAGATGGGTGAATACTGAAATACTACAGGTATTCAAGATTTTGAATATGACATTGAAAAATATATTTGAATACCACGAATACCTTTAATATCGTGTCACGTGCAGACAGTGCCTCTTCGGCACTTTTGGTTTAATTTGCAACCAGAAAAGAAACGAACTAAATCCTGAAAGTGTTAGTTTCTTTTCATAAATAAGTCTGTAGTAGGCGAGAATTAGAGCAATTATTAATTTATTATAGTTAAGTTGTTAAAAAGGCATTTGTAAAAGTTAAAATAAAAAGATTGACATTTTATTTTTTAGAATTTATTAAATAATTTTTTTTTACTCTGTTTTACTTTATTAATTTATTAATATATAGAAATAAATAAAACGAGTCAAGTAATTATTATTTAACATTTATTTATTAACTAACTAAATTTAATAAATTAAATGAGTTCACTAAGTATTTGAGGTTTTCAAAATATTCAAGATTTGATTAATATTTGAATATCAAATTTGAGAAAAGTGATATTTGCCCATCTTTAATTTAAATTTTAAAATTTAAAATAAATATGAAATTATTTTATTTATCTAATATGTGATATATAATAGATATCAAAGCATTTTTTAACATTTGATTTAACAATTAACTTGATCAAACTGTTGCATTTGAGATTATAGTTAGGAATCAAAACAATCAAATGTGAAAATAAAATATTTATTTAAATGCAAGAATAAGTTTCCAGAAAAATCAAAAATAACATTTTAAACAAAACAAATACATTAACTGTAAAAGTATATTTTTTTGATGATTATTCAGGTTCGTATGCACGTTTAGTACTCCTGAATTGTCGACATTTTTGATTCTCGAGATATGAGAATTCTCTTTATCGCGATACTTTTTTGTTTTTGATAATTTGAGACGTTTTTCTATTGAGATTAAAAAAAATGAAACGTGATCGTTTTTGTACTTTTTCAATTTTTATTTAGGTAAAACAGTTATTAGTATCTATTTGGAATTGAAAGATTTACATTCTGTTGAAATTCAAAGGAATTGTTTTGGTAAATTAAAGTTTTATCATTTAAAGCTATATGTAAATTTACATATAAATTCTTTTCTGCAAATTGTCATTATTGATATACAAGCACGCCCCTCATAATGTCTCTAGTTAACATTTTTTTCTATCTGAACATTTCATTTTTAATATCCAAACTTTAAAGAATGGGCGCACATATTTTTTTGATAAAGCATGTATTTTGGCTGATATTTTTATAGGGAAAACTTTGTATTTAGTTTTCAGGACATAGTTTTGTTTAAAAAGTTATGTTTATGTAGGAAAAGTCTAGAGTTACATACATTTCAAATATAGTTAGTTAAACATAAGAATCGTATGTATTTTCAAAAGTATGCCAAATGTCAAAAAAGTTAATATTTATAATGCAGCATGTAGACTGTGCATGCTTGTGCATATAAAGTAATTGTTAAAAATTATATTAATTACTTGATGTTCAGATAGGGGTGTTTTGAGTTAGTGTAATATGATAGCTTGTTACTTATAGATAGGTATTTTTTTTCTTCTGAGTGTTTGGTTAAATTTTTAGGAAATCAACAGAAGGTTTTGAGTTAATATTGTAATTTATTATAATTGTTTGTTGTATTTTAAACTAATGGGAAATTGACTTCCAATTAATGTTTATGGATTGAGCATTTGATTTTCAAAAATGAAATACTGATATTAAGTGGGAATGCAGATATTATTTATTTGCAATTGGCTTGAAACAATCATTTCAAATATAGAATTATTTTTAACAAAAGTTCTTTTGTTTTTCTTATTGTGAAATAAAAAATTTGTATGTTTAGAAGTGAAAAATTGGTATGTATATTTTTCAAGATTTTGATGTGATCCCATATTATTCTATACACAATAAGCACTTCACTTAAAATTGCTTTTGTATATTTAGCAAGTGTTATGTTTAAACATGTGTTTAAATAATAATAAATATTATTAATTCCTGTAATTCTTGTAAGCAATTTCTTAAGAAGTGAGAATAAAAAAAAAATTAACCTGATTTTTTTTTTCTCTCAAATTTTCAAGACAAATTCTTGATTGTAACCTCTGTATTTAAAAATCACAATATTAAAGTATAGTGAAATTCTGTTAACCTGACATCTGATAAGCTGGCAGGTCAAGCTTGTTGGGTTATTGGTGTGCTGATTAGGTTGGAAGTTAAGATTTTTTGTGTAGAAGTGCTCAAAACATGCAGCTCTTTGATAGGGGTGTGAGTTCTTTTAGAGATGAATGCCAAGACATGATTCTGTGCTAGGTGAAACCAGTTAGCTCATGCATGATTTTTCTAAACTTTCTAAGACATTAGTGTACAAGTTTGATATGAGAAGCAGAAATATTTATCACACTTGAAATCAATGGAATTATCATGGAAACAGCTACATACCCTTCAGTTACTTTGATAATTAGAGTATGTCTGTGTTTATATGCACTTAGTGTACAAAGCACAAAGTAAGAATTGTGTGTTCTTGTTTCAAGCCAAAAAAGAGTAGGAATAGCCTGAAAAAATCGAAATGGTGTGTTAAACAACCATAAAAGCCAGATTTGTATAGTTTACATGTGAAAATATGTAAAATTGTGTCCAGGAGATTGAAAAAAACCAGAAAAACTTTTGCCATCTGAATAAGGCAGCATATTTGATAACCTGGCACCACATTGGTTCCAACGATGTCAGGTTAACGAAATGTCACTGTATTGTACGATAAGAGAAAAAAAATAATAGAAAAATAAAATTTAAGCTTAAGCTATTTTTTCTTTGAGAAATAAATATTGACTAATAGATAATTTTGCCGTTAATAATAAAATCTTCAATCACCTTTTTACGATATATAGGTTTGGTTACGCAATGATACAATATTAAGTTTGTAATAAAAACTGTCTTTTGAATTAAATAATTTTTAAAAACTTTATTTTAACAAACTAGTGTTCAACTTGTATAATTCTTTGTGTAGATATTAGTGAACAGATAACTTCTATATTTAATGAATTATCAAATTAGTTTCATAAAAACATGTATAAAATTGTTTATTACCTGATATCATCATGTAACTTGTCTTCTGTAATTTAATGGCATTAATCATTTAACTGATCTGTTTTGTTTTTAAATTAATTAAAAGCATATTTTATTTTTCTGTATACGAAGAATATTAAATAGGCCTAAATCTTATTATAGCTTGCTATTTGATGAGAACTGTAGAACCTTATTAACAATTCTCAATATATATCTTAGCAATCAATATAATCTTACTAATCAATAAAACCATACTAATACCAATAATATATAATTATCAATTTTATAATAATGGATAGCAATCTGTTCACTATATATATTATCCACTTTAATATGATTCATTTATACGTCATATTTATCATAATACAGGTATTAAAAATGCAAATTCTGATACGATGAATATTGTGTTGGAAAGACAAATGGATAATTGCTTCTCTAATGCCCATAACATTTTAGTCTATTGATATGTCATTGCAAGAGTAATTTACTAATCTGTTCTGAATATGATACTCTAAAGATGGAATTTCATAATAGATGAACTGAGTGCAGCACTACTTTTTTTTTTTTTTTTTTTTTTTGAATCTGAGAATATGGTCTCAGGTTCAAATAGAATTATAATTATCTTTAAAGCTTAAAGTATACTCTCTTCTGATACATCAAATAATTTTCGACATCAGATTTTTGCACAAAGAATAACTATTAATAGAAAATGAAGATTAGTTTTATAAGAACAGAATCATATACTGTATGTATTTAGAAATATTTTTAATATTTAGAAAATGTAATTTTCTAATTGTATTTAAAATAGTATCTTTAAAAGAATTCTAAAATTGAAATGAAAGACATTAAATTATTATTATGCAAAGATATATTAAATTTGTCTCATTAATGAGGAGATAAGATTTATTAAATAAGTCATACCTTACAAACTAAATATAAATATATTGATTTTGTGTTACATAATTTATTTCCACGCATGCACCTAAAACAAAAATATATGTTACTGGGATTTATTGATTTACAATTTCATGATTGTAGTTAATATATCATTTATAATTGAAGAAACTAAATTTAAGCAATGCAGTTCTTATTTCTATGTTAATTATTTCTAATTATATTATATTTAATTTGATTGCTCTTTCATCCATCTTAAATCTGGAATGGTATTTGAACCACACACTTAACACTATCCAGATCACCACTCTAGCTTTTTTTTTTCCTTCTAGACATACTGTACATATAATTCAATCATACAGGTCATTCATTGGATACCTGTCTTACAAGATTTAAAAACAACTTGCAGTTGTTGTTTAAAAATATTTATGGTCTTCAATATAAAAAGGTAATATTAAGTTTAGTTGAAAAATAGTGTTATAATATGATCATAATTGAGGAATTCCTATCTATCATCCAAAACTCAAACTTACTAGAAATACTCTTCAGAACAAGGAAAAAAAGGTTCCAAAAATCACCTCCAGAATTAATTTGGCATTGCGAGTAGAGCAAAAACATTTAAAATTTTCATATAATTAGATGTAATGTGAGTATACACAAAGACATGAAACATTTCAAGCTATACTGTAGTTGTATATGCTGAAATTGTGATAGCTCATGCTTTGCTTATGAAGATTTATTATAAAAACAATATTTGATATATCAATAAATTGGTTGCTTATTTTCAATAGCATGTGTACTTTGCTTAATCCCTGTACTTTAAGAATTTTAATAATGTAAACAGTTGCAAAGAAGTCCACTGATTCAATATATCTTCAGACAAATAATTGCTTGATTTGATGAAATTATGTGACACATGGTTGTCAGTTTGTGGAATGTGACCAGGAAGAGCATATAAACTGATTTAACCACAACAGACTGAAGAAGATTTCATGCTGTTACAAAGTAGATAACATATAAAGTCCATTATGATTATGGATAATTCCTGCAAAGCCCAAGCAGTATGAAGACACTTGGATATGCCTTTTCAAATCACAAGTAAAATTCTCTGCATAAATTGTTGCATTTTGTGCTTAAATGGAGGTGGAATCTTGGTTGTGAAAGATGTGATGGGACTTTATACCTAAAAAGAATCATGAATCTTTAGCAGTCACATTTGGGCTAAGGAAAATCTTCATGTAATCCAGAAAATTTCTTTATACTTACTGAAATTTATCATATTGAGTATATTTACAGAAACCTTTCTCATCAATTTAAAGAAAATTATCAAACTAGACTTTTAACATGTTTTCTCGGCATTTGATGAACAATGTTAATCATACAACAGACAAAATATATTGATTTTAATCATTTTTATATATAGTGGAGTATAAAAATCGCATATCCATTGATCCGTATAGCAACTGTTGCGACAATGTGTTACTGAGGACAGAGAAATCACTCACTGCATGGCTACTTTGTGTGCCTTATCTTTGATTTTTGGGAGAACATTTCAAAAGCATGACTTTCCAAGGTTATATTTCTATCCTTGAAAGATGACTAACAATTTTGCTAGTAAAAAGTTACAGTATAGACAAGTTTTTTCATATTACTAAGTGCACTGATTTTTGAATATAGTTTTCAGAACATGTAAATTTGTAAGTTCACTGACAAGAGCCTGATTACTCAGATATTCAACTTAAAAATGAGTGACAATGATGTTAAGTATGCTTGAGTTAAAAGTGAAGTAGATGAATGTGAATCAAGTGTAATATATACAAATGGAAACCTTTCTTTTATTCAGAAAATATAAGCAGCAAATAACTGATCTGATCATGAACAAAAACATTTTAACTTGATTACTTGCATATAGTTTATTGACTATAGTCTATTAAAGCCTTTCTTGTATGTATGTATATTATATATATATAATATACATACATACAAGAAAGGCTTTGGCCATACACGAGGCCAGCCAGCAGAAAAGGGGAGGGGAAGAAGGAGGGAGAGGAGATAGACAGTAGAGAAAGGTAGGATCCTCTGAACGGCATACATATGTCTACAGTACCCTCTATGTTTGATGCTGTCATGCAGTTTTTAGGCTGCAAGGCTGTAGTCCCCCGAAGGGTCTAAAAGAAAACCTGAGTGTAGCGAATAACAATGATTCGGTGCCGCCACGAATAGCTAAGTGTAGAAGTTAGTGTCAAATGGCTGTTAGTAGGAAGACTTATAAATACCTAATACTAATGAAACTGAATGTGAGTGCGAATCTTATTACTAAACAGCTAGACAGACAGCATGCAAAACAAATGAACACAACAACAAACTAGACAAGATGAACAGACAGACAAAAGACAAACAAGCAAGACCCCAAATTCTTTAATTATTTTTTTAAATTTTTATTTATTTATTTTTTTTAAACATTAACTTACTCACTAACTGAACTAACCTACCATAACCTAGGATGAATCTAATCAAATGACTAAAGCTTACAAACCCTAATCTATTTTAACCTAACCTAGCATAACCTAACCAGAAATCAAGCTAAGAGTCCTTAATTTAACTTGCAACTAGAACCAACTTAAACTAACTGAATTTAGACTGTAAAAGAAGGTGGAAAGTAAGAATTAAATGCAAAGTTGAAAGGCAGCTATACTGACAGTTGAAACAAAGTAAGGGAAAGCTAATCGCCATCTGTGCTCCTGGAGTGAGTGCTCTCGAGAGTCCCACTAAGCGATATGAATGCAAGTAGATGATGGAACATTGTAGGTGTGTGAATGAGTTGGTGTGGGTTGCAAGGCCAGTTGTACCCTTCAAGAATAGCAGCTCTCATTAAACTATCCCTAATGTGATTGTACTGTACCTATTGCAGCAAAAAACTAAGTGAAGTGGTGTTTGGTCCTCCTGAATACCACAGTCGCATTGTGGATTGTCTCCAAGGTTAAATCTATGTAATTGTTGCTTAAAGTTGCCATGCCCTGTAAGTAGCTGAGTGAGGGTGTAACTAGGGTAAAAGGGCAAAGAATAGCAGTAGTGTCAACCTTAGGGATGAAAATGTAGGTAAGCCTACCAGTGGTGTCATGGTCCCAGCTGTCTTGCCAGAGAATGAAGATTTGCTTCTTGACATGATGTACTGTACAAGGTAGGAATGTAACTGAAAGCACTAGTGACTGAAGACTTTGCAGCTTGTTTGGCAAGACGATCAGCGGTCTCATTGCTGAGAACCCCTGCATGACCCAGGACCCATTGGAAATCTATTCTAATGTTATTGTCTAAGTGTCTGAGGATGTATTGACAATATATAAGTTACATGTGGACATTAAATTTAACATGCAATGTTTATCCTGACAATAATAGTTATGTTAGAACAGTTGTATTATAAGAGGGAAACATTTATGGTTTAAATAATTTTTGATTCTTAATTGGAAGTTCAGTCATTTTTTTATTGATCATCACAAAGTTCTTCAGTACAACTTTCTTTGTTGATGTCAATAGATTTTCTGTTGCTACACCATGTCACAAAACACACCCTGACTAAGTCCTTACAATAACTGGTTCCCTCACCTCACAAGAATTGTACATACATGGTGATTTTTATCCAGTAAGTTGAGCGAATACACTATTTTGAAATAAATTTTGTTTCATATGTTTGGTTTTTTATTTCTCTTAAATATAAAATCTTTTATTTATTTCATATATTAAGTATAATGTTCATTATTATTATTAACTGTGTTTTAATGAAAATTGTATTTGTTACAAGCATACAAGATGACCAAATCTATTATTTTGCATGACTTAATTTGAGAAAGAATTGTCCATTATATTCTTCACTTATGGAATTTTATTTTGCATAACTCTGCACAAATAATTGTATTTAGTTGCAAGGACCACCTTCAACATGTTACAAACAAATTGTAATAAAATAATTGATATATCAGTAAGATTTACTTTGTATTAGTGTTTACAATTATGCTCATTATTTTGATATATGAGCAAAGAGAAGAATCTGAAATGGGAAATTCTCTTCGACGAAGAAGAAAAATGGTGAGAATTTTGCTGTAAGAGAAGTTTGCAGATATATTTGTACTTGAGCATTACTAAGCAACAGGTATTTTCTTACAAACTCAAAGAATTTATATAATTAGGCAAATTCTTTTGTACACAAACAGTAAATTCTGTTGTGCTATAACTTTTAATATTAAAGATGGTTTAAAATTAGTGTTTTTAGTTTTTTAAAATTTGCTATAATTTTTAAATACTATGTAAACACAGTTTTAAAAAATTATTTTCATGTTTATCAAAGTTGATAATATTGAAGGAAGATACAGAAAATGCTAATTTTAATTATCTGTAATGATTCTTTATATTAAAGTTATTGTATACCAGTAATACAATTTTACTCTGTAGAAAAACTTTCCTAGAATTTATAATTAGGAATTTGTAGAGAAGTACTGTATATGCTGATAAGTTGATTTTTTTTTTAAGCCTGAAAAAAAAATCTTTCCAAAACTAAGGATCAACTTACGTAATGGATTTAAAATGAAAATTGTTTAACTAGTTGAACAGTGTTCATAATAATCATTGTACACCATTTACCATAGCTTCAGCAGACTCTTACAAACATTTTTGACTAAAACTTGTGTTTGGTGAAATTATTTGACCTGTTTAACATAGAGATTAATGTAATAAGAAAACTTCAGTGTAAATGAACACTATACAATGTACTGCCAATATCTGAATGTAAGCAAAAGGCATACTACATTTCTATCATCATATACTGTATGTAGTGATACTATCACAAATCTGTGCTGTATAAATTAATACTGTGTTTTATTGGAAGTATTGTTTTCGGTTTAAATGTGTTGATTGGTAGACGTGATGCAGGCTGTAATAGTTCTTACTCAAAATATTTACTTGAGATTTTTAGTGGCTGCTTAGTATCCTACTTAGATCAGTTGCCCACATTCCTTTTTTGTATGAGCTATACATTATACAGAATAGTTATATCTAACATAGAAAGGTATCAGTTAGTGTTCTGATGAAAGTGGTGTGGTTTTATTATATGCTGTACACCCTATCAACATTGGATCTCTTCTATTGCCAGCTTACTGCATGTTGGGGATTGACCTTACAAGGCAGGTATAAGTCTATACTGGGGACTGGATTCAAGAATATCTTGTAAGATACGAAATAGTAACTCTCCAATGTCACAATGTTTCTAGAAACTAATAATAATTTATATTTCATATTCAGAAAACATGTAGCATTTATGACAAAACAGAAATAACTGGTAATGACATCACTAGTGACTGCTTTCATTTTAATAGAACCAATTGGAACACGTTTCTTAGTGAAGTTTTTTCAGAATTTTCTCACTTCATGCATTTGCAATGTCTAAAGAAGTAACCCAATTTTGTTAGAATTAAAATGCTTCATAGGTGACACGTGAAGAAGAAAAGCAATAGAAAGAATAAAATATAAAAGAAAACTGTACCCAAAATTGATGATGGCAGTTTTATTAATAGAAATATCGAAGTTTGAAAGAATTTGAGAAAATAATAGCTTTTTGGTTCAAAACAAGGATAATTTTGAATTATAACGAATGAGATCTTTTTGCACAACAGTCCATTATGAGGAATTCTATCAATTTTTTTCCAGCATTCAATAACATCTTGGAAGTCGAGTAAGAAATATTTTAAAACAGACAATCAAGAATAACTATCAATTATATTAATTACTGATGGAGCTAAATAAATACTTGGATACTATCTTTCCTAGTACATTGACTTATGAGAACTATTACATATCATGGTATTTATGAGACTTTTTTCAATATTGTAAGTAATGATGTGCTTTGTGAATAAGAGACATTTTGTATGTGGCAAGCTACAAGGAAATTTGATGTAACTTAAAATATGAGGTGTTTGTGAATCTGGCTCCAGAATTTTAAGATGAGGACAACTTATATACCAGTATGTATATTGTTCATATATTTGAGGATTACAGATATATTTTAAGTTTCTATGACAATGGAATGCTCATTGTTTACTTTTCCAACACCAAAATACAGTATTCCATTTCAGATTCTTGTTTGTTTTAAATATCAAGTGCTAATATTAAACCAGATAATAAATTTTATTGATATATTGGAATTATATTTTATGGTAATTTGTTCTTAACAAGTTGAAGATCAATTCATGTCAATCTAAAATAGAATTTTATGGAGTGAGCAGATCGTTCTGAAGATCTTATCTGAAACATCTGTGTTTTTGATATTTTGCAAATAATTAAAACACTCAAATAATAGTAAATCCTTTATGATAAGATATTAGTTTCTTTGTATAAGAGTTCGAAAACGTTTGTCTCATCATTATATGAAGTTTTCAAACTCTTATACAAAGAAACTAATATCTTATCATAAAGGATTTACCATTATCTGAATGTTTTAATTATTTCCAAAATATCAAAAACACAGATGTTTTTGTTCTCTGAAGATCTGATCTTATCTAAAACATCTGTGTTTTTGATATTTTGGAAATAATTAAAACATTCAGATAATGGTAAATCCTTTATGATAAGATATTAGTTTCTTTGTATAAGAGTTTGAAAACTTCATATAATGATGAGACAAACGTTTTCGAACTCTTATACAAAGAAACTAATATCTTATCATAAAGGATTTACTATTATTTGAGTGTTTTAATTATTTGCAAAATATCAAAAACACAGATGTTTCAGATAAGATCTTCAGAGAACGATCTGCTCACTCCATAAAATTCTATTTTAGATTGACATGCAATTGATTTAGTTACACTGATTACATAGTAATTTTCTGTGCAATTACATAATTCACATCAAATTTCTAAAACAAAATATCATACAACTTGCATTGCTATACTTCCCATTCCTACAAGGTTGCCATTGAAAACATGTTACTTGTATGTGGTTAGAAGATATCATTCTAGCTGTTTGTTTACTCCCTCTCTTCATTTTACTATTTCCACTCATACTTCACTATAGATGTATTCATACTTTTCTATACTGGAAAAGTTTTCAAAGTATTTTATAGTAAAAATTAAAATAATGAAATAATAATTTGTTTTTTTTTTTTCTTGTTATTGGACTTGCTTGTGATCTTCATAGTGTTGAAAACAAATTATCTTAAATGTTTTCTTTTCTAAAGTGTTTTTTTTTTTTTTTTAGGATTCAACTAACATATAAATGGCAGGTCTTTTTATAAATTATATTAGAGAAGAAGAAAACTTAAACTATGATCCAGACAAAAAATTAATTTATTTTTAAATTCATTAATTGTATTTATAATTTAGATACTTATTCAAACAAACTTGCCAGATTCTTATCAGATATCTATACAATGTCGCTAATAAACTATTAATGATTTAAGTAATTTGGCTTTAGGTAGGCAGTTAAGTTGCCATCTCATGTTAAATTCAGTAATTAGAAATAAATAAAATTTAATATAAAATATTCTGGAAGAAAAGATCAGCCCGGAGTAGAATCTAACCTGCTAACTATGCAGATGCATTGCCAGTTACACTACCCAGACCGCTCCGATTTTTGCTTCCAGATTATTCATTTTGAATAATTAAATCAAGTATTGGTTGTTTATACGTTGTTTGATATTTACATAATCTTTTTTTCGGATTCATAATTGAATTACGATATGGATAATTTATTTAATTATTACCAAAGTCTACGAATACAGATATATTTTGTTTTTACAAATATTAGATTCGTGAATTCAAATTATTATTTTTTTACTATGTTCATACACAATATAGAAGTGTATTTAATACATTATTAATTAAAATTTTCTAATTATGTAGCGATGGCAGAGGAGGTGGTTTGTGTTATATGATGATGGTGAACTTACATATTCAGTGGATGAACATGTAAGTATTATAATTTTTTTGTTAAGTAAATATTTTATCTTAACCACTCAGCAGTGAGGGACGTATATATACGTCGAGGGCGATCGTGTGGCAGTGGTGAGGGACGTATATATACGTTAAATTATTTTGGGGGTATCACCAGAATCTAGCCAAAAACTACCGCAAAAAAAAAATTCACATAAAAAATGAATTATGTAACAATAAAAAAAGACTTTTCTTTACTAGACATAACTGTTTACAAATACTTTTTCTAAAACGGAAATGAGAAAAATTGCGTGAAAAAATACTTTAAAAATTTTTCGGGTATATTCTCCACTACTAAGGGATAGAACCATACCTGACTCTCCCACTGCTGAAAGGTTAATCTTATTGAGAAATGTTTTTGACTAGCCATTTTCCATTTTGACACACCATAGTCATATTCACACCTTTTAAGTAAACTATGAATTTACATATACAGAATAAAGGAAAATAATGATAAATTAAATAAATAAATTTTGTTAATTAACAAACTTTACATGCCATATTTTTTCAAATTGATTTATTAGTACTTCAATGTCTGTTTCAGTAACTGTCTTTCTATTAAAAGAATAGTAAGATTATGGTTCAGGAAGGACTGAATTCCAAACTGTCTTAAATAAATTTTATTTTTAATATTGAAAATGATTGTTCTGTTATAGAAAAAGAAACTTGCATACTTTCAGGCTCCTTGCTGTAGCTCCCACATATGTTAACTGTCGGATATGTCGGAGTATATTAAAAATCATACAATATTAATATACTCAGAAATGATAAACAAAAAATTGTTCCACCTTGGAGTATACTCATCTCTGTAGATGATCATTTTCAACAGAATGCATAATACTGGACTTGTTTTCAGAAATGAATGATTCAAATAGTTACTAATATAGTTATGCCTCGGTTAATGAAGTAGATATAATGAATTAAAATCCTAGAAAACAAGAAGTAATATTATTGGAAGTAGAAATATTATAGAAAGTATATACTGTATGGATAGGTTTCTCCTCTTAAAAAAAAAGTGTTTTGAGAAATACATATAAATTTATTTAAAATGAAATCATACATATTATATTATCATCTATTTTTAATATTTATAAAAACTTTCCAAGACAATTAAAACATCGGACATCTCAAATTTACTATTAAAATAATACAGAAGAATACTAGTACTCATTTTAAATTTTTCTTTAAAAATGCATTTAAGGGTGATTGTCTCACTTTTTTTCTTGTGATTTACTGTGAAGCTGATCTCTTCACAATGCAACTTCATTTGAAACCAGGATTGTTTTCAAATAACATTTCTAAGGCATGAGTCACTTCATTTTAACAATTGCGTAAAGTCTCTCCTGCTAATATCATCTCTGGAAGCTTTTCCTCTCCCTTTTTTTTAAACTGTTTGAACAACAGTTAGCATAATATTACATTTGTCAATGTTTCACCATGATTCCTCAAAATCAGGTATGTTAACTTCTATAAAGTCTATTGCCTATGCCATTTCAACAATAATTGTTAATTGCAGGAATTTTATATTCTACTTTATTATGTATAGTACTTTAACATCAACCAGCTACACTCGTTACCAGACATCATCCTCAGACGTCTTTGATATTGATGATTACTTTTCTAATGTTATAATTTTTCCAGAAAACTTTGATAGATATTTGTTGCTTATCATTAATCTCAATTAAGTGAATAAAAGTACACCTAAGGTGATAAGCTTTAAATTTAAGGCTGTTAGTTTGCCTTGATTAAGCTATGCCTAAATGACTGGTAAATAGTGCTGTGCATCAGTTCAAACATATAATATTTTTCCCATGTTTTCTACAGTTCTAATATGGATACATGTTAATTTAGATGTAGTAAGGTCATTACAACTTTTTTACAGTCTGATTAACTTTATCTGCTTGATTTAAAATTGTTTTTAATGTTGTGTTAACCTTAATGATTCTGCTATGTGCCATTTTCTTTTTTTTCTTTTAGCTTATATTTGCTTTTTAATCCCCATTTTAATTTCTAAAGCTACTAATTTATGTTTTTGAGACAGTATATAAATTATATTTTATATGTAATTTTTAATTTAGCAAGTTCCAGAAGAAAAGAATTGGCCTGGACTGGGACTTGAACTCACAATTTCTGCTTACTGGCAGATGTATTGCCTGTTATGCTACTCAGACCTCCATCAGATTTTTACCTCTAGAACTATTAATATAGGTATAATTATACTAGTTGCTCATGGGGCTGAGTGGGAATGATTTAAGTGTCCACTTAAGCCTCAGGAATTATAGGTTCGAGTGCACTGTACATATTTCACCCACAGTTGCGGTGGCAATCTGATGACCACTTCCATCACAGATAGCATCATTATCAGTGTGATAATCACAGTGAAGTAATTTTTGGTACCCAGAATATTTTTACTGCTTTTTCCATTCTTTCTCCTCTCTTAAATTCTATGGTTTTAGCTATTGTTTGAGTCAATTCTAGTTTTTCTTTTTCTTCTTCTATTATCTGTTATTGTTTTCAATTTAAACTTAAAGACCTAATTAATTGAACTCAAAATAATGTTTAAAATGATGGCGATTCTACTTTGGAACACTTAGGAATCCAACTTAGGAAAAGCCACATTATTCTAAAACATTATCATCATTAATTATTGTATATCAGAAATGGTTAACAAAGTACAATAAGACCCTGCTTAAAGCAGGGGATGCGTTCCTAGACACCAAAGTGCCAATTGAAACAGTGTTAAATGAGACCATTTTAACATAGAGTAAATAGGGATAGGGAAACACGCGACCAAAAAAGAAGCAATTTTACTATAATTTTAAGTTATTTTTATATAAATTTTTGCATAATAATATATGTTAAATAACACACAAACATATGCGCACAGAAATGTAAAATTCATTTTTTGTGACGAAGGTCCTGGCTCTTCTGAAATTGTTTTTTGCGATGAAGTCACGTAGTTTCATTGGTTGCTTTCTTTTTCTTTCCTTAAGCAAATGTCTGTAGCAGAAGATCGCATCCAAAATGCCTCGTTTTGCTTTGACACTCCTATGAAAATCTGGATCATTCGGTACAATTTGATCAACAATTTCGGTTATCGTCACCAAACTTTTACTAAGGAAAACTGTAGAAAAAATTTTTTGGGTTCTTTGTCTTCAGAATCTCTATTTTCCAGTTCTACACGAATTCCTTGTTCTGCCAGTTCTTGAAGTCGTCGTTGATAAGGCTCTTACCAGAAACCTGCAGTAACTTCCCAATATCCTGCTTGTCTCCATTTCCTGTATTGATTAAGTTGACAATTTTATCAACCTAACGATACAGCGATAGGCTCTTCTCAATGATACCTCCATCTATAACTTCTTCCACACTCCATTCATGCATTTATCAGTTAATTCTTGCCAAGTGAAGCTGATATTGCCTATGGCATCCATGATGTTATATTTTTTCAAAAATTGTACAAAACAAATATAGATTTAAGGGAAGTACAGCACTATGACGAATTGCCACCTTTTGCTGATTGGTTTGTGTTTGGGAATAATCATATTATATACGAATCAATGAAATACCATGTTAATTTGAATCGGCATAAATTTTGAGCATTTTTTAGGCATCAAGCAGACTGTGTTATATTGAATCAGCGTTAAGAGAGGTCTTACTGTATATAATGTGTTAATTTATTCTACGACTACATGTTTGTAATGAGAAAAAGCACTCTTATCTGTTTAGAAGTTAAGTGATGATGTCACAACAATTTTGTGGGTAGCAAGAATGAAAATCCATACACTTAACAGATGAGAAACCTGTGGAATTGAGTAATTACAATTCTGCAGGTTGAGACAAGATTGTGAAGTATTCACTCCACTTAATGCTAGCCTGCAACATTTCTTTAATGAAATAAACCAGGGATAAAGGTCTCTTTGCTGCTTTTCCTATATAAAATTTGCATTATGCACACTTACAAACACCAATTCACTCTATATTATCAAAACTATTCAGACTTGCTTGCCTAAAATCAGTCTGTCAAATCTGACATATTAATAGTGAATGGTTCCAGTCCTTACTGCTTTAACAGCCTCTACTTTTCTTAGAATACTTTTACTAAAAATTGAAATTTATGTTTCGACTGAAATTATTTTCCATAAGAAATTAGTGAAGTCAATTGCTGAATTTGGATGACTTTGTATCGCTTTCAGCTGACAAACAATTCATTCCAATGACATTCAATGGGATTTGAATCAGAACTGTGAACGACAGTCAAGCTTTATCGTATTCAACTCATTAACCCATTCCTGTACAAACTTCATCTTGTGAGAGGAAGCATTATCATACTGAAATATTAAAGTATCTTTTCCAAACTGTCATCGAGTAGGAAATACAAAATCATCCAAAATGTCAGTGTAAACTATAGTGCTGAATCTGTTTTACTAGAAAAATGTAAAACCATGAAAAACAGGCTAGACAATAAAAGCTTCATTGCCAAACTTCACAGTTAGCCAAACATGCAAGGAAAATAATTTTTGCCTTAGTATTTGTCAAACCCATTTTTTAATTGGGTTGATAATGAACCTTGATTTCTCATTCCTCAGAACATGTTTGTTTTTCAAGAGTCAATAGTAATAAGTTTTACATCATTCTAGTTGATATTTGGCTTTATTTGTGGTGATCTGAAGCTTGGAGAATTAGATAGTTGTGTGTGAATTACACAACTGCTTGACAGTTGAGAAAGGTCTCATCAGATATAGTCTGTAAGCCTTTCTTTTGCTTTCTTTATGGGTCATACAGTCCCTTGCTTCTATTTCTATGGTTGGTGTCTGGCAGAACATCAATAATGTCTTTCTCTTGGCCAAGTCATACAGTTTTGACCTTATTGTTGATTTCTTACTTGTACAGTTGTCTTTACCTTCCACTTTCTCCATCCAGTACCAAGCAGAAATCCCTCTCTCTCCTTGAGTTTTCATATTTATTGCCTCCTCTAATCCTGAGCTTGAATTCCTCTAATTCTCTAATCCTAAGCTTGAAATGCTGTTGGCTCACTGCTTTGTCCTTGTCCCACCTTAGAAGTGCAGATTTCAACACTTTTTTGACTTCATGATGTTGGCTGACTTAGAGGCCCTGCAATCCTGTCTAGTCCAAAATAAAGGATAGTGTTAAGTCAACAGCCAATTACTCTCCAATACTGGAATATATTACTTGAACACAGAATTGCAGAACTAAACAGATTAGTTCTGCAAGTGTGGTGATTTTCTTGCAAACACTTCTTTCAGAATTAATTCTGAAATGCTCTTTATCTTTCAATCAATTCAAAATAAGTTGGAAGTGAAATTTTTACTTTGTTTATAATAAACATGAAATTTGTTAGATTAAAAATAATTTAATAAAATACTAACTAATATTTTCATATTATGGATGTAGTCAATTGAAAGCACATGGACCTTAGTAATTTTTTAATAATGGTGTCTAAAATTACACATTCTCTGAGGAAGAGTAGTGAGTACATGCAGTGTTATACTACATAATTAGCAAGAACAAATTATTATTGGGATTTAGAAATATATTTTTAATAAGTTCAAGCTGAATTTAGTATGAGATCATTGTAAGTTACTGCAATTTACATTTATTTTACAAATATTTTATCTTGCTAAACAATATTTTGGTAAATTTTGAATTTTTGGAGAATACCTGGAATTTTTCACTTCATATTTTTGTAAAACCTGGAAAAAGTCAGGGAAATTAAAATTCTGTTTTTCCATACACTGTTTAATAGCAAGTTTATTGACTTTCATAATGAATGACTATAATTATTTTGAAATGTAATTTATTAATAAAATGTAAATGGTATATACAGTTTTTTTATATATCTTAAAACTATCATCTGGTAATAAATATTAAATTTAAACATATGTTGTTTATTCCCTTTAGTTAATGGAATAATATCTGTCAGAATTTTTATTGTTAATGACTTGCAAAAAATTCTTAATTGTGTGACCCTTTTTTTTACAGCCTGATACAGTACCTCAAGCAGTGATAGATATGAATCATGTCCTTGAAGTTGCTGATGCAGAAGATATAACTGGCAATCAATTTGCTTTGGCGATTACTGCACCAGAAAAAGTTCATTTTATCAAAGGAACCTGTCGAGATGAAAGCAAATGGTAATAACGACAATATTTAATAAAGATCTTTTTTCATAAGAAAGAATATTTGAAAATTTGCATGTTAAATTAAAGTCAAATGTGTAAAAATTATTTAATACTTAAAAAAGTACAGGTATACCTTGCCTTATGTCAGTAATTGATTCCAAGAGAGGCGACATAAGTCGAAAAACGATGTAAGTCGAATTTACTTGTGTAGTTACGACGTAAGTCGAAACTACGGTGGAAAACACCAATAATGAGCACTTAAAGACCGATAAATAAGACGACAACACAGAAACACAGATGTTTTCATGCTTCCTTCTCTACGATTTATGATGATTACATTAACATTTACTGTAAATGTACATATTTTAATATGATTTTATGTGCTTTTAACACTTTTCTAGTGATATTACGACTTCAATATTTGTGGCGGACGGATGTAAAGTCGAATAAAATGACAAACTTGATTTTTATTTTTCCATATACTTTCTTGACAAACGACGTATAATCGAGAACGACGTAACTCAAGGTATACCTGTATTTCCTTTGTATAATTATATAACTTCAACAGAAGTTATTGTATAATTGGTCTTAGTCTCATTTAAAAATTTAATCTGTGATTATATTTTAAATGAAACTTTATGACAATAGTTGAATTAATAATTGTTTATTTTTTTATTTTGAATGTTTGTGCTTGTAAGAAGATTGTGAATATATAGAAATTAATATTTGTGTATAAAATTGAGTTTTTAAATCTTGTTTGAAGTACACTCAAACCTGTTTTTGTGCGGTCTTTTATGTGCGATTTTTTATACGTGCAATGTGTTTTGTGCAATTATTTTTGTGCAGTATACCAATTTGATTGAAATTCATATACCGCACACAAAAAAATCACACAAAACAAATCGCACAAAAATAGACCGCACAAAAACAGGTTTGAGTGTATTGCAATTCTGAACATAATTCATAAACAAGTAAAACAGCGAAGCCATTTTTGGGATGAGACTATGTCTCAGAGAATGTGAGCAATGCATGTAAAAATCTCACACTTGTGCCTGTTTGTAGAAACAGTCTCAGCATTTTGAGAACCAGGTCAAAAGAAAACACAGTCTCCTGACTACCTACAAGTCTGGTTTATTTTATGTGTGCATGATTTGAGCACCAAATGTTCTGTGCCAAATTGCAACTCCTGACATCTAAGTGCATCTAAGTGATTGGCTCAGACTCTTGAAATTTGTTGTACCATTTATAACTGCTATTTGCAGTGGGAAGATCCTTTTTGTACTTTCTTCTAAATGCTTACTCTACAGTAATAAGACTTTGTGGTATGAAGATCCAGAATGCAAAAAGTATGCTTTGGTCCATCTGTCATGTTGCTTAAACTATTGGAACTAAATTCTTGCACATATGCATTCTAAGTTCAATTCTATGCAAATCAAAGTTTGAGTTCCTTTTTCAAATACTGCATGTTACATTTTCCTAGTTGCTAATCATTTCTTTGTAAAAACAATTCAGAAATTGCTCATGTCATTTTGACTCCCTGTATTAGCTATTGTCAAATAATATATGAAAAATTTAGGTACAAAAACTTTGTCACATGAATTATTTTTAAAATTGGAATCTAACAGATCTAATGATATTGAATATTGCAGATAATATATCAGTTTTACTATAGCTAACAATTAATTCAAATTGTAATAATTAGTACAATTAGTTAAGTACCTTAGATTTATAATTAAGTTATATCCTGTTTATTCATTCATTAACTATGATGACTATTGCTCAGTAATTAAAATTGAGTGTGAGAATATTAGATGAATGAGATATTAACATATTTGTAATATTTAAGTGAATGTTAGTAGTGATTTCAGCATTTACAAAATATGATTGCTTTCTTACATTCTATAGAGTAAATGACGTAATGGAAGCAAGTTGAATTTAAAAAGCAGCTTTAAGATGTTATTTTTAAGGTTTTTAGATTTAAAAAATTCTTTTATTGGAATTTATCATATAAAATGAATTTTTTTTAAACATTACTTGAAATCATTCTTATCAATTTTTCAAAAATATTGTATCAATCTATAAGATTGATGTATTCCAAATTAAAATGTTTATTATTCAAATTACATTCAAATTAATTTTAAATAAGCAATAATTTTTTGGATTATTATATGCATATATGCATGCTTGTTCAGTGATCCAAATATCAACTTTCCAAAGATATTTTATCAATTAAAATATTTTTTGTAAAACCTTTTTTGATTAATTTCTACTTATAAATATTTATGTAATTTATACGAAGCTCCTCATTGATTCACTTAGACCTACTGAAATGATATGTTTGAATGGAAGCTTATGACTTACAGGAAAATGAAAGGATGCAATGAAAAGAGAACATTGAATATATCACCAGAAAAATGTTATTGCATCTGATCAATTGATTTTTTAAACACTCTCTTCGTGTTTTTAATAATGCCTATTAATTTTTTGCTTTGCATTATTTTAAATTAAAATGATTTATTTTTATTAAACTATATTGTAGTTTGTGTTTTATAATTTCATAGTTTGTCAAAGTGATATGAAACATATTGTTATTTTGCAACATGTATGTATGTTGTTGGCCATCAAAAGTATCCTATCCTGAATGTGTATAATCTTTAATCATTTCAGAATTATTTATATAGTAGTGTAACTAAATACAGCTGAATTATTGACATTGATGATGCCATCTTTTTCAGATTTAAGTTTATGTGGGTAAAACACAAATTTATACAATTTTTATTATAGAATTAAATATTTATATTATGGGTGTTGTATATATAACCACTTCAAATAAAATTCTGACATCATCCAACTTGTAAGTTTTACTATGATGTGCAATGTAACCTTTGACTTGTCTCCAGGCTAATTCAATTGAGTTAAGTTCTGCATATATGATGTAGATGTAATACATGATGACCTGCTGATTTATTCATGTCATTGACACTATAACTCAAATACTTCAGCTTCTATATTTTCACTATTTCCAACAGTTTGTTTCAATTGTTTTGGCTTCCAATGATATTCCTTTCTCAGTTAACCAGTCATGAATTTTATCTTTTCTCTTGTACAAAAATTCATTACTTTTATATTCACACAGCTGATTTTTCCAAAAAACAAACATTTTTGGTCTACTTCTAAGACCTGCTTCAGGTGAAAAATTTTTAAACCGTTTCATCTGTTTTAAAAAATTTTTTACTATGATACTATGAGCGATTTTTACTATGATACCTTGCATTACGAAAGCAGAATCACATGGAATGAGCGTAATAAATGTTTTGAACCACTTCAAAGCAGGAACCATTCATTTTCTGATGATGCAGAAGGTAGGAGAGCTCCATCAACAAATTCATTTCATTGCTTTCATGGACACAGATTGTGTTTTCCACAACCATTTCGATTATTTAATCTAGATGACAAACCATAAAAAAAATGCATATTGATAAGATTGTGCAGTGCTGTCTTGTTAACAGTTAAGAACCATACGATCAGTATTAATGATTCATTCAGATAATATTATTTTCTTGATGATATCATTACTCAAAACCAATCTAATGATATCTCCATGTAATCAGTTCAGGTGATTGAAATTTAAAACTACATGGACTGCAGGCAGTTTTGAACTTCATTTTTGACAATCAAACACAAATCTAATTTCCTTCAATACACAATGCAAAGTTTACTTACTTTAATTTGATAAATTGGGATTGTTGTTTATATTACAAAGAATGCATTTAATTATGGAGAATTAAGAAAAAGTCAATGAATTGTGCTTCAGACAAACTTATCACATTTTGTGTATCATTTTTTCCCATGTAAAATCTCTTTTTAACTAGTGACCTTACCTTTCCACGCATCTGTTGCCTTTCTTCACAGTGAAAATGCTTGAAATTGATATATCAGTCAGAAACTAAATTTGCAGTGCTGCCTCTTCAACTGACAAAGATAGATTTTTGTTCTCTCAACTGAGTACAGACATTAAGTATTTATTTAACTAGCATTTGTAAATGTTGTTCTCCGTATTAGTTTTGAAATAATATTGAGGTGATTTGTTTGATCCAGCGCATGCCATTCTGAAGAATGTTAAATAGAAACTCTAATAGAATGAAGTTAAGTAAAATAGAACAGAATAAAAACTTCAAATGACATGCTTGAATTTTGATGTTGTAATGTTTTTTTTTTTTTTTTTAATAATTTAATTTTCTAATGGTTTATGTTCTATAAATATAATGTTCTACTTCATAATGAACTCATAACTATTAATTTGAGTATATAGACAAATGAACATTGGCTCCATTCTTATTTTGGGAATTAATATAGGGTCATATTCAGAAAACTAAAGATTGGACTAAGTGAATTTGTCTATATTTAAAACATTACTTATATAATTTTTAAATGGGATTTTATTTAGGCTGTAATATGGTTAAGTAATTTTAAAAGATATGTAATTTGGACTAAAGGTAAATTAAAAATCCCAAATAAAATCTTGTGGTGTCATTTGATTATTTTTACTAAAAGTTGGACTAGGATTTTATGTAATTATTTAAAATTAAAATATTTGAAAAGTTGATCCAGTAAGAATATTTTATTAATTTAATTTGTGTAGGTGGTTTGATATATTGTCTCGTTATCCAAAGAACACAATTCGAGGAAAGCACAAAAGAAATGCGACATTTCCAGGTTTGAAAGCAACTTTAATAACTGAAAATGTAAGTAAACCATCTTAATAAATTTGTATTCTCGAAACACACTAAAAGTATAAAATAGTTTATAGTGTATAGAATTTTCAAATAAGAAAACAGGTATACTAATTAATATTTTATCATTAAAATTACGATTAATAAAAAAATATTTATTAATTGTAATATTTCTAATACTTTGTATTTTCCGTAATGCATTACAGCTATTATAAATTAGTTACATTCTTAAATCTTAAAGAATATTTTTAAAAATCTTTAACAAGAATACATCAGACCAACACACCAACCACGATCAACCAGTAGATAATATTCCATTGCGAGTTGTCCAAGCCTAGTATATATTAACAACATAGTATTTAAAATTAACATAGTTATTAGAGTGTTGTTCCATAAATGTTGATATATTGTTTCCAAGTAACAATTTTAGTTAAGTCACCAAAAACGTACTTATATCTGCAATATCTGCAACCGAACATTTTTTAAATTCTTAGATGTATAGGTATTTACTACGGTAAAATTTTAAAGTACACACTAAAATTTACTGTAGTAAATATCCTGCTTAAAATAGTTTTTCTCTGCACTGTTTTGTTGTTGCACTTTATAGCAACACTCATATCACATGACTCATTTGATGATATTCATGGTAATTTGTTTGGTCCTTTTATTTAGTTAACTTTTGTGTAAACATATCTTTGAAAATATAACTTGAAAAATTAACAAATATAACGAATATTAAGGTAATAATTTCAACGATATTTTACAGGTTTTACAGATAAGAATAAAATTATTTATAAACTACTAATAATTATATCCAGAATAAATTTTTTTAGATATTAAAATTAAATGCAGGTTAATTTGATGAAATTAATTAAAAAATAAACAAACATTTAAATATAACAAAATAATTAAAGTTATTAAAGTTAACTTACTTTAATTCAGAATACAATTTGAATAATCTAATGAATGTTGCCTTTTGAAACATCCAATAAAATGTTTTTATAGTTTTTTTTATCATTATTGACACTACATTGTAAAATAGCTTTTTTTACTTTGACCTCCACTTAATTCTCTATAATGATTTTAGCATGACATACTTCTGTTATAATAAAATTTTTGATTATGGGATATATTCAGATTTTATAGGTGCTTTTATCACTAAGTCATCCTTAGGCAGATGCACTTGTTGGAAAGTAGGTCAATTATCTAAGCTTATGTGATGATTAAATTATTAATTGCAATAAAATGCATGAAGAATTATTTATCTATCAATGCAAATAAAGTTCAATGATAAGAATGATAGTAATTACTACTGTTGTTTATAATTTTAAAATTTTTTGTAAAATAAAATTCTTTGTAGTTGATCTGATACTTTTTTGCAATTCTTACCAATATATTATTTAATAAAGAAAAGTTAATCGTGAAGTCAGTACAGAAATTAATTTTGCCAAACTTACTTTTTTAATTAGTGATTAGATTAGATAATTGAATAATAATTATGCCTTCTTAATGTAATCATGAAATATAATCTTATCATTGAACAAACAAGATTTCTTGAACTAATCATAATTACTTTTTATTCATTTCCCACGATTACAAGTGCTAGCTAGCTAAGTCAGTGAACCAAATTATTCTGTCAATAGATCCTTAAATAGCATGTCTCTTAAAAAAAATATGAAATAATATATTATATGATTTTATATGGAATAATTTTTAATATAATATGTAAACAAAATGTAAACACACACAAACAATTATG
This sequence comes from Centruroides vittatus, assembly GCF_030686945.1. NCBI lineage: Eukaryota > Metazoa > Arthropoda > Arachnida > Scorpiones > Buthidae > Centruroides > Centruroides vittatus. The sequence goes on along the minus strand of NW_027122690.1, from coordinate 1,152,918 downwards.
TGTACATTTTTTTAAAGTTAATTACAATGTCTAATAAACTCGATCATAAAACGTTTAACATTTTTCCGTAAAAAAATTATCTACATTTTTTGCACATATAGATAATTTGAAAAAAATTTTATTGAAGGAATTTGACAGCAAGTAACTTATTTTATAAAAAGAAAGTTTTGAAATAAAACTAATAATGTATTGATTTATACAGGTGTCTCGTGTAAAATTGGTCTCAGTCATTGAAAGTGATACAAATGAATTTAGGTAAAGGACACTCATTATAGAAGATAAACGAATATAAACTATAAATATTAAGTTTGACAACCTTAGAAAGCAGTATTTTAAAAAAAATTTCTGGTTCAATTTGAGCTGTCTTCAGTTAAGCATAGCTTATATGAAATAGAACCAGCTTTAACCAGAACAAAATTATTTAAATTAAATTTTAGAACATTTGTAGCTTAGAGTAATATCTTTCAAATTCCACCATACTTGTAAAATTCTAAAAATATCTTTAGGATTCCTTAAAGAATAAATAAAGCTTTAACACTTGAAACTAGTACAGTAAGATCCCGCTTAACGCGGGGGATGACAGAGATGACAGAGTGCTAAATGAAACAGCGTTAAACGGGGTCATCTTAACATTTAAATAAGGGGGATATGTGAAACAGAACAGAGAATAAGAAAATTTGTCAGTTTTTTTTTGTTTTGTTTTGTAACATTTATTGTTAAATACTTTTTTATTACACTAATTATAGACTTATTTATTGCTAATATCCAAATTTATTCATAAAACATTCATGAAAATAAAAAAAAAACTTTGAGTAAAGAAGTTATGTTTGTGATGAGGAAGGTTTTTCCTCATTTGACATCTTTTGTTTCTTTGTGAAGAAGTCATCTAACGTCATTTGCCTTTTCCTGTTTCGTTCAGCAAGCAGTTGTCGATAGCAAGACATCGCATCCATGACACTTCGTCTTGCCTTTGAACTTCTATCAAAATTGAAATCATTTTGTATAAACTGATCCATTATTTCCATTATACCAAGGATAAAATTTAAAAAGAGTCTGCTGATAATTTTGTCTAAAATTGGCTTCCAGTTATCCTGCATAACTATATCATCTTTGGCATTAATAATTTTGATACTTCTAGATAGTGCATAAATTTATATTTGCTCCAGAATTCTGGTGGTGTTTCCTGCTCTACATTCCTCGATAAGCAGTTCCATAGCCAGAAGTAAATCACCGAGGAGCTAGAAGGGGCAAACCGAAAAAATCATGACTGTTATTTTTCTTTTTCAGCCAGCATTAATCCTATTAGCTACAGTCAGTGTTAAAAAAAGTAACAATAACCTAAGATGAAAGAGAAAGTGCATGTTATATATACTATATATGGGTGTTGCAAACTAAGCTGAGGGGGGGTTTAGTCATCTCACAACCCCCATAGCTATAGTTGCAATAAGGCTAGTTTGTCTCAGTGCGCAGTAACTTCTGTTTTGCCAAGACCATTGCATTAAAGATATAATAAGAATAATAATATACCTATATGCTACTGAATTAAAATGTTCTTTAGTCCTTTCGACAATAGATCTGGTCATTGAGCTTATGTAAAAATAGAATAAACTGTGCCTAAATTTCCTTAAAGTGTAAGCACCTGATTTAGCTAGCTTGCAAGTCATTTCTTAAAATGCTCATCACAGATGAAACTTTTTAATTCCTAAACTGTAACCTGCCTTTTAGGCATAAGACATTGCCATTGCTGCTACCAATTTCCCTGTTACCACTAGACCTATTTTAACTTTATAATCTTTGATATGTTTTGTTTAATGAAGCTTTAATAATGTATTTACTGTATTTTTTGAGAGACTGTATTTGTTAGCTATTACTCTAATTAGTTTAGTTTTTAAATTACTTATTCAACGACAGTTTCCTTATGTGTCTTTAGTGTCCAAGGCTATTGTGTTTATAAAACGTTAACTCTAGGAAATTAATTTTGTCCAAACTTCCTTGAGCTATATTAACAATAAAATATGTTTATATACGAATTTGACAAATAATAAAGCTTAACTATTATGCCTAAATCTATCCGAAATATGTCGTTCTGTTAAGTAATAATTCTATATAATTTTTTTATTTCTAAAACTCAATTTTATTGATTTTTAATTAATATTTTTTGTTTGTTTTTGTAGGAAACAAAAGAAAATAAAGTATCATATGAAAATAGGATATTTGGAAGTCGTCCACGGTTTTTAAGTTGCAATACAGATAACTATGAAAAAGAAGAATCCAATTGGGCAAAATTAAATGACCAAGATGATGTCTTTCCCACCAAAGAATCACAGTCAGAAAATCTTACCTCTACACCTGTAAATAAAGGAAGGAGTAACTCTGTAATGGAGTATTTACACAACCATTTTGTTCTTACCGAGAACACCAACAATACGCTAAACGATAAAAATTCATTTGAAGAAAAAAATAGCATTATAAATACATCAAATGAAAAAAGTTAATAAATAAATAACTCTTTATAATAATTTAAAAATTTTTTTTCTTCTTGTAAAATAATTAATTTCTAAATTTTATTTAGGTTCTAAAGTTGTTAATAAAACTCACAGTGAAGTTTTACCAAATGAAAAGTAAAGTAAAGTTTTAATTAAAACAAAACCAAAAATTAAAAAGACTATATAAAGTAATTTTTCTTTTATTTTTATTTTTTAAAGAATTACAGAGAATTTAGAAGCAGTGAAAGGTCAGAGTAGGAGATATTTAAAGAGGGAGAGTCGTGGTTTGAAAAGTCAGAGAAGCCGTTCGGATGGGGTATCTAAAATGGTACCACCGTTGCATATTCGAGAAGAAAATTTGGGTTATTGGTCGGGACTTGATTTTCGAATTAAAAAAACCAATTCAAGTTCTCAAGAAAAGAATTATCATCACAATCCTGTTTATTTACTTTTATCTGATGTGCCATCAATGAAAAAATACGAATCATTAGAAAGTATACAGAAAGATTGTCATTCTCCACTTTTGTCGCGCCAGAGGCATATCAGTGAAAAAGGCAAGAAAACAAATTATATATTTAATTTTAGAAATTTTATAAATAATATAACTAAACACTCCTTATTTTAAAATTATATACGTATAATATTCGTTCTTTTTAGTTATTGAAACAAATTTATTATTACTATTATTATTAATAAAATAGTAATAATTTGTGAAATGAGATTGTTTCAATATGCTATATCAATTTTAATAGTTTACATAAGAATAAAATTTCTTTTTTTATAGTGGATGTTATGAAATCTTTGACACTGGATGCTAAATCTGAAACTGAAAATCAGTCAGAAAACAGAGAAAATTTAAAAACAGATTACGTTAGCTCTACTCCATTGAATGACAATAACGATGACTCGACTTCCACATCATGTAAAAATGGTGGTGTAAGTTGGGGAAAAGACAACAAAAGATCTGTAGTTCCTATAAAATTTTATCAAGATAATGACGTAGATTGTCAAGTAAGTACGAAAGTACAATTTAAATTTTATCAGTATGATTTGTATTTATTTATTACAATAATAATAAATTTTGATTTGTAATATTTATCTTTGTTTCGATCAAGCTTTCTTTGCGTCATTTGGTACAGGTAAATATACACAGTATTAACTTCGTGTGTATTTTTTAAAAATTCTGTTGTAAGTTTTTTTATTGATATCTGACAAAACATCTGACAATCTGACAAACAAAATTATAATGATTTCATTGATTAGGAAAATAAAGGAAAATTTTCGTCTGAAAGAATTGCACCTAAGTTTGACATTAACAATTATTAAATATTTCTCTTATGAGACTTCTCTCATAAGAGAAATATTAAGAGAAGTTCTGAAAATAAATTAGATCATAAAAATTAAGAAACTTACTCTTATGATGATAAAGGCATACTTCAAAAAGAATGAATTCAAAGAAATATAGATTTATGAAAATTGCATTTGGTATTCAATTTTTCTTATAACGATTTTTCTGTATTTACGTACTGTATTCTTTTCAGGTTAAATTGCATCATCATAAATTAAAAATAATCCAATATTCAAAGTATTGCATCATTTTTGCCAAAAAAAGAGTCTACTTATAATTAATACTCCTATTAATTATGTTGTTAATAATTTTATTCATCTTAAATATAATTTTCAACATTAAACTTCCTCAACTGCTTAACTTATTTTATGTTTTAAATTTAAGATGATTTAACGTTATAAAATTTAAATAAAATTTTTTCATTCACAAATTTTTATTAAGTTGATATCAATAATTTATTCTTAATGTATAGAATTTTAGGTTAATGTTACCTATGGTTCCAAGATGGTGGCTCATCTCTGATTCAAGAAAATAGAAGGGAAACAGTGGGGACACACGTTCTAACCTAACCTATTCTAATAAATTATTCTAATAATTTTGTTGGTAATAATTAGGTTAGGTTAGAACGTGCATCCCCACTGTTTCCCTGCTGGAATCAGACAAGCCACCATCTTGGAACCGTAGGTAACATTAACCGAATTTTATATTGTAAACCATCATTGGTTATAAATAGACATTTTATAGAATGTGTATTTTATCATGTAATAATTTATTTTTATATTTATTTTCAAATATGATTTTTAATCAGGTACGAGGAGATCCAGACGGATGTGGATTAGATGGAATTTCTGTCTGTTGCTTGTCAAATACAGAAAACAGATTAGAAAGGAATTCTGAAGTATGTGTGGTTTTTTTTTTCTTTTTTTGTTAATTTTGTAAACTCGTTAATTACATAATTTCTAGTAATAGTTTATTTATGAAAAGAATAATTATTTGATACATTAATTTTAATTTTTGCAGGATATTTTTCTAAAGAAAGGATGGTTAATGAGATATAATATTATAAATGGATGGTGCAAACATTGGTTTGTTTTGCAAAATTCATCACTTGCATATTATCAAGACCCAACAGCTGAAGAATCTGGAGTTTTAGATGGAGTTATTGATATTGGATTAGTGAAAAGTGTTGTTGAAACAGATTCTGACAGAAATTATGCATTTACAATAACAGTAAGAATTTATATATATATTTTTTAAATTTTAACTTAAAATGAGTAGTTTAATCTTAAAAAATAATTTCTAGAACCAGTTATTTAAGGTGAAAAAATATGTTTTATATAGATATACAACATAAACTGTAGATACTTTTCAAACGGGTCTAGAGTACAAATGTAGTCAGTTTCAATATTTGTGTTTACAAAGATGATGAAAATAAATTTGCTCTTGAAGAATTATATGAATCTTGATACCATATTCAAAATTCCAAAATAAACTAAGTTAACAAAACCAAAAAATTTGTTGAAAAATAGATTAGTCTCATCAAGGATAAAATTTAAAAAATTCCAGCAGTTAATTTTGTATCCTATTTGAATAAATTGCATTTGAAAAAATAATTATTTTCTCTTTTTGTAATTTCTTCAGTTCAAAAATATTAAACTAAAATTTTTTTGAGAAAATTAGCTTTTTCATATTTTATTAATGTTCATAATTTCCCGTGGAACTGGTCTTTAAAAGTCGAGAGCTGGTGGGCAATGCAATGATGCAAGAAAATTGTATAAATGTTTAAATATTCATTTCAATTAAAGTAAGAAAGATTTTTACAAATTTTAACATTAAATTACATAATGTACAAGTGTAGCATTACATTTTGACAAATATATATCATTCTGTAAATGCAAATATCACTCCAAAAATTTATTATATGATACATAAATGATATAATGTCTCAATATTTTTCAGATGGCAGATGATAAAAAACATCTTTTATCTGCAGTCACAGCTGGGATTAGAAACAATTGGATTCAAGCATTACTTCATATTGCTAGTATTTGGAACAATAAGAAAGAGACTCTTGTTGATCTGAAGAGTAATTCAGAAATAAATGCTGATAATTATCCTAAAGAAAATTCGAATAGAACAGGAACTCCTCCTAGTCCAGCTCCTTCTTTAGATGAACCTGATAAAGCTTTAGATGTTTCATCAAGTGATGATCATTCAGAATATTTTTCTGTTGTGGATGAAGGTGAATTTATAGGTAGGTCTTCATCTCCAAGACAACTTCCTCCTTCTCCACCACTGAATAGGACAGCCATATCTCGTGTAAAGGAAAGAGCACGATCAAGATCCAGCTCCAGATCAAGAGCTAGTCATCAATTTTGGTCATCTGGTAGTGAATCGCATCAAATTGGAATTGATGTGGAACATAGTGATGGTGGAGTTAGTGATAATTCAAATTCAAGTTTCCATGGTGTGCTTTCACTTTCTGATCGGAAAGGAATATATTATGTGAGTAAATTATGAATCTAAAAATAAAATTGTTCAATGCTTTATAAAATAACAACACTAGTTTAATTTTTGTCTAATTTTTAAAAATTTTCCAAAATTAGATAATATAAATACAGTAGACCTTCGTTATAGCACTGTTTGCTATACCGTGCACTCGGTTATAGCGCAGGCGATGTTCGCGACGCAATAAGCTCAAACATGTTTACACAGCTCCGTGTGGTGTTAGTGAGTAGCGCATTTTATTGTTACTGCGTATTGAGTAATTGTGTATGTATTGAGTTCCTGCATGTATTTTGAATAGTGTTTAATTATTGTATGCATGATGAGTAAAAGAAAAGACAAGCTACAGTATATACAGTAACAATTATACATTATGTACTTATTAAGATGTATAAGTATGTTATGTGAATTTCAATAAAACACTTAATAAATTGGGTTTTTTATTAAAATACATAATATGTATATACTGAAATCTCCCATCAACTACATAGTTCAAATTGTTCTGAGTAAATTTACTGTGTTGCCACCTTGCCACTCAGTATAACGCAGGTGTTGTTTCCCGCCCGACATGCGCATTATATCGGGGGTCCACTGTAGTTATATGTTTCTCAAATATTTGTTTTAAATTTGTAGCTTAATTATAATTTATTTTCTAAAACTTATAACTTTAAAATAATTTTTTCCATTCTGAATGTTTATTGAGTTAAAGACCATTGTTTTATCAATTTCCAAAACCTTAAAATGATGTCGTGCGTACATAAATAAAACTCCGAAACCCGATAAATTTGTAAAACCAAACAACCACCGGATTACATTGGGCTAATTTTCCGCAATCATATTTAATTAATTACTAAATAGTTTGTCACTAGAGGGAGGTGTTAGGCACCATCTCTTATTAAAATTATAATTACAATTAAATTAATATTTATTAAATAATTTAGAATATTCTGGAAGAAAATAATTGGCCTGGAGTGGACTCAAACTTGAACTCCCACTTACTGTGCAGATGCGTTGCTAGTTACGCTACTCAAGCCTCTGGTCCAATCTCCCCTTCCAGACATATTTAAAACATGATACAATCATCCTCGGTTTCATATGGTGCTGACTGAGGATGCCTTCAGTGCCCTCATCCTACGATGCCATTAATCATTCATAAATTACATGCTTTATTAACTTGGTTTTATTGATTACTAAATATTGAGAAAAATAAATTTAGAATTTCCCTCTCTTAATTCAACAATTTTCAAATTTTATAATTGTTTTAACAGATTACATTTGAATTTCACATTAAAAAATCTGTTTATTTAGTAGCGAATAATAATTGTAAATTCATAATAGAATAAATTTGAAAAATATTTAATGTGTGTTATTCGATAATTAAATAAGAAATAAATTAGTTTAACTTGTAAGTCCACAATAATAATTTTCAGTTTGTTCCAAATTTAAAATTCATACATTGTTTAATTTTACTTAGAGAATTAAATAGAAAATTAGTATTTTCAATTCATTCTTAATAATTTCTATTAATTGATATTATTTCTATTAAAGAAATGATTTTTGTGTGTATTTTTCTCGACAGGAACATTCCGGCTTGATGGCTAGTGATAATGATGATAATCATCCGACAGATGATATAATAATAAACAATAAAAATGAGAAGAGGAAAACAAACGATTCTAATAGAAAAACGAAATATTTGGAAAGGCACGATGGAAACAAAGAGCAAAAAATGAATTTGCTTGAAGAACATTGCCGCGAACTTGAAATTAAGTTAAAAAAGAAAGAGGAAGAAGTAGGAGAAAAAGCAGCAGAGTTAAATAATTTAAAAAGTTTAAAAGGAAGTTATCACGATCTTGTCGAGAAATACAATAGCTTGAAGAAAAGGTTGGAAGATTGTGAAAAGAAGGTTTCTACAAATAATGAAGGGAAATCATATAGGTTGAAATACGAATCTTTAAGAACAAAATATAAAAAAGAAAAAGCAGAATGGGAAAATAAAGCAATTACTTCAAATAAAGATGTAGACAGCGAAGATATTTTGATAATTTTGGAACAAAACAAGAAACAGTTGAATGAATTGAAAGCAAAGCTCGAGAAATCTCCGTTAAAGAAAGATACCTTATGGTCTACTTGGAAGGAAAGTACTAAATTGTGTGAAGAAGTGGAACTTCTAGCAGAGAACGAAAAGAAATTTAAGAAGGATATTGAACTGATTAAATTGAGAAATAGTGTTGCCGATTTGGAAGTATTGTGTGGTACAAAACAGGAAGAATTAGAAAAGCATAAGCGAGAATTACGAAAAGTTTATGGAAATTTGGAAAAGAAAGAAAATGAAATCGGTTCAATATCTAATGAATTAATGAAGGCAATAGAAGAAAATCGCTCCATTAAAGAAAAGATAAAAAATTTAGATGATTATTCAAAGAAATCAGATTTTGTTGATATACAAAAAGATCAAACTTCACAAGATTCAATTGGCTATGAGGCAAATTCAAAAGAATATGAACTGACAGGCAAATTTGATAGAGCTAAGGAAGAAATAAGAAACCTAAAAAAACAGTTAAGAGAAGCACACAATGCTTATGATGAGCTTGAATTACATTGTTTCAAACTTGAACAGGACATGAAAGGAATGGAAGAGTTACATCATTCTCAAATGGCATTAATGACAGCAAGGGTCGACGATTTAACTATGAAATTTACCACGTCTGAACGTAATTTGAGAGCTCTTCGTCAGAAACTGGCTAAAGTCGAAGCAAAACAAGAAAGAAGACGTAGCTCTCTAAAAGGAAAAGAAGCATTAAATTTAAGCAAAGAATATGAGGTAAAATTAACTGAACTAGAACAAAAAATAACCACTTTGGAAACTGCTCTGCAGACCTCTCCAGAATCAGAAGTCAACTGTAGAAGCAGTAATGAAAACGAAAATGCGGATAGCTTAGAGTCACCTTCCTCTTGTCAGAAAAGCTTACAGAAGAGAAGGTCGTCTCAAGATTGTGGAGAGGCCCACGGAATGCTTTTGAGACTACATAATTTAGACACAAAAGTAAAAAAGGCATCTTCTCTAGTAGACAAACTAAATCAGTCTAATAGTGAATCTGTTTCAGAAAAACCAAAAATATTATTACAAGTAAAAGTTAGCGACGGAACCGACGTAGCCGAAGAAAGTGAAGAATGGAGTTCATTGTCGGTGACGGCAAGCATGACCGATTTAAGCACTATCGATGGAGGAGAGCTGGATCATCCGCAGTCAGGAAGAGAATGTTTAGATCATCTCAGTAAAAAAGTTAAATCTTTGTTATCCTGGTTAAAAAATGTATTAGAAAATTTGAGAAATCAAGAAATATCTTCAAATACAGAAAATTATCCAAAAACCGATACCGAAATGAACAAAATCATCGACGTGTTAGAATATATGTGTTCCGTTGATACCGAAAAATTATTTAATTCAACCAATAAAGAAGAAAAAGAATTTTTTGCCATCATATATAAACTGTTACTTATACAAGAAGTTGCGAGGACTTTATGTAAACTAAATGATTTTGAAAAATATAAATACGAATTAATTAGGCAGTATTTGATAAGAATAAATCATATGCTTATATTCCTAGAACAACATCTAAATCATATTTCAGAAAAAACGATTTCAGGAAATAAAGAAATTCAAAACGATTCAAATAATATAATAAAATTCACCAAAAAACTATTTTCCTGTGATCAAGAATCTGAAAGCTTTTTGTTTAATGAAAATTCCAAAGAACACAGATATAAAGAAATGTGTAATCATTTATGTGAAAATTTTGAAATTGTGGATCAAAAAAGTAAAAGTTTATCGGAACTGACGAAAAAATTTGTAAATACAAGGCAGAAAGAACTCTCTGATTATTTAAATGATGGTTCTACTAAAATAGTCGGTCATTTAAATTTAGAAAATGACCAAGAAATACTACTTTCCGAGATGAATTCTATAGTATCGCAGATCGTAGGACAATTGGAAAATCAGCTTTTAGTAATTGAAAACCAACAAACAAGTTTTCTTAAATACGAATGGGAAGTTTTTTATGCATTAAATTGTTCTATTTGTAAATCGGTTAATCAGCACACGACCAACTTTTTATCCGAGATGAGAGAGATGCTTCTAAAATCACCAGAAAATTATTACGGTGCTTCTCATTTAAAATTTTTTACCGACGTCGTAAATGAAATAGCTTCGATAATAGTGATGAACAGCATGATAATCGGAAGCGTAGCATTTTTAAAAGACAGTATTGATAACATCCAGCATATGTCTTCATTTAGCAGTGTAGATATTAACAGTAATAAAGTAAACGAAACCGTAATATGCGAGAGACTTTCTTCTTCGGCCAAGTGGTGCCTTGGACTTTTTCAACCCGTATCTATTCAAAATATTTTGTGTAGTTGGTGTTGCAATAGAGTTTGTGCCAATTTAAATGTTGAAATGATGTGTAAAGAAAATACTAAAAATCTAACTAGTTTAAAACAAAAGTACAAAGATGATTTGGAAAGAGAAAGAAAAGCGTATAGTGAAAAACTGCAATTATTGGAATATGAGTTAAATAAAAAATATGAATGTGAAAATTGTCAAAAAGCAGAAGTAGAAATTCAAGAACTTAAGAAAAGCCTCGAAAGGAACGTTAAACAAAGCAAATCTTGTGACAATTGTGAGAAATTAACCAGAGACTTGGAAAGTCTTTCTAAATGCTTAGGTGATTTAAACTTAACAGTTGAGCAAGAAAGAGAACTTTCCAGAAGGAACGCAGAGGAAAAATTAAAACAGGTACATATTACTTTAAATCCAGTTTTGTAGGAAATTAGATACATTTTTAATGATAAAAAAAAAAATCTTTTAGGAGAAAGACCATGGCGACGAAATGGAAAGAATGAAGCGAGAATTGCTTTTTGCGCAGAAACATATTCAAAATTTAAAGGTAAAGCCTTAAAATCTAAATAAAAACCAGATAAGTTTTTTATAAATAAACTTTTAAATATTCTGTTCTTAAAATTTATATTTTATAAACATTATTCATATAAATTTATAGATTAATAATCACACAAAACACAAGGAAAATACTTTGTTTTTGATTTAACATTGGCTTTTAAATATGGAAAAAAATTTTAATTTTTCTATCAATATTCATTAAACATTTTTTTCAATCACTTTTATCTTGACAGTTCTGAATTTGATTCTGTTTATGTTTAGCTTATCAAATTCAAATTCTGTTTTTATAAATAGAAATAAATAGAATTGAGTTTTTATATTTTAGCCATAATGAAGTAATCTGAAACTATGTTTAAGTTCAAATATTATTTTAAAAACGTGAAAATATCCCAATTTTTGTATGATAATTAGATGTAATATATGTATATAAAATCTGAGAGATCACAATATGGAGAATTCAGTGTATATAATATAAAGCCCAAATTATATTGACTAAATGCTAGATTATACACCTTACTTTAGTCAAAAATAAATATTAAATGATGCCACCATCTTTTAGACCAAATTTCAAAATTAACTAAAAGTTAATCATATTATATTATGAAATAATCTTATCTGAAGTAAGATTATATTTTATTTTGTTCTGAAACAGTTTAAAGTTCTACAATATATTCTTAATACAGTATTTATTTCAATAGGAAGAATATGATTCGCAAATTTCAAGTCTTCAAAGTGCATACGAACAGAAGCTTTCTCAGAATGTTGACGTAATTAACGAAGAAGCGGTTCGAAAGCGTTATCATTCTGAAATTGAACAGTTAAAAGTAATTATTATTTACTATGCTTCATCATTTTATAATAAATAGTTTTAAAGCTTTAAAACTAAAGCAAAATTTTTATAGTGTCTTTGTTGTAATGGCCTTACTGTCATGGAAAAGTTCCATCAACACACTGTTGCCGAATTGGAAAGAAAGCATAGAGAAGAAATTGCTTCGTTAGAACAGGAAAAAGAAAAAGCTCTTGCTGAAGAAACTCAAGCTACATTGACAGGTAGTTATTTGGATTTTATTCTTATATTCCATAATCTTCAAAGATATTTATAACAGATGTAAATATTGAAACATGTTGTTTTCTTTGTAGGTATGACAATTCCATTTGTTTTAAAATTCAATTTAACAGCAAAATTTAGTTGTGAAGACTCTCATAAAAAGATGGTAATACAGTAAGTCCTCTACTTATGAACTTAATCCGTTCGTAGCAGTCGTTCGCAAGTCGAAAAGACAATGTTTGGCACAAAAACTCAAATACAACGTTGTTTAGGCTACTTGAATAATGTTGAATTAAGATTGTTAAAGGGAAGTATAAATTCAAATCAATCGCATGTACAGTACATTATTTATTAAAATTACTCATTTAAAACAACTACAAATGTACATATGTATGTACTGTAAATGTTTTAACGTAAAACTTCAAAAATAAACTTGACTATACATAAAAAATAACCAACTGCACTTTAACCTGCCATCCGTCGGCTTTGTTCGTAAGTCGAATGTTCGTAAGTAGAGGACTGCCTGTACTTTAATTCTATAAAATAAACCACCTTTTCAAATGTCTGTAATTATTGATATCATTTAAATAATTTTAATATAATTGTCTTCCTTTTGGAAATTATCAAATACGAAACTTAAAATATTTTTTAAAAAATTGCATTTTGAAAAGACATGTTTATTGAACAGACTTATCCGCTGGTAGCAATTTAAATTTTTAATTTTTCATTAATATTTATAAATAATTGAACAAAAATATACTTTTTGTTGTACTAATTTTATTATATACTGTATTATGATTTATCATTTATATTTATTTACTGTTATGCTTTATAATAGCACAATTTTTTAAAAAATTTTTGTTGAGTAAGCAATATAAGATATATACTATGTCATTTGCTTTTTGCCTACTCTAAAATAAGTTGTCATAATAAATTTTTGTTAGAAATATTGAAACAAAGTATTTGGATTAAGTAATGACTTTTTTCCCCTTCATCTTAATGTTTACAACAATTAATGTGATGATTTTTCTAATTTATGTTAGGAAAAACATTATAATAATGACTTCAAGAATTTTTAATAACATAAACAAGTCATTATAAACAGTAATATTATCATAAACATACAATTAATTCTTAGGTAGCTAATTGAAGAGAGTATATAGATATGACAGGAAAATAACTATCTCCTATTGTCTCAAAATTAGTTTAAGTAGTAATGCGATATAATTCACTTTTTCACAAGAAGTGTTTTTTTTTGTTGATAAAGTAAAAAGAAACTACACGATGATTATCTTCAATTCTTTTGTGTACTCATTTCATGTCTTTATAAATAGTCTTGTACGTCCGACTTTCAACTGAAATTTTTTACGGGTAAATTTTAAATAGTAAATGCCGTAAGTATTTATCACGTTCTCGTATCTAATGTTTTGTAAAACATGTAAACTCTATTTTAATGTGTTAATATTGTTATACAAACTCAATCATAATTATTTTGCCTTTATTTGTATTCTTTTCCAGGATAATGAGAATTCCCTAAGTTGATAAATGAACTGAAATTCCAAAGTACAAACTTCACAATGCTTTTAAATATTTATAAGAAAAGTAATATTTTCAAGTTGATTCTATATAAATCAACAGACAGCAAAAGTTAAGATTTTTATTAAACATGTTTTAAATATATGCAAATTTATTCTAATATTTTTAAGTTTAAAGTACGAACTATAAAGTACATTTGTTGACTTGGGAATTTCCCTTATCCTGGAAAAGAGTACAAATAAAGGCCGAATAATTATGATGGAGTTCACAGTATTAACATATTAAAATAGAGTTTACAGGTTTTTACAAAACGTTAGATGTGAGAACATGATAAACTGTTTTAATTAGTAGATGGAGTTAACAAGTACATATTTATTATTGAACATTTAAATACAAACTTATGAAGTTTATTAGAAAAAGAAGTTTCTTGTTTACTTTTCCCACTTTATTTTATTTTTTTGTAGCTTTGATTTCCGGAACTATATGATTAAATTAAGACAGAATTTTTATTAAATAATAGTTGACAGATAATTTTATAATACTCATAATCAAAGCTTTGTTTGAAAGATTATATATTTATTTATAAACTGTTTTTATTTTAAACTATAAAAATTTATACAGAAAATTAATGTTGTTTCATATATAATATTAGATTTCGTAATAACAATAACGTCTGATATTTTGACATTACTTTTTTTTTAGCATTAGAAGCTTTAAAGAAAGCTCATAAGGCTGAACTTCAGAATGAAATTATTAAGTTTAAAGAAAATTATATACAAAAAATGCAATTAAATAACGAAAATAAAAATTCGAGAAAAGAATACGAGTGAGTATTGTTTATATATTGAATGTCTAAGCCAATGAGATTTAGTATAGTAGAAAGCTTAAAACATTTCTTTTTTAATGAAGATATGAATTGGGAGAAATTAGACAAGATATACTTTCCTTATCAGAAAAATATTCTGTGAAATGTCTGGAGAATGCATCATTAGAAGAGAAATTAATTGCTCTCCAGTGCCAACTGCAAGAGTCAAATTTTCAGGTTTGTCGTCATTATTATTAATAAACAATGTTTTCACATTAAATGTACTCTAATTAAATTGTATAAAACTATAATGAAATAATTTTTAAGTAATTTTGTGTTGGGTTTTTTTAGCTCTTTGACTTGATTGCAAGGAATAAGCAGTTGAGAGCCTATTTAGCTTCTGATATTGCACAGAAATTAGACATACTTCAAAATGGTAGTCAACTTGATGAAATGGAAAAACTAAAAGTAAGTGTTTCTTTAATATATTAATAGTTTTTTAATTTGGTAATGAATTAATATAATTAGGTTTTCATTACGTTGAATTTATTTGTAATTGGATTTAGTGTTTTTACTAAAAACTTTGATTAAAGAATGAATGAAATGCTATTTTAGGAAATACACTATGAGTGTAATCAATTTAGTCATTGCTTGTGTACTTACGAATCTTTCATACCGAGTATAGTCGAATAAAATATTTTAATATGAACTTTTGTGCGTTACTTTGCTTCTCTAATTAATAAATGTAGTCGTGCAACTTTATATTTTATCGTGCTAATATAATACGTTTGTTTTGGTATAGTTTGCTTAATTACTGTTAGTAATGATTTTAGTAATTCTTCTCCTCTTCAGCTGTCGTGTGAGTTAGCATTGTTATTTACTTAGATATTTCAATGTTATTTCTTTTAATATTTAATTTTATTGATAATTCTTATGAACTAAAATTCAACATAAATCACGATGAGAAAAAGTGAACAATAAATCATATTGAAGACACTTGAGCTGTCAATTAAAATTGCTGCAGAATAAATATTTGTGTATTGCATTATATCCATTTGATGCATGCATACATATACCTAGTTTATTAATCTTATATTTCACCGAATCTATCAGCATTTAATTTTTATCTACATGCTATTTGTTTACATCTGTTCTAGCAACCGAAACAGAAGTTTTTTTTATTGAAAAATATCAAATTTTATACTATATTTTGTTTATCTAAAATCTATTTCATTGATATCTTCTAGTCGATGAAAGATTTATAATCTCTGAATTATAACTTTATTCAATCTTGCCTTAGTTTATTTTTATTATATATTTGACCGTTTTAAAATATTTAATTTCTTAAATTCGACAGAAAATTTATAATTTTAAGTTTTGACATTTATATGAGTTGCATCTATTTCATTTAGATGTCAGAATTTTGTGGATATTGTTTTCATGTCTAATTTATCTAAAAACAAAATCACGTTTCTAAATAAAATTGTCTTTATTATGAATTATTTTGGAGTAAAAGCCAAACAAATTATACCAGTACGTGTCGTACGAGTCACTTAGATTTTACAAATACACAAGCCATTCACAGCCCGGCAATTGTGCAGTTTAGGGGGTATGGCTGTTTGAAAGGGTTTTTCATAAAAGTAATAGAATCTAGACTAATTTAACTTGAACATTTCCGAGACACGTGTAATTTTTTGGGAATAATCCATATAAACTATGCTATAAACAAAAAATTGTAGGAATACTTAGAGTGCGCGCCGTTCGAAGACACTCTTGCTTAAGCTTGTTTTCGTCGAACGGCGGACGCGTTTCCCGATAAGTTATTCTTTCTGCGAAAAATTCGCTGAACTTTGGAGACATCATTAATAGAAATATAATTTTTATAGCCGTCGAATAATAAATGTTTTTTAGTAGGTCCGCCATTCTTAAACGTTTAAACTCAATGGTTTGTGCAACGTCCACTATTGGTCCAGATTCGACCAATCCTGTCGAGACACGAATCGGCCACGACGATCTGACTCATTGTTTTACCGTGTTATACGAACACAATTGCAATTTTTCTGCTGTGTTATACGAATCCGTGTTATAGGGGGGGTCTACTGTAGCTATGTAAACACAATAGAACTTCTATTTAATGAACTTTTGATTCAGATTCTGCTGTTGAAGTTTTTTTTTCTGTTCTATTCTATGAAACAAAATAAAAGATTTAGTCATACATTTTCATACAAACTCAATCTTTTCACATATTAAATAATATTTCTTGGAAGTTAAATTGTCTATAATAGTAATTAAATCAATAAATGTTTTATTAATTTGGACATTATTGGCTTGATTGCTCTGATTAAACTATATATTAATGTTTTTATATTACAAATATCCTACAACATAGACTGTTAGATTATCTAATTCTAGCAGAAATAATAATAATAGATTTAGATTTTGTCCCAGGAAATTTTTCTAAAAATGGTGAGGCAAATCCTGGGGCAACATAACTTTCGGCAAAAAACTAACAAAAGAGCATGTCGTAAACTTACTTTTCCTAAACCGGAAAAGTTATGCAGTTTGCTACTGGATTTTTTAAATTGGATAAACATTAGCTTGACTCGCAATAACTAGGCAATGGATCCAATTTTTAAAATATCTCTTTAATTACTGCCAATAATTTAAAATTATTACATAATCCAAACAATAATACACAAACACCTAATTACTTGCTGAGCTTGCTGATATCTTTATTTTCAAACGTTTTCAACCTAGTTATTATAGGTCATCAATTAATCTACAATATTTATTTATTTATTTATTTATTTTATGTTTGTTAATTAGTAATGTTTTTAATGTGTTTGTAGTTGGTTTAATTTGTTATTATTTAAACCGTTAAAATTTTTGAAAATTTCGAAACGTTGTAATATCACGAGCATTCGAAGGCTATATATTCGAATGTGAAAATGGAATAAATTTTTTCCTGAGGATGACCTATAATAACTAGGTTGAAAACGTTTGAAAATAAAGATATCAGCAAGCTCAGCAAGTAATTAGGTGTTTGTGTATTATTGTTGGTAAATCTGCTGAGGAAGTAAGGATTATAATCCAAACATTATTTTTGAATATCGCAGAAATGATTAAACAACAAACAATTTTAGATTAATCTATAAATCTAATGATTACAATCTTATAAATTAAATTTAACAATACATTTATCAAAACTTGCTGTGTGTTATGGTATAATTAATGGAACTCAATTAAAAAAACATAATATTCAAAGATATTTTGTATTAACAATTTTTATTTCATATAAGCATGATCATGAATATGACCATTTAATTTGCTTTTTTTCTTCTTGAATTTAGTTAATTTCAAGATATATTACTTGTTAATTTAAGTGAAATGTTTGTAGTCCTAGTCTATTTTCAGTTATAATAATTTTAAACCTAAATATCACATTAACTCAAAATGTAAGATGCATTTTTTTCAGGTTTTGGTATCACTGAAAATAGGGTCTTTTTTTAGACCTCAGTGTAATGTGTCTTAATTAGCAATCTCTGGTATCATGATTCTTGTTTCTGTCGCTAAGTCACTAATTCCATTGTCATTTTAATGATTTTATTTAACCAATATTTATAACAGAAAAGATCTCATTACAGTAGTGTCTTAGGTACTCAACAAAAATCCCATAAAAAGTTGTGCAGTATTTCAAGAAATGTTGCATTTCTGATGCAATTTATCCTCACTGCCATTTAAATCATTTGGTAAAGATGCAAATACTGAATTGTGTTGATTTAGAAGAGTCTAACATGGAAAGTAAAGTTTCTGACTGGTAGTTTGGAAGACAGTGATATATTTACTTTATTTGCAATAATTACCAAATAAATTTTGTCAACATAACTCTAGACAAATAAATAAATTTATTCAGTATCTTTTTTCAAAAAAAAAGTGAGCAGGTAGAAATTAAGGTGCATCTTAGATTTAAAGTAAAATATGGTAATAGGTTTATAATTGTCAACTTCTTGTTTATTAATGGCATCGGGCATATAATTACATATTGTATGAATACACTTACTATACAGTTCGACTATTAGAGCTGCCGCAAACTACGGGAAGCGGGAGCTAGCGTATGCTCGGTCACGCTCCCAAGCCCCGCTTTTTTTTCCCACAAGGCTATGAGCCATTTTTGCTAGGTAACCTATGAGGGCACGAAGCAGCCGCAAGCTACACGTTTGCTTGCGTAATGTAGTCCACGTGATGTGGATTCCATAGATGTTGGACTGGCTATAAAACAAAGATTTTATTATAACCTATACTTGTAATCGGTCAGTTTCGTTCCGAACTTTGAAACAGCATGGGAAAAACATGCCTACTAGTTAGTAAATAGTTAGGCCTAACTAGCCAAAAACTATTTATATATATTTTCAATATTCAATGTAGTAATAGAATTTTATCTATGTATGTAAATTACATGATTATTTCTTTTTCGACATGTGACATGTTCATGTAGTCATCCATCTTCCACATACTCTTGTATCGCTACACTCGCAAAGGAAAAACTGTGCGGGCAAGAAGAAAGGAGTGGAGCCTTTGATGTCATTGGTTGTGCTAGCACACGTTTGCTAGCATTTTGCTCTCGCAAAGCACTAGTTTGCGGCGGCTCTTACGTATAGCTATTACATACACTGTATAATACTGTGAGATTTAATTTACAAGATCTTAAATAATTGCAGAAATTACTTAGTCTTCGAGAGGGGGAATTAACAAAACAACAAGAAGAAATTGCTCAGTTGAAACAAGAACTCCATCTGGCACAAACAGTTAGTATTAATTTCTGCATATTCTTCATTATATAATAATTTAATGATAAAGAAGATCGTCATTTATTGCTGATTATGCTGTTAACTTTACTCCTAAGAAATTTACAGTATATTTGTTTTAATCCTTAGCATGCAGACACTTTAGATAGTCATTGCAAGCAACTTGATAATAGTTTGAAGAGTGAACGAACACAAAGAGAAGAAGAAATAAAATCGTTGCAGTTACAATTAAAAGCTGTGTTGTCTAATTCTTCCTTGGGTAAATATAATCAAATATTTTTCATTTTCATTTGCAATTTTCATTATTTTTTAATGAAAAAATTAATATTTAGTATTCCAAGAAGGTAACGATGCGTGTTCTTCACCGAGCAAACAGTGCAAAATTGCAGTTACCTGTGGAAGAGGTAAATTAAATTCTATGTAGAAAAGCAGATTTGAAATGTAAAAAACTGTAAATGTCCGTTAATGTAGACGTCTATTTTATTTGAAGAGTTGGCGAGGTCGGTGAGCTATCCTTCGCTCCACAGACTGCCGGTGCTGACGGCTCCCCAGACTACGTCCGGCACTCCAACTCAGAACGACGACGACTGGTGAAAGTCCAGCGAACACACACTGCACATTGTAGAAATATAAATTGCCACTCTGTATAGCAAAAGCCAGTAATTTTAACCGTGTACAGAAATATACAAGATTTACACCCAAGCCCCATGGGCTCTACCAAAAAAATCTTGTACAGATCGTCCGACGGGTGTTTCCACGAGAATGCGCGACTCAAAAGATTTGGTTTAGGAACACTGTAGTTTATGTAAATTGTAAGAATATACCAATAACAATTTATAACAAGAACTACTCAAAAGTTTAATTTGCATTCACATGTAACAAACAATATTAATTTTCATTAAACAAATTGTCCATAATAAAAAGAAATTAAACTAACAGTGTAATTTATTTGCTGTTTCTTGTTTTTGTTGAATTAGATTTCTTAGCGTGATTGGTGCCAACTGAAGTGGTGTTTTCTTTTCCTAACCAATGAAAAAATTATATTAATAAATCAAAAAATACAATTGTTAATCTAAGCTTAAAACCTAATGTTTTAGTTACAAGTCAACTTTTTAATCCAAACTTTCCTGTGTAAATATAGTATTAAATTGCAATGCGACATCATTTTTCCAGTTGTTAATTCCAGCAGAAGACTAGTGACACGAATCATGGCATTAATCTACTTTAAATGGGTTGCAGAAAAGATTAAAATAACCCAGTTGTTAGAATATTGATTTCGGCTATGGCTGCTTGCAAAAGTTTAAACAGCATTTACCTTGAGATTAAATGTACAGAACTACAGCTGATGCACTGCTGACTGCTCTGATTCTAATATTAACAAGTCTCTTAAAATTTAATGATTTTCCACAATCGCTACAAACCCTGTTATGGTGTGCATGCATTTTAATGGCAATATTTGTTCAGTTGACAGTCAACTTCAATAGATTAAATTTGTGTATAAATAAATTAATTTATCAGTAGCAGTACAGTTTTAAACTTGTTAAAATTTCATGCCTATACTGATGTGACCCAACAACCAATCTTATCTATAAAAGAAAGTTCAAAATATTTCTAAATTGGTGAACTTTGAAAACAGTTTTAAATAATGTTAAATGGGTTTCAGTAGCAATTTTCTCTAATTTAACCTCTAAAGCAAGTTAATGGGGACAATAAATGATTTAAAGATAAAGTGATGAAAGAACTACATTTTGTTCTGACCCACCTCTTAAAGAATTAGCGATTTGCCAAGATTTATTAATTTATTATTTCACTGACCACTTTAGCCTTTTCTCCAATCTTGAATGTTTGAACTATTTTTCAATTCAATTAATTCCCTTTCATTTCCTAAAATTTATAACATTATATACTTTTGATTAATGAGTGATTCTTTTGTCTTAACAAAATGAGAATTGGTAAACTCGTGGATAAGGAAAATGTTTTTAAATTATAATGGGATGAATTCAATTTTGTACTAAGAAACAACAAAGCATGAGTAGTAAAATCAAAAAACTTTTTTACCCTAAAGGAGTTGCTCATTTGCAGCAAAACTTAATAAGGAATTTCAGAGTTTTCCCTAATGCATGACGAATTCTCATTTGTAAGCAGGGCCAGATAAGGAGGGTCCTGGTGATTTTTCTTAGTGACATTAAATAAACACAGTACACAATTGCTGAACATTAACTAAATCAGTTCTTCATAATCTTGATGTCATGGATTATCATAATCACATAATGAAAGATACATTCTGATCTCAATAAATTTATCCTGAATGGATTCAAACCTGGATCCAGTAACTTTCTGTTTTACTGTGTGTCCATTTGGTTATAATATTCTGTGGGATAACTATTTAACACAAATGTATGGCGTAATTTTCATGTGTACTTTTCATGCATGAACACAGTTGATGTTGATGGACTAATAGGTTTTATTTTTTGAACAAAAGACTCGGTAGGTACTAAGAATAATCTTAAGTTACCAAATTGGGCTTCTTTAGCTTCTGATATTCCAAACATTGAGGACTAGTGAGTGTTATTTACTGTGGTGAAAATCTAATTTGCATGTATTTTTCTGTAGTGTATTAATATGGGATACTTAAAGGTTTTAACACTACTAAAACCTTAAATCATATTTGCTGGTTTAACTTAAAGGTTTTAGTGGTGTTATTTAATAGTCTATAAGCATGAATGTAGGATACCAAATTTAGAAAGGCTTATTTCTGGTATGAAAGAAAGTTACAAAGAATTCTGCAGATGGAAAGTGGCATTTAAAACCAGAAACTTAAAGAGCGATCAACAAGATGCACTTTTCTAGAAGGATCTCTGCAGGAGTAAGAAGTGGCTGGCAGACAACATCACAGTTTTAAAAGCTGATTTGAATAATACTAAAGTTTTATTCTTGACAGCTATGTGCAGGGAATGTTGAACCAATACATTATCGACACGGAATGTGAACTAAACTGTAAAGGGTATATAGACAGGTTACAAGCACAGGTCACCAAATTCACATTTCCCCCTCCCAGAAAATTAAATTTGAATAGGGCAGTGGTATGCACTCCCGATACCCTAGGTCATTTACTTTTGCAAAAATGCATAACCGGGTACCTCGTTAAGGCCAAATCACCCACCAGACATTTAGATGATGAGATACACTATTTACTAACATAGAATATCTGGTGTGTTTTTAAATGTCTAATAGAATTACAGAACATTGGATTAACTAATAATGAACACATCAGTTTTAGATTTTGTATCCTTATATCCATCTATTAAATTAGAGCCTTGCTTCTGTGCCTTACAGTATTTGTTATTCCAGGTAGTTAAAAGCCCTGTACACTACCATCAAATTTTAGAATTAGCTCAAATGCTATGCCACACTTAATTTTGTTATCATATTGAAAACACGAACTTGCAAAAAAAGTACCTATGGGCAGCCCCCTATCAGGTGACCTATGCGAATTAGTGATACGCAACTTAGAACACAATATTCTACCATCATTCCTCCTTCAAATATCGTCAATATATCTCTTACGTGTGATTATCTTGATCACTTGGAGAGCTGAGCCAGATATCAACTACTACATACAATGCATTAATAACAACCCTTATGGCCTTACACTTAACCTAGAACAATTCAGCGACAGACATGCCCACATCCTAAATCTGAATGTCTACCTTAAAAATGGCCAGATCGAAACATATTTACTACGAACCAGGGTAGCAGCCATTATTCATACTGGTGGCCTCAAATGATCTTTATGCATACAAAATAGCAGTGTTTAGAGCCCTTACAAAATGAGCCTTCACACACTGCACAAACATTGTTAGCACAAGGCAGGAATTAAAACATAGAAAAAATAGCGGCAGCACATGGTTATCCTAGAACAGTGGTGCAAGATTTAGCAGAGAACTATATAAAAAGAATGAATGATCACACCACTTCCAATGTTAACAAGGGTGATGATAAGGGTTTGGACCGTACAGGTGTGAGGCCCGGAAATAACCCCCAAAAGCTGACATGACACTGACATCAGCTTGCTGTAGTTTGGCTTCTGTCTCAGACCCATCCTTCACACCAATAAAATCAAAATTTTAGAAGCTCTGGGAATGTATCAATTTTGAGGAGGAGGTGAACATTTTGCATGCATAGTGGTCCTTTTTCGTCGATCCGGACAACATTTATAAAAAAAAAAAAAGAAACTAATTCACTTAAGATTTATAAAAAAATGTTCATTAATTTTTATGTTAACATTAGCATTAAATTTTAAATAAAAATTAACACCTAGAAGTAAATTTTGATATATACTTGTTCTAATGTTTACAGTTCCTATGATTTTTAAAATAATTAAATTTGAACATTTAGTATTCTAATTATATCAAACATTTTTTTGACCTGATGCACATCCTAAGGGGATTGAAAACGTTTGTCATAACGTATTTAAATTAAATAATATTTGCTGGTATAGTTTAAAGGTTTTAGTGGCACACGGTTTAATAGTCTATAACCAGCTTTGGAAAATTCAGAAAAATGGGATACTAAAATTTTATTCTGTTTATTCAAAAACAACACGGTTTAATGAATATTTTAGTCCAAAAAGTGAATGCTTAAAATGTTTTCGGTTAAATTTTTATTATAATGATCAAGTAGTTGCATATCTGGACAGTTAGAGTGGAGAACAAATTTATGCAGCACCTGCTGACATATGACCTTCTTGTACTAAAACATGCTTTACGAGTGATTGAGATATTAGAAATCAGATAACATCAAAAAATTATGATGATTATGGATTATTTCAAAGGTTTTTATAATACTAATTATAAACACCTGAATTTAAGAATGTAATAATTTTAAAATAATTGTTGAATGTCTCATAACCATTTACTTCATAAAGACAGGGTTCCTACTGAAATTTTTGTTTTAAATTCCATAACTCCCTGACCCTCGTGTCCCTTACAGTACAACACATTGACAAAATAGAACAGCATATGACTTACTAAAGAAATAATTTATGAAATTGCTTCTTTGACTTTCTAATTAAGTTACATAATTTTTATAATTGTTGAATAATTAAAATAAAAATAAAATGGTTTATCCTGTTATTAATCTACAACCATAAATAATGGCTTTATTATTTTTTTTCAAAGCCACATAGATTTATTATTCATTAATAAATTCATATACAAAAGTATATATTTATTAAATTTCCTAAACTTTATAAAATACAGTAATACCTCGGTTTTTGTCGATTTTTTTTTCGTGAAAAATTTGTCTCGGTTTTCGTTGGCATGCTCAAGTGACCTTGCTGCTAATTTTGCAAAAACAAAGGGTGACCCACGCGTTTTCCAGCACAGTGTGGTGTTATTTTTCTTTGTGTGAACATTGGCCAATGATTCCGTTCCCCGAACATTGGGAGTTTGGTCGTGGGTTCGCACTTCGCCAGGACAGGCTGGCTGCATGAAGTTTTCTGGGTTTTCTCCATGTCTGTAATGCCTGAATAGGGGCCAGTTACCTTTAAATAGATTTCTCAGAAGGCATTATTCCCCTCGATATGACCATCATAAACGCATATATCTACTATTACATGACAATTACATCACACTTTACCACGGGGCAATAATACCTCGGTTTTCAAACAGATTATCGACGAAAACTGAGGTATCACTGTATTAATAAACTGGAAAAAAATCAAATTGTTTTGTTATACAATCAAAATTATTAAAATAAATTTTTCTCTTTCATTGGTCATTCAGAAACACATAATAATATTTGAAATATGGCAGCTTTCTTGAGACGTGTGTGTGTAACCTTGCTTGCATTGTAATAAGGTAAGAATTGTGACAAGGATTCACATAGCAGCATTTTAAAATAATTATTTATTGATTTTCCTAAGCATTGAGTAAAGAAATAGATTTGTAGATATTTGAAGTATGCTTTTAGTATAAAAATTAATTCTAACCTTTAACGGTGAGTAGATAGGGGGATAGTCACTCACTGGATCTGAAAAGTGATTCTTCTCCAGTGAAGGAACACTTTGGTCATTTAAAGGTGATAAAGTAATATGTGTTATTTTCATTTTTGAGCACAAAATTAAATGTTGTTTCAAACTAATGTATGAGTGAATGACCAAAAAACTAACCTATACCAGTAAATGACCATGGTTCAAAGTTATGTGGCCATTCATTGCTGCACATTAAAATGATTTGAGATGAATAATTAAAAACATTTGAATATATTTTTATTCATATAAATTCAAAATGGCAGATGAAATAAAAAGAAGAAAGCCTACAGACATTTTCAATATAGTGAAGAGAATTTGTATGCAGCTGTAGAAACAGTATGTGAAAATAAAATGAGTGCTAATAAGGCTAGCAAAAAGTTTAACATTCTAAAAGGTAATTTATTTATTAAAGAATTTAATAAATAAATTACATAGAAAGGTATCAATGGAGTGAAAAATGGGTCCTGCAGCTACATTAACTAAAGCTGAGAAAGACAGGTTGGAAAAATGGATGAAGTAAAAGATGCAGTTCAGAAAGTTATGAAAGATATGGAACGAAAGAACCCATTTAATGATTGCCCAGATAAAAATGGCTAAAGCTTCTTCTAAAAAGGCACCCTAATGTAGCAGCAAAGAATACAGAAGTGATATCCAAAGCTCGAGCATCAGTTTCAGAAGAGTTGATAAGGAATTAGTTTCAAGAATTAAATAATTATTTGAGAAAAGAACGTGCAAGTGATATTCTGCAAAATCCTTCCCGTATCTTCAATGCAGATGAAACAGGGATGTTATTTTGTCCAAAAACTGGAAAAGTTCTGGGACGTAAAGCATATAAGAACTTTAATAACAATGTATCACAGTTTTGTGTAATTTTTCTGCAAGTGGCTAGTCAGTGGATCCTATGAATGTTCCCATACGGGAGAATTCCGCGGCATATTGCAGATTCAGTTCCAGATGGCTTTGCCGTAGACAGAAGTGATTCAGGATGGACAATAAGTGCCACATTTTATGAATATGTTGCAAATGTCTTCTACCTCTGGCTTCTGGATAAGAATATCCAGTTTCCTGTATTATTGCTTCTTGATGGACATAAATCCCATACAAATGAAGAACTGTATAATTTTTGTGTTGAGAAAAGAATTCTCCTTTTTTGTTTGTTGCCAAATGCAACTCATATTATCCAGCCTTGTGATGACCACTTAAAAGTCAGTGGAGAAAGGTTGTCAGAAAACACAAGCAACAATCATCAAAATCAGTTTCTGAAACTAACTTTGCAGCTTTATTCTTTGAAGCTTACAAGAAAGCTTTGAAATTGGAAACAATTCAACATGGGTTCGAAACATGTGGCTTGTTTCCTTTTGGTCCAAATAAGATGGATTATGCAAAATGTATTTCTTCTGGGCATAGGTTCATTTTTGGAAAACAATTCCTTGACTTATCAATTAATAATGGAGAACTATATAAATATGCACTGCAAATGATAGAAAATGAGATTCCACTTAATTTGTTATCAGATTTCAAGGAAGCCATTGCATCTGATAACAATCAGATAAAAAATTATTATTACAATATTGCCTAAATTTATCTATGAAACACATTTTTGTATGGATTATCAAACTGATAATTCCTATAACATTGTATATATGATATTTTTGAATTAAAAACTTTTTTAACAATTAATATTTTTATTCAAATTTCTTAATCTGAAATTACATGACTGAATTACATAAAACTGCCAACACATATATGGTATACAATGGTATAAAATTGCATATAGTATCCTAAAACTCTAGTTATTCACTTGCGGTCATTCACTAGCCCTCAGCAGGTCAACTACTAGAGCCATATGGTCATTCACTGGTTATTTTTAAATTTTAAAAACATCATGTCATTAATTTAATCAATATTACAGAAAATTAAAAATTCACTTTTTGAATGAGTAGTGCGAGTTCTTGGTACCAGCAATGACCATTACTTATGTTAAATGTCTGTTTGTTAAGCGATTATATTCAAATCTCCTTATCAAGGTGCTTAATTGGCCATTTACTGGTGCAACTACCCTATTTGCGACTTACTTTGATCCCCTGGCATTTTGCAATGCTCTCCTCCCTATTTGATTTTATATTTCTTCACATAAACAATCAATATTAGTGCAGATTAATTTTAAAAACTATCAGTAATAGTAGTATAAACATTAAACAAAATTTAATGTTCATACAAAAAAATATACAAAGTGATTAAAATTTATAAGGTCTAATTTTGAGTGATTTTAAAATACAATCTTACAATGCAATAGAATAATAAGTCTTGTGTGTAATAAGACTTACTTATTAAATTTAAAATTGTAAAAATTAAAATTAAATTTTGGCTGACTGTATTTACATCAAAATATAAATAAATAAAATATATTAAGGCTACAAAATTGTCTTCATATTCCATTTTATTTATTTATACTTTGATGTAAAAATTAAAATTAACTCATTTGATATGGTTTGCAAAGTTTAAAGAACTGCTTACAAACTTGGTGTTTAGGTATAGTATCAAAAAATAAAAATTGATGAATAGCACTTGTGCATTCTTTACATTTCTATTATACACACCCCACACATTAAATCAATATTTCACCATAATAGTTTTAATATTCTTATTAATAACAGTGTATCTTTATTTAAATTGTAAAAGAATAACTTAATGCAATTTTTGAAAACCTGGAAAAACTACATGTCTAAGTTTAAAATACCCCAATGGCATGCATTAGCCTAGTGTTTCTCAAACTTAACCTTCTGGTAGACCTGTTTAATAATTTTTATAATGTGCCATTTATCTAATTTGCATAGTTTGCTATCAATATATTTGCCTAGACCCATAGGGATCTGTGGACCACACATCATTGAGAAATCTACTATCCAAATTATCTCAACCACCTGGACATGTGAAAATTTCTACTATTCAGCATTACACACTGTGCAAAAATTTTCAGTGTTTTCAGATGATGTCAAATAAAGAAAGCAGTTAAGTATCTCTGAACGGATAAATTTATGGGAAAAGGCAATGCAACATCTGAAAATCTTGCAGGGAGGGATGCCTCCCAAGAAGACTTTCTACAGGAAACAACTCTATTTAGGTGTTAGATTTATGAAGAAAACCTGAAAAATTTCATGCGTCCAGTCCATTGGCGAGATGCTAACCTGCAACCAACTACCAGTGTTTTATCCACTAAGACATTGACGGGGCTAAGCACATAAAGAAGCCACTATTAATTACCACAGACCAAGTCCGAGCTTGTGTTATTTTAAAATTTAAAGTAGTTTCAAAAAAGTATGTTTTAATGAAATTATTTCAATTGTAAATGTGCATAATTTTTCCTTTTAACTTTAAGTTAAATTATTTTAACTAAATAATGTTTTAGAAGTTATACAAAATGACCATAGTGGGAAAATAATTTCAATATGAAAATTTCCTTTTTACAATATTTTTTGTGTTCATTACTTAAAGTTCATCCTTAACTGAAATTTTTGAGCTTTATAAAAATTCATTCTGAGGTCATCGTAATAAATAAATTTAGTATTTTTGGATGTCAAAAACTCATTAATTACTGTCTGTGCTAAAAATAAAAATAACCATATATGGCACTGAATTCAATTTTATTTCTATTAATCAACACATTGCATCAAGTTTATAATTGTATATACTATCCTATGATGAAGAAAACATGTGCTTAAATTAAAGCATTCTTTTAATCTAAAATATTTATTAAAATATTTGAAGACAAAGTCCACCCAAATAAGGACCACCATTTATTAATTTCGTGTTCCAGACTGTACAATCTTGGCGACTGACCTTCCTTTTTACGCTACTAGCCGCCAAAATACTAAAAAGCCCTTTAAAAACACACAAGGTTGGTCGGTTGCCAAGATTGTACAGTCTGGAACATGAAATTAATAAATAGTGGTCCCTATTTGGGTAAACTTTGTCTTCAAATATTTAATCACAATAAAAGCCATAAGACGGAAAAACTACAAACTAAAATATTTATGTTAACTTATCAATTTCGTGTTGCATAGCAAATTGTATAGTAAACTACTTACTTATATGTATGATTTAATTTGAATTTTCCAAACTATGTAATAATAATTATTAATTGGTTCATAAATTGTGGTTTTATTTTGTGTGCACTAATTTTTGGGTCCTGAAAATATTCTGTATGTCTTTTCATAAGTTGCATTGTACCACATTACTTCTTGCTGCCTTGCATAAGGCTACACTTGGTCTACCTTAGTGTGAGAAAAAAAAAAAAATCAACAAGGCAGCCAAGGAAGCAAATTCCCTGACTTTTCCTGATTTTTCCTCACTTTCCAGGTGTGTAGGAACCCTGTATATATTAAATATGAGTGAAAGGAGTTTAAAGTAGAATAATTTGGATTCAAATGATTGGAAATTTTAGACTAAACACTGCATAGGCATCATAAGAATATGATAGGAAAATAAACAAAATTTATTGTTTTTGTAAGGTCTATACAGTCAAACCTGTTTTTATGCGGGGGATAGGGACCGCATTAAAAAAAACGCATTAAAAAAAATCTCACGAAACTTCACGAATGGCTGTAAATAATAGTTTTCGCAACACAATTAAAAAAATAATTTTTTTATGCGGTCAACAGGGACCGCATAAAAAAAGTCTCACATAGAAAATAACTCAAAACCGTACGAAATAGAATTTATTGACAACAGATGTCAGCACTTGACTGCATCGTCTGGTCTATCGTCTGTTTTACATATTTTTGTCCAGGTGGTGTTTTGTTGACTTAAAAAGTAAATTATTTCATTTTTCGCATATTCATGCAATAATATTACTATAATAAGTGCATTTATGCTATAATAAGTTTATTTAGCTATAATAAGTCAACGTAAGACATGACGAATCGCACGAGACTAGTCGCCAACTATACCGCACAAATTAAAAATTCGCATTAAAAAAATCGCACAAATAAAAATCGCACATAAAAGGAGCGCATAAAAACAGGTTTGACTGTATTATCATCATGAAAACAAAGTTAAATTTCTTAAAGTTTATTTATCCAGATTAATTGATTTTGAAAATAATGTAAAAATTTTAAAGAATTATTAATTTAACCTAAAATGGTAATCTTAAATAGAAATGTTGCCAAGTTCCGATTAATCTCAGACCGATTGACATATTTGTGCTTCCTAGTAATATGAGTTAATTATATAACAGTAGAGCAGGAATATATTAATTTGAAAATCATCGCAGTAGAACCTCTATTATCCGAGTTGATGTGGACCAAAATAACTGAAAACTCAGATAAAATGGCCATGGCCATCCAGTTTGGATTAAAAATTATGAAAATAAAACATATATTAAAAATGGTATGATATAAACCTTAGTACATTTAATCATGTACAAAAGCAATAATTTTTACATCATTTATTATATAGCTAATACAATACCATTTAAGAATAAAAATGTGTATTATTGTAATTATATTTTATTGATAATATGAATGATTTATCTCGTATTGAAGTTAAATGATAAAAGAAAGATAACAGAAATCATTCTGTAACACACGTAAACATTTTAAACTTTCTTTTATGAATTACAGTATAAGAAAAGTAGTGTATTCATTTATAGGTTTGCCTGAGATAATAACGGATTCTAATGTACTTCTCTTTCCTAGCAAATAATTTTATAGAGAGAGTGAATATTTCATAAATCAAGAACTTGTAAATAATTAAAACTATTCCAAGTATTTACAAAATTTTTTGCAGATGATCAAATTAAACTTACATAAATGATTATATTTTCATTAAGTTTAATTATTAAATTTCAGAGCAGTAATAATTCTACAGTATATAAAAACCAAAGGTAAATCTACATTTTTGGATGTCTTCTATTGTGACAAACAAAATTCAAATTTTTTCATTTTACTTTCATGCAATGAAAGGGAGAGAAAGATTTTCATTTTTATAAAATAATATATTTGGACTGAATATTAAGGATTCATATTTAAATTATACAGAAAGAAAAAATCAATTATATCTGTAGTATCTATAAGAACATTAAGACTTACCTTATTAATAATGTCTAATGATGCTCCAGCTTCAATTAATAGCAATACACTTTCAACTTGATTATCTTCACAACCCAAATGTCTGAAATTTTAAATTATTATAAAATTTAAAATTTAACTGCTTTGTCATTAGTTTTTGTTTTCAAAAACTTTATAAGCAAAAATATTTAAATAAATTATGGAGACAACTCTCTACTACTCTATCAAAAGAAGTCCAACAACTAGTATTATTTGCACCACGAATTTCATGAAAGTGCCTGATGAACATATTGGATTTACTGTGTTCTTGTTTGTATGAAGAAATAGTGAGAACAGTAGGACTTCCATTTTATAAAGTTTTACATTAGCATTTCTCTTTCCAGTGAATTATTCTGTGAAATGCTGAAAATACATTTTTATATTTAAAAAAATTTCTGTATACTGATAATTTCTTTGTTTTTTAATTAATTCATTTTCATATTGATAACTGTTAAAATGCTAATTCATATCTTTAACAGTTCCATTTCCAGCCAGATATCCCTTAAGGAATGGAGTGAAAACAAAAAAACACCACTTTATCATCATCAAACATTATATTGTGTGAATTTTCCAGTCCAAGTACCTGTCATGAAAATGAAAATGAAAATTTCATATACCTCTAAATGTCCATAAATTAAAGAGTTAAGGTGTAACATGAAACAGTTTTCAAAACTTACATAATTCAGTTTTTAGAATAAATTATAATACAAAAATTTTATTTTGTAATTAAATACTATTAATATAACAACAAAGACAAATGTTCTCATTACTATAGATTATCTACCAGAATTAATTTTCATTAGCATTGCATTCTAAATAACAAAAATCTAAAAAAATTTTGAATCACCTAGCCATAAACTTTAAAACTGAAAAAAATTACAGATTTAAAATTACATTTGGCATCCACTACGAGTAATTTTTTTTGTTTGTCTAGAACTGCTTCATGTAATCAAGCTTGGGCAATTCTGGTGTAATATGAAATGGGTTTACTGAAATTATGTTCATTAGGTCTAAATTTAGTAAATGTTTGTGAACTAAAGATGAACTATAAACAAGAAATTATTTATTGTGATAATGTCACAATACAGGGCTGCAATTTTTAATCATATTTTTAATTTATTTAATTTAAAATATATGCTCCCCACTTCAAATTAGTGTGTCTTGCCCCTGTACATCGTACTTTTCTGTTAGCAATGGAATCGTGCCAGTCATCTATTAACTGCTTTCAAGGGAAAAATTTTGAATTGAAATCATGTGACTTCTGGTTTGTATTAGAAGTTTGTACGGTAATACCTTGGTTTTCATCAATAATCCGTCCGAAAACAATCGGCGAAATCCGAAACTGACGAAAACTGAGGCAATTATTTCCATATGAATCAATGTAAATCCAATTAATTCGTTCTAGACACTCCAAAATACATACCAAAAACACATTTTATAGAGAATTAATATAGCATTAAATACTAAAAGGAAAAAGAAATTAATATAAAAGACTAATCTAAAGGAAAGCAATGGAATTGTTTGGCTAGATGTGTGGGGTAATGTCTTGTCTAGTTGGACATGAGCTTCTAGCCTATATCACCCCGTGGTAAAGTGTGACATAATTGTCATGTAATAGTAGTTGTATGCATTTATGATGGTCATATTGAGGGGAATAATGCCTTCTGGGAGGTCCGTTTAAGGGTAACTGGCCCCTGTTCAGGTGTTACAGATGTGGAGAAAACCCGGAAAACTTGTGGCCAGCCTGCCGTGGCAAAGCGCAAACCCACAACCAAACTCTCAGTGTTTAGGGAACGGAACCATTGGCCAATGGTGGGCAGTCATAGGGTAATGCTCACACAACGAGAAATAACGCCACACTGAGCTGGAAAATGTGTGGGTTGCCCTTTGTTTTCACAAAATTAGCAGCGAGGTCACTTGGGCATGCCGACGAAATCCAAGACAAACTTTTCACCAAAAAAAAAAATCGACAAAAGCCAAGGTATTACTGTATATAGTTAATTGGGGCCTCCTGCCTCTAAGGTTTCCATATCTGGTTTAATCTTTCATCTAACTCTGTTCTTGAGATTAAGGAAAGACAGTGGGAGTTTATAGGTCTACAGTTTTTTCAAATTGCAATCCAAATACTTTGTGCTTTCCTGGAAGCAATTTGTTATACAGAAGTTCAATTGTATATTGTTTACAGAACTTAAATAAATGAAATAAAAAGCACAAGAAGATTGAAAGAATGATAAAATAACCTACAAATAAAAGTGAATACTACTAACTTCAAAAGCTGTTTTTACAATATTGCAAAAAAAAGAAAAAAAAACGAATTCATTTTTAAGTTGTCAGACTTACAATGGTGTGTTTCCTGCACAGTCTTGAGGTTGAAGGTCTAACTTTTTCTGTGAAAGAAATAATCTTACTATTTTAGAATTTCCTTTAGAAGCTGCTCTATGTAATGGTGTACTACCCATGTGATCCCCTATATTAATGTTAGCATTGTATCTTAATAATAATTCTGCAACCTGCCATAAAAATCAAAAATAAAAAAATTAAATAAAAGTGTAAACAAATAAAAAAATTTATGACATTTTAAAAAAAAATTATGATCTTTTTTTCTTTAATTAATTAATTTAAGCATGAATATAGTTTTATAATTTATAGGAATTTAACTGAATAACAACTAAACTTAAAAAAATTTTTACCTCAAATTTATTTTTGGAGGCAGCGTAATGTAAAGCACATTGTCCCATTTGGTTCACAGCATTAACATCGGCACCTTTTTCAATTAGTGCTAAAACAATATCTTCTCTACCAACTGAAGACGCTATTATCAAAGGAGTCCATTTTGACTACAAGAAAATAATTATTAATTTATTTGACATACTTTTTGATAATGTGGCTTAATTATTAGTATAATTATAAATTTTAAAAGCTATTGTTATGTATGTAATACACAGCACTATGGCCAAAGACAAATCAAGTTATGCACTTGTTATCATACCTAATTAGTTTCTTTCATCAATACTATCCAATGGCTAGCATAAAAAAAGTCCTGTAATTTATTACAGAAAAATTTTTAAATCTGATATATCCAACAGCATTTCCAATGTAAGCAAGAAAAATGACCCCAAAATACCCACATCTAGCCACTCTCTTCTCCTTCTGCAGGAAGTCATTTATGAATGATATATAGTAGAATCCCAATTATCTCAGATAACAAAGAATAATACTGTATTCATGACAGTTTTTATGAATTGTAAGAAAAATAGTGTATTCATTTACGGGTTAATTGGATAATGCTAAACCTTGGTTAATTGGGGTTCTACTATATTTTCTCTCTTCTTTAAACTGTTTGATTTTCTCATATAAGTTCTCAAATTACCAGTTTCAGTTATAAACATTACAATATACTCAAGTCCTTAAAGAAATAATTTTTAATTGGATGCACATACGTTGCAACCTTTATAATTACAATATTAAATAAACAGACATCATATTAAATGAAGCTTAAATAAACAGGTTATTATACCAATACTCTTGTTGATGGTGCAAATGACCGAAGACTGCAGGAAATGGATTTAACTTTGTGAAGTATTAAGGCATTAATACTAGTGATGTAACAAATAGTATATTCGGCCTCAACCGAATACCGAATATTTGGCCAAACTATTCGGTTTGATTAATGCATGTACGAAAATTGGCACGCAAACTGCATTATGGCAAAGATCGCGCACCCTGCTCTCTATTGGCACGCTGTCACAACGATTTTTTCTTCCAGTAGGTCTAAATTATTTTAATTAATTAATTAAATTATAATTATTAAAGTTAATATGAGATGGAGCCTAACGTCTACCTCTAGTGCCAAATTGGTTTATAATTTATGTAATAGCCGTAAATAGCCTGATATGATTCGGCAGTTGTTGGTATTTAGATGTAAGTTATAATTTATAAGTTATTTTATTTGCAATCGATCTTTTTAATTCTTTAATTAAGCACTAAAATTTTGTTTTTACTACGTATTTGTAGACTGAATAGTACCCTAAGGATATACTTTAGTGGGGAATACCGGGTAGTAACCAAATATTCGTTACATCACTAATTAATACTTAATGTTAAAATTTCCAAAATTTTGCACCAAATTACCAACCGGGGTCAAAAATACCTGAAAATAGGGTAATTACCAGCACATTGGCAATGTTGATCTCCGAATCAAAAAGATACAGTTGCCAGTAATGTTGCAGATGCGAACGACATTGTCGGGACCTTAACAGAGCTGTAGAGCGTGCCGATGGGAACAAAAAGGTCAAAGAAACCATACCTTTATATGTGACCCTTCATGAGATATAGTCCTCTCAAAATTAGCCTACTTCCAGGACTATGGAGTCACGACATGCATTCTGTCAAGCCTATCACACATTTAATAGGCAGTCCAGTATGGTAGTCAGACATTCTAATAATATTTATTAGTAAACAATGCAAAAAACATGCAACCCTTTGCCAGATATTCACCTCCAAATGAAACCCCACCGGTAGCAGTTCCGGTCACCATCTTTCTTATAGACATTGTGTTTGCAAGCAAGTTATGTAATAGGCATGGCAATAGGCGCTTTAACAAAATGCGTCAACTTCTACCAGCCGAAAACAGTTTTTACCTCGAATCAGTACTAATGCCTATTCTCCACGCTCCTCTGTGTCGGCGAAGGCAAGCGACAGCCAGCCTTAACAGACGCTTGCGTACTTGTGCACTTTGGCACTCGCATCCCCTAAACTGTGAAACACCAAATAGTCAAGCGGGCCATCAAAGCCGGCATCGTCTCTCAGGTTAAACAGTTAAATGCAACAGTCTTAGCGGTGCATGCACCACGACTCCTGATTGCGCCCCAGAAACAGGCAGATTTCAGGGAGCTGTATCTTGCGAAGGGCCACGGGTACAGGTACGGTTCCCTCGACTTTTTGTTCCTACGGACATGCTCTACATCTCCATTAAGATCCTAGCACTCATTCACATCTGCAATTGTGCCAAGAGGGTTAATAACTGTTTTAATTAAATAAGTAATAAATGACGGTGACCGATGACGTAACTCACATCGTCTTTAGCGTCTACTTCAGAACCCATTTGCAAAAGATAATCCACAATATCTTTTCTACCTCCAGAAGAGGCCCAATGAAGAGGAATCCTTCCCGCCTACAAAAGTAAACAAACTTACCATTAATTAACAAAATACCAAAGATAAATACCTTAATACGTTACAAACAAACAATTTACCGAATCCGTAGCTCGAATTAAGTCGTTATTTTCGTCTATTTTAGTCTTTAGCCGACCGGTTTGTCCCTCGTAGGCCAACTTGCAAATTTCCAACTCCGACATTTTGAATTTGATACACGGAAATGACGATGCGACTCACTTCCTCCTCGATTATTTATTTATTTTTATGTATAAAAATTATTGTCGGAAGTGTTAAAAACATTATTAAAACATTATAATTATATTTATTATTATAATGTTTTAATACAAAATTAATATTATATAACTTGTGGTTTACATTATTTATTTTTTGCGTTTATAATTCTTCTTTTTAACTCCGGTCTACGGGCTAAAAAGCCCGTGTGCTACAGGACCTTTTAAGCAAGCCTATTGAGAGTTCAACCAGGCCCACAATAGAAGCCGGATGGTGATGGACAGCACGATCACCCCCGAAAAATTCTTTCGATCTGTCGGGATTCGATCTGGGGATTCGATCAACCTATCGCTCTGGGGGACCCGGGATCGCCCGGGTCCTCCAGAGCGATAGGTTGCCATTCTAATCGCCTTGTGGGCATTAAAAAGCCTTTTTTTTTTTTAAACAAGTTCATTATAGGTTCGGGCGGGCCACAATGGGGTGGCCGGCTGGTGAGGGACCGAACCGGCATACCCGGAGAGACTTCCCTGGAAAAATTCCTGAAATTTTTCGACCCGTCCGGACTCCAGAGTGGTAGGCTGCCATCTTCGCCGCTCGGCTATTCAACTGTCTCAGAATGTATTAATATATGTATCATGTTAACGAGCTTTTTAGCAGAAAATTTTTTCTTTCGTGACGGAAAAACGTTCTTATATAGATTAGATCGGCCGGATGGCCGCGCGATTAAGATGACAACTTCTCGTTCCGGAAGACCCGAATGGATTCCGGCGGGTGGAAAAACCGCAGGAATTTTTGGGAGCGGCATATTTGTACAAATATACTAAGCTCTATTCCATCACCACCCGACCGCCCCATCGTGGGGTTGGCCGAACTCATAACGGGCTTGCTAAAAAAAAGTCCTCTCAGTGTCCTTCGTAGGGCGAAAAGAATTAAAATGGGTGCGTTGCCCGGTAAAGCGGCTTTAACACGAACGAGCCAACGATATAACTGGTTTCATTAAGAACGGAGTACGAGATCGATTTGATTATCCAGTTGTATTAAAGCCGCTTTATCAGGCGACGTGCGATACAGAATAGATACAAGAACAGTATTTTAAAATTTTTCAAATATTATTAACGGATCAAATAATTTATATAATTAAAACTTATTACAGAATCTTATTTTATAAAATAAATAAGATATTATTAAAGCTATTAAAATTCATTTAAAATTATCTTCGAATTTTTATATTTTAGCGGTTAGGTGTCAGGACGGGAGCTTTTAATTTCGGGCAGTGAATCTGCAAAACGATCGAAGTGGTGAGTAGATCCGAAATCAATTTCTTTTCTTCCGGATTTATCAGTTTGATCGCCTTCCGACTAATTCAACTTTCCAATTTCAACCTAGTTTTAATATAACCGAGGTTGTGTTAGAAGTAATTGCAAGTCATATCAATCAAAATGGCGGAGGGTTCGTTTACCGATGCTGGTCGATTGATCAAAATGGAAGTGGATTACAGCTCAACTGTGGACGAAAAACTTCCAATTTGCGAAAAATTAACCGAGGTAAGTCTTTTATTTATATTAAACAATAGTAAGTATATTAGGCCACTTTACAAATATTTACAAAATTTATTTAAAAATAAGCCATTTTAGATACTTAGAATTGGCTATGAAAATTAACTTCTAGAATTTCTCTCTTGTCGTCTTTCTAGGGTGTTGTATACCTGGTTGCCGACTCTCCTGGGAGACTTCCAAAACTTGTTAACAATGGCTGCATTTGGCAGATTCGACAGCTCTGGAACTGTTCTGTATTTTTTTGCAGAATGCCTCTATGGCAGTGCCATTTTGGAACGTGTTTGATATTTTGACGTCACGCTTATTGGCATCTTTTGTTTACTTTTGTTTACCTATTGCTACCCGAAACTGATCGACGATGGCCGCTTTTTGTTCTGACACTTACGTCGGCCAACGTAACTACGTAACGGCTACTGATTGAAACGCCTTTTCTTGGTTACGACAGTCAACTCTGTTGAATGCAGCCAATTTTTCTTGCCCTCCTAAATTGGGGTCTGTTTGTCTTGTATGTATTCGAGGAGATGATCGAATTTTCGGTTATATGTTAAAACAGAGTAAAGAATAGCTTGCTTTTGATATTGATGAAAGTAAATAATGTCAAATCTTCCAAAACTTTTTATTCTTGAAAGGAAATCTCCAAGTTGACTTTTTGGGAACAGTATAGGAGCTTAGTTGTAGATCATTCAGTACTTTACTGGTTAACGGGCCGATATGTACAGCAATGGATAAGATTCGAGCTTTGAATGAGGAATTTTGCACCTCTCCGGAATTGTTGACCGTTTGCGAGATATTCGCCTCCAAAGGTCAGTTTTTAATGTGTGTCGGTATACTGCCTATTCTATGTGCTTTACATGTAGACATGTTTGCCGTTGCTCTCACTTTGGTGCCCGGGTGGGGGCAAGCCCCCACCTAGGCATTGAATAACTATATAACGTCAAGTACTCTATGGACGGTCAAGTGGGCTACTAGAAGCTGGCACAGTCTCGAGGGCTAAATAGTTAAACGCTATAGTCTTTTGGCGTTGTACTCCAAAAAGTACTGATGGGTTCTTATATAAGCAAAACATCAAAAGAAACTATGGGTCTAGGAGTGGTCTATTATATATTTTGCTAGTTTTTCTTGCATCCAATTCAATTTAAAATAAATTTTTTTTTTAAAGGAAAGATAAACTTTTGTCAACTGTTTAATAGGCTACCTGCCTGTAAGTTTTGCACTACTGATAGAGACCTTATGTGGTAAAATAGTGAAATTTGTAGTTACAAACAACAGAGTTATGACTGAGCTAATGTAGCAAATTTGGTGAATTTTTTCTCTGGAATAAAGAAGCAAAATACTTGTAGCATGGTAGAATGAATAATTCTTATAGTAATACCATAGGGGTAGATTTTTTATTCTGAATGAAAAAAAGACCCAGTTAGAAGAAAGGCATGGATTAATGTTGTACAAAGGCTTTGCTTTTATTTGTCCATCCTCATTAATTATAAAAGCATTCCTAACTTTTGATGGATGTTTTATTTCCAATAAACAGTGTCTGTCACTGTCTCTGATAATGCCATCTGGAAAACAGCATAGCCATGGCATTTCTGGGCAATGCAGTCTTCATTGAGCAGATGATATCTGTAGTTTTCTATCAGTATATTATGTTTGGATCAACTGGAGATATTTGGTTTGTTGGTTTGTTTTTGTATATCTTTTTCTTGTTCCAAAAAATCTGGCTGTCTTACTGCTTATTTGTATTTCTTTTTTAAAGTTGCTGGTTTATTCCAAGTTTGTGGTGAACTTGTTTTTGATTTTTTTTTCTTCTTCACTAATGAAAAAGTAAGATGTGCTGTATGCTTGCATCTACCAAGAAGCCCTGCACTGCATGAGCAAAAGGCATTAATCATTTTCCATTAGTCATTAAGCTAAAAAAATAATATACTGCCATTAAGTTAATATGTTTATGTTGATTCTTTCATCAGTTCTCTTATATCCTATGTCGATGACAGCAAATCTTGCTTGTACTTTTTACTTTTGCAAGAAATATTAGATTTATAAAATTTTTTCATTAATATTTTTATTTTTAAAATAAAACATACATTTTTATAAAAATGTATCAGTACAAATACATTTTTATAAAGTTAAATTTTAATTACATTTTTAAAAAAATGATGTAACATAGATGATTAACTTTCCTTTGGGCAATTTACATTAATTGAATTTGTTAGCTAGATTTATATATATATATATATATATGTGCATTTGTAGAATACATTTATCAAAAGCTGTATAGATTTTTCATCCAACAAAACTTTAAATACTCCAGTTAACTAAGTTCTATTTGATTGGACGTTCGTTTGGATGTATATATTTTATTGAACATCTTGTTACCAGATTAAATTGATCTGGTGATGTGTATGGTTGGGTTGTGTTTATATGCTAAACTGGTATTTGATTATTAAGTAGAAAAAGATTCTGTGAATTGTTTAATGTTTTTTAGTTTTTATGTTGTCTGTGAAGAAATAGAATCAAACCAAAAACTATGCGATCGGTACTAAAAACTTGTAATGGTTGTCCTGCCTCTTGAAATCCAGTGTTTTAATGGTGTCTGCTGACAAATCTTGTGATATTAGTCTAGTTTGGTTATTGGGTTTGATGATACGAAATTTGAAACTAGGAATTTAAATGAATTTTAAATGTTTTCATTATTGTTAGTAAAATAGTTGGCGTGACGTATTTAAATGCCATATTTTGGAACATCAACACACATTTCATCTAATGAGTGTCAGTGTGTTTGCTTGATGATATTATTGAGCTCCTGAAAGTTTTAATGTGAAAAACAGAACTCATGTTGCAGCAATCAAATAATAATCTGCTATATGGATGCTTTCTGCTGGAAGCTCTGCACTGTTTGATTTCAAAATAAAATATAGGAGCTGTTTTTTGTTGGAAGAGCTGAGCTGTCAATTTTAATTCTTAAATAAGCTTCATAAAATACTCAAGGCTTACAAAACCACTTTATCTCTCATAAATTAAAGTCCAAGTACTTTTGAGCTTTTAAGCTCATCGGGGGCAATTAAAACAATAGCTTTTACATTCTAATAGTTTGAAAATAATTATACATTCTATCAATTCAAAAATTCAAATGAATTCTAAAACCTTTAATCAGACAAATTTAAATGCAGTGTGTCCAAAAATATAGATCTATATGTTTTTTATTTTTTTTAAATATTAAGTATTTAACAAGCAAGTGGTTAGTATTGTTTATTTATAGCATAATATAATGTTATATAATTGTTTTTACAATATTTGACAGTTACATAAAGTGTTAAACACAAAATACTTGTTTTGTGATGTCCTAAAAATATAGATTAAATTTAAACTTTGAGCAATAGTTCATAATATAAATCGATGAAAATTGTTTTAATATGAAATAGAACTACCATTATGTTTAATGACTTCAAAAATGCAATTAGGAATGGATTTAATTAAATTGTAAGATTTCTAGATCCATTTGAAATCACACTCGGTGATTTTTTTTTTGTTTAGGCTGTGAAACTGTTGTAAAATTCCTATTATTAAAATTTTTTGAACAAGAATACACCCACAAGTTTTCAATCAGATTTATGTCTAGGCTCCTTGCTGGCCACTTAGTTGTCGAGTGTGAACAATGAACACTGGCATTGTCCTGTTAAAAAATCCAATCGGGTTCTCCAGTTTCTTCTCCGATAGGTATTAAATTATTTTTTGGGTTTCTTGATAACTTTTAGATGTCTGTCTACCAGTTAAAATTGCTAAATTTGATAAACCATTAAATCCAAAGCAGCCCCACACCATAACAGAACCACCACCCTTTTTCCTGCTGAAAAACTGCAATCTTCTTTCCTAATTTCATGACTGTAATTAGACTATTGAAATTAAATTTCTTTTCATAACTGAAAAGAACTAAGAGCCATTGGTCATTTTACATCATGCGATCTTTAGCTTACTGCATTCTTGCCAATTTGTGTTGTTTTGTTAGTGGTGGTTTTTTCATCATGGCAGAAATTTTATATGTGAAACTGCTGAACTTCTTCAATGAACAGTATTTTTTGATATTTTTAATTTACTTTCATACAAAATTTGACGAACTGATTTATCCTGTTGTGATAAAAGGTGCACAATTTGATTATCATCCCTTTGAGATGTGATTTTGGGTCGTCCTGATTGATGTTTAGGAGGTATTGGTGATGATTTTTCCAAAATTTTATAAATTTCAGGAGTAGATCTGTTTATTAAAATAGCAGTTTCCATGATACAACAGCCTTCTGCTTTTAATTTCCATATTATTGCAATTTTTTCCATACTAAACTCTCTTCCATGTGGCATTTTGGAAAGTTTTGATTCAATATTCAAATTATTACTTGACAATGAAGTTAGTGTGTTACTTGATGTTATCATCATCATTTTCATAATTTTAAGTTTCTTATGTTTGAAATTTTACAATTGTGTTTTATTATCTATACTTTTGGAACAGTGAAAAAACATATTTTTATTGTTAAATTATTAATATAATGATAGTTAATTTTAAAATTATCAAAAATCAGCGTAAAGTAATTTGAATATACAAATGAAATCATTCTCATTTCTCTTAAATTCCTAACGATTCTGAAAAGTAGTAAAATGTTGATTATCTGTACTTTTGGAACACACTGTAAGTGCATGTTCCAAGGCTTTTTTTTACTATTATAGAAAATGTGTTTGAAAGTATATCAGCATGTATTAGTGATTGCATATTAGTTTTCTCCAATAAAGCAGTTTTGTAAGAGTTCCACCAAGTTTTATTTTATTCTAGAAAACAAGTTTACAAGCATATCTTGTGGTGAGTTTGGGATTGACTTTAATCTCTATTTAGCAGCTTGATTTTAGCTGAAACAAACAAGTGACATTCTTTCATTTTAAAGTCATCCTTATCTTAATAGAAGTTATGCAAAAGTCATGTTTCATAAATTGTTCTTCAAACCGTTTTAGTAAGTGAGGCATGTTGTAAATTGCACCATCAACTTAAAACATTGGATTATAAGGAGTCATAACAATTTTGTTTCAAAGAAATAATAGTTAACCCATGATCATAAATGCAGTTTTTATAGGATTGCATAACTAAGGCAGTGATTTTCTGCTGATTTTTCATGTATAGTTGTGCTGCATATAATTATTGTTCCTTGAATTTGATGA
Source organism: Centruroides vittatus (assembly GCF_030686945.1). Taxonomy (NCBI): domain Eukaryota; kingdom Metazoa; phylum Arthropoda; class Arachnida; order Scorpiones; family Buthidae; genus Centruroides; species Centruroides vittatus. The sequence continues at coordinate 1,109,148 of NW_027122690.1, read as the reverse complement.
TTCTGAAAATTCCTGCAATGTGTCTTTTCTGCACATGCAAGATTTTTACATCATAGAATGTTTAGTTTATGAGATATTGTTTTTTTTACAGAACAGTGTCCTTGATCAAGCTCTCATAGGAAATCCTTTAAACTTTGGGCTACTGTGACTCAGTTGGAAATAAATAATGGTAGGGCTGGAGCATTTCTCAAAAGGGACCAGAAAATTATTTTTCTGTATTTTTTGAACAGAAAATAAGAGTGTACTATAGATTACTATCTATGGAATTTCGGGACTTTGAGTATATATATGAATTGAGGGGACCGAGACAAGTTCAACGGTACCTTACTTTTGGGCCGGAGGCAAAAAATAAGAAAGTTATCATACTTTTTTCGGCGATTGCGCGATGATCTGGAGTCGCGTCGCTCTCTCTGCTAAGCCTATCACGTGTTTAACAGGCAGTCCAGTAAGTTGGCCATATATACCTTCAACAGTGGCAAATGTTGATCCACGAGCACACTGATCGTCTACAGCAGTGTTTCTCAAACTTTTTGGACCGCGACCCTCCTTCTGCACTTAAAAATTTCAAAGGACCCCTGAAGAATAAGTATGTGTGAAAAAACATCCCTGAGGGAGGGGGTTAGGCTCGTATTTAAATATTTATATTATTTTTATTATTTATATGTGCAATTTATTTAAGTAAAAATTATTTTATATATTTTTTATTTCTATTATTTCTAAACATGAATCCATAGTAAATTTATAAAATATTTGAAAAAATTGATCTGGCATCAATTTTTCAGCGACCCCCCCAAATATTTTTCACGACCCCCTTGGGGGTCGCGACCCCCACTTTGAGAATCACTGGTCTACAGTTCGAGTTAAGTCCTTTTCGCACATCCTCACTAGTCGATCTTGGGGCTACGGCCCCTCAGTCTCGCTATCACTCGTGGTCGGCTAGTACTACGAGCCGACCACGCTATTGCGATCGGGAGTCGCGATGCTTGAACAAAAGGAAAAAAAGGAACTGGTGTTCGACTGTTTGTGCAATTTCTTGCCTTTCAGCGTGTTTTTTTTAAAATTTGTTTGCTGACTTTACCACGAGATGGCAGCAGTAGCAACTACGGTGCCGTCTGTATGAAAGCATTAAAAAAAGTATGATAACTTAAAAACTATGATAACTTTCTTATTTTTCGTCTCCGGTCCAAAAGTAGAGTATCGTTGAACTCGTCTTGGTCCCCTCAGTTCAGATATATACTCAAAGTCCCGAAATTCCGTAGATAGTAATCTATAGTATCCCCGAAAATAAAGCTGTGAAAATATTTAAATTGTTCAAGGTCAACACCCCAGGTTGTCTTACGGAGACAAGTATTCAAGGTCGTAGTGATTTGCATACTGCATGTGTCATGATGTCATGCGTAGCTGACATAATGTTTTTGTAAGTTTTGGATTGACTTTAATTTCCATTTTGCAGTTTGATTTTAGATGAAACAAGTGAGTGACATGGATGTCAAAAGGTAGTCGTGACATCACAGATGTCACGACTACCTTTTGTGGCAATTGTGTAAGAACCCCCTTGATGTCATTTTTGATGATGGCGGCAAACTGGTTTCGTTATATAAATTTTTATCCAAAGTGTCTGTCTCAGGCATAGCTAATCAATGCAATTAATTTTAAATTATTCTTTGTTTTAAAAACATAGGAGGTGTCCATAAATTATATAAGCAGATATCAGTGGTTGTATGTGCAGATAATTATTATGATTCCTTATAAGGGTTGGAGTGTTTACAAAAATGTTGTAATGTATGAATATTATGCAGGATCACAACTTTTTAGAAACAAAATGAATCATTCCTAAGAGTTGCATAGCAAACCCTGCTGTTTATGCCACTGTTTTGTATGTAGTTAATAATGTTCAGTACTCCATGCTGTGTATTGTTCCATAGTATAATTAAGGAGGTCAATTGCTGATTGTTCATTTCTCCTCACTCTTGTGTCTTCAGCACTGCAGTTTTCAGATTTAAACATTATTTTTCAAGTTGAACTGAATAAAATGCATAATATTTAGAACTTTTTGTATCATAAGTGACTATTTCCAAGTTCAATGTATATTGTGTTAAGTCATGGTATGAAATAGAAAATTCTTTCTTTTTGAGCATGTAAATTGAAAGTAGTGGCAACATGCATGTAATAATATAATAGTTAGCATAGGCCTAAACATTATTTTTTATATAGTTCTTGATAAAATTAGTGAAGGATATTTTGAGTACTGTATTAAGCTGGTACTCTAACGTGTAAGGTGAAATTCCGCCATATTTTTCTGTTTTAAACTGAAATCTTGCAATTCAAGTACCATGTAAAATCAAGTGTTGTATGTATATACTATTATTATTATTATTGAAATTTAGTAAACGTTTTTTATTACCAGTAGTGAAGGTTCTTTAATATTGTCATTGTCACTGGTAATGAAGGTAAAAGATATCCTTATTATTGAAATACTTTAATTTATTGTTAAGGTAATTAAATTCATTGATGAATTGTTTAGTTGCATTTTATTGGGAAAAATAATTGAGTTAAATTTTATTTACAGGAAGGTAAACTTCATGAAGCTCTGAGTATTCTTGGAGACCTTGAAAAATTGACCCGACCGGTACGAAAAATTTTTAAATATTTTATTTTGAAATATATTTTAATTATGTAAATATTAGAAATTATTATAATTTTTTGAAATATTTCCAGATAAATATCAAAATTTCTGAAATACTTTTACAACAATTCTTACATTAAATTTTTTGAATGACTTATTAATAAAATAATGAATCAAAAGGAAGTTTCTAACAAACATTCTTTATTACAAATAAAATAATATATAAAAGTTAATATTTATTTATTTTATATACTCCATACAGAATATTTCCTCTACTAGGAGGGGTTAATATAGTTAATGACATTTACAATGAAATTATATTTTTTCCGAATTGTTTCAACAGAATCTGTGTTAGAAAACACTCCATATATCTTGTCCTCAGTAGAAATACAAACATCGCTACAATCTTCAGTTGGTTGAAAAAGAACAAATTTTTCGCAATTGTATATATAATGATTCAAAGTAGCATTCCCCTGCATACAATAAGGACATCTATCTGAAGAATTAAAATTAACCTTAAATTTTTTCCCAAGTTAAATGAAATCAGTCTGCTTCACTTGACCAGTGTGTCAAATGTAATAAATCTAGTATATTAATAAAAAGGTAAAGTCAAAGCAAGTCACCAACATCCAACACAACTTGACAGCACTCACCATAATAAAAATTAATATTTTAGGTTTCACTTACTCTGCTGCTTTTTAATTGCTGAATCATTTAACAAATTATCTTTAATTCTAATGTATTTAGTGTTCTGAATATATGGATATGGAAGTCTAATTTATACTTATTAATTTCATTTTCACGTGACACTATAAGGTAGTTGTTGAAATTGAAATTCTCTCATTTTTTTGAACATCAAAGGCATAAAGGTAGTTGCTATCACTAATAAGTATGTCTATTTTTACAAAAGTTAAGTGATAATGGTAAATTATATTTTTTATATTGTATCAGAAAAGCTTTAGATTCATTAACAATTGTTTCATCACTGGCAGTGAGAAGTCAGCTATAGGAACAAATTTATTAAAATGAAAAGTTGAACCAGATAATTTTGTGCAGATAAAGACTAAAAATTAATTACGCTTAATTAATTCAATTAAATAGTGAATTAAGTGTGTTTGAGTATTTTGGCTTATTAATGTAATTACCAGATGGTGCAGTTAGTTGAATGCTAGCATAATGTGAAAGGTGGGTTTACACTATACATAAATTTATTTTATCAAAATTTTCCAAATATAAATTTTTAAGGCAATGAATGAATAAAGTTGTGAACATGGTATGTGATACTTTAATGTTATTTAATTTGTCGGTAAATATTTAATTGGCAAAGGACACCAATTTATTCAGATTTTTAACTATTGGCAAGCTGGAAATGGTTCTTGATTTAAATATTCATTGTCGATGATTATACTTTTATATATATTAGTGATTAATGTATTAAAAATGACCATATTTGATATGTCTATGGCATTGTTATTACAGTAGAGCATCGATTATCCGACTTAATTGGGGACTGGGGTTGGTCGGATAACTGAAAAGTCGGATAACCGAAAAGTATGAAAAAATACATTATTAGTATAGTGTATTAGGCCTAGTTTAAATACTAGCCTTCCTTTCGTGGTCGAGCCAGTGCTGCCAGGTAAAACATGCAAAAATTTAACAAAAATAATACTAAAGTAGCCAAGACATAACTAAATATTGTAGCGCCACATCACTAGCGGACATTTGAATTTGCCGACTAGAACGCGGTCGGTTAACCGATAAGTCGGTTAATCGGGGGTCGGATAATCGATGCTCTACTGTATTTATAAATGTGATCATCTGAATTATTAAATGATAAAGTTAATCAACAATAACTTTTAATTATAAATTTTCAGGGAGCTGATACTCATTCAACAAGTCGAGTATTGGTGGCTATAGTTCAGTTGTGTTACAAAGCAAAAAATTGGAAAACTCTGAATGAATATATTGTCATAATGACTAAGCGTCGAAGCCAAATTAAACAAGCTATTACTAAAATGATTCAAGAGTGTTGCAAATATGTGGACGATATGCCTGATAGAGAAACCCAATTGGAATACATTGATACTTTAAGAACAGTTACAGCAGGAAAAGTTTGTAGTTTTATATAAATGATATGGTTATATAATTAATATAAATGATCTTAAATTTTTTATATGTTCACAATATATTTAGATATATGTTGAAGTAGAAAGAGCACGTTTGACACACAAATTAGCAAAAATAAAGGAAGATGAAAATAAAACTGAAGAAGCGGCTGCTATTTTACAAGAATTACAAGTAGGTTATAATGAAAAGAAATTTTTAAAGAGTATTTGAAAATATTTTTATCACTTTATAAATTGGAATGTGTTTTAATGATTTTTATAATAAAAGTATAAGAATGAATTTGAAATTGATATTCAAATATTAGGTTGAAACTTTTGGATCAATGGAACGCAAGGAAAAAGTAGAACTTATTTTAGAACAAATGCGTCTGTGTTTGGCAAAGAAAGATTACATACGCACCCAAATAATAAGTAAGAAAATCAGCACTAAATTCTTTGATGATCCTTCTACTCAGGTAGATATTTTTGATGTTTTAAATTCAAACTTTTAAATTTTAGTTGTTTAAATAAATGTAATAAAATCTTAAACTAAAGTAAACTAATTTCAATTTATCATTATACTTGGTGTCTTATAGGATTCTATAACTAAAATATAAAAATAGCAATAATATAATGTAGTAATAAGAAACTAAATCTTAATTTACGTTTGTAAATTTTAATACAGTCAAACCTCAGGTTTCGAACACCTTGTTTTTTGAACAGTTTGGTTTACAAACAAAATTTTGAACTCATTTTAGCCCAGGTAGCCAAACAAGCCACTCGGCAGAGCCAGCCACAGATGGTCAACTTCCTATACTTTCTATGTTAAAGAAAGTCAACAGACTGACCAATCAATGACAGGACTACTGATTCAGAAGTTAGTGGTGTTGAGATTGCCTCGTGTCAAAATACAAAATCATTGATGGCATTTCTATTTAAATTAAATTTCAATTCGTTTGCGGATGAAGTATTTGTCTGTCTGTCTTGATTAATTTGGTTAAACTATATTTCATCCAGGCAGAGATGAGTCTGTGTGTTACAGCACTTTGTAAAGTGTTAGTTTCAGTTTTGGTTGGCAGTGATGGAACATTTTGCTTTTAACCTGTGTATCGAATAGATATAGATAATATATTATATTATATTGCTTTTTTTGTATCTTTTTAGCTGTATTTCATGGATATTTATTCATTAAATATTGCTAAAAAGGTAAAATAAAAAGATTTTGTTTTGAGGAATCAAGAATGGATTAATCCATTTTAGATTGTTTCTTATGGGAAAATTAGTTTTGATTTTAGAACAAATTGGTTTCAGGAACTTTTAGGAACTAATTAAGTTGGAAATCTGAGGTTTGACTATATACGATGATCATATTTGGTAAAAGTTCTAATAGAGATCAATATTGTATTATGTAATGATGATAACATTGAATAACAATTTGTTTGAACATGTATGAAAATATTTAGAGATTTCAAAATTTATGCTATAAGTATTGACATGCAATACATATTATTATTTTAGGAATTGAAGCTAAAGTATTATAGATTAATGATTGAACTTGATCAGCATGAAGGATCTTATCTTGCTATATGTAAACATTATCGAGCACTTTATACTACACCCTGTATCCAGGAGGATGATAAAAAGAAACATGAAACATTAAAAAATGTTGTGCTGTATTTAATCTTGTCTCCTTATGATAATGAACAATCTGATCTCATTCATAGAATTAAAGATGATAAAAATTTAGAAGAAGTGCCTCTTTATAAGTAAGAAAACTTTTTTTTAAAGATTGTTTTAAATAAATTATTATAATTTTTTAAAATTTATTTTAGGAGTCTATTACAATTATTCATAACAGCAGAACTAATCAATTGGCAAAATCTTTGTGCCAAGTATGAAAAAGAACTACGCATTGGAAGTACAGATAATCCTGCAACTGAAATTTTTCTTTATAATGAAAGTGGCAATAAACGATGGGATGATCTAAAAAATAGAGTTGTTGAACATGTAAGTAATCTGAAAACTTATCATTATATACATCATTTGAATATATTCTATAAATACCATAACAAATATGTTTAGAGCCTATAATTTAATAAGCTGAAACATAATATATTATAATCACTTGAATAAATAATAATTACAAAATTTCGTTTGTAATTATTCTCAGCAATATAAATAAGTGTAATAAAATGCAAAAATATAGATTATACAAAATGTCTTTAGATATCTGTCTTGACAATCACTACCTGTAATGTACAGTTGTTTTTTTCACATGTTCAAGGTCATTAGTGTGCATATCACTAATAGTTGAGCATTGCCAAAAATACTATAGGCTTACCACATACCGTATTTTACGGACTATAAGACGCACTTTTTTCTTCGAAAAATTGCCTCCAAAATTCAGGTGCGTCTTATAGTCCATAGCGTCTTATAGTCCATAAAATACGGTAGCTATTGCCACAGTTGAGATGTGGATGCCATAGTGGAAGTGAACAAAATGATTGATTCACCATTATTGTGTATAAATGTTTTTTTACTTTCTTCTAACAGGGATAACTTATGATGTGAGAGTTATTCTCATTTGAATTTAAATTGTGTAAGACATCCTGAAACATAACTGCTGCATAAATTAAGATGTTATTTTACAATTATTTTTATTGTGTACTCATTAACAATATCAAGCCAAAATTATAAAAAAAAAATGAAGCATTCATATGACCATAAATGCTTTAATTTTAAAGATGCAGATGTACTTCCTAACAAATAGAAAATCATTATTGATCTGTAGGATTTAAATTGTATTTTATATTTTATGTTAATATAGTAGTTGTATAATATATATTATACAACTACTACATATTTAAATTATATATTAATTTTTATTATTATTGGAATAAGATTCTAAAGTAAAAATATATAATGTTAATATTTATTTTAACAGAATATAAGAATTATGGCTAAATATTACACTCGCACTACTCTGAAAAGAATGTCTCAATTACTGGATCTGAATGAAAAGGTAATATTAATTAAATAAATCTGAATAAGGTAATTTAAAATATATTACATATTTGAATTATATCAGCACATTTGGAAAGTAATGGTTATTAATTAAATAGAAATAAGGTTTGTTGACATTAAATTGTTTGTTATCAGATTTGTCATCCTAAACTACATTTCTATGTTGTTTCCACCATTATTGAGGTATTTGTCATAATTGGATATCAGTTTCTGAATCCCCTTCTCATAGAACATGGAAGCCTACAGGTAGGGATTGCAATTGCTGGATCCTTCATCCAGCAATCTAGCTGGATCCAGCGCATTCTTCGGCCTGCTGGATCCAGCGCTGCGGATCTGCACCTGGATCCAGCGCTGCAGATAACTTTCTAAATGGTGCAAAAGTCTACGTTGTCGTGTTGCCGCTTTACTGCGCGTGCTATTGTTTGGCGGCGAGAGTGACGTTGCCATTCAGTGCAGCATGTGCTACACCCCCTCTCTACACAGCACCGCCTGCCCTTTTACCTCTGTTGATCTAATTGCCATTTGACTTTCCTCTCTTGCTAAGTAAAGTGTCTTCGTGCTAAATAAAATAAGTAACTTCTATACTAGTCCTGGTGCATAATTCTAATTTATGGTCAGTTGTGACATCAATGAATCACGTGACGGAACGATTTATGATTATTTGATGACCCTGAAACCAATTAGCGTAGAGGCAGAAAGGGCCTTTCCCGTAATGGGATATATATGCAATTCATTAAGAAGTAGGTTGGGAGACAACACCATTAATACCATTTGTTTCTTGAGATCCTACTTTCAGAAAAGTCAAAAAAAATAACAGAAGTGATTGATTTAATTTTATTTAATCCTTTAAAATATTTTATTCAAGACAAGACTAATATTTTATAACTTCTACTCTAATTCTATTAAATAAGAGTTTTTAGCTTTTATTTTATAAGTGGTTAGTGGGCTAGGCTAGGCAGTTTTATTGTGAAAATTTGTGAGAAACTCAGACTACCTAGTTAGTTAAATTTTTAATTAAATTAATGAGTATCAGTATCTTAGATACATAATGATATGAACATATGTGATTCATGATTGTGATAATAATAACTAATTACTTACTCACTACTTTACTAACACTAATAATTAAATTACTTATAAATAACTACAGACTGATATGTAGAGCCTATATAAGAAAACTGGTAAAACTGATAGCCACTTAGCCACTGATTATCTGCCCTTACATTATTATAATATATTAATATAAATTAATTAGTAGTATTACCTTTGCTATTATTTAACTTATAGATTGCATTATAATTATAATCTAACTAAACATTTAAAGTTAATTATCTTGTTCTCAAGTGTTAAACCGAACCAAAGTTAAGTTTACTACCTAAATGTGTAAGAAGTTTTACTGATTTATAGTGACCAGTCTAAATAATAAAAGTTTCTTAAGTATTTAAAAAAATGTTTTATTTCTTTAAAAAAAAACCATAAATTGCTGGATAGATAGATATATAACACTTTATTGCACCAAAAATACATGTGCTGGATCCAGCTGGAATGATGTTGGTCCAGCAAAAATCCAGCTGAATTGAAAACACTGCTGGATTGCAGTCCCTACCTACAAGGCTTAAAGTGACTCGCTTCTTTTGCTTTTTTAGCTTTTTTCATACCTCGTCTCTATTTTAGCTTTTTCTGAGGCAACTTGCTTTTTTCACTTCCCATGTGGAATTTTTTTTTTTTTTGTAAATGCACTCAGGTGCAAAACAGTGACCAGCATGCACCCATATGCCTTATCATGGGATTGTGCTTGACATGATAAGGCAGTGTCGTCTACACATGTAGGTACAGTACAGTACATGTATACAGGCTAACATAATGAGGAGCTTCCAGGGCTTGCTAGTCTGTACATGCTGTAGGAATTTGCATGTGAGTTCTCCTTGCTTGTATCCTTGTATTTAAATAAATTTTTGTTCTCATTGGTTATCTATAAATTGTTATATCAAAAAAATTTGTAAGTTGAAAAGTAAGTGTAATTTTTTATTTGAATTATGATTTACACCATTTAAAAAATTTGATTCATAAAAAATTTAAAGAAGTATGTCAAACAATTAAAAATCAATTAAAACAATAAAATCTTTATATTTAAATTTTATTAATTATGTCGGATAGTGATATATTATGCATAAAGCTTATAAATTAATAATTAATTTATAAGCTTGAATACTTTAAATTAATTATTAAATTACAGTAGAGCGTCGATAAGTGGAACCAATTGGGGACTGGGGTCCTTTCAGTTAATGATTTGTTCCAGTTTCCGACTTTGTACGAAAAAATACATTAACCTGTTTGATGTTCAAATTTTTCTCCGTTGCGTATCGCTTCCTGTTGAATTTTTCTCCGTTGCGTGTCGCTTTGTGTTGAATTTTCGTCGATTTTAAGCCTAACGAAAATTTTTATAATAATCATCAAGGCTATCGTATCGTTAAAAATTATTTCTGCATTTTGTACAAACAAAATAAATATATTAAAGAATATAAAAAACATGAAAATTATACTTTAGAAGTAAATTTAGTATCAAAAACATTCGATTCAGCACGACACAGTCCGACTGAAAATCGTTTCACTTACCGACGTTCCACTTATCGACGCTCTACTGTAATTCAAAATATTGATTACTAATGAATGTTATTCTTAAAAATGATATATAACTTAATTTTTTTAACAATTACAACTGGTACTGTTATATTAATAACAAAACATCTTTAATTTTCAAGAATTAAAAATTTATTCAATTACATTTTACATTATGTTAACTGTTGTAACTTATTTTAACAAATTTGTGATTATTATTTGTTGTAGAGAAATGATAGTGGATGAGTTATTGTTGTTATTATTACTATTTTAGATTTACTAAGAAATGATTTCATTGAATAGCATAATTTCTCTCATTTCTCTGAAATTTCTTAAAATTTAAATGCATAACATACACGTATAAAGTTTAAGATATTGCGAAACTCTTACATGTATCTGAAATCAAATAAAAATTATAAAATGGAATAATAAACTATTATTTTAAATTTTAGGACACAGAAGAAGTTTTGTCTAATCTGGTAGTCAACAAAACCGTGTGGGCCAAAGTAGATCGTTTGGCGGGAATTATCTGCTTCTCTCAGCAGAAGGATCCAAATGAAGTTCTGAATGATTGGTTCCATAACATCAATACACTGATGCAATTAGTTAGTAAAACTACACACTTAATTAACAAAGAAGAAATGATACATAGACATTTACATCCAGAAACTTAATTATACTGCAAATTTTCGTATTTTTTATGAAAATTAACATGTAAATATTGCTTAAATATTTCATTGACATTTAAACTACATAATTAATATTAAACATTATTGTTTTATTCCAAGTGTTGTGATTTCCTTTTGTCTAGTTTAATTTACAAATTAAGTTTGCCTTATATATAACACCAAAATTAACTGGAATATTTATTACAACTATAGGGTCAATTTTAATGGGTTTTTTTTTCTTTGCCTTATACGACAAATTGTATTGGATGCATCACATTTTTTACAGATTTTTGGGTGAAAATATTCTTTGTAGTATAAGATGCATTTGGCTCATAGGGCAAATCCTAGTTTACAGGTGCACTTATTAGTAACTAAAATTTGTCTTATAAGAAGAAAAATATAGTATGTAGGATTTTATATATTTTTAATTGTGTTTATAATTATGTTTAAACAAATATTTTTATCTATAGTTATTTTTGTTAGTAGTAACAAATAGTTAATTAGAATAAGAAAAGACATCATATTTTTTTCATAAAGAATTAAAGACAAAAATATAGAGACTAATCTAAAATTTGTCTGTTTTATATAAAATCTATTTTTTTTTTTTTTTTAGAATTGGATTACTTATTTAATTTTTAGTTAGAAAATAATGTACAAATTAAAGCGATTTTCACGAATGCAATAATTAACAGATAAGAATGGATAACAATCTAACTTAATCAGATTTACTGGTTATGTAATATTAAAAAATAAAGACTTATGTAATAATAATATAAGTGCAATCCAAAACTACACAAACTTCGCTGTAATTTTGAAAGCACTTGGGTAAGGTTTTCATTATCTCTTCTTTGGAAAGCCACACAATTGCAACTCCTAATACTTTGCTCAGATAAGCAATAGTATCGAAAAATATTCTTCTACATATTTGTCATGGAAATTTGAAATAAAACCGAAACAAGCAAAAGACAAGACCAGTTTTAGCTCTGTGACAACAAGAACAATTTTGTAGTAAGTTTACAAGCAATATTGTTTGACTGCAACTGACTAACACAGGCAGAGATGGTATTAAGCACTTTAAAACTGTTTAAATCTGTGAGAATATTCAATTCATTATCGATTTTATTAAGTCAAATATTGTAAATTTTAAGGCTGAATCTAAAAGTGTATTCACTTGAATTTTTTTTCCATCAAAATATCCAGGAAAGTCTTATCCAAAAGGTGCCATATTTAAGTTTGTTCCTGGTGCCAAATGCTCTAGCTACAATTAGGTACAGGGATACATTTTAGGTGGCAAGTGAAAGTTTGCCTGTCTGTCAAATATAAGGATGGCCTCTTCTGTGCCAACAAGTGCAAGGATTGCTTCTTTCTTTTCGGACTCTGCCTCAATTGTATCGTGATACGACAAAGTCGCACGTTGCCCTAGTTCAGGGGTTGGCAATCTTTTTTTTCGTAAAGAGCCTTTTAGGAATTATATTTACCAAAATAATACTTAAAGAGCCGCAAGACAGCATCGTAAATTATGAAATATACATTTATGAAAATTGAGCGTAAAATGGGTTTATTTGTGCTTTGCTTAAAGGCGATGTAATAAAATACACTGCAATTCAATTATTTATCAATGTTACAATAGTTGTAATTATAAAATATAATTATTAATATAAAGTAAAAAATAATTTATATGTAAGGATGTTCTCAAAATTACTTAACATTTTTCTTTGGTCAAACAGTATGCTGAGATTTCAAATATTTTATAATATATTTAACTTGTATGAATAAAAAAGTTAAAATAGAGAACTTCATAAAAAAAATAACAAAATATGGTTTCTAATGAGATTTTTGTTGCTGAATTTCTCGAGAAAGTTTGTCAAAATTCGGTAAATATACATTACTTTTATTTTCAAACAAGATGTCAGACTTCTACCGATCAATTCTACCGATTTGAATATTTTATATCTGTAGAATTTATTTGGAGTGGTCTCGATAAAAACGATAAGGTTGCCTTTTCCTTTCTAAACTCTTTAAATCCCGATTTAATATTTATCACTATTTGTGCAACCTATGTTAAATCTATTGAAATAGGAAAATGTAGCAATGTGCCTTTCTCTAAGTCTGCTATAAACAAACATAATTTTTATTCAAAAGCGAGTACTTCTTCCAAAAAGCAAAATAGCTGTATTTCCCTTCCTTTGCAGTTTCTTGTTTAGTGTGTTTAAATGTGAGGTCGCGTCCACCATAAAATAAAATTTTTGTAGTCAATCGTGATTATTGAGCTCAACGTATTCAAGATATTTTTGCTTTAAAAATAATTTTATTTCTTCAATGAAAACAGAAAATTGCAGTAACACCGCTCCTCTGGAAAGCTACCTTACTTTGTGTAAAAAAAGATCAGAATATTGGCTATTGACTTAGTTAAGAAGTTCACAAAATTGCCAATGATATAGTTGTCTTGCCATTATTTTGTTCACAATTTGTTCAACCGGGTCCATAACTAATGTTATTTCCTTCGGAAAAGTTTGCGAACAAAGTACCTCTTGATGAATTATGCTGTACAAAACCTTTCTTTTCGCCTTTCATACTTGGTGTTTCATCGGTTGCAATTGATACTATTTTATTAATATCAATATTTTTACTTTTCAAACAATTGGTAACAGCAGATTCTATATCATCACCTCGAGTTTGTCCTGTAAGTGGCAATAGAAAATCCTGATGTTGAACTTAAATCTGTAACCTGCTGACTAGTTGCATCTTCTGCCGTACGAACAGTTTTTAGCGGACAATGGCATGCCTTTTAGTAATTATTTCTGTTTTATTTTTTTAAAATCACAAAATATATTCAGACATTTTAATAAAACAATCACAAAATCGCTATCCGTAAACGACTTTCCCGTTTCACTATTTCTAGAGAGGCAACAAAATTAGTAGTAGTTGTATTGTTACTTGATTTTATCCAATTTGAAAATTACCTTTACTTAAGTTCATTTTACGTTGAAGTTGTTCCACTGCTTTTCTTCTTTCTTTTCCCTCTCGATAAGTGTTTGCAAATGCTTTGTTTATTTAAAACAGTGGTTCTTAACCTTTTAGTGATAAGGGACCATTTATCAAAATTTTTCTCTTGCCATGGACCACGAGCTGTTTGGCAGTAATATAAGTGCTTATAAGGTTGTTCTATAAATTAAACACGTATAAAATTATTCGGAACCAAGAGTATTATATTATTTGCAAAAATGTTACAAAAATTGCACTAAAATAATATAATTAATGTAACTGCATAGTGTTTACCAACTGCTGGATTCTTTGTTCAGTGCTACTCAAAGCCAAACACATGTCGGCACTGGCATCCAACTGATTTCGATGTTTATTTTTAATTTTCAAAAGCACTGAAAATCCTTGCTCGCATAAATATGTGGTTGAAAATAAAGTTAGGTACCGTAAAGCGATTTCTCGAATTTTAGAGGAAGCAATAGCTTTTTGGCTCCAAAAACTTCAAGATTAATTCCTGTCTCAAAAGTATCCTTGCAGTTACTATCGTGTTGCATTTCAATTAACTCTTCTTGTGTTTCATCTGGCACCTCAGAAATATTGACTATGAAAGGATTGCGGATCAGTTTCCGAATACCTTTGCCCTTGCAGTCAGGAAAATAGCGATTGAATTCATTTTTCAAGGTTTGCAAATGGAATGTAATGTTCTTTTGTATTTGTCCTTTAATCTCAGCACACTTATTCTCTGTGCCTTCTATATCCGTTACCGGACTACGGCGACACCTGGAGCAGGTTAGTAAGGTTAATAACGCACCAAGGTATTTACTAGGGAAAGTTAAACCCAGAGAGGTTTCCTGTTGCCGTCTCTGGACGCGATGTTACGCGTGGGAATAATGCCTTCCGGGAGGTCTTTTAAAGGAAACTGGCCCCTATTCAGGTGTTACAAACGTGGAGAAAACCTGGAAAACTCCACATGGCCACCCTGTCCGAATGTGACGGGAACCCGCGACCAAACTCCCAGCGTTTAGCAACAGAATCGCTTGGCCACTGGTGGGCATCTCAGCACACTGTCTATCAATAATAGGGTTTAATGTATCAAACGCAGAAAAATTCTCTCTTTCAACTTTGCTGATCAATAGGTCGATTTTAGCAATAAACACGCTGATTTTATCTTCAAATGCAAATATATTGCTAATGCCTTCCAATTTCATATTTCCCGAACCTTGCAGTTAAAGGTTCAATTTATTTAGTTGTGCAAAAAAATCCACTAAATAAGCAAAATGTATTTGAAATTTGAACTGACAGAACTTGTCATTTATTTAATAATTTTAGAATGGCTTCACGGACCACTTCGGGTGCTTTCAGGGATCACCAGTGGTCCACGGACCACCGGTTAAGAACCACTGATTTAAAAAATGCCTTTGTACATTTGATTTTCTGTTATTAAAAACATATATCTTGACATATTAAACACACTGGGAATCCTGTTAAATTTGAAACAACTACACAGGATTCAGTCCGTTCACTTCTAAATTCTCGATTTAATTCTACTTTTCTCTTTTTTTCAGCCATATTAATTAAAAAAAGTAGAATAGCGATTTTCTTCCAATCTAACAAATAAAAAAATGATCTAAAAACCTGTTTTTTATACCTTACGTTCAAGAAAACAAATAGATAATAATTCTCCGGAAATAATATAAAAAACTTACTTGATAAAACAGTAGAATAACTTCTATGTAAAAGATATCCAATAGAGTACAAAACTTACAGACACAAGAGCAACACTGTAAGTAAGAAATTCTAGAATCATTTGAAATAAAAAGTGTCATAAATTCTAGGGACAAACATCTGTTTTTTTTTCAGTCATAAAAGTAAGGAAACCTTTGTGTTTACAGTACAGTAAACATTTCTCACCAGCATAGTGTAATTTTTACACTTTGTGCCGTCTAAGACTTGATAATTGCAACCAGATGTTCCGTTCTTTAGAAATGCATTTATATGTATAATATTTTTACTCTGACAGTGAAATGATAAGTGATTAGTGAAATTAGAGTCTTTTTAAAAAATAGTGGCGTTTACAAGTTATCTTTTCCTTTTACTTAACAAAAGAAATAAAATTTTTAATATGTGTGTATATTATTTACTAGTTTAAAAAGAGCCTCAATTATGCATTAAAAGAGCCGCAGGTTGCCGACCTATTCCTATTTAAAAACTAATTTCTAATCTTTAGAGTATCAATAATTAGGTCTACAAATAGAACGCTTCTTTGAAAGATGTTTTTTTTTTTTTTTCTAAAATACTGTACATTTGATCATCTTATTCTGAAGTGTAATATTTCACCAATCATCTGATAGATAACTGATATATCAAAATTTAATTTAAAAAAAGCCTCGTGTAAGGATTATTCCAAAGAGGAGCCAGTGTGTTTTTAATACACCATCTGTTGTTAGACGATTGAAACTGAATAGTTTTCATAACTAGCATATTTTTAAGTGGCGATAACGGGCACAGTGTCAATTATTCTACATACTCTAAAACCCTTCTAAAATTTTCTGAGATAAATTTCTGAATTATTCATAAAATGATTGCTTGACGAAAAGAAATTGTCACACATTCTTTTGCTTATTCACTGCTTTAAACGCCTGGAAGAAAGCGATACCGAATCACGCTAAGCTGTAAGAAAAGAAAGCTAGCAATGTTGTTGCTGGACTTTCTCGGCATTCTTTGTTTTCATCTCTAAAAATTGTTAAAAACACTTTAGGTCTTCAGATGTACAAAAAATTACTAATACTAGTGATTACTCTTATTTAAGATGGGGATCATATTATTAAGGTCATATATTAAAGTGTAGGGGCATATCTCCCGAACTAATGGTTCAATTTTCTTGAAAATTTCTAGAAACAAATTTTTTTAATACTCAAACCTCCATGCAAAATTTCAGAAATTTTCGACAAAAGAAACGGGAGTTATTAAACTTGGGATTGGTTGAACATAATCGTGCCCCTCACACACACGAACGTCTGTATATTTTTGTGAATTTTAATCCCTTCTAACCACAATCTGCATGAGCTGGTAAAGCCCGATCTCGGAGTCGTCGGATGGATAGGAGTGCAAAACGAGTGGGGAGTGCGTCAGTAAGTCGACAGATGTCCTTGGCTAGACAGGAGACAGTGTTTAACATAACAAAATAACCGTTGTAAATTTCTTCGTCCGATGGAGATTATTATTAATAAAATCGAAGACAAAGTCTGCCCAAAAGGGACTACCATTTATTTTTTGTGTTCCAGACTATACATATTCATGGCGACTGACCCTTCTTTATAGGCTACATGCCGCCAGAAGTTAAAAAAGTCCTTTAAAAAAACAAATATATCGAATTAAAATTATAGGCCTAAAATTTCTAAAAAAGGAACTGGTGATATACAGACGTCTTGCTTTTTCATCCATCCATCCTATGGGGGTTTCTGCTTTTATTCACTGAAACAAGCGCTGGAAAATGTAGATTTGGAAGCTGCCCCCTGGTGACGATACATTTAAAGCAGAAACCCCCATAGGATGGATGGATGAAAAAGCAAGACCTCTGTATATCACCAGTTCCTTTTTTAGAAATTTTATAATTTTAACAGATACTTCGTCCAGGGCAACTCTACCCGTTTCAAAACAAAACTCAAACAAATGTTGCTAACACGCTCTTCTCCCAAGCTTAATGCTCTAAACGCCCAATTAACGTATTTGTTCAGGATCATACTAGGCAATGGAATCGATGAGCATTTCATACTCAATATCCAGAAGTACATCTTGGAAGCCCACACAATCTCTTAACAAAAGTAGGTAATACTATGTCCAAAATCTCTGCCTGAAACCCCATACTTCGGAGGCATAGAGAAGAAAGGAGCATACAACTGCATTAAATAATGTTAACTAGTCCTGAAATTAAGCAATTTTGAAAACTTACACATTTGTATAACTTTACCCAACTTTATGTTAGCATTAACTCTACCAGCCATCACATGAAAATTAAAATTACCGTTGCTTTTAAAGGTCACAATACCGAATACTTATATTATGAAACAACATAAATTGGGATACCCTAAACCACCATTTATCAAACTTAGAACCCTCACCATCATTTCGAAAGACAGCAATTTTAGATTTTATAAAATTCAATTGTATCAACTGAATTGATTCAATTAGACAGTTATCCATTAATTATTTATCGAAAAGGTCGACCGACACCTGTAACGACATGGCAGAAATAAGCCACATTCCTGCATGTAAACAAAACAAACATTACGTTCCCCGGTAATAAACCATTAAGAAACCCAATATAACTAGCTCTGTAAATAATTTTAAATTTTGATGAAAACTTAATACATAGCAACCAGCCGGCCATTAACCTACCCCTACTGTGATCTCTCAAAGAATCACCAACAATATAATGACGATCCCTAAATTCCTGCCAATCACGTTTACCACTACCCTTGAACTACGTTTCTGATAAGAAAAATACATCATAAGTATAATAAAGAAATCTTTTAAGTATCATACAATAAAACAATTTTTTGCAAATAGCCTCTAATTTAGTGAATTCAATATGAAGTTTATCTTTGATTTCTAAGGCAGCTTTCTGATAGCGATGGAAAAAAAAAAATAATAATAGTAACGTTAAGACGACAATATGGAGGGTGTAAACCATTGGCGTAGCTAGGATTTTGTTATGGGAGGGGCCTAGTAGAGGCTGTAATTTTCTGGGAGAGGCACCAGGTTAACCGGGGGGACCGCTGTAATTTTCTGGAGAGGGACACCAGGTTAACTGGGGGGCGTGCCCACCCATGCCCCTTTCTGGCTACGCCCATGGTGTAAACAAGTAGTATTTCTAGTATTGGCGGAGGGATACGAAGATAAATATATTGGGATGGGAGTAGATCGTTAAAACATTTATAAGTATACATGAAAGACATCGGCCGTACACGAGGTGTTTAGCCGGAGGAAAAAGGGGTAAAAAGGGAGAGGGGAAGAAGGAAGGAAAGGAGATAGACAGTAGAGAAAGGTCGGATCCCTCTGAACGGCGTACGTATGGCTACTGTACAATCTACATTTGATGTTGGCGTACAGTTTTTAGGCTGCAAGACTGTAGTCCCCCGAAGGTCTAAAAGAAAACCTGAGTGTAGTGAACACCAATAATCGAGTGTCGCCACAAATAGCTAAGTGCAGAAGTTAGTGCCAAGTGGATGATAGTAGGAAGACTGATAAGGCTAAACGCAAACGCAAACCTTAATACTATTAACAGCTAGACAGACAGTACAAAAACAAACGAACACAACGACAAACTAGACGAGAGGAATAAACCGACAGAAGACAAACGAGCAAGACCTCAATTTTTTTTAAACATTAACTTACTCACTAAGCTAACCTACCATAACCTAGGACGAACCTAATCAGATGACTAAAGCTTACAAACTCTAATCATTTTAACCTAACCCTGAATACCACAGTCACATTGTGGATTGTCCCCAAAGTTAAATCTATGCAATTGTTGCTTAAAGTTGCCGTGTCCTATAAGTAGCTGAGTGAGGGTGTAACTAGGGTAAAAGTGACGAAGAGTCGCAGTAGTGTCAATCTTTGAGACGAAAGTGTAGGTGAACCAACCAGTGGTATCATGGTCTCAGCTGTCTCGCCAGGGAATGAAGATTTGTTTTTTGACGTAATTGTTGATGTACGAGGTAGGAATGTAACTGAAAGTACTAGTGACTGAAGACTTTGCAGCTTGTTTGGCAAGACGGTCAGCGGTGTTGTTGCCAAGGGCCCCCGCATGATCCGGGACCCTTTGGAAATCTATTCTAATGTTGTTGTCTATGTGTCTAAGAATGTGGTGTATGAAATGGACGAGATTTAAGCGGCTATCAGACTTCTCAATCCTGTGTAAAGCTACTCTGCTGTCAGTCAGAATAAATGCGATGGTGTAAGTAGTGTCTTTTGTCCCTCCTATGCCTAATATGAATTAAGCTGATACCGGCGCCACTTAGTGGAAACGTTGATCCCAGGTTGAATCATAGAGTTTGAAGCTCTTAACGTAATGTACGATGCCCCATTTTATAGCTTGTGCTCCGTTTTTCATAGTCTGCAGGCGCCACCGAAACACACACAACAGACCATACAAAGAGAAAGAATTTTTTGACATTTTTGGGTTCAGAAGTCTGAGATTTACAGAAAACCCGGAGAGTCGAATTTAACACGATTACAATATTTTCATATTTTTTTCATATATTTTTAATATTTTCATATATATTCATATTTATATAACAGGCGAGAAAGTAAAAGTTATGTTTAAAATAAATTGCCAATTCTCTCGAAATTATTAGAGTGTTTCCGTCATTTTGTGGTATAACATCTGGACATTTCAAACGTGCAGCTGGAGTTATTGCCGAAGCTTCCGTATAAAAGGCATTAACAACTAGTCTCTGGTCAGAGGTCATGCGAAACGTTTCTTTTCGCTGGTAGATTTTGAAATTTTTGGGGAATTTCAGATTCTCTACGCTTCTATATATCAAGACTCGTATCTGCAACGATACTGAATTGATGATTTATCGTTCATCAATACTCATCTTGGAAGAAAAGAGGTAACATTAATTTTATTCTTTAGGATTCTTACAAGATAACTAATAACTTTACGAAATTCATCTAATTTTATTTGATATGTAAAATTTGGAATACGTTTTAAAATGAAATACAATAATTATGATAAATACCCGGATATATTTTTGTTTGTATACGGAAACGCGACAGGAGGGGGATTTTCTATAGGAAACTGGTCCCTTTTTAGGTGTTGCAAACGTGAAAAAAATTGCACGTGGCTAGCCTGGGCTCGAAAAGTTTGGCCATCCCTGTTCTAGAACAATCCAAAGTCACGTACTATGTGAGTAAGCGATCGTAACAGAACATTCACCCTTTTATTGTAACGAGAAATGAAATGATTAATATTGAATTATTCATTATTAATAAAATGTAATTTTAGATTTGTTGTTTAAGACGATTTTTACTTTCTCGGCCTTTATATATAACAGAGGGAAAGTATGGCTACAGTACCCTCTGTGTTTGATGTTGGCGTGCAGTTTTTAGGCTGCAAGGCCGTAGTTCTCCGAAGGGTCTAAAAAAACCTAGAGTATAGCGAACACCAATAATTGAGTGCCACCACGAATAGCTAAGTGGAGAAGTTGGTGTTATGTGGATGTTAGTAGGAAGACTTACATCTACATAATACTAATAAAACTGAACGCAATCGCGAATCTTAATACTACTTAATAGCTAGACAGACAGCGAGAAACTCCGTCAAACATAAGGAAATTTGTGCCAATCTTCTGTGCTTACAAGTGCAAGGTTCGCTTCTTTCTTAGCGACGTGGCCTGAATTGTATGACGATACGACAAAGTCACACGATGTCCTAGTTAAACACTAATTTGAAACCCTTAGAGTATCATTAATTAGGCCTATAAATAGAACTCTTCCTCGGAAAAAAAATTTGATCATCTTATTCTGAAGTGTAATATTTCACCAATAACTGATAGATAACTGATATATCAAAATTTAATTTAAAAAAAGCCTTTGGAATAATCCCTACACGTGTTTTTAATTAAATTCTCTAACAGTAGATGGTGTAACTGAACAGTTTTTATAACTAGCTTATTTTAAAGTGGCGATAACGGGCACAGTGTCAATTATATTGCATACTTTCAAACATTTCCAAAATTTTTTAAACAAATGATTCTGATATAAATTTATAAATTCATAATAAAATGCTTAACGAAAAGAAAATGTCACACATTCTTTTGTTTATTCACTGCTTTAAACGCCTGGAAGAAAGCGATACGAAACCATGCTAAGCGGTAAGAAAAAAAAAAAAAAAAAAAAGCTAGCAATGTTGTCGCTGGACTTTTCCGACATTCTTTGTTTTCATCTCTAAAAATTCTTAACTACACTTTTTATCTTTTCAGATGTACATAAAATTACTAATACTAGTGATTACTCGTATTTAAAACGGGGATCAAATTATTAAGGTCATATATTAAGGTTTAGGTGCCATATCTCCCGAACCAATGGTCCGATTTTCTTGAAAATTTCTAGAAACAAGTTTTTCTAATACTTAAACCTCCGCGCATACTTTCAGAAATTTTCGACAAAATCGGGAATTATTAAGCTTGGGATTGGGTGAACATAATCGTACCCCGTACACACGTATACACTAACATCTATATATTTATTTCTTTAAACATACTAGTACATGACCAAAACAAATATATGCAACTCATAACTATATCACAATAGTGAAACAGAAATTAAATTCATTTTAAACTAGGAGAACCATCAAAAAATAAAAGTAAAATAATTACCAGATAACTAGTCTACCTAAAAATTGAAAAATAATTACTCTCTTATTCACAAATCGGATCGTCTCCCAAATATCAGAAGCTAACCGCTGGTTAAATAACGTGCAAAACACGCCCCCACGGAGCAATTAACATAAAATTACTAACAATTTTCACTATAAACATAAAAAGAACCACACACACAAAAAAAGCAAAATTACCGTAAAGCCAACTCTGTGAGATAAACAATTTAACCTTTTTTTAAAAAAATAAACACCTTGAAAAACGAATCAGAATCCAAATGCTTTCCTAAAATTATTAAACGAAAAACAAATAACACCAAAAATCTCAACTAATTTTGACAAAAAGGCACAAACTGCAATCGCGTGATGGTTAGTCAACCGTACAGTACATACATGTAAATGTCCCTTCTGTAATTACATAAAATAAAATTAATGAATTACACCTAACTTGCATTAATATTGCCATAACATTACAAAAAATATTACTGTTATAAATAAAACAGTCAAAAAAGATTTATTCAAATTTTGATACCACCAGCAGTAGGTACTGTACTTAATAATATGTCATTATTCAGTTTCAAAATATGATTATCAAAAGTATTTAACTTTAGTAAATAAACTCTATTGACATTTTTAAACAAATGCTCAAAGTCAATCCCATTTATCGTACAATTTACAAACAGATACTTCGTCCAGGGCGACTCTATCCGTTTCAAAACAAAACGCCAACAAATGTTGCTAACACGCTCTTCTCCCAAGCTTAATGTTCTAAACACCCAATTAACGTATTTGTTCAGGATCATACAAGGTATTAGGCAATCGAATCAATGAGCATTTCATACGTACTCAATATCCAGGAGTACATCTTGGAAGTCCGTACAATCTCTTAACAAAAGTAGGTAATACTCCTCAATGTCAGATGTGGTAGCTGCATAGTTAGGGTACGCCATGAAAATGCACAGTAAGAAGGGATTTTGGAAATTCTCCCCGCGGGGGAAAGGGAAAGAGTTAAAACATAACAATGAATATAATAGTTATTTTTGTATATGTGTGCGAGGCCGAACTAACATCAATAAACAGGTGATATATGCTTTGCGCTAGATCGGGCAAGCAAAGAAATTGGGTACCTTAAAACTTAATTGTCGCATTTCTGGTCGTATATCTCATGAAAAAGAGAGGGGTGACACTGATAGAACATTTTGCAGTCATTTAATCCCGAGTCTAAATCGAAAAAATAAACGCTTCCTCGGGGAGATGCGACCCAGGACCGTGCAGACACAGCTACTCCTTGCAACGGGAAGAAACGCGCCATTTTTGTAATTTACGGGACAATTGTTCGAAGAAACGTAACCCAACCGTAACATTCTTCAAGAAGAATGGATCCGCATCGGGATGCAAGATCCATCCCATTTGTTCGTCGAGGTGTTTTCGGGGGTCGAGGAAGGTGACGGTTTGAAACCAATCAGAAACCGAAATTCGGAGACAAATTATATAAAAATCCTTATTCTCGGGGTCGTTTTCGTCCGGTGAATCCTGCCGTCGCCGCTCCGAGCTTTCCCATCTCGGAGTGCTCCCCATCTTTTCCGTGCCAGCATCAAGAACTGCGCTACTAGTCTGCACGAACCCGAAGTACCCTCTCTCGACAAGAAGAGCGACGGCAGGATTCACCGGACGAAAACGACCCCGAGAACAAGGATTTTTATACAATTTGTCTTTAAATTTCGGTGTTTGATTGGTCTCAAACCGTCATATTCCTCGATCCTCCGACAACACCTCGATGAACAAGTGGGATGGATCCTGCATCCCGATGCGGACCCATTCTTCTTGAAGGGTTAGGTTACATTTCTTCGAACGATTGTCCCGTAAATTGTCCTCTAAAGATATTTATTAAAAAGGACCACCAGATAGTAAATTGGATAATATTTAATCAGAAAGTTCTCTCAATCTATATTTTTATTTTCAAATTAGATATATATTTATTTTAGTCTTAATAAAACAAATATATTTGTATATAATAGTTTCGAATTACTGTAATAAATGTTTTTATTTTTATAGTTTAAATTAACGTTTTGAAATTTAGCAAAAGTAAGTCAACTTGGGTTACATTATACAGGGTTAAAAACTAATTTTTTCATCAGTGTCCAAGTTAAGAAAGACATTATTAATCAGCTAAAGAATATGGCCCGGTGGTGGTGAGGTCGACTCTGAAATTTTAAACCGAATTATATCAAAGTATTAACATATTTGAATTCTACGCTAAAAAGCAACAAATTTTAATCACAGTTTCTACAGGAAAAAGCCTAAATAATGGTTAAGAAATGAGTAAATAAGTCTGAAAAAAATTATAAATTTTTATTTTTTTTAAACAGTAGCCAATTTACATTTAAACAGTTACTTTTAGTCTCACTACATAATTTTTTCGAACATCTGCTAACATTGTAGGTGTGATTAATGCACAGGTTTTTTTGTGTTCCCTCTTTCATAGTTTAACGTATTTGCCTAAACCAGCGATTCCCAATCCGGGGTACGCGTGCCCCTGATGGTACAGGAGGGTCTAATGATGTGTTCACTTGTTTATAATCGATCAGCGCCGCCGTAACTTATCCGTTACAATTCCCAGACACGCACCTGTTATCAAAGAGTTAACCGTTACGATTTGACCGTTACGAGATTGACGGTTGCGATTTGCGCTGATCGATTATAAACAAGTGAACACATCATTAGACCCTCCTGTACGCGATAGGTTGTTTAGGGGTACGGTAAAAAGTTAGTTATTATGACAGAAAAAATAATATATTATGTATCACAAATTAAAAATTATTAGGTAAAAAATGTTTCTTGCAACAATCACAAACTTTATTATACATTTCAAAATGCAAGAATAGAAATACAAACTTATGCTGCCGATTGTACAATGCAACAGATCAATAAATGTCGCGCAGTCGGTCAATGGTAGTGGGGATACCATTATGCGTGATTAGTGATTATGCTACGGACTTTTGATGGTGGGGTGTGTTACTGTTATTATTATGATCTCGCAACAATATTCCCACGTGTTGTTTGTATTTTTTTTTTGTTTATAAAAAGTATTTTTTATTGTTAGCAAGGAAAAGGACATAGCTAGTTTCTCCAGATTTTCTCTACAAGCGGTAATTTTTTTCGTTATTTATTCAGTGTTTTTATTAATCTTTTATTGACAAGACTGTCTTCTTTATAAAATCGTACTGCCTGCTGTGTTACCAGCTTAGAGGTATGAAAGAGTACATGTCAGAAGTTGCAATTTGGCACAGAGTAATAGATGCCCAAATCATGCGCGCATAAAAAAACAAAAATAATACAGACTTGTAGGAACTCAGGGGACGGAGAACCCAGTCAAATTAAAATTCAAAATGGCGACACTCTCTACAAACAGGCAGTGAGAGATTTGCGCATGCGTTGCTCATTGGGAAGTTAGAAATGCCACAGGGGTATGCTAATGAAAAAAGGTTGGGAACCGCTGGCCTAAACGTATGAATTTAAATGGGATGTTTTTTAAATAAACAAAAATTCACAAATTTTATGTTTCGAATTTATTTCTATACCAATTTGTTAACCGTTACTTCTATTTTACCCAACGCTTTTTATTAAAGCGATGCGATTTTAAAGACACGAATGAAGCGCCATATGGGAATTCTTTAGCTGAATGGCACCTTTCCTTACTTGAACACCAAACAAATTGTTCTTAATTATTGATTGATATGTGAGATATTGAGCTGCAACACTTTATTGGGCCATCCTGTATAAGCAATGGAAAAAATTCAGACAATTTAAATGTTTATTTTTACTTGAATAAACGAACATAAGCAGCTTATTAATTCCAAGTTTGTTGCTATTAGCTCTATAACTATTAATCCTAGAAAGCAACCAATTTAAAAAGTCAAAAATTACCAATTACCATTCATTTTAATTTTAGTACTTGGACATTAATTGATTAACTTCTAACTCTAACTTTTGATTGTTGGTTTTGAATATGACATGAGGGGATTTTTTTATTGTATCGACACGAGTTCAACTAGGCCCTTAATGGCAGCGAACGAGTGTTAGTCACTTAAACCTACTTACTTTCTTTATAATCGTCGAGCCTTTATTCTGTACCGAGACTTCGGTACAGAACAAAGACTCTCCTTTGAGCTACAACTCTAATCATGCTCTGTTTCTAGATTTAATCATTAAACGACAATCCAAATCAGACCAATCATCTATTTCCACCGTTTTTCTAGTCCTGTGATTCAACCCATACACTCTAGCAATCTCCATTATGACCTTACTCAACTCCAGAAGGGAGATATTAGAAGTCTGTTCCAAGCAGACTTCAAAATCAGCCGAAAACGTCTCTATCAGATCATTATCGCAAAAAATCCTTTCATGAAAACTACCGGTACCACTCAAAGAATCTGTAGAAAAATCTTCCAAATAGAGAACCACCGAACAATGATCCAACCAAAAACGATTTTCAATCTATATATATAAAACTACTTGTCCTGACTGACTGACTGACTGATTGATTCATCATCGCCCAGAGCAAACCGCTCAACCTAAATAGGTGAAATTTGGTACATAGTTAGGGTACATCATGGAAACGCACGCTAATAAGGGATTTTTCGAAATTCCCCCGCGGGGTGGAAGAGAGAGAGTGTTAAGTCTTAACCGGAAGAATGGCTTCTATTCTTCTATTTTAGATGCAATTTTTTTGTTTCTGATGGTAATAACTTAAAAATTAAAAATAAAATTTATATATAAACATCTAAGAAAACTATCTGTTAAATCTTAAAAACATTTCTATGAGTAAAACGAAATAAAAACTTTGTCAATTGATCGATTTACAACTCAGAAAGAAGCATTTGAAAATAGAGTAAAAAAACAATTAACATCTATTGACTTTCGCGGTAGGGGTAACGCGGGGTCTGTGGAAAAATTTTCTCGCAGTAGTACGAAATTTCTACTGACTTCACTTGAGAGTCATATTTCCTCCCTATTTACAAACAAACCCGATGGCAATCGGTGAAACTTGAGATAAATTGCATCGAGTTGAAATCTGATATGTTTATTTTTTGCGTTTACGTATCAAATTACCTTAAATTCGACACAAATAAAGCATTTGTGTCAATATAAAAATATTTTACACAGTTTAAAAGTAGAGAAAATAAAGATGTAATAATAATTTTTGAAGCAAAGCCAAAAATTTTACAATTTTAAGATTAAAAAAAATGGCATCTGTTGGAGGCCACGTGACTGAAATTAGATCGAAAAATCACATCACATGACTGCAGAAGGGTTAATTTCCAAACATACAATATTTACGTATTACGATCTTTTAACCAAATGAAGGCTCGAACCGTTTAAATTCGAATTTATTACATATTTGTTCGATTATAGTGTGGCCGTCGGCCATGATATTGTATACTGTATTTGTATATTTTATTTGAATTAATCTTAGCCTTCCTTCCTGTTTCTTTGTTCTGAATTCCTTTTAGAACTTTCTTATCTAACCCTTATCTTGGGTAGAATTATCTTTTCCACGAAAATAAGTAGAACAAAAGACGGTGTGGGGCCCTGGTGCCAAACGGACAGAGAGTCACTTTTGGTGAGGACCTCGAAGTAGTAAGAGGGAAAAAGAAAGTTAGTATAAGTTGATACGACCCACGTTTGATTGTCGCGCGTGTGAGTATTTTATATATTTAGATTAGATTGTTATAAATTAAATAATTACTATGGTGTCTGAAATACTAAATATAAATGGTGTTATGACGCCCCACACCATCGTTCCAATTATAAACGATGGAGCTTGCCTCTTTAGAGCAATATCCTTTGTTTTATATGACACTCAAGTGATGGCCAAAGAAGTACGTGCAAAAATAGTGGCTTGCGTGATGAGTCACTGGGATGAATTTTCGATTATGTTACATGATAGTGATGGAAATAATTATAGCAGTTCTGTCGAATACTTCGACGATATGTCGCGATTTCATACTTATGGAAGTTTGTGCGAGTTAGTAGCAGCGGAACAAATATTTCTGTTAACTTTCGAAGTTTACTACAATGGCAAGCTGTATGAGAAATTTGGTGTAGAAGGAAATCCCGTGAAGCGACTGCGTTTTAGTTCTATGCAAGACCTGTCTCATGCAGGACAGGGCCGGATTTACATAAGGGCATTTGCGGCCTGTGCCCAGGGCCCCAACAAAATAGGGGCCCTCACAAAACTAAAAAGAAATTATGTTTAAACATAATTTTTTTCTATTACCGTGACAGCCTAGTGTGGCCTAATCATGAGGGCAACAGGCAGAGAAAACCAAACCCGGGAAAAAACCTATGAAACGTCGGAAAATTTCTGGAAAAAATTTCACATAGGTATTTTTCAGTTAAATTGAAATAATTAGTTTTACGCTATAAAATATATGTGTTTACAATACCCTTATTTTTAAATGAAATTTACAACTTCCTAGTTCAAATCTAATTGAAAGTACAGTATTTTGTGTAAACTTTCTAAATCATCAAATTTGCCTACTCTTAAAGGGGGAACCCCCACCGAATTTGTGCCCAGGGCCCCTGGATTGGTAAATCCGGCCCTGGTCTCATGGACATTTTGATGTTTATTTGTTAGTAACAACTAATGATTGAGAACCTTAGTGAAGTACCGAGGGAGGATTATTTCTATCAAATTGCAAAATCCGAGCGGGCAAAGCCGCGGGTAACAGCTAGTTTAATACAATTCCACATACAAGGGGTAATTGTTCCCAAATCAATTACTGAAAACACAAAAGTATACTTTTCCGCTTCATCACTACACGCTTTACCATTTAAATTGCGAGGATCTGAAACCCCCTTTCCCTTTTTGAGTAGTATAGCTCTTTTTATAAACCTTTTAATTTTATGTAAGAATTTGAAGTAAGAATTTTAAGGAGACCTTCCAAGGTTATCGACCGCAACGATCTTTACGAAATGGTTGTTAAAATATATATCAACAAGAAGGAAATAATCGTTTGTATTACAGTAACTCGATAGACGATAGAGTCAACAAAACGGGAAGAGGCGATGTTTTTCATCCCCCCTTTGTTGCACGTGACACGTGGCTGCAGCAATAAATCACCCAGATCGTCGTCGAGCCCGACACTTGACATAAACAATATCGAGATTGTTGACCAAATTGTAATAGTTATTGTCAGCTAGACGCTAATTGATGGGTGAGAGCTGTCATATCTATAGAAATTTATATTTTAAGTTCACCTCTGCGAGGTACTTAGGTCTGTAATTTAAACAAACGTCTCAATTCCCGGCGTCCGTACCAGCCAGATCCGGACATGAACACACCAACAGGTGTGCGTATAAATCCTGATAGTATGACAGTTCACACCCCTTGAATTTGGTATAAAAAGGGCTCGCACCCCCATTAGAGAGATGACGTCAAGGATACTAGACCAGGACTGACCAACTTTCATCCGCCGTGCCTTCGACACTAATTGACGCCGACAACAACAGATAGCGAGATAATTCTTGACTTATTATATGGAAATCTCTCTCTTCCCTCAGTTGATCGAGGTTTAGTTAAGAATAGAGAAAAGGGATTAAAAGCCTCTAGCGGATCGCGAATACGTACGGCAAAACCTCGCTAACCGCCTTGTTAGTAATTCCGTTAAGGATTATTGTCGTTACTATTATCTTTATTATTATTATTATCATTATTGTCATTATTACTAGTATATGTATCTTTTACATAATATCCTTATTAAATCTGTTTAGTATCTTAAATATGTGTGATTACTCGAACACGGCCAACACCTTATCGACTTATCCGCGACCTCCCACTCGAAACGTTTGTTTTTTTTTTTTGCTCTCCTAAATTGCCATCCACTAACTACGTGAGCGGGACTCACCTTCCCGTCGTCGGAAAACGGGTAAGCCCCGTCGCTTAACCCCCGATTCTCACAAAATAATCAAATTATCCGCATAGTTTGCTAGAATGCTAGAGCTTTCCAACCTCTGGCATTCGTATTTACGTCTTTAGAAAGTTAGCTTCTCTCGTTAGCACCAATACCAAAACTACCACATATACATGTCGAAACCTCATTATGAGCACCCGTTCGTAAATAGTCACCCAGCATAATCCAATTCGGTTCCTCAACCTCAAACTTAGACAACACTTCAAAAATTTCTTTCCACCTTTTTTCCTGTATGTAAACAGAACAAACATTACATTCTCCAAACGGTAATAAAATATTAACAAGCACAATATAACTAGCTCTATAAATAATTTTAAATTCTGACGAAAACCTAATACATAGCAACCTACTGGTCATTGCCCTACCCCCTACTGCGATCTCTCAAAGCATCACAAAAATACACGGGGGTGCAAAAGTAGGTATACCTACTTTTGCACCCGCCCTGTATAATGATGATCGCTTAATTCCTCCCAATTACGTTTACCACTACCCTCGAACCATGTTTCTGATAAGAAAAACACATCATAAGTATAATAAAGAGATTTTTTGAGTACAATAAAACAATTTTTTGCAAATAGTCTTTAATTTAGGGAATTCAATATAAAGTTGATCGTTGATTTTTACGGCAGCGATGAAAAAGAAAAATTTAATAGTAACATTAAGACGACAATATGGAGGGTGTAAACAAGTAGTATTTCTAGTATTGACGGAGGGATACGAAGATAAATATATTGGGATGGGAGTAGATTGTTAATCATTTATAAGTATATATAGGCCTATACAATAAAATATTCAATGCGTTTATAGAAATTAGGCAAACCTAGACGAACACGTGCTATTTCTAGAGATTCTGTAAAGGAGAGGTTAGAAATTTTGTTAAGTAAAATATAAAGTTTATTCAGGATAGAAGCGAATAGGTTAGGCACAGTCTATTATAGATCGTATGTTGGCGAATAATAATATTCTAAGAACGTTTTTACTAGAAATTATTCTAATGTTTTTCCACAGCATTTCCCTACAAATCGAGACTTGTTTGATTAAATTTTTTATATGTAGTTTGAAAGAGAGTTTCGACTCTTATTTTTGGTAATAAGTCGAAATTTCTCGAAAAATTGACGTGTTCTATTTGTATTAGTGATTTTATTTTGTCTTCAATTGATATAATTTTTTACTATTATAACAAATATTTTTTAATTAAATAAATATATCGAAACTAACGAGAAAAACTGATTTGTAATTTATTAATTTAATATTTTTAAAAGAATCTCAGAGAAAAATAGGAATTTTCCATAACACTTGCAACGTTGTGCAACCTGCCACGCGTAGGAAGAATTAACATTTGGTAGAAGTTGCATGCACAGCATATATATTCCAGCTTGTATATAGCTATATTATCATCGACTAATGAATACGAAGTTTACGATGCTGATATTCCTGCTAAGCGTTTCGATTTTTGTCGCAGTTTCGGGGAGACTTACTGGTAAACATAATTTAAAATATCATGAAATTTTCAAAAATATCGGATATTTCGATAGAAATATAAAATTATTTTGAATTAATTTATTCCAGGACGAGAAGAAATAGTGTTTCCATCTATCGAAACACTCAGATCCGGAGAGAAAAGATTAAGTTTTCGAGCACTAAACGAAGATATCGAACTGAAATTAGAATCTGCTGGTAACGTGTTTGGAGAAGGATTTTTTGTTGAATCAATTCACGATGGTCGATCAGCTATTCCTGAGGTAAGGTCTTTCGTTAATCTGTATACTGTCTAAATAGAGTTGTATATTTGATTATAAGAGTAGTAATAAGGGGTTGCGGAGGTGCGGGCCATCTTGGTGATAGCCACAGTACATAGTAAACTTAGTATAAGTTACCAAACGGAAAGAAAAATTCTCGGAGGAAATATCAGAGGTAATGTGAACGCGGAAAGTAGATAAAAATATACATTTTGACATTGAAGTTTGGATAAATTTTTAGGGAAATTCACTGGTTTTTTTTTGTTCTTTTTCGTCTCTTTCCGTTCTGTGGATATTGAAACGATATTTTAAAGTCCGTTTCAGGTTCTACCAGGCCTACAGTAGGAACCGGGTGATGAGGAAGAGGCCAGACATATTCGGAAAATATTTTTGGGGTTTCCTGTCAGGAGTGTCCTTTAGCATCTCGGCCATCTGGTCGGCAAAACTGACTGGTTTAGCTTTCATGTCAGGATGCGTGCAAGCTTACATGCCTGACAGCTCTTTGAAATTCGCTATCTCAATGCTCGCGCATATATACTCGAAAAAGAATATCGCGATGGCAACACGTAATTAGTCTATAATAATTATAGAACACACAACACACAGCACATAACCATAGTATACGATAGCGATTTTATGGCGATAGTTGCGAATGACACATTGATTGTAATTTATTACGAAAATGCAAAAAAAAATCCATCTCGGGTACAAACTATTCTGATTTTTTCATAAATTCTGATAATCATTAATTTGAAATAGCATTCGATCGAAATCGAGAATACAGTTATAAAATATGAATATTTTTTCAAATAAATTATGATTAGTTTCTAAAATTTTGATGTTTGTTCTTCAGTTATTAGAGAGTTTGCGGCCGAAGTTTTAAACGCGAAAACGTGTACGTCGGACGTTCAGCGCCGCTTTTCTGTAAGCCTAGAAGTTTGACAATGGCGTTTGGAATGTCGAGCATGATTCCACTGACTTTCCAAACGCCATTGTCAATCTTTTAGGCTCACAGGAAAGCGGCGCTGAACGTCCGACGTACACGTTTTCGCGTTTAAAACTTCGGCTTCAACCTCGCTATTAAGATTATCCCAGTTTTTTCTTCCATAGTATTCGATTATTGCATTTTCTTTGCATGATTTATAGCAGAAGTTTGTCATAAGGGAAAGTGGGGCAAGAGATGTAAAAATGTGTGGCCCACTTATTTACTGAAAGTAATGTTTTTTAATACAATTATAAGTTTTCTGCTATATATCACTATAGCAAAAGCGTGCCTTCTTGTTTCACTTTCTTATGTTCTTGTTGTTTGTAAAATTGTTAATCACGTAAAAACAATTTGAATTTATTACACTCATCAACTTATTTTATATTTTAAGCTAAATCTTCACGATATAAAACGAAATCTCTACAAAGATAAGAGGGCTGGAGCATCTCTCCATATTGAAGAGAAAGAACACACATTGATTGTAAGTTTCTTTTATAGTTATAATAATTAATTTCTTAATATAAATTTTTCGATGATGATAATTTTTCCCTTCCAGAGAGGAATCATAAATCACAAATTGAGAATCGAACCTCACGAATCCGAAGCGAGAATAAGAGACGGAGTAAGATCTCATCGGATAGTCGAATATATAGAAGAGGATGGCTTTCACGAAAACGATGCGGGTAACGCTTTGTAATATATTAGAGTAAAAAAGAAACATTAACATAACAAACTTTAAACTTAAAACATCATTTTAGTCATTCCTACTAATTTTCATGCGAATATTAACAAGTCTAAGGACGGTTTGAGATCTGGAGAACCGATATATGTGGAACTTTGCATTGTAACCGATATTGCTTTTTCTATATCATTTCCTAACGATCACGCTATTATAGTATATGTGGCTATTTTAATTAATGGGGTAAGTATACATTTATTGGTAACAATATGTATAAACCTGTTATATTTATTTTGAATATATCAACATGAAATTGAGTTATTGAAGAAATCATTTTGGCTAATTTACACAAATCAATGTAATAGTAAAAGTAATATGTAACTGGAAACATAATTATCTTACGAGTAAAAGTTTATTTTTCTAATTTACTTGATCAATTTTAAGAAGACAACTTTATTTTTCAATGGAAATTAAGTGGGGGGATATTATCTTATCCCTCTTGGCAAATTGCATTGTCATTTCTCATCATTTCGCTTCTCTCCTTCGTAGAATAGAGAAAATATTCTATTCAGTTTAAATTGTCAACATCTCCTTTTATATCTTTAAAATATTAAAATCTAAAAAAATTATTATAAATTTGATTATTGTCTGAATTGCAGGCACAATGTCGTTATGACAATCTGAAGAATATTCGGGTGATTTTGGTTTTCAGTGGATTAAGAATAGTCAGGGTAAGAATTAAAAGAAAATAGTAAGGGTGATATTAAAACTGTTAAATTATTGAAAAAATTAATTATTTCTTATTTTTTCAATGCTTTATTTAGCGG
Source organism: Centruroides vittatus (assembly GCF_030686945.1). Lineage (NCBI taxonomy): Eukaryota > Metazoa > Arthropoda > Arachnida > Scorpiones > Buthidae > Centruroides > Centruroides vittatus. The sequence continues at coordinate 1,074,535 of NW_027122690.1, read as the reverse complement.
GCAAGAGACCAACCTTACATTCAAAACAATTTAGTCGAAGGTCATCTTTTAAAAGGTGGTGATGCATTATATGATTTCGGTGCATTCATGGGTAGAGCCGGATATACTTGTGACATAATAAAGCTCATTACAAAGTAAGTCGAAAATTTTATCGAAACGAGAATCTAATTTTATTATATAATTTTCGATTATTTTATTTTAGACTAGACCTGGTTGACGATGTTGGCGACGGATCAATGGCACATGGCCTTCTTGGTATAAAATATAAATTTAATTTTTATTTTAATTTTTCTGCCGTAAGAACCTTAATTAAATACGATCAATTTCAGGTCTCGCTTATGTAGGAACAGTCTGCGATACATACTATCAGCCTGATTTCACTTACAGAGTAGGAATTAGCGAAGACGATGCCCATTGTTTCGTAGGTGTTCGTACGGTCGCTCACGAACTCGCTCACAGGTAAGCAATTTATGAATTTATTAATTCTCAATTGCATAATTAAATGGAACGAATTTCATTCTAGTCTTGGTTGTGGTCACGACGGTGACAAGCCAGTTCCTTACATCGAGGGACATCCAGGATCCGAAGATTGTCCTTGGGACGATGGTTATATTATGAGTTACGTGTCAGAGTTCATGAAGCGTTTTTATTTTTCTTGGTGCTGCGAGGATTGTATTCGTCACTCAGCTAGGCAAGAGTCGGGTTGAATTAATCAATCTTGTTTTGCAGTTGAAATAAAAATTTATTTTTTATTATAGGATCTTTGAATGTCTCAGATACAATAATACCGGATTTAATTTAAGTCCTTCCAGTCAAATACCTGGAGTACAGTTGGAAAATACACTCGGTTACTCCGCTTCCAAATATGAAACTGAGAAAGTCGCTTATTACGATCATCGCTGCAAGAATTTAAGACGCAACTTCGTTTTGTATTCTTTTGAAGTAAGTTTTCGTTTCTGTTTTAATCTTGCATTACTTGGAAAATAAATATGTTCTGTATTGCAGTATCCGGATGGCACGTGTAGTTATGCTTGCCGCACTGAAGCCGACGAACAGAATCAGTTCTATTATTGGGTTGTGGATTGCTTGGATGGAGATATGTGCGATACAGGAAAGGTAAGGATGTTTAATTAGTTTCTTTTGTTCTTCGATAAGTTATAGTGTATAATTAATACAGAATTTTATATTACAGAGATGCTTGAATGGAGAATGCATATAGAAACTGCTACAGTAATTAATTACATGCAAAGCTAAATTTGATCTTAATTCGAATTAATGTATTTGAACGATAAAACGAATAAATTTATTTTGAAGCAGTACTAGAGGTTTTATTCGATATTAAAATCGACATTTATCTAATATTTACAATATTAACTGTTGTAGAGAAAAATTTTTTCTCAACTTAGAAACTATATAATTTTCGGCCTTCATTGAGCGTGTTATCCCGTCGTATCAAGTATGGTAGTGTTTAGCCTATTATCCGTAATTTGCTATAATATCCTATTTCTTTAAGGATAATGGCTCTCTATAAGAATAATGCCTGCGTAAACCATGTGATCGTGGATACACCAAAAAGCGCAATGTAAACCAAAACTAAATGAAAATAAAAATATCACTTATATCAAAATAACATTTCAATTAAAAACAAAATAAATAAATAATAAATAAAAAGTAAAGGATAGACACAAAATATGTATTCGACGCTAACAAAATAACCATTTATAGGGACGTATCGATACTGCCGATACCAATAACGGTATCGATACTTTAAAACTACTCGTGCTACTGGTATCGGGACATCCCTAACCATGTAGAATGTCCCTATTAGAAGACCAACTTTTTTCATGTAAAAGACGTGGGCATATTACAAAAATATACAGAAAAACAAATAAGGGATACCATTACTATAACGCGATGCATTAACAGCAAGGTCTAACAGATCTTTATCACCTATTAGAAGTGGTTTAATGTTTTAATATACAATCAGGTCGTGGAAAGGAAGGGGCCGAAGAGGCACCTGCCAGAGCGCCGAGACGATGGGGTGCCAAAATTTAAAAATTATTACATGGGCGAACTAATAAATTCATAGAAAACTGTCACATATAAGAAAAATTGTATTATGAAATATAATATGCATTGTATTAATAAACAGTATTTATTTGAATGGTTTTTAAATAAGACGAAGTGAATGTGCAAAACAAGCATTCTCGTATGTTTGTATACCAGTTCCATTACCAAATGGAGTTTTCTACTTTCGTAAACATGTCGTAAGCTCTGATAAAGGAAATTTGGACATATTGGTGTCTATGGAATATGTCTACTAAGGAATACAGTCACATTTAAAAGATAATATTTTTGAAATTAGGTTCATGTTTACGAAAATCGTGCGTTAAATGACGAAGTTTACATATTCATATCTTTTTTCGTTCAAATTGTGAGCCCACTTCTTTTTTTACTTTGAGCAACGATAAAAGTAAAATATCGTTATCAGAAAAAGCATTGTCTCACGGCACAATATGAACACCCACCATCTTAAAGACTGACGGAAAAACGAGCTTTAGCGCAGTTTTCTTTGTGGTCACTCAGAGAAAATGGCTGCAAGACCGAGGCTTAAAGCTTTCTCTTACAGCCATCTCTCCATCTTTTAAAGGCTGGGACAAAGATAAAAAATACATGAATTCTGATAGAGGAAAATATGCTATTTCTAATGATCCCAAAAATAAAAAAATCCGAGACGACCCATTTGGGGATATTTGCCATTGAAAATTGGTACAAATCTGCCGTGGGGCGTTTTTACTTAAGCATATCTCTGCAAGTCCAGACAATCAAGATTTACGTGAATTATGACACCTCTCGTGAATAATTAACAAGTAAACTAACGCAGGACAGGCATGCTTATTTTAAGACAGAGATGGGGAACATTTTTAAATGTGAATGCCAAATATGTGAAGGAAAATTTTTGGGAGCGTATTATTATTTGGTTTATTTTAAGTATTGAGAGAACCTTTTCAAATTATCAAAAATATACACTTTAGAAACCCGATAAATTCTTTACGAAACACTAAAAATATATATAAAATGATGGTAAAGAAATCACTTCATGTTTGGCTACCCGGAGAATGGTACGACTGAACCGGGTAAAATTTGTACAGTACGTCATTATATAGCAAATATGATGCCTTGAAAATAGGATGTTTGCTTTATTTTCTTATTACTTATTATTACTAAAACAGTTAATAGCGTTTGTTTGTTTATTACATTTTTATTTAGAAACGCTCTATTCAATAAAAGTGTATTCCGTTATTAAGTTAAAATATACAGCTCAGTTGGATATTCATTTTTTTAAGGTGAGCCCTGCGTGGCTTACTGGAAAAACTCGTTGGCTTATGTACCGAGGGTTATCCACCCCTCTTTTAGAAGTTAGAAATTGCTAAATTACGAACCCTCGTTTATGCGAAATTGATTTTTACTCTCAATTTATAGAAAACTTATGCTAGGCCGATTAATACAACTGAATTTATAGCAAAATTTTGCTGTAAATCACTAAATTTGAAAGTGTACGTTTGCTTCAATGACATACAATAGGAGGACAAAGTTGATCATTGTACAACGTTCGCGTGGAGGCGAGTGGAGCGATCACATCAAGACCTCTATATTAGAAACACAAAATATTTAGATCTAATATTTTGCAGATATCTTAGTTAAACACTACAAGCTATGGTTAAGGGATTCTCCAAAACGTTAATATTTATTTGGGTGTTACAAAAATAATGTATGGCCCTTTTTTATACGGTCACAATTAAGGGCAACATTTTTCCGAACACGCTGGTGCCGCAACTTACTTCTAATAGAATCGACACTGTTGTCTTCAAACAAGATGGGCACCACCCCATTTTGCAACAATTGTCTATGACCAGCTTCACGAATCTTTTCTTGGTAGATAGATAGGAGGAGATTCAATTAATTTTTGGGCTCCACATTCACCCGACTTCATCTTGGATTTTGTGTGTGGTATTTTATTAAATTACAGGTGTACAAAATTAAGACAACAAGCATTAATAAACAGAGCTGTAGCGGCTAAGATTATACAGATCTTGACTAAGATCTTAGAACAGTTTTACTATACTACCATTGAATATTGGGATTCGTGTATTAACAAGCCAATGGATGATGTTAAACTGTATTAATTTTTGTTGTTTCCATATTTCTCATTTATTAGTAATACAACGAGAATTATTAAAACATTTCTTTCACAGAAATGGATAGTTACTTTATAAATATTCTGTATATCAACTTAGTTTAATTAGATTAAATATATAATTAATTAAAAAATATTTCTTGTTTATTTAATTTATTTTCAACCCAAAATTAACTTATTTAATTCCACATTAACTTTTATTTAGAAACTATTTCTTCTTACCTACAAAACAAACGTAATCAATTCCCGTTTTGCTTTAATTAACAACGAAAATTAGTTCCAAATCACGTCATTACAGTAGACGTAGTAACGTCACATTTTTACGCATAACACATCGAAAAACATCTGTACATCACGTCTGTTTTTGTTCTCTAATAATATTTCTACTGTATTAAAAATACTGCAAAATAAAAAATCGTATTATTCAATGTTTTCGTTATAATATTTTGAATTGTATAATGTAACAGGCTTTGTATTATAGATAAACAACAGTAAGAATCGCCCTTGACTTATTATATGTACTGTGCAATTACCAAAAATAAGTGTAACTATAAACAAAAAATTAACAAGTTATCCAATACGTGACTTATTACGTGTATACCGCTATGGATACTTTAAAACTACTCGTGATACCGGGATATCGTGGCATCCTTAGTCTCATCATATACATGACTAATGCCAGAGGTTATCCAACTAAATATTGTTTATCTATTATCCAAAGCTTATTTTGCATAATTGTTTTTATCATTAACGGCTAAATTCGTTTTAAATAAAAGGATTTAATCATGTTTGTGACTTGTAGCGGTGGCTTGCTGGTGTTCTTAACATTTTGAGGAGGAATTTGATAGGAGGAGTTTTACAAAACTTAAAAAAATGCCTATTTGTGACAAATCGATTTTTAAATAAAATTAAACTTTATTTTTATTTTACTTTTATAATTTTTTTCTAAATTATTAGTAAGAATATTTAAAAGAAAACGACCAATTATTTATTGTGACATTGTCACAATGTCGGCTCTCTCCACCTCAAACTAGTAGTGTCTTGCCCCTCTACATCATACTTTTCCTTTAACAATAAAGTCGTGCTGGTCATCTATCTAACATCTTCCAGAAAAAATTATGAGTTAAAATAATGTGACTATTACATCAAACGAACAGCGGATTCTTTTATCGAGTTACGTTGGAAATATAATTAATAAAAAATTTGGCAGGAGATAAGTGGCTAGGCCGTCATCTCTTATTAAATTTAATAATTAATTATAAATAAATAAAATTTAATTTTGGAATATTCTATAAGAAAAGGTGCTCGTCCCGGAGCGAGACGAGCAGCCGAAACTCCTGTTTTCTCGTGCCAGTTATGCTACCCGACCTATTGTTTCTAGACTAATTAATTAATTAATTTAGATATACCGAATAGCGTAATATTATGCGTAATATAATTCATATAAATCTAATAAATTAATGCATTCAATAAAATAAATCATTTAACAAAAGAAACTAGTGGCAATGCAACTGCAACAGATTTGGTACCAGCGGGATGGCACCCATCTCATTCCAGCACTATTCCATTGCATTTGATAGAACAAGACGGCTACCGTGTTTCCCAGACTCGAACCCTCTGGATTTTTCCTGTGGGGGGTCATCTAAAAGAATCGAATACGAGAGGAGTTTCATCTGCTATTCGTAATGTCACCTTGACCGTCTACATCTTTGTATTTCCGCTGAAGGCGGGTTTAATAATTTAATTTTAATTTTATAATTTATTATAATTTTTTTTGTTTCTGGTAATTTAAATTTTACAGTTTCTAAATTTAAGAGTTTATTTTTATATTTTTAAAGAATAATATTTTAAATAAAAACAGTTTCCCCTAAACGTGGTGATGTTTCCACATAAACTATCGCCCATCAATTACTTATTGTGCAGCTACTTTTAACACGTGCTGTGCATAATGTAGTTGTAAAAACTAACTTATTTATTGAAATTAAATTAAATAAGACAAATATAAAATACACGTCTTAATTATTTATTATAAAAACGGTTTTGATATAGTTTTTATATACATAAATCTTATATAAACTTTACTAAATAGTATAAGATGATAAGATTCGATATAAAATATAACAGATTTCAAGAAACTCTTCTGATTTTATATTAAAATATCATTAACTTTCAATTTATTTATTGAATTTATAATACATAACTTTTATTAATTCTAAAAAAAAAATTATATATTAAAATATTTTATACATTTTTATTACGTCAGTTTTAAAGCTTATTTAACGTATATACTTAATCGTAAAACTATTTCGAGTATATAAAAATAAAAATATTAAAAATATTAATTTATATTTAAATAATTCATCAATTATCTTTTAGAATTAGAATGTGTAGGCGTAGAGTATGTGGGCGAATGTGCTGTAACGACGTAACACCCCCTGAACATGTTTCTGAACACCGTTACTATATAAAATACACGCAAGTTTGCAAGTACAGTACATTAAACATGTTCTTGTATCTAGCAATTCTTCCTTTCTGTGCCGCCGTTTCGGCAATCTCTACTGGTGAGTTAATCTAATTATTTTGTGTTTCTGTCATTAATTTAATATTATTTTACTTTTGCTAAACATTTTCAATTTATAATAATATATATATTTTTAAATTTTAAATGTCGAAGATCGAGTAGATGTCGTGTATCCAACTATAGAGACGTTCAGATCCGGGGTAAGACGTATCAGATTTAGAGCATTCGAACAGAATATAGACTTGAGAGTAGAACCAGCCAGCGAAATAATTTCAGATGATCTTGCAATCTGCGAAGGGGAAGGAAGTAAAATTGAAAATTACGTAAGATTTTTATAATTTATTCCTTTAGTATTTTAACTTTTTCATGAAATATCTAAACATTTTCTAATTTTATTTAAGGTGGACGTCAAAAATATTAAGCGTAAAATGTACAGAAATCAGGAAAAACGTGCAGCCCTTCTCATAGATGACGATGGTCCTCTAAGTATTGTAAGTGTTGCTGTAATAATTAAAAATAATGAACAGTGTTTTGTATAATTAAAAATTCATTTCATTTTTTTTAATCTCTAGAAAGGAATTGTCAATTCAGATTTGAGAATAGAGCCACATGAATCCGAAGAAATGGCTAAAGATGGAGTAAGAGCACATCGTGTTATTGAATTGAAGCACGGCGAAGAAGGTCGAATCAGAACCAACGATGCATGTCAGTAATCAAATTTCTTATTAGAAACAAAAGAAATATTTGATGATATTTATAATTGCTCATGTCTTTTTTAGTGACTATTCCAGAAAAATATAGGAATAAACGAAACCGAAAGTGAAAGACTCAGTTGTATTATGGTGGAATTCGTATTAATTCTAGAAAGTACCTATACACATTTACATAACAACGACAATAGTGTCCTTATATCTGAATGTATTATCATTGCAACTGAAGTAAGTAGGCTATTATAATATTTTTGTTAAACTTAATAAATAAATTGAATAATGTACTCGGTGGTGTATTCAAGAAGAAGTCTACAGAGAGGCTTAATCCCTCCCAATTAATACAAAAAAGGGAAAAGTTTAAAATTTATTTATTCAAACTTCAAATTGTTGCTTTTAAAAACCCTTATGACGACAAATATAATTTATCGATCTATCCACATTACAATCGTCGTGCACTTGCTAATAAAAGGCACTTAATTATTCAAATATTTTTAATGTTTAAGTTAATTAACCCCTCTTTGGGTTCTTCTGAATTATGATACATTTCACTCGAATAATAATAATAATAATATTCAACATTTTTTATAGATGCAAAACCTAGTTGAAAGTATGGATTTAAATATTCAAATTAAACTTATAAAAATTATAAAATATACCGTAAGTACTAATATATAAATTTTTTAATCATAACTACCATTTATTTATTCTTTGCCCAATTTACTCACAGAAAGATTATGAACCTTCTTTTGTTGAAGCTAGCGCTCTTGAACAAGATCGAAACAGTCTAAGTTCTTCAGCAATAATAGATAATTTGAGGATACATTATCAAGATAAACACGATCAAACTGTCAACAGCGCGGATTTGGTCTTATTAATAACCGGGTTTAATATACATTTAAATATTCTAATATCTTTAAACATAGAATTAATAATATATTAAGATCTGTTGATTCATTATATCAAATGTATATTACAGGAGAAGAATGGCCGATGTTTACAGTGGTAGAGTTTCATACGGAACAATAGGTAAATGTTTATAAATATTTTAACGATAAAAAAAAATATACAATGATTTATAAAGTTATTCCAACACAGGGATAGCTTACGTAGGTGGAGTTTGCAATTATAAATACAAATTTGGGGTGGTGGAATATCTGCGTGACACCTTTAAATTCCATGAAACTTGTATACACGAATTTGCTCATTTGTAAGTATTTTTGATTATATAACTGTAAGAATAGATACGATAGAAAATATTTTGCAGAGTGGGAAGTCCACACGATGAAGATCCTCCCGTTTCAAGCATTTCTGGAAGCCCCGGATCAAAATATTGCCTATGGTCATGGGGATTTATTATGAGCTATCACTCAAATTTGCAAAATGGAACTTTATTCTCGTCATGTACTCGAGACAACATTAAACATTTATCCGGGTAAGCATCAGTCTATTATTCCTACTGAATTCCGATAGAATATAAACTTATTTTTATATTATTTTCGATTTTACAGGTTATATGCTGCCCGATGTATTAGATGTTAAATGAAAATCAACTTACTAACAACCAGAAGAATGATTTACGAAAAGAATCAGTTGCAGATATTTTCGGCTTAATTCGGCTTTGCTTTTTTCCGATAAATAAAAATTTTATTAAAGGTTATTGCATAAATTCTACTGTTTATTGGATTTTATATAAAGCTTTTATTAATTAGATTACTTTTGTTAAAAATAATAAGTAATGTAATATTTAACGGCATCCGTGCCGAGCTCCAATTTTTAATCATATTTTCAATTCACTTATATTATATGCTCTCCACCTCAAATTAGTAGTGTCTTGCCTCAGCACATAATACTTTACCTGTTAGCAGTAGAGACGTGCCGGTCTATCTAACTCCTTTCGGGAGGAAATTTTTAAATTAAAATGACATAACTTTCGGTTTAAATCAGAAGCTTATATATATAGTTAATCGGGGCCTTCTGCTGCTGCGGTTTCTATATTTGATCTCGTATTTCATCTATCTAACTCTGTTCTTGAGATTAAGGAAAGACAGGCAGACAGATGGATAACAGTGGGAATTTACAGGCCTACAATTTCTTCAAATTGCTGCCAATACAGTAATGATAATGGTGATAAAATTAAAATTAAAATGACACCGCTCAGTTTCTTGAGAACTGAGTGTTTAATCGTGTAAGAAAGCGGAAGCAAGAGACTTACAGTTCTGTTTTATTCCAAAAAAACATATTTTAAAATTTATTTGGAGGGTTTGTACACGGCATATTCTGGACAATGCCGCAGCGACGTATTTTATTCGAAGAAAGAGAGGAGGGAGAGAGATATTTAGATTTTTAGGCCGTTCGGATTAACCGGAATTTTGGAGTATAAGGGTCTGGATTAGCGAGATCTTACTATATTAAAAGCGGTAACTTATATTGTTAAATGAGTAAATTTATTAACATAATTAATTACGATATAAACCAGTGTCAAATAAGAGTGTCGAACAGATACATTGATGTTTAAAAATTTCATATTCCAGATTAGTAGTGTCTAAATTGCGCTTAAGTCATAGGTAGGCGAGCCAGAAACAACATACTGTATATATATATATATATTTGGGCTATTTCTATCGTTTATAAGTGATGTGTCATGCATGTTCATAAACCAGATTTTTTTTATGATTTCTTTCCATTTAATTATAATTTAATATACACGAGAATAATACTAAAATCACATTTTATTATATATGATCAAAAGTTATATTTCTATTGTTTATATAAAATATATATAAATCGATAAAATAAAATGGTTTTATAAACCTACTCATATCTCAAACAATTACACTTAAAATTTAAATTTGGCTGGAGCCAGTGCTAGAAAATTCACATAGAGCAGTGTTGGAACCGGAGCCACAATCAGGACCGTACTCCAAAGTTTGTTTGGTTTAGTTACGGCAACGCAATACTTGGGCGATTTGACAAGGGTAACTGGCCCCTATTCAGGCGTTACGGACGTGGAAAAAATCGGAAAACTCCACGTCCGGGTGAGGCGTGAACCCACGACCGAACTCCCAGTGTTCAGGGAAGGGAACGCCGTACTTCAAAGTCCTGTCTGTAAACAGGAACATGTCCATTCTGAAAATTTGGGTAAAAATATCCAGTATATCATAGAGTTAAAACACAGATTTAACTCTGTTGTATAGAGAACATTACCTAATAGTTTGATATATCAGAGAATACAATTAAAATTAAATTTGTTATAGGCCTATGTGATCAAAAGATAAATTTTTATCGTTTAGGCCTATACAAAATTATATAAACTGATATAAACAAATTATAAATAAATTAATAAAATAAAATGGTTTGAATAATGCCTTACTATCACGAACAATCGCACTTAAAAATTAAATGTTTGGATGGAGTTGGAGTGGAGCATGATGAGGATCCTGCTCCAAAATCCTGATTTCTTGTAATCATAATCTACCTCAACGTTCTTAAGGCTTGATTTTAGGTTTTAATTGTACAGAATTTTTAAAAGTATATGTTAAAACTTCAATATCTAAATACAAAAATCTAAGTAAAACCTGCCAGAAATGCCCGGACAAAAGGAGCCTCGCGCCAGATCAGAAAAAGCCAAAATAATATAGTATTTTATTATTAATATACATAATAAAAGTACATAATTATCTGTAAATTTTAATAAGTAAAAGTCAGTTTTGAATTTTTAACGTGCGTATAATAAAAAAGTTCAATCGTTGTAAATGTTAGAATAACGCTGTACTGTATATTTGGTTTTTATTGAAAACAAATTACAGGACAGTTATGTTGTTAGTAATAATAGTACATGCATAAATTGACAAATTGGATGTGTCAGTTTGGTGTAGGAAAAGTATCTTCAATAGGAAAGTAATCACCCCGTCCAGCAATACAGCACATACAGCGATGTGTGATGCTGTCAATTATACGATCTATGAGGTCAGTAGGAAGTGAAAGCCATTGTTTTTGTAAAGCTGCTCTAAGCCTGGCAACAGTCTGAGAATGAGGATTGAAAGTAGCAATACGTCTCTCCGTAGAGCATCTCAGACATGCTCGATGGGATTAAGGTCCGGAGATCGAGCTGGCCACTTCACGGCGTTGAATTGTTTGCTGCTGAAGGTAACCTTCCACGTGTGGTCTAGCGTTATCATCTTGTAGGACGAAATTATCACTTATTGCACCGGCATAATGGTGCACATAGGCACCAAGAATGTCAATTTCGCGCAGAAAGACATAGAGGTTTGTGCATCCACTCCAAACACAGACACTGCCTTCTCCATATGAATCTCTTTCACGGATGTTTGATGAAAATAACGTGTTCCAGGTTCTCTCCAAATCAAAATACGTCTGCTATCACTTTGCAAGCTAAACCTGCACACTTCCGTGAAGAGAACAGCCTTTCATTGATTTGCAGTCCAGTGGACATATCGACGTGCTCACATCATACGCTCCCTCCTCCGATGAGAGATGAGCGACACACAAATGGTTGGTCGTCTCGCATACAAGACCATCTTCAAAAAGCCTTCTGCGCGCAATAGATGTTGACACTATCCTTCCGGTGGCTGTAGCAAAGAAAGACCTAAGTTAGGCTGAGGTTGAGGTTCTACACCTTCGTGTGAATAACTGCAAATATTGGTCATCGGGGTTCGACGTAGCTCTTGGCCATCCTTGGCTGAACCTTGGCTGAACCTTCTACTTTTATGCTACTTGCAGATGATGCATTCCGATTACAGTACCACTATATCGCATATTGCGGTTTTTTTCAGTACCTTTTATTTAACAACATACTCAAATTTCGTAGCGATTGGTTTATTTTTGAACGAAGTTTTGCTATTTTTGTGATTTTTCTTTAGTTTTCCTGATTTATTTACGATGTTGCAGTTGTTTTAACGGTATTTGATCAAAATACCGATAGGATCAAATGCTCGACAGATGGAAATCCTGACAGGAGAAATTCCCTTTAGATAAATACTTGACATTTTATAAATAATAAATAAATATATATAAATAAAAATCTCACAAACAACTGTGTTTTTAATGAATCAATGTCAGATCATTGACAAAAGAAGTTATTTTGGCTTTCGTTGTGTCAGAATTTTGATCCTGCCGGGATTTTGAACGTCGGGATATTCATTTATCGGGATTTTATAACTATTAATTGACCTGATTTTAACACTAAGAATACAGAAAGAGCTTTCTCGAAGCAGAAGTTAATTAATAAAATCGTTCGTATTTAGGTAATATTATTTCACAGCAAAGCTTCGGGATTAAAAAGCGAAGAAAATGAATTAATGGAAAATATAAACTTTGCAGATATAAGACGAATAATAGACGCCATTGTAGAATTTTAAAAAAGTGATGGACTTTAACTTGAATTGAATTAGACAAAAAGCCCTTTAATTTGATCAAGATTTAGTGTTTGTGGCTAACAATAAATTCCAATTAAAAATATTTATCGAATAGTATAGTATCAAGATGTCTTTTTTAGGTTAATGTTACCTATAGTTCCAAAATGGCGGCTCGTCTCTGATTCCAACAAATAGAAGAAAGGAAACAGTGGGGACGCACATTCTAACCTACCCTAACCTACTCTAATAAATTACCATAGTTATTACCAACAAAATTATTAGAATAGGTTAGGTTAGGTTAGAACGTGCGTCCCCGCTGTTTCCTTTTTTCTATTTGCTGGAATCAGAGACGAGCCGCCATTTTGAAATCATAGGTAACATTAACCTTTTTTTAGTACAAAATATTAAAGATTCAGTACTTCACCAAGCTTACAACATATGTAAACATCACGATGTATACTGTATTAAGCTTACAATAAGTGTGTGTTAGGATCAAGAAAAGATCCCGTGGATGTTTCTCTGTTAGATTAATTTATTCACAAAACGAACTTAAATGATTATCTACATCGCCAATCTCAGCTGCATGCGTACGGACAAAGTGGAATCTTCTGTAGCCCACTTCCCTGTCTCGTCTTGTATCAGGTTTTATTTATGCAATTATAAATAAATAAATTTATTTGTTTACAATTATTATATTTAACAAGAGACGGCCTGCCTCCTCCTAAATTGTTTAGTAATTAGTACTTTGGTAACCCGATAAAGGAATCTAATTATTCGTTTAGTACACGTCTTGTGTCTTTTGTAGACTATTATAGGTGAATGAAGTTGGAAAATCTACATAAAATTTTGGAACAAATATTTGTAGGCCTATTATTTTGTAGTAATTTGTACTAGCAAAATTCAGCCATACCTGGAATACTTAATTTATGTATATATAAAAAAAAGATATCGACTTTATAAAAGTAGACAGGAAAATAAAATTTGAAATATCAAATAAAACTTCAAATTACTTCCTGTTACATCAGAAATGAAGTATTTACTATACAAATTCTAACAAATATACATATCCAGCTTATAAATAACGTTGCCATAAATCAATAGAGTACCAATAGGGAGCCAAAAGCACCCTACAAAGAACAAGGGGAAAAATTAAAGTAGAAAAAAGAATAGGGTCACGTAAGGTAGGAATTTTATTGAATTGGTATTAAAAATTGTTTTATCCGTTCAACTCGCTGCTATAAACAATGAAATGATTTTTCGCTACCCATTTGCGACGAATTTAATCTCCACGCTTTCGATCAATGTTATCTCTACCTATAGATTTACAAATATCTAATCGTTCGTACAAAATAATAAAATGTAAAACACATTTTCTAATCTTTGTACCGTACAAATTAGTGTAAATCAGTAGTAAATTTTTATCAATAATTGGCATGTGAGCTAATTAGCGTGAAGTTTGATGGGTGGTACACAAATTAGCGATTTAAAGTAAAATACTAATTTTATTTGTACGAAATGGTATAAAATGCGTAATAAATAGTACACGCATTTTCGTCGGAAATATTGATATGGGCGTCTCCAACATCGCAGACCACGTTATGATGAAGTCATTCCTATCGAATCCTCTGTTGGTGCTGGTAACCTGTCGGTAGAAGCTACATGGAACGTCAGTTCTCTTCTTTTAATTTTCTGTTAAATTTAAGTAGTTCTAGTTTTAAGATGTCTTCCGATGTGTCCTTTGTCGTATTTAGTCGGCTAATTCTCGTTTTATTTAGGTTTTTCGATCGTTGTGCGTAGTTAGTGTTGTGTCACCGCAGTTGGCACGTTGCCAATGCAGTAGATGTTGAAGTTAACTCATTTTTCAGCTATTTTCAATGTTTTATTCTTATTCCTTAACATTTTCCTTCCTTCGGACATCCTTTTTGTTAACTTTTAGTAGTTTTGTAAGTTTAGACGGCTCTTAAGGCTAAGTTTAAGTGTAATTCGGTTTCGCTTCCTTTTTTTTACGTTTGGTTCCTTTTTAACCACTTGTGTTTTTGTAAGTGAATGAGTTAGAGGTTCAGTGTCGGAAATTTCTTTATTTTGTTTGCCTACGTTCGGTAGTTTTCGCGTAATTTGGCTATTTCCGGTTCATTGCTATCGTGTATCTCTAAACTTCTGGAAAATTATTGATTTCCTGTGTCTTTAAATTTTTTTTTCTCGCCTCCAGAACCTGATTTTCAAATAGTTTTAAGTACTTTTAAGTTAGCTTTAAGTAAACTTTAACTAATTTTAAGTAGCAATATCGGTTTATCTCGCGTTCAGCTTACGTAAAGGCTTCAGCTTACGGTTCTAGGAACCCGAAATCGAATCCGGACGGTCTTTCTCTAATATATTAGGCCCAATCTTTTATAACCCGATAAGACGTAGACCTATCATTCTGATAAACGATTATTATATTCTCAAACTGTTTACCTTGACGATTACTTCTGTGATTTCTAATCTACAGTATGTTTAAGATTTACATTGATGGCCCTACATAGTAGGTTGTATCTTATGCCGATACAGGACAGGAACTTAAGAACGATGGCTTTAAATTAGGATATCACTGTTTTTACAGCTTGAATAGATAGTAGACGTGAGGTTTAATTTACATATAACGTAGAAACAGCAAAATTCTACGTAACTTCAAAAAATGTAATAGTTTTACATAAGATTTCGAAATTCGATAGTCTCTTAAAGTTCATACACTTGATTACGTTACATTATTGACACTTAGACAATACTTGGATGGATTTTTGGTCATGCGATGCTGTCGACTCCATATTATTGAAGTTTAGTACAGAGTAACTTAGCTTATCTGTTAGGAAAGGTAAAGGAAGGCCCCATCAAGGATTCAGTCAGACCCATGATGTCAGTCAGTCAGACCTATATCTGAGGTAGACCATTTTTGAGAGTTTTGAGTATTCGACTAGGACTTGAAACTTGATCCATTGAATAACAGACTAAGTTAGCAGAAAACTGCGTGGGCCATTCGGCTTTAGGACCAGGTAGAATACAATTAGGTTACGTTCTACTAGGACTTTTTAACGATAAGAGGATAAGGTCAGAAGTTCCATTCAAGCTTTATTTTTAAACGAGTTTTAGAATAAGTAGTTTTTAATTAGTTGTAAATTAACATTAAGCAGTTTTAATATAATTTAATAGTGTTTTTATCTGTAGGCTAGAAATTAATAATAATCTGGTAAATTGTTTTTAAGTTAGCTAAGATTTGTATAGGGTCTAAGCCTTTCAATAACAACCAGTTTATAACACTATTCTACCTAGCTAACAATTTATTATTGCTTCACGAATCTTGGCTGCATTTAATAAACTACATGAACTAGTCTTGCAAATTAAGTCCGAAGTTCTTTCTTTTACTATCTCCCAAAAACAGGTTTCTCTTTCTACTCCTTCCTCTCCTACTCCTCCTATTTTTCAGGCTAAACAGACTAACGCATCCCTTTATACACAATTGAAAGGAAGGCAATGGTTAAGGTTGATATACAACCTCCCGAAAGATAAACATAAAATCAAGAATAATAAAATAGAAAAAATATAAAAATAAATTCCTCAGTTTGACCATAAATTTAAAAATAACTTAAAATACATTTGAGTATATTAAAAATTAAAACTAATCGCTACTCTCTTCTAAATAGCATAAATATGATGCGATGGATTAGACCAATAATATCAAAATATGTATGTTAGGTAAAGGGTTTTATATAGTTCAACATATACCCACCAAATCTGGCATGAATATTCTTCGACACTAGAAAAATGAGGGGTTCCAATCTCCAATCACCCCTAAAACCTATTCCTCTTAAAGCCGAGCAGTTTTTTCTTCTTGTAGTTTCATTATTGTAAATACTCCGGTCAATAAATATACATTTTAGCTAGTAAGACCATTGCTTTTACCACCCTTTTCCAACCCAGCCTCACCAATCCCCATCAAAAATCCAAGCACACTAGACACACGCAGCTATTCATAAATAAGTGTAATACGGAGAATAAAATTACTATCTAAAACATAATTTTATATATTATAATAAATGTACTCATCACAATAAAGAATCAAATAAATTATATCGATATTAAAATAATTTTTTAGGTAATTTGATATGAATTTATTTATTAAACCCTTAATGCATTAGGCATTGAAAGTAATTTATTATTTTATTACAAGCATTATAAAGCTTTACATTCAATTACAAAAATTATTGGTAAATATCAAAATAGTTTGTTTACTATTAAAAATAATTTTTCAAATTCTAAAATCTCTTATATGTTCTCTTCAAACACCTGTTATTACCTGTACTGTACTTCTACACTTAATAACTCATTACTTTATAATTTAAAGAATATAATGCTAATCATTTTTAGTAATATTTAAAAGAATAATTTTTGAATTTGCCCAGTAATTTATTTTAAAATAGACAGATAACACCTGTCGACCACATCCCTCAATAACGTTATTTTATGGGAGAGTGTTAAATTACTTTTAGATTAATCATGAATGCCTACGTGACAAGTTTACTCTTCTTTCTAGCCGTTTCGGCTATCCCAACTGGTAAGATACTGTAGGATACACCATTACAATGCTGTATTTTTAAAGTAATATTTATCGAAAATATTTCTTTATTACACATAATTTAAAAATCCTTATATTCTTTTAAATAATAGGTCGAGAAGAAATTGTATATCCGTCATTGGAGACATCAAGATCGGGAGTAAAAACAGTCAGTTTTAAAGCTTTTGGCCATGATATAAATTTGAGACTAGAATCTGCTGGGGATATACTAGCAGATAATTTCGCTGTTTATGATGGAGAGGGTCGTAAAATAGGCGGCTCTGTGAGTTTTATTATATCAAATGTGTTTTATTGTTATAGAAAACACTTAACGAATATATTTTATTAGCTCGTACAATAATTTAAATTCGTATAAATATATATATTTTAAGGTTGAAAGCTTGAGATCTAAAATGTACAGAGATAGTGAGAAGGATGCTGCTCTTCATATTGACGAAGAAGGCCCTTTATCTATTGTAAGTTCTTTTAGAATTAAGTTATTGGTACATTTTGTTTTAAAAAAGTAAAATATAATTTAACGAATATTTTAGAAAGGAATTGTCAGTTCAAATCTGAGAATAGAACCGTGTGAATCAGAAGAAATGATCCGAGACGGAGTAAAAGCACATCGCATTATTGAATTAAAGACAGATGAAGGGGGTAGAATCAGAATGAACGACGCACTCGGTAATCAAATTGTTTCTTATTAAAAGCAAGTATATTTCTTTTGGTGATATTAATAATTCTTTATCTTTTTTTTCTAGTGATTCCACAAGAAAATGCCACTGGAGAGGCCATAATAAACTAGAAGCGAGCTTGAATAATTAAAGGTTGGTTGGCATTGTTACGAAATCCGAGGCATCATTAATGTCAATGTAAACGTTTCCTCGAGGAAAAATTGATAAAAATCGTGAAATAAATGCCAATTTTTTTGTTTTAGATTAAAACAGTAATAATTTTTTACAGTATTTACGCATTAGACTTAAATGCAGATCACGCTCCGTCAAATTAAAATAGGGAATTAAAATGACGAGACGGTTGTTGCTACAAATATAATTCTTTCTTATATTAATTGTAATATTAACATTCTGATAAGACAATATAAACTTTTTTTTTATAAATTAATATTTTAAAATAATGCCACGAATTTTATTTCAAGATAATTTTAACACTTTTTTTTTGGCTCACATTAGTGGATTTCGTCACGGTGAAAAACCAACCTTAAGAACTAATTCCATCCTTTAAACGAAGCTTATCGAAGCTTAAAGCATTACTATTATATTTTTATATTGTAATCTTAAATTTAGTCAACTATTTACTAACTAGAAAGCTAAAACGCACGAATATTACTGCAATTAATTTTTATTTTTAAGGAATAAGATTAATTAGTTTTAAGTCTTGATTCTTAATTTAAGCACGAATATTTATGTATCGAAATGATTCAATAATGCACAAAATAAAAATGATTATAAATATTTCTTTGTGGGTCTTTTTATTTTCGTGTTTAGTTTAATACTAAATCATATTTATACAAATATATATTTTAAAAATGCATTTAATTGTACGTGGTATCTACTCAAACATTTCATGTTTGACTTGTGAGTAGATACCACGTACAATTGAATTCGCTGTAACTTCTGTTTTTCTGTAATTTTCTTACAGAAAAAAGAAATAATATACTAGGTATTGCCATTTAAATAAATTAACAGAAAAATTTGAAGTCTCAGTCAATTATTTCAGGTCCTTTGACCTTCGATACTTCATGGAATGGCGCATTATTATCAGACGGCAGAGCAAATTTTCCCTTGATCTAATGCGAGGAACACCTTCCCCAATGACTCAAATATCTCCAATAATACTTAGAAAATTCTAATTTTACCAAATCTATATATATTCAACAATTGAAATATAATATATAAATTATAAGATATTTAAGATTTTAACTAGAGTTACAATGCTGCCATTTTGTGTTCTAAATATAAAGCGAATTTCAAATAATTTTTGTCCATTTAGATTGTAAGATGAAACAAGCGTAGATAAATGGTAAAAATTTCACATCTTGTGCTAGAATATTTGTAAATTTTGATTAGTCTGTCAATCTGTTGATCCGGAAGTTAGAAATTTGAAACAAGTGTTGAACTTTTTACTGAAATAAATACAATTGACGAAATTCTCTATAAATTTTTAAGTGATAAAATGTTTAAAATATCGCCTTTAAGGCAAGAAAATGCTTTAATCTTTACAATACGTGAAAATAAGCTGACCAAAACTTTCTGATTGGTCGGAAGTTGGCTCCCTCCAAAAACATTTAAATTGGGGATAGGGTCGGGGGGAGAGGTGTGAATGGTAAGGCTCGGAAATGATAGTACTTGGATCTCAGATTCTCAGGAAGCGCTCTAAGAATAGGGAAAGAGGTTATACTCCTCCGAGCCCATCAGAACCGAGTGGATAAAACCACTGAACATTAATAGTTGGTCGTGGGTTTGCAGGCCAACAGGAGAGCTACTTGGAATTTTCCGGGTTTTCTTTACGTTACTAACACCTTAATAGGGGTCAGTTTCCTATACAAAGTCCCTCCCTCCTCGACAGATCGTCCACGTGTCGCATTGCCACAAACAAACCAAACTGGTATACCCCTATATATTGCATATATTGAATCGAGTTGAGTGAAAGGGTGTACTTCCAACGAATTTATATTTCTATCATCTCGGACCAGACTCACTCAAGAAATCGGCTTGAGGAAACGGAAGATAGAGAAATTTCACTTTTATCATGTTACTAAAGCAAGAATCCGAAGTGGAAAGACAATAGTAAAAAAACTTATGGTATGGATTCGAAGCGCCAAGCTTATCTTTACCAAAGTGAAGCTCCCCCCAAAAAACTCGGACTATTTGTTTACCGACTCCACCACACTGCAGGTTTCTAAGAATTTAGTAAATTTTGAGTGGGTACCTTCACGAGATTCTACAGTAGCCAATCTGTAATTTAGTTCTTATCAAGTGTTTCGCGACATATGTCGAAGACTGAAATCATACTCCCATATAACTAGTTTTTTTTTTATTTTCGACATGTCATATCTACTGATAGCAGCTTTCATAATATATTCGTGAAGACAATAAGCATTGCGTTCTCCGTGCCTTTCTATTTTGAGTTTGCAGCGCTATTTTTTCCTCTGGCGGAGAAAATTTAGACTAATTTTTCTTCAATAAATCGCTTCCACATAAACCACCTATCAATTTTCGCAACAATATCTTCACCCGTTTCTCTCTGAGACTCTGGAATAGGGAAAGTTATTTCATAAACTACCCACTACTAAAAAGCGTGTTCCTGAATGAATGATTCTGATTTTTGTTGTTTTGATCTCTCAGTGGAACTCGCAAATTCAATTTAAATGTTTTGAAAATATATTCTTCAGTATTTTATAACAATTACAGTGGGTGATCGGTTAACGAACAAATCGGATAACGAACACTCTCGCGAAAGATTTTTATGTTCGGACAACGAAAACCTCATATAGAAACACAAGAAGCGACGTAAAATAACGAATACCGATTGGTCTTCCCTCGTCTTCGGGCAACAATTCAAAACTTTTCGGAGCGCGGGAGACATCAACATCGACGCTCAACCCGGTATATACCGATCGGATAGTATTCCTCCGAACTTTGAAACTTTCCCTTGTAATTCCAGCCTTTTATTTTTCTGACAGAAACAATTCTTTTATAGTATTCGCGAGACTGTCGGGCGGGCACTCGTAAGTTTTGCGTGAATTTTTATTTTCGAAAGGTCAGAATATAATAGCAAAATTAGAGAGTGGGCGGATGTCTAATGTTGCTGGGTAGTATGGCTCGAACAGGTCTACAGTAGGCCGCAGTAAATCTTATCTAAGAAAGATACTGTACTATTAAGACGACTCAATCAGCTTAAGGAGTAACAAAAATGACATCTGAGAAATAACGAACATTGAAGAGCTCATAATTTAACCTGAAACTGATCTGACGACAGAAGAACACCAAGACTCTTGAATGAATGACACCAAGAAACTCGGCGAGATATGTTTTCTTCTGAATAAGAGAATTAATGTCGATATCTGCTATTAAACATTTCTTTGAAGAAGTGGGAGGATGTCAGAACAACAGTCTTAGAATGACATCCAAACCAGGTTGAGGTTAATAGGTTTAAGGTACAATTACAATGCTATTAATTACTTCTGAAAAATCCCGAAAAAGAGAGTAAAGCAATCGACATTAGACAGATTCTTTAACCCCTATAAACGAAAAAAACCATGACTAATAAAAATGCAAGACTGTGTATGTGTTTTTATTATTACATATAAATAAATGTAATAAGAAAGTATATATTTTTTATTTTTTGGGGTCTCCAGAACGAATTAATTAAATTC
This sequence comes from Centruroides vittatus, assembly GCF_030686945.1. Taxonomy (NCBI): domain Eukaryota; kingdom Metazoa; phylum Arthropoda; class Arachnida; order Scorpiones; family Buthidae; genus Centruroides; species Centruroides vittatus. The sequence goes on along the minus strand of NW_027122690.1, from coordinate 1,052,744 downwards.
CCATAAAAACCTATGGTAAATCGATAATCGGTTAACGAACAATTCGGATAGCGAACAAAGTCTTGGAACGGATTATGTTCGTTAACCGATCACACACTGTATATATATTTTAAATAATAATATTTCTTATGACTTAAGATCGCACTATAAAAATATAATGTCATTCTGTATAATAACAATGAACATAATAGTTTTTATTGTATATATGTGTGAGGCCGAACTAACGTCAATAAACGGGTAATATACGCTTTGTGCCAGATCGGGCAAGCGAAGAAATTGGGTTCCTTAAAATTTAATTGTCACATTCCCGGTCGTATATCGGACCGGAAAAGAAGAGGAAGTGACACCTAATCCCGAGTATAATTCGAAAAGCAAACGATTCCTCGGAGGGGATGCGACCTAGGGCCGTGCGAACACAGCTACTCCTTTTTCCAACGGGAAGAAACACGCCATTTTTGTAATTTACGGGACAATTGTTCAAAGAAATGTAACCCAACCCTTTCAGAAGAATGGGTCCGCATCGGAATGCAGAATCCATTCCAATTGTTCGTCGAGCTGTTGTCGGGGGGTCGAGGAAGGTGACGGTTCGAGACCAATCAAACACCGAAATTCAAAGACAAATTGTATAAAAATCCTTGTATTCGAGGACACGGAATCGTTTTCGTCCGGTGAATCCTGCCGTCGCTCCGAGCTTTCCAATCTCGGAGTGCTCTCCATCTTTTCCGTGCTAGCGTCAAGAACTGCGCTACTAGTCTGCACGAATCTTGTCTGGAATCGACCAGAGACACCACAACATCTCGCCTTTCCTTCTGGAATCACAACCTCGCGTTCTCTTGGAAGATTCGAAGATCCCAAATTACTTATTGTCTTAATAAATGCAAATAATCTTGTAAACCCGTATCTGTGTAAGTCTCTGCATCCGACAACATGACCCCATACTGATCCCATTTTTTCGCGTCATCCTGACAAAACGCCAGAGCTTCAAGCAACACTATCTCTCACTTTAAGATAGGAGGCCTTACATATGAAAAAGATTTAAAAGAAACATTTTTCTGTAATTTTATAAGAACAGTAAAAGCATTCTTTGTTGTTCTTAATCTTTCGCTAAACTTTACTAATTTGATTAAAACAAAAAATATAAAAAATTTTCGACGAACTCTACGATTGCCTGCTGGTCTTCTTCTCCAAGAAAGCTTAAAACTAATAGCAAATTTCATCTTATACTCGTGTATATTTATATTTTGATATTGTTACTAATGTTTTTACAGTATATTGGTTATACAATGAAGTAAAAAATAGTCCGCCTTTCCTTCCTTAATCACGGGAACGATGTTAGATGAAAGTCAAGACTAGATATGGAAAGCTTAGGGGCAGAAGTCCCCGATTAACTATTGATATATACGAACGTCTTATCTAGACCGGAAGTCACGTGAATTTAATTCAAAAATTTTCCCCTCAATGGAGTTAGATAGCCGACCGGCACGACTGTATTGCTAACAGGAAAAGTATTATGCGCTGAGGCAATAGAGTACATTATTCTTTGCAGCTCCAAGTTATTACCTTCAATTATAAACACGCAATACATGCACAACTAATTCAGATGCACTTTAAACCCATAAACACATTTAAATGATATTTAGGATCCAAATATGCATAGAAAGATTTTCAAGAAGATAAAATGATCCGGAAGTACTGTAATCAACAAAATGTATTTTGCAGAAGGTAAAGTAATAAACATAAGAGTATAAAAATATTGTTTAGAAAGAATTAAAATTTAAATATTAATGTCTTTTTTAAATCGGAAAACTTTTCCACTACTAGATTTGGCTGGAATTATTCATTGACAAAGGACGTATGTATAGGGTAGATCACTAGAAATTTTCTCATTACTAATTTTTAATAATAATTACTAGTACTTCAAGATGACAGACACCAATATGATAATACTTTAATAATCGGTAAGCACAAGCTCTAATTAAAACAAAATTTAATTAGAGGTTGTGTTTACCGATTATTAAAGTGCCATTATATTGTGTATATAAATATTACAGAAAAATAATAATATTAGAATTAAAATACTCAGTTGGACAAGTATACTAGACATCAATTGTAGCATTTCCTCTCAATAACACACAATTAGTATTGTTTCTGGCTTGCCATGACCTTTGAACTTAAGGCTATTATATCATAAGAAATCAATTTTTGAACGTATTTGTCCACTATTTAAATGTTTTCTGAAATTTAGTTGCTGTAAAATTGACAATTATTAGTTCAGAACCTTTAACATTTTGAAAAAGTTTTTTATTAAAATTATTTTTGGGGGGTTACATTTAATGCTTAACATTTCCCAGATTCTTTAGTGAATCAGGATGTTATTATTTATTGTTATAAATAATATAATAAACATTTCTGAAAAAATAATTTCATTTTATTATTTATATTTTAAATTCTTACTTATCCGTATTATATTTTATAATTTAATTATCTAGAAGATTGCAAATTACTTGTATATTCTCTTAAAATGCCTACTGGATTATGATTGTAATAACATTGATAGTTTTAATAATATATTACCAAAAAATTAAAGAAATGTGTTTTTATTTCACTTTAGTACAAGTATAATGCACACATGAAAAATAGCACGAGGAGCTCCTCGTGCTTAGACCCCTGTGGATTCCGGGGTCGAGGAATTTTTCCTGTTCATCTCCCCTCTCGTCGGTTTTGCACAAACTTTGTATGACCACTTAATAGGACGTTTGAAAACACAAACCTTTATAGTCATAATCGAGCAATTATTTATTGTGACATGGTCAAAATGCCGGGCTGTAATTTTTTATTTATTTAATTTAAATTATATGCTCTCCACCTCAAATTAGTAGTGTCTTGTTTTTTGATCTTGAATAGGAGTATTTTTAGTTGAGGCAATCACTCTAATCTGGCATATTAATTTTAGAATATAGGATATTTTATACCTATCATTATCTAAATTAAATAATATTGGGTTAGTACTGTTTCGGGTTTAGTTCTAACTACTGATTTCTATATTGGCCAAGGAGACTTATTGCTAGACAAGTTTAGTAATAAGAGCCTCAGAAGCCAATAAAGCAATCACAAAATAATATTTCTCTCTATTTGTATTTTAATTATTTACATTTTGAGATAACTTTGGAAAGTAGATCGTAGAATCAACGATATTCCTTTAATGATATTTGATAAAAAGGACCACCCCCAGATATTAAATTGGATAATATTTAATCAGAAAGTTCTCCCAATCTATATTTTTATTTTCAAATTAGATATATATTTATTTTAGTCTAATAAAACAAATATCTTTATATATAATTGTGACCGCAGGGTCGGCACCTCTTTGATGCCTGGTCAAGACTGACACAGAAACCGAGTTGGCTCGAATTGTCATCACCCCCTCCCTTTTATTAAGGGGACTCCTCTTGGGTTTTTTCCATGACTTGGTTAAGATTTTTAGTATTTTAGGACCAATAGTCAAATGTTCACTCGTTGGTTCCGAGTAACATATTCAATGTGTCTGTAAGTATCTGAATTTCGGTACCTGATTATGGGCCTACAGTGTATTTCCCCTGTTATGCCCTGACGTCATAGTTGTCGCCTTTTTGTCAACTACTTAACAAATAACTGTCAACTTTTCACATGAGAACGTACCATCCGTTTAATTCTCAGACGCTTAAATGACGCTTTCTCATTACCTTCGCCCTAAAGTGCATCGAAAGGAAAACAGTACTACAAGAATTAGTCAGTTGCCGCCCGGATCGCCTCTCGGCCAGTAACCATTTTTACCTGGTGCGCTATTTTCCCTTGTGTTTTGTGCCGACTCTGGGGATTAACGAGATCGACACCTGGATTATCACTGTTGCTTACGCCTGCCCGAAACGCCAGGACTTAGACTCTCGTCGTTAGTGCCAAAAACGCCAGGACTAAGACTCTCGTCGTTAGTTCCAGAACCACCGCCCTCCGCCCGACGGATTAACCGAACTCCTTTTAACAAGGTATTTATCGCCACGAGAACTCTCTTGTAAACTCTCTCTCTCGGAATCGCGTCGTTGGTTCTATTTCCCCTTGATGTTGTACAGTACATATATCATGCTCAAAATAAATATACGTTATGTTTTAGATAAAGAGGCCTCCGTTATTTCCGGGGCATTGTCCCGTCCTCCATCCCGAATCCGATCGCCCTAAAACGTGACCGCTCGCGCGTCCGTTCGTGGAGCAGCCGCAGCTTCCGTGTCAGCGAGACACGGTGGTGTCAGTCCTGACGTGGCCCCAAAGAGGTGCCGACCCTTCGGTCACATGTCACCTTCAATAGGGAAGTAAGTCCGTGGGAAACACTTTGTCTCTTGGATGATTTTTCTCTAGAAAAATTTGTTTGAATAAATTTTTTCGTCAGGCCTGGGCTCACATAATAGTTTCGAATTAGTCTAATAAGTCTTTAGTCTTTCTTTTTAGAGTTTAAATTAAAGTTTTGAAATTTAGCAAAAGTAAGTCAACTTGGGTTACATTATACAGGGTTAAAAACTAATTTTTTTCATCAGTGTCCAAGTTAAGAAAGACATTATTAATTAGCTAAAGAATATGGCCCGGTGATGGTGAGGTCGACTCTGAATTTTAAATCGAATTATATCAAAGTATTAACATATTTGAATTCTACTCTAAAAAACAGCAAATTCTAATCACATTTTCTACAGAAAAAACCCTAAATAATGGTTAAGAAATGAGTAAAGAAGTCTATTTGAAAAGAATTATAAATTTTTATTTTTTCAAACAGTACCTAATTTACATTCAGGCATTTATTTAGTCTACATAATTTTTTCGAACATCTGCTAACAATGTAGGTGTGATTAATGCACAGGAGGTTTGTGTTCCCTTTTTCATAGCTTAACGTATTTGCCTAACAAGACTAAATAAACGTAAGAATTTAAATGGGATGTTTTTTAAATAAAGAAAAATCCATAAATTTTATGTTTCGAATTTATTTCTATACCAATTTGTTAACCGTTACTTCTATTTTACCCGACGCTTTTTGTTAAAGCAATGCGATTTTAAAGACCCGAATGAAGCGCCATATGGGAATTCCTTAACTGAATGGCACCTTTCCTTACTTGAACACCAAACAAATTGTTCTTAATTATTGATTGATATGTGAGATATTGAGCTGCAACACTTTATTGGTCCATCCTGTATAAACAATGGAAAAATTTTAGAAAATTTAAATGTTTATTTTTACTTGAATAAACGAACATAAGTAGCTTATTAATTCCAAGTTTGATGCTATTAGCTCCATAACTATTAATCCTAAAAGCAACTAATTTAAAAAGTTAAAAATTACCAATTACTATTCATTTTAATTTTAGTACTTGAACATTAATTGGTTAACATCTAACTCTAACTTCTGTTTCTTGGTTTTGAATATGATATAAGGGGGGCCTTTTCATCATATCGCCACGAGTTCAACTAGGCCCTTAATGGCAGCGAACGAATGTTAAGTGATGGGGCCCTACTTATCGGGGACAATCCCTTCGAAAAATACTAAGGTTTTTCGGCCTCACTGATTTGATCGGGGTCTTCCAGAGCAGCAGGAATGTTTTAATTGCTCGGACTAACCTCCCCTCTGTTATATAACTTAATAATTATTTTACATTTAAATAATTGAAGTTTAGTAATAATACAAAATAAGTAACATTTTAAAAATATTTTTGTTAATACCATAAAAATTAAAATTATAAATTTATTTATTAAATAATTTTACATGAATTGTTTTTAATATTTATGCCGTTCTTGAATAATTTCAGACATATTGAATATTTTATGTAGGCAAATTTAACGAATGACGACATAACATCTGTCGATAACGTCAACACAATAAGGTTGGATTCTTATTTGTGCCTAGAAAATCTATCGTCCTCTCAAATGACCAATCAGTACGAGATTTGTTATTATATTTGTGATATGATTGGTCGTTAGGGAAAACACTAACGTTTTACGCACCTATTACGTAGAAGTCGAAATCTGGCTAAATTTTACGTATATAAAGCCGAAACCGTCAACGACGTACAGTACATCGCAATTATGTTCGTGTATTTGACAATTTCTCTTTTCATCGCTCTTACTTCGGCCGTTCCAACCGGTAAGTGAATACATTAATCAATTCGTACAATTAAAATCAATATATTAAATCAAAATGAAAAATTTTAGAGTGCAAAATGATTTTACATTTTCTGCAATTGTTTAGGCCGAGAAGACGTTGTGTATCCATCCGTAGAGACATTAAGATCCGGGATAAAAAGAATCAAATTTAGAGCTATCAATCAGGATATAGATCTCAGATTAATGCCGGCCGGTGAAGTAATTTCGGACGATTTCGTTATTTACCAAGGAGAACACGAGAGAAGACAACCCACGGTAGATTTTTATATAACTCTTATTTTATATATTGAAATTTTTTAACACGAAGGGTGTAACACGTAGAGTTACGCACCTGGGCTATTGTATCTAACCAATTCATTTTATATCTGAAGGAGAAAATTAAAAACTTGAAGAAGAATTTGTATAGAGACAGCCAAAAAGGAGCCGCTCTTCATATTGAGGAAGATGGTTTTACATCTATTGTAAGTTTATTTTAGAGTAATGTGAGGGTTTCGGGAAGCTCGTCTGACTGCTAAAGTTTTACAGCATGGAATCATAAGTAATAAGTTGAGAATAGAACCCGAAGAAACGATTAAGGAGGGAAGGAGAGCGCATCGTGTTTTCGAAGTGGAAAATATGGAGAGAGGTCGAATTCGAACGAATGACGCCGGTATGTCATCGATGTTTCTTAATAGAAACTGGGTATTTTCTATGAGGCTATTACAAATGTATATTTCTTTTGCAGTTATGATTCCTCCAGGGGCTATAAAAAATGTAACTGAAAATGAAAGGAGAACAGGAAACTGCATCCTAATAGAAACTGTGATTGTTTTAGAAAAAACTTTTACACATAGTTTCGGTACAGTATATGATGAGACTGCAGAGTATTATTGTAACCGTTATTTAGCAGTAACGATTACTCAGGTAAATGAGAAAAATTATTACGTTGTAGGAGAATTTTGATAAATTTCTTTGAAATATCACACATTTAACAATTACAGTATTTAACTTTTTTTGTGTAGGTTCAAAATTTAATGGACACTATGAAATTGACGTTAAAAGTAGTTCTAATTGGAATTGTAGTATATGATGTAAATATCACTAATAAGTCATATCTACTAATTTATAGCAAGTTTATGCAGATCGTGTCTGATATATTTACAGAATACCTATGAAGCACCTTTTATCCAGCAGAGTGCTATCAAAATATGTCCTAATTATCTCGACTCAGGAAAATTAATAGACAATATGGCTTCGTTTTATGAAACAGCAGGTATTCCGTTGATCGATCGCGCTGATGCAGTTATGCTTGTAACACTGTAAGTATATTGACTTAACATTTAAAGTTTCTTACTGTACTGTACAATCAGTGCCGGCGCGTGGGGTGAGGGGTGAGGCAGTCTCCTCAGGCGGAACTTTTAAAAGGGTGGCATTTTCGGATTCATATATTGAGTATTTATGTGAGAACAGTTTTCGTTTTTTGTCTGTAATAAATAATCGCATATAAAATATTGTGAAAAACGTTATTTCATTTCTATTGACACGTATCTATAAAAAGTGTTATTGCCTTTATCATAATATTAATTATCATTAGTTAATCATTACGCATTTTATTATTCATAAAATATATTAACTGCATAAAATAGACGTCCACTGAATTTCAACCCCTTTCCTTCCCCTTGTCTGATTTGTTAACCCCCTCCCTCCCTTCCAGTGATCACGTCATTTATGAATAGCCCTTTACGCGGCAATTTTTGGCACGCCGGCCCTGTGTACAATAACTATTTATTTATTTTCTAGGAGACGAATGGCTGACGTTTATAAAAAAAAATGCAATTTGGGCACAATTGGTAAGCTAAAACAATGTTTCCTTCAAAATCTTTATCATATAACATCTCTGTTGATTTATTGAAAAATATTCCATACAGGAATAGCTTATGTAGGTGGAGCTTGTGATCATGCATACAAATATGGCATTTCAGAAGACGATGAAAGCGATTTCTACGAATATTGTCATACTTTTGCTCACGAATTGGCTCATCTGTAAGTATTGATATTTCCAAACTATTAAGAATCTTAAGAAGTGATTTAAAAGGAAATGTTCTTGTAGGATTGCATGTCCCCACGATGAAGATTCTCCCGTTTCGTACATTCCTGGTAATCCGGGAACAAAAGACTGTTTATGGAGTTTCGGATATGTTATGAGTTATGAGACAAACGACGAAAATGGAACCGAATTTTCTTGGTGTTCGAGTGCATGTGTAAAACATTTCGTCGGGTAATTATAAAACATTTCAAATAACATCATTATGAATTGAAAAACATGTTTTTATAATAACAACTCTATATTTAACAGTTTGCCAATGGGATCTTGTCTTGTAGATAATTGCTAAGTGTAATATTTGTTGGAGCGAAGCAGTTATTTTGAGAAAATTTGGCCAAATAATATTATTTTCTTTAACGATTACTTCAAAAAAATGTGAAATTGAGTTAAATAAAATTTATTGAACGTAAATAATTTTGTGGTTAATTATTTGTATTTTGTATTAGCGCTTCACATATGTGAAATATGTTAATTTTTGATTTTTTTTAAACCTAATACACATCAAAAGTTTTAAATTCTGTGTAAATGAAGCTTAAATTAAATAAATTTGATTAAAATTTTTTAAAATTAACGTCACTACTACAAAATTAGATTAATTAATTAAAGCAATTCTATTACATTTGTAACTCAATATTAAAAAATGTTTTATAATGTATAAATGAATTTTAGAGTAGTTCTAAGTAAGTAAGCGAACCAATGACTTGGTATGTTTTATACGAATTAGGATACGCTATTCTTCTGCTTACGTATTTAATTGCTACTTAGAAACATCCATAATCATTGCAAGATGCAATGTAATTTCGAATTTTAATGGCACGTAACGCGAGGAAAACTAAAATAATAATAATAATATTAATACTATACAAAGTTCAATATAACACTAACTGAATAATAGAGTGCTAATTAATTAATAATGAGCGCTATTTCACAGTCGTGACTCGTGATTGAGTTAGTTTAGAAAATGCGATTACTGGATTGTTGATTACGCTATTAACAATAAGTGACCTAACCTATCTTTTTATTTACCCGTGAAGAACGATCAAATTTAGCTTTAGTTCAACGTGTTCAAATTCAAAACAAAAGCTTAAAGTATACCAAAACTCTAAATTTGCTATTCATAACACGGACGAACTATTAGATAATATTAAGAGATTGGATATAGAAGAAACGTTTAGGATTGCCAGTTTGAATATAATTGATATGCACCCTTCTATAATATGGAAAATAATTGAGACTAGACTTATACAACTTAAAAGCGAACCTGAAATAATAGATTTAATTGAATTTACTTATAGAAGTACCGGTAACTACTTTGAAATAAATAGTAAGTATTATACACAAAATAATGGGATTAGTATGGGGTCCGTAATAGGACCAAAATTGGCGGAAATAATAATGATAGATATAGATGAAAAAATCAGTGCGATACACGGGATAAAATTCTACAAAAGATATGTAGACGATGTTCCAATAATATATGAGGACGTAGAGATTAAACTTACCGAAATACAAAATATAATTAATAATACACATACTGTTATTTAATTTAAGACAGAAGAAGAGGATAAAATTAACACTAGTATAAATTACTTAGATATTACAATTAAACGACATAATAAAAGTCTTGAATTTGAACCCTTTAAAAAACTATGCTCAATAAATACTACCATTAAATATAACTGTATATAAAACAAAATATCTTTAACATGTAATATACCAAGATAAAAACTAGAACTAGTACAGATATCAAACGAACTGAATATACTAAAGAACATTAAAGAAAAAATTCATTTTAGCTGGATATTCTAACAGAATAATTAACGCTTGGGAAAGAGAAATATATAAAAAATTGTATGAATGAATTATTAAAAAAAGGTCCTGATAAAGGGGATATAAAGTATATTAGTTCTCCCTACATAAAAGGTTTGTACGAATAAATGAATAAGGAAACCAAACAAATTGATATAAAATTAGCACCAAAATATGAAAAGCTACAATCTAGATTAAGTGCGAAACAGTTTACAAAGAAAAATATTGAAACAAAAGAAGAAACTAAAAACGTTGTTTATAAAATTCCATGTACATGCAATAATACTAATTTTTACATAGGGGAAACAAAACGTAAAGTTGAAGTAAGATTGAAAGAACATATAGCCGATTTAAAATATTAGAGACTAAATTCTGTCTTCTACGAACATTGTCTATTAAATAATCGTAACATAGATAAAACTAACATAGAAATTTTACATAGAGAAAAAGATACATATAAAAAGAAAATTTAAAGAAAGTGTGGAATTTATCAAAACTCAGAATTGTATAAATAAAAATCTCAGCATTTCAATAAGCGAAAACTGGCTAAAAATTCTATGTTAGACCCTTATAATTATTGGGCACGTTTATTAGTTTAAAATTCCTTGTTATTAATACTATAATTCGTGTATTAATTTACTATAGTAAATAATAAAAACTGATAAACTGTCACGGAATGACGTAAGATTATGCAAATTTGTATCACATACGTAAATGGATTAGCAACAACGATAAGATGATAAGATGTAAAACCTTCATAAAATTGATTTTAAGTGTAATATGAAAGATGAAAAGTTAATCATAATTAATTGTGTCTGCCCCAACAGTAATCGTATTTCCAGTCGTAACGGATAGTAGTACTTAACATCGGACTTTGTTCGAAGTGATTGTTATGGAATAGATATGTCAAACACAAATTTTAAGGTATATGGTTTATTGATATAAATGTATTAACTTAAAGTGATCCGTGTAAAGTGTCTAATTCCCAACAGACGTACTGTACGTTAATCTTGTACTATCGGAGAGTTTTTCCTTCGTCTAATTGTCGTAGAGTGCGTTTGTAGTGTTTACGTCACGCACAGTTATAGTATTGTATCGGAGAAACTTAAGAGGAATACGCAAAGCCGTATAATTTGTATAGTCTATGTATGTGCACAGGTATGTTTTAAAAAGAAAAAAAAATTTTTAGATGTATAATATACAAAACTTTTTAAAAATCAAATGTTATGTATATTTTATTCCTTTACTATTTTAGTTGGCTGATGAGGGGCATAATGGCCCCGAAACGTGTGTAATTACGCACGTATCAACTGAATAAAAGATGAAAAACTGCCATGTGTCCTAATTTGTAACACTCAATTGTGTTTGAGGCAACAAAAAATTTCAAAGTGTTAAATTCGTCGCTTGACGATATCAGTGCCCTCTAGTAACAGTTGTGTATACTCGCTCATTGCCAGGTTAAACACGTGTTATAAGCTAAATTGAAAATAAACTTTTTTTGCACAAGTTTGTATTTCAGCAGTATGATGTTTTGTCTCATTTATTGTATATTTGCAAGCTTTATGACAACGTCTTCAACTGAAAAACCGATTAAGTCCATATCCCAAAGAAGAAGAAAGGTAAATGATTTTGATCATACAGCAATTACATTTGATTGTTGTACTGTACAGTACATATAGTTAGTTAAATTACAATTTATCGTAATGATGTTAAAATTTAGAAGATTTAAGGAAGTATTAGCGATCATTTTCGTACATGTAATTAGACCAAACACGTTTCTACAGTTAATTTAGCTGTTTAAGTAAATTATTTATACTGTCATAAACACGTTCTAAATAAAATTTAATTATAAATACCAAAAGCTAAAGTTTATAATAATACTTCTTCAATTTTTTAAAAATTAAGTAGAAAATGCAATAATTACCACAGATTATAAATAAAAATAACGAGAATAATTGTGCACAAAATAATTAAAAATATATTAATTGATTGTTCCTAAATAAGATATTTTTTAAAACCTGTATATGAAATCATTATTTAATTAATTTGCTAAAAATATATAATACGTAGATAACATATTTATTGATATAATGTTAAATACATAATTATAATTTACATATATTTTTGTTGCATGTTTCTTACAGAATTAAAGTTTGGGTAACAGCACCGAAAAACTCTATCTATATATACAATCGAGACGAGTTAATAATAATAATAATCAGCGCAGAGCCCAAACGATTAGGAGTTGAAAGTTGAAATTTGGTACACAGAATACGTCATGAGAACGCACACTAAGAAGGGATTTTTCGAAATTCCTCCCCACGGGGGAGAGGGACAAGATTAAGGCTTAACACTTCCATCAAGAATGGAAGTGTTAAGAGAAAGCGACGTGCAAAACGCAGATGCAGTTTTTTTTCGTTTTTGCGGGAAATCGAATATGTTTTTAGACCCATCTAAAAATTCTCTAATTAGTCCGGAAACAGGGGGACCCAATTCTTGTATTCTGTGAAAACGGGTAAGGTTGACTATAACGTAATAATCTTAATATTCGCTATCGTTACTTTTGCCCGAGCAACGCCAGGCCTACCTGCTAGTTGTTTAATAGTCCTGCATTCCAAGATTTTATTTAATTGTAATTTTATTATTTCTATTGTGGAATTGTATTATAATTATATTAAACGAATGTATGTAAGTTTAATTATTAAATGAAATAAAAATTTTAATTTTCTTATCCATGTATGCCTTTCTTTTTGTTTCGGAAAGCGATGCGATCGCTTTTCTAACGTTAAAGGCGTTATTATAGAACCTACAAATATTAAATAAAACTTATCCTCGTTAGGAAGCTATCAATTGAAAAAACAAAAACGTTTTCTTATTTATTGTGACATCGCCACGATGCCGGATTGCCATTTTTAATCATATTTTTAATTAATTTAAAATATATGCTCTCCATCTCAAATTAGTAGTGGTTAGATCCTGTACATCGTACTTTTCCTTTAACGATAGAGTTGTGCTTTTTCGGGAAAAAGTTTTGAATTGCTATTGTGAGATTCGCCCTTATTGATACATTTTATTACATTTATTACTTAAATTTGCCACTTAAACAATTTGCGTAAATTTTTGGAGGGAAGTTCAGACGGAAACGATCTGAAAACGGAAGTGCATGGAACTTTCGTTTCTTCCCCCTTTTTAAGGTCAATCTTTTATTTTAAGAATTGGGAAGGTCCTAATTTGACACATTTTATGTTAAATCATTGTTTATCTTGAATTCTCTACTAAATTAATGTATAAAAGGACCAAAAACCTCCCAAATTTCGGTTGTGTGAAAGGAAAGGTTTACCCCCTTTCCGTCTAAAGGGAAGTTGATTTCCTTCAACTGATCTCTTATCACCGAATTTATCACAAAATCTTAACGTCATTTTTCCCCTTTTCAACCCGTTCACGTGGGAAAAATCTATCATTTTGATTGGACAAAACCCGAGAATATTACGGATTTTCGCGCCTTGAACTGCGAGTCTGCGGCTGTCTTCGTTCGTAAGAAGGAACAGAACAGGTTACATGTTGCTGATATCAACGGGAGTTCGTTGTCAAGTTTCGAAGGAAGAAGACACACTCCAAATTCCTGCCGATATCCTCATAGAAGAAAAAAACTTAGAGTTCAGTGCCGATCAGGAGAAAATATAGACTCCATCAATTTGAAGACATCAACGATTTATCATGAACTTTGAATAGAACATCGAACAAGACCCACGATTTTGCTACGAACAACTAACTTGTTAAGGTAGTATGAACATCGGATTTATTAGCGAGGTTGAGGCCGAAGTTTTAAACGCGAAAACGTGTACGTCGGACGTTCAGCGCTGTAAGCATAGAAGTTTGACAATGGTGTTTGGAAAGTCAGTGGAATCATGCTCGACATTCCAAACACCATTGCCAAACTTCTAGGCTTACAGGAAAACGGCGCCGAACGTCCGACGTACACGTCTTCGCGTTTAAAACTTCGGCCTCAACCTCGCTATTGTAAACTCTCTTTCACGCGAGTTAGATATTAGTTTATAAGTTAATCCTTTGTAATCCAAGTTTTGTATTTCATCCAATTATTCGTTTATTAAATTTATTTTGTTATTGTTAAATATGGATTCTTCTCTGACTCAGTCCCGACCGACAGTCTTTCCAGCTTACTCGCGACCCTCCCACTCGAAATTCCTCGCGAATGAATGTTAGCGTGCCTAACGCTATAACTATGCTGGGTTCAGGGGCTCTTTACAGACCCTTGTTTCTTACAAAAATTTAAGGAAGCCATCCTTTGACGACAGAGGTTTTGTTTCTCCAACAGGATAGCCGATTAAGTGGTACATGAGTACTTTCAAAACTCCGTGTCCACAGCCGCATTCACACTATAATAAGCTATAATAGTACTAGTTACATATATTTTCTTCTCCGAGCATTATTTACTAATTTTAATAGGTTTTGTTTTACTGTTTCCGGTCTATAGACACTAATGGGCCTTTTTTCGAAGTCGGGTTCGCTAGGCCCACACTGTGAGCGGCCGTTTGTTTTAACTCTTTCTGCCCTGTGGGCACTAAGAGAGCCTCTTTTAGTAAGCCCGTAATGGGGCAGGCGATTGGCGAGATGTGGGTCGACATATTGCTGGTTTGCTTTCTTTCTTGGCAGACCGCAACGTTTTTGATAGAAAGTTTGAACTGGATAATATATTTGTCTCGTGGAAATCATAACAATCAAATATCTCAAAGTATTTTTTAAAAATGGCTGCTTTGTTTCTCTCTTCTAATGACGTCTGGTCAGGGTAATGAGTCAAAATATTCATTAATCAGCGAAGTGTTTTGACGCAGTCATTTTCGGTCAATTGCAATGGATAAGGCAAAGTCTCTTTAGGAGAATAGCAGTAAACGATGCATTGTTTACTACTGTAAACAATGCAGTAAACAATGCATCGTTTACTGCTGTGTGCTAAAAATACGTAACGTTCTTGAAGCATTTAGTAGAAGTTTTTACGGACTCGTTTATGGCTAAGTTTAAGTTGTGGGCTGCATAATAAAACTGACGTGTCAAGCTTTGGATGTTTGTACCTAATCCTTACTTGATCTCTGCGTAAAGTTCACACTGAGCGCGATTCGCTGGCGAAAGCGAAAAACAGAGCGAATAACACGTCAGACACGACGTCGTTTCCGGCGAATTCTACCATTTTGCGAATCGCTTCGAAGTTCGGAACTGTCCAACTGTTTCGCAAGAGAAAAAATTTCGCCACCAATCATATTCCCGCTAGTTGTCACGTGGTTCATGTTGTTTTCGAGATGGCTACAGAAACTTTCTCACGCAATATAGTAAATGTTGTAATTACGGATTTTTAATATTTCTCTCACCCAGCGTCGTTTTCTTTTCGACGTATCTTTCTTTCTCGATAAATAAACAAACGTGGTTAACGACGCAATACCGAAAACGGCCATTTTGTTTTTCCAGGTGACGTTTTCTCTCGCTTGCGAAAAATAGGCTCCTTAAAGTTCGCAATCGCTTTTCGTTGTATGGATCAATTTCGCGAAGCGAATAAAACTCGTTTTTCGCTTTTCTCATTCGCTTTCGCTATTCGCTCAGTGTGAACTAAGCTTAAGCCTATTCAGCTTAATGGTTAATTAACATGTGCTCTGCCAGTTTATGCGATTTTATGTTATGTGACCTTCGTTACAATGCGAACGAAGTAAATCTGCTTCATGTGACCTTCCTTACAATATGCGGATGCCGCGATTTTACGCACGGATCGAAAAACTCAAGGACATTTACGAACGACGATTTTGCGTTAACCGTATGCTGGAATTTTTTGGTAAATGGAGCGACGTTATTTTTCGTATTTAATTACTATCTGGAAGTGTGAGAAACATTTTCCAGATTTAATTTTATTGCTTGGTTTCACAGTTACCAGCAAAATGTTTAATTATAGCAGTTTTTATTTATTACATTTGAATACTTAGGATATAAAAAAAAAGATCATAATTATGATAGAACTATATAAAAAATTTTGATTTTACACTTTCTATATAAATATACTTACAATCCCTGAAGACTTTACGTTCATATATTGTTAGATATGCATTTTTCTTTTTTTTATTTTATTCATTTTATGTAAAGCTATATTAAATTTTTGATCGTTTTTATCTATAAGTAGGCATATATTTTATCAAGTATTAAATATTAGCTTTTTTTTCACTTAATAAAATTTAATTTTAAACCTCATTTTTCGAAAGAAAAATTTTCTTCCTAAAACTATGTACAGATTTATTATCTTTTATTAGTACAGGTAGCGTATAACTCAGGTAACGTAAATAGTTTTTAAAATATAATTTTAAGAGGAAAATAATATAATTTTTAGGTTTTATATTTTAGAATACGCATGTAAAGAAGGGGCATGTACTTTACTGTGACATTTAGAGAGGAGTAATTAAATAGTTAATTAATATTTTATTACGATGCCAAAGGGGAGAGAAAAAGGTCAAGCGGAGAAAAGATGACAAAGTGGGAAAACCCACACACATCCTATTTCTCCCGATTTCTTAACCGATAAGACCGATTAAATGTCTCTTCGATATAAACAATTATTACTAAGGTTGTAACCTATTCTCTGACCTTAGTCACAAACCGGCAATTAATTCCGTTTGTTTGACAGTTGTTATCAAAATTATGAGGTAAGATGAGTAACCATGCCAAATAGAAAGTGTTAATAATTCATCCATACATCCGATTTCTGACAGTTCGTATAAACAACACCCGGACCCAGTTCGAACTTAGAACGTATTAGATCATAAATTGCATTAGTCAGTTCCGACGCAAACGCGTATAAAAAGGGGTTGTATCCGATCGTGGAGGCGGATACCAACGGTGAACATCAACAGGACCCGTCCCCCCATAATCGAGGCTTCAGTCTGCCCAACTCCCATCTTCTCCAGGAAATCCGACGATAGCCCGACACTACCTCGAATAGATCCACGATCGGTTGGCGACCATCGAATAAACAGGATCACGAGACATCGTCGCTCTTTCTGAGGTATTTTATTAGAACATTGTAAACTCTCTTTCCGCGAGATTAGGGCCTAGATTAGCAATCACGCGCACCGCAAGCTGCATATGTAATCCGTGTCACGCGGGTTGTATCTTGTATCTCTTAATCGCATATAATCGCCATATGTAGCCATATCTTCGTAACCTTATGTAACCTAGTTTAGATAGATATTAAACTGTTGTGTTTATTTTAAACCTGTCTATTATTCGGAAACGAGACACCTATCGGCTTACTCATGCGTACTCCCCACTCCAATGCCAGCCCTCCTATTTAAAAGTCATCTACTGACAACGTGAACGGGTTCTACCAACCCATTGCCGGTAAGCGGGGTTTCGAGTTCGCTGCTCTACCTCCTCGGTTCTCACATTACTAATAAAAGATAGCCTAATAGGATCTCTAGATCGTTTTAGTGAGAAAATGTGAATAGTCCTTCGGCCACTGGTCAACGTTGTAGAGTAAATAGAAACGTGACTAAAATGCGTTATAATCTGTCATTCAAACCAAAACATTTAGGGGAAACTGTTTCAGAGAGGCTCCAATATTGTGAAGAAATTTATATAAAATATTTGTTTATTGATAGAATTTAAAATTTTTTTAAAGAAAATGATGTCCTGCCTACGTGCAAATGATTCAATGTCGCTTAATCACACATAATTCCATAAAGATGGTTGAAAATTAAAAATTATTTTTATTCTTAATCTGTGTAAAACAGCAACATACTCGGAAATTATTTTATAAAAACAAATCGTCCTATTCCATACAGTTTTGTTTTATAACTAGTAGCGTAATTTTTATTTGTCGGAACGTAGTGATTGTCGGAACGTAGTGACGACTAATACTTGACTTCGTGCATTTCTTGTCAACAAAATAACTCTGGAAAGAGTTGTCCGATCTTGATGAAATTTTCTTGGACGACTCATCATCACTCAAGGATGAATTGATTAAAATGTCAACTTTCAAAAATGATCTGTTTTTGTAGAACTAAAGATAGGGGTTTTTCTTCAGTATGGATCATTCTTGAGAGTTGAAATTTTAATCAGTTCGTCCTTGAGTGATGGTGAGTCGTCCTAGAAAATTTCATCAAGATCGGACAACTCATTCCAGAGTTATAACGTTGACAAGGAATGCATGAAGTCAAGTGTTAGTCGCTTCCTGCACGCACGTGTAGAAGCGTCATCTAGTGGTCGGAAAATATGACAAGCATTAAAACAGTAATTTTGAAAGGTAAATGTTATCGCTAACTAGATACACAACAATCTTAATATAAAGAATCTTTATAGAATAATAAGTTTTCTTTAACTTATTATTCTATAACGTGGAGCAGCAGTGATTAATATTGATGGCTTTACGATCCATTCTCTCCTTCGTCTTCCTATCGTTAGTACAAAATTTCGATCTCTAAATGAAGAAGCTGCACAGAAATTCCAGATTGAGATGAAGTCGCTCAAATTCATCATCATCG
Source organism: Centruroides vittatus (assembly GCF_030686945.1). NCBI lineage: Eukaryota > Metazoa > Arthropoda > Arachnida > Scorpiones > Buthidae > Centruroides > Centruroides vittatus. The sequence goes on along the minus strand of NW_027122690.1, from coordinate 1,034,141 downwards.
AAGAAATGTCAATGATTGGTGCAAGAATGCTTTACATGATCGAGAGAAGATTGAGGGAGATAAACCCCGAGGAAGATGAGCCATTTGGTGGATTCTTTATCTATTTGTTTGGTGATTTTCGTCAGCTTCCTCCTGTTAAAGTTACTCCTCTCTACTGGAGTGTTTTTTTACAATGTAATGTAATGTCCCAACAAGGTGCCTACCTTGTTGGGACATTACATTACTTTCGCATTTGATTCTTTTGAGAAGTTCATTGAATTTAGTAATTCTCATAGACAAAATAGTGCAGATAGTTCCTTCACAGATGTCTTACATCTAGCTTCGGGTGATTTCTCTGATACAGATCTGAACATTCTGACGACAAGAAATCGAGCCTATTTATCCAGAGATGAACTTGATCAGTTCCAAACGGCTATATCCAACAAACGAGCAAGTTAAACAAAGCAACGAAGACTACTTGCAGTCAACTGGGTACCCTGTTGCTTATATAGCATCTGAAAACACTCCAGATATTGCCCCGCCTTCGTCCAAAGATGACTCAGCCCTTGGTCACTCCAAGTATTTGTATCTCTCAGTTAATGCCAGAATCATGCTGAGAGTCAACTTATGGGTGCAAGGAGGTCTCGTCAATGGTTCACTAGGAACTATACGCTACATTATACATGCTCTTAATGCTCGCCCTCCAGCCCTTCCTCTGTTTATTTTAGTGGAATTCGATAGCTATCAGGAACCTTTAATCTATGGTAATCTGTTTCCAATAATCCTCATAATACGCTCTTCGAACGATGGCAGTATACTGCGATCTTGTAGACAGTTTCCCCTTACCTTAGCATACTCGATGACTATAGATAAATCACAGGGATTAACTCTTCCAAAAATCAAAATGGATATAGGGAAAAAAGAGACAGCTATCGGTCTTACCTATGTTACATTGAGTCGAGTGAAAAAATAACTGACTCAGTATTTTTATAGAGTTATAATAAAGCTCGCTACGAGTCAATCTGTAAGTCCCAGGCCCGTAGTGATAGACAGAATTTCATGAAACATTGGCATAGCAATTAATTAATGGCTTATTCTGAACTTATATTTGTACTTTTAAATGATCCAATAGAAATCAAATATAATGTTGACAACGAATGATTCTTTGTTTCTTTTTCCCTCATAATTTAGAAAATAAAGGTGGGAGCAGCTTCGTTTCGACTACACGCTGATGCGGCGTTACTTAACTAGTTTAAATTTTATTCCTAAAGCATCTGGGGACCCTTATCAATCTCCGTAAATACGCCACAGCTCATAATAGGTGGCAGTGAACATGTTATAAAATTATTTTATCGTAACACGTTCGCGTTCAAAATCACTAATATTTTGGCAAAAGTTCTGAAAAAAAGAGAAAAATTTACAAGAAATTTATTCTAAAAACACGTTTTTAAGGGAGTGATGGAATTGTTTACCAATTCACATATACTCATAGACATAAATTCCCATTGTTTGTCCTTCCTTAAACTCGAGAACGGAGTTAAATAGACGACTCTATTGCTATTAGGAAAAGTATGATGTACAGTACAGTACATTACACATCCTCATACTTTTATTTAACAATAGATAGATGACTGGCACGACTCTAACATTTTTCAGGAGAAAATTTTTGAATTGAAATAACATGACTTCTAGTCCAAACCGGAAGTTCGTATATAGTTAATCGGGGCCTCCTATCCCTATGCTTTCCACACATTCTCTTGAATTTCATTTATCTAACTTTCTTCTCGTGATTAAAGAAAAGCGACGGGCAGACAGACGGCAGTGGAAATTTATAGGTCTACAATTTTTTCGCATTGCAGTCGAATTAAAATTTTTATTTTATCTGCTTCGTTGTTTTGTGATTTGCTCCTCTATCTAAATTAAACTGATTGTAATTTAATTATTTATTGCTCAAAAACACAATGTGATAAACGCGGTTCCGATTATTGGCTACTTAGTGCCTAATATAGACTACTTAGGCCAGGGGTGGCCAATAGTTTTTGCTCCCGGGCCGAATTGGAAAGAAAAATTTTTTCACGGGCCGAACGAAATATTAAAATTAAACCATGTTAAATACAAATACGCTGACCCGGGTGGCAGATCAGGTTTGTTCGAACAGAAGTTCCTGACGCATGCGCAATGTCATTTTACAATGCGAAGAAACGTACAAGCAAAAAAAACAAGTCGACAGGCAGGGGGCGTTGTGGGTCACGCGTCAGCATAAACAGAGTGACACGGTGGAATGGCGGATGAGTTTCAGTGAGTGTAGGGTCTTTCGTTCTTCAAATAGTGTAAATTTATAACAGACAAATACAAAAGTTGTAAATCTCTACAATGGAATTTGTTTAAAAAATGAAGAAGTATCGCGAATCATCCATTCGACCAATTATTGGAAGTTAAGTAGCTAATGCTGAAAAATTAATCGCGGGCCGCATAAACCCATTACGCGGGCCGTATGTTGGCTACCTAGGCCATTAGAAAAATTCTTAACTAAGTTTATTTTATTATAAATTTTCACAATAATAAAATGAAAAATAAGAAAAATAACTGTAAACTACAACAGTTACTCTGTTCACCCGACATAAAATCAAACCGTTAACAGTTTAATTTTAACTTTACGTGTTAAAAACCGCAAAAAAGTACAAAATTGACCTGTACATAAACTATACAAAAATACAAATTAAAATTAAAAGTTTTAATCAACTCAGTTTGACTACAGATGGTAGTTTTTAATTAAACTGAATAAAGACTGAAAACTCGTTGCTGGCGAGATCTGTCCTGGCATTCCTCCTCTTCCGGAAGTGAAGGGAGTATTCCTCCAGGAACGGAAGTGGTTAAGAAATAAAATCTGCTAAAATTTTGTTCCTTTAACACGAAAAACAAGAAAAGTCGGTACTTTTTCATAAAGTCAGTAAAGTCAGGTGATAGTTTAGGAGAGATTAGAAACACTTCATTTGTATTTATTTCATGTTTATGTAACGATACTGTAAGCTACATTTGTTTGCATCCTTTTTCATCTTTCTTCCCCCTTCTTTTTAATGATTTAGCACAGTTTCCCCCTTTTCCTAAATTGTTCCTTATTTTAATTCATAATAACTATTTCTTTTACAAAAAAAATGGTATGCGTTTATATTAAATATAACGTAATAATTTAGCACTTTAATATTTGTGATTTTACAATAACAACACCAGAGATCACATTTCAAACATTTTTCCTGCCGTTTTGTAATGCCGAAAGTGCCAAGATCTAAACTGTACGAATTGGCAAATTCCTTCAAAGATGAAGGTTTTGAAACTAATGGAAGTATATTTTGATATAATGTATATTATTCAGTTTTCTTTTGTAGTTTAGAATTTGTTATCCAGAGTGAAGCAACACGTGGAGAAATTAAAATATGAACGCTGTAAGGTGCTACACAGGTTGTTTAAACGGCAAGATTTTATAGGAAATTCACTAAATAATATTGCCAATCAATCAGGAAATGAATTTTATCACGATCTTGCAACATGCTGTTTAATTTTTACTAAATATAACGTATTTTCTATTTTAAAAATGCCCATTTTCTACCCATTTTCCAATTTCTTTGCTTCTATTCCATCCATTTTTCCAGACTTTATTCCCCCTTTTTAACATGCTTTTTTGCACCTTAAAATCCGAGTCCTAGTCATTAGCAGTAAATGGTAGAGACTGTAAATGCGAAACTGACGATTCTAACATCGAAATATTAATACAAAAAGACATGTTAATTATTTAAATAAAATGTTTGGTGTTTTGATTGGTACAGTAGTTGTAATTACTACTATTTTGTAGGTTGTTCACGCTTTTTTGAAACGCTTAACAATTAAGAAGCTTTTTTAGAGGTGTTTTCTACCACGCTTAGAGGTTTTTGGGGTGATGTACTCCATATTTGGCAATAAGATTTTAAATAAAACCGGCAATATTTATTATAGACCCATATTGGACAATGCATCACAATACGTTGTAAACTTTTCAGTTAAATGACTAGGGTTTAAAAACAGTCATACTACAATATTGTAAAGAAATTAGTAGGGAATTAGTAAGGAAATTTTCTTTATAATTAATACTTGACAAAATACCATCAAAATTGCTCACTCCTTCCTAACGTCGTTTTTAGCAGAACCAAACTTTAATACCCTGGAAACATAGAAACAATTATTGGGGTAGAATACACTTATATCAAGGATGCCTATCATACGAAACACTTTTCTCAAAATGGATAATGGAGGGAGATTCTGAACAAACAATAATGATTCTAAAGGTTACGGCGGTTTCCCACACTTAATTGTGCTTAAATGATACAATATATAAATTTAGGGAAGTGGAAGAAGTAGAATAGAGGACATATATTCTGTATGGTAAATCCTACATTTATCGAGTTGTGAGATTTAGGAAGCACAACAAGTGAATGAGACAAGAAGCTTTAGCAGTGATAGCAAAGAGGAGTCTTTCCATTCGCGAAAAAAAAGAACGTGTTAAGTGTTAGTAATTTCTGTTGGTGAAGTTGGATCAATTAAGCCAGCAAGGATGAAAACGGGAGACGAACTAAACTTCTACACGTCTTCACTCCACTAAGAAGAACCACACATAGACCACCAACCACTGGTCGTTAACAAAAAGGCAAGAATTCCCAGGGACATGGGAAACAAAGGAAAATAAACACTGTTACCGTACATCACACTATATCCGTCAAAAGAGCAGGGGACAAACTTTAACACGTGACAGCCACATGTCCAACATTAATATAGAAAGATGCTGCCGAATTTGGAGATCTTTTTCATGAAACAAATAAAAGATTTAAACATTTAGAGCGAAAAGTTAACGACAAACCCACTATTGAAAGAAAATACAATAAGACGATTTTTTAAAAAGAATATCTCGCGTTAAATCACACAGAAATAGCAAATGACCGGAAAGATTTATCAAATGGTTCAAAGGTAATCTATTATCTATCTCATCGTTGTGTATTAAACTTCTTACTATTAGTCATATTCTCTTCTAGAACAAGAATGGTGCCAATGTTGATTAGTCTACATATGCGAAAGAAAACAGCTGTGTTCATTATGAAATATAACACAATATACATTAAGAAATTATAAGAAGTTCAAACTGTTATAATTCCCGACATTTTTGCAAGACTCTCTTCAATTCTATTGACAGATTCTTTTCTAATCTATGGCTACATTCAAGATCCAATACATCGGCTCCATTTTTATTCTGAGAAATACTGTACTACAAAAGGATCAAATTTTTCTTAAAATATATTATAAATAAATATTTAAATATATTTACTTAACTAAAAGCTTTGTAGACGAAAAGTAATCCAATATGTATTCGATGTAGGACCTATACAGTATTTAGAACTTATTATTATTAGTTAATTCGATTAAATAAAGTCATACTTTTATCGTGTTATATAGGTCGAATGTAGAAATAATGACATATTCACATACGTGTTTGTTTGTTTTATAAACAAAACAAACATGAAAGTGAAGTGTTATAGCAGGTGTTTCGAATATTTCTAATTAGGGCATTTATGTTTCTTCATTAGCTATTTAACCAGTCTAAAGTGCATTGTTTCCAGTTCTCTGTCTCTCAATTTCCTCCTCTTTCCCATATACGCGGTTGCTCGCGCATTTTTTGGAAAGTTCCTGTGAACCAGAAGTCACAGGTGGTGTCAGACTGACCCAAGGGGCACAGTGAACCTTTCACGTATGGTTTAGAAATAGTTGAAAAGAAAGATAACCTGAAACGCAATTCTAAATCCTGCAGAAGAAAAAGTATTTTTATTTTCGCATTATTAACATGGTCAATATGACTTTATTTTTATTTATCATACTTTAATATTTAAATGTTAAATGACCTTTAACATTTTTCTGTTTGTATATTTATTGAGGTTGACAGCACATTTTAAATCATTCTTTAAAACATTTAAGTTGGGATTATCATAATAAGGAACGTTTGTGTGCTTGGGTAAAAATTAGATAATGTTTAATTAAATATGGAAAAGTCTGAAAAGCGGCTTGGTGATACTCCTTGTGTGGTTATCGACGCATACAATAATATATTAAAATGAATATGTTTAAAATAAGGAATATTTCATGTTGAATTGGATGACGTTTAAATTGAGAGAGAGAGGGAATATAAATGAGAGAAAAAGGGGAGAGAGTGGGGAAAGAAACTGGAAAGGAAGAGAGAAAAAGGAAGTGAGAGAAGAGAGAGAAAAGAGAAATGAAGAGAGGAGAGACGAGGGAGCAAGACGGAAAGAGTAGAGAGGTAGAAAGACGAGAGAGAGAGAGAGAAGAAAAAAGGAGAGAAGAGAGAGATGGCGAGAAAGAGATTTTAACATTTATATTTAGTAAGTATATATATTGTGTTAGCTGTATTGATATTTAATGTGTTTTAAATTTCTTGTTATTTAAAATTAGTTTTAGTGTGCTTTTGAACAAAGGTTTATTTTGCCTATAGTGTACAAAGAAGTTGATTTAAAAATCACAAATATTCAAAATTATAGTTTATATAATTATTACAGTAAGTAATATTATCGAATGTCCTTATTACCTAATTGATTGTTTTGTCATTGTAAAATAGTATTGTTTATTCGATTGTAGCTAAAGAGGAGACTGAATTTTTATCAACGACTCGAAATATATAGGGGAATGTAGGATAATGCCGTGCATCTAAAATGAAACTAAAATAACACACACAAATTTATACAAACATTAAAACCTTATTAGTAAAATATAAGTTAAAAGTGTTATTTACAATTAGGTTTCATTTACTACATAAAAGTTATTTTAAAATTTTTTATTCATTAATATTTCTAATGCTATCCATCGAGCGCGAATACACAACGATGAGTATTATCGCTCAATAATTGGCCATTGACATTCATACCTAAGTGAACGGGATTGCACTCTGAGCCCCTAATAATTGCCCAACTTTCTCCAATTAAATTGAATAAATCAATTTGATATTTTGCTAAAGAAATTTTGTAGTTTAGTAAAATAAGAATACAGTCAAACCCGTTTTTATGCGGGGGATAGGGACCGCACTAAAAAAAAACGCATAAAAAAAATCTCACAAAACTTCACGAATGGCTGTAAATAATAGTTTTCGCGACACAATTAAAAAATATTTTTTTTATGCGGTCAACAGGGACCGCATAAAAAAAGTCTCACATAGAAAATAACTCAAAACCGTACGAAATAGAATTTATTGACAACAGATGTCAGCACTTGACTGCATCGTCTGGTCTATCGTCTGTTTTACATATTTTTGTCCAGGTGGTGTTTTGTTGACTTAAAAAGTAAATTATTTCATTTTTCGCATATTCATGTAATAATATTACTATAATAAGTGCATTTATGCTATAATAAGTTTATTTAGCTATAATAAGTCAACTTAAGACATGACGAATCGCACGAGACTAGTCGCCAACTATACCGCACAAATTAAAAATTCGCATTAAAAAAATCGCACAAATAAAAATCGCACATAAAAAGAGTGCATAAAAACAGGTTTGACTGTACACAGGTACAGATACATTTTAATTTGTGAAACATTTCTTTAGAGTAATGCATTGTATTTAATGGCGGTTTAAAATTGTTACTAAAAAGTAATACTTTGGTGTTTAATTTTTAGTTTACCAAAGAGTAAATCTATTTGTTTCAAAAATTTTTTAAAAATTTTTACACTCCTACTCTGAATATTATCATTTCTTTGATGTTTTTTAAAAATAATTTTTGATAGAATGAGTTAAGCCAATTTAGTTGTAACTTTTTCGATATAGGGGAAGGTGGTGCAAGATGGGGCCATGGGGTAAAACGGGGACGTCTGTTTATTCGTGGTTAACGCGCTTTCATCTAGCTGTTATTTGGGAAACTAAATGTTAACCTCAAAGGGGATGACGGGACGAGAGAACGTCCGAATCGCTCTCTTTGTTTGAAAGTAAGACAGTTTTCTATGTTTCAGCAATACTTCATCTAATTTTACGCCCGCTAAAGTTTCTACAAAATACGTATTAATTTGAACTTTTACATTACCTTTTAGATGAAGATATTATGGTATTCGAAGTAACCTTTAAGTCTGTAATTCTTTAGTTTTGAAATAAAATAGACTTGTGTTTGCAGTCAGTACGAAAAGTGCACGTTGGGGCAAGATGGAGTACCACATTTTGCCCAAGGTTGGCAACGAATTCTGCTGCTGGCTAGAGGCACCGCAATATAGTGCAGTGAACTACTTTTAAATTCGTTGATAATTCTATATTACCTTTTCGAATATAGAAGATAATCAATTTAAAAATGATCTTTTTATAGTAAATGAAATATTCAACTTTTAAATCATATCTAACTGTAATAAATACAGTATACACTGTATTACTTTATTATTTATGTTTTTACGTTTTATTTTATTTATGAAAACATTTTTAAAATTTAAATACTATCTTAACAAGAAATAAAATGAGATAACAATCAAAATAAAAATATTTTTCCACAAAAAAAATATCGTCTGCTTACAAAATAGCGAAACTGAGCATGCGCGAAGTGACAGTATCGTCTGGTAAAGTAAATACCAGTAAGTTCAAACTTTTATATTTATTTATTCGGAAAATAATAAATGTAGCCGTTGTGATAAATGGGCGCACTGTTCTTGTGCCAATATTGAAGAAAACGACAGTTTAACCATTTTAATTTGTCCTTGTACATAAAAATAATATTCTCATCTTACCCCATGTGTGGGGCAAGATGGTGCATCTATATATATAATCGAGACGAGTTGATGATGATGATGATGATGATGATAATAATAATAATAATAATAATAATAATCAAAGTGGGATTTAACATGGAACGTGACAGCATGCAAGCCGTCAGTGACTTTCTGCTGAGCAGGCGGGCGAGAGTCGGGGGACCCGAAGAGATTACAGCCGATCAACGAGGAGGAGAGGGGGCAGATGATGCTCTGCAGAGTAGGGCTTTGCCCACAGACACTGCTGGCTCATCAGCAATGACCAAGAGTAATACACTAAGTAAAGATAGAAGATGCAAGTGGTCAACAGAAGAACTAGAACTCATGTTCTGTTATTTTAAAGCAAGATCAGAAGGACCCGGATATATGAGCAGATTAGAGACACTTTTTATTAAAAGAAACCCTAACAACCCTAAAATACATAAATTTAATGGAAATACTTTGTCAACTCAAGCTCGCAGAATAATTAAACAGAATGTAATATCACAAGAACTACTTAACCGTATACAAACACAAGCAGAAGAATTAACACCTACAGAACTGTCTTCAACAGTGATCGCGGAACCTGAGAACACTCGAACAACTACAATGCACGACAACCTGTATGATATAGAATTTATACCAGTTTATGTAGAAAATATAGACCAGCAGACACGAAACACAGTAGAAGATGAGGATCAAGAACCCATAGTCTTGCAATTCCTCCGAATACTGGCTGAAACGAAAGAAATCTCGTTTGAGGAACGGTTACTTCTACCTAAAGCAAAAATAAATAGACGTTTCATAGAAAATCTAAATATCCTCAACAATTATCTACCTAATTTATTAATTACTAATAACAGCCTGCGTGAAATAAATGATATAATATATGCAACTGCTAAAACTTTAATAGAAGGCAATAATCAAACGCCATACATATCTACAGCGAATATAAAATCAAAATGTGTCCCAGTTTGGAAAAAAAGAATACAAACTAAAATAGATAATTTTAGGAAAGAACTAGGACAACTAGTGGAGATAAAAAGAGGAATCGACACACATAGAATGAGGAAAATTAGGAAAAATCTCTATATAAAATACAATATCCAAACTGAAAACGATCAGAATAATATAATAGAAATTATCAAACAAAAAGTCAAAGCGCTGGCTGGAAGAATTAAAAGATATGATGAAATGAATACAAAAAAGGAACAGAACAGGTTTTTTAAAGAAAACGAGCATAGGTTGTACAGAAGCTTGGGAAGCAACGCTACTAAAAATATCAAAATACCAAGTAAAGAAAATGTAGAAGAATTTTGGACATCAGTGCTATCTAATCCTAAACAATACAATACGGAGGCTAAATGGGTTAAAGAAATAGAAAAAGCTTCAAGATGAAATTAATGAAGTAGAAGTAGAAGAGATTACAGAAGATCAAGTAAAATTTGCTGTACGAAAATTAATGAACTGGAAATCGCCGGGAATAGACAAAATTCAAAATTACTACATTAAGTATTTGACTAGCGTTCACAAATACTTTGCCGTATTATTTACAAATATAATCTCAGGAAAAGAGATGTTAGAAGATTGGTTTACTACAGGTAAAGTCATACTAATACCCAAAAATGAAAACTCCGAAGATCCAGAAAACTGGAGACCTATAGCGTGCCTGCCAAGTATGTACAAATTACTTACCGCCATACTAGCTGATGTACTTTATGGCTGCTGCCATGAAAATGGCATAATAGCAGAGGAACAAAGAGGGTGTCGCCGTAGAACCAGGGGTTGTAAAGATCACTTAATGGTCAATAAAGCAATATTGGAGGATGCACACCAATCTCAAAAAAATCTGAGTATGGCGTGGATAGACTACCAAAAAGCCTACGATAGTGTATCGCACGAATGGCTCCTTAAAATTCTTGATATCTATAAATGCCCATCTGTTGTTAAAAGATTCCTCCAAATGACTATGCCTACATGGAGAGTGATCATGACTGCACGTGGCTCCCAAGATTCAATCACTACTCAACCGATCTACATAAGACGAGGGATATTCCAGGGTGATTCTCTCTCTCCACTGTTGTTCTGCTTGGCTATAAACCCGCTTTCATTCATACTAAATAAGTATGAAAGGAAAGGCTATAAACTGAAAGATAGTATCTGGGTTAATCATCTTTTATATATGGATGACCTTAAGGTTTATGCAAATAGTAGAAATAACCTAAAAGTATTATTGGAAAGCGTCGAGATTTTTACAAGTGATATAGGGATGGCGTTTGGACTGAATAAATGCAAAGTAATACATATAACTGCAGGACGCAGAAGCAGTGCAGTAGGAGAAGGACATATACTACTGAATGGAGAAACTTTTGACCAACTTGCAATAGGTGATAGATACAAATATTTAGGAGTGCATGAATCAGGAAAAATAGAGCATAGTATTATTAGGGAACAGATAACAAAAGAATATTTTAGAAGGATTAAAAAACTTTTAAAGACACACCTTAACTCACGTTATCTAATAAAGGGTATAAATACGTATGCTATCCCGGTCTTACTTTACTCATTCGGTATAATCAACTATAAAAATAGTGACCTAAAGAAAATAGATGTTAAAACACGAAAGCTACTAGCAGTAAAAAAAGCACATCAGCAAAAAGCACATCAGCAAAAAGCAGAAGTAGGAAGGTTGTATTTGCCAGTAAATCAGGGAGGAAGAGGACTATTGAATATAGAGTACAGTACATGTATAAAGCACAAATAGTTAAATACAACCAATACCTAAAAGAGGAAAGAAATCATCTGATTAAAGTAATAGTAAAGCATGATATAGGCAGGGATAAATACTCAATAATAAAAGAAGCCCAAGAGATAGAAGATGAATTACATCTACCACGAGGAAATACACATACAGATGAAGAAATTAAAAAATCAATAATAAAACGGCATAATGATGTATGGAGAAGCAAACAATTACATGGTCAATTTCCAAAAAGGATATTGGATCAGGGCAATATAGACAGAGAGCTTGCATTTGAATGGATTAAAAAGCAACAAATAGCCCCAAGAGTTGAATCATTAATATTTGCTATTCAGGACCAAGCTGTAATGACACGACAATATCAACGTGACATATTAAAGGAGCCACTGGATGGAAAATGTCGCCTTTGTACGACCAAAGACGAGACCACGCAGCACATTATATCAGGATGCAAAAAATTGGCGGGGACTTGTTATGTAAAACGTCATAATAATCTTGTCCAGTACGTCTACTGGTGCCTGGCCCGAAAACATAAAATAGAAGTTCCTAACCAATGGTGGAAGGAAACATTAATCCAGCCACAAGTTAAAGAAAATTGTACGGCCAAGATCTTATGGGAAATGCCTGTACAAACTGATGTCACTGTATCTCACAATAGACCGGATTTAATTTATGTTGATAAAAATCGCAATAAAACATTCTTAATAGATATAACTGTACCATCAGATTACAACATTGGTGCTAAAGAAATTGAAAAATTAAGTAAATATCATCTTTTGAAATCTGAAGTTAGCCGTCTATGGAATACACAGACAACTGTCATCCCAATAGTAATAGGAGCAACAAGAATAGTAGCAAAAACCATAAAGAAATACATAGATCAATTAGAATCCAACATTGACATCAGCATTCTTCAGAAACAGGCAGCCATACACACATCCCTCATACTCAGTAGAGTGCTTGATAATACTATCTTTGTGGTCAACACACCAGATCCAGTCAAGCATAATATGCAGCAATCTCAAGACATACAGCAATCTTCAGACACGCAGCAATTATCAGATAGACATCATTCATCAGTTAATCCAGAGTTACCCAATACGACTGTTGAGACTAGTACACAATGCTCATCTGGAAACCTTTTAAGAAGAGGAAAAGGGGGGAGAAGAGGAACTATTTGCACTTAAAGTGCATCTAATACAATAAAAGGGTGGAAACAGATACCTTCTTTTCTGTGGGTTACGGGACGAGGTATTTTTTACTCCGATGTAAATCGTGCAGAAATAAATATAATAATAATAATAATAATAATAATCAGCGCAGAGCCCAAACGGTTAGGAGTTGAAAGTTGAAATTTGGTACACAGTTAGGGTACGTCACGAGAACGCACACTAAAAAGGGATTTTTCGAAACTCCTCCCCACAGGGGAGAGGGACAGGATTAAGGCTTAACACTTCCATCAACAATGGAAGTGTCAACAATGGAATTTTCAACAATGGAATAGTTAAGAGAAAGAGACGTGCAAGACGCAGATGCAGTTTTTTTCGTTTTTGCAGGAAATCAAACATATTTTTAGATTCATCTAAAAATTCTTTAATTAGTCTGGAAACAGGGGGACCCAATTCTTGCATTCTGTGAAAACGGGTAAGGTAATAATCTTAATCTTCGGTATTGTTACTTTTGCCCGAGCAACGCCGGGCCCACCCGCTAGTTTATATATAATTTTAAAATATTAAATTTTCTTGTTTTTAAAAACGTTTTTCAAAAATTAAATTTTGTATTATATATAACCAAATGTTGTAGTTGCTGAGAATAAAAAAATTATTATTCTCGTTAAAGTGGTTGCCGTCTTATGAATTTTCAAACCTTAACGTCTTCATCCTGCCCCACCTTCCCCTATAGAGAATATAAAACAATTTTTTAATGAAATTCTTCGAGATAAATATTTATACATTTTTATTATTAAATTTTTTGTAAGCAAAATTCGGATTTATTATTAGAAACATGGCAATATTTACTAAATATAATCTTACAGCGCAATAAACAGTTTGAGAAAACGATTAATGATAAATAAACTTTTTCGCGAATTCCATTTGGAAAAGACAATAACAAAAAGACAAAAATTTTAAGTGAAGATTTAAAATTTAAATATGTATAAATGTTCCGGACATTATTTTAAATGTATATTTAATTAAAGGAAATATTAATTTTAAAAAATTGAAAGCATGGTGAATTGCTGTGTAAGATTCTGCTGGGGCAGTAAAGGTAGAACGAATAGAGGAAGAGCTGCGGAGATACATGGAGATAGTGATGGATGTGGTCCTAGTCAACTGAGTGAGATTAGGAATGCAATAAAACGAATGCCAAATGGAAAATCTGGTCTGGATGGTGTGACTGCAGAAATATTATAATACGGAGGAGAAAATGTGGAAGAATGGATGTTCCGACTCTGCAACTTATATTGGAAAAAGGCACGGTGCCGTGTGATTATGATTGGCAAAATGCCGTGATTGTTCCGACGTACAGTACAAGAGAAAAGGTGAAAGGACAAAGTGCAAGAATTCCGTGTCATAATCTTTCTCAGCACACCCGGAAGAGTATTTGCACGAGTGTTGGTTGACAGAGCTAAAAAGATGGCTGCGAAGCAAATAAAGAAAGCACTAAACTTAGAATCGATTTGTTATTTTCATTTAATGTAACATTGAAATTTTATTTCTTCTGTATTATATTAGAGTTTGGATATATGTTGGAGGAAATTTTCGAATTTGTAAACGACAATTTGTTTTTGTATTCTTTAACGGTTATGATAATTTTTTATAGTTGTATCCCTGACTATCAGATGGCCGAAGAGATTAAAATACGTTATTCAGAGGGGAAAAAATACTCTTTAGAGTCCAACTCCAATTTTTCAGATGTTAATTTCAGGCTTCGCACTTCACCATTCGATTATCAGTTGCTTTAATGATCAAACCCGTAATGATTTACTAAAAAATATCCTATACTCTTACTGCCAAGTAAAAAAAATTAAAGGAAAAGCCACTTCTTGTATGTCCCTAAATAAGTGGAACATTGAAATAAATAAGATAAATAGATATAAAGTCAAAATAAAAATTATTTTATCATTCTGAATTGTTATATTCTATAATTAAATATTACTGTTAATTACAGAGTATACGCAACCGTAGACGGTAATCGACTGATAGTTATTTTCCCTTCATTGTGTTGATTCTTTGAGTGTAATGTGCATATAAATAAAGAATAGTTACAATTCGCATATCACTATCCATAGATTTAATTCATCGAAGATAAAACCTATAAAATACATTATAAAAAAAAGTTAAACGAAAATCGGGATTTTTTTCTTAAATTTTAATCAACTCTAATGAAAGAGCTTTCATTTATTTGACGAAGTTTTATTTTTACAGAATATTTCCAGAAATAAATGAATATTATGTGAACATTACCAATATTTTAGAGAATTACCTATAAAATATGCTTTATATACCCTCAATTACCGTTATTTTCGATCATCGTAACACTTGTCAAAAAGACAATCGGCACTAGGAAACCTGTTAAACACAAAAGTATATAAAGTAATATTTGCTTTAAATCATTAATTTTAATTAGGTAAAATGTCACTTGCCTTAGAAAATACATAATATTTTCTCTTGAACAGGAAGAAAATTTCATTTTATTTTCACCTGTATCATCACCCATAATATATCCATCATTACTTGGACAATGTACTGCTGTTGGACTACCAGGTAAGCTATCTTCTTTGTCTTCTCCGTCATGAGGACATCCAATTCTAAAATAGAAGTTTCTAAATTTATCTATAATTATCTGATTATTCGTAGAATATATATAGGTCTTTAATATTTATATATATCTTAATAAATGAAGTCATTACTACAGTTAGTCTTTTATATGTAATTAGCCGAAATAAGCGGCTTCGCTCGAGAAAATGATATATGAAATAAAGGTAATGTACTCATATAAATATTTACACACTTATAGAACTGTATACACAGAAAAATATACGTACTTCTGCTTATAGTTTTTATTAATAAAACCATATTAATAACAATAACTTCTTATATTAAGTTTTATATCTCATGCTAAAGTAAGTCAAATATGCGGTATTCTTAATAAAATTAATTCAGCAAAATGTCTCTTCTGTAACAGAGAGCTTGTGGGGGCGGCGCTGGATCCCTATTCCTCCTCTATTACTCACAAAGTAACTTATCATACTAAAGTGTAATCAATTAACACAACACGCATCGTTGGACTTGTTTTTATTTAGACACGATAAATTTTTGAAATTCTGCAAAATTCGCATTCTATTTCCCAATAGTATTATTGAAAAACAGAGTGCAAATGTTACAAGGACCATGTGCAGAGTGCCATAGCTTAAAAGTAAAAAAAGAAAAATAATAACAACTCCGAAAGAGAATCGAAACATGTAAAAATAAACATAGGTTACTCAGATTTTATTTGCCTCAAAAGTGATTTTATATATTTTTAAACTTTCCTGTTACATTTCAATCATTCAATATCATACTAAATCAATTTAAACGAACAGAACAGACAGGTTTTTTTTTTAAAATTAGAAATAAATAAATAAAAATCAACTACTGATGTATGCTGATCGAGCGACTAGAAAAAGCAGAGATATAAAATCCTCGACTAACAGGCAGCATGCAGCCTTTGTATCTCGTTGTATGGAGTAATAAAAGTGATATAAATCTAATTTTGCAGTCACGAATTTTAGTGATGACAGTAGGTTTTGTTCATATGTCTAAGTATATTCTCCGTTCTCAGCGTATTTAAATACTTTATTTATATACGCCGAAGGTATATACTTAAGCAGTACATTATACTGAATGTTTAGTGAAATCATTTTGGAAAGAGATGTGACAGGAAACTTAGACGATCTCAACACTTTTCTATCTCGAAACAAGAAGCTATTAAACACTGTTCGTCGCTGCTATAAAGAATCTGGATAAGCTATTGCAGGTTAGATCGAACCCGTAACAGGATTGGAATAAAAGCTGTTATGGATTAAAGTAAAAGAAACAGTTTTTTTTTTTTTTAAAATAAGAAGACTTAAAATTGTCGGAACGAAGTGACGACTAATACTTCATGCATTCCTTGTCAACACTATAACTCTAGAATACGTTGTCCGATCTTGATGAAATTTTTCAGGACGATTCATCATCACTCAAGGATGAACAGATTAAAATTTCAACTTTCAAAAATGATCCATTTTTGTAGAACGGGAGATAGGGGTCAAAACGAAGATCGCGTTTTTCTTCAGTATGGATCATTTTTGAGAGTTGAAATTTTAATCAGTTCATCCTTGTATGATGATGAGTCGTCCTAGAAAATTTCATCAAGATCGGACAACTCATTCTAGAGTTTAGTGTTGCCATATTTACAAAATCGCTGACCCCGACGGCAGGTCAGGTTTGTTCAAAAAGAAGTTCCTGACGCATGCACAATGTCATTTTACAATGCGAAGAATAACATGCATGCTGGTTCTAAGTCAGTTACAGTTAGGGACTAGGGACTTGCGTAGGAGTAACATACACGCAAAAAGAAAAAAAAAAGTCGAGAGACAGACGTCTGTTTATTCGAGTCACACGTCAGCGTAAACAGAGTAACATGGCGGAATGGGAGTTGAGTTTCAGTGAGTGTGAGGTCTTTCGTTGTTCAAAAGGTGTAAATTTATAACAATATTTGCAAGAACTTTGTCTCATTGTAATTTCACAATTTCTACGAAATTCCCGGACAAAATTAATACTTCACCCGGACAATGAGTCAATTCCCGGACTGTCCGGGTGAAAACCGGACGGGTGGTAACACTACTAGAGTTATAATGTTGACAAGAAATGCATGAAGTCAAGTGTTAGTCGCTTTCTGCACGCACGTGTAGAAGCGTCATCTAATGCCCGGAAAATATCACAAGCATTAAAACGGTAATTTTGAAAGGTAAATGTTATCGTTAATTAGATACACAACAACAAATATAAAGAATTTTTATAGAATAATAAGTTTAAAAAAAGTTTTCTTTTAAAAACGTGGAGCAGCAGCGATCAATATTGATGGCCTTAAGATCCATTCTCTCCGTCTTCCTATCGTTAGTACGAAATTTCGATCTCTAAATGGAGAAGCTGCACAGAGATTCCAGATTGAGATGAAGTCGCTCAAATTCATCATCATCGATGAAATGTCAATGATTGGTGCAAGAATGTTTTACATGATCGAGAGAAGATTGAGGGAGATTAAACCCCGAGAAAGATGAGCCGTTTGGTGATTTTCGTCAGCTTTCTCCCGTTAAAGATAATCCTCTCTACTTGAGTGTTTTTTACAAAGTAATGCCCCCAACAAGGCAGGGACCTTGTTGGGACATTACATTACATTCGCATTTGATTCTTTTGAGAAATTCATTGAACTTAGTAATTCTCATAGACAAAATAGCGCAGTTAGTTCCTTCACAGATGTCTTACAACATCTAGCCTCGGGCGACTTCAACGAAGACTACTTGCAGTCAACTGGATGCCCTCTTGCTTATATAGCATCTGAAAACATATCAGATATTGCCCTGCCTTCGTCCAAAGATGACTCAGCTCTTGGTCTATCCAAGGATTTGAATCACTCAGTTAATGCCAGAATCATGCTGAGAGTCAACTTATGGATACAAAGAGGTCTCGTCAATGGTTCACTAGGAACTATACGCTACATTATATATGCTCCTAATGCTTGCCCTCCGGCTCTTCTTCTATTTATTTTAGTGGAATTCGATAGCTATCGGGAACCTTTCATCTATGGTAATCTGTTTCCAATAATCCCCATAACACGCTCTTCGAACGATGGTAGTATATTGTGATCTCGTAGACAGTTTTCCCTTACCTTAGCATATTCGATGACTATACGTAAATCACAGGGATTAACTCTTTCAAAAATCAAAATAGATATAGGAAAAAAGAGACAGCTCTCGGTCTTACCTATGTTACATTGAGTCGAGTGAAAAAATAACTGACTCAGTATTTTTAGAGTTACAATAGAGATCGTCTACGAGTCTGTAAGTCCAAGGCCAATAGTGATAGACAGAATTTTGTGAGACGTTGGCATAGCAATTAATTAATGGCTTATTCTGACCTTATATTTGTACCTTTAAATGATCCATTAGAAATCAAATATAATGTTGAGAACGAATGACTCTGTGTTTCTTTTTTCCCTCATAATCTAGAAAATAAAGGTGGGAGCAGGTTCGTTCCGACTACACGCTGATGCAGCGTTACTTAACTAGTTTATATATTACTACTTTTTGTAAAACTATATATAGTCATTTACGAAGTAACATTTAGGAATTGAAATGATTCATAAACGTTATTTTGTTGTGCTGTAATTTATTGTAAAAGTCGATTACTTACAAATGTGCCGTTTCGTGAGCAAAAGTATCATCTCTATCGACAAAGAATCATCATCTTCCACTATACCACATTTTAAACATGGATTACAAGCTTCTCCAAACTTTGCAATTCCTACAAAAATATTTCAAATATATTTTTATAAATTTAATAAAAATTTATAACGTGTACTTTAGGAAAATAAAAATGACAAATACCTACGGTATCGTCAGATATAGTTCCGTTGGGATTAATGTCTCCTAGTTTTCTCCTGAGAAATATAAAAGAATTATTCTAAATCATTGTACAAATGAATCAGGTTTAATACAAACCTAGTAATAAGCATAATTATATCCGCCTGCTTGACTATTGGATCCTTTCTTAGTTTACAATAATAATTTGACATTTTATCTAGCAGTTTTTCGGAATCTAGAAGATGTTCTGCTCCCGGAATTGCACTCATTTCTATGAAAGAAGGCTCATTTCTTTTCTGAAAATAAAAACAATATAATGAAAATGAATAATTTCTATCAGTCTCTTTGTCTTCTCCTTCCGTCTCCATTTTCTCTTCTCTCTCTCTTTATCCACTACTTCTCTCCATTCTTTCCATTCTCTCTTCATTCACTCCTCCCCTTTCTTTTCTTCTTCTCTCTCTTTTCTTTCCTTCTATATCCTCTCTCTATGTTTCTTTTCTTTCATTCTATATCCTCTCTCTATGTGTCTTTCTTTTTCTATTCTTTCTTTCCTCTTTCTTCATTCTATTCTCCATCTCTCTCATTTTCTCGCCTCTCTCGCTTCTCTCCTCTATTTATAAATAAACATTTTTTCCCATTGCACTTACAGTAAAGGGCGACAATGCAATCAAACGGAGTTTAATTCCTAAATGTAGAGTATCAATCAAATTTTGTGCCTAAGGAATAAAATGAGTTTGAATTACCAACAATTTTAAACTTATTTAAATTAATTATTTAACTTATAATTGTTACAACGAGTAACATTAAGCACAAAATATATCTTACTCCTACAAACATAAGAGATAAATGGACTTTCATATCTTCTATATTCGAAAATCGACGTGTGAAACCGCTTTCAGTTACCAACAAATATTCTATCACTATGCATTGGTCATAGCTTAACTTCGTCATCTTTCGATCCGTATACATTTTTTTTATGTTCGGAGGAATCACTAAAATGAATCACGGGAAAAATGGAGTAAAATTATATAACTTTTAATGTAATATGTAGACAATTTATAGGAATTGCAACTTACCCACGTCATTGAATTGACTTTTCTTCGATAAAATTTTTGTAATTCTATGAGCTTTTTTTCCATCTTTGATCAATTCGTTGGATTCATAAGGCATGATTTTGAATTTAGAATTGATAATTCCATTCTAGAAGCAAATAAAATTTTGAAGATCTAATATTTATATAGATCTAAATTTTTATAAAAATTTTTATTAAATCTTAGTTACTTGTTTCTGAAATACTTCGTAATCAATAAATAAGATCGATATTTTGGGAAAATTTAAAAATAAAATATAATTTTGCCCGAGACACTCACATAATCAATTTTTCGACTTTTGATACACATTTTAAATAGAATAAATCGACTATGAATGTCATGTTACTAATTTCAAACGTCTTTCCTCCGACGCTTTTCAAATGATCTATTAAACATACGTGGTATGCAGACTCCAGTATTGTTCGGAAGCTCGGTGGCTCTCTTCTCTCTTGTCGTAAATCTAAGCTAGAAAATGCCGATTACGTAAGTCAAAAACGATTCTACGTTTTTATTCAAAATTTAAGATGTCCAGAGTATTGTTCGTGGGCAGTAAATATTTAAATTTAACCGAAATCGTTTCTTAGTCGTCGAGATATTGAGAGTCACAATTGTTACTTTAACGTCAAACGTGTGATGTAGTTAAATAAGTTGTAAAAAGTTTTTTATACATTACGGATGTTTTTTTATTTTTATTTATTACTTGTACTGTATAGTACTTCATTATACCAGTAATATTTTCATTCATAATTAAAATTAACGAATAACCGTTCATATTTTAAAAGTAAACTTATTCGTAATTGGTTAGTTTCTGACTCTAACCTTTAATCCTGATAAAAATTATAATGATCAGATAATAAAGAGACTTATTTCTCTGTGTTTCTTTATTTTAGTTGTTTCTAAAACTGTCCATACTAAAGGAAGGGTCAGAAAGTGACATTGCACTGAGCGACGAATGAGAAATATGTTAAGAGCTATCATAATAAACAGTAAATGACTAAGAAATTAAAAACTAAAAGTTAAATACTTAATTTTTAAACTGTTATATATTATTTATGAAAATTGAATACGAAGATTTCATTTATGTCGAGGCAAATTTTAAAATTAAATAAAACCAACTATTGACAGTGGACCATCTTCGTCGATATGAAATGCCGCTCCCTTCTCTTTATTTCTGAACAGTTTCTGTTTAAAATCACCTACGTCAGCCTTAAAACACAGAGAATATTGAGCAGTTAGGTTATTTTTATACGGAATAATAATAATAAATAAATTTCAAATACCGAATAATGTTTATTTTCATCATCTAAATGAGTTATAGTAAAATTGTCCGCAATTAGATCATCAGCAGGTTGCAATATTACATCTACGTCTTGTTCGTCAACACGAAATGTAATTCTCTTTTCTCCACATTTTAATGTCTTCAAAGTTGGATAAAATACATCAACTCGATTTGGATTATCTGAGATAAAATACAGTTTTAATTACTCATTTAAATTTCAGTTAAAGTGACTTTGACAGCGTAAAGAATTGATTCGAGGAACCGAACGTTTGTTACGATACAAATAAATAGAAACACGGCGTAAACTAAGTATTAAAGTTTAATGTTGCGTATAAAGTAAAATGGAAAATTTAATCAAGAGATAATACATTTAAAACAACGCTTCTCTTTGGAATATGTAAAAATGCAAGCTAATAAAAATCAAGAAATCAAGAAAATAAACCGACAAAAGAGCTTATTGATAATATATATAAGTCTATTTTACGGCTGTTCCTAGAACTTTTTTAAAATATGCGTTATATAAATTCTTATTTACTTACCAATTGGTATAGCCAAAACGATTGTACAACATAGAAAAATCGGTAGTAAGGAAAACATAAGGAAATTAAAACTCTAATTCATTTATAGATATAACTACTTCGGAGTGGAATTGGTCTTTAATTTCTTCTCATCTAAAAGATTTATTATAACATATATATACATGTATGCAAGAATTAATAGATAGGTAATTGTACTTTGGATGTTTTATCTTTTGAACGTAACCTATTGATACAATCAATATTGACATGTTCTCGCCATTATCCTCATACTACAACGTAAGATAATATATATCAGGCTATATTATTCTATGTTGTACTAACTTATGTTTATTTTAAATAGAATGAGATTTTGATTTGCAGAGTAAATCTATTTCAATATTTATTTTAAAGTTGATAAACGTTCTAAATTTAACATTTTAAAATTTTACTATTTTATTCAATAACTATGCAGCGGAAATCGTCGTCAAAAATGAAAAAATATTACGTGTTTTCTTATAACATATGCTTTTTGCTTGAAACAGTAATTTATAAAATTTATTTTTGTATCTTACAACGTATTTAGCTCATACATAATGTGTTTGAATATCGAAAAAAGGAAAAGTGGAACAATCGACATCACCAAAGTATACTGTACGATTTTTTGGATGATCGTTTGTATCTAATTTTTTCTAAAAATGGCTCTAAGGCTCATTTAAAAAAAAAAAAATTCGATTTACATGTAAAGACCTAATACTTATAAATTATTCTTAAATTCAAGGAATAATGTTAAGCCAGATGTTAGCCTACGGGTTCTTAACCCTGTTTTGTCCCACTAACCACTTTCTGGTAAGGCGAAAATCACGGACCTCTTCTGGGAATAATGTTTTTAATTGATGCCAAACACAGACACAATGTTTCCAAACTTTCCTAATTCAGAAGAAATGAAAGTCTATTTAATTACTCGGCATTAATCGGAGTATACTGAAAATCTTCGTTTTTTATAATTAATTATTATTTGTAGATTTTCGTATAGTATTTTAATGTTTTTTTTTAATTCAATGTAATAAATGATTAATTTTATAATGTTTTAACAAACAGAATATTGATATATTCAAGGTTCAAACTATAATGGATACGTTAAATCTGCGAATAAAGGTGCGCTTGATTGGAGTTACAGAGTACAATGTAAGTAGAAAGCTGAGAAATATATCAATTAAAACTGCAGGATGACAAATTGTAATTAAATTCTTCACAACGTGTGAAAGGGGACGAATTGTGAAGACACTTTTACTTTAAAGTTGTGTTTTTTTTATAAACTTTGTAAACATTAATATCTGGTCTAGGAATTATATCTGCTAATCAATTAATAGGAAATATGACGGATTATTTTTGTCAACACCAAAATGACAAAGGTTTTGAAGAATATTAAAAAAGTTACTATAATTATACTTATAACTAGGTGACAAATTATTTTTTCTTAGTTTTCTAATCTGCTCAAAATACTTTTCATTATAATATTAGTACTGTATATCCTTTAATGCGTTTTAGACGAACATTTGGTCATCTATATCCGGATAGAAACCTTTCTACTGGCATACAAGGTATTTAATTTTACTTATAAATTGTTAAATACGTCGCTGTTCTTATGAGTATTTTATTGAATTCATTTAGGAATAGCACCTTTAGGTGGTGCAGCTTGCGACTCTTGTGGTAAATGTGGAGCCGTTTCTGTCGGTGACGATCCTCTTTACAGAGATGAAATTATAGCTCACGAATCTGCCCATTTGTAAAGAATTTTTGTATTACAAAGAGCAATTATGATTATGTTATCATCTAACAAATACTTTTTTTAGAATGGGCAGCCCGCACTATGGGGGAGAACCCGAAATGGGTATCCCGGGAGTAAAGGATCTAAGGCTTATCCCGGAAGCGATGGATTTATAATGGGTGATGAGAGTGAAGTAAATAAAAGAAAATTTTCTAATTGTTCGCGTGAGAATATTAAATATTTCCTAAGGTAAATATAATTCCTCTGTGTCAAAGTATTTTAAAATAAAAACATCTCAATAACTTTTTTTTCATTTTTAACAGCTTTCCGAATTCCCAATGCATTATTCAAGATTGCGAAAAATAAGGAATGATACAACAATGTAAACAATACTATGAACTGCCTGCAGTAATTATAGAATATTGTAAAATTTCTAATTTGTGAAGTAGAAAATTATAGATTAGCAGTATTGTAATACATTTAACAGTAAATGATAATAAAATAATTTTAAACGAATAATTTGTTTCGCATAAATAAATAGTATTTTTTCCATTCGTTGCAAATCGTCTAATACGTTTTAGAATGGATTTAATATAATTCAATAAAAAGTAAAAATACGTTACAGATGGATACTAGTCCTATCTTTACTGCTTGCCATGTCCAATCACCAGGAACATCTATTTCCATTGCAGAGACAACCTTTCTTTAGAGGCTATGCCTCTGCACGAATATGGAAAATAGTTTAAAATGTCCGCAGGTGACAGTCCCAACACAATTAAAAATATAATATTTCTTTGTAAAATAATGAATTTATATTAAACCCCCTTTTTATAAAGGATTTCATATAAATTCGTTATTTATTTTTTAATGCATTGCGTCAGTAACAATTTATTATTTTATTTAATTTCGTTTGCTAAAGATAACGTTTTAATTAAATGTATAAAATAAAATGACAAAAGAAACTACTAATACAGAAACACATTTATTAGCAATATGTTCGCTTCTTTCTTAACACAATAATTAACAATACAGTACATTTAAAATACAGAAAAGTTAAAGTTAATATTTACTCTTGCAAGCCCACGGAGAACCTCCGACCTAACTCCATTTCGAATTGTAGTTCAGTACCATCCTGGTAGCCATGTTATAGCCTAGGACCGTCCTGGGAGTAATTATGGCTGATCGTGTAACTAACATTGTGTCGGTGTCTTGCGCCAATTAAAACCATTATTTCCAGAAGAGGTCCGTGATATTCACCTTACTGGAAAATGGTTAGTGGAACAAAACAAGGTTAAGAACCCGTAAGTTAAGCTAACATCTTACTATATGGTAACATCTGGCTTAGCATTATTCCTTGAATTTAAGAATAATTTATAAGTATTAGGTCTTTACATGTAAATCGATTTTTTTTTCCTAGAATGAGCCTTAGAGCCGTTTTAGCAGAAATTAGATACAAACGATCATCCAAAAAATCGTACAGTATACTTTGGTGATGTCGATTGTTCCACTTTTCCTTTTTTCGATATTCAAACACATTATGTATGAGCTAAACACGTTACAAGATACAAAGATCAATTTTATAAATTACTGTTCCAAGCGCAAAGCATAAGTTATAAGAAAACACTTGATATTGTTTCATTTTGACGACGATTTCCGCTGCATAGTTATTGAATAAAATAGTAAAATTTTAAAATATTAAATTTAAAACGTTTATCAACTTTAAAATAAATATTGAAATAGATTTATTCTGCAAATCGAAATCTCATTCTATTTAAAATAAACATAAGTTAGTACAACATAGAATAATATATGGTGATATATATTATCTCACGTTGTAGTATGAGGATAATGGCGAGAATATGTCAATATTGATTGTATGAATAGATTACATTCAAAAGATAAAACATCCAAAGTACAATTACCTATCTATAAATTCTTGCATAAATATATGTATGTTATAATAAATCTTTTAGACGAGAAGAAATTAAAGACCAATTCTACCCCGAAGTAGTATATCTGTAAATGAATTAGAATTTTTATTTGCTTATGTTTTCCTTACTACCGATTTTTCTATGTTGTACAGTCGTTTTGGCTACACCAATTGGTGAGTAAATAAGAATTTATATAGCAATTTTAAAAAGTTGTAGAAACAGCCGTAAAATAGAGTTTTATACATTATCAATAAGCTCCTTTGTCGGTTTATTATATATTTCTTGATTTTTATTAGCTTGCATTTTTACATATTCCAAAGAAAAGTGTTGTTTTAAATGTATTATCTCTTGATTAAATTTTCCATTTTACTTTATAAACAACATTAAACTTTAATACGTAGTGTTGTGGTGTTCGACAACAAAGAGTTCGAAGTTCGCACTTGTTGAAAATAGTCCACACACTCAGAGACGAGAATTCGAAAAAAGGTGAAGCGCACATATTCGAACCAATGCTCCTAGAATGTAAGGTTGCCTCATAGAGAAGAAACGCTTTTCATTGGTTGCTTATTTGACGTTACATGGATTCCAAAACGGAACATCTTACTACGTCCTTATGGTAAAAACATTACCGATCAGAGGCTTGTAGCTTTAATCATACGCTAATATTTCATTAATTACGATTTATAATTAGTTAAATGTAAATAAAAATGGATTGTAAGTAAGAAAAATCCGGAATATTAAGCAAACCTTCGTAATTTCTAGGTGTAAAGTTGAAATAAAAATGCGTTTTTCTACTTTGTAAATGAAATCAATTTTATGTATTTCATGAGATAATAATAATAATTTCTTAAAAGATTAATTTTGGTATATTTTACGTAGGTAATTTATATACATGTAAATTAATTTAATTTCTATCGTCAAACTACTACTTTTTTAAAACCAAAAATTATATTGGTTTATTTTTTAATTTTTAATACTCATGTACCGAAAACGATATTATTTACTTATACATATACAAAAATAACTTTGTCAAAAGAACAATTTTTGGTTAATGTTACCTATGGTTCCAAAATCGCGGCTCGTCTCTGATTTCAGCAAATAGAAGACAGCAAACAGTGGGGACGCACATTCTAACCTACCCTAACCTACTCTAATAAATTATCATAATTATTACCAACAAAATTATTAGAATAGGTTAGGTTAGGTTAGAACGTGCGTCCCCACTGTTTCCTTTTTTCTATTTGCTGGAATCAGAGACGAGCCGCCATTTTGGAACCATAGGTAACATTAACTAACAAAAATAGTGAAATTCCAAGATTTTCTTCCCTCGCTAACTGTTGTGAAGCAGTCGCTCGACTACGGATGACGTATATCCGGAATCTGGTAGGAAGTGGCTAAACCAGCCGTATGAGGTAACCTTATATTCTAGTACAGTAATTCCCAAACTTTTTCGATCCACTGTCCCCTTTGTTCCATAAAGTTATACCCAACGTCCCCTAACCCATTTTCTCTTGTGTAAGAAAGGATTGGAAATATTATTAGAAAAGTTTTCTATGAATCTCACACTTTGTGCCCTTACCGTACATTAGCGAGGTTGAGATCGAAGTTTAAAACGCGAAAACGTGTACGTCGGACGTTTAGCGCCGCTTTCCTGTAAGTCTAGAAGTTTGACAATGGCCTTTTGAAAATCAGTGGAATCATGCTCGACATTCCAAACGCCATTATCAAACTTCTAGGCTTACAGGAAGACGGCGCTGAATGTCCGACGTACACGTTTTCGCGTTTTAAACTTCGGCTTCAACTTCTCTATTGTTCTCAATATCTGGAAACCATCAAACGCAATGTTTCCTCTTATACGTTTAACAGAGGAAAGGGAACGGCTCTCAGTAACCCCAACTTTTGTCTTTGGTTACCGTTCAGTACCCTGCTTCCAGCGCCCCCTAGATTTACTCACCGCCCACTGGGGGTTGGTAGCGCCCACTTTGGGAACCAATGTTCTAGTACCTTGGTTCGAACCGGTCTTTATATTTCTCGGGACTCCCTCTGGTGGCGATTGGGTAAACTCCGGAATCGGTCGCCAAAGTAGTTTACGCCGTGTTTCTGGGTCTTCTAGTCTTTATATTTCTCGGGGAGTCCCGAGAAATATAACTGCTTTGCATAAGTACCGAGTTTCATTCGATTCGGTTCAGCAGAGCCGGCCCTACGCCTGTCTGAGTACCGTCAGTTTAACCACCCTTATATAAAAAATTCAG
Organism: Centruroides vittatus; assembly: GCF_030686945.1. NCBI lineage: Eukaryota > Metazoa > Arthropoda > Arachnida > Scorpiones > Buthidae > Centruroides > Centruroides vittatus. The sequence goes on along the minus strand of NW_027122690.1, from coordinate 1,006,168 downwards.
CAACGAGTTGCTTAATTTTCCCGCATAATTTCGTGACATAATTTATCATATTTTATTGAAAAAACTTTTTATATTTTTAACTATTATAAAATGGTAAAAGCTAAATTGTCAGGGTAGGGAGGGGTTTTATAAAACAATTGCACAGTCTAATTAACGAGTAAAACCGTCATAAAGTCTGACCCTATTGGAAATACACACGACCTCTTCATTTCTCCAACCTCTTTACCATCAAAATTTAATGGCATTAATCTTTTAATAAGCAAACCTCCCTGTTAAATTTCAGAAATTTTCGACAAAAAGAACAGGCATATTAGCTTCAAACAGGGTAAACAAAATCCTTTCCCTCACACACACACACTAACATTTATATATACAGAAAAAACCTCAAATTTTTTTGCATTTCTCGACGGTTCAATATGTCCTGAGTCCAGAAATGTAAAAACCTAGGGGTTTTATATGCCTGTGTGAGGGGCATGATTTTTTCACTCAATTTGAAGCTTAATAACTCTTGTGAATTTAGTCGAAAATTTCAGAAATTTCGGAGAAAGGTTTCTGTTTCAGGGAGAAATGTGACTTGAAATTTTAAAGAAAATGGGATTATTAGTTCGGGAGATATTACGGGATTGGAGCTCTCACGTTATGAAATTTTTTGTACTCGTACAACTGATATTATTTAAACGCATTTTATTGTTGAATTTTATTTGAAATGTTAATTTAAAAAAAAAAATTGAAAGCATGGTGAATTGCTGTGGTATGAATGTGAGGTGGAGTGAATGTTTTAAAATTCTGTTGAGTGGCAGTGGAGGTAAAAAGAATAGAGAAAGAATTGCGAAGATAAATGGAGATAGTGATGGATGTGGTCCTAGTCAACTGACTGAGATTAGGAATGCAATGAAACGATTGTGAAATGGCAAATCTGGTCTGGATGGTGTGACTGCAGAAATATTAAAATACGGAGGAGAAAATGTGGAAGAATGGATGCGCCGACTCTGCAACTTATGTTGGGAAAAGGGCACAGTGATTGGAAAAATGCCGTGATTGTTCCGACGTACAAGGGAAAAGATGAAAAGACAAAGTGCAAGAATTCCGTGTCATAATCTTGCTCAGCATACCCGGAAAAGTGTTTGCACGAGTGCTGGTTGACAGAGGTGAAAAGATGACTACAAAGCGAATAAGAAAAGCCCTAGACTTAGAATCAATTTATTTCTTCTGTTTTATTTTAGTGTTTGGATATATGTTGAAGGAAATTTTCGGGTTTATAAACAATAATTTGTTTTTGTATTCCTTAACGGTTATGATAATTTTTTCGTAGTTGCATTCTTGACTATCAGATGGTAGAAGAAATTAAAGAGTATTTTTTCCTCTCTGAATAACGTATTTTAGAGTTCAACTCCAATTTTCCAGACGTTAATTTCAGGTTTCGCAGTTTAACATTCGATTATCAGCTTGCCTTAATGATCAAACCCGTAATGATTTACTAAAAAAATAGCCTATACTCTTACTGCCAAGTAAAAAAAGTTAAACGAAAATCGGGATTTTTTTCTTAAATTTTAATCAACTCTAATGAAAGAGCTTTCATTTATTTGACAAAGTTTTATTTTTACAGAATATTTCCAGAAATAAATGAATATTATGTGAACATTACCAATATTTTAGAGATTTACCTATAAAATATGCTTTATATACTCTCAATTACCGTTATTTTTGATCATCGTGACAATCGTCGAAAAGACAATCGGCATTAGGAAATCTGTTAAATACAAAAGTATATAAAGTAATATTTGCTTTAAATCATCAGTTTTAATTAAATAAAATGTCACTTACCTTAGAAAATACATAATATTTTCTCTCGAACAGGAAGAAAATTTCATTTTATTTGCACCTATACCATCACCCATAATATATCCATCACTACTTGGACAATGTACTGCTGTTGGACTCCCAGATAAGCTATCTTCTTCGTCATCTCCGTCATGAGGACTTCCAATTCTTAAATAGAAGTTTCTAAATTTATCTATGATTATCTTATTATTCGTAAGATATGTGAATAAATATTAAAGATTTATATATCTTAATAAATGAAGTCATTACTACAGTTAGTCTTTTATATGTAATTAGCCGAAATAAGCGGCTTCGCCGAGAAAATGATATATGAAATAAAGGTAATGTACTCATATAGATATTTACACACTTATAAAATTGTACACACAGAAAAATATATGTACTTCTACTAAACTTATAAAAAATACAATAGACAAAGGAAAAAAAAATACATCGAAATTTATTTAAATAATTTGTATAACATGAGAAGAATTCAGCCGTTCTCACTTGATACTCGAACAGTCAGACTGATAGGTCTTAATTAGAAAGAAGTCTATTTACTTCCCAAGAATATCCTGAAAATATGCACTAAGTTCTATAGAAATCGGTGCACACGATACTCGAACAAACGGACAAAGACGGATGTGAATTCAATTTTTATATATGTGTAGGTATGACGAAATGAGTGAATAATATTCAATAGGACAAAGCTTGGCCTATTGAATTATTATTAATATTTATTATTATTAAATTTCAATACACACTTGGCTATGGCATAATATAAAAATTAATGAGCATTTTTGAAATATTACTTTATATTTGTCGTATTTAAACATTATAAAAGTAAACATTTTACTCCAAAAGTAATCCAATAGAATCATCTATCGAATTAACCTAATTTAACTTCAAAAACTGTCATTTTTGAACTTTCTCTTCGTTACTTAAGATTTATATATTTAAGATTTAAACATTTTAACAACTGAATATTCATTGATGAGATTAACACCAACCAACGTTAAATCATATTTACAGTAGCTATATTAAAATTTGTTGTTACAAAATGAAGCATGATACTAGATATAAGCAAAGGAGAAAGACATAATCCGAGACATGCTGCGGTTTGGATAAAACGTGAAAGAATATAAAATGGTCAAGAAAAGTTTGAATAACAATAAAAATGAAGGGTGTTTGAAGTCATATCTTTTTAAAATAAAACTGTCGTTATAAAATAAAACAATATTAATAACAATAATTTCTTATATTAAGTTTTATATCTCGTGCTAAAGTAAGTCAAATATGCGATATTCTTAATAAAATAAATTAATTCAGCAAAATGTCTCTTCTGTAACAGATAGCTTGTGGTGGCGGCCCTGGATCCACCCTACTCCTTTACTAGCTCACAAAGTAACTTATCATACTAAAGTGCAATCAATTGACATAACACGAATCGCTGGACTTGTTTTTATTTAGACACGATAAATTTTTGAAATTCTGCAACATTCGCACTTTATTTCCCAATAGTATTATTGGAAAACAGAGTGCAAATGTTACAAGGACCGTGTACAGAATGCTATAGTTTAAAAGTAAAAAAAGAAAAATAATAATAGTAACAACTCGGTAGGAGGAGCGAAACGTGTAAAAATAAACATAGGTTTGCCCTGATACTTGGGTTATACTCCATGCTAGAATATATTATACATTCGAATGTTATGCTACATTTAAATCTATTCTTTTTGTAACAATTAAAGTGTTCATTAACATCCAAATTGCTGAAAAATGACATTTTTTTGTATAAGTCATTTTTCTTGTGACTATTTTTTTAATATAAATAATACTTTTTATTAAACTGGCTTATTTATTATAAGACATAACATTCAAACAAACTTTAAATATCTATCTATTCAATTAGATTGGAAATTATTACCGAGAAAACACTCAGATTCTAATTGCCTCAAAAGTGATTTTATATATTTTTAAACTTTCCTGTTACATTTCAATCATTCAATATCATACTAAATCAATTTAAACGAACAGAACAGACAGGTTTTTTTTTTAAAATTAGAAATAAATAAATAAAAATCAACTACTGATGTATGCTGATCGAGCGACTAGAAAAAGCAGAGATATAAAATCCTCGACTAACAGGCAGCATGCAGCCTTTGTATCTCGTTGTATGGAGTAATAAAAGTGATATAAATCTAATTTTGCAGTCACGAATTTTAGTGATGACAGTAGGTTTTGTTCATATGTCTAAGTATATTCTCCGTTCTCAGCGTATTTAAATACTTTATTTATATACGCCGAAGGTATATACTTAAGCAGTACATTATACTGAATGTTTAGTGAAATCATTTTGGAAAGAGATGTGACAGGAAACTTAGACGATCTCAACACTTTTCTATCTCGAAACAAGAAGCTATTAAACACTGTTCGTCGCTGCTATAAAGAATCTGGATAAGCTATTGCAGGTTAGATCGAACCCGTAACAGGATTGGAATAAAAGCTGTTATGGATTAAAGTAAAAAAAACAGTTTTTTTTTAAATAAGACTTATAATTTATATATTACTACTTTTTGTAAAACTATATATAGTCATTTACGAAGTAACATTTAGGAATTGAAATGATTCATAAACGTTATTTTGTTGTGCTGTAATTTATTACAAGAGTCGATTACTTACAAATGTGCCGATTCGTGAGCAAAAGTATCATCTCTATCGACATAAGAATCAATATCTTCCACTATACCACATTTTAAACATGGATTACAAGCGCCTCCTAAGTTTGCAATTCCTACAAAAATATTTCAAATATAATTTTATAAATTTAGTAAAAGTTTATAAAGTGTGTTTTAGGAAAAGAAAAATGACCAATACCTACGGTACCGTCAGATATAGTTCCGTCGGGATAAGGGTCTCCCAGCTTTCTCCTGAGAAATATAAAAGAATTATTCTAAATCATTGTACAGTACAAATGAATCAGGTTTAATACAAACCTAGTTATAAGCATAATTATATCTGCCTGCTTGACTATTGGATCCTTTCTTAGTTTACAATAATAATTTGACATTTTATCTAGCAGTTTTTCGGAATCTAGAAGATGTTCTGCTCCCGGAATTGCACTCATTTCTATGAAAGAAGGCTCATTTCTTTTCTGAAAATAAAAACAATATAATGAAAATAGAATAATTTCTATCAGTCTCTTTGTCTTCTCCTTCCGTCTCCATTTTCTCTTCTCTCTCTCTTTATCCACTACTTCTCTCCATTCTTTCCATTCTCTCTTCACTCTCTCCTTCCTCTCCTTTTCTTTCCATTCTATATCCTCTCTCTATCTTTTTCTTTCCATTCTATATCCTCTCTCTATGTGTCTTTCTTTTTCTACTCTCTCTTTCCTCTTTCTTCATTCTATTCTCCATTTCTCTCATTTTCTCGCCTCTCTCGCTTCTCTCCTCTATTTATAAATAAACATTTTTTCCCATTGCACTTACAGTAAAGGGCGACAATGCAATCAAACGGAGTTTAATTCCCAAATGTAGAGTATCAATCAAATTTTGTGCCTAAGGAATAAAATGGGTTTGGGTTATCAACAATTTTAAACTTATTTAAATTAATTATTTAACTTAGGCCTATAATTATTACAACGAGTAACATTAAGCACAAAATATATCTTACTCCTACAAACATAAGAGATAAATGGACTTTCATATCTTCTATATTCGAAAATCGACGTGTGAAACCGCTTTCAGTTACCAACAAATATTCTATCACTATGCATTGGTCATAGCTTAACTTCGTCATCTTTCGATCCGTATACATTTTTTTTATGTTCGGAGGAATCACTAAAATGAATCACGGGAAAAATGGAGTAAAATTATATAACTTTTAATGTAATATGTAGACAATTTATAGGAATTGCAACTTACCCACGTCATTGAATTGACGTTTTTTCGATAAAATTTTTGTAATTCTATGAGCTTTTTTTCCATCTTTGATCAATTCGTTGGATTCATGAGGCATGATTTTGAATTTAGAATTGATAATTCCATTCTAGAAGCAAATAAAATTTTGAAGATTTGAAAATAAAACATAATTTTGCCTGAGACACTCACATAATCACTTTTTCGAGTTTTGATACATATTTAAAATAGAATAAATAGACCATGAATGTTATATTAATAACTTATTTTTACGAATTTTTACGAATAAACGTATCTACATTACAATTGAAATATTAAAATTTTAAATTTTAATCACAATTTCTAATTTGAGTATATCATTAAATAATTCATTCTTTTATGTTCTAAAAACTCCGATTACAATACCGAAACTTAATGACAAATTTAAGCCATAAAAGCATAAAGAAGTTGCTAAAATTATTAATTATTTTTATTATGGCCTATCGCTTTGAAGGACCCGGAATCGAATCCCAAAAGTTTTTCGATCAGTCTCCGATACCTCACCATCCGATAGCTTGACCAAACCCATGATGAGTATGGAAAGAATGTCTTCTTAATACTTACAAAGGGGAAGAAGTAACAACAAATATATTTTTATCAATATAATATTGTGGAGTATAGATTTATGGGTAAAGATCAGATGCTAATCTTTACCCATAAAAAAATGGTAGGACCAGATTGAAAAGTAAAATTGAGAGAAAACAGCTAAATACAGAAAACTTTCAAAAGTTCTAGCATAACAATAGTGGATGCGGATTTGACGATAAGACTCAACATGTGTATAAAGTGCACATTACACAGACAACAACTCCGGAAAGTTTTGGATGAAGCAATGTTCTCTGTGATATTATATCGGGAAAACAAGCATCGTCACGAAAGGATTTCGAGCTTTACTTTGAGCCTTAGAGTAGTTGCATCCGCAATAATTTGGCTGAACGTTAGATCACCTTTGAGCAACATTAGTGAAGAAATTTTTAGGCAAAAAGTACAGCTTTTCAACTGGTTTCACCAAATTATTTACGTAGGATTTCAAATATTTTTCAGACATCAATAACTTCATAATAGAATAGTTTTCGTGATAATTCTATATTCACCTTACCGTCGAGTGATAGCATGCAGTAAGTCAAACCACGCGATAACAGCTTGACCAATGATTTTCCAAAACTTAAAAAATGCGATATTATTTCATAGATAATCAATATTTTTAAATAAAACCTTCAAAAGAGCAAGCAGCAAGCGAGCGGTTCTCGAACGAGCTACGAGTATTAAACGTCGTTCGTTGTTCGGAAGCTCGGTGTTCCTCTTCTTTCTCGTTGTAAATCTAAGCCAGAAAATGCCGATCGCGTAAGTCAAAAACGATTCAACGATTTTATTCAAATTTCAGATGTCCAGGGCACTCGTTGTGGGCAGTAAATATTTTAAATTTCATCCAAATCGGTTTATTAGTCGTGGAGATATTGAGGGTCGAAATTGTCACTTTAACGTTAAACGTGTGATGGAGCTTAACAAGTTGTAAAAGGTTTTAAATATTTTACGGATGTTTTTCTATTTTTGGTTTTATGTTAGCGTTTCCAATGTTCTCTTTTTAATAGTCTTCTCCATTATTCATCTTTTATTAACTGTATTTTTATTGTTAATTGCTACTTCTATAATACTTCGTTGCATCAGTAATATTTTCATTTATAATTAAAATTAACGAATAAACCGTTCATATCCTTAAAGTAAAATTATTCGTAATTAGTTAATTTCTGACTCTGACCTTCAATCCTGATAAAAAATTGGAATGATCAGATAATAAAGAGACTTATTTCTCTGTGCTAATTATCTTATCATTTATTTTAGTTTTCAAATCTGTCCATACTAAAGGGAGAGTCAGAAAGTGACATTGCACTGCGCGACGAATGAGAAATATGTTAAGAGCTATCATAATAAACAGTAAATGACTAAAAAATTAAAAACTAAAAGTTAAATACTTAATTATTAAACTGTTATATATTATTTATGAAAATTGAATACGAAGATTTCATTTATGTCGAGGCAAAATTTTAAAATTAAATAAAACTAACTATTGATAGTGGTCCATCTTCGTCGATATGAAATGCCGCTCCCTTCTCTTTATTTCTGAACAGTTTCTGTTTAAAATCACCTACGTCAGCCTTAAAACACAGAGAAGATTGAGCAGTTAGGTTATTTTTATACGTAATCGTAATAAAAAATAAATTTCAAATACCGAATAATGTTTATTTTCATCATCTAAATGAGTTATAGTAAAATTGTCCGCTATTAGATCGCCAGCAGGTTGCAATATTACATCTACGTCTTGTTCGTCAACACGAAATGTAATTCTCTTTTCTCCACATTTTAATGTCTTCAAAGTTGGATAAAATACATCAACTCGATCTGGATTATCTGAGATAAAATACAGTTTAAATTACTTATCTAAATTTCAGTTAAAGTGACTTTGACAGCGTAAAGAATTGAAATCTACTTGACATCAAGTTAAACGTTTATTACGGTAGAAATGAATAGAAAGGCGGAGTAAACCGTCTCCTTACGCCTCCTTTCTATTTATAGAAAAGAGGCGTAAACTACGTATTAAAGTTTAATGTTGTGTATAAAGTAAAATGGAAAATTTAATCAAGAGATTTAAAACAACGCTACTCTTTGGAATATGTAAAAATGCAAGCTAATAAAAAAAGCTAATCAAGAAATTTATAATAAACATACAAAAAGAGCTTATTTATAATATATGTAACTGCATTTTACTGCTGTTCCTAGAACTATTTTAAAATATGCGTTATATAAATTCTTATTTACTTACCAATTGGTGTAGCCAAAACGACTGTACAAAATAGAAAAATCGGTAGTAAGGAAAACATAGTTTATAGAAATAAAAATTCTAATTCATTTGTAGATATAACTACTTCGGGGTGGAATTGGCTTTTAATTTCTCCTAATCTAAAGGATTTGTTATAACACACACTATATATATATATTTATGCAAGAATTAACAGATAGGTAATTGTACTTTGGATGTTTTATCTTTTGAATGTAATCTATTGATACAATCAATATTGTCATATTCTCGCCATTATCCTCATACTACAACGTAAGATAATATATATCAGGATATATTATTTTATGTTGTACTAATTTTGTTTATTGTAAATAAAATGAGATTTCGATTTGAAGAATAAATCTATATCAATATTTATTTTAGACTAGATAAATGTTTTATATTTAACATTTTAAAATTTTAGTATTTTGACTATGTAGCGGAGATCGTCAAAAATGAAAAAAATATCAAGTGTTTTTTTTATAGCATATGCTTTTTGTTTGAAACAGTAGTTTATAAAATTTGTCTTTGTATCTTATAACATTCTCAGACGTGTTTGGCTAAAACATAATGCGTTTGAATATCGAAAAAACGGAAAAGCGGAACTGTAAACTCGTCGACTTTTAGGGGCAATAAGTTAATTGCGCGTCAGGAAAACTTAGGGACGAATCGTATGTGGGTGGAGGTGGCAGGAGACAAAGATGACAAGTGTCTTACACAAAACCATTTATTTTAACAACTAGTTTAACTTACATAATAATGACACAGAAAATTCGATCTAGATCTCTTTCCGCTGGGGAGCTCCCGATGTCGATGGACGGGTGAAGGCTGGTGTCCGAAGTTGCGTGTCTTTGATAAAGGAGTGTCCGTTGCACAGGAGGTGACTCTGACGGGTGATGCTGCGGATGGACGGAGATCTTGGGCCACTGGATAAAACCGTCTGTCTGGAGGAGAACCGTCCGCTTGGCCTTGAGACCCGGGGGTTTTATAGGATTGTCCTCCGAATCTCGTCCTTTTGATTGGTCCTGTTCACCCTCTCCCTTACCCCGATTGGTCATTCTTTTGTCTCTAGGCGAAAACCGAGTCCGATCCGGGTCGGGAAAGGTCCGACAGGTGTCGACGGAGCCCTTGAAATCTGCGCTCGTATTTTACTCCGTTATGGCTCTTTTCGTGACGTTTTGAACTAAAGGATCTACCAGATCTTCTGGCAGCCATTTACTTCCCCCATGGGTTCGGGATAACGTGACTTAACAGCTGTCCTTTTGGTCATTAACCCCCCTTTTCTCGATTGTTTAGACCCGACACTTGTTCGCGAGCACCTTGACAAACCTCCCTCTCTCTCGGTTGACATTCCCCTCTGTCGTTTATTATTGCGTCGCGTTTGTTTTAAAATAAGTAAGAAAGTTTCCTTCATGTCTGGTCTAGATTACCAACACGTGTTCCTGACCCGATTTGATTTCCGAGACTTCCCGACTTAGGAACTTTATAATTATTCGAAATTTTGACCTGATTTTAGGGACTTCACAGAACAATTGACATCACCGAAGCGTACTGTACGATCTTTCGGATGATCGTTTGTATCTAATTTTTTCGAGAAATGGCTCTTAGTCTTATTCTAGAAAATAATTCGATTTACATGTAAAGACCTAATACAATTATTCATAAATTCAACGAATAATGTTAAGCCAGATCTTACCATATAGTAAGATGTTAGCCTAACTCACGGGTTCTTAACCTTATTTTGTTCCACGAACCCCTTTTCCATTAAGGTGAAAATCACGGGCCTCTTCTGGAAACAATGTTTTTAATTGACGCACAATGTTAATTATATGATCAGCCATAATTACTCCCAGGACGGTCCTGGGCTACAACATGGCTATCGGGATGGTCCTGAACTACAATTCGAAATGGAGTTAAGTCAGAGGTTCTCCGTGGGCTTGCAAGAGTAAAAATTAACTTTAACTTTTCTTTATTTTAAATGTACTGTATTGTTAATTGTTAGGAAGTTGTGAAGGTGACCTTTTACCCCTGTAATCGTCGCGCCCTCTCTTCTGCTATGTTGAGTTATGGAAACTCTGTCAAGGAGAAGTGTCACTGTTACTCTGGTTGTTACTTTAGTTCAGTGTAACGTGTGTTGTGTTGTAACGTGCGTTCCTTCTTTTAGTCCGCTCTTTCTTTGTCTCACCTCGACACCACCCTTCATTATATCCATATTCTGACATTAATTATTGTGATAAGAAAGAAGCGAACACATTGCTAATAAATGTGTTTCTATATTACTAGTTTTTTTGTAATTTTATTTTATGCATTTAATTAAATCGTTATGTTTAGCAAACGGAACTTTAAATAACATTTAAATACATCGTTACTGACGCGATGCATTAAAAAATAAATAATGAATTTATATTAAATCCATTCTAAAACATATTAGATGATTTGCAACAAATTATTTTATCATCATTTACTGTTAAATATATTACAATTCTGCTAGTCTATAATTTTCTACTTCAGAAATTAGAAATTTTACAATATTCTATAATTATTGAAGACAGTTCATAGTATTGTTTACATTGTTGTATCATTCCTTATTCTTCGCAATTTTGAATAATGCATTGGGAATTCGGCAAGCTGTTAAAAATGAAAAAAAAAGTTATTGAGATGTCTTTATTTTAAAATACTTTGACACAGAGGAATTATATTTACCTTAGGAAATATTTAATATTCTCACGCGAACAATTAGAAAATTTTCTTTTATTTACTTCACTCTCATCACCCATTATAAATCCATCGCTTCCGGGACAAGCCTTAGCCCCTGGACTCCCGGGGAGAGCCCTTTCGGGTCCTTCCCCATCGTGCGGGCTGCCAATTCTAAAAAAAATATTTGTTAGACGACAAAATAATTTTAATTGTTCTTTGTAATAGAAAAATTCTTTACAAATGGGCAGATTCGTGAGCTATAGTTTCATCTCTGTACATTTTATCGACATCGTCTGCTATGACTCCGCATTTACCACAAGGGTCGCAACAACCACCTAATTTTGCTACTCCTGAAAAAGTTCAATAAATATTTTAAAGAAAACCGACGTGATTAAGAATTTTATAAGTAAAATTAAATACCTGAAATTCCAGTAAAAAGTTTTCCACCCGGAGGTTGATCACCCAATGTTTTTCTAAAATGCATTAGAGGATATACTAACATTATAATTTAAAGTGCTTTAAGTAGACTAAAAGACTAAAAATAAAATTAATTTGTCACCTAGTCATAAGCATAATTATATCAGCTCTTTTATATTTTTCAAAATCTTCGTCATCTTTGTGTTCACAAAAATATTTGATCATATTTCCCAATAATTGATTAGTGGATAGAACTCCTTCATGCCCAGCAATTTCACTCTGTTTGATGTAAGAAGGTTCATTTTCTTTCTGAAAACAGAAAATAAAGATCAAAGGAAAATCTCTCTGTAAAAAATACAATAAAATCTTCATTAAGGAAAGTCAAAATAATGATTGATATACATTCATTTTACTTTCGTATCAAGATTTCTATAAGAAATATTTAATTGTAACAAATATTGCAAATATGAAAGTGTGTAGCTAAATAATAAACTTTTAACTTAACGTTAATTATATAAAAGTAATAAATTATAATAACGGGTAAATAAGTATTAAATTATGTAGCTCTTCATATTAAATTTTACTATGCTTAGAAGAAACACTACACACAACTTTTTACTCACAGTGTAGGCTGTAACGTTAATCAAGCGCACCTGTATTCGCAGATTTAACGTATCCATTATATTTTGAACCTTAAATATATCAATATTATGTTTGTTAAAGCATGATAAAATTAATAATTAATTACATTGATTGTAAAAACACATTAAAATACAACACGAAAATTCAAAAATGATAATAAATTATAAAATACGAAGGTTTTCGGCTTACTGCGAGTAACGCCGTCGACAAGTGCTCCATAATCGCTTCTGTATTATTAAAGCGCTCAGTAACGGTACTTTCTGTCACAAAAATATACTCAATAACTACACATTGATCATCTTGCATCACCATTAGAGAGTCGCTTGAATATATTTGACTAATACTCGGAGGAATGACTAAAAACAATAAATAAATTTCAATTTATTTACAATAAAAAGTATAGTTTAATATTCAAAATATAAATAAAAATTTATAACGTATTGTAATACTTCCATAAAGTACAGTACCTGTATCATGGCCGTGACGCTTGTCGTCTTCAGAACGTCTTGTAATGCAGTGAGCTTTCCTCCCGTCTTTACTTTCTTCGTTTGAGGCACAAGGCTCAATTTTCATTCTAGAATCTATCAACCCTTTCTGAAAATGCATAAAGTTAAGCAAAATGTTGTATAAATTTTATAAATATATATAACTTACAATTTAAAATATTATGATTGTTTTTTAAATATTTTTCACCCTTAATAATCTCTATAAATAAAAATTTAATTTTAAAGTTTAATTTCTTGTTTTTTTTTAATCCTGCGACTTTCAAAAAGAACTTTTGTTCCACTTTTTACAAAGGTATTCGAAGCTACAAAGTAACTGATAAAACCCTCTCCAAGAGCGCTTTGTAGAAGCTTTAATTAATGTATTTAGAAAATTCTTCTCTATTTTATATATAGAACTGCATTGAAAGAGTAACAAAATAACAATAAATAACGTTAATTAACGAACGTTATAATTTCTTAACAAAAACAAAAACGGAACAATTATTGTATTAAAATCAAATCACAAAACATATTTTAATAGCTTCATTTTTGTAAGGTAAAGTAGAGATAGATTTTATCATTCCGCCTTTGTATTTTGATTTATATCCTTAATTTTATTTTATTTTGAAATCATTAAATAGATCCACATCAATACCATCATGAAAGTAAATTTGCCGAAAGAAGTGACTTAGATATTACGCGATCTGCAGCATTAGGCTATATACATGAATGTGCTGATAAATAAAAACCAATGAAAATGAAATACTTAACAGAAATTGCAATTCTAATTATATAAAATAATTCTTAGAAAAAACATAACAATTAAAGCATAAGCAAATTTCGTGTTTTTCAGAAAATGTTTATAGTTCATCCGCATGTAATCGATAATTTATCAAATATAAAGTCATTTTAGGACTTGTTTAATTCAAGAAACCCCTCAGCATTTTTATTTCAATAACGAATTTTACTCGCAACAATAAATTTATATTTAAACACTTACAATTTCCAAAGGTCCTTCCTCGTTAATATACAAAGATGCCATCTTTTCTTTATTTCTAAACAGCTTGCTTTTCAGGTTTTTCACATCCTTCATCGAAATAACAGAATATAACAAATAAAATATACTAAAATGAGTTTAAATTTACGAAATTTGCAAAATATACTCGCCTACGAAATATAAACAAGAAAATACGCACAGTTTTATGAATTTTTCCGTCTCCGTCCGTAACAGTGAAATCATCGGCTACGACATCGCCAGCCGATTCCAATTTCAATGCTATTACATTGCCGAAGGCACGCAGAGTCAGTATTTTCTCTCCAGATCGTAATGTTTCCACAGATGGATAAGTTATCTCCGTTCGACCTGAAACGTGTTAGAAAATGTAACATCGAATTCGAGTTATAACGTATATTTCATATATCATTTAATGCATAAATTAGTGAAGATAAAACGTAAACACTTACCACCAGGAATGGCCAAAACGGGGGAACAAAAGAGAACAACTATCACGTAAAAATACATGATTGATCCGCATCAATACTCCAGTCCTTTTATAGGAAGTTTACACGTGTCGCGTGTAAACTTCCTCCAGTTGTCGCGATTTTGAAACGTGTTAGAATGTGCAATGACGTCATTCGTAATCTGGAATGTTTTTTCGTAATTAGAACGCCCGTTATTTTTCGGATTTTATTTATTACCATCTAAAAGTATAGGAAACATTTTCGAAATTACGTATTTTTGCTTGTTTCTTAGTTTACCCGAAAAATTAAGAAATCAGCAATGATTCAATTTCACATCATTACACGGTTCGTGGAAGAAAACGTGTTACAATCATGGGCGTAGCCAGGAAGGGGCATGGGTGGGCACGGTCCCCCAGTTAACCTGGTGCCCCTCCTCAGAAAATTACAGCCTCTACTAGGCCACCCATAACAAAACTCTGGCTACGCCAATGGTTACAATATTCTAATTTCTCGTGTTAGCGTATTGCAGCCAGTCTCACGTAAGAGTAGCACGAGACACGCTATAAAGCGTGAAGTTTTCCCTGTAATTGTTAGATGGAACCGTGGGTATCTGCAGGAAGGACGAGCTTTGCTAGTAAAATTCATTTGCCAAAACAACAGTTATGATCGCGCGAAATTTTTATTATGAGGCCATTTGAAAAGTCGAATTTACCAATGTAATGTTTAATTATTTGCTGGACTGAAGGCCAAGATAAAACGTTTCAGGCTGTTATTTTTTAAAATGTGCTTCTAGTTAATGTGGACCATGCCGTATTACTTTTCCAGCACATTTTTCTTAATAAAGGTTCACACATTGAACATACGAGCCATTAGTGTGTAAAATTTACTGGTAATACATGAAATCAGTAAAATGTAAAATAAAGATTATGCTTGTTTTTTCACGAAGTATTTTCGGTTTTTTAGCGCATTAACGCCACCTGTTGACATGAAAACTAACTAACTTTTTATTTGCAAATTACCTTTCCCATAGTTTTATTGTGACAACCAGCAATTTTCACCGTCATTCGTCGAATGGATTCTTTTCTACACCGCTCTGAGTACTGTCAGGTTAATTATAACCACTTGCAAAGTACATTTACAAATTTTAATTCCTCTTATTCAGCATTCTTTATGATTTGAATTTCATTTTATGAAAGTTTTCGAATTTTTATTGTTATTAGTAGTTGCTAACCAAAAACCAGTGCAGTAGTCAATTTAGCAGAGGAATACTTCATATTTTTTCAAAGCATTAGTCAGCTGATTGACAGAGAGAGTGGGAAGAGCATGCAACTGTGGGGAAGGCATGCAGATGTAGTATACACAAAACACTAACCATCTCTGTGAAAAAGAAATAAACTCTTCCTGAATGAAGGTCGTACATAACACATGTTTGTAGCGATCTGTTGTTATATAGTACACGTGTAAAATAAAATTTTTAAAATGTTAAAACGTAAGCGCCTTTCTTTTGAAAATAAACTAAATTTGTTAGAAGTTGAGGTACATTTTGGGATAACTCTAAATAGTGCTATTTTAATTAAACATATAATAAAAATGTTTGAAGAATTAGCCAACAATAATCAAATAAAACACGGGAGAACGTGCACTAATGAGGAGTTGTATAGTTCGATGCAACGCGAAAAACCAGATCAAATTTTACTCCAGGGTCCTGTAGAGTGCAAATCTGCAGTTTATTTTGTTGCAGCTTTTGGGGAAATAGAAAACTAAAGGAAACATTGGTTAGAGAAAACACTACACATAAATGTTTAATATAAAAAAAAACAATGCCTAAAAGACCAATGAATTATTTAATAGTAAATGTGGTTATAATAAATTCAAGCGAAGGATGTTGGTAATACTGTATACTCCAAAATATATTGTTAATCAATTAATGTGTTGAAAATGTTCCTGAAATATGTTTACTGCTTTACATAAGTTGCCAAATTTTTTTTGATAAAAGCTTCTTAATCACAGAGTGCAGTAAAAGATAGATTACTTTTGTTACAAAGCATTAAATATGC
This sequence comes from Centruroides vittatus, assembly GCF_030686945.1. NCBI lineage: Eukaryota > Metazoa > Arthropoda > Arachnida > Scorpiones > Buthidae > Centruroides > Centruroides vittatus. Next base: position 989,799 of record NW_027122690.1, on the reverse strand, counting down.
GGTGAATCAGAATTTTAGGCTCTGAACATGAGTTGATAATTGATGTATTAAAATAAATTTCGGTAAATAGAAAATCTAATAATAGCGAGGTTGAGGCCGAAGTTTTAAACGCGAAAACGTGTACGTCGGACGTTCAGCGCCGCTTTCCTGTAAGCCTAGAAGTTTGACAATGGCGTTTGGAAAGTCAGTGGAATCATGCTCGGCGTTTTAATATAAGCCATTGATTGTTATGTTTGTAGGTTTGTCTCGGTATGCCTACAACGCCCACTAGGGGCGCCCCTAGTTATTATTTTAATTAACAATAAATTATTTTTGTTTGTAATAAGTATTTATTATTGATATAAATTTATTATTTATATCACGGAATGACATTGCTGCTGCTAGACGCCCACTAGGGGGCGGTCCGGGCTACTAGAAATAAACAAATTGCCACTGTCCTTGAGTCCTCTGGAATAGCGACTACTTTAATAGAAGGTGGAAAAACGGCCCATTCTGCTTTTAAATTACCATTAAATTTACATTTTACAGAGATTCCTGTATGCAACATATCAACACAAAGTGCCATAGCTCAAATATTGTGGGAATGTAAGATCATTGTCTGGGATGAAGTCACCATGGCTCGCTCATAAAAGAGCAGTTGAAACTTTAAATAGAACGCTCCAGGATTTACGACAGAATAATGACGTGATGGGCGGTGCAACGGTTTTGTTGTGTGGAGATTTTAGGCAAACACTACCTGTTGTACTAAGGGGTACACGAGCTGATGAAGTGAATGCATGTTTAAAGTCGTCCTCTTTATGGCTGAAAATTAAAATACTTCATTTGAAAACTAATATGAGAGTTTATTTAAATGAAGATGCTAAGGCGAAAGAGTTTGCAGATTTACTAATTCAAATTGGAGATGGAAAATTGAAAAAAAAAAAAAAAAGCTATATTACTATTCCTAAGGTGTTGTGCAAGTTAGCTGGCGATTTGAGGGGAATATCTGACAAGCATTGGGAACATATTCTCTAGCAGATGAGCCCGGCGTTTCTCGGCGAAAAAAAATAACAACAGCAAAAATTAAGATTGTTAGTTTGTTTCATACTTTTAACTTTTCCACTGTATTATCTTATAATATAATCGAGATGGGTTGATGATAATAATAATACAGTAATACCGCGGTTTTCATTGACTTCGGTTATCGTCGGTTTCGGTTTCCGTCGATTTTTTTTCGCGAAAAATTTGTCTCGGTTTTCGTCGATTGCCGCGGATTTCGTCGGCGTGCTTAAATGACCTCGCTGCTAATTTTTCGAAAACAAAGGGCGACCCACGCGTTTTCCAGCGCAGTCTGGCGTTATTTTTCGTTGTGTGAACATTACTCCGCGACGGCCCACCATTGACCAACGATTCCGTTCCCTGAACACTGAGAGTTCGGTCGTGGGTTCGCGCTTCGTCAGGACGGGATGGCCACGTGAAGTTTTCCGGGTATTCCCCACTTCTGAAACGCCTGAATAGGGGCCAGTTACCCTTAAACGCTTTTTTCGGAAGGCATTATTCTCCGCGATACGACCATCATAAACGCATACAACTACTATTACATGACAATTACGTCACGCTTTCCCACGGTGCGATATAGGAGAAGCTCATGTCCAACTAGCTTCTACAAGACAAGACATTACCTCGCGTGTCTAGCCGAACAATTCCATTGCTTTTGTCTTAATGCTAACTAGTTAAGTAACGCAGCATCAGCGTGTAGTCGGAACGAAGCTGCTCGCACCTTTATTTTCTAGATTATAAGGGAAAAAGAAACAAAGAATCATTCGTTCTCAACAATATATTTGATTTCTATTGGATCATTTAAAGGTACAAATATAAGGTCAGAATAAGCCATTAATTAATTGCTATGCCAACGTCTCACGAAATTCTCTCTATCACTACGGGCCTTGGACTTACAGATTGACTCGTAGTGATCTTTATTGTAACTCTTTAAAAATACTGAGTCAATTTTTTTTTACTCTACTCAATGTAACATAGGTAAGACCGATAGCTATCTCTTTTTTCCCTATATCGACTTTTGGAAGAGTTAATCCCAGTGATTTATGTATAGTCATCGAGTATGCTAAGATAAAAGGAAACTGTCTATGAGATCGCAATATACTGCCATCGTTCGAAGAGCGTGTTATGAGGATTATTGGAAACAGATTATCATAGATGAAAGGTTCCTGATAGCTATCGAATTCCACTAAAATAAACAGAGGAAGGCTGGAGGGCGAGCATTAGGAGCATATATAATGTAGCGTATAGTTCCTAGTGAACCATTGACGAGACCTCCTTGCACCCATAAGTTGACTCTCGGAATGATTCTGGCATTAACTGAGAGATTCAAATACTTGGAAAGACCAAGAGCTGAGTCATCTTTAGACGAAGGCGGGGCAATATCTGGAGTGTTTTCAGATGCTATATAAGCAACAGGATATCCAGTTGACTGCAAGTAGTCTTCGTTGCTTTGTTTAACTTGCTCGTTTGTTGGATCTAGCCGTTTGGAACTGATCAAGTTCATCTCTGAATAAATAGGCTCGATTTCTTGTCGTCAGAATGTTCAGATCTGTATCAGAGAAATCACCCGAAGCTAGATTGTAAGACATCTGTGAAGGAACTATCTGCACTATTTTGTCTATGAGAATTACTAAATTCAATGAACTCAAAAGAATCAAATGCGAATGTAATGTAATGTCCCAACAAGGTCCCTACCTTGTTGGGACATTACATTGTAAAAAACACTCGAGTAGAGAGGAGTATCTTTAACAGGAGGAAGCTGACGAAAATCACCAAACAAATAGATAAAGAATCCACCAAACGGCTCATCTTTCTCGGGGTTTATCTCCCTCAATCTTCTCTCGATCATGTAAAGCATTCTTGCACCAATCATTAACATTTCATCGGTGATGAAGAATTTGAGCGACTTCATCTCAATCTGGAATCTCTGTGCAGCTTCATTTAGAGATCGAAATTTCGTACTAACGATAGGAAGACGAAGGAGAGAATGGATCGTAAAGCCATCAATATTGATCACTGCTGCTCCATGTTATAGAATAATAAGTTAAAAAAGTTTTCTTTTTTTAACTTATTATTCTATAAAGATTCTTTATATTTGTTGTGTATCTAGTTAGCGATAACATTTACCTTTCAAAATTACTGTTTTAATGTTTGTCATATTTTCCGACCACTAGATGACGCTTCTACACGTGCGTGCAGGAAGCGACTAACACTTGACTTCATGCATTCCTTGTCAACATTATAACTCTAGAATGAGTTGTCCGATCTCGATGAAATTTTCTAGGACGACTCATCATCACTCAAGGATGAACTGATTAAAATTTCAACTCTCAAAAATAATCCATACTGAAGAAAAACCCCTATCTCCAGTTCTACAAAAATGGATCATTTTTGAAAGTTGAAATTTTAATCAGTTCATCCTTGAGTGATGTTGAGTCGTCCAAGAAAATTTCATCAAGATCGGACAACTCATTCTAGAGTTATTTTGTTGACAAGGAATGCACGAAGTCAAGTATTAGTCGTCACTACGTTCCGACAATTAGTTTTTTATATTAATTTCTTATTGCTTTTAGTATTTAACTCTACATTAATTCTCTATAAAGTGTGTTTTTGGTATGTATGTGAGGACCGAACTTTTGTTACAAAAAGGAACCTTCAAAATTTAAATTTATAACGTATTATAACATTTGTTTTTCGAGAAATTATCAGATCATTTTAATAATAAAAACTGTTTCCCACGGACTTAGTTCCTTGTGAAGAGTGACACATCAAATGTGTCACTTCGACCTGATTGCTGATTGGACTTAAGATGCTAAATTCTGAATAAAGTAATGGAAAAACTCAAGAAAGATCCCCCGTGTAAAAAGAAAGGGACGATGACGATTGACGCTTCTCCGTCACCAGTCGTAAACCTTTTGTGTGTGTGTGTGCATCCCACCATCGCCATCCTTAACCCAAATCTGGATTAGCGCCTGAAGAAAACCCAAATCCTGAATAGACACCTGAACTCTACCTGGATTCGCACCTGAACTCTGCCGGGGTTAGCACCTCAAGCACCCGAACTCTTACTACTTTCTGAACTCGTCCTCCACGAAATTCTTCAACGAAATCCTACGAAATCCTTCAACGAGGACCCAATCGGACTCCAGGTATTTATCGCCACGCGAACCTTATGTAAACTCTCTCTCTCGAGCTTTTCGATAGTTTAGCGATACGTAATCCCTTAATCCTGTAAATAGCTTTGATAAATAAACGGGTATTTGTTAAATGAATAATCGTGTGGGGTGCACTTCTTCCGGAAATATCCTTCCGTCTCCATTCCGAACCTAAAATACTCTATACGCGACCGCTCGCGTGAGATCGTAACGGTTTCTGTGTCTGTCTGCAAAGACACAGTGGTGTCATCCTGACAGGGTGCCAAAGAGGTACCGACCCTGCGGTCACATGTATTTTGGACCGTCTACCAGTAGAAGGAATTAATTGGATTTACATTGATTCATATGGAAATAATTGCCTCGGTTTTCGTCGGTTTCGGATTTCGCCGATTGTTTCCGGACGGATAATCGACCTAAACCGAGGTATCATTGTAATGATAATAATAATAATAAGAGCAGTGCCCAAATGGTTAGGAGTTGAAATTTGGTACACAGGGTACGTCATGAGAACGTACACTAAGAAGGGATTTTTCGAAATTCTCCCCCCCCGAAAAGGAAGAGGGAAAGATTTAAGGCTTATCCTAAAGAACTCGGCTTCTACTGTACTATATTAGATGAGGGTTTTGCGTTTTTGACTGCGTTTAATAGGATATACCACGAGAATGCATATTAAGAACGGATCTTTGGAAATTTCCCCGCTGGGGAGTGGGAAAAGTTTACTCCGAAAAACTCGACTTCAAGTGTACTATTTTAGATGCCTTTATTATTATTATTATTTTTTTTTTTTGCATTTATGCGGGAAATCGAACATATTTTTAGACCCTTCTAAAAATTCTCAACGATATTTATTGCTCCATCGTATTCAAAGTTGATAGGGGGAGCGCATGCGCATATGTTCGCTTTATTCGAACTTTTCGTCGTAATGTTCGATTTTATGTTCGAATTCATATTTATGAATGACTTTGGAAGATCAGCTTATTTTTGAAATTAAGTAAACCTGAAGAAGAACTTAGAAAGGGTTACGAAAACATTCGTTATTCAACACTTATTAGTGCTATGCACCGGTTAGTGGTTGCAGTGAGTCTTCAATTATCGTTATCACGGTGTGGTAAGCAGATATCTAAAAATTCTCTAATTAGTCTCGGAAGAGGGGCCTAATTCTTGCACCCGTTGATAACGGGTAAGATTGTCTATAATATAATAATTTTAATCTTGGGTGTACTATAGATTACTCCCTATGAAATTTCGTGTGTTTGGGTATATATCTGAACTCAGGGGACAGAGACGAGTTCAACGATACTCTACTTTTGGACCGGAGACGAAAAATAAAAAAGTTATCATACTTTTTTCCGGCGATCGCGCGATGATAGGGAGTCGCGTCGCTCTCCGCTAAGTCGGCCTCGCTATCGCTCGATCGCGTGCTTGCCGTTAAAATTGCCTTTAGTAGACGTTTCCCCCCTTTTTTTTACTTTGTTCAAGAACTACCGTGAATCGATCACTAGTTTAGCACATGGCGGCGTGTGGTGGCGCCCGTACGAGAGGTCAGTCGGGCCGCCATGTTCGCTGCCATAAGTAGCATTTACCGAAATGGCGATCGCGCGATGATCAGAAGTCGCGTCGCTCTCTCCGCTCTCGTATCGCGTGTTTAACGCTCCGGGAGATGACGTAGTTCGACGTCACGGTTTGCAGACTTTACCGCAAGATGGCAATACTAGCAACTACAGTGCCGTCTGCATGAGAGCATTAAAAAAGTATGGTAACTTAAAAAGTGTGATAACATTTTTACTTTTCGTCTCCGGTCCAAAAGTAGGGTACCGTTGAACTCATCTCGGTCCCCTGAGTTCAAATATATAATCAAAATCCTGAAATTCCATAGGGAGTAATCTATAGTACACCCTTAATCTTTGCTAACGTTACTTTTCGCCCGAGCAACGCCGGACTCATCTGCTTTGAGAATCTTAGGATTTCCTATTCACGAACATTTCCCCCCCTGTCATGCACTTTGCTGTACATTTAGAAAATGGTCAAAAGGTTTGTTTTACTGAAAATACTTCTTTAAAACAAAATTAGTAGCCCTTCAAAAACAACGCCTTAGGCATTTTTTGAATTGTGTAGGGTTGGAGATTTTGCCAAAACACTTTTATATAACGAAATTCCAGCATACTACGTATTGAAAATTGAGAAATTCCTGAGAAGAAAAAGGAAATGAATGTATCTAATCACACTGACATTAAGAAAGATCTTGTAATAGGTAGAGTTTATACAGTACACCCGAATAATGCAAAATGCTATTATTTTCGCATGTTGCTGCATGAAGAAGACTTACATCATTTTTAGATCTAAAAACTGTTAACGGCACAGTTCATCCTACATTTCAAAACGCATGTAGAACATTAGGATTACTAGAAGATGACAAGCACTGGTAACACACACTGGAAAAAGGAAGTCTTTGCGATTCTCCAAAGAAAATTCGAGAGCTATTTGCTACAATGCTAATGTTTTGCCAATTGTCTGATCACCTTAAATTATGAGATAAATATAAGGATTACTTAAGTGAAGATGTTAAGCATTAATTGAATCGTGAGTACCAGGCCACTATGTACGATTTCTCAAAAAGGATCCCGGTTGTTTTTTTAACTCGGGAAATATCATGGAAAATTCTTCTCATCCCGGGAAATCCCGCAAATTTCTTAAAAGTTTACATTTTCTTATTTTGTGTTAATGTTGTGAAAATTTTGCAACTAAAAAGTATAATTAACTCATGTATGGTTAATGGAATATGGTTAAACTGTTGGAATATATTTGTATTTATTAATTTTAAACCTACTTATTAACTTTTTTTAAATTTTTCCTCGTTATCGCATGTCACAAATGATCAATAATCAATACGTAGCTTATTTGTGGCAGGATTCTGAAAATTCTTTACTTGTCAACACCTGTAATATTTGGAATAATTATGCTTATGCTCTCTTAATTTTTAACCATGCCCAGTAGTTTCAATAACTGCGTAACGCCAAGATGTGCAAATTGGGCTAAAATACAAATGAGTACAAAGTATGTAAGTATGAAGTTTTTCTTCATAAACCTGATTATTAAAGACAAACGAACTGACAAATTACTACGCTATAAGCTTGATGTTTTTATTAAAGAAGCCGAGGTAGACAAATCAAGAATACTAGAGAGCAAAAGAAGTACTACACTCTCGAAAACGATGTAGAAATCTTCCAGGCTCAGGTGAAAAAACACAAAACGTCTCTGTTCTCTTAAATGTATTAAAGACAATTCCACTCGCATCAATTGAATCGGAAAGAAATTTCTCGGTAGCAGGACTTTTCATTACTAAAATAAAAATAAAATTGAGTCATGACAACCATCTATGCTTTTAAAAATCTTATTATACAAATTTACACGAACATACATCAAACGAAACCAGATATCATAAGCAAATACAACAACTGCCGTAAATGATCATGCTAAATTTTAGATAAATAATTATAAATTAGAAATAAATTTGGCACTAGAGTTGGGCGTTAGGTGCAATCTCTTATTAAAATTAATAATTGTAATATTTAATTAATTAATTTAGATTAAACTGAAAGAAAAAAATTCGCCTGAAGCGGGACCGAACCCGCAACTCCCACTTACTGTACTGGGTATGAGTTTCATGCTTATTTTAGTGGCGGCATGATCTCGTCACGTTGTGTTACCGTCGTAGAACTCTTGTGGTATTTTGTAGAGACAGCGAGGCCATTCTCAATCCCACCATGTCCTGATAGTAACACTGTCACCTGGAAATATGGCTCTTACTTTATTATCCACACTTTCTCTTACGTCCAACGGGTTTTATGCTTATTTTAGTGGCAACGTGATCTCACCACATTGTGTTACCGTCGTAGGACTCTTGTGGTATTTTGTAGAGACAGCAAGGTTGTTTGCCATTCTCCATCCCACCACGTCCTCATAGTAACATCGTCACCTGGAAATAAGGCTCTTACCTGATTATTCACACTTTCTCTTACGTCCAACAGGTTTCAAGCTTATTTTAGTGGCGCCACGTTGTGTTATTCTCGTAGAACTCTTGTGGTATTTTGTAGAGACAGCGAGGCCGTTCGCCATTCCCGCCATGTCTTGATAGTAACACTGTCACCTGAAAATAATGCTCTTACCTTATTATTTACACTTTCTTTTACGTCCAACGGGTTTCATGCTTATTTTAGTGGCAACGTGATCTCACCCCATTGTGTTACTGTCGTAGGACTCTTGTGGTATTTTGTAGAGACAGCGAGGTTGTTTGCCATTTTCCATCTCACCACATCTTGATAATAACACTGTCACCTGGAAATAAGGCTCTTTCTATATTATCCACACTTTCTTTTACGTCCAACGGGTTTCATGCTTATTTTAGTGGCAACATGATCTTGTCACGTTGTGTTACCGTCGTAGGACTCTTGTGGTATTTTTTAGAGACAGCGAAGTTGTTTGCCGTTCGCCATCCCACCACGTTCTGATAGTAACACTGTCATTTGGAAATGAGGCTCTTACTTTATTATTTACAGTTTCTTTTACGTCCAACGGGTTTCATGCTTATTTTAGTGGCAGCGTGATTTCGCTACGTTGTGTTACCGTCGTAGGACTTTTGTGGTATTTTGTAGAGACAGCGAGGTTGTTCGTCATTCTTTATACCACGACATTTTGATAATAACACTGTCACCTGGTAATAAGGCTCTTACTTTATTATCCACACTTTCTTTTACGTCCAACGGGTTTTATGCCTATTTTAGTGGCGGCATGATTTCGTCACGTTGTGTTACCGTCGTAGGACTCTTGAGGTATTTTGTAGAGACAGCGAGGCTGTTCGCCATTCGTCATTTCACCACGTCCTGATAGAAACACTGTCACCTGGAAATAAGGCTTTTACTTTATTATATACACTTTCTCTTACGTCCAACGGGTTTCATGCTTATTTTAGTGGCGGCATGATCTCGCCACGTTGTGTTACTGTCGTAGGATTCTTGTGGCATTGTGTAGAGACAGCGAGGCCGTTCGCCATCCTACCACGTCCTGATAGTAACACTGTCACCTGAAAATATACTCTCACCTGATTAATATTAAAGTGAAAGTTTTATCTTGTTGATAAATATCTGAATTTTTGCTTTACAAACTAATGTTTTATGTTATTTGTTTTATTTCCTAGTATTGCTGTGTATAACTGATTGCTTCTACGAATGTTATTAAATTTTAACTAATTTTTTTATTATTCTGTATAACTACAAATTATTTTAAAATTTGTCAAGATGAATAATTGTGTATTTTTTCTGCCACTTGTATACTGTATGGATGAGAGAAAAATATTTTTATATTTGGGCATTTTTCCTTTCAGTGTTGCTAGTTTAAATTAAGAAAAAAGCCAACTAAGGTAAAAAAAAGCCAGAAAAAAGTTAAAATTTATTATATATCTTATATACATTATACTTTATATTATCTTTAGATTATACTTTACATTAGATATACATTAGATACTATACATTAGATCAGGGGTGGGCAAATACTTTAAAGCGCGGGCCAAAATGAAATTTTCAAAATGTCTCCCGGGCCGGAGGACTATACCGCGTATGCTTTGCACAAGCGGATGTTTTGGATGGAGTTTTTTCCCTGCCCAATTTTTTTTTTTTTTTGACAAAAACACTAAGTATCATTTCAATTTGAATAAAATATGTCACGTAATTTTTAAAGAAATATTATTATAAATAAATGGCTATTAGATAAACCAGTCAATGAAAGATTTTATTTTGTTACTTATTTATGTCTTAACGATACAAATTATTTTATATTGACACATAGTTATTACAATTTAACATTTATATTGCATTTCGTAAATATAATAGTAAATAGAATTCAAAAAAGAAAAGAAAAACATCAAACGTTAAAATAAATATTTAAAGTTAATGCGAAACGTGAAATCTCGAATGTTCATCTGACATTATTTCTTCAAAATTGGGTTCCAAATCACTTGTAGCAATCCTTAATACCGAGTGTAGATTTTCGTCAGTAATTTGTGATCGATATTTATTTTTCGTGGAAACCATTAAAGAAAAAGTTCTTTCACAAATATATGTCGAACCAAATAAAACAAGGTATTTTTGAACATAGTTCAAAAAATGTTTGAAATGTTCGTTATTCAAAGCGCCATAGAAAGCACTCAATTCGTTTGAGTGAAAATTTTCTTTTAGTAAATTATTTGATTGTAAGTCAATTAGTTCTAGTTGAATTTCAACAGGAGCTTCTTGCACATCGAAATTGAAAGGTTGGCTAATTAATGATAAAGGTTTTTCAATAGCTTTGAAATCTTGAAATCTTCTTTGGAATTCAGAATGCAGGTCTTGTGTTATTGCACTATATTTAAAAAAATCTGTATTTTTCAATGATTCTCGCCGTGCTTGCAATGAGGGGAAATGATTTAATAATTTATTATTAAAGTTTTCAGCAAATAAATTGAGTTTTGTCATAAATGCTTTGACGTTTGAGTGCATATTGAAAGCGAATTGGTTTTTCCCTTGTAGATTTATATTTAGTTCATTCAAATATTTTACGATATCTACTGAAAACGAGAAATCGTTTAGCCAAGCCTTATTTTGCAATTCAGGAAAATCATGTAGTTTTTCTTTTATCGACAAGAAGGATACTATTTCATCAAGCAAATATTGAAATCTGTCCAAAACTTTACCAATGCTAAGCCATCTCACTTCAGTGTAATAAGGAATTTCGTAGAAGTCACTTTCAATTTCTTTCAAAAATTCAACAAACTGTCGATGATTTACGGCACGTCCTCGGATAAAATTCACAACTTTGGTCACAACAGTAACGACGTGATTCAATTTCAAAACTTTTCTGCATAGCACTTCTTGATGAATAATGCAGTGCAAAAATAATATATCGTGTTCTGGTTGTAACTCTTTTACTTTGTCGCGAATTCGTTTAAGTAAGCCTACATTTTTCCCTGTTAAACTAGGACAACCATCCGTAGTGACGCTTACTATTTTATTCCAAGTTAAACTTACTTTAACTAAACACTCTTCAACAGCGAGAAAGAAGTCTTCACCAGTAGTTGTATCTTTCATTGGATGCACACTAAGAAGTTCCTCGCTAATTTCACATTTCTTGTTAATGCCGCGAATAAATATTAATAATTGACTTGTATCAGTAATATCGCAGGACTCATCTAAAGCCAGAGAACAATAGGTAAAATCAGCAATTTTTGTTCTTAGCTGGTCAAGTAAGTTTCCTGAAATATTTTCAATCCGTCGTACTATTGTTCTTCTCGAAAGGCTTACATTTTCAAAAATATGTTTCTTTTCAGGACAACATATCTCCGACACTTGTACCATGCATTGTTTAACAAATTCTGCTTCAGAAAACGGCTTACAGAACTTAGCAATTTTGTGTGCGACAACATAACTTGCTTTTGTGGTAGATTTCTCTATATTACTTTGTTTGGTAAAAATATTTTGTTTCTTATTCAAGTTTTTTGCTAAGTTTTCTGCTACAGTTTGAAGTTCTTTTAAAGAAAGTGATGCATATTTTGGATGTTTTGTTGTAAAGTGCCTGTTTAAATTGTATTCTTTGAAAACAGCAATTGTTTCCTGACAAACTAAACAAATTGCTTTCTTATTAATGTTTGTAAAAAGATATTTTACCGTCCAAGCTTCATTGAAGTTTCTGCATTCCAAATCAACTTTTCTTTTTTTAGATTGACTCATTTTACAAAGGTCTACAAATAAATAATTTAATTAATACAATAAAATAAAACCAATGTTTTAAAATTTTACTTACAAAAAGTCCACTTTTTCAATTTTATATTTGCAAACTAATATTAGACTCGAACAAAAAAGAGTATGCGATCAGTGCTAAATCAAAATTAACAATACGCGTGGTGCGACCTGTCGTCCCTCGAAAAGTGAGAGGAGTGCAGCATATGCCGTCCACACATGCATTTCGAACCTAGCGCGATCTCCTTTGTGTTCGACGAAAAAACCGCCCTGAGAGCGATCGTCGCGACATCGTCCACACTAGTGTAGTCAGCCGACCGCCCATTTTATTACGCCTATTATATATACAGTACGCACACTAATAATGTTGATGTCAACAAAATCTCATAAAAGAGTTTAAAAAAATTTGCGTGCGGAATTTTTCAACGGGCCGGATAAAATTAGCAAAAGGGCCGGATCCGGCCCGCGGGCCGGCTTTTGCCCACCCCTGCATTAGATTATACTTTACATTATACTTTAGATAAATCTTATATATCTTATATATATACTTTAAATATACTTGAATGCTATTTTATTATATTAATGCTTCTTTCTTGAAAAGCATATCTTTATGATTAAGGGAAGAAATTGAATTAGGGGAATACAGTTTCTCAGTAGTAAAATACTGTAACATTTTATGTGAAGGGACAAATTCTTTGCAACATATATTTGAGAACAAAAGTTGTGACCTAATCCTAATAATTGCATTTAGAAGAGAAAGTTGTATTCTATTCCTTGCCTTATTATTAAAATGAGTTAAAAGTGAAAACACTCTCTCTACTGTAGCATTGCTAATGGGCGTTATTAGGCAATTGAGGGCATAAGTCGCAAGTTTTTTGAATTGGGGAGTTTGTAATATTATTTGACAAAAACGCTCACTCTCATTGGGTATTCCACATTTCTTAAATTGATTTTTGTTCATCCAATTTACAAAAGCTAATTTTCTGTATTGCTCTTTAATCATATTAAGATTATCTTGTGCTAAATTCAAAAATGGCAATTTAGGAAACTTTGGTTGTAAAGCTTGGTTTAAAATTATATTTGGGCTTAATTGCACTAGATCTTGAAATAAATTCTTTGCCGATGGAAGTCTTTGTTGAACTTGATTTAAAGCTTCTTCTAACATTTGTAAACACCTTTCTCTGATAGTTAGAACTTGTTGCTCGATTTTTTCATCATTATTATTTATTTGCAGGTATTTATCACATTCATTCAAAAATTTCATTCCAAAATCAACTTTAGAAATACTTTTCTTATAATTACCATCATAAAGTCTACTTTTTAAAGATTTGTAGTGCAAAAATAAATTTTCATGCAACTGATAAGGATCTGCTTTATTTTGTTGAAAAATGCCATTTAATCTTTAAAATTCTTGAACTATTGGAGTTGCAAAATGGAAATAGAGATAATTAGTCTGATCCAAGATCATTTCATTTATCATTCTTGCTTTAAATTTGGTGTCAAATTGTTCTGCTACTTCCGCGGAAATAAAATAATCTTTAAGTTCTTCTCAATTCATTAATAAATTATACATGACCTTTCCCCGAACTAGCCAGCGAGTTGAAGATGTTTTTTTTAAAGGGAAGTGGTGCAATTCTAACAAAATCTGTCGAATAGTTTAAAACATTAAACAACATTTTGAAATCTTGGCGTCTTAAATTGCTATTTCTAAATCATTTAGAATCTCAATCAACAAATATCCAATATTAGAAGGTAATTTTGAAACAGCATAGCGCTAAAGAATGACATATGCATTTATACTGCACACAGAAAGGGGCAACTTCACTCAATCTAGACCATACAGAATTATTGCACCCTACCATATTAGACGCACCATCCGAGGCAAAACCAATGCAATTTGTTAAAGATTGGCCACATTTATGAATTTTATCTGAAACTAAATTAAATATATTTTCTCCTGTTGCTTTTTGAACAGGAATTAATCCTTAAAAAACTAGTGGTGATTTGCTGTTTTAAATTACTAAAAAATCTTACTAAAAGACACAAATATCTTTGAGTTGAAACATCAGTTGACTCATCCATAATAATTACATACCTTTTATCTTTTAAGTCTCCAATAAGTTCAGATTTCAAAACAGGTGAAATTACATTTTTCAGCAGAAGTAGGCATTTAGTTCTGTGCAATTTGATCTTGCCTAGAGTACTTCCACATCCTTGTTTCACAATAATTTCACCGAGGTGATCGATTGTTCTCATTGCACTATGGCAGGCAATATTTACTGAAAGATGTAACTCGGCTTCCTTAACTTTATCATCAACTGTCTTGCTGGTTTTTGTGACAAAAAGAACAGTTTGATATGTAGATGGAGTATTTTTCTTGTGCTTGTCTGATTTGTCATGGTTTGAAAGATTGGATAATCTTGGGAGTATGATACACCTACATAATTTGCAATACGCGGATTCAGAATCATCGGCTGCTTTTTTAATCCAAGGAAATCTATCCTTCCATTTATCATTATATTTTCTGTTATTGTCATATGTCGATTTCCACTTAGGCATAATTATAAATGAAAATAAAAAATAAAATAATTTTGAGAACGATTTTATAATCACTTTAGGTATGGCACAGGTGAATAGTTACTACGTAGGCATGCACAGTAGTAATAAGTATCAAAATTTCTTATTTTAGTGTTGCCAGATTAAAATCTATAAAAGCGTGAAGTAGAGTCACTGATAGGATACCAGAATGTTGCCAGCTTGCTAAAATAAAAATGCCAAAATGTGATAAACCATGATGAAAAATTATAATATACAACTTAGAACGGATACTGAAAAAAATAAAATCAGATTTGTTAAAAAATAAAATCGGATTTGTTAAAAAATAAAATTAGATTTGTTAAAAAATAAAATTATCGTGATGTTATTCGAAACAAGTAATATAAAAAATTTTTTTTAAAGTCAATTCCTATTTAGGTCAACAAAGGAAAATTTTATTCTAGTTACTTTTTATTAAATAATTACAATTAATATAAATATGTATATACATATGCTAAATATCTTATATAAGAGAAATTTTTTTCTCCCATATAAAACTAAAATTAATTAATTAAATTTAATTAATGAATTAATATTTGAAAAAAACTGTATTAACATCAAGTGACATCCACTACAAGTTTTAAAAAATGTATTTGAACTTGAGTGTATGAATAAAAAGTATTTTATTAACGATTGAAAATTTGCACAAGATATATATATATATATATATATATATATATAGGGAGAGTGTGAACTAATAGTAAAAATTTAAAAAGCCAAACAAAATTTTTGACGCCAATCAGACTGAAAAAAAGCCAAATTTCGCAAATTTGGCATCAAAAATCCAATCTGGCAACGCTGGTTCCTGGTTTGTTAAAACATCCGTTTTGTTTCATGTTCTAAATCGTTGTTTTTTTAAACAATTAAAGATATTCTGTCGTAAAAAATTCTGTCTGACGATGTTATGTTTTTTTTAAGTTCTATTCATTAAATTTCTTATTATAATATTATTAATGGAAATTATTTTTTCAGAATATAAACTGAATTCAGAAAATAATTTTTTTTCTACATTTCTGTCAAATAAATTATATTATAAATAAAGTTATGCTCTATACTATATCAATCGCACTATTATTTTGAATCGGGAATATATCAATATTATCTTTTTTTAAACATGATAAAGTTAATAATTCATTATATTATTGTAAAAAAACATTAAAAGACTACACGAAAGTTTATGAACAGAAATAAATTATAAGAGATGTAAATTTTTCAAATTACTCTGACGTACGTGACGCAATCGATAAGTAGACTTTGATGCCTTCTAAATACGAAAAGCGATGAGTAAATTACTTTCTGTTACGAATATTTAGTCTATAACAACACATTGATGTTCTATCGTCATTGTTATAAAACCATTTAAATATACTTTATTAACACTCGGAGAAATAACTGAAAACAACGAAATTTCAATGTATTTAAAATAA
The DNA here is from genome assembly GCF_030686945.1 of Centruroides vittatus. Lineage (NCBI taxonomy): Eukaryota > Metazoa > Arthropoda > Arachnida > Scorpiones > Buthidae > Centruroides > Centruroides vittatus. The sequence continues at coordinate 973,818 of NW_027122690.1, read as the reverse complement.
AAACTATCGTATAAAATGTCTTTGCAGTAATTAAGAATTATACTACTAAAAACTATATAAACAATGAGGAAACTGCAACTTTCTCTTGAGTTATCTTCGTCTTCCTTCACGAAAAGCGAGCATTTGCCTATAGAAAGAAGAGTTTTTTAATCAAAATTGCAGCTAAGATGTTTAAAATATATATTATAAATATATAATATAATATAAATTATAAATTACTGAAATTCGTAAATAATATTGTTTAAATCGCTAGGAATTAACTTTAATTTTATATGGATATTTGTAAAAATTAAGAACACAGATCTGCGAATCAAAATGAGATTTTCGTTGTTTGATTGAATATAAATTTATATTTAACCGAATACAACGTTTAAATAAAACAAATTCATTTTATTTATTTATAAATAGGTGTAAATGGAAATTTTAATGACGATTTGATATTTAAACGTGATTTTTAATTTTTTATAAATAATCAAATTAATTAATTACTTTATTGAAGTTTTCTTAAAAGGAAATTCTGTCATAAAGTAACGAATCGAAGAGAGAAAAAGTGAAAATTTTCGCCATTTTGTCGATTTCGTTTGACAATTGAAAATATAACAATATGAAGCTATTGTTACAAACAATCGAACGTCTCTACAAATTTTTACACGTTACGTAATTTTTACGTCAGATTTTTAATAAAATAAAAATGTATTTTTCAAAACATAAATGATATAACAATTATTATAAAAAATAAAATTATAAATATTAAATTTTTGAAACTACCTTAATAAAAGTAGATCGAATATAATTTCTCCTTTCAATTTATATATATTTGCATCAGAAAAAAAATGAACGATTTATCAGATACATTTTTTGAAAATACAAAGGGAAATTCGTACTTATTTAGGTGATACAAACGCGAAGAAAACCCCAAAACCTCCAGCCAGTTTATAATACAATCATTTATTTAATTTGAATATTTTTTATGGACGAGAAAAAAATGAAATTAGAAATGATTTGGAAAAGAAAATTTGTATTCAAAATTTACATTTGTTGGTTTGAAAAATTAATATTTAACGAGCAATTATTTATTGTGGCATCGTCACAATACTGGGCTGCAATTTTCAATCATGTTTTTAAATATATAAAATATATTTAAAAATTCTAAATTTAGACATCATTTAAATGACGGTTGAAATTTTAGGAAGATTCTATTATACATTACGTGGAAAATAGAATAAAAAAAAGACATTTTATAATTGAAAAACTACATTACATTTGCACTTCTTTCCAGTCTTGGAAGTATTATTATTATTAAATATTCCTATTATTTCAGAGTTTCTAAGCATTCTATAAATACTTTTTCTTGGAAGGTTGTCTTCGCCCTACGCGGGCTTTCAGGAAACGGGGTGTCTTTTTTTTTTCTCATAGATAATAAAATGGCCCGGATTGGGTTTATTTCGCTCAAACTCGATGTGTAAAGACCACATATCGGCCTCCATCTCGACATTTCAGTTTGATCGAGAACTCGATCTCGATCAATCTAAAATATTCTGATTGTTTCATATGAACTGTCTGAAGTTTTTAGATTGATTCGATACATTGGGAATGTTTCGAAGATTTAGAAAAAAATCCATCGAATGAAAATTCAATGACGAAAAGTCAACACTCTTCTATAACAATCGAGTGCAAAATGTATTGTTGACGAGCGCTTACAATAAATTATCAATTGTTGAAAAACTGAAGGTTTTTGTCTATGAATTTCATTTTACATTTTTTGTTTTTTAGTTTTCATAATAGATTTAAAGAATTTTTGAGTCATAAACCGAGAAAAATGTATTTTTTTCGGTTTTTAGAGAGGACATAAATTTCAAGTCTCGATTTATTTACGCGAATTATTTCAAATAATATAATTGTATCATAAAATGTAAAATTCAAAATATACAAGTTTTGAGATGTATAAAATGACGAATTGGAAGTTTGTAAAGTAGTCAATAAAGTGATCAATCTACTACATGTAATTCGTTGCAATCTCAAGGTTTTTGCTATTTTCTAATAAAAATCAGCGAAGAAAAGAAAGGTTTTCTGCGTAATATCTTCGAACGGGGATCTTCAGACAAGAAGAAAAATATAGAGAAATGAAGAATGGTTTATTTGATTATGGCAACGAGAAACCAGGGCGATCCACCGAAAGGAAATGCACCCGTGAAAACTTTCTATGAGACACAGGTTTTCATTTTGGTTATAGTAACGTGAAGAACACACAGAAAATCAAGAATGATTTCAAAGTATTAAACTTCTCAATTTCGTTTTCAAGTATGACTGTTCTGAACTGTGACCAAAATGTGGACCAGCCACACATGTCTCCTTTAAAAGTATCAATACTGAGTTTGGGTAATTTAATTTTATAAAACCTACGAGCTGTTTGTCGAATTTCGTTACGCATTCCGTTGTTCTTCGAAACGCAGGAAATAGTTTCATGTAAAAGTTTCCTTATATATTTACTTGCGCGATCCTTATGTAAAATAATTTTGTTCTTATATTCTACCACATTTCTAAGCTCGTTTTTGAAATCATCAAGATCCGTTATCCATTCGATCTTTCCATTGATTTCAGTTAGCGAGTTTTTTTGCATATTAATTGAGCAAGGTTTCTATCACTTTAATATTTGATTGGTTTCTAGGAAATTCCGCTTGTAATTTATTAATTTAGTAGCCGAGCTTCGTATTACGCTTCTTTTACTTTTTAATAATTCCAAATCTATATTTTATAATAGTTAAGCCCGACCAATTCTATATTTAAATCAAATTAATTAAAAATGAGTTAATTGACATTCACAAAATATAAATGACATCTAAGAATTCGTGTTTAAAGATACTTAAGTTAAATTAAATATAAAAACTTTATTACATATAATACAGTTTTCTATTATGTATAATATTACATTGCATTTGTAGGCATTTTAAGCATGAAATACGACTGAAAAGGTTAAAAAAAGTTTTATTTTGGGGATCAGAAATGGATTAATTCATTTTATATCGTCTCTTATGTAAAAATTTGTTTCGGTTTTAAAACAACTTTTAAGAATAAATTATGTTCGAAAACCGAAGTTTGATTGTATTTAGAAAATTCTTCATTTTTTTTTCTGTATTGTATAGAGCATATATTGATATTAAAATAATGAACATTGTTACTAAAAAGCTTTATATAACATTCAGTAATTAAAATCGTCTAGCTTTTTATACACAACGAGAAATTATTTATTGTGACGTGGTCACAATGCCAGGTTGCAATTTTTAATCATATTTTATTTATATTGTAAAATAAACACACCTTAACGCTGAGAACTTTAAATTTAATCATAAAAACAAACGTTTTCGACCCATTCAATGGGCCATCATTTAATATATATGCTCTTTACCTCAAATTGGCTGTGGCTCGCCCCTGTACATCATACTTTTCCTTTAACAAGAGAGTCATGCCGGTCAAATATTAACTGCTTCGAGAGGAAAAACATTTTGAATTGAAATAACGTGATTTCCAATTTTTATCAAAAGTTTACATATAGTTAATCGGGGCTTCTTTCTCCTTAGATATACATATTCTTTTTCAATTTTTATCTATATAACTTCATTCGCGAGATTAAGGAAAGACAGACGGACAGACGGACGGCAGTGGAAATTTATAAGTTGCAATTTTTTCAAATTGCAGATCAACAAAGAATCCATTCTGTTAATAAATTTATCATCTGTATACAACTTCAGGCAGCAAATCTAAACCTTTTATGAATATAAATTATATTAGTCCATTATTACACTTCAAGTAGCATAAGTGACTGATATCATTAATATCCTTATTAAATAGTATATCGGTATATTATAAACATAATATGTCTCTTAGACTTTAAAATGAAATACTGTATTTTCTATTAAGTAGAATTAACTATTTTTATAGCTCCATTTTCATCGATATGAAGAGCAGCTCCATTGTTTTTGTTTCTAAAGAGTCGCTGTTTAAGATTATTAACGTCAAACTTAAGATATAAAAACAATAGAAGTAGAGTTTAATGGTAATTTTTTTATCTTCCTTGTATATGTATTCTAAATAAAACACTATTTTTAATCGAAATTAAATTCAAAATACCGAATTGTATTTTTTCTACTCTTAGCATCTGTAATAATAAATTCATTACAAATGCTTCTCCCCCGATTTAAGCGTTTCTATCATTGAATATACCATATCAACTTGATCTAAACATATTCAACCAGTAGAAAATTTAAATTATTTTAATCTAATTGAAATTTTAATAAACTTTCTTTAATAATAGCGCTTTTATTTATTATACGAAGTTTTATTTTTACAGAATAATTCCAGAAATAAATGAATATTACGTGAACATTACCAATATTTTGGAGATTTACCTATAAAATATGCTTTATATACTCTCAATTACCGTTATTTTCGATCATCGTAACACCTGTCAAAAAGACAATCGGCACTAGGAAACCTGTTAAACACAAAAGTATATAAAGTAATATTTGCTTTAAATCATCAATTTTAATTAGGTAAAATGTCACTTACCTTAGAAAATACATAATATTTTCTCTCGAACGGGAAGAAAATTTCATTTTATTTGCACCTCTACCATCACCCATAATATATCCATCATTACTTGGACAATGTACTGCTGTTGGACTATCAGGTAAGCTATCTTCTTGGTCTTCTCCGTCATGAGGACATCCAATTCTTAAATAGAAGTTTCTAAATTTATCTATAATTATCTTATTATTCGTAGGATATATGTATAAATATTAAAGATTTATATATCTTAATAAATGAAGTCATTACTACAGTTAGTTTTTTATATGTAATTAGCCGAAATAAGCGGCTTCGCTCGAGAAAATATGTGAAATAAAGGTAATGTACTTATATAAACATTTACACACATATAAAACTGTACACACAGAAAAATATATGTACTTCTACTAAACTTATAAAAAATACAATAGACAAAGGAAAAAAAATACATCGAAATTTATTTAAATAATTTGTATAACATGAGAAGAATTCAGTCGTTCTCACTTGATACTCGAACAGTCAGACTGATAGGTCTTAATTAGAAAGAAGTCTATTTATTTCCGAAGAATATCCTGAAAATATGCACTAAGTTCTACATAAATCGGTGCACACGATACGCGAACAAACGGACAATGACGGATGTGAATTTAATTTTTATATATGTGTAGGTATGAAGAAATGAGTGAATAATATTCAATAGGACAAAGCTTGGCCTATTGAATTATTATTAATTTTTTATTATTAAATGTCAATACACACTTGGCTATCGCATAATATAAATATTAATGAGCATTTTCGAAATATTACTTTATATTTGTCGTATTTAAACATTATAAAAGTAAACATTTTACTCCAAAAGTAATCCAATTGAATCATCTATCAAATTAACCTAATTTAACTTCAAAAACTGTCATTTTTGAACTTTCTCTTCGTTACTTAAGATTTATATATTTAAGATTTAAACATTTTAACAACTGAATATTCATTGGTGGTATTAAATCCAACCAATGTTAAATCATATTTACAGTAGCTATATTAAAATTCGTTGTTACAAAATGAAGCATGATACTAGATATAAGCAAAAGATATAAGCAAGAGACATGCTGCGGTTTGTATAAAACGTGAAAGAATATAAAATGATCAAGAAAATTTTGAATAAAAATAAAAATGAAGGGTATTTGAAGTCATATCTTTTTAAAATAAAACAATATTAATAACAATAATTTCATATATTAAGTTTTATATCTCGTGCTAAAGTAAGTCAAATATGCTGTATTTGCAATAAAATAAGAAATGTATACAGCAAAATGTTTCATTTATTTTAGTTGTTTCCAAATCTGTCTATACTAAACGGAGGGTCAAAAACTTATACACTCAAACCTGTTTTTGTGCGGTCTATTTTTGTGCGATTTGTTTTGTGTGATTTTTTGTGTGCGGTATATGAATTTCAATCAAATTGGTATACTGCACAAAAATAATTGCACAAAACACATTGCACATATAAAAAATCGCACAAAAACAGGTTTGAGTGTATTGCACTGCGCCACGAATGAGAAATATGCTAAGAGCTTTCATAATAAACAGTAAATGACTAAAAAATTAAAAACTTAAAGTTAAATAGGGGAAGTGGGGCAGGATGAGGACGTTAAGGTTTGAAAAGTCATAAGATGGCAACCATTTTAATGAGAACAATAAGTTTTTTATTATCAGCAACTACAACTTTTGCTAATATATAATACAACATTTAATTTTTGATAAACGTTTTTAAAAACAAGAAAATTTAATATTTTAAAATTATATATAAATGCACCATCTTGCCCCACTCATGGGGAAGATGGGGATATTATTTTTATATACAAGAAGGACAAATTAAAATGGTTAAACTGTCGTTTTCTTCAATATTGGCACAAGAATATGTGCCCATTTATCACAACGACTACATTTATTATTTTCCGAATAAACAAATATAAAAGTTTGAACTTACTCGTATTTACTTTACCAGACGATAGTCACTTCGCGCATGCTCAGTTTCGCTATTTTGTAAGCAGACGATATTTTTTTTGTGAAAAAATATTTTTATTTCGATTGTTATCTCACATTTTATTTCTTGTTAAGATAGTATTTAAATTTAAAAAATGTTTTCATAAATAAAATAAAACGTAAAAACATAAATAATAAAGTAATACAGTATATACTGCATTTATTACAGTTAGATATGATTTAAAAGTGGAATATTTCATTTACTATAAAAAGATCATTTTTAAATTTATTATCTTTTATATTCGAAAAGGTGATATAGAATTATCAATGACAACGAATTTAAAAGTAGTTCACTGCACTATATTGCGGTGCCTCTAGCCAGCAGCAGAATTCGTGGCCAACCTTGGGCAAAATGGGGTACCCCATCTTGCCCCAACGTGCAGTTTTCGTACTGACTGCAAACACGAGTCAACTTTATTTCAAAACTAAAGAATTACAGACTTAAAGGTTACTTGGAATACCATAATATCTTCATCTAAAAGGTAATGTAAAAGTTCACAATAATACTTATTTTGTAGAAACTTTATAGCGGGCGTAAAATTAGATGAAGTATTGCTGAAACGTAGAAAACTGTCTTACTTTCAAACAAAGGAAGCGATTCGGACGTTCTCTCGTCCCGTGACCCCTCTTGAGGTTGACATTTAGTTCCCCAAATAACAGCTAGATGAAAGCACGTTAACCACGAATAAACAGACGTCCCCGTCTTGCCCCATGGCCCCATCTTGCACCACCTTCCCCTACTTAAATGTTAAACTGTTATATATTATTTATGAAAATTGAATACGAAGATTTCATTTATATCGACGCAAAATTTTAAAACTAAATAAAACCAACTATTGATAGTGGTCCATCTTCGTCGATATGAAATGCTGCTCCCTCCTCTTTATTTCTGAACAGTTTCGGTTTAAAATCACCTACGTCAGACTTAAAACACAAAGAAGATTGAGCAGTTAGGTTATTTTTATACGTAATCGTAATAAAAAATACATTTCGAATACCGAATAATGTTTATTTTCATCAGTTAAATGAGTTATAGTAAAATTTACCGCTATTAGATCGCCAGCAGGTTGCAATATTACATCTACGTCTTGTTCGTCAACACGAAATATCATTCTCTTTTATCCAGATTTTAATGTCTTGAAAGTTGGGTAAAATACATCAACTCGATCTGGATTATCTGAAATAAAACACAGTTTAAATTACTTATCTAAATTTCAGTTAAAGTGACTTTGACAGCGTAAAGAATTGAAATCTTCTGATATCAAGTTAAACGTTTATTACGGTAGAAATGAATAGAAAGGCGGCGTAAACCGCCTCATTACGCCTCACTTCTTTTTATAGAAAAGAGGGGTAAACTATGTATTAGAGTTTAATGTTGTGTATAAAGTAAAATTAAAAATTTAATCAAAAGATATGTTTAAAACAACACCGCTCTTTGGAATATGTAAAAATGCAAGCTAATCAAGAAATTTATAATAAACATACAGAAATACCGTATTGATAATATATAAAATGCTATTTTAATGCTGTTCCTAGAACTTTTTTAAAATAAGCGTTATATAAATTCTTGTTTACATAACGCATATTGGTGTAGCCAAAACGACTGTACAACATAGAAAAATCGGTAGTAAGGAAAACGTAAGGAAATAAAAATTCTAATTTATTTATAGATATAATTACTTCGGGGTGGGATTGGCTTTAATCTCTTTTCATCTAAAGGATTTATTATAACATATATTCATGCAAGAATTTATAGATAGGTAATTGTACTTTGGATGTTTCATTCTTTGAATCTAATCAAGTAATATAATCAATATTGATATTAAATCGTCATTATTCTGGACATGCTGTAGCCCAGGACCATCCTCGGCTACAGTTCGATGTAGAGTTAGGCCAGGGGTTCTTAACCAGAAGTCCGGGGCTTTGAAAGAGTAAAAATCAACTTTACCTTTCCTATATTTTAACTGTACTGTATTGTTAATTATTGTGTTAAGAAAGAAGCGAACATACTGCTAATAAACGTGTTTCTATATTACTAGTTTCTTTTGTAATTTTATTTTATGCATTTAATTAATGCATAAATTCATTCTAAAACGTATTAGATGATTTGCAACGAATTATTTTATTATCATTTACTGTTAAATGTATTACAATTCTGCTACTCTATAATTTTCTACTTCACAGATTAGGAATTTTACAATATTCTATAATTATTGAAGACAGTTCATAGTATTGTTTACATTGTTGCATCATTCCTTATTTTTTGCAATCTTGAATAATGCATTGGGAATTCTGCAAGCTGTTAAAAATGAAAAAAGTTATTAAAATATCTTTATTTTAAAGTACTTTGTACAGAGAAATTATATTTACCTTAGGAAATATTTAATATTCTCACGCGAACAATTAGAAAATTTCCTTTTATTTTCACCCTTCTCGTCACCCATTATAAATCCATCGCTTCCGGAACAAGCCTTAGCCCCTGGAGCACCGGGCAAACTCTTTTCGGGTCCTTCCCCATCGTGCGGGCTGCCCATTCTAGAAAAATATTTGTTAGATAATAAAATAATTTTAATTGCTTTTTGTAATACAAAAATTCTTTACAAATGGGCAGATTCGTGAGCTATAATTTCATCTCTGTAAAGAGGATCGTCACCGACAGAAACGGCTCCACATTTACCACAAGAGTCGCAAGCTGCACCACCTAAAGGTGCTATCCCTGAATGAATTCAATAAAATACTCATAAGAACAGCGACGTATTTAAGAATTTATAAGTAAAATTAAATACCGTGTATGCCAGTAAAAAGGTTTCCATCCGGATATAGATGACCAAATGTTCGTCTAAAACGCATTAAAGGATATACAGTACTAACATTATAATGAAAAGTGCTTTAAGCAGATTAGAAAACTAAGAAAATAATAATTTGTCACCCAGTTATATGCATAATTATATTAGCTTTTTTATATTCTTCAAAACCTTTGTCATTTTGATGTTGACAAAAATAATCCATCATATTTCCTATTAATTGATTAACAGATAGATCTTCTTCATGCCCAACAATTTCAGTCTTTTTGATGTAATCAGGTTCATTTTCTTTCTGAAAACAGAAAATAAATATCAAGAGAAAATTCCTCTGTAAAAAATATAATCAAATCTTCATTAGAAGAGTCAAAATAATGATTGATATATATTCATTTTACTTTCGTAACAAGACTTCTATTTTATAAGAAATATTTAATTATAACAAATATGAAAATGTGTAGCTAAATAATAAAATTAACATAACTTTGTTATAATTTATTACTTTTATGTAATTAAAGGATAACCAAGTATTAAATTTTGTAGCTCTTGATATTAATGTTTACAAAGTTTATAAAAAAACTCTACTTTAAAGTAAAAGTGTCTTCACAATTCACACGTTTGAAGAATTTAATTACAATTTGTCATCCTGCAGTTTTAATTGATATATTTCTCAGCTTTCTACTTACATTGTACTCTGTAACTCCAATCAAGCGCACCTTTATTCGCAGATTTAACGTATCCATTATATTTTGAGCCTTGAATATATCAATATTATGTTTGTTAAAACATAATAAAATTAATCATTTATTACATTGAATTTAAAAAAAAAACATTAAAACACTATACGAAAATCTACAAATAATAATTAATTATAAAATACGAAGATTTTCAGCATACCCTGACTAATGCCATCGTTAAATAGACTTTGATTTCTTCTGAATTGGGAAAGTGACGAGTAAAGTTACTTTCTGTCAGAAAAAAAGTAGTCTAAACGTACGCATTGATCATCTTGCATCACCATTAGAGAGTCGCTTGAATACATTTGATTAATACTCGGAAGAATGACTAAAAACGATAAAATTTCAATTTATTTACAATAAAAAGTATAGTACAATATTTAAAATATAAATAAAAATTTATAACGTATTGTAATACTTCCATAAAGTACAGTACCTGTATCATGGACGTAACGCTTGTCGTCTTCAGAACGTCTTGTAATGCAGTGAGCTTTCCTCCCGTCTTTATTTTCTTCGTTTGAGGCACAAGGCTCAATTTTCATTCTAGAATCTATCAACCCTTTCTGAAAATGCATGAAGTTGAGGAAAATTTTGTATAAATTTTATAATTACTTAAGTAGTTGAATTATATTGTGATAATAATAATGGAAAGATTTTAATGAAATTGTAATTCTTAAAGGAAAGTAACCAATAAATAAATACGTGCTCTACGTACAGTATATTCCAAGTATTATTTAATTAAGTTTAGTATAAATATAACTTACAATTTAAATAGTCGAGAAGAAAAGAAGGAGGCAATAATCTCTGATACAATTTAAAATATTACGATTATTTTTAAATGTTTTTCACCCTTAATGAAAAATCTCCATAAAGAAAAATTTAATTTTAAAGTTTAATTTCTTGTTTTTTTTTAATCCTGCGACTTTCAAAAAGAACTTTTGTTCCGCTTTTTACAAAGGTATTCGAAGCTACAAAGTAACTGATAAAACCCTCTCCAAGAGCGCTTTGTAGAAGCTTTAATTAATGTATTTAGAAAATTCTTCTCTATTTTATATATAGAACTGCATTGAAAGAGTAACAAAATAACAATAAATAACGTTAATTAACGAATGTTATAATTTCTTAACAAAAACAAAAGCGGAACAATTATTGTATTAAAATCAAATCACAAAACATATTTTAATAGCTTCATTTTTGTAAGGTAAAGTAGAGATAGATTTTATCATTCCGCCTTTGTATTTTGATTTACATTCTTAATTTTATTTTTAAATCATTAAATACATTCACATCAATACCATCATGAAAGTAAATTTGGCGAAAATAATGACGTAGATATTATGCGATCTGTAGCATTAGGCTATATACATGAATGTGCTGATAAATAAAAACCAATGAAAATGAAATACTTAACAGAAATTGCAATTCTAATTATATAAAATAATTCTTAGAAAAAACATAACAATTACTGTAAAGCATAAGCAAATTTCGTGTTTTTCAGAAAATGTTTATAGTTCATCCGCATGTAATCGATAATTTATCAAATATAAAGTCATTTTAGGACTTGTTTAATTCAAGAAACCCCTCAGCATTTTTATTTCAATAACGAATTTTACTCGCAACAATAAATCTATATTTAAACACTTACAATTTCCAAAGGTCCTTCCTCGTTAATATACAAAGATGCCATCTTTTCTTTATTTCTAAACAGCTTGCTTTTCAGGTTTTTCACATCCTTCATCGAAATAACAGAATATAACAAATAAAATATACTAAAATGAATTTAAATTTGCAAAATACTCGCCTACGAAATATAAACAAGAAAATACGCACAGTTTTATGAATTTTTCCGTCTCCGTCCGTAACAGTGAAATAATCGGCTACGACATCGCCAGCCGATTCCAATTTCAATGCTATTACATTGCCGAAGGCACGCAGAGTCAGTATTTTCTCTCCAGATCGTAATGTTTCCACAGATGGATAAGTTATCTTCGTTCGACCTGAAACGTGTAGGAAAATGGAACATCGAATTCGAGTTATAACGTATATTTCATACATCATTTAATCCATGAATTAGTGAAGATAGAACGTAAACACTTACCACCAGGAATGGCCAAAACGGGGGAACAAAAGAGAACAACTATCACGTACAGAAACATGATTGATCTGCATCAATACTCCAGTCCTTTTATAGAAAGTTTACACGTGTGCTCCCAGTTGTCGAGATTTTGAAACATGTGTTACAAGGCGCCGATGACGTCATCCGTAATCTGGAATGTTTTGTCGTGATTAGAAAACCCGTTATTTTTCGGATTTTATTTATTACCATCTAAAAGCATAGGAAACATTTTCGAAATTACGTATTTTTGCTTGTTACTTAGTTTACCCGAAAAATTAAGAAACCAGCAATGATTCAGTTTCATATCATTACACGGTTGGTGGAAGAAAACGTGTTACAATATTCTAATTTCTCGTGTTAGTGTATTGCAGCCAGTAAGCTGATGTAAGAGTTGCACGCTATAAAGTGTGAAGTTTTTTCTATAATTGTTAGAAGGTAAACGTAATACAGCATGTACTATGCTGTATTACGTTTCCAGCACATTTTTCTTACTAAAGGTTCACATAATACATGATATCAATAAAATGTAAAAGAAAGGTTATGCTTGTTCAATACAAAAAATTTTGTTGTTTTAGCGCATTTTGTTGGCATGAAAACTAACTTTTTATTTGCAAATTTTCAGTCCTATATTATTCCATGTACAAATTTATAAATGAAATATTGGAAATAGCCAACGCTTCTGCCGCGAATACTGATCGACAGCGAGAGTTACTGCAGACTAAGATTAAGAAATGGGATTATTGTTGGAGCGATTCCGCCGTATGTCGTTATATGAGAAGTGGCTGTATGTAAATAGCGCCCTACACACAACGCCATCTGTTGCTGCTCAGCAAACTATTATTGTGACAAGGGGAATTTCAAGCTCTCTCTAGTAATTTTGTTCGAATTACAGGCGATTCTAGACCATTTATTGCTGGAAATTTCATGGTGTATCTGTAATAGTATATAATATGGCAAAGCAGACAGTCCGTGAACAGTTGGAGGAATGTAATCAAGATATAATAAACATATTGTGGACTATCAGATCGCTAAAAAATCCACAAACTAGGAATTGGACATGATGATTACAGAAAATTTGCACAACAACGACGAAGGAAATGAATAGGATAAGGATCCTATTCATAGGATATTGTATCCTATGAATAGGATAAACAGCTTAAGCTGCAATGACAGCTTACAAGTATACAAAAATATACAGCATTATTGATAGCTTCTGTAAGATGTTGCAAGAATCCGACCCTGTTTCCGAGCGCAATCTCAAATTTAAGAATGCTTTGGAAGCAGTCATGGTCCAGTATGCCGAAATCTTAAACGGCACGAATAAAAACGTTCGTCAAGCAACATTAACTGTTTTTTTTTAACTCCTCCACAATTATCTTAAAATGTAAAAGGAATGTTTTTAATATGATTAAAACTACGATTAAAAATAAACATTATTATTTGCTTGTTGAATCATATGCAAAAGTATAAAGATTATCGAGACAGCAACTACATTCGTTCGCAGAAACTAACTCGATTTTCCCAGCATTTCATATTTGTGAGCTTTATTAATATGAAAACTTAAAGAAACTATCAGCACATTTTCCGTTTAAAATAACAATAAGTAATAAAATATTCACAAAAAAGACACCATTTCAGTTATTTCGCTAGCATTAATAATTCTGAATGGCTCCATTAAATATGAGCAGATGGAAAGACTTTTATTAATTATTTCGAAATTAACTACTCGCATTGTGATAACAATCCTTTTAAATTTTTAAATTGTACATTTCCTCGCAACAAATTCTAAAGTAGTATCTTTAAAAGCATTAATCGCACATTAAAAAGTAAGAATACTTTTAAAATGTTGTTTATATAATCATTAAGAAATAATTACTGTGTATACTGACTGCAAAAATAGCTACATAAAAAAATATTTTATAAAATTAACGAGGTCGTAACTTAATATATTGTATGTAAAATTTATTATAACATAGAAAAGGCAACATGTTTTTTGGATTTTTATTACCTACAGAAAACGGCATCACATAAAAAAGCCCTGGAGTGGTGATGTGATGATGTGAATCAATCATGTTTTTTTACGTGATAGTTGTTCTCTTTTCTTCGCCCGTTTTGGCCATTCCTTCTGGTAAGTGTTTACTTCCTAACTTCATTAATTTATGGACTAAATTATATAGGAAATATACCTTATAAAACTAATTCAATGTTCTATTTTCTGACGCGTGTCAGGTCGAACGAAGGTAATTTATCCATCTCTGGAAACATTAAGATCTGGAGAGAAAATATTGACACTGCGTACCTTTGGCAACGATATACAATTGAAACTGGAACCGGCTGGCGATGTCATAGCCGATGATTTCACTGTTATGGACGGAGACGGAAAAATTCATAAAACTGTACGTATTTCTTGTTTACATTTTCTAGGCAAATATTCTGTAAATTTTGTAAATTAAAATACATTTTTGTATACTTTAATCACAACGTAAACATTGGTGTATTTTGTTTTCTACGAAGGATGTGAAAAACTTGAAAAGCAAACTGTTTAGAAATAAAGAAACGGATGCAGCACTGTACATCAATGAGGATGGTCCTTTGGAAATTGTACGTGTTTAAATATAAATTCATTGTTAAAAGAAAAGTAATTTTAAAAGATTTGTTGAATTTAAATATTTTAAAACAATTAATAGTTAGTAAAATAATTTTAAATTAATAAAGTATAGATTACATGGAGATTTATTTCTAATATTTAAAAAAGTATTATTATCTTTTCTTTAATGAGAATTTAAATCTATGTTAAATATCTCTCAGAAATATTAATAGTATTTTCATTAATTTTAAGTGATTAACAAAATCAATATTCTTTTATATAATGTTGCAGATCACAGAACATCTACATTATTCTGTTCCTGACATTTACTTCGATGATGGCATGAACAAATCATTCATTTAATAATTTTAAAAAATATATAAAGTTAAGAATGAAGTCAAAATACAAGAAATGGAAAATAAATGATGCAATTAATTTTTTCGATTTACCTTACAAAAGATTGGCTACGTTTTTATTTACGATATTTTACATTATTTATTAGTGTTTGTTAACAAACTATTCGTTAATTTATGCGTAAATTTATTTTGTTTAATTACATTTTTAAATAAAAGCCTCAGACAATATTTTCTAAAAGGAGTGAATATTTTTGTTAAATTTGCTGCAATTTTTCAGAAAGGAATGTTAACTTCCAAATTGAGAATAGAGCCTTATGAATCGCAAGATACCGTCAGAGACGGAATCAAAGCTCATCGAGTTACGGAAACTTTAGTAGAAACAAAGCGTTTTAATGATGCAGGTATGTAAATAAAAATATAAATAGGCCCTATGTCTTGTATCTTGTTATATAGGCTGTATTATTAAATGTAAACATCTGAATTTGTTTATTTTTAGTATTCACTTCGAATTCGAATTTATTTTCGGATTATGAGGAGAGGGAATTTAATGAGGATCAATGTGTGGAAATAGAATATTTATTTATTACGGAAAGTACAGTTACGAGTCGATATCCAAATTTAGAAGAAATCCAAACCTATCTAGCTTCTATGTTTATTAAAGTAAGCTTCAAAATTAGTCCAAGTTCTACAAAATATATCGACTTGAGTTTAAAATTTTATTTAATATATTCAAGATCCAGAATATGATAAATACACTGAACCTGAATATGAAAGTACGGTTAATTGGAGTTAAAGCATACTCGGTAAGTATTATTGAATACAATACAAGGTAGAAGTGTTTCTTTCTGTTACCTCGAACGGATACATATCTCGTGTTTAGTAAGCGGTATGTATTCGATTTAATTTTCTAAGAATATTTAAAGCCGATTTATACTTCTACGAACCAGATAGAAACAATTATGCATGTTTTATTATCTGTAATTTTTACAAATTATTACACTGGAACACCAGAAAAGAAAAATGCGCTAATATTAACTTATTCATCTATCATACATTTACATATATGTATTCATTTGATTTTGGTTTTCCTGTAGGATGAAAATGAACCTGCTTTTGTCAAAGAGAGTTTATTTCCAGGAAAAGATATCTTTCATGTAAATCATATTTTAGGAAACTTTTCGAGATATTATTGTAAACATCAAGACGATGAACTTGTAAAACGAGCCGATATAGTTATGCTTAGTACGAGGTATGTATTCGATTAATTTTTTGAATATATTTATAATACCAATTCATAAATTCTGAGAATCTGAACCAAAAATTATGCTTGTTCTTTTTTCCGCCATTTTCACAAATTATAACACTCGAACGCAAGAAAAGAAAAATGCGCTAATATTAATTTACTCTTTGCAAAGTGTGTCACTAAAGTTCGTAACATGCACAATCTGCCTTTCTTTTATTAAAAAGGTTATTTTTTGGCGAAGCTCTTTTCGCGGTTTTTTCGGCTTTGCTCATATTGTATTCTTCTCCACAGTCTGGAAGTTGATTCCTTGAGACGACACTTCCCATCTTGGTTTTCTTCCCAAAAGACTGAGTTTCGCGTATCTCCACCTCTTGGCAAATAGACACCATCATCTGAATCGAGAATCTATATTTCTAACTATATTTAGTGACACCAAAGATTTACAACGTTATACAGAACACATTATAACTAATCACGCGGAGGTGTTCCTTTATTATCCCGCCTGTCATCTCTTGATTTCTCACGATTACTGTTTTTTAGGTTGGATGTCCCGATTAACGATAATATCACGACTCCACCACGTGATAGAGTGGCTTGTGTTGCGTAGACGCTAAAGACAAAGATGCCGAAGTCCAATTCACTCTTAATTCTAAATAGTTATAGTGTTGATTATATGTCCTTCTGCCCTCTACGTAAGAATTAACCGCAATTCTTAGCCGCATTCTAAAGTGATCGTCCAAGATACATTTTACCCTAAAAGGCTTCAAAAACGATAATATATACTTCAAATAATTCAGAAAACATACTTGAATAATGTATTGTTTAAGATAAACAGTTAATATTTAAAATTTTCAATAAACAGTTTTATTTTATTGTTAAATTTGAAAGCAAAAGAAAAAAAATTGTAAATCGGTCTTTAAATTTACTTTTGATTTATCTTAGAAGAGCACTTGTATTCCAAATAAAGACGGCAGTATCTATGATGGTATATTAGGTATGCGATTTCTTATAAAATATCCACAAAACATGAGATCTTATTCGTAATATTAATACTATTATTTAAATTAATCTTTGCAGGAGTAGCAAATTTAGGAGGAACATGTAATTCTTGCACCAAGTATGGAGTAATTGAAGACTTGAATGATTTTTTAGATACAGCTGATACAGTGGCTCACGAATCAGCTCATTTGTAAATGACTTTCTTAATAAGAATACATTTAATAATATTTGTTTTACACAAAATTCACTTTTATAGAATTGGAAGTCCTCACGACGGAGAGGGAATTAAATCAAGTCTGCCTGGTAGTCCTACAGCCGAAAAATGTCCTGGATCTGATGGATTTATTATGGGAGACGATTTCGGAGAGAACCAAAGAAAGTTTTCTACCTGTTCACTGGAAAATATTAAATTTTTCTTAAAGTAAATATAAATTTTATTATTTGGATAAAGTTGTAAAAATACATTTACCGTAAATTAATGATAATAATTTATTCAACAGCAAAAAACAGGCCAGTTGCATTATTACAGATTGTAAGAAAACTTTATAATGATTTGGATTTAGTAAAGCATTTACAGAATGTGAAAACCTGAAAAAAAAGACGATTGATTTTGCTTTTCATCTATGACTTTAAATTCGATATTTTTTGATTGTAAAAGATAGAGAAATGCTTTTGTATTCAAAATGTAATAAAACTATGCGGTATTAATGGGTCTTTAGTTATAAATTTGTTTATTTAATAAAACTATATAACTGAAAAATCAAAACTGTTTGGTTTATTTTACCTAGAAAATAAGAGTCATTGTCTGCTTTTACTGTTTCGACATTTTCTTAACAATTAATTTTCTAAACAGATTGAAATGCTTAAACAATGCGATTTTGATAACCGCTGTAAACATAAATTAAGGCCTCTATTCCGGTATATAGCACTAAGGCCGCTTCCGATACCAGAAAAAGTGCAGGCAATGCTTCAGAGAGCAACATTTCATCCAATATATAGCGTATATAAAGAAAATAAATAAAGCAACGATTGCTCCAACACGTCAGGTCAAGGTATGAAATTATGTATTCGTAAAAAATATTAACATTAAGTAATTGTTTCTCTTCTATCTTGTATAGTTAGGTAAATTAAACTTTAGAATATAAAATTTAATGCACGTAAATGTCTTTTCACAAATTTTATATAGTGTAAAAATGCCAGTGTGTTTAATCTGTGTTTTTAGGAAAATAGGTAGAGGTTATGCATCGTTGCTTGCACTTTGTTGTGCGTAGTAGAGGTGAGAAATCCTGCAACTGGAACTGTTGGGACTGTTAAGCTAGACGATTCTTCGGAGCAGTTGGCTCTTCACAACCGTTGTGTTCCGTTGCAATTGCTTAGTTTGTTGCATCCCTCGTCGGTTATATACATATATAATAGAATGTTTGCGTGTCTGTTCTTAGCTATTCGCCAATCTGTTCCAAGTTATTTTTGGTTAACTCAGACTTCGCGGAAAATATAAACTACCAGGAAACTTGGACATCTTACCCCTCTCCTTATGTCACATCCCCATTATTAACTTCTAAACATTGTCCAATCTGTATGAAATTTTTCATACTTATTCTCTGGGACTCCGAGGAAAATGCAGGCTTCCAAAAAACATGGACACTACACTCTTTCCTCAATTTGATCTTCTCCACACTTCATATAACACGGTTTCCACTTTAACTTTTAACCTTCTTGCTTTTTTCCGAGCAATGCCGGGCATACCTACTATTTACTAATAAAATAAATAATTACAAATTCTAATAAAAATATAAAATATCTTAAAATATCTTTATAAACTTAAAATACTGGAAACTAATTGATTATTCCTAAAATCTCGTAAAATATTTTCATTTAGTTAGAATTCAGAAACAGATAGAGTTCGCTGTTCCGTCAAAAACTATTCACAAAAGAACAAAATGAGAAGCATTGTTAGTAGTTCCGACCGGAACTTCGTACAAACTCGGTGTGGAGGTGTTCCTAATAGTTCCGAGTCCGGAACGGTTCCTTTGGAACGATTTCGACTCGGAACTACCATCAACCTCTAGTTCATAAGCATTAGATATTAGGGCGGATGCATGGAAACGCTTGATACGTTGAAAACATGAAAAATCAAATGCGAACTTTAAAATTCTTTGAAAAAATCGAAGTTAATTTTTTTACGCGTAAAGTTTTTAGAGCATTTTTACAAGATCAGAACCTCACTGCATGCACTACTATAATTCATGTTATAGCAATTCCTTCAGCGTGCTTTTTCGGCTGCAATTTAAGAATTGTATGTTCATAAATTCCCACTGTCTATCCTTATTCTCGAGAACGAAGTTAGATGAATTCCGATACAGACTGAAAACCATAGAGGAAAGAGGCCCCGATTAACTATATAGGAACGTCCGCTGCAAACCGAAAGTGACGTTATTTCAATTCAAATATTTCACCTGAAAGGTATTAGAAAGGTGTTCGGCACGACTCTATTGTTAAAGAAAAGTATGACGTACAGAAACAAGACATCACTAATTTGAAGTGGAGAGCATATACAGTATTTTAAGTTAAATAAATTAAAAACATGATTAAAAATTGCAGCCCGGCATTGCGACCATGTCACAATAAATAATTGCTCGTACAGTACATATCTTGTACAGTATATCTATCCTCCTACAAAACAAATGGGACATACGTCTTTTCACTGTCTGGAGTTTAATACATCGTACTATACATTATCATTTGCTTTCAATTTATATAGTATTCAATCAATCCGCTTATTCTTTTAAATATGCTATTTTGTATTGTATATTTCTGATGGTTTTGATCAGAAATATAAAATATAAAAAACAGCCTAACACTTTAGTTTTGACGAAGGGTTGTAGGTTGTTTGTTTGACACATTCGAGTCTCAGTTGTCTCCGGATTCAGGTTCGAACGAACACATTGCGACATTGTAATTCCGCACGGGACTGTGTAGTTATTAGTTTTGCGAACCATTCCTGAATCAATTGTATCATTGTGTTGTTGTCCTTTGCAAGTAGAATTTGTCTGTCGATAAAGAAGACGAAATATTGATACGAACTTAATATACGATAAATGATAAGATATATTCGCGAATAAATAAACTTTAAATGATGTGAGAATCATATTGTGAATAGAACAAATCAGTCACAGAACAACAAAATCATGTAAAACTTGAAACAAAAAATGCTTTTAACAGTAATGAATGGTATTAAAAAATTTCAATAACTGTTTGTTTGTCTTTATTCTCTCGCCATCGGCTTCGGAATTATTGAAAACACTCTCGTTATTTTTGCGTTAAAGCATAATATATCCGTGAAATGTATTGTCCTTCTTGCAATTGTTCCGGATAGTCCAACTGGCAACATTTTCAAGATATCGTTCTATAGTAAAAGAATTAGTTAAAACAACCAGAAATGAGTTGCACAACTTTCCCGGCAACATTTAAAATTTTTGGTGACGCGATCTGTTATCGTATTTTGTTTAAAACTTTTTTGTATTTTTAACTATTATAAAATGGAAGAATGCTTAATTTTGAGGGAAAGAATAGGTTTTATAAACAATTGTAAATGCTAATAACGAGTAAAATCGTCATTAAGTCCGATTCTAGTAAAGATATTCTACGACTCCCAATATCTCTTCACCTCTTCGACCTTTAATCACCAAAATTCAATAGCATAAGTCTCTCTAATACATAACCTTTTCCGCAAAATTTCAAAAAACTTAATAAGCTCTTTGTCAAAAATAGTGCAGAATTTTAGAAAAACATTTTTAAAAAATTATTATTTTATACGAAGAAACTTTAAATAATTTTTACGAGATTTTATATTACTTTATACAACTAAAAATATAATTAATATACAGGTAGATTTGACGTGGTGTTTCTGTCCGTGGAAACGTCGAAATCTGGAATGAAGACGGTCAAATTGAACTGAAATTAGAACCCGCTGGCGAAATATTAGCGGAAAACTTCGCACTTCTTGACGGAAAGAATCAAATACATCACTCAGCAAGACATTTAGAATATAATAAATAGACATTTATTATTATCTAAATCATGGTATCGTTAACTCGATTTCTCTAAGTGTATTTACTGTATTATAATTAAAATAATATTTCGATTTAAATAATTTAGCATTTCACTATGAAATATTTAAATGCTTTAAGATCGACGTAGATAAGTTGAAAAGTAAACTGTACAGAGACAGATGTAATGGAGCAGCTAAAGATCGACGACGATGGACCTGTCACCATTGTAATTATTTTAGTAATTAATATTCGTGTGTATCATTATAGAGATTACTATATTAATATTATTTGTATATACTTTCAGCAAGGAATTGTAAATTCGATATTGAGAATCGCACCGCACGACGTCCGGAAAAACAGCTGAAGATGGAAGAATAGCGCATCAGATTGTGGAAGTTATAAGTGACGACGAATCTTTTGGCTATGATGCAGGTATAGCCAATAAGAAATACTTTCTTCGTTATTAATTAATTAATTATTCGAAGCTTTTTCTTTCAAATATTGAATTTGTTTTCAGTCTTGCGTATAAATGTAAAAGAACAAATCGAAAATGTTGGGAGAATGGCCATAGACGATCAGTGCATAGTTGTGAAATATTTGGCCGTAACAGAAAGCAATTTTACGAAACGATTCCAAAGTGGCGAATATCTAACGCAATATATAAGTGTATTGTATCTTGGGGTATGATATACATTATTTCACTTTTTAAATTTAATATAACTGTGTTAAATCATAAATATTTTAAGTTTGAATTATAACATAATTCTTTTTCCCCTGCAATTTTTTCCATTTAATAATTAGGTGCAAAACATATTCGATACACTTAAAATGGGAGTAAAAGTTCGTGTACTCGGAATTTCATCATTTACGGTAATTTAAAAAAGCGAATAATTTATCCAGTAATTAAGACTTAGTTATTTACATTTGTTTTTAATTACAGAAAGAAACAGAACAGTCTTTCATAGAACAGAGTGCAATTCCGGGAGCCGAAAAATATCTCAATCTTTATGATTTACTTTCTAATATGGCAGATTACTACTGCGATCAGTCTACTGGTTTGGCTAAGGATGCTGATATCATTATGCTTTCTGTTAGACAAGTATTATATTATCAATAGTCTATATATAGATTAGATAACAAAATAAACGCTATGAAGACCTTTTGAAAGAAAAAATTGAATAAGCAGCGAACGATTTCGGCTATTTTAAGTGATGACCAACTTCGGGTCAGCCCGGCATTGTGACGATGTCACAATAAATAATCGCTCGTAATACGAGGGCTGTTCGGAAAGTTCGCGGCCTTGCCTATATGCGGCGCTGCGATCAATTTAATTTTTGGGGGGGAATAATTCAGCCATCTTTGCTAAAGATACGGTACCAATTTCCGCTTGATTTGTCGTAAAGTTTTACCGCAAGAGCTTAGCAGATAGTCAGTGTGCAAATGCTTTGTCAAAAATGGAGAAGATAGAGACTCGTGCGGTCATAAAATACCTGACGAAAAATAGGTTGATTCCATCTCAAATCAAAGCTGACATGGATAAAGTTTTGGGAGAGTCTGCTCCTTCGTACACCACTGTAAAAAAATTGACAGCCCTTTTAAAATCTGGCAGAGAGAGTGTGGAAAATGACCTTCGCAGCGGACGGCCGTCAACTGCTGTCACTAAAGAAAATATCTACAAAGTTCACGATTTGATGTTAGCAGATCGCCGTTTGAAAACGTGTGAGATAGCTGAGACAACAGGCATCTCTGTCGACCGGGTGCACCACATCCTAACCGAAAATTTGAGTACGACGAAGGTTTCAGTAAGGCGGGTGCCGCATCTGCTGACCGCCAAGCAAAAACGTGTTCGCACTTTGATGAGAACTCTGATAGAAGAGCACACTCTGATAGAAGTCCAACACTCCTTTGAGTGTTGGACTTCTATCAGAAAAACCCACAGGATTTCTTGCGTCGGTTTGTGACTACTGACGAAACGTGGATCCACTATTACACTCCTGAAACAAAAGAACAGTCGAAACAATGGAAAACATCACAGTTCGCCACCACCAAAGAAGGCAAAGACAGATCCATCAGCGGGGAAAGTGATGGCCCGGTTTCTTGGGATGCTAAAGGAATCATCTTTATTGACTACCTAGAAAGAGTAAAGACCGTCAATGCTGTCTATTACTGTGAAGTTTTGGAAAAACTGAAGAAAGAAATCAAAGAAAAGAGGCCACACTTGAAGAAGAAAAAGGT
Source organism: Centruroides vittatus (assembly GCF_030686945.1). Taxonomy (NCBI): domain Eukaryota; kingdom Metazoa; phylum Arthropoda; class Arachnida; order Scorpiones; family Buthidae; genus Centruroides; species Centruroides vittatus. Next base: position 950,089 of record NW_027122690.1, on the reverse strand, counting down.
TTTGTTCCACCACGATAATGCACCTGCACATTCCGCCAGAATCACTAAACAAAAGATAAACGAAATTCGCTTCCAATTAGTTCCACATCCACCGTACTCACCTAATTTGGCCCCCAGTGACTTCCACGTTTTTCCAAACCTAAAAAAATTCTTAGCTGGAAAGAAATTCCACTGAAATGACGAAGTCATCTCTGAAGTGAACGAGTATTTTGCACCCCTTGACAAATCGACCTGTTGTGATGGCATAAAAAGCTAGAACATTGCTGGAATAAGTGCATTGCTAACAAAGGAGACTACATTGAAAAATAAAAAAAGTTTTAACATTATTTTGCTTTTTGTTCTATTTGAGGCCGCGAACTTTCCGAACAGCCCTCGTACAATGTCGAAATAAAAAACTAAATTCAAATATCAAAGAAACCAAAAACCACAAGTGTAATTTACAGATGTTTACATTTAATATAACACATATCAGACATGGAGTAATTATATATATATTGTTCAGTCGTATATTGGCCGAGCTGCGAGACGATAATACTCTTTCTTTCAATATTCGGGCTAATTATTTTCCTGTTTACATCTATTTTATCATCTAATTCTTGACATGTATTCTCAAGTAAATTTGCTTTGTAGGCATTGCATACCTCGCCAGTGTTTGTGAATGTTACAAAGTTGGTATTGCCTTTGACGACTCGGATTACTTTCAAAGAATTACTATAGTAGCTCATGAATCAGCTTCATTTGTAAGCGATTTAAAGCATTAAATTTGATGTAAAGACATTCTGAATTTGAAACAAAATTTTTAATGATTATTCAGACTTGGAAGCCCTCACGACGAAGAAGGATCCAAAGAAGGACGTGATGGAAATCCAGGAGCATTAGATTGCCCAGGATCTGACGGTGTTATAATGGGACATCGAAATGTTGACTAACACAAATTAAAATTTTCCGAATGCTCTAAGAGATGCATTAAATACCTGTTATCGTAAGCATAATTTTAATTATCTATATTTGTATATTTCAGAAATAAATACACTAACGACTAATTTCTTCTAAAAGGTTGCCCCAGGCTTCTTGTGTATTTGAAGATTGCAAATCTTATTAATTTGTAAATATAACTAAATACACCAGTTTACTGGGATTAACAAGGTTTTGACTGGTGTATTTATTTATAGTTATCGATCCAGTTAACGTAAAAAAGTGTATTTCACTCAACAAATTATTATTGTAAATAAATAAAGCGTAAATTGTATTTGAAACATAATATTTAATTAATCTTTTATTTAAAAATAACTTAAAACGAATAAAATAACTAACATTTGTCGTGTGGTACTTTTCTTTTACCGAACAAAAAAGTAAAGAAATTAATCGGTGTTTTTTGTTGTTAATGACAATTGTTTGCATTAAGACTGTATTTCTGATTACATAAACTATATTAAGAATAAATAAAGTGCCTAAATTTTTTCGGTTTATATTTAAACATAAGTTAATACAAATATAACGTATTGAATCATGATATCAATATAATCTAATCTATTCCTTAGACTAGTGTTTCGGTAGTAGACTTAATCTTTATTATTTCGTTTTTGAGCTGCAATTTGAAAACAATTATATAGCTATAAATTCCCACTATCGTCCGTCTGTCTTTCCTTAATTTCCAGAACAAAGTTAGATAGAGGAAATCGAGATCAATTTAGAAACCTTAGAGACAGTATGCCCTGAGTAACTGTACAAGAACGTCCGATGCAAACCGGAAAACACATTATTTCACTTCAAGACGTTTTCCCTGAAAGCAATTAACAGATAATCGACACGACTCTATTGTTAAAGGAAAGGTATGATGTACAGGGACAAGACACTACATTACTAATTTGAGGCGGAGCATGTATTTTAAATGAAATTAATTAAAAATACAATTAAAATTTGCAGTCCGGCATTGTGACGACGTCACAATAAATAATTGCTCGTTTCCATCTGCATAATTACAATCTCGTTAATCCTCCTCACAAGGAATCGTAAAACAGTTGGGTTAAGGAGACTGTTAGATTCATGTATGATGATAATCCAAGTTGGTGGATTATCATTAAAGTTCAAGGGTAATTAAAGCTACCGTAGGAAATTTCGTGGAGAACACAAGATTTTTGGTAGAATATTCTTGAAGCTGTTTTTTTTTTTATTGTCATACAGTATTTTGTTGTAGGACACGGTAGTTTTTATATATCAGCCTGAGGAGACGATCCTAACAGTCTTTACTAATAAACTGATACAATGTAGTACCTAAATTCATGAGATTTTTAAAACTCAAAAGACTAGGAATAGTAGACAACATGCCATATAAAACAGGGATTTCAGTAAATGAAATGAATTTAATATGGAAACTTAAGAATGATGGTCTGCCTCTGCCTGTACTGCACCAAAAGTTGTACGCATTTATAACCAGATACAGAAGAAACGAAATTTCTGATAAGATCTTTTTAAAATATAATGCAAAAAAATTTTATTTAATTAATTTATATTTAAAATAATTAAATAAATTTCCTTTACAATATCTAACCAGCTGTGGTAGAAATAACTACCTCAGCTATTTCTACTTTTTCACATGTACATTTGACAGAATGTACAAGAAAAATAGAAATATTGTTTCGAATTTAAAACAATTATAAATAAAATAAAAAAACTCATAAAATATGAAAAGTTGTAGAAAGAAAAATTTAATTACGAGTATTGGTAATTATAAACGTATAAAGCGAGTCAATGATAAACTGAATATGAACTGCAGTATTTTATCAATTTTTCAAACAATTTTAAAAATAATAACTAAATAATATTAAAATTATTTAAATATTCCGTTAATAAGACGAAGCTTAATAATAATTAACTAAAATTAATCTGAAATAAATAAATAGTGATTATTACGAGTTTGTTTTACCGAAATAGTCATTTCATAGTTTTAAATTTTCAATAAAAATACAACTTCACGAGAAATGATAATTAGCTAATTATCATTTCGGATTACTCTATTAATTTTAGATACATTTGAGTATTTTCGCACATAATTTTCACATAAATATTATTGTTTTGTATCCAGAAAGATTATTTTTCTCCTAGTTATTTCAGATTTATCGAGAGACGTAGCTAATAAATTTCATAAATATTTAAAGAAAGTTCAGCCTAATCATTGAGATATGATAGACTATGTAACTACTAAAATGTTCTGCCAATCATTGCTACATCATTCACATCAATATGCTCTATACTGTTGTGTTTTTGGAGCAAACTGTTTTGTCAGAGAAAAACGACAGGGTATTGAAATGAAGGTAATAAGAGACAACTGATCAGCTATATTTTGGAATAAAGAATAAAGCTTTTAATTAAATTATGTATGTGCTATATCTTGTAGGAAACAAAGAAGTTCACTGAACATTTAACCATGTAAAATTTGTCATTCTTCTATCACTCTTGATTTAGAAATTATTGAAGGGTTGTTTTGTGTTGATCAAGTCATGGAAAACCAAATGAATACTTTCCTTTTTCAGCTGTTCAGGATAATACAATCAAGTGAATTATACAACAATTCTATTGCTCCCAAAGAGCTTGAATAGAGTTTCTAAACAATGACTGGAATCTCGAAGTACCGTAATTAAATCAATTTTTAATATTTGATGAAATTAAGGAATGTTTGAAACTTCATTAAAAGTTTAAATAATATTCGAGACTTGCGAAAATTCTTAATTCATTCAATATGTTTCACGCTTTCAAAGCACAAACTTCTTATAAACTATTGTAAATTATAAGGAAATAAAAAGTATATGATTCTATATGAAAAATGCGTAAATACTTTTTATGAGTTTGGAATTAGTTTGTACAAATAAAAGATATTTAAAAAAATAATAATAATACATTAATGACTTTCCGACAATAAATAGCTTTCTAAAATTTGATACAGGTGGAAACTAACAATTGGAGTAGGATGAGTAATGAATTAATTACACTAATCTACATTTTTCACGTCATTCTAATCACTATAAATAGGAAGGAATAATTGCCATTGCCATCACTAACCATGATCTTCTATCTTGCAAGTGTTTTCTTTCTAGCAGTCGTTTCGGCCATTCCAAGCGGTAAGATTGTTATTATTATTATTAATATTTTAACTATAATATTCAATTTGGATAATATAATTATTTAATATAAAAATGTAACAGAATAAAGTTTTGAATAGATTTTCATACATTTCCAATACAGGTCGAATAGACGTGGTGTTTCCGTCTGTGGAAACATCGAGATCTGGAGTGAAAACGATCAAACTCCGAGCTTTAGATGAAGACATAGAACTGAAACTGGAACCTGCCGGCGATATATTGTCGAAAAATTTCGCTCTTCTTGATGAAAACAATCAAATACGTCACTCGGTAAGATATTTTCAAAGTTTTTACCGCCTTCCACTCGAAAAATCGCAAAAACTATTCCCTTGCTGTGAGCAGAACCGTAGTCATAATAACATTCGATATAAAGACCTATTACTGTAAATAAGGCAGAAAAAGCCTAAAAAAATACGAGACGTGCTAAACATGCTATTTCTGTATTAATTTAAAATTACATTTTTCAATAAAAATAATAACTTTACTGGAACTTATAAAATACTAAATGTTTTAAGGTCGACGTAGAAGACTTGAAAAGAAGAATCTACAGAGACAGCGCTAATGGAGCAGCTCTTTTAATTGACGAAGAAGGACCTGTCACCATTGTAATTATTACGACGAGTAATTTTTGTATATATCACACGTAAAAATTGTATTTATATTATCTGTTCATACTTTTAGCAAGGAATTGTTAATTCGAAACTGAGAATTTCACCGCTTGAGTCGGGAAGAATGGTTAAAGATGGGAAAATACCACATCAGATTGTGGAAGTCATAAGTGACGGAAAGTATTTTGTCAAAGACGGAGGTATACATTTAAAACTCTTTATTATTATTATTATTAAGTAATAGTTCGAAGCTTACGTTTTGAAATTTAATAAAATTTTCGAATTTTTACAGTTATGCCTATGGATTTTAACGAAGAAATGGAAAAGGTTGCGAGAATGTCCAGAGACGATAAGTGCATAGTTGTGGAATATCTGGTAGTCACAGAAAGTACTTTTACGAAACGATTCGAAACTAAAACAGCTTTGACGGAATACATAACTACTATGTTTACTGGGGTAAGATGTTTTTAAATTTAATACAACTATTAGATTATAATTTATACTTTTTTTTTTATCTTTTTGCTATTCATAATTTAGGTACAGAACCTATTTGATACGTTCGAGATGGGAATTAAAGTTCGTTTGCTCGGAATTACATCATTTACGGTAATTTAGGAAAATGCACAATCTATCCAATTAGCCTTAATTAGATTTATTTAACTTTATTCATTATTACAGAAAGAATCGGAACCGCCATACATCGAACAAGGTGCAATTCCGGGACACGAAGAACATCTCAATCCTGATGTATTACTTGATCATATGGGAAAATATTATTGTAAAAATGCTATTGGTTTGGCTAAAGATGCTGACGTTATCATGCTCATTGTTGCGTAAGTATTACACTACCGGTTTATATATATATATAGGACGTCGACTAACATATAAGTCTGTGATTTAGCCGAAAATTGGGAGAGCTACAAGATGATGATACAGTTGATTTTAATACTGCGGGTAAATATTTTCCTACTCATTTCTATTTTATACCGTAGTTCTCTCTACCTAATTTTAAGACAATTTGTTTTGCAGGTATTGCATACCAAGGCACTGTTTGTAATAAATGTTATAAAGTCGGCCTCGCTCAAGACGATTCAGAGTACAACGAAAGAGTTGATACAGTAGCTCATGAATCAGCTCATTTGTAAGTGATTTAAAGCATTACATTAAATACTGAAATATGAATTGAGATGAAATAGTTAAAAACTTTTCAGACTCGGAAGTCCTCACGATGGGGAAGGACCCGGAGATGAACCTGCCGGAAATCCAGGAGCATTAGATTGTCCAGAAACTGACGGTTATATAATGGGAGATCGAAGTGATGCTGTTAAAAAATTTAAATTTTCCGAATGCTCGAAGAAATGCGTTAGACATGCATTATCGTAAGCATAATTTTAATTATCTATATTTAAATATTTTAGAAATTAAAACTTTAATGAGATAATTTCTTCTTAAAGATTACCCGGGGCTTCTTGTGTATATGAAGATTGCGAATTCTATTAATTGACAGAGAGCAACATCAACGAAATATTACTTTAAATGATAAATCCGTAAACTGAATTTCAAGTATAACAATATATAATTAATTTCTAATCTAAATGTAATTTAGAACGAATAAAATGATTAAAATGCAGTCAAATTTGTTGTCAAGCTCCTTATTTTTTCCATCAGAAAATTAAAATAATCGGCTTTAGTTCTAGTTAATAACAATAATATGAATTAATTTAATAAAACACGAGCTCTTAATATTAAAACATGTTCAATATATAAGCCGTGAAAGTTTATGAATTAAAAATGACATTAAATCACAATATATCATGTCACAATGAAGTCATTTAATCAGCACTTCGTAAGAAAACAATGGCCATAAGCACATTTATCGAATTAATTCTTATAACATCTATAATACAGGGTGATCATAACTGAAGTCGGTTTATTCAGAAAACTGTGTACCGATTGACATAGAAATTTGTATATACACTATTGAAAGGATGCGGGAAATGATTTTGCAAAGAAAAATTTTAGTTCCAAAATTGTCCGCTACGGAGTAAATGATCTTCAAGCGAAGCAACAGAAACACAGTGAAAAAGTATTATGGGGACATATCGGTACGTGATATATAGATTGCTTAGCGATGGAGGGAAGTCGTTCAATGTCTTCCCCATCGTTTAGGTGTGAGATTTAAAGACGAAGCACAATGCACGGTGTGCTCAACGGCTGACCCCGTGATGCTTCGTGCATGCAGTATAACAGTTGCGTGCCGTCATTGGAAGCGATGGAAGCGCCGATTCCACCTTCCAATGACCTTCTCTTGTATTTTATAAAATATAAATTTTCATATTTTAACGTACTTTGCATTAACTAGTTAAGTAACGCTACATCAGCGTGTAGTCGGAACGAACCTGCTCCACCTTTATTTTCTAGATTATGAGGAAAAAAAACAAAGAATCGTTCTCAACAATATATATGATTTCTATTGGATCATTTAAAGGTACAAATATAAGGTCAGAATAAGCCATTAATTAATTGCTATGCCAATGTCTCATGAAATTCTGTCTATCACTATAGGCCTTGGACTTACAGATTGACTCGTAGCGATCTTTATTGTAACTCTTTAAAAAAATACTGAGTCAGTTATTTTTTCACTCGACTCAATGTAACATAGGTAAGACCGATAGCTGTGTTTTTTCCCTATATCTATTTTGATTTTTGGAAGAGTTAATCCCTGTGATTTATGTATAGTCATCGAGTATGCTAAGGTAAGGGGAAACTGTCTACGAGATGGCAATATACTGCCATCGTTCGAAGTGCGTGTTATGGGGATTATTGGAAACAGATTATCATAGATGAAAGGTCCCTGATAGCTATCGAATTCCACTAAAATAAACAGAGGAAGAGCTGGAAGGCGAGCATTAGGAACATATATAATATAGCGTATAGTTCCTAGTGAACCATTGACGAGACCTCCTTGCACCCATAAGTTGACTCTCAAAATGATTCTGGCATTAACTGAGAGATTCAAAAACTTGGAGGGACCGATAGACCAAGAGCTTGAGTCATCTTTGGACGGAGGCAGGGCAATATCTGGGGTGTTTTCAGATGATATATAACAGGCATGGGCAAGTGCGGCTCTTTTCGAGTTACATGCGGCTCTTGCTGAAAGTGCTATCCTTTCCGGCCTTACCATACTATCCACCACGATAGTACAAAACTGCGGCTCCCATGTATTTTGCAAAACCTACACTTCGGCTCCCACTAAACTCTTGCTTGCCCACCCCTGCAATATAAGCAAAAGGGCATCCAGTTGACTGCAAGTAGTCTTCATTGCTTTGTTTAACTTTCTCGTTTGTTGTATATAGCTCTACTGCCGTTTGGAACTGATCAAGTTTATCTCTGCATAAATAGGCTCGATTTCTTGTCGTCAGAATGTTCAGATGTGTATCAGAGAAATCACCCCGAAGCTAGATGTTGTAAGACATCCGTGAAGGAACTATCTGCGCTATTTTGTCTATGAGAATTACTAAGTTCAATAAACTTCTCAAAAGAATCAAATGCGAATCTACTTTGTTGGGACATTACATCGTAAAAAACACTCGAATAGAGAGGAGTATCTTTAACAGGAGGAAGCTGACGAAAATCACCAAACAAATAGATAAAGAATCCACCAAATGGCTCATCTTTCTCCGAGTTTATCTCTCTCAATCTTCTCTCGATCATGTAAAGCATTCTTGCACCAATCATTAACATTTTATCGATGATGATGAATTTGAGCGACTTCATTTCAATTTGGAATCTCTGCGCAGCTTCTCTATTTAGAGATCGAAATTTCGTACTAACGATCGGAAGACGAAGGAGAGAATGGATCGTAAATCCATCAATATTGATCGCTGCTGCTCTACGTTTTAAAAAGAAGACTTGTTTAAACTTATTATTCAATAAAGATTCTTTATATTTCTTGTGTGTCCAGTTAGCGACAACATTTACTTTTCAAAATTACCGTTTTAATGCTTGTCATATCTTCCGACCACCAGATGGCACTTCTACACGTGCGTGTAGGTAGCGACGAACACTTGACTTCATGCATTCCTTGTCAAGAAAATAACTCTAGAATGAGTTGTCCGATCTTGATGAAATTTTCCATGACGACTCATCATCACTCAAAGATGAACTGATTAAAATTTCAACTCTCAAAAATGATCCATACTGAAGAAAAACACCTATATCCAGTTCTACAAAAACGGATCATTTTTGAAAGTTGAAATTTTAATCAGTTCATCCTTGAGTGATGATGAGTCGTCCAAGAGAATTTCATCAAGATCGGACAACTCATTCCAGAGTTATTCTGCGGACAAGGAATGCATGAACTCAAGTATTAGTCGTCACTACGTTCCGACAATTAAAATTAATATTTTATTATAACTGCATTATGTATCTTTTACAAATTTCTATACTACATGTGAAAAAAACGATAAGATTGCTATTGTATATTCGAATAATTCAGTGGAAACCAGGAATGTCGAAAAACCAGGTCAGTTTCCAATCAGCCAGATTATATAGGCATTGGCACATGCAATTTACAGAGCACCAATCTCACCCGGTTTAGCTGGTAGAAGCAACACATGCATAAAGCATCCAACTTTATATCCCAGACCGGTTGTGGGCTGTTAGCCGCCTGCCTGCTAGATATTCGGCCGCCCTCGCCCGATTATGTGAATCGTGAGTAGACTAGATCAACGGCGGGCAACCCCCGGCCCGCGGGCCAGCTACGGCTCGCGAAAAGTTTTTTATCCTGCCCACGAGATCTTTAATAGTTTATTAAATTGGAAAAATAACTAATTAATAGTTATTTTTCCAATTCTTTGTAATTTTCGAAAACGATAAGAGAAATAAATGTAGTAATTAACTTTTTATTTATTTATTTCATATTTGCAGACTAAAAAAATTACAAGTCACAAGAAGGCGTCAGTTAACTACTACGGCCCGCGGAAAAAACATAAAATTTATTCTGGCCTGTGTTATAAAAAAGGTTGCCCACCCTAGACTAGATTTATAACTTAACCCAACCGATAGGAGTTTACTGGCATGTTTTTATGATAGTTCTGTATAGTTGACAGGTGTTTTAAAAAAATCATTAAAATATTTGATATATTTATTTCGCGTTTATTCTGCTCTCCCATCTTATATTACTTACGGATTTCAGTGTTAAACCGGTGATATTACGATTTAGTATGTCCCATCTGTAAGTGGATGCAGAAAAAACGTGTACAATTCTAGTACAGTGTTAAAAAATTAACTGTTACTTTGGCAGCATCATTTACAACCAAATTTAATGAATGAGACGTACAATGGTACAAAAAAAGCTCTAGAATTTATTTTCCTTAAATTTACGATTTATGTATCCGTTGTCATAAAAATTTGTCTTTCCACTGTTTTCCCAAGACTACAAATATTCAGGTACAAAGTAATTGGTTTCGACTTATTTCTACTTAAGTAGTTAAATAATTAAGCAATTAGGGAATTAGAAACATAAATAAAACTATAATGAAAGAGCCAAAATTTTACTTAAACAGAAGCTTAACCGAACCAATCTCTTGCCGAGTACAGTGGGGTCTGATCTCTTCGTAATATTAGATGTAATAAAGACAGAAATTTTTTCAGTTCAATGAGAGTGACCGAAAAGTTGTAAATTTTGGAAATTTCCGTGAACACTCGGTCCTAAAACGAATTAGTTAGGAAACGAACGACGGACAATCTGTTAAGTTTAACATATTTAGATTTTTACAGCTACGGTGAGAAACGTTTAAAATTTACAACAGCCTGTCGCGTCCTCTGAGATATACTAGTGATGCGACAAAAGCGGCATTTGACATTGGCCGGTATCGGCACCCTCGGGATTTGGCACGCACAAACTTACTGGACCATCTCTGATTCCATTCATTAGCCACTCGTAAGGAGCTATTTCACTAAGTGGATTGTTTTAAGATTTAAAAAGTAAACAATATTTTGTTATTTCTATGTACGTTTCTTCACAAAGTTATATTTAATTATAAGTTTCTTTAAAAGTATATTCATACATTTAAAGAATTTTTTGTACTAGGCATGTATATTCGTCACACATTTTGTTTTACCAAGTAAGTTTTTTTTATAATTTTAATTTTAGCCCTTATATCGTGGCTAGTGATTCAAAAATTTATTTTAAAAAAGTTTTGGCTCAAGACCGTATAATGAAAAAGAAAACATTATTAAAAGAGCAAGACCAATGCCTAAATTAAATATAAATATAAATACGTCGACAAAAAATTTCGACATTTTGACGATAAAATTTATGACGAATGACGATTCTTTCGTAAAATTGAAGCAATTTGGAAATCAAAGAGGAATAGAATTTAACATTGGTAGACAATATAAAATAAATATTGAAAATTATAACGAGATAATTACGATTAATAGATATATCTAAATTAATAGATGTTATATGTTTTTTCTCAAAGCAAGTTATATGTTTTTTCTTTTTTATCTGTTTTTCTCTTTTATTGAATCTAATAACAGAGGTAATTATATTGAACTTTCTTATTTATTAAGTACGTCAGATAATATATTAAAAATTCATTTAAAGAAGTATACGGTTTTTACTGGCTTATCGAACAAACGAATACGAACGGGCCCTGACGCGCAATTAATTGATTGCTTCTGTAAGTTGGCTTCTTAGAGAAACACAGCTTTCCTATCATCAAATGTCACGGCACGCCACTGCAGTATAATATCTTTTAAGACTGCCAATGTTGCAGCATTATCACGATAAAACATTCTTTAAATGACCCCATAGCCATTTAAAGAAACAAGCATGCTTCGGAAAAGTGATAGCCTTCGTAGCTGCAGGTGATAAGAACGACATTTACTAGCTGTGAGCATTTTTGTACCCAGTCTTGGCTGAATTCCACGTGGCTATGCATGTTAGATTTGTTTGCTTGCAGCGCCATTATCTTATTCTATTCTTATTCCATTTAGTACCTATTCGTAACGTGCATTTAGTATTTCGTAATCTTTATTACTTACATCCCGTTTTATAAATCATCCTTAAAGCATTTGTTTCTTAAATAAAGGAAAAGAACAACTAGATAAAAAGGAATTAAACATATCCAATATTTCTAGTAATATTTCTGTAGAAAGGCATTTTATCGTTTGATTCCTTATGTTATCAAGTCCTGGAGCCTTAGATGATTTAAATTTCTGATTACAGTTTCTAATTCACTTAAAGTGATAGGATCATCCAAAAGACAAACATTATTACAAAGCTTAAATCAATATAAATTACTGTATTAGGTCCAGCGAAATACTCTCTCAAATAATTCTCCTCCTCCTCTCAGGTTCATATGGAGGTTCTAGCCTTGCTCTCAAATAATTCAACCAATCCGACGAGGTGGTAGCATTTTCACAGGATTTATTAGTTCGAAATTTATTAACCGATACTCAAAAATCTTTATTATTTTTAGTCTTTAATAGTTGTGGTTTATTTTGGCCAAGAGTAACTTTTTCTTCGCCTTACTTAGCGACTTATAGTTTTTATTTCATTTACAGTATTTGTCCAATAGATTTCTAGTTTTATTTCTACGAAACTTTCGTAATACTCAGTTCTTTGTTTTCTTTAAACGTAGATACTGAGAATCAAACCATTGTTTCTCAAATGATAATAAAAAAATATTTTTCTTAACCATTCCCCATCGTAAAGCCGAAGTTAACAATGTCGTCAATAGTTCATCATAGTAACTCTGAGCATCCAACAGAGTGTTCCTTTTAACCGAAATATATACCGAACTGATCAGAAATAAATAATTATTCAAGCTTTCTTGCTTCCATATGAAGCGAATTTTTGAAAGATTCTGAGTCAATACACTATCCGTCGTAATTCCAAACGATATTGAAATCAGAAAATCATCAAAATTAAAAGTATTAAAAAAAATCTAATAATCTATCTAATAAATTCACAAAAGTGTAAAATAAATTCATTAATTGTAAAAATCCTTTTTCTCTTTGGTTTAATATTAAATTATTAAATCTTTGGAAATTTAAAACATTAGTATTAAACACGGCGTAAAAATTATCCAATTCCTCGCCTATTCTATCATTAATGTCTCCTAAAATAACTATATCATCCCGAGAAAAATTCCTCAACAAATCTTCCATTTTAACTAGCAATACGTCATAATTTAGCGAATTGTTCGTATAAAAATAAATCTTTATTCAACAAAGTTGGCTTATAGGAATTAGTTAACCAAGTCTCAGTGAAAGCAACTATCTTGTAAGTTATAATTTTGCAATTAGAATATAAACTATCGGTCATTCGCTGTCATGTTCAACGTACAGTACATTGACAATTCCAAGTCAGTATTCTCATTAGTAAAGTTTTATCTCTCTCTTTAGCAATTGTACCAATTAACTCTTTCGGCTGGATTTGTTTAAAAACTATTAATCTTCTGTAGTTCATTCGTTTCTAAAGTGAATTTGTCACCATTGCCCGTCAAGCAATCAGCTTTCAGAAATGCTTTTTTATTTAAAGATTTAGGTTCCGCAAAAGAAGTACAACTTTTAATGTCTAAATCTTGATTTATACCACAAATCATCAAAAATTCTAATGCGCGGGAAGGAAGGCAACTCCTGAAATTTTTAAAAATAATTCTTTTATCAGCTTGAGTATAGAGCTCGAACAATACAAGACGAGTTCCCGATATTTGATAACTTTCAATAAAATGAAAGAGACTCTCCGTTCTGTCCTTTAAACCACTCAATAAAACCATTAGCATTATTAACTGATTGTGAAGTCTCAAAAATCGGGTCAAAAATTGCGGTTAATTATAAAGTTCCGAAGTCGGGAAATCTCGGGGGTTAAACCGGAACAAGAAATTGTATCGGTGATATAGACCAGACAAAAAGGAAATAACACGCGTTTGAAGACAGACGCGACGGTGACAAACGACGAAGGGGGATGTCAATCGAAAGAGAAGGAGCTTTGTCCAGGTGCTCGCGGTCAAGTGTCGGAATTGAGCAACAAAAGGGGGGGGTAAATGGCCACAGGAACATATGGCAGATTGTTTGAAGTCAAAAACGTCAGAGTAAAGGGCCATAACGGCGTAAAATACGAGCGCGGACTTCAAAGGCTCCGTCAACGCCTCTCGGACATTTCCCGAACCAGATCGGACTTGGTTTTCGCCTAGAAACAAAAGAATGACCAATCGGGGTAAGGGAGAGGGAAACTAGGACCAATCAAAAGGGTGAGATTCGAAGGAAAATCTTATAAAACTGTATTATTGTGTATTATTAATGTGTATTATTACCCCCGAACCTCGAGGTCAAAGAGCCGGTTCTTCTCCAGACAAGCGTTTCCACCAGTGGCTCAAGATCTCTGTCCATCTGCAGCATCACCCGTCATTGTCACCTCCTGTGTAACGGACAATCCTTTACCAAGAACCCGGGACACGCAACTTCGGACACCAGCCTTCACCCGTCCACCGACATCGGGAGCTCCCCAGCGGGAAAAAGATCTAGATCGAATTTTCTGTGTCATTATTATGTAAGTTAAACTAGTTGTTAAAACATAGAATTTTTTGAGAAATTGAGAAGAAATAACCTTCTATGCAAATAATCTGTTACGGCTAACGGGAATCTTAGCCAAGTACAAGTTCAGGGTTGTCGATACTCGAGAGTCCGTACCCCAAGGTTCGAATCTATTCTGGGGTATATGTTCGTTCTTGCTCTACACTCATCAACATCCTAACAACAAGGGACCAAGTAACCAACTGTCTGAACCTACCGGTTCCTCTCGTACCCCGCAGGATTACTATCGCAACGACTTCCGTTACCGCGGCTAGGGGTCTTCTGCCTTAGGGGTGTTTAGTCATAATCCCACGAACAATAACTTCGCACCACTAGCCACTCGAACAGGCACATGTACCAAGTGTCCGTTACATAATCGTCCAATCGACACGATTTCAATGTTGGTTCGCTTGGAGATCGAGGACATTTACAAACATAAATGGAAGCTTTATTGCGAGGAGAAAATGATATACGAGACATTAGACCTGGATTAAGTTCGACTTCTCCAATATTAAGTAAAAAAAACAAAAATAAGAAAAGAAAATATGACGGTAGAAAAAGACATCTTCAATAAAGTCAATTACCGAGAAACAGTTGAATTGTGGATCGTAGCAGTAAGGGCTGTTTCACACTATAACCGACTGGTCCGACCGGTTCGACCCGACCGATCCTATAATCGGACCGATTAGTAGTAAAGCATTTCACACTGAGTACGATTATATGTCTGTGGCCGACTCGTAAGGACCAATCGGAACACGTGTTACAGATCAAAACACTAGCGAATCATGGTAAGTTTTTCAATTTAGACAGAAAACATGGCCGTCATAGAAAGCGATCGTGCGTTTCAAAGTGTTTTAAAGCATATTTCATTTGTTTCCAGAAATTGTAGTCCTGAATATGCTAATATTTGTCGTCAGGCCATATCTTTGGCTACAATATCTATCGGAATGTTTTATAAACAACACACAGGTTATAGACAGTTAACGAACCTCTTTGATAAACGTTTCGATAGTAAATTTTTAAAATTTGGGAGAAAAAAGTATATTACACTTTTAATCAACTTAAATAAATGTATCACTAATAACTATGTCGAAGGTGTCAAACACTTCGTGTCTGAAATAAAAAGAACTGCAACAGTTTTACTTATCTATAAGAAATTCAGCATGAAAAGAAAGCATTGGGTTCGCCCTATTTTATTGGAGCGAGAGGAAAAGGGCGAATATAGAAGCCTTGTGCAGCAAATGCGGATATGTGATAAATCGGG
Source organism: Centruroides vittatus (assembly GCF_030686945.1). Classification (NCBI taxonomy): domain Eukaryota; kingdom Metazoa; phylum Arthropoda; class Arachnida; order Scorpiones; family Buthidae; genus Centruroides; species Centruroides vittatus. The sequence goes on along the minus strand of NW_027122690.1, from coordinate 934,490 downwards.
ATATTATATGTATTTCAGGATGAGCCCAGAAAGGTAAGTTTTGACACTTTTGCATTCCATGTTTTATTTATTATTTATTTCAATCTTATTTTAATCTAATAAATCGTTAGTGTATGATCTGAGATACGAGTTTATATACAAACTACTCAAATGTAGATTGAATAATTCTGCTAACTCAGAATATTTTGCTAAATGATTTAGTTAGTTCTATAATATAGCATTTTTATAATGTTAGTTCATTTGCATAAACTATTGAATTTTGTTTTTCTAATGTTAAAATTTGTTTTTTCTGCATTGCACTCCTAAAATAATTTATATTCCAAAACAATCCACTTCAAAATTGAGAAACACTATTATAATGTTAATTATTATTGCTATACCATCCTGATTCAATTTATTATATATTTGTCAACTTGGACATTAATCATTAACAGGACAATTATACTGGTGTTAAGCTTTTACACAAAAATGAAGAAATTTTTCAGAGAAAACAGACTTTCTTTATTAATCTACCTTTACTTTAATAATTCAGCAGCCAATATTCTGGTGAGTGAGAAAATGCAGAGTAAGAGATTGTCAAAGGAAATAGAAAGAATCAAGAGAAGTATCTGAGAACTTGTAAAAAAGAACAAATAAGATTACCAACATTAAGCTTACCTGTGAGTATAAGTACAGATAGCTTAATAAAGAAAGTCTGTGTTCTCTGGAAAACTTCCTCATTTTTGTGTAAATGCTTAACACCAGTATAATTGTCGTATTAATGATTAATGTCCAAGTTGACAAATATATAATAAACTATTATAATGTATTTAATTAAAACACATTTCATGCAAGCCAGATAAAGTTTCCATTACTAATGAAAAAACTATAGAAATTCTTATTCTCTTTCAGATGAATATTTAAAAATTTTCACAAAAAAATTAAATTTCTGTAATGTCAAAATTACATAACAGATGAAAATTGAACTTATGAATGACTTTCAATAATATTTATTTGTATTTTTAGATTTGATGAATTGTTGAGTAAAATTGGCCCACTAATTACTCGTAAAAACACAACCTATAGGAAAAGCATATCACCTGCTGAACAACTCGCACTGACATTAAGGTTTGTATCATTTAGGAGGCTTTACAATCAAGTTTCAATATCTATATAATTCCAAAACAAAGTATTTGTATATGTTATATTTATTTTAGCAAAATAAATTGTAATATATTTCTATAATTCTTATTTAACATGCTTAAAAAATAAAAGTCAGGTGGATTAGATCTTATAAATAATACTGGTTAGTGCAATTTTTCTATATTACATTGCAAATAATTACAATTGCACTAACCAGTTAATCTGAAAAATCTTAATCTTTAAGAATCTAGATAATGTTGCCTGTAAGGAAAATAGTATCTTGGATTTTCCTTATGGACATTATCATCATAAATTCTTCAGGTTGACTGAACTGCATATTAATTTTAAATAGTAGTTTACTTTTTGTAACTTTTTATTAATTCAATTTTTTCTCGGTTAACAAAACAGATTTCTTGCACATGGAGGAGAGCAACAAATATGTGCATTAAATTATCGCATTGGTGTTTCAACAACACATAACATAGTGAAACGAGTATGCGATGCAATATGGACTGTGCTTTCTGGTGAATATTTGAAGGTAAACATTAAACTTTTTATGAATTTTTAAAGAATATATCATTTCAAATTTAACAATGTTATTATTTCAGATTCCTGATAAAAAAACTTTTATTGACATCAGCAAAAAGTTTAATGTCTATTGCAACTTCCCCCAATGCTTAGGAGCAATAGACGGTAAACATGTTGTTATTCAGCAACCAAAACATTCTGGAACTGTTTATCACAATTACAAGGGTACAAATAGTATCATTTTAATGGCTGCTTGTGATGCTGAATACAGATTTACAATTGTTGACATAGGTGCACCCGGAATCTGCAGTGATGGAGGAGTGTTCAGTAATTCTGTATTTGGCAAATTAATTGAACAAAAAAAATTGGATCTTCCTGCTGATGAGAAATTGGCAGGGACAGATATTAAGGTTCCGTATTGTTTTGTGGGGGATGAGGCCTTTCCTCTCCTTCCAAATTTATTACGCCCTTACCCTGGTAAGAATCTACCACTTGGACGGGCAGTCTTTAATTATCGTTTGTCTCGTGCAAGACGCATTATCGAAAATACATTTGGGATATTAGCAGCCAGGTGGCGCATATTTAAAAATATTATAAATGCTAATCCTGAAAATGTTGTAAAATTTGTACAGGCAACAGTATGCCTACATAATTATCTTAGGACATGTGACATAAGATGTCTGTCCCAGGAAGGAGCTTATTGCCCGAGCAATTATGTGGATTCCGAAGGATTTAATGGTGTAATAAATCCAGGTCAGTGGCGTAAGGAAACCGAAACAAATGAAGCAATGACAGACACTACTACATGCTATTTTAAAAATAGCGGTAGTGACGCTAAAAAAGTTCGTGAATTATATCAAGACTTTTTTATGAGTGAACCAGGTCAACTTCCTTGGCAGACTGAAGTTGTAACAAGAGGATCAACTCCAGAATTGTGTAAATAAATTATTCAAGTAAAAAACTGTAAAAATATAAAATTTTATTTACATATAAAAATAAACTTTTTTATTCCGATTCCTCTGCTTCTGCAAAGGCTTCTTCAATTTTTTTCCGTAAATTATTCTTTTTTTTTTTTTACATTTTATTTCGCGGAAACGTTCTGATAGTGACATGAAGTAATGGTAATTACTATCATGTTTAGTTTCCACTATGGGAGTATTTGTAGTTTTAAGAAGGTCAAACAATTCTTTCTCCCAATCATTTTTTCTCTTCTTTTTGTTACATCCAGCTGAAATTACAAATTATCATTTATAGAAAAAGAAAACTTACAATGTAAAAAATGATAAGATTAAATTATATTTACTTACTTGAGCCACTTGAACTTGAGGTTGAACTGCAAGCCTTTAAGCAGTCATTTATGTCATTGTTTTCTACGGTTAATATGGTTTCTGGGCAGGGCATTTCGAATGTGTTTAACTGTACATTTTCAAATTCTTTATTTGAGTCTTCTATAAAATTTAAAGTAAAATATACATTTAAAAATTTTAAGATAAATGCTGTGAACATGTATTATGCAAATAGTTAAAATATATCAATTTATGTTTTAAATGCTATAGAAGTCATACTGAGTAATGCTATCTAATCAAATAAACTCTATAAATTTTTGTTATATTAATTTTTCCTCCCAAATAAATAATATAAAAAAAAAAACAGTGAACAAGTTATTCTCTGCATAAATGGACAGGATATGAAGAATGTTATTTCATATATAAATGTTTCAATGTATGTACATTTATCTATTCTATTAATAAATGTGCTTTACTGTTTTAATTAGCAGATACACAGAAAAAAATTTAATATAAGTTAATATATAATTGATAAATTCTAGTTTTATAAAAATAATAAAAAAAATCTGATATCTTTCTTATAAGCAGTAATTAAGCTTAGAGTCAAAGTTAATTTTACATCATTTGTCTATGTATACATTTATTTCATAAAACTAATTTTTACCATACTCTGTATGATATCATCTATTGTGGGATTATTAAATTTTTAATTACTAAAACTATAGAATCAAACATTAATTTCTTAATATTGTCAAATAAGAGGATATATTTAAAACAAACCTGAATTATTTCCTTTGTTTGCTTCTCCCAGATTTATGTAATTTTGGAAAGAGTCCTTTTCCTCGACAAAATTACTTATTGTGCTTAATAAATAAAATATTTGATAAAGTATTTTTTATTATAAAAATTCAATAGATAGATAATTATTGTATAAATAATCAGATAACTTACTTTATTTGTTCAACGCCTGGTCGCAGAAACGACAGCATATTAAAATATGTCCATTGCTGTCTCTTGCGACCTCCAGAACCACTAGGAAGATACTCCTCTTTACATTTTCGTCTATATTGGTCGCGAATATTTTGCCACCTTTTCTTCACTAATGATTCTGAAAAATATTTTACATTTACAATCTGAAATATGTGTTGACCATTTATAATGTGATAACCTATTAGATATTGTCAATCACTTACCTTCAACGTTTAGTATCTTGGAAATCTCCGTCCAAGAATTATTTTTTTTAATATTATCTTTATAATCGGCTCGCCGAATATCGTAAAGCCACGGATATTTTCTGACTTCATTTATTAAAACTTCGGAGAAATCCGTACTTTCCGCCATTTTCTAACTTCGACGTAGATTGGATAAATCTAAACTCTGATTGGATATAGCTTCGAAGCTCTCATTGGCTGTAGCTCACCGACTGCTCCGATCCGACTACAAATATTTAACTTTTTAAATCTGTCCGACTGGAACGACCAGTCGGTGGGACGACTGCTGTTGCCATAGCAACACGACTTGGAGTCGAACCGGTCGGACCAGTCGGTCATAGTGTGAAACAGCTCTAAGTCGTAAAACACGCCAACAGCCAGCACAGTTGATATTATTGTGGGTCCACCGGGAGGTCGGACGGCGTCGGACCTCCTTTTCTCGGTCAACAGGTCGGTAAAACCTGCCCCACTGTCAAGGATGGCTGTCCAGTCTGGAACTAATTGGTTGGCAGGTCGAGTGGAGGAGGAGAGTGGGCTCGTTGATAAGACAGAGGCGAGATTCGAATAAATGACACCAGTTACAATAACAAACAGAATTTATTACGAGACAATAAAGAATACAGTTACACCGGATAACATTGACAAAGACATTATGTACTAACATAGGAAAGTTCGAACCCGAGAGAGAGTTTACAAGTAAGTGGTCGTCATACCTCAACAAGTATCGTCAGATGACTGAGTCAATACAAAATCCAATCGTAGTAGCGTAGCGGCTTCGAGCGTAGAATTTCGGCGTAGAGGCATCGAGTCCGACTAGAGGCGGGAGCTACGAACGACGACGACCCCTCTGTTCTTGCTCCCCTCCTTTTGATTTCGTCCCCTCGTTAATTTTCTCGCCAATAAGCGAATTTTGTCTTTAGTTCCGAGAGTGACTCAGTTTCGAGTTTCGAGGGGAGGGGAAGTACAGTCATTTCCCTATGACAGGTCGGCTTTAAGTTTGGAATTTGGTTATTGATGTCAAGATAAAGACTAATTTAAATTTTTATTTTGCCGGTAGATTCGAATTCTCACATTATATCCTTGTTGAATCATCTGTGAAAGTTTAAATATTATCAAGACAGCAACTACATTGGCCCACAGAAACTAACTCAATTTTCTGACCATTTCATATTCGTGAGATTTATCAATATTAAAAATTTTAAAAGCTATCTGCACATTTTCCATCTATAATAACAATAAGTAATAAAATATTCACAAAATGAACATCATTTCAGTTATTTCGCTAGCATTAATAATTCTGAATGGCTCCATTAAATAAGAGCAGATGGAAAGACTTTCATTAATTATTTCGAAATTAACTACTCGCAGTGTGATAACAATCCTTTTAAATTTTTAAATTGTACATTTCCTCGCAACAAATTCTAAAGTAGTATCTTTAAAAGCATTAATCGCACATTAAAAAGTAAGAATACTTTTAAAATATTGTTTATATAATCATTAAAAATAATTACTGTTTATATCGACTGCAAATATATCTATATAAAAATATATTTTATAAAATTAACGAGGTCGTAACTTCATATACTGTATGTGAAAATTATTATAACTTAGAAAAGGCTAAATGTTTTTCGGATTTTATTGTCTACAAAGACTGTATAATTTATTACCTACAAAGACGGCATCACGTATAAAAAGCCCTGAAGTGTTGTTGCGATCAATCATGTTTCGTTACGTGATAGTTGTTCTCTTTTCTTCGCCCGTTTTGGCCATTCCTTCTGGTAAGTGTTTGCTTCCTAACTTAATTAATTTATGGACTAAATTATATAGGAAATATACCTTATAAAACTAATTCAATGTTCTATTTTCTGACGCGTGTCAGGTCGAACGGAGGTAATTTATCCATCTCTGGAAACATTAAGATCTGGAGAGAAAATATTGACACTGCGTACCTTTGGCAACGATATACAATTGAAACTGGAACCGGCTGGCGATGTCATAGCCGATGATTTCACTGTTATGGACGGAGACGGAAAAATTCATAAAACTGTGCGTATTTCTTGCTTACTTTTTCTGGGTGAATATTTTGTAAATTAAAATACATTTTTGTATACTTTAATCACAATGTAAACATTGGTGTATTTTGTTCTCTATGAAGGATGTGAAAAACTTGAAAAGCAAGCTGTTTAGAAATAAAGAAAAGGATGCAGCGCTGTACATCAATGAGGAAGGTCCTTTGGAAATTGTACGTGCTTAAATATAAATCTATTGTTGAAAGAAAACGAATTTTGAAAGATTTGTTGAATTTAAATATTTTAAAACAATTAATAGTTAGTAAAATTAATAAAATATAGATTACTTGGAGATTTACTTCTAATGTTTAAAAAAGTATATTCTTTCTTTAATGAGAATTTAAATCTATGTTAAATATCTCTCAGAAATATTAATAGTATTTTCATTAATTTTAAATGATTAACAAAATGAATATTCTTTTATATAATGTTGCAGATCATAGAAAAATCTGCATTATTCTGTTCGTGATATTTACTTTGATGGCTTGAATAAATAAATCGTTTAATAATTTAAGAAAATATAAAGTTAAGAATGAAGTCAAAATACAAAAAATAGATGTAATTAATTCAATGAATTTAAGATTGTTTATTGATTTTTGTTAATAAATTATTTCTTAATTTACGTGTAAATTTATTTCTCTAAATTTCCTTTTTTTTAATGAAAACATTAGACAATATTTTCTAAAAGGAGTGAATATTTTTGTTAAATTTCATGCAATTTTTCAGAAAGGAATGTTAACTTCCAAATTGAGAATCGAGCCTTATGAATCGCAAGATACCGTCAGAGATGGAATCAATGCGCATCGCATTACGGAAACTTTAGTAGAAACAAAGCGTTTTAATGATGCAGGTATGTAAATAACAATATAAATATACCTTACATCTTCTTATACAGGCTATATTATTTCAGGTAAAACATCTGAATTTGTTTATTTTCAGTATTCGGTTCGAATTTGACTTTATTTTCGGATTATGAGGCGAGGGAATTTAATGAGGATCAATGCGTGGAAATAGAATATTTATTTGTTACGGGAAGTACAGTTACGAATTACTATCAAAATTTAGTAAAACTCCAAACCTATCTAGCTTCTATGTTTGTTGAAGTAAGCTACAAAATAACTCCAAGTTCTACAAAATATAAATAATTAATAACGACTTGTTTTTAATATTTTATTTAATATATTCAAGGTCCAAAATTTAATGGATACACTGAACCTGAATATGAAAGTACGGGTAATTGGAATTATAACATACACGGTAAGTATTATTGAATACAATACAAGCTAGAAGTATTTCTTTCTATTACCTCAAATACATTTCTCGTGTTTAGTACGCGGTATGAATTCGATTTAATTTTCTAAGAACATTTAAAGCCGATTTATACTTTTAAGAACCAGAAAGAAACAATTATGCATGTTTTATTATCTGTAATTTTCGCAAATTATTACACTGGAACACCAGAATAGAAAAATGCGCTAATATTAACTTATTCATCTATCATACATTTACATATATGAATTCATTTGATTTTGGGTTTCCTGTAGGATGAAAATGAACCCGCTTTTGTCAAAGAGAGTTTATTTCCAAAAGAAGATATCTTTGAACAAAATGTGATTGTAAACAATTTAAAAAATTATTATTGCGAACGTCAAGACGATGAACTTGTAAAACGAGCCGATATAATTATGTTTAGTACGAGGTATGTATTCTATTTAACTTTTTGATAATATTTAAACCCACTTCATAAATTTTGAAAACAAATAAGAAGAATTTTGCTAGTTCTTTTTTCTCTAATTTTTAGAAATAATTACACTCAAACACAAGAAAAGAAAAATGCGCTAATATTAATTTACTCTTTGCAAAGTGTGTCACTAGAGTTCGTAACGTGCACAATCCGCCGTTCGTTTATGAAAAAGATTATGTTTTTGGTGACGCTCTTGTCGCGTTTTTCCGACGTATCAATATCCGTTCATATTGTATTCATCCGTTTCATATTGTATTCTTCTCCACAGTCTGGAAGTTGATTCCTTGAGACGACACTTCCCATCCTGGCATTCTTCCCAAAAGACTGAGTTCCGCGTGTTTCCACTTCTTTGCAGATAGACACTATCAGCTGTATCGAGAACCTATATTTCTAACCATATTTATTGACACCAACGATTTACAGAAAACTATTTACAACGGCATACAGAGATATTGTATAACTAATCACTGGGTAGAGTTCCTTTATTATCTCGGCCATCATATTTTTGCTTCTTACGATTACCGTTTTTTTTTTTTTTTTTTGTTGGATGTTCGGATTAACGATAAGGTCAGGAACCAACCACTTTACGGGGTGGCTTGTTGTTTGTGTTGCGCAGAAGCTAATGGCGAAGATGCCGAAGTCCAATTCACTCTTACTTATAAACGGTTATAGTGTTGTTTATATGTTCGTCTGCCCTAACCTAAGAAATTACCGCCATTCTTAGACACGCTCTATAGTGATTATCCACTCTGAAACGCTTGAAAAACGAAAACAAATACTTCAAATAATTCAGAAAATATTCTTGAATGATTTATTGTTGAAGATAAACAGTTAACATTTAAAAATGTCAATAAACATTTTTATTTTATTTTTAAATTTGAGAGCGCAAACGAATTGTTCATGATGCATATTAATGCTTATATATTACTTTTAAATTTACTTCTTTTTTCTAAGTGTTAATCGGTCTTTAAAATTACTTCCGATTTATTTTAGAAGAGCAATTGGTTATCGACATAAAGGCTGGATCATTGATAATGTATTAGGTAGGCGATTGCTTCTAAAATATTCACAAAGATCAGGCGATCTTATTAATTATATTACGTAAATTAATCTTTGCAGGAGCAGCATATATTGGAGGAGCATGTGATCCTTGCAGAAAATATGGAGTAATTGTTGACTTAGATGATCTTTCCAATACAGCCTATATAGTGGCTCACGAAAGTGCTCATTCGTAAATGACTTTCTTAATAAGAATAAATTTAATAATATTTCTTTCACATTATATTTACTTTTGTAGAATTGGAAGTCCTCACGACGGAGCGGGAATCAGATCAAGCCTACCTGGCAGTCCTGGAGCCGACAAATGTTCTGAAGTTGGTGGATTTATTATGGGAAATTCTGTTCCTTCCGATTCCGGAAAGAACCAAAGAAAGTTTTCTACCTGTTCACTGGAAAATATTAAATTTTTCTTAAAGTAAATATAAATTTTATTATTTGGATAAAGTCGTAAAAATACATTTACCGTAAATTAATGATAATAATTTATTCAACAGCAAAAAACAGGCCAGTTGCATTATTACAGATTGTAAGAAAACTTTCTAATGATTTGGATTACAAGTAAAACATTTATAGAATGTGAAAACCTAAAAAAATAGACGATTGATTTTGCTTTTCATCTATGACTTTAAATTCGATATTTTTTGATTGTAAAAGATACATAAATGCTTTTGTATTCAAAATGTAATAAAACTATGCGGTATTAATGGGTCTTTAGTTATATACATTTGTTTATTCAATAAAACAAATAAGAATCATTGCTTTTATTGTTTTGTCATTTTGTTAAAAATTATAAAATATAAAACTAAAAATGAATAATTTATATTATTTCGTTTTAAAAAATTGTAATTCTGTAAGCAGATTGAAATGCTTAAACTCCGTGATTTTGATAACCGCTTTAAACATAGATTAAGATCTCTATTCCGTTATATAGCACTAAGGCCGCTTTAGATACCAGAAAAATTGTAGGAATTGCTTTAAGGAGCAACATTTCATTTTAATATTATATATATATATATATATATACACATATATATTGAAAATAAATAAAGCAACGATGCTTCAACATGTCACGTCACGATATAGGTATTCGTAGATATATTAAAATTAAGTAATTGTGTCTCTTCTGTCTTCAATAGTTAAATAAATTAAACTTTAGAATCTAAAATTTAATGCATCTAACTGTCTTTTCACAAATTTTATACAGCGAAAAGATGTGAGTATATTCCATGTGTTTTGTATGAGGCTAGGTAAAGGTTATGCATCGTTGCTTGCACTCTGTTGTGCGTAGTTGAGGTGAAAAATCCAGTTCCAGAAACAGAACTGGAACTGTTGGAACTGATCCGAACAGTTCCTCTGGAACCGTTCAGCTAGACGGTTCTTCGGAGCAGTTGCACTAGACGGTACTTCACAACTGTTAGAATAGCTTAATTTGTTGGATATCTCGTAGCTTTTATATATTTTCTAGCAGATAAACCCGGCGTTAATCGGGCAAAAAGTAACGATAGCAAAAATTAAGATTATTACATTATAGCCAATCTTACCCGATTTTACAAAATGTAAGAATTAGGTCCCCGTTTCCAGACTAATTAGTGAATTTTTAGCTGGGTCTAAAAATATGTTCGATTTCCCGGAAAAACGCAAAACACCGGCATCTGCGCCTGTAAATTTTGCACGTCGCTTTCTCTTAACATTTTCATTCTTAACACCTCCATTGTTAAGGAACACACTTCTTTTATCCCCACCTGGTACCCTACTAAAACGCAGTTAAAAATTTAAAAATTCATCTAAAATAGTACAGTAGAAGCTGAGTTCTTTAGGATAAGCCTTAATCCTTTCCCTCTCCCCGCGGGGGGAATTTAGAAAAAAAAACTCATATTAGTGTACATTTTCGTGACGTACCCTAACTATTTAAGCCAATTAATGTGCAATAGCGCAATTCATATAACAACTAATCGATTATAATATTGGGTGATAATAATTCAAGTTGTCCTATTTACAGCATTCTGCATCTCTAAGCAATAAGTCGAGTAACACTAAAATTTGTTTACACTATGTTCAAAAGATGCGGGAAAAGACTTCCACCATCAAAGTAAATGTCACGAACGGAACAATGCAAATGTTCTGTGATCTGTAACATTATATAGATAAATATTGATTTTGTTAATTGATTAAAATTAATGAAAGTACTATTCATTTACCTGCGAGCTATTTAACACGGCTTTCGAGCTATTTAACGTGAAATCGCCAGCCGGTTCCAGTTTCAATTCTATATCGTTTCCAAGGGCACGAAGTGTCAGTATTTTCTCTCCTGATCTTAATGTTTTCAGAAATTGATAAGTTACCTCCGTTCGACCTGACACGCGTCAGAAAATGGCAAGTTCAAGTTCGTTTTATAACGTATATTTCGTACGTAATTTAATCCCGAAATTAATGAATATAGGAAATAAATACTTAATAGCAGGATGCACAAAACGGGAGAAAAAAAACAAAAAAATTATCATGAAAAGAAATATGGTTGATCCGAATCAACATTCTCGAGCTTCTTAAATGTGATACCGCCTTCAAGAGGGAGTTAATATTATTTTTTTTACGTGTAATAACTTTTACGGTGTGTATTCATGCGTCGTAGAAATAGTTAACTATACACCCTTTGTAGGTAATAAAATCAAAAGAAATATTTAGCGTTTTCTAAGTTATAATGATTATGGCATTCGGTATATTTAGTTACGGCCTCGTTAATTTTATAAAATATATTTTTATATATTCAATACCTATTTTTGCAGTCAGTATACACAGTAATTATTTCCTAATGATTATATAAACAACATTTTAAAAGTATTCTTACTTTTTAATGTGCGATTAATGCTTTTAAAATCATATTACTTTTGAATTTGTCGTGAGGAAATGTATAGTTTAAAAATTTTAAAATGTTGTTATCACACTGCGAGTAGTAAATTTCGAAATAATTAATAAAAGTCTTTCCATCTGCCCTTCTTTAATGAAGCCATTCAGAATTATTGATGCTAGCGAAATAACTGAAACGATGTTCCTTTTGTGAATATTTTATTACTTATTGTTATTTTAAACGGAAAATGTGCTGATAGTTTCTTTAAGTTTTCATATTAATAAATCTCACAAATATGAAATGCTGGGAAAATCGAGTTAGTTTCTGTGAAGCATGTATGCTGTCATTGCAACTTTAGCTGTTTATCCTATTCATAGTTTTCTTCGCTGTCGTGCAATTTTTCTCGAACCGTCATGTCCAATTCTTAGTTTGTGAATTTTTTAGCGACCCGGTAGTTTACAATATGTTTTTAATATCTTCTGTTTACATTCCTCCAACTTTTCACCGACTGTCTGCTTTTCCATTTTGTATAATATTACAAATACACCATGAAATTTCCAGCAATAAATGGTCTAGAATCGCCTATAATCCGAACAAAATTATGAGAGAAAACTTGGAATTCCCGTGGTCACTAGACTAGTTTACTGAATGGAAACAGATTGGTTGTGTATAAGGCGCACTTAGAGAGCTTATAATGAGAGAGTGATCATATTTAATAGCTGCCTCCATGTCTATTCCATACTGCTTATGTAGCCTCAGCCACATACAATACTTAATTCAGAAGACTGAATTAATTTAGCACTTATTTAAATGTAAATTCGGGGAGAAAAAAATAAATGTCGGTTTCAATTTTTAAAATGAATTTTTAAGGTTAGAAAGGTTTTACTATTATTATATTGTTTATTTATTACTATATTTAATAATTTCTGAAATTTGTTTATGACGAACATTTTCCCGAAATTGTAAATTGTAAGCTTGGTTACATTTACATATAAACTCGTGTATTACTTTATGATTGTTATCACTTATAATAAGGACTTGTACATTTTGCTTTAAAGAATATTGACTGATTGGTATTTTATCTATATTTTAAATTGCTTTTAATATTTCATTTCAAATGCAATCACTCATATAAAGTATATTAAAGATTACAATAATAATTATTAAACTGTGTTCACTATAAAGTCTTCAATGATGTAGCATTTTTTAATGGAAGTGTTAACAATGGAAGTGTTAATAATAATTTGCAATATCTGCCAATAGGTATTAGGACATTATTTAATATCCTACTCTTTGCACTTAATTGGCATCTAGGTATAATAGTAATGTTATCATAAACTGTGTTTTGTAAGCAACGGAAAAATCCAAACAACAAATTTGACTGCGTTTTAATTAATTTATTTGCTTGAAATCATTTTTAAATACGACATTGATTAAACAATATGTCTGAAACCCAATTTACGCTTTATTTATTGTTTAAAATAATTTGTTGAATTTGAAACATATTAAAATTTGCAATCTTCAAATACACAAGAAGAATCGGACGACCTTTAAAAAATTATGCTAATTATGGTATTTATTATAAAAATATATTTAAATATATAGCTAATTGAAATCATGCTTACGATAATGTATCTTTAATAGCTTTTTTAGAGCAACTCGAAAATATATTTTTCTTATCAGTATCTCGACCTCCCATAATGTATCCGTCAGATCCTGGGCAATCTACCGCTTTGGGTTCTTCCCCATCGTGAGGACTTCCAAGTCTAAAAATATTTTCTCAATTTTATCTAAAATTCACAATATTTCTACATTTAATTTAATTTCTTAAATAACTTACAGATGTCCTGATTCGTGAGCTATTACGGCAGCTCTTTCAATGTGATCGGAATCGTCTCGAGTGACTCCAACTTTATAACAACTATGGCAAACCATGCCTAAGTATGCCATGCCTGAAAAACAAATTTATTTGAATGCACCTAGCAAAAATTAAAGGTTATAGATAGAAGGAAGCAGAAAAATATTTACCGTAATAATTCAAACTAACTGTATTATCATCCTGTGGTATGCCCATTTTACGACTAACAATGAATATTGAAGTTAATCCATCTGTCATGTATAAATATCAATAATATAATACTTACTCAACAAGGAGCATGATAATATCAGCATCTACAGCCAGACCAGTAAAATTTTCTCATATTATAAACAACCTCCCTAGGATCAAGATGTTGTTCGTATCCCGGAATTTCACTCTTTTTGACAAAAACTGGTTCCGTTTCTTCCTGTAATTGAAAACGAAATTAAATAAATAAATCTAATTAATAGATAAATCGCGAATTTTCCCACATTACCGTAAACGATGTAATTCCGAGTACACGAGCTTTTATTCCCAATTCTAATGTATCAAACATGTTTTGTACCTAAATAATAAACGAAAAATACGAAAAATTTTTATAATCCCATACTTTTATATTACATTTAAATATATGTAACAACTTATATCATACCGCAGTATACGTGACGGAAATATATTCCGTTAGAGATTTTTCAGTTTTGAATTTCTTCGTAACATTACTTTCTGTTAAGACCAGATATTCCACCACTATGCACTGATCGTCTCTGGCCATACTCTTCATCGTATTTTTAACACCCAAAGGCATGACTGAAAACAAATTCAAAGCATTATCAAAACCTAAATTGCGAAGCACAAATAATGTTCAAAATTTATATATGTATATATAAGCCTAGATACCTCCGTCATGGCCAAAATAGTTTTTGTCACTTATAACTTCCACAATTTGATGAGGTATTCTTCCATCTCTATCCGTCCTTCCCGACTCGTACGGTTCGATTCTCAAGTTTGAATTCACAATTCCTTGCTAAAAATATACAAAACAGTAGTATAATATCTACAATAATACGTTTTGTACAGTTTACAGTACAAGTATTAATAATAGTGATATTTACAATGGTGACAGGTCCATCTTCATCGATCAACAAAGCTGCTCCATTACTGCTGTCTCTGTATATTTTTTTCTTCAAGTCTTCTACATCGATCTGAAAGCATTTCAATATTTATATAAACTTATTAATTAGTACTCAGCTGGATGCTTTTTAATTCCCGAAACAACACCTTCTGAATAATAATAATTTAGAAAATGTCTTACCGAGTGACGTACTCGATCATTCGCATCAAGCAGTGCGAAGTTTTCCGCCAATATTTCTCCAGCAGGCTCTAATTTCAGTTCTATTTCTTCGTTTAGAGCTCGGAATTTGACCGTCTTCACTCCAGATCTGGATGTTTCCACCGACGGAAACACCAGCAGGTCAACTCGACCTGTTTATTAATTAATTTCAGAAACTTTAAAAAATTCCTTTAAAACTGTATATTAAAAAGTCGTGAATATTATTAATATTTTAATAAAAATATTGTCTTACCAGTTGAAATGGCCGAAACGTCTACAAATAGGAAACAAATTGCAAAATAGAAAATCATGACTAGTTATAGCAATAGCAATGCTTCCGCCCTATTTATACTCTTGCAAATCGAGTAGGAAGTGTTGATTAGTATAATTAACTGATCACTCATCCTCCGTTAATTGCTATTTCGCATCTGTTTGAAATTTTAAAAAAGTTATTAATTGTTGAAGTATCATTAATTTTTATTATTATTTTTAATATATATATTTTAGTCGTGTAAAAATAATTTAAGTGTCATAAAATAATGACATAAAATAATATAATTACAGAATTTTTCACTTACAGTAGTTTGTAAGAAGTTCAACTTTTGATTATATTTTGAATAAATTAAAATTTTCGCAATTGAATTTCTAATGTTATTTAAACTTGTAACATCGATTTACGATTAGAAAAATATTTTGTAGTTAAGAATTAAAATTTTAAATATTTCGTAATAAAATTTTATTAAATACGAAAAATTTATTCAAATACTTTAAAATTACAATCGTGGTTTCGAAAATGGTGGAGTTTCTACTCGAAGTATTTTCTACCGTAAAACTGCAACTCGTGACGACGATATATCTGGAGTCACTGACTATATATACAGGAATCAGAATTGCCGATTTTCGGGGTCCAAACACCTATAGTAAGTTGGAATATCTCGTTTAAAGGAGAATTGTTTTCTTCGGTGGTATGCAAAATTTCAGGATTTTGTATAAATCAAAACTCTGAAAAGCTGTATTTTTTTGTCATTTTTCTTCATCCGGCACTGCAGACCCTCGGAGAGAAAAAAACTACGCGGTCTGGAAAGCTCAAATTTTAAACTTAAGCCTTTCTCGTTATCAGTCAGGTGCTGACAAAACTTCCGAGTCGATAGGTGAAAGTTCACGGGGGTTTCTCTCATAGAACTAATTCAATTTTACGGTTTAATTTTATGCTTCTAAGAATAAAACTGCATGGAAACAAATCATTTTTTTTATTTAAAATGTAATTCAGAATTACAAAAGTTTAAATTTAAGCAATTAAAACTTTTTATAACCGTTTTTCTAAACGGCGTATCGACCGAACGAATGCTGAAAGCATTTGTGTTCATTCGTCAATCTCCGAGCGCGGACCGAATTGTACGTCATCGTCTTATCTCTTGACGTAATAATACAATTAATAAACAAAAGCATTTAAGATGTAAAAAAATTATACCGAGTAAAAACTTATGACAATTTAGACGACAGTCAAATTGTCTTTAGGAGTTGCCCATTGGTAAATATAAGCTCGGTGCTTCGAAACGGTACACAAAATTTTTGCATGTATTATTCTTTCCTACAATTTCCTTCTAAACCAAAACTTATTTTTACCAAATTAAAACTTGTAAAATCAATTTCACTGTCGTCTAAATTGTCATAAGCTTCTACTTGTCGCAATTTTTTGACATATCAGATGTTTTTCTTTGTTTTTCACTCGGCTGTGTCGCTGGATATCCAGGTGCAAAAACAATGTCGCTGCTCTTTTTAATTTAATAATATTTAATTAAGAATTTCATGTGAATTGTTTACTTTTACATTTTTTCTCTTTGTCTAGAAACTTAATAATCATTAAATAAGTTTCGATTATTATTTTTATTAGGCAAAACTTTACATGTAAACGAATATAACTGATGTTTACATAATCTACGCCAAGCTGTCACATTGGTGTGAAAATTATTTGCGACAATGCCCGGATATATCTGATAGAGCCATTTAGAATGATAATCAGATAAGTATTTTATATTTTAATTAATTTTCTTTTTTTTCGTGCGTATTTAAAACGGTAGACGTATACATCCGGTAAAACGAACTCGTAATAATCGATATTTATTCATTTCAGATCAATTTTAGATAATTCATATGAAATTAACTTTTATTAAAAAAATATTCAAATCGTTTTATTATTATTTAGCTTTTATTATTTTTAATATTTCTCGAAAACTTGTTAAAATGGTTTATGTACTGTTGTCGTTAATTCGTTTCATGTAATGTTATCTGTAATTAGCACAACTCGTAACTAGATTTTCCTTTTAATAACTTTTTTAACTTTATGGGTTTTTAAGTTATCGACAATTGTTTTATATTTGAAGTAATTTTTCTATTTTCCTTGTACGTTTTTATTTTTATTGATTATAATAAAAAGTAGAAACAATTATTGCAGCTGGCTACATACTGCAAAGTGAATTATGAAGATTAATTGCATCTATTTCGTGTGAGAAATATCTTTATACAGTTTTAAATCTACTTTTATCGTTTACGATAACCGTATTTGTTGATTGTAACTCTTTCGTCTAATTACAGTTTATAAATTTAAAAAACTTTTGTGTTTATAAATATCGTATAGGACCTTTGTACAATATAATTTATAACGTGACTTATGAATTATTTTAATAACAGAGCAAAATTAATATTAAATACGTAAATCATTATCTCGGATAATTTAAATGTTTAATAGTAATTAATCTTCGCTTTGTATTCATTTTTGTGTATTTTATTTACGCAAGAAGGCAGCAAAGTGCTGAAAGTGTTATGGTGAGTGTGCATTTCTGTCCTATCGACCCAGACGTATCGCTAGCACCTCACTAATAACGACAAACTCTTAAATTTAAAATTTTATATTTCTAGATCCAGCAGATTTTTCTTTACGAGGTTTAGCAGTGCTGGGTGAATAAAAACGAGAAGAAAATACAGCTTTTTGATGACTTTTGCACTTTTCAATTGTTTATATTTCGTCCACCGCTTTATACGAAATTTTGAAATTTTTCACACTACATAGGAAAACAATTCCCCTTTAATTGAGATATTGGAAATAACTATAGGTGCTTAGGGGACTGAGAAATAACCCCAAGTATCGACAATTCCGGTTCCTGTATATACATACAGAGACTTTTTTACTTGGCGGGAGTCACTGTCGTGACTCTTATTATATGCAACCGTCACGAGTTGCAGTTGTACGGTAAAAAATGGTTTGAATAGATTTACCATCATTTTCGAAACCACTATTGAAATTTTGAAGTATTTGAATAAATTTTTTTTATTTAATAAACTTTAATTGCGAATATTTCAAATTTCATTTTAATACGAAAATTCTGCTAATCGGTAAATCTACAGGTTCAAATAATGTTAGAAATTAAATTGCGAAAATTTTTAACTTATTAAAAATGTTTTACATTAATCAAAAGTTGATCTTATTAACTATTGTAAAGTAAAAAAATGGTGCAATTATATTATTTTATGCGAAGAAACACTAAATATATTTTATGACACTTTGAATTATTTTTACACGGCCAAAATATATATATATTAAAAATAATAAAAAAATTAATGATTCTTCAACGATTAATAACATTTTTAAAATTTCAAACAGATGCGAAATAGCAATTAGCGGAGGATGAGTGATCAGTTAATTATACTAATCAACATTTTCCACACCATTTAAACGACTATAAATAGGGCGGAAGCATTGCTATTGCTATAACTAGACATGATCTATTTTGCAATTATTTTTCCTATTTGCAGTCGTTTCGGCCATTTCATCTGGTAAGACAATATTTTTATTAAAATATTAATAATATTTAATACTTTTTAATCTACAGTTTTGAAGGGATTTTCTTAAATTTCTGATATTAATAAATAAACAGGTCGAGTTGACCTGCTGGTGTTTCCGTCGGTGGAAACATCGAGGTCTGGAGTGAAGACGATCAAATTCCGAGCCCTAAACGAAGAAATAGAAGTGAAATTAGAACCCGCTGGAGAAATATTGGCGGAAAACTTCGCACTGTTTGATGCGAACAATCGAATACTTGACTCGGTAAGTCATTTTCTAAATTATTATTATTATTCGTCACGTTATACAGTAGCGTTATTTGCAACAATTTAACTACTGCCCACTCTATATTAGCCTAGTTACCATTTGTGCTGTGTGCAACAATCACGATTGTACAAAGTAACGGGTATAATGGGTTTTTCACAATAGCAGCAATAGTCGAAATTATAAAGAAATATTTCGGAAATTCAATGAACGAAAAGAGGCCAAATGGAAGTATCGAAATTTCAAAGCGAGGAAATTGAACTTGACCGAACTAAATATATTTGTTGCAATTAAGTCTAGAAAGAAAAATTTTAACCAGTCAATGTTTACCACAAAGCAAGTAGGCCTATTGCGTACTAATGCGTTTTAATATTTTTAAATTGAATAAATTACTTATCACTTTACAGTTTTATGTATATTACGCTGTGTTGCGAAAAAAGTTATAGAAAGCGGCACGAGGAGTCCGTTTTCGAAATGTTGCTTGGGACCTTCATTACCACCGAGTCTTCAAGAAAACCAAAAATATATATAACATTACAGTTAATAGCAACAGCGAGAAATATATCAAATTAAATTTTCGCGATAATGATTATAGAGTATTTCTTAAAAACATGAAAGTTTTGGCATAGTTGATTTTCCAAAAGTCAGCTATGCCGAAAATCCATAGCTGATCTCTGGATATTTCGAATATTTTACTTTGGTAAAACTTCGTGGGGTATTCAAAAGCGTAATTACTGACAAAATGTGTAGATAATCGAATACTCCGTTGGTACTTCGTAAAAACTTTAATGGCTAGTGTTCTTCCGTTTGTTCCATTGACGTCGCGTAGAATTTCTGAGTTTGCATAGTGTGACAGGAATTGAATTCTTGCGATAACAATGTATTTATTCGTATTTTAAAACTTTGTATCTATTAGGATAAGACTAAGTTAATTAAATTATATTTCTATTGTAAAGAGATAAAAGGATTTATCATAAAAAGCAAATCTGTCAAACACAACTTTTTAGATTCTTCCATTCAATTAAATTTATATCAAATTGGAGATGGGGAATTAAAAAATGATCAGACTTAAATTCCGTGATAGAATTATCTGTTGTGTACATATTCAGACAAAAATATGTTGTCGAGAAAACAATTGCCACGTGTTCGAAAGGCAACTTATGTTAAAAAAGTAATAGATTTTATTTACACAAAACAATTCGAATTGTTATTATTACATTCGTTAATCACAATGTTACTAAATTTATATGCAATATATTAGTATTAGGATTATATTTTTTAAATAAAAATAGCAAGTTTACATAAATACTTAAATGTTTTAAGATCGACATAGAAGACTTGAAAAGACAAATGTACAGAAACAGCACTAATGGAGCAGCTTTGTTGATCGATGAAAAAGGACCTGGACCTGTCACAATTGTAATTATTACTTAAATTTGTTTAGTAGCTGTATATATGCTTAATAGGTGGTTGTCTCTTTAATCCGAAAACAATCGGTAGACTAACTTACAGCTAAACAGGCTTAAAACATTTTTATTGGTTCTTCATCAAATGCATTTCGACCAGTTTTATGAGTCCTGGTCCCTCATCAGTGCTACAGGAAACCAAAGGTTTTTTATTAACATGGGTGACGCGAGTGCGTACATAATAAGATTTACAAAAAATTCCTTAAAAAACATTTTTAACTAAATACATTTTTTATTACCTTTTTAATAAAAAACCTTTGGTTTCCTGTAGCACTGATGAGGGACCAGGACTCATAAAACTTGTCCGAAATGCATTAGATGAAGAACCAATAAAAAAGTTTTAAGCCTGTTTAGCTGTAAGTTAGTCTACCGATTGTTTTCGGATTAAAGATACAGCCACCTATTAAAGTAATTATTACTGTTGTTAATAATTTTACGTATTATTGAGCAGATTATAGTACTTTTATGCATATTTTTAGCATGGAATTGTGAACTCAAACTTGAGAATCGAACCGTACGAATCGGGAAGAATGAATAAAGATGGAAGAATACCTCATCAAATTGTGGAAGTTATAAGTGAGAAAAACTCCTTTGGCCATGACGGAGGTATCTAGGTTTATACACAGAAACGATCTTCTATTTTTAATACTTCGCAACATAGATTTTGGTAACATATTAACTTTGTTTACCAGTCATGCCTATGGGTGTTAAAGAAACAATAGAGAAAGTGGAGCGAATGGCCAAAGACGATCAATGCATAGTGGTGGAATATATGATCTTAGCAGAAAGTAACTTTGCCAAATATTTCAAAAAAGAAAAAAATCTATTAAGATACGTATCTCGCCTGTTTATTGAGGTAGGATAATATTTGTTACATTTATTTAAAAGTAATAATAGTATTAGATCAAAAATATTTAAGTTTAGATTACAATTTATACTTTTGTGATGTTTTCATTTATTATTCAGGTACAAAACATCATTGATACGTTAGAATTGGGAATAAAACTTTCCCTGCTCGGAGCTACAAAATTCACGGTAATTGAGGAAAACGAGTAATTTATCCATTAATTAGATTTATTTATTTAATTTCGTTTTCAATTCAGAAAAAAACGAATCCATCTTATATAGAAGACAGTGCAATTCCGGGATACGAAGAACATCTTGATGCTTCAGAGTTAGTTTCTAATATGAGAAACTATTATTGTCGATATGCTACTGGTTTGGCTGTAGATGCTGATATTATCATGCTAATTGTCAAGTAAGTATTATATTATCGATATTTGTAAACGACAGTTGGAGTAATTTCAATATTTATTGTTAGTCGTAAAATGGGCTCGCTAAATGATGATAACACTGTTAATTTGAATACATTAGGTAAATATTTATCTACTTACTTCTACGTTAACCTAAATTGTTTCTACGTACTTTCAAGTAAATTTTTTATAGGCATTGCGTACACAACCGGTGTTTGCAGATGAATGTTATAAAGTTGGCGCCGTCAGTATCGATCCAATCAATCATCCTGATAGAGCTTATGTAATAGCACATGAATCGGGACATTTGTAAGTGATTTAAAACATTACATTAAATGTAGAAATATTCTAAATTTGAGACGAAATTTTAGACTTGGAAGTTTGCACGATGGGGAAGACGCCGAAGAACACGGAATTGCTGGAAATCCTGGAGCATTAGATTGCCCAGGATCTGACGGATACATTATGGGAGGTCGAGAAAATGGTAACGAGAATAAATTTTCCAAATGCTCGAAAGAATCCATCAAATATACATTATCGTAAGCATAACTTTAATTATATATTTAAATATTTTAAAAATTAAAACTTTAATGACAATTTCTTCTTAAAGATTACCCGGGGCTTCTTGTGTATATAAAGATTGTGAATCGTATTAATTGACAGAGAGCAACATCAACGAAATATTACTTTA
Organism: Centruroides vittatus; assembly: GCF_030686945.1. Classification (NCBI taxonomy): domain Eukaryota; kingdom Metazoa; phylum Arthropoda; class Arachnida; order Scorpiones; family Buthidae; genus Centruroides; species Centruroides vittatus. The sequence goes on along the minus strand of NW_027122690.1, from coordinate 911,923 downwards.
AATGATAAAAAAATCCGTAAACTGAATTTCAAGTATAACGATATATAATTAATTTTTAATCGAAATGTAATTTAAAACGAATAAAATGATTAAAATGCAGTCAAATTTGTTGTCAAGCTCTTTATTTTTGCCAATAGAAAATTTAAATAATCGGTTTTATTTCTAGTTATAACAATAATATGAATTAATTTAAGACAACACGAGCTCTTAATATTAAAACATGTTCAATATAAAAGTTGTGAAAGTTTATGAAATTAAAAATGACATTTCATTGCCACATGATATATTGTGATTTAGTCATTTAACCAGCACTTCATAAGAAAACAATGGCCATAAGCACATTTCAACATCGAATTAATTGTTATAACATCTATAATAAAGTCGGTTTGTTCAGAAAACTGTGTACAGATTGACGTAGAAATTTGTATATACGCTATTGAAAAGATGCGGAAAATGATTTTGCAAAGAAAAATCTTTAGTTCCAAAATTGTCCGCTACGGAGTAAATGATCTTCAAGCGAAGCAACAGAAACACAGTGAAAAAGTATTATGGGGACATATCGGTACGTGATATATAGATTGCTTAGCGATGGAGGGAAGTCGTTCAATGTCTTCCCCATCGTTTAGGTGTGAGATTTAAAGACGAAGCACAATGCACGGTGTGCTCAACGGCTGACCCCGTGATGCTTCGCGCATGCAGCATGCAGCATAATATCTTTTAAGACTGCCAATGTTGCAGCATTATCACGATAAAGCATTCTTTAAATGACCCCATAGCCATTTAAAGAAACAAGCATGCTTCGGATAAGTGATAGCCATCGTAGCTGAAGGTGATAAGGATGACATTCCTAGCTGCGAGCACTTTTGTACCCAGTCTTGGCTGAAGTCCACGTGACTATGCATATTAGATTTGTTTGCTTCCAGCGCCATTATCTTATTCTATTTTTATTCCATTTAGTATCCATTCGTAACGTGCATTTAGTATTTAGTACCTTATGAATAGCGTATTTAGTATCAGGTTACTTGCTATCTTAAAAAGTGTTTTAAAAGCTCAATTCGTTTTAATTAATGACATGACGTTAAAATGACAAATACTCAAAACTTGAAAAATCAGCATGCGTATAGATTTTATTTCCACCTTATGACGACAGAGTGCATTTTTGAGGCGATGTAAATGTTAATGACGTCATACGTTGTTAACATGGAAACTAATTTTCAAACGTTTTCGTAAAACATGCATTTTATACGGGGATATTTTAAAATAATTTATAACAGGAAAAAGTCGCAAAAAAAATTACAAATACACGAAAATAAAAAGCAAATCTTTACATTTACTTTAAAAAAATTCACTTGTGTAAATATGAAATAGTAACTATTACAGTAGACCCCGATATAAGGCGTATGTCGAGCGGGAAACAATACCCACGTTATAAGGTGAACCGCGTTATACCGAGCGGCGCGGTGGCGACACAATAAATTTACTCAGAACGATTTGAGCTATATACTGAAGCATCCCATCAACTACATACATATTATGTATTTTAATAAAAATACCAATTTATTTATTAAGTGTTTTATTAAAATTCATACAATATAGTTATACATCTTAATAAGTACAGTACATAGTGTATATGTATTATTTTATTTACGTACATAAGGTACGCTTGAAAATACAGTACTGTATGGAAAAACAAACACTATTTATAACTTGACTAAAATCTATGTATTCGACATCATTTCAATTACAAAACATCACTTAAAAAAGTGAGTAAGTTTTGTTTGTTTGCGTTTTGATAACTTCTATATCATTTCTCTTTTGAAAGATGCTAATTGCAACAATCTGACACTGTTAATATTTTCTTGTGATTCAGCCCATTTTATAACAGTTTCCATGGCTGTTATTGCTTCTTTGGTTGGTGGCGGTATATCAGCTATCCCACTGGCACTTTCATCATCATCTTCTGTTTCTTCTTGACAATCTTCGTCATCGCACATGGATATTCGATAATCATTTCATCAGTTATATTCTGACAAATATCTTCTCTAGCGTCCACATCTAACCAATCAGACAAAGTATCATTAGTTATTTCTGGCTCATTCAAAATTTCCCGGATAAGAGAAATTTCAGTCTCAGTGAAGATATTATCTGAAGCTGAATCTGAATGTGTTGTGGTTTGGTCGAGATCAACTTGATTATTAGATTCATTTAATTTTTTCCAACAGTTTCTAATTGTCTCTGATGTGATTGCCTGCCAGGCAAGTCCAATACTGTAGGACACATCTTTGAGATCCATTTTTTTTTAAAAATATGTTGACGTCAATGTCTGATGCTAATAATGACTTCATCATTTCTCTTCGGTAATTTGTTTTGAAAGCACTAATAATGCTTGATCTAAGGGTTGTATAAGAACAATAGTATTTTTTGGAAGATACATTACTTTTATTTTACCATCGTCAGACACAAGGTGGATGAGCTGGGCAATTATCTAAGAGAAGCAAAGCTTTTGGATCTAGACTCAATCCTCTCAGAAATTTTCGCACAGAGGGAACAAAGGAATTGTGAAACCCGTTATGAAATATGTTAGAAGTCATCCAAGCATTTATGCCGTTTTTATAAACAACTGCCAGTTAATTATAATTGAAAATTATAATTAACTAGCAGAGATTTTATATTGATTGACTTGAAACATCGTGGGTTTTGACTTTTACCTATAATGAGTGGCGTCAACTCGTGATTACCAGCTTTATTTACACAAAATAAAGCTGTTATCCTTTCCTTGCTTGGTTTTAATCCTGCCTTTTGTGGATTACTTTTTAGATCTAAGGTTTTACTTGGCAACATTCTGTAATATAATGCAGTCTCATCACAGTTATAAACTTGTGCATCAGTATACCCTTCTTTCTTAATGGAAATTGTGAACTGTTTGAAAAATTCTGCAGCGCCTTCAATATCACTAGACTTTGCTTCACCAGAAATGGAAATTTGGAAGATGCCGTGTCATTTTTGCCAACGCCACAACCAACCGTCAGAAGCCTTAAAATCTGCTTTTAAGCTTACATGGAATTTTTCAGCCTGCAACTTTAAAGCAGTTTCAGATATGGGAATACCTTTACTTCTTTTTGCACAAACCATGCATAGAGGCAATCGTCAACATTTTGATTTTTTCCAAGTCTTGTCTTTTTTCGAGTAAGCCCAGCATCTTGGTCAAGCTTATCAACAAATTATTTCAGTGTTAAAAAACAATAATTTCCAAAAAATTATAAAAAATTCTTTAAAAATAAACGAGTTAAAATCACTCTTCTTTATCCGATTTCGAATGAATTAAACCAAAGACGGACACTTTTTTAACATTATAATAATAACCGATCCCATTGTTTTTAATATTTATTAAATTATTTCAGTTTTGTCTCCTCTGCCATCCAACCCCTTACAGTTCCTTCAGGTAGGGAGAGCGGGGCTACAAGTTCCGTTTTTTAATCAACCTTATATTTTGTTAAGGAAACGTAATTCTAGCATAAGTATTAAGAGATTAAAATTTAGTAATATATCTAACTTTGCTATAAATACAGTTTTTGGGGTTGTTTTTTGTAAGATTTTTTTACAATTAATAATACAATACCTAAAGTCGGAAAGTAACAACTTACCCCGGTTCGGGGCTAGTTGTTAACAGGGTGGGGCAAGTTGTTACGAGATCTATGGAATGTGTAATATGTAAAAAAAAAACAATAATTTGTTTAACTAAGTATGTATTTAAGGACTAATCAATAATATCTTATAAATAATTAGTTGTTTTTCTTAAATTTATTATAAACAAAACATTTTTATGTTTCATCATTTATAACTTTTACTTAAAGAAAAGGAGAGAAAAGAACATCCTTTCCAAGTTCTTGTATAACACCAGAAGTTGCAAACAAATTTACAACTCCTGATGGCCCTGGCTGATCCAAGATTTGTCTTTCGTCAGTAAAGCTTACATTTAACAAATACTCTGTTAACTTGTTTTTGTGTTCTTCACTAAAGACCAATCTTACTTTTTTGTAGCCAATCGCAGCGTTTTCTACTCCAGATTTCAACTTCTTTACAAATTTGTATAACGTCATATGACAAATATCTAATTCTCTGGCAACATTTTTTTATTTTTTTACCATCTTTAATAACTGCATCTGCAGCTCTTTGCACCAACTCCTGAGATACAGAACCCGTGTTGTTTTTCGAATATAAGTCCGCATACTGCAAAAGAAAAAAAAAACCATTATTTTTACTGCATTACCGGTACAGATGAACTGGGGCAAGTTGTTCCAAGGTCACAACATGCCCCCAAAGAAGGGAACATCTAGCCCCGATAACACATGGGTTCAAAACAGCAACTACTAGATTAGGTTACGAGACATATACAGTTTTAGCGTAGTATATCAAGATACTCGATATATTTTTAAATAAAAATACCAAACAACTAATCGCTAATTATTTAAATTCGCCAGATATACCAAAAATATCAAACACGAAAATATTTACTTACGTGGATCAGCGACGTACAGGCTCTCTTTCCAATGTACCGAACGTCACTGACCTGACTAAGATAGCTGCCGTCGGTGCGCAGAAACGTTCGATTTCATGATATATTTACTAATTATATATATATTTTTTCCTTATGGAGCTATTTCAATAGGAACAACTTACCCCGGGAACTTTTAGCCCCGCTCTCCCTACGCCGTATTCTCTTCTTATGTTTGCTTTCGAAACTCCGATCTTTACTTTAGCAATAATGTCAAGCTTTTCTTTTTACTCATCATGCATACAATAATTAAACACTACTGTATTCAAAATACATGCAGGAACTCAATACATACATAATTACTCAATACGCAGTAACAATAAAATGCGCTAGTCACTAACGTCGCACGGACCTGTATAAACGTGTTTGAGCTTATCGCGTCGCGAACATCGCCCGCGCTATAACCGAGTGCGCGGTATAGCGAGCAGCGCTATAACGAGGTATATCCACTGTACTTGATTTTATACAATTTTAAAATGTACATTTACTTAAGTTCATTTTACGTTGAAGTTCTTCTACCGCCTTTCTTCTTCCTTCCCCCTCTCGATAAGTGTTTGCAAATGCTTCATGTTTACAGTATTTAAAATTGCCTTTGTACATTTGATTTTTTGTTATTATAAAACTTTTCTTGACATATTAAACACACTGGGTATCCTGTTAAATTTGCAACAACTGCATAAAATACAGTCCATACAATTCTAAATGTTCGATTTTCTTCTTCTACCTTTCTCTTTTTTCTAGCCATATTAAGTATTACTCTCAATACTAGAAGCTCTTATTCAATATTTATCTTTTGCACATTATGATATTTAATGAATTAAACACGAGTAAATAAAAACAGTATAAAAAACTACCATGCGCTAAGACGACATGATTGTTAAATTAAATCAAGCAGGAGAAACTGCTTTGGAGTATTCGTGATGGTTCATGTTTCTGATTTTAAATTTGCCTTACAGTGGCGAGATGTCTCCACGAGTTATATTTTTAGACAAAACCATGAAGGCCATGGACGAAACTGGTCGAAGATGCTCAAAATATATTACGACAATATGACATCACGCCTTAACCACTATCTGCTAAAGCGCTAAATTCTACGTTTGCTAGGTTAGTTTGGCGTGTTTCTCACAATGCGATATTCATTTATTATTATTAAGGTTTGATCTTAATCTGATAGCGAAGAGATAAGTGATTAGTAAAATTAAAAAGTCTTTAAAAAATATTAGTGGCGTTTAAAAATTATCTCTTTCTTTTACTTAAATTTAAAATTTTATTTTGTTATATGTATATTATTTACAAACTTAAAAAGAGCCGCAATTATGCATTAAAAGAGCCGCATGCGGCTACGGAATCGCAGGTTGCTTGCCCCAAGAAAAAAAGTTGACCTTTCTACAGAGAACTTAGGGTAGTATTTTTATGTTTAGAGTTAATGTTGCTTGAAGTTGTAGTTCCGTGTGTAATCAAACGAATATGTCAGTAATAACACCTTATGTGTTGAATGCTTTTAATGCGTGTTTTGTATTCAATTGTGTTGCTTATGTTGAATGTAATCTGGTATTGTGTTTTTTGTTAGTCTCTGATTTGTGAGTGTTTTGTGTTTATCTAGTCAAAACTATATTCCCTATCCTAATACAAAAAAAAAAAAAAACAATTACAGATCTAATTCACAGTCTTTTAATTAGTGTTATATCTCATGAACACAGTCATGTATGACAACACTGATTTAAAATTTTCTTCTAGTTAATATATTTGAAATTCTTTGTTATTTGCTGCTGTAAAATTACACCAGCAATCATACTGGAAATTTAATCTCCCGTCGCCGGGAGGACTTTTTGTCGACGGTAGAAATTATTTTTAATTCATAATAATGAAAAATTATTCAAACAAGTTAAATTCAGCTTGTTTTAATGAGTAATTATAACATTAAATATCAAATACGGTTAAGCATTTAAGTTGTATTACGTTACATTCCGCAAAAAATCTGTTGCCCGGATTCACGAAAGAGTCGTTAGTAACGTCGTATTTTCGCGATGTAGTTAGATACGAGAAATTTAATACAAATCCTATCTGCAATTCACGAAGCTCGTCGTAACCGGATTGTCTATTTACGACAAAATATCAGTGATCCGATTTCGAGAGTATACAGTTTTGTCTAATCAGTACTGTAACTAGGGCGGGGCCAGCGGTGCCCAGGCACAGGGCGCAGTCCCTGGGGGGAGCGTATAAATGACCTGGACCAAGTTTTATATCATAGTTTTGGGGCGTAGTTACAGAAGCTCGCACAGGGCGCACCGGGTGCATAAAAGACTAGTTACGACTCTGCGTCTAATAGGAACATAATTATGAAACTTTCAAATAGTGCCAGTTGTCTTAGATTTAAGTTTCGGTGATAAAATGAGACAGAAAAAGAAGGCGTTTTACAATGGAAATAAATGATAAATTTTCGATAAACCGTATAATTCGTCGATCGAGAAAGCTAAATGATTCCCATCGACAGAGCCGGATCTAATAGGTGCGAAGCCCGATTGAATTTTTTTTGCGGGGCCCCAGTGGTGTCTTTAAAACGTAAGGGGCCCTGGGCCAGGACTAAGATGGGGTCCCCTTAAGGAAACAGAAAGAATAGTATATTACAGACCTAGGGCATTGGCGTAGCCAGGGTTTTGTTATGGGGAGCCTAGTAGAGGCCATCCTGACACGAAATTGAATTATTTCAAATTACTGGTCATTGAAATGAAATTTACATTGGAATCTACAATAACTGAACACATATAATATGAAACTTCCTTTAACCATACGTTCTCGTAATCGCGTAAAGAACACGCAGTACGTAGTGTTTTCGGATACATTTTTCACCTTGCACACAATTAGCCGTTGACCTTTTTTAGTCGCCAGAGTTTTTTTAACTTTGTCGAATCCCTTCAGCCATCTATTAGTACTCAAGTAACTGATATTCAGAAGTTAGTCGCTGACTAGGGGACCCTGGGCCAGAGCCCCGTACGCCTTGCAATAAAGACGACACTGCGGGGCCCTTCAAACTTTACATAACAAAATTAATTAACAGTTCATTTACATATTCAAATATGTTGTTTTATATTTTATAATAATATACCTAGATATTTATTTTTGTAAAATGTACTATTTTTAAATATATAAATTTTGATGTGATGCGGGGCCCCTTCAAGCGCGGTGCCCGATTGACTCCAATCGCCTCAAATCCGGCCCTGCTCATCGGCCGGCTTGAATTATCTTGACTTACGACAACCCATTCCATGTCGTAATGTAACAACGCCTATTTGCGACATTTTCGGTTACGATAAGTTTTCTGAATACTAAATTTGGTCCACGACGCTTTGGTGAATCCGTTCCTATAATTTTAATTACCTGGATTAGACGAAATGACCAGACAAGAAAAAATCAGCAGATATATGCATTCATATTGATAATTCAGAATAACAGTTAAGATTAACATCGAATATTTAGTGTTGGTTATTGATAATAAGTTGGATAAGACACTTATATTTAATTGTATTTGTACTCGATAAATATATAATTCTAATTTACTATACAAAACTGAATTATGGGACTTGGCTTCAAAAATGCATAAGAACTGTGAAGATAAGACAGAATCGACATATCCCGTACTCCCGTATCCCGTACTCCCGTAGGTGAAATAAGCTATTCGATGCATCAGCTAATGCCTACTACTGTATATAATAAACATGGTTGATTATTATCAACCTATGTCTATTATAAGCGCAGAGCCCAAACGGTTAAAAGTTGAAAACTGAAATTTAGTACACAGTTAGGGTACATCACGAGAATGTTTATCCTGTGTTTCAATAGGGTATGCCATGAGAATGCACATTAATAACGGATTTTTAGAAATCCCCGCGGGGGGAGTGGAAAAGAATTAAAGATTACCCCGAAGAACTCGGCTTTAACTGTGCTATTTTAGATGCCATTTCTTTGCATTTAGTAACAATATATGAAAAGCTTTGTTGATGTATTTTCATAAACATGATCTCGACAATATAGTATAAATATAGTTTCTAACAGAAAACTACGTTTTGAAAATTAAAATATAAAGTGTGTTCTTCTGAAGTTTGTACTTTTTCTATTGGCCACCGAAGTGTAATATATTGCTCGATTGCTTAATGGAATTTTTGAAGTCAAATATAAGCGAAAACATTAACTTTAAAATCTTTAAAGTGAAAAACTAAACAAAATATACGACTTGTGTATGTTATTCCCACAAATTCCTATGGGATTATATAATTATAATTGTTAACGTTTGATTGTTAATTGTATCATTTTACGTACGACTAAAGACATTTTTTGTATTATTTGCAAGAATTTTATTTTACCTTCTTTTCAGTTTTTCTCTTTTTCCGGGAATTGTAAAAATTCTCATTACCGTCTTATCAATTAATGTAACACTAATGTAGCTTTGCTTAATAACGTATCACATATAGTGTACAGTACAATAAGTGCTAAGTTCAGTAAATTCAGTCGTAAATTGTAAGCTTGGTTACGTTTTCACGTAAACATCGTGTATTATTTTATGCTTCTCATTCCTGTTAAGACGAGCTGTTGACTGTACTTTTTGCTTCGATAAAATATTAATTTATCGATAACATATTAAACTGCTTTTAATATTTAATTTCAAAAGCGCTTCACTATACTTCAATAATGTCATTTTTTATCAATTTTCAATTATATTTTTAATATATATGTAAAGATTCTTTTCCCGCCTTCTGTCGATACACGTGGTCATCACTTCCTTTTTTCCCAGAAGCTTGTTTCAGTGTTGCCAGATCTAAACTCTTTTGCGTTTTGTTGTCAAATGTTCCTCCCCCTTATTCCACGCTTGCTTTATTCCGTCATCGGTTTTTAGTCATTGAACCGCGCCTCCGATCGTGAGGACAATCCACACCTTTACATATATATATTTTTTTCATTTTTCACAATTCCTAAGCAGACACAAATTTCAATTCTTGATATGGAAAGTTTTACTTTATTAATGCAATGCAAACGATTCTTGTTAAGAAGGTAAGAAAGCAATGAATGATAATGTCTGATCAGGAACAGAAAACACAGACGACAAAATTTCACAATATAGTAATTATTTTATTCGGTTCAAATTATTTCTGGATTAAAAATTCATCAAATAATATATAGGAAATCCAATTCACATTTTATTTTCTCATTTAATATAATATTTTTTAAACAAAAAATATCCACCATATACGAATTAATAAGATTTGCAATCTTCTTCGATTACACAAGATGATTTCCTTAAAAAAATTGCGTTATTAACGCATTTATTTCTAAAATAATAAAATATATAATTAAAGTTATGCTTACGATAATGTATATTTGACGCATTCTTTCGAGCATTTGGAAAATTTATTCTCGTTACCATTTCTACGACCTCCCATAATGTATCCGTCTGATGCTGGACAATCTAATGCTCCAGGAATTCCTGGAAATCCGAGTTCTTTGGCATCTTCTCCGTCGTGCACACTTCCAAGTCTGAAATTTCGTCTCAAGTTTAGAATATTTCTACATTTAATGTAATATTTTAAATCACTTACAAATGTGCTGATTCGTGTGCTACTATATTAGCTCTGTGATAATTGTGTGGATCGATACTGACGATGCCAACTTTATAACATTTCTTGCAAACACCGGTTGTGTACGCAACGCCTATAAAACAATTTATTTAAAAGTACATAGAAACAATTTTAGGTTAACGTAGAAGTAAGCAAAAAATATTTACCTAGTACATTCAATTTAACTGTATTATCATCATTCAGCCGGCCCATTTTACGACTAACAATAAATATTGAAATTAATCCACCTGTTATCTATAAATATCAATAATATAATACTTACTTGACAATTAGCATGATAATATCAGCATCTACAGCCAAACCAGTAGAATGTTTACAGTAATATTTTCCCATATTATGAAGTAACTCTGAAGCATGAAGATATCGTTCGTATCCCGAAATTGCACTGCCTTGTATATAAGATGGATCCGTTTCTTTCTGTAATTGAAAACGAAATTAAATAAATAAATCTAATTGACGGATAAATTACTTGTTTTCCTCAATTACCGTATAGGATGTAATTCCGAGCACGGAAAGTTTTATTCCCAATTCTAAGGTATCAATTATGTTTTGTACCTGAATAATAAATAAAAACATCACAAAAGTATAAATTGTAATCTAAACTTAAATACTATTATATTACTATTAAATACATGTAACAAATAATATCCTACCTCAATAAACAGGCGAGATATGTATTTTACTAGACTTTCCTCTTTTTTAAAATATTTGGTAAAGTTACTTTCTGCTAAGATCAGATATTCCACCACTATGCATTGATCGTCTCTGGCCATTATCTCCATTTTCTCTATTGTTTCTTTAACACCCATAGGCATGACTGGTAAACAAAGTTAATATGTTACCAAAACCTAAGCTGCGTAGTGTTAAAAATGAAAAATGTTTCTGTGTATAAACTTAGATACCTCCGTCATGGCCAAAAGAGTTTTTCTCACTTATAACCTCAACAATTTGATGAGGTATTCTTCCATCTTCATTCGTTTTTCCCGATTCGTACGGCTCGATTCTCAAGTTTGAGTTCACAATTCCATGCTAAACATAAGCATAAAAGTACTATAATCTCCTCAATAATACGTATAATTATCAACAACAGAAATAATTACAATTGTGACAGGTCCAGGTCCTTCTTCATCGATCAACAAAGCTGCTCCATTAGTGCTGTTTCTGTACATTTGTCTTTTCAAATCTTGTATGTCGATCTTAAAACATTTAAGTATTTTTGTAAACTTGCTATTTTCATCAAAAAATATTATCCTAATACTAATACACAGTATGTAAATTTACGATTAACGAATGTTATAATAACAATCAGAATTGTATTTTGTAAATGAAATCTATTACTTCTTTAAAATAAGACAACTAGTTGTCTTTCGAACATATGGTAATTCTTTTATTGACATAATATTTTTGTATAAACAACAGATTATTCTCCCATTTATTTTATCTTTGACCATAATGCACATATTTTGAATTGTCCGTATCCAATTTGGTATAAATTTATTTGAAAGGAAATGTGTAAACGGCTGTGTTTCATACATTTGGCTTTTATGATAAATCCTTCTTTTTCTTTACAATAAAAGTATAATTTAATTAACTTACTCTTATTCTAATGGTTATTCATATTTCGTTTTTAAAATAAGAACAAATGCATTCTTCTTACAAAATTTCAATTACTGTCACACTATGCAAACTCAGAAATTCTACGCGCTGTCAATGGAATAAACGGAAGAATACTACCAATTGCAGTTTTTACCTAGTACCAACGCCATATTCGATTATCTACACATTTTTCAGTAACTACGCTTTTGAGATACTCCATCGTTTCAAGTCTTCTATGTCGATCTTAAAACATTTAAGTATTTATGTAAACTTGCTATTTTTATTTAAAAAATATAATCCTAATACTAATATATTGCATATAAATTTAGTAACATTGTGATTAACGAATGTAATAATAACAATTCGAATTGTTTTGTGTAAATAAAATCTATTACTTTTTTAACATAAGTTGCCTTTCGAACACGTGGCAATTGTTTTCTCGACAACATATTTTTGTCTGAATATGTACACAACAGATAATTCTATCACGGAATTTAAGTCTGATCATTTTTTAATTCCCCATCTCCAATTTGATATAAATTTAATTGAATGGAAGAATCTAAAAAGTTGTGTTTGACAGATTTGCTTTTTATGATAAATCCTTTTATCTCTTTACAATAGAAATATAATTTAATTAACTTAGTCTTATCCTAATAGATACAAAGTTTTAAAATACGAATAAATACATTGTTATCGCAAGAATTCAATTCCTGTCACACTATGCAAACTCAGAAATTCTACGCGACGTCAATGGAACAAACGGAAGAACACTAGCCATTAAAGTTTTTACGAAGTACCAACGGAGTATTCGATTATCTACACATTTTGTCAGTAATTACGCTTTTGAATACCCCACGAAGTTTTACCAAAGTAAAATATTCGAAATATCCAGAGACCAGATTCGTATTTTTGGCATAGCTGACTTTTGGAAAATCTACTATGCCAAAAGTTTCATGATTTTAAAAAATACTGCGTAATTACTATCGCGAAAATTTAACTTGGTGTATTTCTCGCTGTTGTTATTAACCGTAATGTTACATATGTTTTTGGCTTTCTAGAAGACTCGGTGGTAATGAAGGTCTCAAGCAACATTTCGAAAACGGACTCCTCGTGCCGCTTTCTATAACTTTATTTCGCGACACATAAAACTGTAAAGTGATAAGTAATTTATTCAATTTAAAAATAGCAAAATGCATTAGTACACAATAGCCCTACTTTCTTTGTGGTAAACATTGACTGGTTAAAATTTTTCTCTCTAGACTTAATTGCAACAAATATATTCAGTTCGGTCAAGTTCAATTTCCTCGCTTTGAAATTTCGATACTTCCATTTGACCTCTTTTCGTTCGTTGAATTTTCGAAATACTTCTTTATAATTTCGACTATTGCTGCTATTGTGAAAAACCCATTATACCCGTTACTTTGTACAATCGTGATTGTTGCACACAGCACAAATGGTAACTAGGCTAATATAGAGTGGGCAGTAGTTAAATTGTTGCAAATAACGCTACTGTATAACGTGACGAATAATAATAATAATTTAGAAAATGACTTACCGAGTCAAGTATTCGATTGTTCGCATCAAACAGTGCGAAGTTTTCCGCCAATATTTCTCCAGCGGGTTCTAATTTCACTTCTATTTCTTCGTTTAGGGCTCGGAATTTGATCGTCTTCACTCCAGACCTCGATGTTTCCACCGACGGAAACACCAGCAGGTCAACTCGACCTGTTTATTTATTAATATCAGAAATTTAAGAAAATCCCTTCAAAACTGTAGATTAAAAAGTATTGAATATTATTAATATTTTAATAAAAATATTGTCTTACCAGATGAAATGGCCGAAACGACTGCAAATAGGAAAATAATTGCAAAATAGATCATGTCTAGTTATAGCAATAGCAATGCTTCCGCCCTATTTATAGTCGTTTAAATGGTGTGGAAAATGTTGATTAGTATAATTAATTGTTTACTCATCCTCCGCTAATTGCTGTTTCGCATCTGTTTGAAATTTTAAAAATGTTATTAATCGTTGAAGAATCATTAATTTTTATTATTATTTTTAATATACATATTTTGGCCGTGTAAAAATAATTCAAAGTGTCATAAAATATATTTAGTGTTTCTTCGCATAAAATAATATAATTGTACATTATTTTACTTTGCAATAGTTAGTAAGATGCCTGGATATCCAGCGACACAGCCCTGAATGAAAAGAAAGAAAATTTTTGATTATTGTAAAACATTTTCAATAAGTTAAAAATTTTCGCAATTTAATTTCTAACAATTTGAACCTAATAGGTAAATCGACGTTACAGCACGTCGATTTACCGATTAGGAGAATTTTCGTATTAAAATAAAATTTAAAATATTCGCAAATTAAGATTATTAAATAAGAAAAACTTATTCAAATACTTTAAAATTTCAATAGTGGTTTCGAAAATCATAATAATTCTATTTCAAACCATTTCTTACCGTACAACTGCAACTCTTGACGGTTGCATATAGTAAGAGTCACGACAGTGACTTCCGCCAAGTAAAAAAGTCTCTGTCTATATATGCAGGAACCGGAATTGCCGATACTTGGGGGTGATTTCTCTGTCCCCTAAACACCGATAGTCATTTCCAGTATCTCGATTGAAGGAGTATTGTTTTCCTATGTAGTGTGAAAAATTTCAAAATTTCGTATAAAGCGGTGGACAATATATAAACAATTGAAAAGTGTAAAAGTCATCAAAAAGCTGTGTTTTCTTCTCGTTTTTATTCACCCAGCACTGCTAAACCTCGTAAAGAAAAATCTGCTGGATCTAGAAATATAAAATTTTAAATTTAAGAGTTTGTCGTTATTAGTGAGGTGCTAGCGATACGTCTGGGTCGATAGGACAGAAATGCACACTCACCATAACACTTTCAGCACTTTGCTGCCTTCTTGCGTAAATAAAATACACAAAAATGAATACAAAGCAAAGATTAATTACTATTAAACATTTAAATTATCCGAGATAATGATTTAAATATTTAATATTAATTTTGCTCTGTTATTAAAATAATTCATAAGTCACGTTATAAATTATATTGTACAAAGGTCCTATACGATATTTATAAACACAAAAGTTTTTTAAATTTATAAACTGTAATTAGACGAAAGAGTTACAATCAACAAATACGGTTATCGTAAACGATAAAAGTAGATTTAAAACTGTATAAAGATATTTCTCACACGAAATAGATGCAATTAATCTTCATAATTCACTTTGCAGTATGTAGCCAGCTGCAATAATTGTTTCTACATTTTATTATAATCAATAAAAATAAAAACGTACAAGGAAAATAGAAAAATTACTTCAAATATAAAACAATTGTCGATAACTTAAAAACCCATAAAGTTAAAAAAGTTATTAAAAGGAAAATCTAGTTACGAGTTGTGCTAATTACAGATAACATTACATGAAACGAATTAACGACAACAGTACATAAACCATTTTAACAAGTTTTCGAGAAATATTAAAAATAATAAAAGCTAAATAATAATAAAACGATTTGAATATTTTTTTAATAAAAGTTAATTTCATATGAATTATCTAAAATTGATCTGAAATGAATAAATATCGATTATTACGAGTTCGTTTTACCGGATGTATACGTCTACCGTTTTAAATACGCACGAAAAAAAAGAAAATTAATTAAAATATAAAATACTTATCTGATTATCATTCTAAATGGCTCTATCAGATATATCCGGGCATTGTCGCAAATAATTTTCACACCAATGTGACAGCTTGGCGTAGATTATCTAAACATCAGTTATATTCGTTTACATGTAAAGTTTTGCCTAATAAAAATAATAATCGAAACTTATTTAATGATTATTAAGTTTCTAGACAAAGAGAAAAAATGTAAAAGTAAACAATTCACATGAAATTCTTAATTAAATATTATTAAATTAAAAAGAGCAGCGACATTGTTTTTGCACCTGGATATCCAGCGACACAGCCGAGTGAAAAACAAAGAAAAACATCTGATATGTCAAAAAATTGCGACAAGTAGAAGCTTATGACAATTTAGACGACAGTGAAATTGATTTTACAAGTTTTAATTTGGTAAAAATAAGTTTTGGTTTAGAAGGAAATTGTAGGAAAGAATAATACATGCAAAAATTTTGTGTACCGTTTCGAAGCACCGAGCTTATATTTACCAATGGGCAACTCCTAAAGACAATTTGACTGTCGTCTAAATTGTCATAAGTTTTTACTCGGTATAATTTTTTTACATCTTAAATGCTTTTGTTTATTAATTGTATTATTACGTCAAGAGATAAGACGATGACGTACAATTCGGTCCGCGCTCGGAGATTGACGAATGAACACAAATGCTTTCAGCATTCGTTCGGTCGATACGCCGTTTAGAAAAACGGTTATAAAAAGTTTTAATTGCTTAAATTTAAACTTTTGTAATTCTGAATTACATTTTAAATAAAAAAAATCATTTGTTTCCATGCAGTTTTATTCTTAGAAGCATAAAATTAAACCGTAAAATTGAATTAGTTCTATGAGAGAAACCCCCGTGAACTTTCACCTATCGACTCTGAAGTTTTGCCAGCACCTGACTGATAACGAGAAAGGCTTAAGTTTAAAATTTGAGCTTTCCAGACCGCGTAGTTTTTTTCTCTCCGAGGGTCTGCAGTGCCGGATGAAGAAAAATGACAAAAAAATACAGCTTTTCAGAGTTTTGATTTATACAAAATCCTGAAATTTTGCATACCACCGAAGAAAACAATTCTCCTTTAAACGAGATATTCCAACTTACTATAGGTGTTCGGACCCCGAAAATCGGCAATTCTGATTCCTGTATATATAGACAGTGACACCAGATATGTCATTGTCACGAGTTGCAGTTTTACGTTAAAAATACTTCGAATAGAAACTCCACCATTTTCGAAACCACGATTGTAATTTTAAAGTATTTGAATAAATTTTTCGGATTGAATAAAATTTTGATTTATTCGAAATATAATCGAAAGTTGAACTTCTTACAAACTACTGTAAGTGAAAAATTCTGTAATTATATTATTTTATGAGGTTATTTTATGGCACTTGAATTATTTTTACACGACTAAAATATATATATTAAAAATAATAATAAAAATTAATGATACTTCAACAATTAATAACTTTTTTAAAATTTCAAACAGATGCGAAATAGCAATTAACGGAGGATGAGTGATCAGTTAATTATACTAATCAACACTTCCTACTCGATTTGCAAGAGTATAAATAGGGCGGAAGCATTGCTATTGCTATAACTAGTCATGATTTTCTATTTTGCAATTTGTTTCCTATTTGTAGACGTTTCGGCCATTTCAACTGGTAAGACAATATTTTTATTAAAATATTAATAATATTCACGACTTTTTAATATACAGTTTTAAAGGAATTTTTTAAAGTTTCTGAAATTAATTAATAAACAGGTCGAGTTGACCTGCTGGTGTTTCCGTCGGTGGAAACATCCAGATCTGGAGTGAAGACGGTCAAATTCCGAGCTCTAAACGAAGAAATAGAACTGAAATTAGAGCCTGCTGGAGAAATATTGGCGGAAAACTTCGCACTGCTTGATGCGAATGATCGAGTACGTCACTCGGTAAGACATTTTCTAAATTATTATTATTCAGAAGGTGTTGTTTCGGGAATTAAAAAGCATCCAGCTGAGTACTAATTAATAAGTTTATATAAATATTGAAATGCTTTCAGATCGATGTAGAAGACTTGAAGAAAAAAATATACAGAGACAGCAGTAATGGAGCAGCTTTGTTGATCGATGAAGATGGACCTGTCACCATTGTAAATATCACTATTATTAATACTTGTACTGTAAACTGTACAAAACGTATTATTGTAGATATTATACTACTGTTTTGTATATTTTTAGCAAGGAATTGTGAATTCAAACTTGAGAATCGAACCGTACGAGTCGGGAAGGACGGATAGAGATGGAAGAATACCTCATCAAATTGTGGAAGTTATAAGTGACAAAAACTATTTTGGCCATGACGGAGGTATCTAGGCTTATATATACATATATAAATTTTGAACATTATTTGTGCTTCGCAATTTAGGTTTTGATAATGCTTTGAATTTGTTTTCAGTCATGCCTTTGGGTGTTAAAAATACGATGAAGAGTATGGCCAGAGACGATCAGTGCATAGTGGTGGAATATCTGGTCTTAACAGAAAGTAATGTTACGAAGAAATTCAAAACTGAAAAATCTCTAACGGAATATATTTCCGTCACGTATACTGCGGTATGATATAAGTTGTTACATATATTTAAATGTAATATAAAAGTATGGGATTATAAAAATTTTTCGTATTTTTCGTTTATTATTTAGGTACAAAACATGTTTGATACATTAGAATTGGGAATAAAAGCTCGTGTACTCGGAATTACATCGTTTACGGTAATGTGGGAAAATTCGCGATTTATCTATTAATTAGATTTATTTATTTAATTTCGTTTTCAATTACAGGAAGAAACGGAACCAGTTTTTGTCAAAAAGAGTGAAATTCCGGGATACGAACAACATCTTGATCCTAGGGAGGTTGTTTATAATATGAGAAAATTTTACTGGTCTGGCTGTAGATGCTGATATTATCATGCTCCTTGTTGAGTAAGTATTATATTATTGATATTTGATATCATGACAGATGGATTAATTTCAATATTCATTGTTAGTCGTAAAATGGGCATACCACAGGATGATAATACAGTTAGTTTGAATTATTACGGTAAATATTTTTCTGCTTCCTTCTATCTATAACCTTTAATTTTTGCTAGGTGCATTCAAATAAATTTGTTTTTCAGGCATGGCATACTTAGGCATGGTTTGCCATAGTTGTTATAAAGTTGGAGTCACTCGAGACGATTCCGATCACATTGAAAGAGCTGCCGTAATAGCTCACGAATCAGGACATCTGTAAGTTATTTAAGAAATTAAATTAAATGTAGAAATATTGTGAATTTTAGATAAAATTGAGAAAATATTTTTAGACTTGGAAGTCCTCACGATGGGGAAGAACCCAAAGCGGTAGATTGCCCAGGATCTGACGGATACATTATGGGAGGTCGAGATACTGATAAGAAAAATATATTTTCGAGTTGCTCTAAAAAAGCTATTAAAGATACATTATCGTAAGCATGATTTGAATTAGCTATATATTTAAATATATTTTTATAATAAATACCATAATTAGCATAATTTTTTAAAGGTCGTCCGATTCTTCTTGTGTATCTGAAGATTGCAAATTTTAATATGTTTCAAATTCAACAAATTATTTTAAACAATAAATAAAGCGTAAATTGGGTTTCAGACATATTGTTTAATCAATGTCGTATTTAAAAATGATTTCAAGCAAATAAATTAATTAAAACGCAGTCAAATTTGTTGTTTGGATTTTTCCGTTGCTTACAAAACACAGTTTATGATAATATTACTATAAACCCTATACTATGTACTGTACAATAATTAGTTTATAAATTTAGTTCTAAACTAATTTTAAATAATCTCTGTTTTGTTGGAATTGCCATCATTGTTTATAATCCATTAGAAAAGGGCCAGAAAGGCCAAAATGTATTTTGAAAAGTGTTAATTAAATTCGTTGACAGTATAACAAGCCTGATTCGCTGGTTCTAGTAAATTGCTTTTTCTAACTTTAATGTTTTACAATTTGATATAATAATATTATGAAGGAATAATTTATAATTTTGAAATAAGCGAAAATTAATTAATCGAAACTTTACATTTCGAGAAACTAGTGTCAATTCAAAAGATGTCGAATGAAAAAAATATCGGAATTTAATTTAAGAAGCAAAAAAAAAAAAAAATTAAGTAAAAAGAGTAAGATATTAAATAATATCTTAATACCTATTGGCAGTTATTGCAAATTATTATTAACTAGCAGATGAGCTAGACGTTGCTGGAGCAAAAAGTAACGATAGCGAAGATTAAGATTATTACATTATAGCCGATCTTACCCGTTTTCACAGAATGCTACAATTAGGTCCCCTGCTTCTGTGCTACATGTTCGATGTAATAGATTTAGACCAACGAGATCTCCGTGTATCGAGTATTGTGAGTTCTGTGATTCTTGCGTCAATTCCGATGCTTATCATGTGGTAGCTAAATGTAAAGTTTTAACTGCAGATAGACAAAAGTGTTTTGGAGAAGATTACTTGTCAATTCAATCATATAGGCAACTGTTGCAAGACCGTAACAAATATTACTGTATTTACAGGTTTATTACTAAGATAAACGATTAACAGGATTGATTTGATTAGAATAAGCAATTTTTTGTTTCTTTCGTCGGATGGCTAAATTATTTTTTGTAAATTAAAGACAGTCGATTCAAAAGACCACCATTTATTACGTGCTTTTAGATTAAAACATTTGGACGATCTGACCTTTCTTTTTAGGCTACTTGGCCGCCTCTAGTTAAAAAACACAAAATTTATCCAATTAAAAATATAAAATTTTCTAAAAAACTGGAATAGGTTGGTCTTACGACGTCTTCTAATAGTGTTCCATCCTGTTCCACACGGAGATTTCAGTTTTTTAGAAAATTTTATATTTTTAATTGGATAAATTTTGTGTTTTTTAACTAGAGGCGGCCAAGTAGCCTAAAAAGATAGGTCAGGTGGTCCAAACGTTTTAATCTAAAAGCACGTAATAAATGGTGGTCTTTTCCATCGACTGTGTCTTTAATTTACAAAAGCTATTTTTTCTTTTTTCTTTTTTCAGAAATTTGTCCACCAGGTGGTGTGATTATAGTATTTAAGAGGACATCTGGGTGTTGGCTAGTTGGCGCCCCACCAGTGGGCGAGTGGTCTCCGTCGCCGCTCATAGCGGTGGTGACCAGACCCTAAACACTGGAAAGTTCGGTCGTGGGTTCGCGCCGCAACTCGGACAGGCTTGCTGCTAGGAGTTTTCAGGGTTTTCTCCTAGCCAATAACGACTGAATAGGAGGCCAGTTCCCCATAAAAGTCCTCCCGGAAGGCACGGTTTCCCGCGCGATACGTTTAGGCCGGGAAATAAACGGCCGGCTCTTCGGTTGCATAGCGATCATTACGCTACTCATCGGAGGAAAAGCGAATATAGGGCTATAACCTCCATATGAACCACAAGAACAAGTACATGAAGGCTAGTTGGCAGCGTTTACGGTCGGCGCTTTTGGGCGGTTATTAATTAACACTTTAATATTTTTCAGGTATTTGTTTAATTCACTTTGTTTTATTATCAGTTTTAGTTTTATATGCGTCGACCAATCGCTGCCACTTTTTTTTTCTGTGTGTTTATTTGTTATTTGTCATTTTGTTTTTTGGGGTAACATTTATTGACTTTAGTAAAAATGTGATGATAATAATTTTGTACCTCTTTTTGTTTATAGATTGATTGTCATGCGTTTCTTGTGGAAGATACTGTAATTTTGTTTTTATTACTATGTGTGATTGTAATACTTTTGTGTTTGGTTCATTTTTTGCCCGTACATACAGGGCTTTCCTTGTACTATCAAATAATAAATAAATAAATAGGTCCCCTGCTTCCAGTCTAATTAGAGAATTTTTACATGGGTCTAAAATACGTTTGATTTTCCGCAAAAACGCAAAAAAAACCGCAGCTGCGCCTGTAAATCTTGCAGGCCCCTTTCTGTTAAAACTTTCATAATAAATGCTACATCATTGAAGACTTTATAGTGAACACAGTTTAAAAATTATTATTGTAATCTTTGATATACTTTATATGAGTGATTGCATTTGAAATGAAATATTAAAAGCAGTTTAAAATATAGATAAAAAACCAATTAGTCAATATTCTTTAAAGCAAAATTTACAAGTCCTCATTATAAGTGATAACAATCATAAAGTAATACACGAGTTTATATGTAAATGTAACCAAGCTTACAATTTACAATTTCGGGAAAATGTTTATCATAAACAAATTTCAGAAATTATTAAATAGAGTAATAAACATTCATTTTAAAAATTGAAACCGACATTTATTTTTTCTGCCCGAATTTACATTTAAATAAGTGCTAAATTAATTCAGTCTTCTGAATTAAGTATTGTATGTGGCTGAGGCTACATAAGCAGTATGGAATAGTCATGGCGGCAGCTATTAGGTATGATCACTCTCTCATTATAAGCTCTCTGAGCGCGTTCTACACACAACCATCTGTTTCCACCCAGTAAACTAGTCTAGTGACCACGGGAATTTCAGGTTTTCTCTCGTAATTTTGTTCGGATTACAGGCGATTCTAGACCATTTATTGCTGGAAATATCATGGTGTATCTGTAATATTATAAAAAATGGCAAAGCAGACAGTCGGTGAAATGTTGGACGAATGTAAACAGAAGATATTAAGAAAATATTGTAGACTACCAGACGGCTAAAAAATCCACAAATTAGGAATTGGACATGATGCTTCGAGAAAAATTGCACGACAGTAAAGAAGAAAACTATGAATACGATAAACGGCTAAAGCTGCAATGACAGCTTACATGCTTACAAAAATATAACTCGATTTTCCCAGCATTTCCTATTTGTGAGCTTTATTAATATGAAAACTTAAGAAAGCTATCAGCAGATTTTCCATTTATAAAAACAATAAATTATAAAATATTCACAAAAGGAACATCATTTCAGTTATTTCGCTAGCATTAAAAATTCTGAATGGCTTCATTAAAGAAGAGCAGATGGAAAGAGTTTTATTAATTATTTTGAAATTAACTGCTCGCATTGTAGTAACAATCCTTTTATATTTTTAAATTGTACATTTCCTCACGCAAAATTCAAAAGTAATGTGATTTTAAAAGCTTAATCGCACATTAAAAAGTAAGAATACTTTTAAAATGTTGTTTATATAATCATTAAAAATAATTACTGTGTATACTGACTGCAAAAATAGCTATTGAATATATAAAAATATATTTTATAAAATTAACGAGGCCGTAACTAAATATACCGTATGCGATAATCATTATAACTTAAAAACGCTAAATATTTCTCGGATTTTATTATCTACTAAGACTATATAATGTTATTAATCGTTGAATAATCATTAATTTTTTATTATTATTTTTAATATATATATTTTGGCCGTGTAAAAATAATTCAAAGTGTCATAAAATATATTTAGTGTTTCTTCACATAAAATAATATAACTGCACCATTTTTTACTTTACAATAGTTAGTAAGATGCCTGGATATCCAGCGACACAGCCATAAGTGAAAAACAAAGAAAAATTTTGATTAATGTAAAATATTTTCAATAAGTTAAAAATTTTCGCAATTTAATTTCTTTACCGATTAGAAGAATTTTCGTATTAAAATGAAATTTAAAATATTCGCAATTGAAGTTTATTAAATAAGAAAAATTTATTCCAATACTTCAAAATTTCAATAGTATTTTCGAAAATGATGGTAAATCTATTCAAACCATTTTTTACCGTACAACTGCAACTCGTGACGGTTGCATATAATAAGAGTCACGACAGTGACTTCCGCCAAGTAAAAAAGTCTCTCTCTATATATATACAGGAACCGGAATTGCCGATACTTGGGGGTGATTTCTCAGTCCCCTAAACACCTATAGTCATTTCCAGTATCTCGATTGAAGGAGAATTGTCTTACTATGTAGTGTGAAAAATTTCAAAATTTAGTTTAAAGCGGTGGCCGAAATATAAGCAATTGACAGTGGCGTGCCGTCATTGGAAGCGATGGAAGCGTTGCTTCCACCTTCCAATGACCTTACCTTGTATTTTATAAAATATAAATTTTCATATTTTAACTAATTTTAATATTTTAATTATATTTTATATTCATATAATTCATATTTTAATTAATTAAAATTAATATTTTATTATAACTGCATTATGTATGTTTTACAAATTTCTATACTACATGTGAAAAAAACGATAAGATTGCTATTGTATATTCGAATAATTCAGTGGCGGAAGGAATGTCGAAACCGGGTCAGTCTCCAATCAGCCAGATTATATAGGCATTGGCACATGCGGTTTACAATGCACCAACCTCACCCGGTTTAGCTGGTAGAAGCAACACACGCATAAAGCACCTAATTTTATATCCCGCACCGGTTCTGAGCTGTTAGCCGCCTACCTGTCAACTTCCAAGCAGCCAGATTATAGGCATTGGCGCATGCCCTTTACAGAGCGCCAACGTCACGGTTTAGCTGGTAGAAGCGACACACGCGTAAAGCATCCAATTTTATATCCCGGAGCGGTTGTGGGCTGTTAGCCGCCTGCCTGCTAGATATTCGGCCGCCCTCGCCCGATTATGCGAATCACGAGTAGACTAGATCAACGGCGGGCAACCCCCGGCCCGCGGGCCAGCTACGGCTCGCGAAAAGTTTCTATCCGGCCCGCGAGATCTTTAATAGATTATTAAATTGGAAAAATAACTAATTAATAGTTATTTTTCCAATTCTTTGTAATTTTCGAAAACGATAAGAGAAATAAATGTAGTAATTAACTTTTTATTTATTTATTTCATATTTGCAGACTAAAAAAATTACAAGTCACAAGAAGGCGTCAATTAACTACTACGGCCCGCGAAAAAAATGTAAAATTTATTCTGGCCCATGTTATAAAAAAGATTGCCCACTCTAGACTAGATTTGTAACTTAACCCAACCGATAGGAGTTTACTGGCATGTTTTTATGATAGTTCTGTATAGTTGACAGGAGTTAAAAAAAAAACTCCATTAAAATAGTTGATATATTTATTCTGCGTTTATTCTGCTTTCTCATTTTATATTACTTACGGATTTCAGTGTTAAACCGGTGATATTACGATTTAGTATGTCCCATCTGTAAGGGGATGCAGAAAAAACGTGTACAATTCTAGTACAGTGTTAAAAAATTAACTGTTACTTTGGCAGCATCATTTACAACCAAATTTAATGAATGAGACATACAATAGTACAAAAAAAGCTCTAGAATTTATTTTCCTTAAATTTACGATTTATATATCCATTGTCATAAAAATTTGTTTTTCCAATGTTTTCCCAAGACTACGGATATTCGGGTACAAAGTAACTGGTTTCGACTTATTTCTACTTAAGAAGTAGTTAAATACAGAGTGACAATAATTAACCCGTACAAAGTTTGTAGCAATGCTGCACCTGAACTTTTTTACTGTCACCAATTTACATACTATTGTTTAATTCTCCATGATTTCCTGCCCGTGTAGATGTACTTTTGATGTAATAAGGGTTAGTTTTTTATTTTTTTAATGGTGTCGAACAAATGTTGTGCAACTTTGGAGCTATTCCGGCAAGAAAAGCATCAACGTGAAATTGTTCGTCTGCTCGGTGTTCCAAAAATGACAGTCTCAGATGCAGTTTGGCGATTCAAGGAGCTTGGCCACAATGTTGACCGTCCCGGACATGGAAGAAAGTGCACTGTCAACACGTCTAGGAACCGCAAGATCATCACAAAGCGAGTTGACTGACATGCGAAGGTCTCCATGAGAAAAATTGCTCGTGTGATCAGAATCAATCGCAAATTGGTGCGGTTAATGGTGAAAAAGGAACTCGTACTCGAGCCCTACAAGTTCCAAAAGGTTCAGCTCCTCACTGATGAAAACAAGTGCGTGAGACTCCAAAGATCCCGTTAACTCAAGCGTCGGGCCGCAGGTCGACAATGGGAGTGCATTCTCTTCACAGACGAGAAGCTTTTCTCCGTACAACCATCAAAACGACAGGAACTGGTCCGCGGGGGCTCCTGGACGCTCAGCCGTCATTGAACATCACAAAATCCAATGTCAGTCATGGTTTGGGGCGGAATTTGTGCGAGCGGCAAGACACCCCTTGTTTTCGTCGATCAAGGGGCCAAAATCAATCAAGATGTGTACCACTGTGACATTCTCGAGGCTGTGGTACTTCTGTGGGCTCAGCAGCATTCTGGCAGTGCGAAATGGATGTTTCCGCAGGACTCGGCGCAGACACACAGAGCGAAGAAGACTCAGGAGGTTGCAAGTCTCATTTTCCCGATTTCATCTCATCTGCGGAATGGTCACCGTACTCGCCGAATCTGAACCCAATGGACTACAGTGTATGGTCCATTTTGGAGGCCAGGGCCTGTTCTAAGCGCCATGAAAGTTTGGAGTCGCTGAAGCAATCCTTGCGCTGGGAGTGAGACAAACTGTCTCCAGAAGAGCGCGGCCCATCGCTGAGAATTTCAAAACGCGTTTGGGGCTCTGCATCAAAGCAAAAGGAGGCCACTTTGAAACTGGCTGAATATCTGATTAATACGTAAAGTATTGTCATTGTTATATGCTGTTGTTTTGCTAATTTTCATTTCTTTAATAAATTTACGATACAAAAAACTTGTACGGGTTAATTATTGTCACCCTGTAATTAAGAGATTAGGGAATGAGGACATAAATAAAACCCTGCTAAAAGAGCTAGAATTTTACTTAAACAAAAGCTTAATTGATAAATGTACTAGTATACAAAGATAAATTTAAGCTATGATAAAGGACACAAAGGCATAATAATTGAACAGTCTGTATAGGCCTATTATAAGTTGCCTCGACTACTGGTAGCATTATCTTAGGGTGCAAAGGGCTACAATTGTTACACATTCCACTTTGGATTTTCAAAAATACAGGTAACATTACTTTAGAATAAATGAATGATTCCACATTTCTATAATTTTATTTACAGTATTAGGAAAAAAAATGCATTATTTTAACTTGAAAAACTAAAAGTAATCCTGTTTCTAATGAATATTATTTTAATAAAATAATCCTTTCTGAAATATTTCAAACCGATTAATGTTTTTACGTAACAAGCGACGTAAAAATATGACGGCGTCACGCGTTCTAAACAATAATAATATAACAATACGTAACGAATTGTTAGAATGTATTGTTGGCTTTTTCTATTGTATGTGGTCATTGTTAAGCGTAAATTTGCTCGAAAGTTCCGCGTCTTTGAAATTTCGCGAAAAAATTGCGATTAAGTAAACTTCGGTAATGTACGAGAGGAAGAAAGGGCTCTCTGTGTCGCCTTTCTCTTAGGCCCGCTGGAGTAAAGATATGGAATCTCTCGTCGGCCTTTTTACTCGAGTTACTCTTTACTCAAACTAACTCTTTGTGTCCCGCGTCATCATTAAATTAGAACTTTCTTGCTAGCTCTACCAAATGAATGAATAAACTTTTTTCAACTGAAAAGACCATAATACTGAGAATGGGACATAAAATTTAAAGATATTAATTTATTTCGAAATGTATTTAACATTAATGTTTATTCAGACAGAGGGGTTTTTAAATATTGGATTCTTCTTACTTTCTATTAATAAAATTTCTTTATTAGTTCAGTTTCTAGTTATTCCTTCCAATGTTTAAAAAAATATAAAACGAAAAGAATTCCTTCAAAAATATTTTAAAAATTTTCCAGTTTGTATCGATAAAATATTTCGTGATTATTGGTAAACAGACTGACTTCCGACGTCTTGTTATCGAGATTAATTATTATATGTTCAAATGGCGTAATTCCGAAATACATTCGCTTGTTTCCTAGTGGGCGGAGCTTAACTCTGCCTCTGGGTGTCCATAGATGACAATGAGTGTAATTGCAGCGCTACGCGAGCCTCTGTTGCCGTTTTCTACTCATTTTTATATAATAAAGTAATGAGCATCCTTAAAAAATGTTAATTGAGTCAAATAGGGTCTCAGAAAGAATCAGCAGCGATGCTCACGCGTGACTTATGTTCACTTTACACTTTACCGGTCCATTATTTTAGTTAGGGCAATCAACCAGCTACAATATACTACATACTGTGGCTGTGACCAGTGTTGTTCCGCCTAGTACTTTTGTACTAATCTAGTACCTTTTTTACTTGTCCCAGTTCAAGATATCCAACACCATTTTCCTAATACCATTCATGAAATCCCAATACCTTTCCTTTCAATTTGATACCTTTCAAAAAATTCATTTTTATTGTATAATTTTAATACTTTACTTTGGCAGTAAATACATTTTTGGGGCTCCAATCTCTAACAGTTCCAATGCTAAACAATTGGTAGTGTACAAAGTGATCACTAAAGGTGCATGAACACCGATACGGTCAGTGAACACTGAACATCGATATTAATGTTTTGGATCTCACTCCACTGTGGAGTGGTCTCCACCTCCAGCCTCCACATGGTAATATATGAATTTCGCCTGTATGAATTTTGTACGTTACATGTAACACTCTATATATTTTAATAAATAGAAATTTCAAAAATTATAAATTTATTATTTATATATTTAAATAATATATAATATATACATACATTCAGCAGTTTACAGTCAAAATAATGCCCGCACGAGTCAATAGATCATTTTCATTTAATGTATTGATTCTGCACATACTTATGTCGTATTATTGATATTAATATCGATTTTTTTAAAAATACTATCGCACATTACTGATCGATTTCTTTTTAGAGAAAACTTTTGTTATCTAGTACTCTTTCTAGTACCTTTTACAGAAAGGCTTGGAACAACACTGGCTGTGACCTTAGATATGGCGCTCTTGGTGGCGACGAAGGGCACTATCCACCGCCAGTTTACTTTAAGTCAAAACACTAAAGTCTATACAACGCGTTTAGAATCTGTTTTTCTCCTGTAAATCTAGACTGTTGTGTTTGCCCCTAGTTTTGAGATTTAGGCAATTAGTTAAGTGATATAAATCTACATTATTTCATCTCGAATTTCTCTCTTTTCTATTTTTCTTTTATTATAAAGGCAGATCAGATTTTAAGCTTGTATGTGTAGATTGTAAGCTTGTAGCTTTAGATTGTAGGCTTGTAGATTGTAAGCTTGTAGCTTTAGTTAAGCTTGTATTGGCCTAATCATGAGGGCCACAGGCAAAGAAAACCAAACCCGGGGAAAAACCTATGGAACATCGGAAAATTTCAGGAAAAAATTTTACATAGGTATTTTTCGATTAAATTAAAATAATTAGTTTTACACAATAAAATATATGTATGTTTACCATAACCTTATTTTAAAATGAAATTTACAACTTCCTAGTTGAAATCTAGTTGAAAGTACAGTGTGAAGATCGGGATCTCTATATTGTGAACGTTTATAATCTCTATTTTGTGAACTTTTATAATCTTTTAACTATATTTTATACAAACTCTACATTTTATACAAAACGGAACGTAATAGACCAAAAAGGGTTAGTTAAACGGGAAATCAACTGATAAATTTTGTTGATAAGATCAGTTTAAACTCGATTCCCACGAGTTGAGTTCCTTGTGAAGATGAGTCAAATTTCAGTGACACTACTACGTCACCGATAACGTTATTGGTCCAAGAAGATCATCTCTTCTGACGAAATCAAAGAAGGGCCTGCGAACCACCTCTCCATATAAAAAGGGAGTACGATGAGTAAGACGGAGAAGTTGTCATTTGACTATGTGTGTGTCCCTGTTCGGATTTACCCATCGTCAAGTTCCTCCTCCACTGTTCATCCTCCTCGGACTAGCGGACAATTGGATTGGAATCTAAGACCATTGGATTAAACTAGCTGAAAGGCAGAAATCTAGAACCGAAGATATCATATCATCTATTCGACGTTCGTCGATATAATCAATATAAATCTTAAGGTATTTATCCTACCCGAGAATATTTGTAAGCTCTCTCTCTCTCTAATCCGCGTAGATTTATGTTCGCGGATCGTGAGCCATGTATCTTATCATGTGTCTCTCTGTAAAGTAAACGTCTTGTATCTAATTAGACATATGAGAAAATAAACGGGTATATTTTTATATATAAATCTCCGAGTGCGTTCTCTCCGTCATCCTCTCCACTTGCTTCATTCCGGGTCTAACCCATACGTAACCGCTCGCGCAATTGATTTTCTGTATCAATAAAACGATACAGTGGTGTCATCCTGACGCGGTATCAAAGAGATACCGACCCTATGGTCACATACAGTATTTTGTGAAAATTTTCTAAATCATCAAATTTGCCTACTCTTAGAGGGGACCCCCACCGAATTTGTGCCCAGGGCCCCTGGATTGGTAAATCCGGCCCTGTGTGTAGTACTTAACCCTCAATATACCAATATTTTTATAATGTGCGTTCCAACTCTTGAAAGAGCTTTACTCTCAGCCATGATTGAATAATTATACTGTCCTCAGGTCACTCTGATCCGTATAATACTCAGTACTTTGTTGATTTTTTTCGGATAGTGTTTTTTTCTTTTGCAGAATATAAGTAGTGTTCTTGTGTTTTTATTACAATTATAGTTTATTTGTGAAAATATTTACAATGAAAAACGACATTTTGACTTTTGTCATGTTATGAACCACACTGTTGAACTTAAAATGCTTCAAAAAAGTAATAAGAAACAAATAATTGTAAGAAATAGAAGTGTCTCATTCCCATCAAAAATAGACAAAGGAAACATGCCAGGAAGTGCAAGAGATTAATATGTAGAAACTGCACATTACGTGTACAAATTGTGCAATATATGCATCGTTCTGGATAACAAAAGTAAATTAACGTGAACTAACCTTTTGTTCGTCATGCATCAACACGAATGTCTGGAACAAATTTCATTAAATACCTTCCAGTAAGAATTATTAACATCGCTTTCTTTAAAAAAAAAGGAACTTAAAATGTTACCATATTTTAAATCTAGCAGCTTGTGAAAAAATCCAGCAACAAATTGTGTAACTATTCCGGTCATTGCTAATTTTTTTAAAATAATTTTTAATTTTTTTTAATTATTATCGAATGGCAAAAAGCGCAATTTTGAGGGTAGAGATGAAATTTACAGGAAAAAAAATGTAAATGCTAATAACGAGTAAAATCGTCATTAGGTCCAACCCTACTGGAGATACACACGACCCCCATTATCTCCCAACCTCCTCGAACTTTAACCACCAAAATTTAATAGAATCAATTTCCGTAATACACGAACTCTTCCTGCAAAATTCCTAAAATTTTCGACGAAAAGCACAAGAGTTATTAGGCTTCAAACACGGTGAACAAAATCGTGCAACACACACACTAACATCCATACATGCAGAATCCCCCCCCCTGAATTTCTTCGCATTTCTCGTAATTTCAAGGCCCCAGAGTCCAAAAATGTAAAAATCTCGAAGGATCATTCTTTGACCGATCGCCATACTTCCTCGCTGTCATATGTAACAGCCGAGAAAGTAAAAATACTTTCCCCCTCTCTCGAATGATATATATTTTTATTAAAATGTAAGACTCGCACGAGAAAACCCCCCTTGTTCGTTCCACGTGCAAAACAACGTGTTTTAAGATGACAAAAACGAAGATTTCTCTGTAAAATAATTAACTCTTTGTGGTTACCGTTAAGACAATGACAAGAAATATGCTTAGAAAAAGTGAATGTTTATGAATTTATGTAAATTTAAAACAGGATAAGTAAAAAGTTGCAATGGAGAATGTTGTTGTTAGAACGAATTTACAAATTGTCTGCAATAATTTAATTCATTAATTATACATTAATATAATTGTTAAGAATTTGATTTATAAATTGCAAAAATTTCTGTGAAAATATCAATATACCGATTGACTAAACAATAAACAATCGACAATACAAATAATAAGAATGTAATATAACAATCGGGCGTGTTATTTGTTTGACTTCATTTAGTCCGGAGAGACGCGTATTTCGTCTCTCCGGACTAAATGGGGGTGGAAACCCAAATCCTCCGAGCCTTACCTCCTCGTGGTGCCCCCAGGGTACTTCCTATCTGCTGCATTCTCGTGTGATCTGACCAGGACTTCTGGGTTAAAAGGACGCCAGTCAGAAATTGCGATCGAAATTATCTAAATAACAATAGACTAGTAAATTTCACTCTAAAAAGAACAAAAATTACTGTTTAAGTTGTAAGACAAAATTAAGTTGTTACCGTTCAAGTAAGTAGTTTTTGAAATTAGTTAAATACTAACTAAATATTTTTCTAAATATTTCTAAATTATTTATTTATTTATTTATTATTATTACTACCCATTCTGGATACACTCCTTGATTAGGAAAACAAAACACTGCGATACAATGAACATGAGATTTCAAACAAAATTATATATTATTATTACTACCCATTCTGGATACATTAGACATCAAACATTCAATCGATACACAAGTTCATTTCTCTTTACAAATATTTTCACAATAGATAGATAACACGTGTCTTAAATATTTGGCGCTATGATTACATGAAACATTCAATCGATACACTAGTTTATTTCTCTTTACAAATATTTTCACAATAGATAGATAACACGTGTCTTAAATATTTGGCGCTATGATTACATGAAACATTCAATCGATACACTAGTTTATTTCTCTTTACAAATGTTTTCACAATAGATAGATAACACGTGTCTTAAATATTTGGCGCTATGATTACATGAAACATTCAATCGATACACTAGTTTATTTCTCTTTACAAATATTTTCACAATAGATAGATAACACGTGTCTTAAATATTTGGCGCTATGATTACATGAAACATTCAATCGATACACTAGTTTATTTCTCTTTACAAATATTTTCACAATAGATAGATAACACGTGTCTTAAATATTTGGCGCTATGATTACATGAAACATTCAATCGATACACTAGTTTATTTCTCTTTACAAATATTTTCACAATAGATAGATAACACGTGTCTTAAATATTTGGCGCTATGATTACATGAAACATTCAATCGATACACTAGTTTATTTCTCTTTACAAATATTTTCACAATAGATAGATAACACGTGTCTTAAATATTTGGCGCTATGATTACATGAAACATTCAATCGATACACTAGTTTATTTCTCTTTACAAATATTTTCACAATAGATAGATAACACGTGTCTTAAATATTTGGCGCTATGATTACATGAAACATTCAATCGATACACTAGTTTATTTCTCTTTACAAATATTTTCACAATAGATAGATAACACGTGTCTTAAATATTTGGCGCTATGATTACATGAAACATTCAATCGATACACTAGTTTATTTCTCTTTACAAATATTTTCACAATAGATAGATAACACGTGTCTTAAATATTTGGCGCTATGATTACATGAAACATTCAATCGATACACTAGTTTATTTCTCTTTACAAATATTTTCACAATAGATAGATAACACGTGTCTTAAATATTTGGCGCTATGATTACATGAAACATTCAATCGATACACTAGTTTATTTCTCTTTACAAATATTTTCACAATAGATAGATAACACGTGTCTTAAATATTTGGCGCTATGATTACATGAAACATTCAATCGATACACTAGTTTATTTCTCTTTACAAATATTTTCACAATAGATAGATAACACGTGTCTTAAATATTTGGCGCTATGATTACATGAAACATTCAATCGATACACTAGTTTATTTCTCTTTACAAATATTTTCACAATAGATAGATAACACGTGTCTTAAATATTTGGCGCTATGATTACATGAAACATTCAATCGATACACTAGTTTATTTCTCTTTACAAATATTTTCACAATAGATAGATAACACGTGTCTTAAATATTTGGCGCTATGATTACATGAAACATTCAATCGATACACTAGTTTATTTCTCTTTACAAATATTTTCACAATAGATAGATAACACGTGTCTTAAATATTTGGCGCTATGATTACATGAAACATTCAATCGATACACTAGTTTATTTCTCTTTACAAATATTTTCACAATAGATAGATAACACGTGTCTTAAATATTTGGCGCTATGATTACATGAAACATTCAATCGATACACTAGTTTATTTCTCTTTACAAATATTTTCACAATAGATAGATAACACGTGTCTTAAATATTTGGCGCTATGATTACATGAAACATTCAATCGATACACTAGTTTATTTCTCTTTACAAATGTTTTCACAATAGATAGATAACACGTGTCTTAAATATTTGGCGCTATGATTACATGAAACATTCAATCGATACACTAGTTTATTTCTCTTTACAAATGTTTTCACAATAGATAGATAACACGTGTCTTAAATATTTGGCGCTATGATTACATGAAACATTCAATGAGTGTATCCATTCTGGATACACTCCTTGATTAGGAAAACAAAACACTGCGATACAACGAACATGAGATTTCAAACAAAATTATATATTATTACAATAATAAATTAAATTAATATTTCTAAATATTTTTCTAAATTTTTCTAAATAAAAACTTGCATTATTCGGAAAATTCACAATTTCCGACTGGCATCCTCTTAACCCATAAGTACCCTGGTCAGTGACGGGAAGCGAGATAGGAATACGCTAACAAGGCAGGGGGTAGTTTTTCCCCCCTGTTGTGTCTCCACCTTGTCATGGTGGGGAGGCTTGGTGATCTGTGCTGCAGTGTCTCGATGGGATTTCTCGTCAGAGTATTGTGGCCTGATCCAACTAAGAGAGACACACGCCAATGCTGAGCAGGAAGGCATGGTGCAGAGGTAGCTTTCTGCCTTATCTTTGAGTACGCCTTGTCAAAAAATTCACGTGGCTGGTGACATTTAAAATATGGAGTTTAGAGGAAGTTTCTGTAGTTACTACAAATATACACTGAATTCTATCTGTAACAAATGTATAAACACACCTGTTTTTTTAGTTTAGGTTAAAAAGCTATAAGAATTACTTATATCTACAGATTTGAAATATAATTTAATACATTTTAGTAAATTTTTATATTAAAATGATTACTAGTTTAAAAGATATTTCAATTTTTTACTTTCGGACCGTAACAAATTTGTAATACACAGGCTTAAAAACGACTAAAAAGGTATAATAATTTAAGTTGCTCGTATTACTATTAACAACAGAGGACAATAATAGTTTTGAAATCAAATACAGTGGCAATTTAAACAGTGTGCAGTGATATTGTCACGGGATGTCAACAGTATTGTTATTTGGGATACGCTGTTTGTATTATTATCGTGTGATTCTCATATCCCGTTTCTGTTAGCACAATACCCACGCATTATTGTATGTTCTGTTTATTGTTTGTCAATGTTCAGGATCCACTGTTTGTACTTTACAGCAATTATCTTTGTAATTTTGTTCTCTCTGTTCATTTTTAGCGTTTGTCACCTTGTGTTACAGTTTAATTATTCCTTATCTTAGCCCCACACATGCTCAGGCATGGGCTTCGTTCATCACACTACGGTTCACCGTTAATGCGCGTACCTGCTTGTTCTTGTATGTATTGATTATCACTTATTGTTATACCACTGTATATCCACTGTATAGCCGCTTCCATTTGCACCCGTGTAACCATTTTCTTGTATAGTCAAATTTATTTTCTTACCATGTAACATATTGTTTCAAATAAAATCTCGGTGCGGCTGGTGACCTCCCCTTCCCCTTACTTCTCTTTCACATTTTCATCCCCTTTGGCCTCTGCCACAAATAAGTTTTCCTTCTGTCTAACACCTTCTCAATCCTTTTCATCCCCTTTAAAGGAAATACCATTGAGTAATGCCTTCTAAACTTTCCACCTGTCTGTGTAGTGATATTGGATCCTAGATTTATATGTTCTTTTGAATTCATTTCACTGACACTTTAGTGACATAATCTGTGTGCAGTTGAACTGTCCGTATTCATGAACTTTCGTATCTTCTAGAAATTCTGCCATTTTTCTCTGGCCGAACCTATCTCCTGTGCTCATCATGGCTTTGCAAAGTTCGCCCACATAAATAGAAAAGAACATATAAATATAAATCCAGGGTCCAATATCACTATACATTGTTTAAAATCTTTTCAAATTTTTTAACAGCGCCTCACGGTTGCAGTCATAACAAGAAATTCACGAAATACATTTACTACATGGATCTGGCAAGTCATTAATTAATTTCACAATCTATTAGTAAGATTTACAAACAGTATGATCCTTGTCTCCAAATAGTTTTATTCTACAAATTATTTTATGGATGATGTCATTGGTGCACTCAAGATTTGAACTTGGGAGTGCCGAGTTGAATGGATAAAAATTTTTAATGCAAATTCAATAAAATTCCTATCTTATCTGACTTATTATTCGTAAGTAAGATAGAAATAGAACACATGACACAATTTAAATAAAAAAATGAATTTTAATTAGGAAAATATTTTTGAAAAATTCACTAGTGTTTCTTTTTCGTTTACTTCGGAGGGTGCCAGGGCTCCTTGGCCCACTCCCGGGTTCATCACTGGATGTTGTTATAAGATTCCATCGAGTAAACTTGTGCAAAATATTTTTTAACGAATGACTATTATCATCATATTTTGCAGAGTCAAATTTTTTGTTAAGATGAAGTATATATCGTTGTTCACTTAAAAATATTTTTCTGATGCTTAAAGTAATAAAAACACATTTGAGTATTTTTTCATTACAAAGCCATATCTTCAAGAATGTTGACAGAATACAATAAAAGATATCTTTCCTTATCAACACTGTTGAATTTATGCATGCATTTGTAATAAAAAATTAATCAGAATATTTGCAAATACACTAATCTAATCTGATTCAATTTAAGTTTTTCAAAAGATAAACTTCCTTCAAATGTAGTGTTGATATTTGTAATTACAATGATTTTAACAAATGTAATTTTCATTTTTCAAGTTAAGAAATTTATGAAATTATCATTAATTGAAATATTATGTTTCACAGATTTATTATATTCCATTAATATTTTCAAGTACATTTAATGTAGATTTTGGTATTAATACAGGGAACAGGAGTATATATTTAATGTAAAAAGTAACCTATTAAGATAAAATTTTAGTTTATATATTATTTTAAAATAAGATTGCTTTCTTAAGTTTCTGTCCCAAATTTATTTACATATGAATTAACAGTATTTTCAAAACAGCTTATTAATAACGAAAAGGTTTTGTATAAATATAAAAATATCAAAATTTACCTGAAGATGGCTTCAAGAAAGAAGAAACATTTTTTGGTTGACTTAAATTATCAGTGTACTTGTAAAGCCCTGGTCAGACTATGCGATTTCCAGCCGCGCAGGCGACCGCGACTGCAACAAGCGCGAGTCGCGCGCGTCTTCTCGTGGTCACACATTGTTCGTTGACGTTGCAACTCGGAACACCTGACTCTATAATAAACCAATAAAATTACAGTAGCTTGTTTTTGTCTACTTTCGTCAGTTTACCGACATTTTTACGTTCTATTTCAGAGTATTTACGGAATTTTAGCTACTTTTCTTATTAAAATAGCAAGCAGTTCCTTTTCTGGAATGAATAAAAGAAAAAAGGCGCTAATTTTGTTAGAGCTGGCGAGAATATACGAAGAGAAAAATAAGAAAAAACGTTCGTGCTGGGTTAAAACTTGACGAAATGAAAATCAACAGGCTAAACAATCGTGCTTTCTTTCACCAGCCGATGAATGAATTAAGGCTTTCGGATGCCGTAGGTTATAGGGGATATATCCGTACGAATGCCAATACTTATAGGACCTATATAATTTAGGAGAAACGTTTCGTATGTTTGGCATATCAATTTAGAGTGCCCATAATTCGATATCAGTCATTATCCCAGAAGTTTTGGATGCTATTTGTCAATCTTATAAAAGTGAATATTTGAGGGTAAGTGTTGTTTAGAGGAAAGCTTGAATGATTTAATTCATTTATAATCAATATATTTTTTCTTTTATATAAGCATTTATTTTATTCAATTGTATATTATTAAAAGTAATCAAACTTTTTAAAGTAAATCTAACAATAACTTTTATAAATTCAGATTTGATTTATATCAAATATAGCATTTAAATGTACTGAAACTGAGTTAATACAAATGTTATAATCAAGATATGTTGACAAATATACAATACAAAGTATGACGTTTTCTGATTGGATGCGCGTTTGCAACCGTCGCCAGTAGAACAAACTTTTTGTTTCTAGTTGTGGTTGAAGGGTCGCGCCGGTTTTCGACGGGGGATTACCAGTTAACGGGAACAGCCGTCGCGGTTGCAGTCGCCCGCGCGGCTGGAAATCGCATAGTGTGACCAGGGCTTTAGTTTTGATACGTTTGTGGATAAATATAAAAATCCATTGATTTATATATTATTATTCTGGAAGAAACATAAAATGGAAAGCAATGATATATTGCTACTTGATAAAATAGAAAGTTCTCTCTTATATTTAATCCAGATAGTAAAAATTATCCAAAAAAATTATAAAAACGATGGAGTCAGACTATTTCACTTCTTACGTAATTGTAAAATACACGGAAAAGTATATTTTTCTTTCTCCTCTGACTTATGCATATCTTATAACTTCAAAAAAATTATTTAAAACATTGTATCAACAATGAATAAAAAAGGGTAAAAAGGAGATCAACTTGCAGAGAGAACTTTTATTTACATTAATAAACTTCCTAAATGCATTTCGCCTATGGAAGGCCTCTTCAGTACGTCCAATCAGACACAGTTCATGCTCTGACAAAAACTTAAGAGAAACCACTTATATAATTTGCAAAGAATTCCCAGCATTCCGCTGTTAATATTCAAATCCGTATTCAAATTTACGTTTAAAACCACCTCAAAAACACTTCAGTTGAGAAAATCCATTAAAAACGATATTTGTAAAGAAGATGTGTGGAAAATAGAGAAGTTAATAATAAAATCAGTTATCACGAAAAAGGTAAATCAGTTAGTTTTATATCTAAACAGATTAAAAACCTTAAAAAAGGACTTAATAAAAACAAGTTAACTTTAATATCACCTATAAATAAAAATTATATAAGAAATAAAAATATTAAGTTGTTTAGATTATTTGATTATCCGTCAGAGGAAGAAAAATTAGAATGGCAGTGAAATTTGGTACTTAACCTGTCTACAAAGGAAATACCAAGGGATTTTGTCATATGGTGCTGGTATAAATTTTCCTTTTTCTAATAGAATAATAAATACTATAGCAGATATAGAAGGTGCAATTTTTCAATAGAATCTTAAAAAAGAAGATAAAGACAAACTTAGAATTAATATATGTAAAGTCTTAAAGAAATTTAATATCAAGAAAGGGTACATTTTAGATAAAAAAGCAGGATATTATATAGATAAATATAATAGAATTAACAAATTTATTAAAAAATATAATTTATGTTTATTAAAAGCAGATAAATCAAACCAAATAGTTATTATGGATTTACAATAATTGGAAAATAGGAAACAGGAAATCATATCGGAAGGAAACTTCGAAAAATTAGAAAGAGACCCGTTCGTCGATATACAACGAACATTAGCCAAAGAGTTGAAGAAATTGGTATAAGAAGGTTATGTCCAGGCTCATCAGAGTAAAAAAATTCTCTCAAAGGAAAACGTAAGAATTCCAAAATTAAATGTTAGAATTAAAACACAAACAGAATCAATGCAGGTCGATTATAGACTTTAGATTTACAATGTTATATAATTTAGAAATGTTTATAAAAGGCTATTACAAGACATACCAAATTCAGAATATACAGTTAAAAATGCCGATGATTTAATATCAAGACTACAAAAAGGAGAAAGTTTGCTGAACTATAAAATAATGAGCTTGGATATAATACCTATGTATCCTTCCATTACTAAAAATATGATTGTACAAAGTTTATTTAAAGTATGGTGTCTGATTATTTGAGAGATTTAATACCTTTACATTAGATAATAATTACTTTACAGTAAAGGAAGATTTCTACCGTCAAACCGATGGTATCTCTATGGGTTCCGTAATAGGACCAAAGTTAGCTGAGATTTATATGTTGGATATGGACAAGGTTTTATCAACGTTAAACGGCATAAAGTTTTTTGCAAGGTACGTCAATGACGTTTTGATTATATATGATAGTGCATTTGCAAATTTTGGAGCAAGCTAATAAAATCAATTCAAATATTAAATTTACTCGGGAACATGAATTAAATAACCAGTTAAATTATTTAGATA
This sequence comes from Centruroides vittatus, assembly GCF_030686945.1. Classification (NCBI taxonomy): domain Eukaryota; kingdom Metazoa; phylum Arthropoda; class Arachnida; order Scorpiones; family Buthidae; genus Centruroides; species Centruroides vittatus. The sequence goes on along the minus strand of NW_027122690.1, from coordinate 872,142 downwards.
TAACAATTAAAAGATTTAAAGATCATTTAAAATATTGTAAATTTCAAAAAACCACGTAATAGGAAAAAAGTTATTAATTTTAAATCATACTGTCCTTTAAGACAAAAATATAATATATATTTAATGGAAATGACAAAGATTTTTTCTAGAACAACAAATATAGATGAAAGAAAGAAAGAAAGAAAGAAATTGGAGAGACACATAGAAAATATATCCTAAATGAATACCCAAAGAGATTATTCAATGACTGGTACAACAGATATTTAACAAATAGATATAAAGTTAAACAATAACAAGGAATAAAACAGTACGTATCATTTCCATACATAAAAGGTATTTATGAAAAATATAATAAATTTTTTAACCAAAAATTAATCCGATTAGCTCCATCTCAAAATAACAGGTTATCAAATATGATGATTATAAGAAGCACTAAAAAAGATATATTAGAAGAAGAAGGTGTCGTTTATCAAATAGAATGTACTGTACTGTACATGCAACAACCCTAGTTTTTACATTGGTGAAACGAAACGAAGGCTGAAGATTAGATTGTTGGAACATCTGGCTGCCGTAAGGTTGAAAATTAGTAGTTCTCCTATCTTCCAACACTAATATTAATAATTGTCAAATTAATACTAATAAATTAAAAATTATCTTTAAAGAAAAAAACAATGTAAAACAGAAAGTAAAAGAACATTTTGCTATAATTATGCAAGACAACAATGTAAATTTGAATACGGGAATGTTAACAGCGGAATGCTGGGAATTCTTTGTAAATTATATAAGTGGCTTCTCTTAAGTTTTTGTCGGAGCATGAACTGTGTATGATTGGACCTACTGAAGAGGCCTTCCATAGGCAAAATGCATTTAGGAGGTTTATTAATGTAAATAAAGTTTTCTTTGCAAGTTGATCTCCTTTTTTAACTTTAATTCTTTTTTATTCATTGTTGATACAATGTTTTAAAGAATTTTTTTTGAAGTTATAAGACAGACGTGGGCAAATGCGGCTCTTTTTGAGTTACGTGCGGCTCTTCCTGAAAGTGTTAGTTTCTGCTTATTATTATTATTTTTACAATTTTATTTCCACAATTTTGTGAAAATATGTAATTACATATATGTAATATTTAGTAATTTATTTCCAAGTTGGTGCAATAATTTATTTCTATTAAAGTTTTAATCATATTTTAACATCATAAACTGATTTTTACTTTCATGTTCATTAAATATATGTGGTGTATGTCTTGTCTATCTTACTTTGTTTAAGTTCATTTCTTAAGTAAATTTGTAATATAAAAACAAAAATTACATTTAAAGATTTACATACAAAAAATAGATCACAAAAAATACATTTAATTGCATAAAAGAAGTACAATGTGATGCACAAAAGAAGTACATTTATGATACATGAGTATCATAAATGAAAATTTTGACTGGACTGGAATGAAGTTAGATTATTATTTTCACTTCATCATACTAAAACCTTATTTTTGGTACAATCTGTATTAATTAAATTGTATAATTCTTGTAACACCAATGCTTTGTGAAGTTTGGAATTATCTAATAAACTAGATTTTTACATCTGTAAAATACAGTGGTGCCTCATATAACGTATTTAATCCGTTTCAGGTGCACACGTCCATTAAGTGAAAAGTCCCTTATACGAAACGCATTTTCCCATAGAAATACATGTTAAAACAACTCATTCGTTCCGCAGCATAAAATAACCGTACTGTATCATTAAAAAAAAAATGAAAATAGAGCAGTCACCACTTATGCTGGGTAGTCAGATGTTGTGAGGAACACTTTCTTCACACACTCATACAGACACACACTTTTTACACATTGCAGCGGACCTCTTTTTATTGTTTTTTAATCGGAGTCAGATTCAGGAGAGGCTACTGGGGCTTGTTCCATTCTTTGTTTTTTGGCAGCTTCTTGAAAAACATGTCCAAGGTGGTCTGTTTCTCTTCAACACCTGTCGGAAATGACAGGCAAGGGTGTCATTGTAGAGATTATTGATCCTGTTGGCCTCGGCTGTGTTTGGATAGTGAGTGTTGGTAAACTCCTGAACCTCTCCCCATTTGACAAGAAAGTCCTTGATGACAGCAGTTGAAATTGGTTGATTGGGTTGCACCTCCTCCTCCTCATCAGATGAAGCTTCCCTTTGAGCTTCATCATGTTCCTGGGCCAGAAGTGCTTGAAGCTCTTCAGTTGTCAGCTTTTCTTGGTGTTCTTCAATGAGCTCCCTCACATCCTCCACCTCCACCTCCAATTCCAATTCTCGGGCCATCGAGATGATCTCCTGCACCACATCTGTATCCTCAGCTGGTTCTTCCTGGGTCCATTCAGGAACAAGCCTTTCCCAGGCTGAATTGAGGGTCTTCTGCACAACTTCTCCCCAGACCTTCTGGATGAGTCTGATTGCCACAAGAACATCAAACTTCTCTTTCCAGAACTTTTGGACAGTCATGTCTCTACAAAGCTGACATTCTTCAAACATCTTCATGAAGAGAGCTCTGGTGTACAGTGTTTTGAAGTTGGCAATGAGTTGCTGATCCATTGGCTGAAGGATGGCAGTGGCATTTGCTGGCAGATACTGCACCTTGATGAAAGGATAGCTTTCTTCCAGGATTTCCTCCGGGTCTTTTGAGTGATCAGGGGCATTGTCCAGTATCAGCAGGGCTTTGAGTGGCAGCTCTTTGTCCAGCAGGTATTTCTTTACAGCAGGAGCAAAGGTTTCCAGGATCCATTCCTTGAAGACAACCTAGGTCACCCAGGCTTTTTGGTTAGACTTCCAGTGGACAGGCAGGTTGGACTTGACAATGCGGTTCTTCTTGAAAACCCTGGGACTTTCAGAATGGTAAACCAGCAGGGGTTTGGCAACCCCTGGCAACGGCAAAAGAGTGGAAACATCATTTGCACTTGTTCGCAGAAAGTCCGTTGTTCGCCTCACATAACTGCCGAATGGAAAGTCCGTTGTTCGCAGCCAGTCTGTTGCTCAAGTCACGTAACGGTCAAACAGAAAGTCCGTTGTTCTCAGTGCCTGTTATTCGAGGCACCACTGTATTTATCTTCAAAATTATTATATTTAATTGTATATAAAAATTTAATTTGTTTTGTAAATATTATGTTATATTTCTTTTTATAAATAATCCAAATTTTGAATTTATTTTATGTTTCATTTTTCAGCTGTATGTGTGACTAATAATACTTTAAATTGTAGATTAGACAAAAACGTTTTTATTTGAATTAAATTGAGTTTCATATGGTCAAAATCTGTTTAAGTTCATTGCTTAAAAAGATATTTTTCTGTTAGTTTAATATATTCTGCATTTGTAAGCATAATTAAGTAGATAAAAGTTATGATTTTGATTAATCTAAATATAAAATAAATATGAAGAGTTCAAAAATTGAAACTTGTTTTAATATATAAATGTGAATATCTAAGATACTGGAAAAAATGAAATTCCAGATTATATTCATTACTATAATAAAAAATTGATAATAATTAGTAATCAATTGATAAATATTTATTTATATCTGTATATAAAAACTACATTTTAAGATATGTGATCTAATGTGAAACAATTTGTAAAATACATATTTACAATACAGTTCTGCTTTGTTTATTTAAACTATAGTTCTGTGTGCCTTGATCCACTGAGACGAGGACCTTTTGTTGTTTTCTTTTTTACTTTTTTCTCGGGCGACTTTGTTTTAATCTCCGCTCTTGTCATTTTCTAAATAAAAATAAAACCTATAAGTAATTATTTTTCATATTTTTGTGTTGTATTTATTTAATAATTCAAAACACACAAGAAAATTTTCTTGTTAATTTTAAAATAATTATAATATTAATATAAATTACTACTATATACTTTTAATTGCTTAAACTCACTAAAACATTTAAATAACAATTAGTTAATTTGAAATAATAAATTTTTTATACAGAAGTTATATTAAGGAAAAACAAATATCTATTCTTCATATAATAAAAAATTTAATATACAAATAAATTGGATTTTATTTATTGCTCTTGTCTCTGAATGATTACAGGCCACTGATCTCAATTTTTGCTTATTGCAAGTGAACTTTATCTTTCATCAGATTAATCATAAATAAGAAATAGGGTTTAGATTAAGACTATTCACCACATTAAAAATCATAAAAAATCCTATTCAAGTTTGAATCCAGATAAACAAGAAAGTCAAATTCTTTTTAAATTTATTATTTTAATATATAGGCTAAATATAAAACAGAACATTTACTCAATAACAATATTTACTGAGTTGAATTCCTTAAGAAAAATTATCAGTTACACAAAAACTTCAATTTGTCTAAATTCAATTATTGACTTGTATCAGATTGAAAAGGTAAAAATTAGACATTTTGAAAAACCTTTTTTTTGAACTAATTACTAGCTTAGTACAGTGGGGAACTGATTTCCGTGTACACCTGGTACTAAAACAAATTACAGTAGTTAGAAAACAAATGACTATTAAGTTTAACATATTTACATCTATGGTGAGAAACGTTTAAAATTTACAACAGCCCTGTGGCGTCGAGGTATACTAGTGATGCGACAAAAGAGGCATTTGACATTGACCGGTATCGGCACCCTCGGGATTTGGCAGCCTGCGTGCTGCACGCGCCGCACACCTACCAGGACGTCTCTGATTCCATTCATTAGCCACTCGTAGGGAGCTATTTCACTAAGTGGATTGTTTTAAGATTTAAAAAGTAAAGAATATTTTGTTATTTTTATGTACGTTTCTTCACAAAGTTATATTTAATTATAAGTTTCTTTAAAAGTATATTCATACAATTGAAGAATTTTTTGTACTAGGTATGTATATTCATCACACATTTTGTTTTATCAAGTAAGCTTTTTTTATAATTTTAATTTTAGCCCTTATATCATGGCTAGTGATTTAAAAATTTATTTTAAAAAAGTTTTGGCTCGAGACCGTATAATGAAAAAGAAAACATTATTAAAAGAGAAAGACAATGCCTAAATTAAATATAAATACGTCAACAAAAAAATTTCGACATTTTGACGATAAAATTTATGACGAATGACGATTCTTTCGTAAAAATTAAGCAATTTGGAAATCAAAGCGGAATGGAATTTAACATTGGTAGACAATATAAAATAAATATTGAAAATTATAACAAGATAATTACGATTAATAGATATATCTAAATTAATAGATGTTATACGTTTTTCCTCAAAGCAAGAATTGGCATTTAGAGGGCGTAGGGAATTTATTGAATCTATTAACGGAGGTAATTATATTGAACTTTCTTATTTATTAAGTACATCAGATAATCTATTAAAAATACATTTAAAGAAGTATACGGTTTTTACTGGCTTATTGAACAAACGAATACGAACGGGCCTTGACGCGCAATTAATTGATTGCCCCTGTAAGTCGGCTTCTTACAGAAACACAGCTTTCCTATCATCAAATGTCACGGCACGCCACTGGCAATTGAAAAGTGTAAAAGTCATCAAAAAGCTGTATTTTTTTCTCGTTTTTATTCACCCAGCACTGCTAAACCTCGTAAAGAAAAATCTGCTGGATCTAGAAATATAAAATTTTAAATTTAAGAGTTTGTCGTTATTAGTGAGGTGCTAGCGATACGTCTGGGTCGATAGGACAGAAATGCACACTCACCATAACACTTTCAGCACTTTGCTGCCTTCTTGCGTAAATAAAATACACAAAAATGAATACAAAGCAAAGATTAATTACTATTAAACATTTAAATTATCCGAGATAATGATTTAAATATTTAATATTAATTTTGCTCTGTTATTAAAATAATTCATAAGTCACGTTATAAATTATATTGTAGAAAGGTCCTATACGATATTTATAAACACAAAAGTTTTTTAAATTTATAAACTGTAATTAGACGAAAGAGTTACAATCAACAAATACGGTTATCGTAAACGATAAAAGTAGATTTAAAACTGTATAAAGATATTTCTCACACGAAATAGATGCAATTAATCTTCATAATTCACTTTGCAGTATGTAGCCAGCTGCAATAATTGTTTCTACATTTTATTATAATCAATAAAAATAAAAACGTACAAGGAAAATAGAAAAATTACTTCAAATATAAAACAATTGTCGATAACTTAAAAACCCATAAAGTTAAAAAAGTTATTAAAAGGAAAATCTAGTTACGAGTTGTGCTAATTACAGATAACATTACATGAAACGAATTAACGACAACAGTACATAAACCATTTTAACAAGTTTTCGAGAAATATTAAAAATAATAAAAGCTAAATAATAATAAAACGATTTGAATATTTTTTAAATAAAAGTTAATTTCATATGAATTATCTAAAATTGATCTGAAATGAATAAATAAATATCGATTATTACGAGTTCGTTTTACCGGATGTATACGTCTACCGTTTTAAATACGCACGAAAAAAAAAGAAAATTAATTAAAATACAAAATACTTATCTGATTTTCATTCTAAATGGCTCTATCAGATTTATCCGGGCATTGTCACAAATAATTTTCACACCAATATGACAGCTTGGCGTAGATTATGTAAAGTTTTGCCTAATGAAAATAATAATCAAGACTTATTTAATGATTATTAAGCTTGTAGACAAAGAGAAAAGATATAAAAGTAAACAATTCATATGAAATTTTTAATTAAATATTATTAAATTAAAAAGAACAACGACATTGTTTTTGCACTTGGATATCCAGCGACACAGCCCTGAGTGAAAAACAAAGAAAAACATCCGACATGTAAAAAAATTGCGGCAAGTAGAAGCTTATGACAATTTAGACTACAGTCAAATTGATTTTACAAGTTTTAATTTGGTAAAGATAAGTTTGGGCTTAGAAGGAAATTGTAGGAAAGAATAATACAGGTAAAACTCGAAGCGCCGAGCTTACATTTACCAATGGGAAACTCCAAAAGACAATTTGACTGTCGTCTAAATTGTCATAAGTTTTTACTCGGTATAATGTTTTTACATCTTAAATGCTTTTGTTTATTAATTGTACAATAATACAACTACTGCTAGTTTTGTTGCCGCTCTAGAAATAGTTAAACGGGGAAAAGCCATTTAGAAATGGCGATTTTGTAAGAAATTGTTTTATTAAAATGTCTGAGTATGTTTTGCTATTTTAAAAATAAAACAGACATAATTGCTAAAATAAAAGTCATGCCATTTTACGCTAAGACTGTTAGAGACAAAACTGTTCTTATCGCAGAAGATGTAACTAGTCAGCAGGTTACAGATATAAATTCAACACTAGGCTTTTCTATTCCTGGTAATGAATCTTTCGACGTAAATGATATTGACTAGTTGTACTTAACAGGTTGTAGCTATGTTAACTCTGACGGATTTCAGGAAGAGCTACTTGATATATTGCCACTTACAGCACAAACTCGAGGTGAGAATATAGAATCTGCTGTTACCAATTATTTGACAAGTAAAAATATTGATATTAATATAATGCTGTAGTACCAATTGCAACCGATGGAGCACCAAGTATGAAAGATGAAAAGAAAGGTTTTGTTTCTATGTTTAAAAAATAAATTTTTGCATGACATTTTTTCTTTTCACTGCATAATCTATCAAGAGGCACTTTGTTCGCAAACCTTTCCAAAGGAAATAACAGTACTTATGGACCTGGTTGTACAAACTGTAAACAAAATAATAGCAAGACTACTATATCATTGGCAATTTTGTGAACTTTTAAGCGAAATCGATAGCCAATATTCTGATCTTATACACAACAAAGTAAAGCGGTTTCCAAGAGGAGCAGTGTCAATGGAATTTTCTGCTTGCATTGAACATATACAATTATTTTTAAACACATTAAACATGAAACTGCAAGGAAAGGAAAATATAGGTATTTTGCTTTTAGAAAAAGTACTTGCTTTTGAACAAAAATTATGTTTGTTTACTGCAGACTTGGAGAAAGGTGCTGTACATTGCTACATTTTCCTATGTTGAAGAAATATCAACAGGATCATGTTTCAATAGATTTAACATATTTCCTGCAAATAGTGGTTAATATGAAATCGGAATTTGATGAGAAATTTAAAGAGTTTAGAAAGGAAAAAATAACCTTATCGTTTTTATTGAGACTACTGGAAATCTACCGATTCAATATTTCACCTTTTAGTAATACAGTAGAGCATCGATTATCCGACTCATTGGGGACGGGTTGGTCGGATAGCTGAAAAAACGGATAACCGAAAAGTATGAAAAAATACATTATTAGTATAGTATATTAGTATATCCCATGTAATTAGTATATTAGTATATCGCTATTAACCTACTTCGCGTTGAATTTTCATCGATGTTAAGCCTAACAAAATTTTTTTTAAAATAATAATCGTCACTATTGTATCGTTCAAAATTATTTCTTTATTATGCACAAAATAAATACACTACTGTACTGTATATTGAAAAATATATTCGGATTACATATTTTACATAAAGTAGGCCTATACATTAGAAAAAGAAGTCCAAAATTTTCTTTTGCTTCACAGCTGAAACTCGTTTTTTTGCAGCTAAATCTCGCACACGTTTTAAAAACAACAATTAGATAGTGTCATTAAATACTGCCCTCCATTTCGTGGTCGAGCCAGTGTTGCCAGCTCAAACACGCAAAAATTTAACAAAAATAATATTAAAGTAGCCAAGACATAGCCAAATATTGTAGCGCCACATCACTAGCGGACATTTGAATTTGCCGACTAGAACGCGGTCGGTTAACCGATGTGTCGGTTGATGGGGATCGGATAATCGATGCTCTACTGTATTGATCAAGCAATTTTTTATCTAAAACAAGCAGATTTAAAAATTAAGAAGTAATAATTTTTGGATAATCTTAAAAGGCAAGATCAAATTGTTTTTGATACTTAGAACAGTTTGCCTGATAATTATGCATTTGAACTTACGTCGCTTTTCGGATTGATATATTTTTACGAACAGGCATTTTCGAACATAAATTTTTATCTATATATATAAAAACGAATGTATGTCTGTTGTCTGTCTGTTTGTCCTTCATGCATTACCACACCATTTATACGATTGCCATGAAACTTTGGGAAGTTGTTTAATACACTCCCGCGAAGGTTTGTGGCATACGTGAAGACCACCATTTCCTCCTTTCAAAAATATATTTATATATGGATTAAGGCTTTTATGTCCAACAGATGGCGCTAACTCTGACGACCTAAGTTTGCTTTTCTGTGAGGCATTATGCTTTTCTATGAGAATGGACTAAAGCAGATCCTTTTCTATCTATCTATATAAATAAAATATAACGTTTGTTTGTTCCTACCGATTCCTTTGAAATTTTGACACAACGTTGCATTCGAATACGCACGTGTTTTTATATAATATACGTGTCGAAATTCCCCCACTGAGGGGAGATGGACAGGATTAAGTCTTACCGTGAAGAACTCGGCTTCTATTATACTATTTTACACGCGGTTTTTTGCGTTTTTAATTGCGTTTTAATAGGTTACGTCAACAGAATATACACTAAACAGGGATTTTTCGATATCCCTTGCGGGGGGAGAGGGACAAGATTAAGGTTACTGTGAAGAACTCGACTTTTATTATGCTATTTTAGATGCGTGTTTGATTGCATTTTAATGGGGTACGTCAAGAAAATGTACACTAAGAAGGGATTTTTTGAAATTCCCCCCACGGGGGAAGTGTTATACATTTATAATAGATACATTTTGAGCCACAACAACGAGTGGCCTGGTCTGCTAGTTAAAAATAAACTAAGAAATTAGCTGAGCAGTGTGAGTCTGCCGTCTTGTTTGAAAATGAAAGTAACGTCTACGAATTTTCACAAACGCCAATGACGGCATATCCTAGACAGAGCGTGTTGTTGATTTCAAAAATGTTTGCAACACCTGCTTTAAACCTGATGTCAGTGTTCCGCGGAAAAAAACGTCAAGGTTTAGTGTTCCTCGACTTCAAAAAAATTGAGAACCACGAGTCTAGAGAACCGAACCCTTTATATAACGTACGCTGGGCTCGGTATGTCTTTGCTATTACCCAATCAAAGCACACCATAGGCCGAGTGGAGAAAACCATCGAACACTAACTTGTAGTTGGTGTTGGGTTTGCACCTCGTCAACGGGTTAGCCACGTATAGTTTTCCTTGTTTTCTTTACGATTTTAATACCTAAATAGAGACCAATTTTCCATAAAAATCTTTCCGGATGACTTTTATGAAAAAAACCAAAGAAAAACACACAAGAAAAAATTTGGCTTTCATTTCGGGTGCCGTAATTTTTACTTGGAGCAATATTTTTTTACATCTCAAATGTTTTCCTTGACAATCAGTTTTGTTTATTAATTAATTTTTTCACTGTATTTATACTGATTGCGAATTATTTATAACTATTTATTCTATAGTATAATTTGGTCTTAAAATCAGTCGACAGCAAAACAATGAGAAAAATCCAGCTAAAAGTTGCTTAACTTTCCTAGCAACATTTAAAATGTTGGTGGCGCCATTTTTAATGATATTTTATTTTTAAAAACTTTATATTTTTAATTATTATCAAATAGCGAAATACAAAATATTGGAATAGTTATTTTAAGAGTAGTGATCAGTTTCATAAAAAATTATAAATGTTAATAAAGAATTACATCTTTATTAAGTCCTACCCCACCCCAAACATAACACATAACCATCTCTATCTCATCATCCCTTGGCCGACCACGACTAAAATTTAATAGCATCAATGCCCCTTATACTCAAGCTGCCGTGCCACTTTCGATTCTTAATCTTTACCCCATCCTGATATATTAAACGAAATAGGCGCCAACACATACACACATTGATACATATATGCATAATCAAGAAATTTTTTGCCGTTTTTTGTATTTTTTGAATTCGGTAGGTCTCAAAACGTGAAGATTTGCAGAAAACTCGGAGGGTCAAATTTGACACGATTCCATTGGTGTATAAATGACTATAACTTCGAAAATTAATCAATTAATAATGGACATTTGTAATGCTCTTAACTCTTCGAATTGATGGTTATTTTGTCGTTATTAATAATAAACAGAATTTATTTTAGGAAAGACAACGTTATCGTGTTATTAAAACATAAAGCGTTCTTTTATTTCATACGATTCTCTCTCCAATGTTTAATTTCGTGATTAATGGACGAATTTCCCGAGACGTGTCCAGTATTCATATACAACCCACAACCACATACTTGAATCTTTCGAATTCGGTAATGAAAGAGCAAGAGATAATCGTATATTGATGAAAATTATTCATAATTTACAGAATATCACTTTAATCAGTTACATAAATAAAACGTTTACTTACTTTTAAAATAAAGGAAAAGGTAAGTTTATGTATATCGGGTGGAATTGCAGGTTCAATGTTTTACGTATTCGATAATTCACATAAATTATGTGTTTAAAAATCATATAAGTCTTTTAAAAAGTGAAGTTTATTTACGTGGAAAAGTACAATTAATGAATAAAAAATGCAATAAAACAATAAAACTTTACAGAGACGTTTCTCATACGAAATAAATGCAATTAATCTAGGTATTTCCTTTTCGGTATGTAACCAGCTGTGGTAATTATTTCTACGTTTTGTTATTGCCAATAAAAATAAAAATGTACAAGAAAAATAGAAAAATAATTGCAAATATAACACAATTATCGATAACATAAAATCTCATAAAGTTGAAAAAAGTCATAAAAAGAGAAAAGTTAGTGACGGATTATTCTAATTACAAAGACATAAAACGAGTCAACGGCAAACCGAAAATAATTAATTTCCTCAATTTTTAATACAATTTTAATATATATATATATAATATATATATATAATATAATATATATATATATATATTAAAGTTATTTAAATATCGCGTTAATAAAAGTAAAACTTAATAATAATTAATAAAATTGATCAGAAATACTTAGATATTGTTTATAACGAGTTTGTTTTATTGAAATAGTTATTTTACTTATTCTTTTTAAAAACTTCAATAAAAGTAAGGTTTGACGAAAAAAGTAGAAAAATAATTATTTAATTATCATTCTGAATGGATCTATTCGAAATATCTAGACATTTTCTCAGATAATTTTCACATTAATATGCTATTGTGTTTAGATGGACTGATGTCGTTTTCTCAGTTTCTCTATATTAGTAGAGAAATTTAACTGATGGCAAATACGACAATTGAGATAATTTAATAATAAGTTTCTCAAGATATTTCAGCTTAAGACAGTGAAAATGTGACACATCTTCGAATTAAAAAAAAAAAAAAAAACGTTAAAATAATGTGTGGGTTATATGAATATTCTATGGGGTGTCTCAAAAAGCTCTATACGTTGATACAAATCTAGCCAATCAATGGCCAAATAAATAAAACTATTGAACACTGGTAGTTGGTCATTGGTTTGTGCCTGACCAATGGACTGGCCACCGTGCACTGTTCTGAGTTTTCTTCGTGTGTTTAACATCTAAACAGATTCCAGTTTCCAGATAGGAAGTCCTGCTAGAAGTTACCCCATTGGTAGATCACCCATGTGTTTGTTTCGTTGCCTTACTCTGTCAATCCACCGACACAAATCTTAATGCTGACATTTTAATGTTCTGTGAATAAAGTCACATTTCACCTTTGTATGTATGGAAACTTTTGTGACACGAAGTATTTGATAGATTGCTTTACATATTTAATAAAATCGAATTATGAATGTTTTAAATTTTATCATAATACATAGATTGGTAAATAGATTATAAACTTAAATAATATTCGAAACTTAATTTTTAGTTTATTTTAATGTGTTCTGATCGTATGAAAATTAAACTTCTTACAAACTAAGGCTACTATAAAAATATATGGTTTTATATGAAGTAATTATAAATAAGTTTTATGAGATTTTAAATTACTTTATAGAACTAAAAATATAATTAAAAAATAATAAATTTATCACTTCTTGAATTAATTAACTTTCTAAAATTCGAGACAGATGGAAATTAACAGTTAGTATCAGATGAGTACTCAGGTAATTATACCAATTAGTATTTTTTATTCCATTTGAATTTTTATAAATAGGAAGAAACCATTGCTATTGCTAAAACCAACCATGATTTTCTATCTTGCAAGTATTTTTCTCTCTGCAGTCGTTTCGGCAGTCCCAAGTGGTAAGACTACGATTATTAATGTTTTAATAATGCTATTAAACTTAAGAACAAACATGCATGCCTACTTTTATGAAATTTAGAACAGATTTTCTTATGTGTAATATCAGATATTACACTATTTTTCACTATTAAGGGAAGGATTGCGGAAATAATAAGTTATCAAGTAATAGCGTAAACTTCTACTTTCCCGGCTCTTATAACACATGAAAGTATTGAAATTGTATCAAATTACATTCGTCGGGTAAATCTCGAAGCTTTTGAAAATAAAATCAAAATCTGGGAAAAATTCTAGAGTCGTGTGTGTATTGGAGTCTATTTCGTTTAATATTTAACGATATAGTAAAGATTAACAAACGAAATTAGCCATTGTAACTTTTCTATAACGGGCGTTGTTACTATTTAATTTTGGAGTATGGAACTGGAGGGGATCAGACTTATTTACTCATTATTGGCATTTATAATATTTTTAAAAAGTCATCTCTACTCTCAGAATTAATCCTTATTTTGCCTTTGATAATGGATAATATAAAAGTTATTTTTAATAACATATCGTAACAGATCGCAACACAATTTTTTTTTTACTTTGATCTAGTGTCATGGTGTTTTTAAAACTTAAATACTTTATAAATGGGAATTTTAATCATAATTCCAACATAATCACTCCGTTTAGGCTTTCTTTATTACTAAAATTTTATATCGTAGCATAATTGAACATTATCGGACTTTCTCATAATCTTCTTAACCCCCTATTTCAGTGCCAGAAAAGTCAAGCAAAAAGTCCTTGCCAGAGTTTTAAATTCGGAGAACGTTTAGTAAAATACTTTAAAATAGTTCTAAATTGACGTAGACACCTTTGATACAACGAAACACACTAATGTTTATTCATAATGACTATTATACACGTACTGACGTTCCTGTCTGTTTGAAAGAGATAAACAAAATCAAAAGCTATTATACATATATGTGTTCGTAATCTGTGTACGTTTGAGTTCATTCACAATGCGTTGGCCGATCGATTATTTAGATATTAGTTTCAAACGTTTCCGTACGTAAAACGTTTATATTTAGCATTTTTACATATTGACGATTGACTGTACAATGTTGAACTCAATGAAGAGAAAAACGTTTATTTCCCTACACAGTTTTATTCAATAATGCATACATTGTTTCCAAGTTTTTATTTTCGTTCTGTTTTTGTAGTATTGTTCGCTTTTAATATGTATTTATTACAACACTTTGTTCTTCACACGTTCCAATGTATTTCTATACGGTAGGAATAGCTACAACTGTTGCAATATCTGTTATCGTGACAGTATTTATATACATCTGTAATAATAATTAAAAAATTTTGTCTTATTTTACTAAATTCTTAAATTTATAATATTAATATACAGGTCGAGTAGACGTGGTGTTTCCATCCGTGGAAACGTCCAGATCTGGAGTGAAGACGGTCAAATTCCGAGCTCTAAACGAAGAAATAGAACTGAAATTAGAGCCTGCTGGTGAAATATTGGCAAAAAACTTCGTACTTGTTAATCAACAACCAAACTCAGTAAGCCATTTAAAACAGTTATGTAACGCGTTAACCACGTTAATCACATTTTGTCTAAGGTTATATTCTGTACAAACTATTAAAATTAGAATTATATTTTTTGGGTGAAAACAGTAAGTTAATATAAATTATTTAAATGCTTTCAGATCGACGTAGAAGATTTGAAGAAAAGAATTTACAGAGATAGCACTAATGGAGCAGCTCTTTTGATCGACGAAGACGGGCCTGTCACAATTGTAATTATTATAATAATCCATACTTTTATAGCCTATAAAATTACATAGATTCTTAAACTTTTTTCTATACTTTTAGCGAGGAATTGTAAATTCAAAATTTAGAATCGAACCGTATGAGTCGGGTAGAACCGTTAAAGATGGGCAAGTACCACATAAGATTGTGGAAGTTATAAACGACCAAAAGTCCTTTGGGAATGACGGAGGTGAATATATTTAACACTTTTAACATTAGTAATCGTTGGCAGCTGATACTTTTAAAAATCGATAATGTTTTGAATTTGTTTTCAGTCACGCATATGGAAGTTAACGAAGAAATGGAAAAGGTTGCGACAATGGCCAGAGACGACCAGTGCATAGTTGTGGAATGTCTGGTTGTTACAGAAAGCGCTTTTACGAAACGATTCGAAACTGTAAAAGCTCTAACAGAATACATAACTGTCATGTACACTGGGGTAGGACATAAATTTCTAAATGTTCTTAAATTGAATAAAATAGTTCATAAAAGCTTAATTTTGAATGAAAATTTATAACTTTTTGCAATTTTTTTCTTTTATAAATTTAGGTTCAAAACCTAATTGATACATTAGAATTGGGAATACAAGTTCGTTTGCTTGGGATTGAAGCATTTACGGTAATCCACTAATTATATTTATTTATTGAACTGCGATTTAAAAAACTGTAGAGCTATAAATTGCCACTGCTGTGAGTTTGTCTGTCCGTCTGTTTTCTGTCTGCCTCTGCTTCCTTAATCTCGAGAACGGAGTGAGATAAATAAAAGTAGAGATTAGATACGAAAAGTTTAGGAAACAGGAAACCTCGATTAAGTGTATACGAACGTCCGGTGAAGGCCGGACGTCACGTGATTTCAATTGAAAAATTTATTCGGAGTTTCAAAGATGACCGGCATGACACCTCTTGTTGTCAGGAAGAGTATGATGCACAGAAGCAAGACACTAATAATTTGAGTCCGGAGGCATATATTTTAAATTAAATAAATAAAAATTACAGCCCGGCATTTTGACGATATCATAATAAATAATCGCTCGTTTAACTTCATTTTCACCTATAGAAAGAAACAGAACCACCTTATATAGAAGAAAGTGCAATTCCAGGACACGAACAAAATCTTAATCCTTATGATTTAGTTGAACATATGGGAAAATATTACTGTAGTTATGCTACAGGTTTGGCTAAAGATGCTGATATGATTATGCTCCTTGTTACGTAAGTATTCTATTATATTAATATGTACAGATTTGAGGTTGACTAATTTTAATATACATTATTCAGTCGAAAATTGGGCGAGCTACAAGATGATGGTACAGTTGCGTTTACACTAGCGGGTAAACATTTTCCCATTTACTTCTACCCATTTAATCCTACAATTCCTTTAAGTACAGTATACTTTCAAGTAAATTTCTCTTGCAGGTATTGCATACGTAGGCACTGTTTGTAACAAATGTTACAAAGTTGGCATCTCTCTAGACGATTCAGAGTACAACGAAAGAGTTGATACAGTAGCTCATGAATCAAATCATATGTAAGTGGTGATTTAAATATTAAATGAAATGCTGAAATATTATGAATTTGAAAAGAAATTATTAAAAAATATTTCAGACTTGGAAGTCTTCACGATGGGGAAAGAACCGAAGATGGAGGACCTGCCGGAAATCCAGGAGCATTAGATTGTCCAGAAACTGACGGTTATATAATGGGAGATCGAAGTGATGCTGTTAACAAATTTAAATTTTCCGAATGCTCTAAGAAATGCGTTAAATATGCATTATCGTAAGAATGATTTTAATTACCTAAATTTGAATACTTTGGAAATAAATACTTTAATGACAATTTCTTGTTAAAGGTTACCCAGTGCTTCTTGTGTATACAAAAGCTGTGGATTCTATTAATTGGTATTTAATGATATATTCGACTTTTAACGAAACTTTACGACTTTCAACGACTTTCAACGAAACATGCTTTAAACTACAAAGAAAATAGTGTATATTAAATATTACATTAAATTTCTTTTTAATTCAAAAATAATTTAAAACAAATAAAGTTATTCAAATGCAGTGATATTTGACGTCTAAATTTTTTTGTTAATAAAATTGTAAAATAGTTAAATAGCTTCTTCTAGTGAAGAGTATGCATTATGTGGCGACCGGGACAGCCTTTTTGGCACACAGTTGTAAGGTTTTTATGTCCCTTAGAGCTC
The DNA here is from genome assembly GCF_030686945.1 of Centruroides vittatus. Classification (NCBI taxonomy): domain Eukaryota; kingdom Metazoa; phylum Arthropoda; class Arachnida; order Scorpiones; family Buthidae; genus Centruroides; species Centruroides vittatus. Next base: position 854,936 of record NW_027122690.1, on the reverse strand, counting down.
TTATCGCCGAATATGATTACACTCGGAAAATAATTGGACAAAGTGGGTTACGCCTACTACTCGCTATTTTGAGGGGTTTGAGGATGACAATAACACTTTACGAATCTCACAAATATTTCCCACGTTAGAAGCACTCAAACAGAAATGCAAATGAAGCACCCAAACACAAATTCCATAACTGGATAGAAAGGAACACACAATTCTCAACGACTGGAAGAACAAACGACGACAGAGTAAATGTGCCGTTCTTCGACAAAGATGCAAATTCTTCAGATTTGATGAAAGTCGAGAGAAAGATGTTGACATTCTGTCACGTCAGAAAGTTGACATATATCGGCTTCTCATGAGATCATCAACAAATTGTTTTCCTTTATCTTGTTCGATTCTGACAATTACATTAAAAAACACGAATTCCTAATATCAAGAATAATTTTTCTAAATAGAAATCGTGAAAAATCTTACTTAATATTGGTAGGAAAGTGGCGTTTCATCGTTATGTAATATTTCAGTCATGGGACTAGCATTTAAGAGAAAGGGAATGAACATAAGCATTCTGATCGAATTAATATCTACTGCATTAATTATAATATAAATTGGACTATAGCATACTAACTTGCTTAAATATTATAAGGTATGGCAGCAGCAATATCAATTTTTCTGATTAATGCCGCCGTACTTTATATTAAATTTTTAATAAAGTCTTGATACATTGCTTTAACTAAAAACTGCGTTTAATAAACGAACAAATACAGAAAGAACAGCAGAACAACACAAGCCTCTGTTCTACAGAACGTGGCAGAACGCGGCAGAGTGTGGTAAGATTATACGTGCTCTGGCAATTGAGCGAAGCACAGTACGAATTTCACATTCCTTGACACAACCCCTCATTTCGATGTCTCTTGAGATGTCGAAATGTAGTTCTATGTTTCAGACATTAATAGTACTTAATAGGTAAAGACTTTTATACACGTATTACGCTATATCCGGTCAGTCACATAACATCGAACTTCTGAATTGGACAAACTTCTGTTTTCCCAAAGCTTTCGTAGAAATGTCAGCAATATTTTCATTTGTACTGACATGTTAAATTGAAATTTCCTTGATTCTGCATAGGTCTTTGATGTAGTAATACCTTATATCAATATACTTTCACTCTCAGAATTCTCAAACGTTTTCATTTTAGAAATCGCAGGTATATTGTCAACATTGAAGATTGTAATATTACACTAATAAAATTCGTATAAAATGTCTTACAAGTTCTTTAAATCTTGAGCTACGATGCTAGCTGAAATATATTCAGCATCCATGGATGAAAGCCACACAGTTCTTTTTCTGGAGTACCATGCAATGTATTTTCAGCATGAAAACCAATCATTCCGCTCACTTTCCTAGTTTTGTATCTCTTCCCCAATCAGTATCACTAGTGTCTACTAGACCGTCTAAACCTTTCCTAAAACGGAGTGTAAGATATCTCGTGCAAGTTAAGTATCGAAGAATTCTTTTACATGTTTTCCACAACTTATCTGTTGGTCTGTCTAGATATTTATTAAGATACGACACACTATACGCAATATCCGGTCTGCGTGTAACAGAAATGTACAGATACCAAACGAAAACCAGTGTTCTGTTGAAAGTCCTTCCGGTGGGTACTCTTCTTGGCAGAATACTCGCTTGTTGCGTTGCCTTTTTCTATCAATTCAATCCATTCTTGAAGAATTTTAATACTCCAATTAATCGTTAACTTCAATTATATAATTATCACAACCTTAATCAATTTGTTTCGAATACTCGGTAGTTGTTAAGTTATTGACTATTCTATATTAGTAGATGAGCCCGGCATTTCTCGTGCAAAAATAACAAAGATTAAGATTATTAGAGTATTTCGTAATTTATATAACTACAAAGGTTATCTTGCGTAATAGTTTTTCATATGAAGTGACCAATCTAACGCATTTTAAAAATTCTCTGATTTGTATACCTACAAAATACAAATCAAATACTATAGTATAACAAACATTAAAACAAAAACCATATAAAGAATTTGGTTATTTCATCCTACTGTTGTCATGTGTATTGTGATACTTGGATGTTACGAAATGGCGCACTTTCATTGAGTGGCGTGCACATATTGCAACGACAAATTTTGCTTTATTGTTACTCCCACTCCCTCGTGTATACAATTTTTTAACACCACTGCCCCCTCTCCCCATTTGCGGAAACATATGTACAGTACAATAAATGTCAATTAACCACAGAATATTATTAAATAAATTATTTTTTATGTACAAACACTCAGATGGTCTCTCCTTTCCCGATGTCAGTATTCATCAACACCCTCCTGACACCCTCTCCCTCCCCATCTCGATGTCGTCGCAATAAATGCACGCCGCCTTGTTCAAGTAGTCACCAATTGAAAATATATCTTAAATATTTTCAGATGTCATATTTTTTTGAATGTTATCTCTAAGAAACTACCATTCACAGCCGAATATTAAATGCTAATCTGCCAACAAATCAAATTTCGCGAAAAATGGACCAAATACTTAAACTCGGCATCCTGGAAAATTACTTAAATCATATTTTGTACTCGCCGGTAATTTTGTATTACGTAATTTTCCTATTTGAATGCGTTATCTCGCGTCATTCGTCTGAAACGGAAAAGAATTACAGTTTACGCAGCACTTGACTTATTGGACATATCTGTCATCAAAACAATTCTTGGGCAAAAAGTTCAATCATCTCCAACAAACTGATGCTTAGAATCGGCGGAGTCACATTAATTTTTATGCAGATTCCATGGCGGCGGTTCGAAAAACGGAGATTATTATTATTATTATTTTGTGTAATTGGATTATTTACCTTGCTTAGAAGTTATTTGTGCTTTTAACATTCTTTCGAACCTGAACACAGCGAATACTTATCTTCTAATTTTCCCTATTAAAAAGATAAATAAATATTGTTCAAATACTATTTATTGTTGAAGAATAGAAATTTTGTTAAGCAAAAGTTGACTTTCTTTACATGTTTTTCAAGGCTGGATGACCGAAAGTTATGGCGACAGCATAGCCCTCTGTGGAACTGAAATCAAATCTGGACGAGTCGTAAAACCCCAAAAAATGTTTCCTGGCAGTCAGTCCCGGGTACTGTATGTCTGGCCCCTCGTGCACCACACGGCCGTCCCATTGTGCGCTTGATTAAAGTTGTAATAGTCTTCATAAAAAGATCCTCTTACTACCCACAGGGGGAAAACAGTTGAAAAACAAAAAACAAGTTTTTCGTAATTATTTATAATTGTTTTTATTTTTATATATGTAAACAACCATTTTACCTGACAGCGTGTTATATTTGAAGATGTTTACCCGGATAGTCCTAGTTACTAAATACATTGAGGTGTGAACTGGTCTTAAAGTGAGTTGATTTTTTCCAACAGAGTACATGTACAGTACTTGCAATTTAGACAAAAGAAATTTAATTACTTTATTTACAAATTACAAATCATTAAAGAAAAAATATATTTTATAAACTTAACTATATATTTTAAACCAAATAAAATTGAATGAATTACAGTTAAATCTATTTAACAAAGAAATAAAAGTAAACTTTGTCTATCTTTCCTTCATCTCGAGAACAAAGTTAGCTAGAATAGCTGTAAAACGAGACCAAATATGAAAACCTTAAGACTGGAGGCACCAATTAACTCTATATGAGCTTTAGATGCAAACAGAAAGTCACGTTATTTCAATTCAAAAATTTTCCCTGAAAGGTGTTAGATAGATGACCAGCACGACTCTGTTATTAATGGAAAAGTATGATGTACAGGGGCAAGCCACTACTAATTTGAGGTGGAAAGCATATATTTCAAATTATATTATAATGGTTCTTTGAATAACGAATACAGACAACTGCCTTCATTTTATTCTGTTTTTAAATTATAACAGGAAAAGTCGTATCCGTGAGATCCAGCCAATAAATTTAGCGCCCTCTAAAAATGACAACAACCGTACACCACGTGTCTATTGGCAGCGAACCTCGTGCGCGACGAAACACACTGTGAATCGTGGATTAAGTAGGAAGAATGCTACACTCCCTGGTCTTTTCACTGGTTCGTTACACTGTACAAAATACTAAGTTTACTCATCAGAAACAAAACATAACAGCATGTACTACGACAGCCTTTTACTTTCGTAGTATATTATGAATTGTCTTTTATTTTTCTGTGAAAATATTCTGTTCTAGAACACAATATTTTCACAGAATAAGAAAAAGATGTCGTAGATACCTCATGAAATGCAGATAATAATTATTCATGTCTCGTAAATTCAGTCATTCTATGACACGTGTACATACATAGATAATAGATAATAGATAATAGATAACAGAAAACGACATGTTAACATACATAGATAAGAGAACCATTTTACAACAACTAAACTCGCGGTTATTGCATACACTACGTCTACATTGCACCTGGATTAGTTGTACAGGTATCGCATATAATTGCAGGTAATAAATCAGACTTGCACAGAATAACATAATGTATTGCTTTTTGATCCAACAATTGTTTATTTTTAACAAGACAATTTTTAGTTAGGCAATCACTTTAATCTGGCAAATCAATTTTACAACGTAAAATATTTTAAACCTATCATTATCTAAATTAAATTTTTAAAAATAATATTTTAAAAATTTTACTATCTCTAATTTAATCGTCGATGTTTTTTTTTTTTAACTCTTTCTGCCCTGTGGGCACTAAGAGGGCCTCTTTTAGAAGGCCCATTATGGGTTCGGCCAGGCCCACAATGGGGCGACCGGGTGGTGAGGGACGGGGCCCGACATATCCGAACGGACCACCCCCCGAAAAATTCCTGGGGATTATTCGACCCGTTCGGATTCGATCCCGGGTCCCCCAGAGCGGTAGGCTGCCACCTTGACCGCTCGGCCATCCGGCCAAATCGTCGATGTTAGACAATCGCAGTAAAGAATCACTTCTGTGATGGCAAAAATCACATTTACAATACTAATCATTATGTGAAGATCAAATAAACTTTGACCGGCGCTGCCTTTCGCATGAAACACTTTTTATAAATGGATAAAAGCTGGAGAAATTCACACAAATGAAAATGATTCTGAACATTACGGTGGTTTTTAACACTTAATTGTGCTCAAATGACACAATACATAAATTTAGGGAGGTGGAAAAAGTAACAAAAGAAAAGCGAAACGTGTAAAAAGATTCTTGTTAACAGTATTTCGCGATAAATCCAAAAGATATATATATATATATATAATATTAAAGCATGCTCATAAAACAGATGCTGCCAAACTTGCAGATTTCTTCCATGAATTAAATAAAATATTTAAGCATTTAGAGCAAAATATTAACGAAAAAGCCCCATTTTTTAAAGAAAAATAATACAACGAGTTTTAAAAAGCATATCTCGCTATAAATCACATGGAAATAGTAAGTAACTGGAATGGTTCAGCAAATAATTCAAGGGAAATCTATTATCTACCTCATCGATGTGGTTTAATCATTTTATGACTTCCACCTAGACATAAAATGACCCCGGAGCTGGTTTTTGGCGAATATTAACTCAATAATGTTTTCAGCGATTCCATAATTTTTTAGCCAAATTTCACACTACTTTGTAATGCATTCAAAATTTTGACCCCCCGAAAATCAAACATTTCTCTAAAATAAAATTATTCTTAGGCTGAGATATACATTTTCCTCACTTTTAATTATGTTTTTTCCTAGAATGAGAATAGTGCCAATGTTCATTAGTCTACTTATACGAAGGAAATAGTTCTGTGTTTATTACGAAGTAAAACTTTTTTTAATGCAGTTTGTAATCAGTAACAAAGCATGTAATACAACATTCTGAATGTTATTTTCACTTTCTTCCATAGAATAGAAGACAAATTAAATTTATAACGAAGTAAGAATTAAGAGATTATCAACGCCATCAGCATTTGGCAAGAATTTTCCAAACTCGTGTTGAAATCATACACAAATCACGATTTCTGTCTTCATGTAGAAAGTACTGATAAGCAGCATGACTCTATTGTTAACAGGATATATGATAATGAATTACAGTTTTAAAATATATTTTTTCCTTATTTTTGTAATAAAATAAGTAGGTTTAAGTTCACTCAAAAAAAAGGCAATTTGATTTTTTCTTCCAATCAATTATATAAATTGATATTTATTTAATTCGATGAATCAAAACCCCTAACATTCACGTTTTGGTAAAACGCCTTTCAATCAGTTATATTAATTTTATCCAAAAATTAAAACTGTTTTATTAATAAATAAAATATTTTTATATTTTATATTCAACTCTAAAAAGTTTATTAGAATAAAGAGAAATTATTTATTGTGACATCGTCACAATGCCGGGTTGCAATTTTTATCATATTTTTAATTTATTTAATTGAAATAACGTAATTTCCCGTTCAAACCGAAAGTTCGTATATACGGGGGCGGTGTTTTTCAACCTCCGATAGTCCCAAAGACAAGCGTAAATAACAAAACGAATTTATTACCAAAAGTTAGGTAAAACATGGTTACTTTTCAAGAGAATCGCCGTGAAGATTGGGGAATTTGTCATATCTGTGGACGAGCTTTGCAATGTCTTTTTCGTGAAATGTTGCCGCCTGTGACTCGAGATGGGCCTTAATGTTGTTTTTGAAATCGTCATTAGTCTCGACTCTCTGAACTTGTTGCCACGTTTTCAGTTCAAGAAAGAGGTGGAAGACTTCACACATTAAAGGTTTGTAGACTTCCAGCTTTCAGACTTCCACCCAGCTTGGAACTTTTCAAACACTGAGTGTATAGCCCCGATTTCGCGTCAAGCGACTTTCACCTCTTTTTTAACTAAAAACGTGGCTACGAGGGCAGAGGTTCGAGACTAATGACGAACTTCAAAACAACATTAAGTTCCATCTCGAGTCACTGGCGACAACATTCTATACAGAGGGGATTTACACTTGTCTTAGTTTTATGGACGATCGGAAGTTAAAAAAAATCGGTGCCTTTTGTCCTTAAGCTTATCTTCCTAACTGCATACTCGAAATTACGGAAGGACAGACACTAGACGTACGACAGTGAAAATTTATAGGTTATCGATCTGAAAATTGCAGCACAATTACGAATAAAATGTGTATTAAGTTTGATTTCACTCGAGATATGACACACTACCTCTCTCGATATCCCAATTCCACCCATCTTTAACCACCAAAATTTAATAGCATTAATCTCCTAATAAACAAACATACTTGCAAAATTTCCGGAAGAAGTTATAGAATTTTTGACTTTTAGAGCTCTATATATAGATAATTTTTCTGTTCTAAAAATCCAATTGATCCCAATCATACGTATGGCGGTCTTATTCTTGCAGTTTCCCATAAATTAGGTTGTTTTGGAATTGTTTAACTCCAACGATCCGCTAGTAATTAGATTTAATTGTAGGAAAACTTCTGTTCAATTAATTATAGCTTGATAATTATTCTTGTTTAATTGAGAATAGATCTTTATGATGCATTGTAAGCTAAAATGAAGATTTGCGGAGGAACTTTTCTCGGGATCATATCGTTATTTTAGCAGACATTATAATAAACTATTGACGACTTTGCTAACTTCGGCTTTACGATGTGGAATGGCTAAGATAAATATTTCTTTATTGTCATTTGAGAAACAATAGTTTAATGCCCAGTGTTTACGTTTAAAGAAAACAAAGGCTCTACTATCATACGTGTATGATTTATTGTATACATACGTTCAAATGTTAATTCTTTTCTGAATTAGTAACAACATATAATAACCAAAAGAGATTAAGGATAATATTTAAGTAAATTTTTAAAGTCAATAAATTAAATTATTTAATATATAACTATTTAAATATGACGTTGTTGTAAACATGATGAGATTATGTATAACGTCATATAATATACGTAAGTATGATAGCTTAATAGAAGAGAGTAATTAGGAGTATTAAGTAAGAGTAAGTGACATAATTTTAGCAAATCTGATAGACAACGTCTAGCGACCTTCAATCTCACTACTTTTGCATTAATTATAATACAAATATAAAAATCTTATATATAAAATTCTCGTGTCACAATGTTAGTTACCTTACTCCTCCGAAACGGCTTTACCGATTTCTACCAAATTTTATATGCATATTCAGTAGGTCTGAGAATCGGCTACTATCTATTTTTCATACCCCTACACCATTTCCCCCCTTTCAAAAATATATTTATATATAAATTAAGGCATTTATGTCCAACAGATGGCGCTAACTTCCGACGACCTAAGTTTGCTTTTCTGTGAGAATGGACTGAAGCAGATCATTTTCTATCTATCTATATAAATAAAATATAACGTTCGTTTGTTCCTACCGATTCCTTTGAAATTTTGACACAACGTTGCATTCGAATACGCACGTGTTTTTATATAATATACATGTCGAAATTCCCCCCAGTGGGGGGAGATGGACGGGTTTAAGGCTTACCGTGAAGAACTCGGCTTCTATTATACTATTTTACATGCGGTTTTTTGCATTTTTAATTGCGTTTTAATAGGTTACGTCAATAGAATATACACTAAAAAGGGATTTTTCGATATTCCCCAGCGGGAAAAGTGACGGGATTAAGGCTTACTGTGAAGAACTCGGCTTTTATTATACTATTTTAGATGCGTTTTTGATTGCGTTTTAATAGGGTACGTCAAGAGAATGTACATTAACTAAGAAGGGATTTTTTGAAATTCCCCCCACGGGGGAAGTGTTATACATTTATAATAGATACATTTTGAGCCACAACAACGTGTGGCCGAGTCAGCTAGTATATATATATTATTTGAAAAATTATAATATATATTAATTATTGTAGCTTATATTGATATAATTATATAACAACTGGAAAGAAACAATGTCTAAAGAATATTTGTTAATTTTTATCATATTAAATTAGAGGGAGGAAACTGTTGACTATTTACAGTTTACGATGACGTCTTTTACGCAAGATAATTACGTATAATCTACAATACACAAACGACACCACGTTTTATTTCATTCATTTTACACTCGCCTAGTTTATAAATTAGTAACAAAAGAATAAGAAAAATAAAATATTTGCCATAAATTCAATATTATGTATATGCTGCTATGCATAAATCTAATATGTATTTAATTATATTTGTCTCAGGATTATTTACATATTTAAACAATAAAGCCCACAGTAATAGTTTGGGTGAAATCCTTTAAATTTTTTTATTATTATTTTTTTAAAATCCATCCACAGACAGGGGATATACAACTTGAAGTAAAATACAAATCTTCATTCAAATAGTCGACGATACGACAGAAAACACGTACAGAATTTACCTGACGTCGACCATATATTGCATATCACACAATATCAAGTAGTCTCATAAGGAGAGAGTCTGAATTTTCAGAGACCCTCTCCTAGTGATACTCCAGTTACCTGTAAAATATCTTACGAAGTAATTATTACTATTAAATATGTAAAAGTAGCAAAGATAAATCTAATTTTTTATTAATTAATTAGTCCGATAACTAAAAAAAAATTCATTTCAGATTAACAATATATATAATCGTTTCCTGGCAGAAACAGGATATTGTTAAATGCAGCCACATCCGATTTTCCCCCCTTTTAACACAATAAATTGCCTTTCCTAAGAAGTACTCACACAAATCGAAGTTAAACTCGGTTTGTAATTGTTCGATCTTTTAACATTTTGTCGAATTCGAATAGAAGACGAAAGATGAAAGTGTACTTAATTGCAGCATTTTCATTCCTGGCTGTATTTGGAGTTGTACAGTCATTTACTCCGGATGAATTCCAAGATGCTGTGTGCTGTAATGCCACATTTTTCTTTTCTCTTTCTTTTTTACTGCGATAAGAGCTAAGTTTATAATTTACTTTGATTTACATTTGTTTTTTTTTCAGCTATACCCGACAAGTATCTACTCAGATTCGTAAATTGCACTATTAGTCGTGCCCCAAAAATCATTCAAAAGGTATGCTAATTTTCCTATTTTCAATTCTGATTTGGTTTAGATTAATTTACGAATTTTTATACGATTGTTTTTCTTTATAAGTCAGCCGATACCTTATTTGAATGCGTAGATACATTTTATGAAGTCGATGGCAAATTGGATGCCCTTTTAACGTATGCCTGTGACAATAATGTACTCAGAGACAAGCTTGTAAGCACTTACTTTGTATTTTGCAGACAGATATATTCTTAATATTAAGTGCAAATTAAGATTTCGTAGCAATTCTTGTTAATTTATAGAAAATTTACGATAGAAAATACATTAGATCTTTTAAAGTCAATTCGACTTTAATTCAAAATCTAAAATGAATTTTGTTCCGTTAGATTGATGAATGTTTGCGGGAAAAAGGCAAGGTAATATATTATGCGTGTTACTTTTATATATTTTAATTTTTACTATAACTAGTTTATACATAATTATTCATATTTCAATTAGGATCTAGGCAACCCAGATCGACAAGATGCGTCAACAATGGAAGAAGCTGTCCTATATTGTGTGTTTCGGGCATAAATCATATATCGGAATTACTCTCGTGTGATTACAATGTCTAACATTTGTGCAATTGTACTGTACCTTTTGTATCCGAGCAGTTAAAGAATTAAATTGATTATGAAGCATTAAATTATTGTTTTTGTAAATTAATTACGCTTAACGTGTATTTAAGGGTTGTTTTAAACTTAAAGTAATAATTTTAAAACATAATTCGTTAATTCGGAATGTTAAAGGTAAAATTTTTTTTAAATAAGACAATAAAAATATAAATCGTGCCTATAGATTTTGTATGCCATAGGTAATTACTGGAAAAATTATTTAACGCGTATGATACGGTAAGATTTTAATTTTTTTAAAAAAAAGAAAAAAATAGTTATAATAATTAAATACATTATTCCTAATTAAGAATGATAAGAAATAATGAAAAAAAATAAAAATTAAGTGTATTTTATTTATTTGTTGTACAGTAAAACCTGCCAAAGCGGAAAAATATTCAGTACCGCGCGATTCCGGTTTACGCAGGTTTTACGTATAAGTTTCGGCTTTAAGGGTAAACCCATCGACCGAATTAGTTGGTTAAATCGTGGATTTACTGCAATACAATTACTTTTTCTTATGCGACAGCAGAAAAAATTGACGTCACTCTTTCGTAAGGAGCAAATTAATTTTTGGCATTTTACATTCGAATGTCGTTATTTAAATAATTAAATTGGGGTCAAAATTCATAACTCTTGTGCCTTTTGTCGAAAATTTCTGAAATTTGGCAGGGAGATGTATATATTAGAGTCATCGGTGCTATTAAATTTTGCTGGTTAAAGGTCGAGGAAGTGGGGAGATAGAGGAGATCACGTGTATCTCGAGTGGGATGGGACTAAAATATTTCTTATTAACATTTAAAATTTTTTACAAAATTCATTTTTACCTATAAAATTAAGCTTTATACCATTTTATAATAATTTAAAACATTTCGGAAAAATTCTAAATCCTTTTTATATTAAAAGGATTTAGAATTTTTCCGAAATGTTTTCTTATAAACTCAGTTCTTATTGGTATTAAATATGGCGTCATTATAAACATAATAAAATTCGGTGTAACTTCATATGATGATATAAATAAACGGCTTAATTAGAAGAGCAAGTGGGTGAATAACATCGTTTTAACGAATCTCATAGACAAGGCCGAGCGACTTTCAATTTCACTCCCATTAGATTATTATAATACAAATATGAAAAAATATATATATTACTTAAAGAATCATAAAATATAATAAATATTTCAGCCTATATAACAGGGGTGGGTAAGCAAGAGTTCAGTGAGACCAAAATGTAGGTTTTGCAAAATGCATGGGAGCCGCAGTTCTGTACCGTCGTGGCGGATAGTATGGTAAGGCGCGCTATTTTATTATATAATGTAAATATAATATAAAACAAATATTGAATTTTTTTAATAAACATATTTTCACAAAATTATAAAAATAAAATTGTAAAAATAAATATAAAAAACAGAAATTAACACTTTCAGCAAGAGCCGCACGTAACTCAAAAAGAACCGCATTTGCCCGTGTCTGCTATATAACAACTGGAAAGATAAAATGTATAAAAAATATTTATTAATTTTTATCACATCAAATTAAAAGGAGAAAACTGTTAACTTTTTCCAGTTTACGATCAGACGTACTCTTTTACGCAAGCTAATTACGTCTAAGCTATAATACACAAACAACACGTTTTATTTCATTCATTTTACACTCGACCAGTTTACGAATTAGCATCGAAAGGATAAGATGAATATAATATTTGCCTTAATTTCAATATTATGTATGTGCTGCTATACCCGAGCATTTAGCCATTTGGAAAAAGTAGAGATATTTTGTGGTAAGAGTATTCTTTTTATACAATTATCTTTCTCTCCCAAATACAAAAGATTCCGTATATTATTTACAGCCATAAATTACACATATTTGTTAAGATTCGTGAACTGTACCATTGCTCGAAGCTCGGAATTCTATCAAAAGGTATGTCGGAATTTCAGACTTTTAATTGTATTTTATCAATAAATTATCAAATAAGACAATTAAATGTTTAAATTATATTTATAGGCAAGCGATGTTTTATACGAATGTTTTAATCAATATTACGGAAATAGAGGGAAATTAGATTTCATTTTCCAGTTTATGTGTTACGAATCCGGCAAGGACGTAAGAGTACGTATTATTATTTTTTTCTACAGGCAAATCGATAGGAATAGGTTTAATTTAATTTCTCTAACATCAAAGAATTCGTTTATTTTTAATACAATTAATAAACTTCCGAAGAACGGCCGCTGACAGAACATACAACAATTGACCGTGGTGGCTGTTTGCAGGTTATTTTGTATGTATTTTGAAAAGAAACGTTTTCGAAAAATGGTCGCCATTTATAGGCGGTCGACATTGGAGGTTCGGCTATACAAGCGTTTAATTAATGTTGATACATAATTTTAGTTTAAAACAAATCTATTGTTTGTCATAAAAATTAATGTCAATTTTCTTTTAATTCAGGTTCACAGATGTTTTATCGACAGGACTGTTGTAAGTATTCGTTTTTTATTCGGATCTTCCATTAGCCTAAGTTTATCATTCGCTGATAGAAGTTTTCTCGTTTATTTTTTAGGAGCATTTAGGAACACCGAAGAGGAGAGACAGAAGAAAGTTTCATAGAGCAATTAAACACTGCATAATCTACGGTTAATTTTCTTTCGAGATATTTAATTTTCGATACAATGATAAATTTTTCTCTTAATGGCGTTAAAAGTATTTCGTTATAATTATTTATGTTAAATAAATTTAAAAAATTGCTCGTTTATTTAATGTTTTTATGTAACTTGATGTTATACCAAACTACACATTAATAAATTAATAAAGTACAAGAAAAACTAAAAAATAAAAACTATTTTTTAAATTCTAAAAACGTCAGACTTTTTATTTTGACTGAGTTACACAATATCTACTTTTTAAGTAGTGTTATCTCAACTACAACAGATGAATCCTAAATTGTTCTCATTTTCACCAACTGAGAAGTTTCATTTAAGAAAAGAAGCATTCGAACACCTTTACGACGTAGATTGCTGTAAAGGCGCTGTCTGTACTTATGACGCGACATTGTAGGGTTTCGTAGTATTTGAATTTATTATTTTCAGCGTTATATTCAAAATCTCTAATACTCGAACAATTTCTAGTATTCGGGTGGTATTTTCTCATCTATAGTTATTACGTAACGGTTTAAACATACCATACAAAGCAATCGAATTAAATGTCATAAAATCAAATCTGTTTTAAGGCAATAATACGTACAGTAGGTGCTAGCTAATGCAAATTTTACAAAAAACACATATTTTTGCTAAAGCTTGCATTTAAATCCACGCTGCCACTTTATTCAAGTACAGTAGAGCATCGATTATCCGACTCAATTGGGGAATGGAGTTGGTCGGATAACTGAAAAAACGGATAACCGAAAAGTATGAACAAATATATTATTAGAATAATATATTAGTATATTAGTAAATAGCTTTTAACCTACTTCGCGTTGAATTATCATCAATGGTATGCCTAACAATTTTTTTTTAAAAATAATAATCGGCGCTGTTGTATCGTTGAAAATTATTTCTTTATTTTGCACAAAATAAATACTAGCCTCCCTTTCATAGTCGAGCCAGTGTTACCAGCTAAAACACGCAAAAATTTAACAAAAATAATATTAAAGTAGCCAAGACATAACTAAATATTGTAACACCACATCACTAGCCGACATTTGAATTTGCCGACTAGAACGCGGGTCGGTTAACCGATGTGACGGTTGATCAGGGGTCGGATAATCGATGCTCTACTGTATATACCGTATTTTACGGACTATAAGACGCTACAGACTATAAGACGCACCTTAATTTTTAAGCAATTTTTTTTAAAAAAAAATACCTATAAGACGCTACGGAGTATAAGACGCACCTGAATTTTGGAGGCAATTTTTCGAAGAAAAAAATGCGTCTTATAGTCGTAAAATACGGTGTATGTTTCTAAGATAAACAACTTGACATTTATATGGATAAAACGTACAATTAAAAAAAATATATTAATATTGGAAGGAATTTTGCTTAATTTTGCTACATATAACTGAAAATGAATTTCACAAGATGTGTACAGTACATACTTGTGTACTGTAATGTTTTTAAGAACTGCCAGAGAAGTCACAGAAAAATCAGAAAAGTCACGAAACAGTAGGAATGTTTCATCTGTGGCACGTCATATCAGCGCTATAGGGTTTTCTTCACGTGTCTAACACCTAAATAAAGATCAGTTTCTCATAGAAAGTGCTAGAAGGCATCTCATCTTGGCAGATTACTTCTGTGTTGCTTTGCTGTGTCCCATAAAATCAAACCAACCAACTAAATTTAGTATGATGCTATTCTCTTAAAACAAATTTTTATTCTTGTCTATGTGTAAATAAAAATTTTATATCATTATATTATAAAATTTTTATATAGTAAATAAATAGGTATATGACAAAACATCCATTTTATTTTCATTAATATTCAAGTTAATTTACAGTACTGATTTATATTATGTTTAACGAATTATATTTTAGAATTTAATCTGCAAATTTCGGCTTATTTTTTCCAAAGATATTTCACTAGATGAAATCTTAATTAATTAAAATCAATTATCAAATACGGTAATTACCATTTTGCATATTATTTGAACTGAAAGCTTTACTTTTTTCGATATTTTACGGAGTTGTTAGAGCAAATATTAAAATCGTAAAATACGGAACAGAATTAAAAATATTTTATAAGATAAAAATAGCCCATAAAGTCGAAATATTACACATTTTATCACAGGACGGAGATTAAATGACATATTCTAGAACCGATTTTATGACTTAAAAATAACATCTGCGAGATATAACAAGTGCTAATTTTTACTCCGGGCACTTATCATCTAATATATATAAAGAACCGAAACATTCGTACAGAGCAACCATGTTAATCTACCTGCTAAGTCTTTCTCTCTGTGTGGTGGTCATTTCGGCTATTCCAAGTGGTAAATAGAGCTATATTATATTATTGACTTATAATAAATGCGGCTTTAACCCGTTTCTTTATATTTGAAAAATACAGGCCGAATTGATGTAGTGTATCCGTCTATAGAAGTATTCAGATCTGGAATGAAAATGATAAAATTTCGAACCTTCGATAGAGATATAGAACTGAAATTGGAACCAGCGGGTGAAGTAATATCTGATGACTTCGCTGTACTAAGCGATGATCAAAAACAAAAACAGGTATCTAAATTCAAATTTAATATTTAATAATTTGCTCGATTTTCAATTATTAAGTATTATTATTTCTTTACCTGCCTTTCGGAAGATCAATATTCAGCTCTTAAAGAGAAATCTCTATAGAAATAAAGAAAAAGGCGCAGCTTTGCATATTAACGAAGAAGGGCCTTTATCAATTGTAAGTTATTCGTTAGCACTGATTTATTTACACAAATGATGCAGCTTTAAATATTTTTCAGAATGGAATTTTAAGCTTTGATTTAAGAATTAAGCCTTTAGATAAGGACAACATCGATAAATACGGCAATAGAGCTCATCGTATAATAGAAGTGTTACAAGACCGACGATCTCGTGTTAAAGGTAAACGTATATAAACATTATGTAATTTTCAAATACATTTTCTAGTTGACTTTAAATGAAATTCCTCTCGCAGCTGTTACTCCTGACGTAGAGAATAAAACTTACGGTAGAAAATTCGCCAGAATTGCAGAAGATGAATGTGTAGAATTAAATTATATATTCTTAACAGAAAGCCAATTTACAAAAGCTTTCGAAAATGACACCGTAGCATTAGAAGAATATTTGTCAGTTACTTTGATTCAGGTTATTCAGCATTTAAGACATTATTTTACACACGGAAATAATCATTAATTCGCTTTCAGTAAGAAAGTTTTTCATATTTCAGGTTCAAAATTTTATGGATACGCTAGATCTGAGAATTAAAGTCCGTTTAGTTAAGGCAATATCTTTTACTGTAAGTGAATACAACAATGAGAATTTTTCTGATTTTTATTATTTTTATAAATATTATTTAAATTGGGCTTTAGGAAGAAACTGAGCCGGAATTCATCAAAAATAGTGCTATTAAAGGCCACGAAAACTATCTCAATCCCCATAAATTAATTGGAGGTGCACAAGATTACCTTTGCCAGTCGAGAAACTTTACTGATGAAGCTGATATTATTTTCGTTATATCTAAGTAAGTATCGTTGTAAATTATTCGTACAAAACCTCTATTAATTAATAATTTGTGTTGCAGACGAAGATTTGGCGAAATGGTAGCTGACGGATCAATTAGTACAGGAATCGCTTGGTATATAGTATAAGTTTTCTCATTATGATATAAAATCATAAGCATATATTTAGAAAATGTTTTACAGGCATAGCTTATCTAGGAGTAATTTGTGATGACTGTTACAAAACAGGAGTTGTGTCAGACGACAGTAATATATACGAAAGAAGTGACACTATTGCTCACGAAAGTTGTCACTTGTAAGAACTTTAACGCTATTATTATTATTAACTGTGTATGGTGGAAAAGTAGTTAAATGTACTTTTTTAGATTGGGTAGTCCCCACGACGGAGTAGGACCAGTATCAAGTATTGCTAACAGTCCAGGATCTGAAAACTGTCCTGGTTCTTATGGATATATTATGGGTTCTCGTAACGAAGTAAATGGAACGAAGTTTTCTCCTTGTACTCGCGATAACATAGCAAATATTCTAAAGTGAGTAATGTTTTTTATAAAAATTTAAACAAACTGAAAACATTTATATTGTAATGATATGAAATATTCGTTTTTTGTTTTCTTCATTTGATAGGTTAGGTGGACATGACTGCGTCAAAACAAAGTGTACGGAAGAATAATTTTGTTGATGCACTTTTACCAACACACATTTGTTTAAAAGAAAGAAAGAAAAAAATTTCGAGAGTTAACATGAATTGTAATAGAAATTTTCATATGATGCATTTGTATTCTTAAGAAAAACATTTAAATAAAATGCAAAAATTAATCAATGTTTTCACAGTTCCATAATTAATTACCTCGTGGTGAGCGGCAAATAAAGCCATTTCATAAAAACTAAAACAACAGATTGTCAAAGTTTAGTTTTATTTTGCAATGTCTTCAGATTCACAATATTAAATTTTTCCAATATTAAATTGAGCCAGAAAGTAAAAATTTTGAATTTACCCGAATTAACACAATTCAACGTTTTAAATTAAAAGTTAAAATTTATTATAATTTTGTAATCAGAGAAGAACAATCCATGGTGTCTAAGAGAAGAAAGACCAATCTTAATTCCTAAATTGTTGCCTTGTTAAAAGAAAAGATCAATTTTCCTTGGAAGAAACTGGGGATAAAAAGTATCTTTCTTCTTTCAATAACAGTTTTTCTACACGTAAACTTCCCCTCTGTACCATGAAAAGCGCTATTCTATTATATAAATACGTCTAGTTGCGTCGATGGCTTAGCTAAGTTGGTTGGACAATATCAGCCCATTGGATCTTATCCACAGAATACCGATATTAAATCCATCTTTTGTCAAAATTATTGTTTTCGTTATAGTTATACTTGCACGGAACATATATATATATATATATCTTTAATATCTTATTTCAAATATACTTAATTATATGATATACACGATATTAAAGATATTACCAAAACACTAGTCTAGAGACCAATTCACAATACAATTTACCCATTTTCTTATAAATTTTGCAAAAATTTTCACGCTTTCTGCTTGACCACAAATTGGTAGATAAACGAGGAGCTTAATTGTTTTATTTATTCTTGATAAAGAAATGATCTAAAGAAAACTCCAACATGATAACTTTGCTTTAATTTGCATCTCTTACATATTACAAGACATAAAAATACAATCATTAAAATGTTTTACAAAATATTAAAGTTTATTCAATTAAAAAAAGTCATTCAGATTAATATTTTAGTCATCGAATGCTTAAAGGAATTGTAATGATTCCAGGTCATGAGTCATCGGAGTTATCAGCAGGGTTATTAGGAGCTATAGAGATATATAGCCCATATAACTGATGGCTACGCATAAAGTCTTGGATGTAGCTTTTGATAAGAATCTGGTTAGAGTGATCTGCTTTGTAAGTTCCTTTTTTCCACATAAATTTTACCGCAGGATCAAATAAGTTTATTCGTTTGCCCCTATACTTTTGTCAACCGTTCAAACATTTGAAATTACATATTGTTCCAATATAGTCACGTTCAATTTCGAAAGCTCCTTTACTGTGAACTTCTTTTGTACTTCTGTTCTTTTCTCTTTCAAGTTTTACTTCACTTCCAACTCTGTAGCCCTTCCTTCGATTCTCGGCGCTTCCTCCAGGTGAAACCATGCTCTTTCTTTTCGCCGATATCTTGCACGATAGCCCCTTTCGCCGAGTCACTGACACTACGAAAGAATCTCCTCGAGACTGGGAAACTGAGAAAGGGAATTCCTCTGGAGAGTTGGTCATAAGCCTGAGCAGTCGTAAAACAGGTAGTTCGTTAAGTGAGGAAGGCTCCTCAAATCCTTGCCCATCATGACAACTGTCAAGTCTGAACACAATTTTCACAATTTCGTCTGAAACTGAAATATTTCAATGTTTAATTTAATCAAAAAATTTAAAAACCAATGGAATCGGTAAAAATTTCAATTCTAAAAACTTTAAATTAAAATCCGAGTAAAAAGCTACTCTTTAACATCCGACTTCGAGTGAGTTAAGAAGAAAAAAAAGGACGAAAAAGATGCTATACTTTCATAATTTTATTAATTTCATTTCCCCAAATGCATTTCGCCATGCCTCATCAGTGGGTAGTTGAGTTTTGGTAACCTCCGTTCCTTTTATGCTGGATGATGTTTTCCCAGCATGCATCTATCTGCATACCGTCATTCAGATTGATTAAATTTGCATATTCTTTTATACAAAAATGTTCTATTATTCTACGTTTTAAACAATCTTCTTCTTTATAAAGTATTTTTATATTATTTCTGTCTATGTTACAAAAATTATTTTTATAATGTAGGTACCACGGCGATTCTTCTCTTTTTAATCTTATTGCTGCCTCGTGCTCTTTTAAACGTACTTCTAACTTCCTTCCGGTTTCTCCGACGTAAGACTTCGTTTGTGGACAAGTACAAGATAATTTATAAATTACACCTGCAACATCAAGTTTGTTTAACACATTGGCATCATCTTTGTTTATGACATTAACTATATTCAACAATTTGTTCTTTTGTTTTGCCACGATACATATAGAATACTGTTTAAAAATTAATTTATATCTCTCATAAAGTTTATGTACATACGGAAATTTAACATATATAATATTATCAATATGGTTCTTTACATTATATCTGTAATTTACAAATTGATTGTACCACTTACATAATAAATTCTTTGGATAATCATTCAATAAATATTTTTTAAAAAGTTGTTTTATTTCTTTATCTATGTCTTCTTGTAAGGATGTCCTATTCACTATTTTTTTGAGGTCCATAGTAAAGACGTTTTTCTTGGTTTCTACGGGACAATATGATTTGTAATTAATAGTCTTTTTTGTATTACATAATTTTTCGTACTTACGGAATAGCAATCGGTTTTCCTTTCTCAATATAGTAATATCCAAATAATTTAATTCCTGGTTTTGTTCTTCTTCACTAGTGAACTTTAAGTTGTTACTCAAACTGTTTGCATAGCTTTCAATATCTTGGGATGAAGTTATTTGTGAGTCATATATAATTAATATATCATCAACGTAACGTGCGTAGTACTCTATACCTGGAGCCTGTGATATATTTTCATCAATCGGTATCATGCAGATATCAGCCAGTTTTGGTCCGACGACCGATCCCATAGAGATTCCATTCTTTTGTCGGTAAAAGTCTGTGTAAATTTTAAAATAATTATTTTTAAATATAAATTCAATAAAAATTAAAATGTGCTCAGGTATATTATATCCATTTATGGTTTCTTTAATCATTTCTAGTGTTATCGATGGATACATGGATTTGATATCTAAACTCATAAGACAATGACTTTTTTTAATTTTACCTTTTAGTAGTCCATTAATTAATTCATCTGTGTTTTTTATGCTGTAGAGTGATCTATCGATTTTCTGCAAGTAGATTTTCAAGTAATATTCAAGATTATATAAAACTGTTTTTTTTTTCTTCTTTTTAAAATCTTTATATAATCTTGAATATTACTTGAAAATCTACTTGCAGAAAATCGATAGATCACTCTACAGCATAAAAAACACAGATGAATTAATTAATGGACTACTAAAAGGTAAAATTAAAAAAAGTCATTGTCTTATGAGTTTAGATATCAAATCCATGTATCCATCGATAACACTAGAAATGATTAAAGAAACCATAAATGGATATAATATACCTGAGCACATTTTAATTTTTATTGAATTTATATTTAAAAATAATTATTTTAAAATTTACACAGACTTTTACCGACAAAAGAATGGAATCTCTATGGGATCGGTCGTCGGACCAAAACTGGCTGATATCTGCATGATACCGATTGATGAAAATATATCACAGGCTTCAGGTATAGAGTACTACGCACGTTACGTTGATGATATATTAATTATATATGACTCACAAATAACTTCATCCCAAGATATTGAAAGCTATGCAAACAGTTTGAGTAACAACTTAAAGTTCACCAGTGAAGAAGAACAAAATCAGGAATTAAATTATTTGGATATTACTATATTGAGAAAGGAAAACCGATTGCTATTCCGTAAGTACGAAAAATTATGTAATACAAAAAAGACTATTAATTACAAATCATATTGTCCCGTAGAAACCAAGAAAAACGTCTTTACTATGGACCTCAAAAAAATAGTGAATAGGACATCCTTACAAGAAGACATAGATAAAGAAATAAAACAACTTTTTAAAAAATATTTATTGAATGATTATCCAAAGAATTTATTATGTAAGTGGTACAATCAATTTGTAAATTACAGATATAATGTAAAGAATCATATTGATAATATTATATATGTTAAATTTCCGTATGTACATAAACTTTATGAGAGATATAAATTAATTTTTAAACAGTATTCTATATGTATCGTGGCAAAACAAAAGAACAAATTGTTGAATATAGTTAATGTCATAAACAAAGATGATGCCAATGTGTTAAACAAACTTGATGTTGCAGGTGTAATTTATAAATTATCTTGTACTTGTCCACAAACGAAGTCTTACGTCGGAGAAACCGGAAGGAAGTTAGAAGTACGTTTAAAAGAGCACGAGGCAGCAATAAGATTAAAAAGAGAAGAATCGCCGTGGTACCTACATTATAAAAATAATTTTTGTAACATAGACAGAAATAATATAAAAATACTTTATAAAGAAGAAGATTGTTTAAAACGTAGAATAATAGAACATTTTTGTATAAAAGAATATGCAAATTTAATCAATCTGAATGACGGTATGCAGATAGATGCATGCTGGGAAAACATCATCCAGCATAAAAGGAACGGAGGTTACCAAAACTCAACTACCCACTGATGAGGCATGGCGAAATGCATTTGGGGAAATGAAATTAATAAAATTATGAAAGTATAGCATCTTTTTCGTCCTTTTTTTTTTCTTCTTAACTCACTCGAAGTCGGATTTTAAAGAGTAGCTTTTTACTCGGATTTTAATTTAAAGTTTTTAGAAGTTTAATTTAATGTTTAAAATCACTTGCATGAACTACTATAAGAAATCGAATCGTCTTGAGCCATGTCAACTTTATAACAATTGTTAAAAACAGTGTCTACGTATGCAATGCCTGTAAAACGAACTTATTTTTAAATCAGTTTGTTTTATTTATTTTTAAATTATTTTTAAATAAGTTTAAAAGCACATAACAAGATTTAATGATAAGATAGAAGTAAACATGAAAATATATACCAAGAGAATTAAAAGAAAGAGTATTATCGTCCTGTAACACTTCTGTTTACTAATTCACAGAATATTGAAATTAATCCTTGTCTAATATTTCTTACTTTAAATTGTCCTAAATTGCTGTATAAATATAAACAAAACAATAAGAAAACCGTTCAGCATTACAAAATATATAAAAATTTGTTTAATATCTAAACAATTAACATTCGCATTGATTATTATTGCCAACGTTCCCGGTTTTTTTAAATCACCATTTTCATGCAACCAAATAACGAATGCAACCGCAATAAAGTAATGAAAACAGAATTTCAAAAATCATAAAAATATCTTAAAATATGATACATATAAATTAAATTTTATACTTTAAACGCACATTTTTACGCGTTGCAAATGAAAAAAAATTCCTTAGCATTAATACAAGTATTCGAGATTTGCTTATAGATTTGCGTGAACTCTGTCAATCCGAAAAATCTGGGCACAGTAAGGTGTTTTAATAGCCTGAATACACAAGAATACAGATATAATATAAGCAGAGGGGAAGTGGTAAGGCTTTTTATACATCTACCGACTCCAGTTTGCCAGATCCTCAAAGTGCACACGTATCTACAAGCACTTACAGGATCTTTTATGATGCTAAAAGGTGTGTATGTTGTTATTTAATCTGTACATCCCGATAATATAATACTCACGTAGCAATAAGTATGATCTTTAGTCAAACAGGTAGCATGAGTACAATGATAAATTCTCATATTATAAGTTAAATCAGAAGAATTGAGATACTCATCGTGCTCCAGAATTGCACTATGTTTTATGTAAGCTGGTTCCAAATCTTTCTATAATAGAAAATGAAGTGAGTAAAGTTTAATTTCTAGATAAATTATGCTTTTATACTATCGTAAATGTTATAATTCCGAGCACACGTTTATTCTCATTCCTAATCTATTCAATATATTTTGTACCTTATTTTTAAACGAGAAAAGTAGAAAAAATATATAACTTGTAGTTCGAACTTAAATTTTTACGATCTTATAGAATAATATTAAATTTAAAACATATAGGAATCTATATTAGTTCGTATCTACTAGAATTCATTATCATTTTTGTGATTGGCTATTCTATTCAATTTTCACTACATTTGTCACAACGGTTGAGACAGAAGACAAGTCTTACTTCATGTAATGAAGATCCTTTATTTAAGTTGAAATATGTTTCGGTCTTTTAGTCCCACTTCAGTCGATTTTACAATTGTTTATCCGACATTTGATTACTTTACAATAAATTATCAGTTTAAATATGAAGTCAACCGTCGCGACAAACCTTAGATAGAATAGCCAATCACAAAAGTAATAATAATCTGTACATCGTATCCCAGTATACCCGATAATTATATATTTTGATAGATCTTTGTACCTTCAATTACGACTCATACGGCACGAGATTCTCAATTTTGAATTTACACTTCCTTAATAACAGTATAAAAAAAAGTTTGAAAATCTCTATAATATATATATACAGTATATATACACATATAATTATTATTTTATTAGAACTTAATAATAAGCTTATTATTAAACTATTAATAACAATACTCTTACCATTTGGAACGGCTGAATCATTTGCAAAGAGAAAAATACTGACGAGACAGAAGTTTAAGGTTATTTATAGCGAAAGGACAGACACCAGAGAGACGACAGTATGAATTTATATATCTACAATTTTTTCTAATTACAGTCAAACGATTATATAATTTGTTGAATTATAAATATGTACAGTACATATTTACGAATCTGTATATCTTAATATATGTATAGTTGTAAGTTATTTATAAAGGAAATAGAATACAAATATTTATTAAAATCACGAACAATTTTATCGTTATATATATATATCAAGTAATTATATTATTTTGCACTTTTTATTCGATTTCTTTCACTACAGATAAGAACAAACCACTGCTGTTGTTATAACGAACCATGATCTTATATCTTGCAGGTATTCATTTTCTTGCAGTTGTTTCGGCCATTCCAAGTGGTAAGGATATTATTATTAATATTTTAATAATACTGTTAAGTATTTATAGTAAAATGTTTAGAAATAAACCACTGTCTGAATAAAATTTTGATAAACTTTCTTTAAAATTCGCAAATACAGGTCGAGTAGACGTGGTATTTCCCTTCGTAGAAGTATCCAGATCTGGAGTGAAAACGGTCAAATTCTGAGCTCTAGATCAAGATATAGAATTGAAACTGATATTTTGGGATTAGGAATGAAAGATCGTTTGCAGGGAATTACAGCATTTACGGTAGGAGGCTCCCATTATATCTAATAATTAAATATATTTATCGATTTTCACTTCCTATTATAGAAATAATCGGAACAGTCTTATATCGCACAGAGTGCAATTCCGGGTCACTAACAATTACTACATACCGAAAATTTAATTGATAATATGGCAGCTTATTATTGTAAAAATAATTTGGCTAAAGATGATGACATAATTATGCTTATTGTTCGGTAAGTACTAAATTACATATAGGTACAGAGAAAGAAATTAGACATTTATAATTCAGTCGTAAATTGGGTATCCTTCGAGATGATAACACCGTTGAGTTTGATGCTTCCTGTAAACATTTTACTATTTACTTGGATATTATTCTATAATTCATGCTATCTGATTTAAGTTGCATTTGTTTTAAAGGCATTGCACACGTAAGAACTGTCTGTAAAAATTGTGGTAAAGTAGGCATCTCGTTAGACGATTCGCGTTATAACGGAAGAGTTGATGCAGTAGCTCATTTGTAAGTGATTTAAACCGTTTTCGTTAATTATGGAAACATCCTGAATTTGAGAGGAGAAATTCACTTTCAGACTCGGAAGCATACACGATGGCACGAAGGGCGACAACCCTGACAATCCAGGAGGATCAACGTGCCCTGCAATTGACGGTTATATTATGGGAGATCGAAGTAATGAAGTCAACGAATTAAAATTTTCTAGCTGCTCTACGAATAAAATTCTTAATACATTAATATAAGCATAATTTCATTTAACTGTGTTTCAGCATGTTAGAAACAAAAGAACTTTAATAGCAATATTTTTTTAAAGGTCACGCCAAGCTTGTGTATTTAAGGACTGCAAATCTTATTGATACATAATAATAATGTATTTCACATTTAACGGAATATTATTGACAAGACTATGTCTTGTTTATAAAATCGTACTGTCTGATGTCTTACCAGCTTAGAGGTATGAAGGAGTACATGTCAGGAGTTAAAATTTGGCACAGAGTATTAGGTATCCAAATTATGAGCGCATAAAAAACCAGACTTGTAGGTAGTCAGGGGACCGAGAACCGAGATAAAATAAAATACATAATGGCGTCACTCTGTACAAACAGGCAGTAGTATGAGATTTGCGCATGCGTTGCTCGTTGGTAAGTTGGAAATACCAGTTTTGACAAACACATGCGTTGTGAAGTTCGAAAAGCGAATGTTGCTAAATCCAATATGACAAACGAATCTCAAAAAAACCCCCCATTTACCTGTCTCGTGTTATTCCGCACATATTTCTGGTCCTCACGTGCTAACCTTCTTCTTCCTTCTATTTCATATGGAGATGTTAGCTCTGTCAGGCTCTTTCTCCGACAGACCGTTGCGTCTTGGCGATGACAATTCCCTCTGCGCTTGTCGCGGGTTTCCAGCTTCAACTCGGGCTGGCGGGGGTTTTTAAAATCGGAAGACGCGTGCTGGCGCCTCTCATTTCCACTAATACGTAAACTCAAAATAACGCCTACTCATGTCCTTCAGTACCCCTTATACTGACCCAGTTCATGTCCTCAATACACTTTTAACTACTTCCAACGATCATCCTAACGTCTATTCGTGGGTTGTAGTCCAACTCGGACCAAGTCTTGATTGTCCACTTTTCGACACTTTTGCCGCAAACGTCTTTCTCCCCAAAATCCTCAAAGTCCACAGCCGTCCATCCCTCCTCCTGCAACTCAGCTAAAGATTTCCTGTAAGTCTGTCCCCCAAACTTCAGGTCAAATACTTTCGGCCACGACTCCTGTCTCGATTCCCTCCACTTCTTCTGCATTTCCGCAGCTACTTTAAACCGTCCTCGATTTTTGCCTACTCGCTGTCTTTCCGTGTCGCCGCTCTCGTTTTCTTTCGTCGCTAACTTTCACTTTCTGTTCCTCACTTCCTGAGCTTTCCCTGACTCTCTTTTTCGTGCTTTCCTCCTCTAACTCTTTCCTGTCTTCGGTACCTCTATCACCAGTCAGCCCGCTGTCTCCGTGCTCGTTTTCTTCCTCTTTTTCTCTTGGTCTATTTCCTTTCTCAGTCTCCTTCACGCACTTTCGACGTCTATGTCCGATTTCTCCACACAAGAAACATTTTATACTGGGGCACTCTTTCAGTTTATGCCCTCTCCCCAGGCAGTTGCCGCATAACCATCGTACTCCTTTGTAGTCTGCTCTTATTCTGCATCCCCTAATGTCAATAAAATTAGGACACCTTCTTTGGCATTACCAATGACACTATCCTGGTCCCGTTCAATATTTTCAATTTCGGCATATAATACTCTATTTCAACTTTCTTAACTTGTCCATATTCACCTAGTTTCTGCTCAATCTCTTCTGTCGTGATTTCATACGGTACTCTACGTAAAAATATCCGTTTCATGTTCCCTTTTACATAACTTATGTCAAAGTATTCTGCACCAAACTGACACTCGGTGTCGAAAACCACCTACTGAGCCTCCGCATTTGCAAACGACATGAGACATTCTCTTGCCGAAATCTCTTCCACTTGAGTAATTGCCTCGTCAGTCGGACAAGTGCCGCAGCAGGGACTCGACAACTGCTGTCCATACCACCGCCGTCTTCGCCTTAAAACGTTGAGATAGCTCACCAATTTCTCTCTCTCCCATCTTATAACTAACTAGCCTCTCCAAGTATCACCAAGACAATTCGTTTCGCTTTCCGCTCACTCCTCACACCTCAACCCCCTCTCTATATTCACGTGCTAACCTTCACCGATTGACGGGAGATATCTCGTTTCATCATGAGAACTTTTTGAAACTAGATGGCGGGCGTCGTTATTATTTTATATTAAAATTCTAACTTCCGAAATATAATTAGTTTTTCTTTTTACATTTATTAATATACATATATTTCGTTTGTGTAAAAAAAATAATTGCAAACGATATAATAGCCACTATTATTTTTTTTCAAAAATGGGAAAGTTTTGCATTGACAAAAATTCAACCTGGGCGTCATGCAACGGAAAGAAATTTCAACATTCGATAGGTTAATTTCGCAGAAAATGCATCGTGGATGACGTCGTGGTCGTGGCTGTGGCCCGCGAAGTTTGGATGATCGCGCTCAAAACCAGCGATACCAAAGATGATTGGAGAATGGGAACGAGACCCGCAAGTGATCCCGCTTAGTAGTGAGTTTCCGAGACATAGTCTTGTCCCAAATACGGCTTTGTCGTTTCACTTGTTTTAAAAGTTAAATGAAGTATAAATTAGACTATAAATACAATATTTACTTAATTTACATCTTGGTTTAGTTTATTGCTTACGGCAACTAAACACGTGGGCGATCTACCGAGGAAGGATGCCTGCCTAAAGGATTTTCTAAGGGAAATTGGCCCTTACTTAAGTCTTACAAATGTGAAGAAAGTTCGGAATCTCCGTGTCGCCAACCCGTTGGCGAGGTGCGAACCCGCGATCAATTAATTACCGGTGTTCATTGGTTTTATCCACTTGGTCATATGTTTATAAATACAGGTATCTCTCGTATAACAGGATAGTCACGTTCGGAAAAAGTGTTGTACTATGCGAATCTCTGCTAAACGAAAGTAAGAACTATTGCAAAACATGGAGTTAGGTTCCAAACGTTAGCAAAGGTATACAATTCTTTTTTGTTACTAAGAAAAATACGTTTATTAAAGCAATCGATAATTTATTTCTGGTCAATAATTAACTAACAATCACAATTAAGAGTATTGTATGACGCGTTAATATTAATTTTAGTTGAATAAGGGCATTTTCTTTTTACGAAGGGTCGTCATCTTATGAGGTTTTTTTTGTCCATTTTGTTCAGAAATATCAGCAACGTCTTCATTCGACTTTCTCGGCTGTTATATATAAGAGTACAGCGATAGTAATGGCCTCCATAGTTTTATACATGTTTGGACTGAGAAGACCTTGAAACGTCGAAAATACAAAATAATTCGGGGGTAATTTTACTATGAATATTAATGTGTGTGGCTCGATTTTGTTTCCCCTCTTTGAAATTTAATAACTCCCATGCTTTTTGTCGAAAATTTCTGAATTTTTGCAGGGAGGATTATGTATTACGGTGATTGATTCCATTAAATTTTTCTTAAAGGTAGAGAGGATGAGAAGATAAAAAACAAAACAAAATATCAAGTGAAAATAAGGATAGTTTCTTCTGACCTTTGATTAAGATCTCCTCTATTTGCTAGTCAGAAACTACACCAATCTAATAAGTCCTAATAATAAACAAGGTCCAAGTAGACAAGAATACACAGCAACATAACAATATTTAAGCAACTATCAATAGCAACTAAATTGTTCAAACATATTAAGGTTCGCAACTTCGATCACATAGGTCACTTTTCAAATTTTAATATAGACCAGTATTAGTTAGTAGTCGTTGAGCATCCTCTCTTCCGAGAGGAGGTCGACGACTACTTTTGGTCGAATTACTTAAACCCCCTTCCGCAACAATTCCTTCTTTCTATTGGACCAGTAGTATTGTGAAAAGCCGGGAGGGTAGAGCGTTAACTCTAAACTTCTTTGATCCGCGAGATCCGCTCACGTTGTCACTGGATGGTTGAATCAACTAGGAGGGCTAGAAATCGAAAGGGAAAGCGGATTCAGCGTGAATCCGCCGATAGGAGACCATTCTCCGAATAAAGACAAGTTGACAGGTTAACTAAATAATAAGTTTAATAAAAAAAATTAAATAAAGCGTAAGATATAATATACAGTAATACCTCGGTTTCGTTCACTTCGGTTATACACCAGCAAATAAGATGGCAGCCACCACGAGGCTGGTAAGAGCTCTATTTTGCGTTAACAATTTTGTGTTTAATTTATTTCTTAATGAATAAACCCTGAATTAATTAATATTCGGTTAGTACGTAAATAAAATATTTTAATACACTGGTATATTTACGTAAGACATCACATAATTTTTTTAGTTGTTAAAGTATAATCTTAGGATTGATTTAATTATTTAAAACTCCTATGAAAATTTAAAAAAATCTTTATCTCTATTTCTCTTTTCGAAATTTTTATTTTTCATTAAGCTTTTCTAATTAAATAAGTTCAAAAATCATTTAACATAACATGGAAGTTCACATCATTCACCATTTTTTTATTTTTATTTTGTATTTCTTTGCCGAAATTCCCGGCAGTCAGCGTTTGTGTTCTCTAGAAAATGCCAGCAGTTACGTCACTTCCGGCAGCATCTGGCCGGATTGATGCTGAGATCTTGAATACATTGAATTTCATTGCTTTCCTTTCCTTTTTGCTCCATCTTGGGAAATTCTATGTTGGACGTTCATTTATTCTTCACATTACTCCTTTACATTCATTTTATATTAAGTTCTTATAGTTTTTATTCTTAAACACTATCTATTTTCTGTGAAAATGTGTTTTAGGTATGTATTTCGGAGCGTCTAAAACGAATTAGTTGGATTTACATTGATTCATATGGAAATAATTGCCTCGGTTTTCGTCGGTTTCGGATTTCGCGAATTGTTTTCGGACGGATTATCGACGAAACGCGAGGTATCGTAACTGTACAATCGTAAGATACAATTATAGCGGTATGTGTTCCTAAACCGATATCAAGAGGTCAACGTCCTCTTCTAATTCGACCCAGAGAGAGTTTACATCCATCGGAACATTGTCATACTTCCTTTAGAGTGCTGGCTGCTTTTCGACTGTAGATTATCCGTGGAAGGCCGGAGGAATCAACACTTGCACAAATCACTACAAAAATATAGGTAATTATTTGGGACTATAACTGTGGCGAAAAACGGAATTTGGCATGTATGCTCTTCCGCCCCGATTAATGAGTCCCTGGCCGTTATATTCTGATCTGGTGTGGAAATTTGGGCACGTGATCGTTTGTTCGGCAGCGATGACACGTCAACAGTGTCATAGCTGGAAAATGAAAATTAAAAAAAGTCGATTCGAAGGATTAGTGTTTCCTTCGATTGTTTTTAGATTTTCCCCGTGGAGTTAGTTAAGTGTCAACCTTCTCACACTTTACAATTGATTGTTTTAACATATTTTCGTTATTTTCGCGGGTCGATACGAGGGGCAAAGGAATTGCTGACAGTTAGTTAATATTCAAGATTCTTCCGTTTTTAACTCTGTGGGAAACAGACGGTAAAAGAAGTTTTAAACGTATTTTTTCGTTTAAAACAACCCCTGGATTCTCACAGTGTAGTGGCATTCAAATAGGAAAATTACATAATACAAAATTTCCGGCGAGTACAAAATATGATTTAAGTGATTTTCCAGGGATGCCGAGTTTAAGTATTAGGTCTATTTTTCGTGTCATTTGATTTGCTGGCAGATTATCATTTGATATTCGGCTGTAAATGGTAGTTTCTTAGAGTTAACATTTAAAAATATGACATCTGAAATATTTAAGATATATTTTCAATTGATGTCTTATTTTCAATTGGTGTCACTTGATGAAGACGGCATGCATTTATTGCGACAAAATGCAGATAAAGAGGGAGAAGGTGTCAGGAGGGTGTTGATGAATGCTGACATAGAGAAAGGGGAGATCATCTAAGTGTTTGTACATAAAAAATAATTTATTTATTTTGTAATATTCTGTTGTTAATTGACATTTATTGTACATATGTTTGCGCAAATGGGGAGAGGAAGAAGTGGTGTTAAGGAAGGAAGTAGGAGTAAAAATGAAGCAAAATTTGTCGTTGCAATATGTGCACGCCACCCAATGAAAGTGCGCCATTTCGTACTATTCGAGTATCACAATAAACATGACAACAGTAGGATGAAATAACCAAATTCTTTATTTGGGTTTCGTTTTAATGTTTGTTATACTATATTATTTGATTTGTATAACTACAAAAATTAGAAATTTTGTAGTTATAATAATCAAAGAATTTTTAAAATGCGTTAGATTGGTCACTTGATATGATAAACCATTACGTAAGATAAGCTATGTAGTTATATAAATCGAACACTATGATGAAATACGACAGAAGAGTTAGAATTACGAAATAAGCTATAATCTTAATCTTTGTTATTTTTGCACGAGAAATGCCGGGCTCATCTACTAATATAGAATAGTCAATAACATAACAACTACCGAGTATTCGAAACAAATTGATTAACATTGTCATAATTATATAATTGAAGTTAACGATTAAATAGAGTATTAAAATTCTTCAAGAATGGATTGAATTGATAGAAAAAGGCAACCCAACAAGCGAGTAATCTGCCAAGAAGAGTACCCACCGGAAAGACTTTCAACGGAACACTGGTTGGTTTCTGTTTGGTACCTGTACATTTCTGTTACACGCAGACCGGATATTGCGTATAGTGTGTCGTATCTTAATAAATATCTAGACAAACCAACAGATAAGTTGTGGAAAACAGGTAAAAGAATTCTTCGATACTTAACTTGCACGAGATATCTTACACTCCGTTTTAGGAAAGGTTTAGACGGTCTAGTAGGCACGAGCGATACTGATTGGGGAAGAGATACAAAACTAGGAAAGTGACCGGAATGATTGGTTTTCATGCTGGAAATACGTTGCATGGTACTCCAGGAAAAAGAACTGTGTGGCTTTCATCCATGGATGCTGAATATATTTCAGCTAGCATCGTAGCTGAAGATTTAAAGAATTTGTAAGACATTTTATTCGAATTTTATTAGTGTAATACAGTAGAGCGTCGGTAAGTGGAATGGCCGGAAAGTGGAACGATTTTCAGTCGGACTGTGTCGTGCTGAATCGAATGTTTTTGATACTAAATTTACTTCTAAAGTATAATTTTCATGTTTTTTATATTCTTTAATATATTTATTTTGTTTGTACAAAATGCAGAAATAATTTTTAACGATAGGATAGCCTCGATGATTATTATAAAAATTTTCGTTGGGTTTAAAATCGACGAAAATTCAACACGAAGCGACACGCAACGGAGAAAAATTTGAACATCGGACAGGTTAATGTATTTTTTCGTACAAAGTCGGAAACTGGAACAAATCATTAACTGGAAGGACCCCAGTCCCCAATTGGTTCCACTTATCGACGCTCTACTGTATTACAATCTTCAAAGTTGACAATATACCTGCGATTTCTAAAATGAAAACGTTTGAGAATGCAAAGAATGAAAATATATTGATATAAGGTATTACTACATCAAAGACCTATGCAGAATCAAGGAAATTTCAATTTAACATGTCAGTACAAATAAAAATATTGCCGACATTTTTACGAAAGCTTTGGGAAAACAGAAGTTTGTCAAATTCAGAAGTTCGATGTTATGTGACTGACCAGATATAGCGTAATACGTGTATAAAAGTCCTTACCTATTAAGTACTATTAATGTCTGAAACATAGAACTACATTTCGACATCTCAAGAGACATCGAAATAAGGGGTTGTGTCAAGAAATGTGAAATTCGTACTGTGCTTCGCTCAATTGCCAGAGGTCGTATAATCTTACCACACTCTGCCGCGTTCCGCCACGTTCTGTAGCACAGAGGCTTGTGTTGTTCTGCTGTTCTTTCTGTATTTGTTCGTTTATTAAACGCAGTTTTTAGTTAAAGCAATGTATCAAGACTTTATTAAAAATTTAATATAAAGCACGGCAGCATTAATCATAAAAATTGATATTGCTGCTGCCATACCATATAATATTTAAGCAAGTTAATATGCTATAAGCACAATTTATGTTATAACTATTAGATATTAATTCAACTATGACGCGTATTTTCATTTTCTTTTTTTTAAAGGTGGCCTAGTGACTGGAATATCATTTTCGTATCAATATTGAGTGAGTTTTTCACGATTTCTATTTAGAAAAATTATTCTTGATATTAGGAATTCGTGTTTTTAATGTAATTGTCAGAATCGAACAAGATAAAGGAAAACAATTTGTTGATGATCTCATGAGAAGCCGATATATGTCAACTTTCTGACGTGACAGAATGTCAACATCTTTCTGTCGACTTTCATCAAATCTGGAAAATTTGCATCTTTGTCGAAGAACGGCACATTTTATTCTGTCGTCGCTCGTTCTTTCAGTCGTTGAGAATTGTTTGTTCCTTTCTATCCAGTTATGGAATTTGTGTTTGTGTGCTTCATTTGCATTTCTGCTTGAGTGCTTCTAACGTGGGAAATATTTGTAAAGTGTTATTGTAATCCTCAAACCTCTCAAAATGTCGAGTAGTAGGCGTAACCCACTTTGTTCAGTTATTTTCCGAGTGTAATCATATTCGGCGATAAGAAGGCTCTTAGGGACGTAAAAACCTTACAACTGTCTGCCAAAAAGGCCGTCCCGGTCGCCACGTAATGCATACTCTTCACTAGAAAAAGCCAGTTAACTATTTTACAATTTTACTGACAAAAAAAAATCCAGACGACAAATATGACTGCATTTGAATAACTTTATTTGTTTTAAATTATTTTTGAATTAAAAAGAAATTTAATGTAATATTTAATATCCACTATTTTCTTTGTCGTTTAAAGCAATATTTCGTTGAAAGTCGAATACATCATTAAATACCAATTAATAGAATCCACAGCTTTCGTATACACAAGTAGCACCGGATAATCTTTAAGAACAAATTATGTCATTAAAGTATTTATTTCTAAAGTATCCAAATTTAGGTAATTAAAATTATTCTTACGATAATGTATATTTAACGCATTTCTTAGAGCATTCGGAAAATTTAAATTTGTTAATAGCATTCCTTCGATTTCCCATTATATAACCGTCAGATGGTGGGCAATCTGATGCTCCTGGATTTGCAGCAGAGCTGGATTTTTCGCCGTCGTGAAGACTTCCAAGTCTGAAATATTATTAAATAATTTTTTCTCAAATTCATAATATTTCAGCATTTGATGTAATGTTTTAAATCACTTACAGATGAGCTGATTCATGAGCTACTGTATCAACTCTTTCGTTGTACTCTGAATCGTCTTGACAGATGCCAACTTTGTAACATTTGCTACAAACAGAGCCTAAGTATGCAATGCCTGCAAAAGAAATTTACTTGAAAGTATACTTTACATAAGGAAATTGTAGGATTAAGAAGTAAATGGCAAAAGGCTTACCCACAACTGTTACTTTAAATGTACCATCAGCTCGTAACTTGCCCATTTGTCGACTAAATAATATATATTAAAATTAATCAACCTCAAATCTGTACATACCAATATAATAGAATACTTACGTAACAATGAGCATGATCATATCAGCATCTTTAGCTAAACCTGTAGCATTACTACAGTAATATTCTCCCATGTGGTCAAGTAAATCATCAGGATTAAGTTTATTTTCGTGTTTCGGAATTGCACTCTTTACTATATAAGCGGGTTCTGTTTCTTTCTATAGGTGAAAATAAAGTTAAACGATCAATTATTTATTATGACATCGTTAAAATGCCAGGCAGTAATTTTTATTCATATTTTTTATTTATTTAATTTAAAATATATGCCCCCGGACTCAAATTATTAGTGTCTTGCGTCTATACATCATACTCTTCCTGGCAACAACAGGTGTCATGCCGATCATCTTTGGAACTCCGAATAAATTTTTCAAATGAAATCACGTGACTTCCGGTTTTCACCGGACTTAATCGCGGTTTCCTGTTCCCTAAACTTTTCGTATCTACTGCCCACTTTCATTTATCTAACCTCGTTCTTGAGATTAAAAAATCAGTGAGGCAGAAAACAAACGGACAGTAAAACTCACAGCAGTGGCAATTTATAGCTCTACAGTTTTTTAAATTGCAGCCCAATAAATAAATATAATTAGTGGATTACCGTAAATGCTTCAATCCCAAGCAAACGAACTTGTATTCCCAATTCTAATGTATCAATTAGGTTTTGAACCTAAATTTATAAATGAAAAAATTGCAAATGTTATAAATTTTCATTCAAAATTAAGCTTTTATGAACTATTTTATTCAATTTAAGAACATTTAGAAATTTATGTCCTACCCCAGTGTACATGACAGTTATGTATTCCGTTAGAGCTTTTACAGTTTCGAATCGTTTCGTAAAAGCGCTTTCTGTAACAACCAGACATTCCACAACTATGCACTGATCGTCTCTGGCCATTGTCGCAACCTTTTCCATTTCTTCGTTAACTTCCATATGCGAGACTGAAAACAAATTCAAGACATTATCGATTTTTTTAAAATATCACCTGACAACGATTACTAATGTTAAAAGTGTTAAATATATTCACCTCCATCATTCCCAAAGGACTTTTGGTCGTTTATAACTTCCACAATCTTATGTGGTACTTGCCCATCTTTAACGGTTCTACCTGACTCATACGGTTCGATTCTAAATTTTGAATTTACAATTCCTCGCTAAAAGTATAGAAAAAAGTTTAAGAATCTATGTAATTTTATAGGCTATAAAAGTATGGATTATTATAATAATTACAATTGTGACAGGCCCGTCTTCGTCGATCAAAAGAGCTGCTCCAT
Source organism: Centruroides vittatus (assembly GCF_030686945.1). Lineage (NCBI taxonomy): Eukaryota > Metazoa > Arthropoda > Arachnida > Scorpiones > Buthidae > Centruroides > Centruroides vittatus. The sequence continues at coordinate 818,588 of NW_027122690.1, read as the reverse complement.
TAGTGCTGTCTCTGTAAATTCTTCTCTTCAAATCTTCTACGTCGATCTTAAAGCATTTAAATAATTTATATTAACTTACTGTTTTTACCCAAAAAATATAATTCTAATTTTAATAGTTTGTACAGAATATGACCTTAGACAAAATCTGATTAACGCGATTAACACGTTTCATAACTGTTTTAAATGGCTTACTGAGTTTGGTTGTTGATTAACAAGTACGAAGTTTTTCGCCAATATTTCACCAGCAGGCTCTAATTTCAGTTCTATTTCTTCGTTTAGAGCTCGGAATTTGACCGTCTTCACTCCAGATCTGGACGTTTCCACGGATGGAAACACCACGTCTACTCGACCTGTATATCAGAAATTTAAGGAAACGTCTTCAAAGTTTTATTCAAACTGTGTTTTATTTTTGATTTTCATACTAGAAAAACTTACCATTATCTTATTATTAAATTATTAATAATAATATTCTTACCACTTGGAATGGCCGAAGCGATTGCAAAGAGGAAAATGCCTGCAAGATAGATCATGGTTGAATATAGCCATAGCAATAGTCTCGTACTATTTATAAGGATGGAAATCGAGTGTAAAATGCTGATTAGTGTAATTACTCGATTACTCATCCGACGCCGATCGATAGTTCGCACCTGTGTTTAATTTTAACATACTTAATTATCATCTTAGTCACTGAAATGTTATATTTATTTAAATTTATTTACCTTATTTATGAATCTAATTCACAATCTCATAAAATGCATTTCCATTCGCGGCTTATATAAAGAAATTATATAAGATGTAAATGTAATGTCTTCTGCTGAAAGTGACGGAAAAACTTTACACAAAGTCCGAAAGAAATCTCCACTTTGGTTACAAGTGTACAGTACAGTACCAATCGTATTGAAGAAAACCAATCTTTTACAATAAAATTTTAAATAAAGTTAAAACTTTTATTCATATTAAGATTTAAAACATGGAATTTTAAATTTTAGTGTTTGAGGTAATTAAAGATTAATATATTAAAATAAATCTTTATTTATATCAATAATAATAGTTGTAACAACCACTATTATATTTTAATCCGAATTGTTTTAAATTCCATCAAATCCCGATAAAATAATTTCTATCGTAATCAATGCTTTAAATATCAATTTATTTAAAATATTCTCGTTTTCGTTTCCGCTTTTTCGGGTAAAAATTAAAACCGGAAACGATAAAATTTCAAATTATTCGTTTCTTGATTCTTTAATACTAAAAATGGACGCAATAAATTTTATAAAATGGTTTATAGTTTTAATTAACTTAATTTCCCTATTTATTAATAAAGTCGTTTATTATTTTACAAATTCAAAACTTTAAAAAATAATAAAATTGAGAAATTAAAACTCGAAATTCTGCAATTAAATTATCATAAAAGCTTTTAACGTCTTTCGAATTTCGAATCTATAAACTAACTTTATTACTTATTAAAGTAATAATATATTTATTATGAATATAATAAAATAGTTATTACAAATATAATTATATAACGATAAAATTGTGTGAGATTTTAATAAATATACGTATTTATATTTAATTTTCTTTACAAATAATTTATTAATGATAATTTTCAGTTATTTTTGTACAGAATATGTGCCAAATTGTGGTAAACGGAATGAATACATTATGAATAGGATCCATCCCCACCCTTCGACCTCGAATAGCATCAATCCTCGTAATACAATCCCCTGCAGCAAGCCGTATTATATTGCGTTTAAGAGGAAAAACAAGGCAGAATTCTCCTTACCGTACTTACTGCAGAGGGCAGTTATACCAACTCCCTAACAAGTACTATGGAAGAGCTTTTCAACTATCACTTCCCATTTGACGACTCTGATCTTGGTATAGACACCCAGCGAGAATTGCGCAGCGACTGCCGTGTGGCATCAAACGAGCAGGACGACAGACCATTCACGTATAATGAAGTATCTTATGGAATTGAACTCATTAACATTAAAAAGGCTACAGGCGTTGATCGGGTAACTGGAAATGTGATCAGGGAGACGTATGATGTTATTCCCACTACATTTGTTACCCTGTACAACCGCTGCCTTTCTCTTTTGTACTTCTCTGCTGACTGGAAGAAAGTGTCTGTTAAATTAATTCAAAAGAGGCCTAATAATAACCCAAAACACCCGAAAATCAGTTTTATCAGCCTCCTTCCCGTGATGGGGAAAATCCTTAATAGGCTGGTGAACAATAAGATTTTAAATTATTTGAGGAAAAATAATATTTTAAGTCTTCATCAGCATAAATTCACTACTGGAAAATCCACTATTACCGCTCTATCAAACATTATCGAGTACATCAACTTTGCCAAAAAAGACGGTAAATACACTCTCCTTTTGTCTATTAACTTTCGTAGAGCGTTCGATAATCTCTGATAGCCGGCGATTCTCTGTCAACTGCGGGCTTATAACTGCCCCGCTACTTACACAATTTGATGAGTAGTTTATAAATGAGAGGCAAGCAGACTGGTACACCAACAACTTTAGATACAGCCATCGTGTTATCAAAGGTTGTCCAAGAGATTCAATTGCCGGCCATGGCTAGTGGACAATTGTTCATAACAACCTCCTAACAATTCTCAGTGGATTAAAAGATCAGCTTTTGTAGGGATATGCAGACGACAAAGTTATTTTTGTTTCGGACAAGAACAGCGGAAAACTGCCTATCCTCTGTAATAATTTAATTCAAAATGTTTCCAACTGGAGTAAAAGTGTTAACCTCCCATTCAACTACGACAAGTGCGGCACGATATATATACCCGGGGCCATAGAGCCTATTCTTTCGTATGCTGCGCCAATCTGGGCAGCGGCCATCCAAACTGTGCACATTCAACGCAAACTCCTTAAAGCACAAACTGATATTATGACGTATTAATTGCGGTAGAAATGATTTTCTCTATAATTAATGAAGCCAGATTTAATTCAAATAGACAAAAATTTGTATTATGTAAAACTGAAATATTTAAACCTGCTAATAAAGAAATAAGTATACTCTTATTAAGAAATAATAATAACAAATTGTATTGTACTGTACTGTACGTGGAATAAATTTCTGATGTTTGATTTCGAACCGAATATAAAAAAAAGGCGATGGACTTTATATTTAATGAAAACAACTATTTTGATTAAAGTTAAATATAAATTTCTGAGAAGAGCTGTTGAAATGTCAATAGTTGCTTAATTTACTTGTGCCAACAAAGGGTCTGACACCTGGCGGTATTAGCGCAAATTACATAATGGCTGTTGCTTTAGGTATAAAGTCTGTGGTCGGTACGTGTTCAACATACAATGGTAAATAATAAGTATTGCAGCGCATTTGGATGTAAGTCTAAAGGTGCATATCACTCAGTATATGTGCACACATCCCCAAAAGAAAAATTACTGCGAAAAAGTAGGAAATAAAACTGAGGAAAGCCATCAATGAAATCTATCCACAGTACGTTTGCAGTTTGCATTATGAGAAAGACGATTACTATTTACTAGGTACTAACAATAGTTTTTATACGTATGTGTTAACTATTATCGCATACGATACTTAGGTTTCCATAGGTTTATGATGTGCTCGTCATTATTTTAAACCTAATTCCTATCCACTAAAAACAAACCGGTACGAAAGTTTGATACAATCACCTCAAAACAGCTTGCTAAGCGAACTTCTATTAGTGCCCACAAAAGACAAGAAATACGAAATAAAGGTTTGTTTCTTTCTTTATTTTAATATAATAACTAAAGCAGTCACCAGAAGTAAGGAAAGCCATACAATTCGTGATGTCAGATGCATTTCTTTAAATTAATCAATTTTAATTTATTATCATTCAAAAACTTATTTATTCGTCCTATGCTACTTTTATATTTTTATACTTTAATGTTATTTCATTTATTTATTTTGTTTCTTAATATTATATCTTGAAGCTTTAGTCTAATATATTTAGCAATTTGAAAGTCTTATCATTGGTGTATGACTAGGTTTAAATATTTAAACAAGAAGGTGAAAAATAAAATTGACAGATTACTTATCGTAATTCTTATAAAATTATAATTTTCAATTTAGTTTACACTTTTTTACTAGAAATATATTGAAAAAGGTACAATGACATTTATCACAAAAGTACTGGTATAGCGCCTTGGGAAGTTACTTCGTAGCAATATTGACTCAAATTATCCAGGATGATTCACATTAACTGACCCTTCCTTCGGAAAACAAGTTCCGTAGAGTGGAAACCTGAATCACTTTGTCTCTATTTGTTAAACCTTCTTAACAGGGATGAAGAACTGAGAAGAAAGAAAAAATTTTATTATTGCTTGACAATTGCGGGGGAATCTCGACATCAAATAATTACGTTGCATTAAATTCGTGTTTATGCCGCTCAATACAAGTTCAGATTTACAGCCTTTAGATCAAGAGGTTATACACAGCTTAAAGTGCAGTTTTCGGCGAATTCTCCTTTCGAAAATAGTAACTTCTATAGATCTTTTTCTGTAAATCTTGATACAATAAACTTTATCCATATGGCATGGGAAAATGTATCAGTGCAAACAATAGCAAATTTTCGACACGCTGGCTTTCTACAAACTAATGGAGAAGAGTTCGATTCAGTTGACGACATTCCGATCAACGAACTTTTGAAAAGTAAACTTACGAATGATGAAACAAAAGATGTTCAAGCTGTTCTCCTTCTGCAGTTACCGAATGCCTTTTCTGACTACGATTTTGAAGAATATGTCAGGCTTGATCACATCGTTATTAGTAGGGATCTTTTGACCAATGATGATGTTATAGCTTCTGTGTTTATCAAAAATAATGAAATTACTGAGGATGAAGATCGCGATACAACACACGCAGATAGTATCGCATTCATATTGATAATTCATAAGAACAGTTAAGTATTTAGAGTTGGTTATTGACGATCAGTTGGATAAGACACTTATCGAGTGAAGATACAATTATATATATGAATACAATTCTAATTTACTTTACGGAACTGAATTATGGGACTCGGCTTCAAAAATTCATAAGAAATCTCAACATAAAAATGTCCGATTTGTTTTAATAATTCATTGTGTTATTAGTTAAATAATATTATGATTATTATTGCATGAAATTACGTACTCTTAATAAAAAAATGTAAAATTTCATACGATAAAAACAACTTTATAACAATTTATTATAAAAATAATTTTCAATTTGAAGCTATTTTTGATTTTTCAAATTTATTTATTAAATTAAAATAGTAAATTATAATTTTGAAACACTTTTTAATTTTAATTAATAGCCAAATCCAAACCTCTCATGGCTTCAAGTGGAAATTCTTTAAGAAAGATGAAAACGAGAAGTTTTCCAAGTACAATTTGTGCCAGTCGTCTATATCGAGAGGTGGAAAAAATGCTAAAACTGTTACCACCAAAAACATGATAATTGATTGGAGAAATGATAAGTCAAATATACAGTAAGATTATTTTAAAAATAATAGTTCCTAATTACAATATTTCCAGCAGTAAATATATTTCTGAAAATATCATCCCTGGCATTTCAGCAAGAAAGAGCTGTTTTGCGAATTGTTCTCTTTGAAGGTTCCTACACAGTGATAAGATATTCTTAGTACTGAGAGATTCTGGAGCAAATATGATAGCTGAAATCAGGAATTGCAACGTAGTGGCATTATCATGCTTTATACATACACCGCAGCTGACACTAAACGAATGCATAATTTCTCAACAAGATGAGAAAACTGTAATCACAGTTAATAGAAATATTGTCATACATTTTAATCGTTCTGCCGTAGCTGTGGGCAAATTGGAAGATTTGCAAGACAAGTGAGGTTTGCAGAAACACATATTAATTCAAGATGTTTCTTCTCGCTGAAATTCACACATATCACATATGCTATAGGTAATAAAATTCCTACGTTGAGCACATATCAGTGGTCTCGTTGAAAAAATTGTTATATTTTTAAAACAATTTTCAAAGAAATTACTATGGAAGCCAGGAAACGAGAAATAATTCCCTCAGTAGAGACTCTGAAATTATTTTTATCAAAAGCAAAGAGCAGTAGTTCCTTTAGTGACATTAATATCATAATAGAAAAATTAGAAAATTCAATAATAAAAAATTTTAAACATATATAGATAACAAGTCTTTATTCTTGTCATCTATATTAGATCGAAGATTCAAAATAAAATTTCAAAAAGGCATACTGTAGAGGAAATAATAAGATAGACAATTGATAGCTTAGACGATATTGATAAATCAAAATCTCAAAAAGAATTAAATTCTGAAGCTTCTACTTCTGGAGATAATCAAGATGAAAGAGAATCTCTAAGTTTTTCTAATTTTTTTGATGACTTAGTTTCTGTTAAACGAACCAATGAAGAAGAGCATTCTTTTAAGTAGAAAGAATAAACGAAACAAACGAACAAACGTTTCGATCACGAAATTAGATAAATATTTACATTTATCTCTTATAAAAAGATATAGTGACCCATTTTTGTGGTAAAGTTCGAAAGAACTTTTTCCTAATTTCAGCAAAATAGATATGAAATATCTGTGCTCCAGCATCTTCCATTAAAAGTGAAAGAATTTTCAGTACTGGAGATGACCTTTATAAGCCTGCAAGAAATAGGCTATGCCTTAAAAATAATGAAATTCTCATGTTTTTCCATTACAATTTAAGGGTTTTACACTTTGAATATTAAATTTTTATACGTTTAAAGCAGGGCTGTGGAGTCGGAGTCGGAGAAAATGTGTGAACTCCGACTCCAGCATTTTAAATATAATTTAGTTTTTTTTTTTTTTATTTAAATGAAAGAAAATTTATTTTAGATTAATAACTTTTTAAAATGTTTTTATATTTTGATATAATTTATTCATTTTAAATACAAAATGCAACAATTTAATTTATTAAATATGTATCAATAGTTTCCTTTGTAGTATTTGTGTTTAGTAGTTAAATTATTTTGATCTAATTGAATTTGAATATTTTTAATTCATTCATTTATTATACCCGCTCTAAATAAGTACTTTATTTTTCTGAATGACCCAAACTAATTGATCAGAGTGTATATATTTCTTTTCTGAACAAGGGGCTGCTGAAGTACTCTTTTTAGTGGGACTAACTATTTTGGAAAAGTGAAGTTGAAGTGCGAAAGATGTAGAATAAGGGTATGTAGATGTAAAATTTTATCGCTCCCGCTCTTTCCATTTATTAAATATTTTTTAAAAATTAATTGTATAAACAAATAAATATTAATGTAAGTTAAATATTGAAAATATCAATTATATTGATAAGATTTTTGGGTAAATATTTGGTAATTCTGCTCGAAGCTCCTTTTAGAGTTAAGAACAGGCGCCTCTTCCTCGCATAAAATGACTTGGAATTTAATTTTGACGGAGTCGGGGAGTCGAAGTCGAGTGTTTTTTTTTACCGAAAATATTAAAATGCAAAATTTGCCAATTATCAAAACCGATTAATAGGAAATATAAGCGAAAGCATTAACTTGAAAATCTTTAAACTAAAAAAAATATACGATTTGTGTATGTTACTTCGGTAAAACGACGTTACAGGTTCAAATAATATTAGAAATTAAAATGCGAAAATTTTTAACTTATTCAAAATGTTTTACATTAATCAAAAATTTTCTTTGTTTTTCACTCATGGCTGTGTCGCTGGATATCCACGCATCTTACTAACTATTGTAAAGTAAAAAATTGTGCACTTATATTATTTTATGTGAAGAAACACTAAATATATTTTATGACACTTTGAATTATTTTTACACGGCCAAAATATATATATTAAAAATAATAATAAAAAATTAATGATTATTCAACGATTAATAACATTTTGAAAATTTCAAACAGATGCGAAATATCAATTTGCGGAAGATAAGTAAACAATTAATTATACTAATCAGCATTTTCCACACCATTTAAACGACCATAAATAGGGCGGAATCATTGCTATTGCTATAACTAGACATGATCTATTTTGCAATTATTTTTCCATTTGTAGTCGTTTCGGCCATTTTAAATGGTAATGCAATATTTTTATTAAAATATTAATAATATTCAAGAGTATTTAATGCACAGTTTTGAAGGGATTTTCTTAAATTGCTGATATTAATGAATAAATAGGTCGAGTTGACCTGCTGGTGTTTCTGTCGGTAAAAACATCGAGATCTGGAGTGAAGACTATCAAATTCCGAGCTCTTAACGAAGAAATAGAAGTGAAATTAGAACCTGCTGGAGAAATCTTGGCAAAAACTTCGCACTGCTTGATAAGAACAATCGAATACTTCACTCGATAAGTTATTTTCTAAATTATTATTATTATCCATCAGGTTATACAGTAGCGTTATTTACGACATTTAACTAGGGTTCTTACAATATTGGGCTAGTTACCATTTGTGCTGTGTGCAACATCACAATGGTACAAAGTAACGTGCGTACTCGGCTTCTCACATTAGCCGCAATAATCGAAATAACCGAAATTATAAAGAAGTATTTCGGGAGTTCAATGAACGAAAACAGGCCAAGTGGAAGTATCGAAAATTTAAAATGAGGAAAATTGAACTTGACCAAACTGAATATATTTGTTGCAATTAAGTCTAGAACGAAACACTTTTATCCTGTCAATGCTTACCACAAAGCAAGTAGGCTTATTGTGTACTAATGCATTTTACTATTTTTAAATTGAATAAATTTTATCACATTACAGTTTTATGTATATTACGCTGTGTCACGAAAAAAAGTTATAGATAGTGGCACCAGGAGTCCGTTTTCGAAATGTGGTCCGAGGCCTTTATTACCATCAGTCTTCTAAAAAGTCAAAAACATATATAGCATTACAATTGATAGCACAACTAAAAATATATCAAATCAAATTTTCGCGATAATGATTATAGAGTATTTCTTAAAAACATGAAAGTTTTGGCATAGTTGATTTTCCAAAAGTCAGCTATGCCGAAAATCCATAGCTGATCTCTGGATATTTCGAATATTTTACTTTGGTAAAACTTCGTGGGGTATTCAAAAGCGTAATTACTGACAAAATGTGTAGATAATCGAATACTCCGTTGGTACTTCGTAAAAACTTTAATGGCTAGTGTTCTTCCGTTTGTTCCATTGACGTCGCGTAGAATTTCTGAGTTTGCATAGTGTGACCTAAATTGAATTCTTGCGACAACAATGTATTTGCTCGTATTTTAAAACTTTGTAACTATCAGGATAAGACTAAGTTAATTAAATTGTATTTCTATTGTAAAGAGATAAAAGGATTTATCAAAAAAGGCAAATCTGTCAAACACAACTTTTTAGATACTTTCTTTCAATTAAATTTATACCAAATTGGATACGGGCAATTCAAAAACGGTCAGACTTAAATTTCGTGATAGAATTATCTGTTGTTCAGACAAAAATATGATGTCGAGAAAAGAATTATCACGTGTTCGAAAGGCAACTAATTGTCTTATATTAAAAAAAGTAATAGATTTCATTTTCACAAACAATTCGGATTGTTATTATTACATTCGTTAATCACAAGTTACTAAATTCACACGCTGTATATTAGTATTAGGATTATATGTTTTGATGAAAATAGCAAGTTTACATAAATACTTAAATGTTTTAAGATCGAAGTGCAAGACTTGAAAAGACAAATGTATAGAAACAGCACTAACGGAGCAGCTTTGTTGATCGATGAAGAATAACCTAAACCAGTCACAATTGTAATTATTACTGTTGTTAATAATTATACGTATTATTGAGAAGATTATAGTACTTTTATGCATATTTTTAGCATGGAATTGTGAACTCAAACTTGAGAATCGAACCGTACGAATCGGGAAAAACGAATGAAGATGGAAGAATACCTCATCAAATTGATGAGGTTATAAGTGAGAAAAACTCTTTTGGACATGACGGAGGTATCTAGGCTTATACACAGAAACATTTTTTATTTTTAACACTACGCAGCTTAGGTTTTGGTAACATATTAACTTTGTTTACCAGTCATGCCTATGAGTGTTAAAGAAACAATAGAGAAAATGGAGATAATGGCCAAAGACGATCAATGCATTGTGGTGGAATATCTGATCTTAGCAGAAAGTAACTTTACCAAATATTTCAAAAAAGAGGAAAATCTAGTAAAATACATATCTCGCCTGTTTATTGAGGTAGGATATTATTTGTTACATGTATTTAAAAGTAATATAATAGTATTTAAGTTTAAATTACAATTTATACTTTTGTGGTGTTTTTATTTATTATTCAGGTACAAAACATGATTGATACCTTAGAATTAGCAATAAAACTTTCCGTGCTCGGAATTACATCCTATACGGTAATTGAGGAAAACAAGTAATTTATCCGTCAATTAGATTTATTTATTTAATTTCGTTTTCAATTACAGAAAGAAACGGATCCATCTTATATACAAGACAGTGCAATTTCGGGATACGAACGATATCTTCATGCTTCAGAGTTACTTCATAATATGGGAAAATATTACTGTAAACATTCTACTGGTTTGGCTGTAGATGCTGATATTATCATGCTAATTGTCAAGTAAGTATTATATTATTGATATTTATAGATAACAGGTGGATTAATTTCAATATTTATTGTTAGTCGTAAAATGGGCCGGCTGAATGATGATAATACAGTTAAATTGAATGTACTAGGTAAATATTTTTTGCTTACTTCTACGTTAACCTAAAATTGTTTCTATGTACTTTTAAATAAATTGTTTTATAGGCGTTGCGTACACAACCGGTGTTTGCAAGAAATGTTATAAAGTTGGCATCGTCAGTATCGATCCACACAATTATCACAGAGCTAATATAGTAGCACACGAATCAGCACATTTGTAAGTGATTTAAAACATTACATTAAATGTAGAAATATTCTAAACTTGAGACGAAATTTCAGACTTGGAAGTGTGCACGACGGAGAAGATGCCAAAGAACTCGGATTTCCAGGAATCTCTGGAGCATTAGATTGTTCATCATCAGACGGATACATTATGGGAGGTCGAAGAAATGGTAACGAGAATAAATTTTCCAAATGTTCGAAAGAATGCGTCAAATATACATTATCGTAAGCATAACTTTAATTATATATTTAAATATTTTAGAAATAAATACGTTAATAACGCAATTTTTTTAAGGAAATCATCTTGTGTAATCGAAGAAGATTGCAAATCTTATTAATTCGTATATGGTGGTATATTTTATAGTTAATAAATATTATTTTAAATGATAAAATAAAATGTGAATTGGATTTCCTATATATTATTTGATGAATTTTTAATCCAGAAATAATTTGAACCGAATAAAATAATTACTATATTGTGAAATTTTGTCGTCTGTGTTTTTCTTTTCCTGATCAGACATTAATATCATTCATTGCTTTTTACCTTCTTAATAAGAATTGTATGCATTTGTAAGCTCGCCGATTAGGGAGATAGTCCCTTTTGTTGGGATAGTCTAAGGCCTTCCCGTATGCGGGTGGTGGTTTTCGGAGACAGAAAAAGACAAGCGTTTTACAAAGAAACAGTTTATTTGATGGAAACCATTTTTACTTATATTTGACGATGTCTTAAGAGTCACAGTCCAGGCCTTTCGGTGTCTTCAGATGTCTTCTTTTGTCCATTGATGGCGGAACCCCGGGATGGCGACGAATTAAGATTCGTTGTAGAGAAGTAACCCAGGTTAGCGGCAAGCGGAAGCACAGAGAGAAGAGGGCGACGATCCCAACAGGTGTACTCGAGGTAAAGCTTCTTTGTCCTTGACGGTGGAGGTTTTATAATTTCCTTCCGGATCAAATTATTCCTGATTGGTCAAGCTTTACGTTCCCTTTTCATCTATTGGTCTCTCACCTGCCTCTAGGTAAAAATGGAGACCAGTTTAGGTCACGAGAAAGGTCTGCCCACGATTCGACAGCATCCTTTCGATTCTGATCGCGTTTTATTGATGACTAAACACCTACGCGCATTCTATTACAATTTGAATTTTTTGCCTCTTGCATCTTAATTCTTAAATATTTTCCCTTTTAATTTTTTTTATTCTAAAATTTTGTTTTTTTTCTGTTCTTTTTGAGGGACGATGTCAAAGTCCGGTGCCGCCGACTCGACACTTATATTATAGTTTTCCCGTTGGTTTACCTTAAAAAATTTTACATTTCTTCTTCTGTTTGACTATTTCCGGGCCTCACACATTACATTGATAAAATAAAAGTTCCCATCATCAAAAATTGAAATTTGTGTCTGATTAAAAATTGTAAAAAATGAAAAAATATAATTTAAAATTAAAAAAAATAATATATAGTGAAATGCATTTGAAATAAATGTTAAAAGCAGTTTCATATATTATCGATAAATTATTTTATCGAAGTAAAAAGTACAGTCAAGAGCTCGTCTTAAGAGGAATGAGAAGCATAAAATAATACACGACGTTTACGTGAAAACCTAACCAAGCTTACAATTTACGACTCAATTTACTCAACTTAGCACTTATTGTACATTAATATGATACGATATTAAACAAACTACATTAGTGTTAGATCAACTGATAAGACGGTAATGAGAATTTTTACAATTCCCGGAAAAAGAAAAAAACTGAAAAAGAGTAAAACAAAAATCTTGCAAATAATACAAAAAATGTCTTTAGTCGTACATAAAATGATACAATTAACAATCAAACGTTAACAATTATAATTATACAATCCCATAGGAATTTGTGGGAATAAAATACACAAATCGTATATTTTGTTTAGTTTCACTTTAAAGATTTTAAAGTTAATGTTTTCGCTTATATTTGTAAGATATACAGTAGTAGGCATTAGCTGATGCATCGAATGGCTTATTTAACCTCGTCGATTCTGTCTTATCTTCACAGTTCTTATGTATTTTTGAAGCCAAGTACCACAATTCAGTTTTGTAAAGTAAATTAGAATTATATATTTATATTTAATTGTATGTGTACTCGATAAGTGTCTTACCCAACTTATCGTCAATAACCAATGCTAAATATTCGATGTTAATCTTACCTTTTATTCTGAATTATCAATACGAATGCATATATTTGCTGATTTTTTCCTGTCTGGTCATTTCGTCTAATTCAGGTAACTAAAATTATAGGAATGGATTCACCAAAGCGTCGTCGCCCAAATTTGGTATTCCGAAAATTTGTCGTAACCGAAAATGTCGCAAATAGGCGTCGTTATATTACGACATGGAATGGGTTGTCGTAAGTCAAGACAGTTCAAATTGGCCGATGGGCATCTATTATCTTTCTCGATCGACGAGTTATACAGTTCATTTGAAAGTTTTCTAATTATGTTCCTATAGGACGAAACTGTGTACTCTTCAAATCGGATCACTGATGTTTTGTCGTAAATAGACAATCCGGTTACGACAAGCTTCGTCAATTGCAGATACGATTTGTCTTAAATTTCTCGTATTTAACTACGTCGCGAAAATACGACGTTACGAACGACTCTTTCGTGAATCCGGGCTACCGAATTTTTGCGGAATGTAACGCAATGTAGAGTAAATGCTAAACTGTATTTGATATTTAACGTTATAATAAACTTATTAAAACAAGCTTCATTTAACTTGTATAACTTCGAATAATTTTTCATTATCATGAATTAATAAACTGTGAATAATATTTGTAATTTTTTGTATTAGGATAAGAAACATAGTTTTGCCTAGATAAAAATAAAACACTCACAAATCAAAGACTGAAAAGAAAAAAAAAACACAATAGCAGAAAACTTTCAGTATAAGCAACACAATTGAATATAAAACACACAGTGAAAGCATTCAATACATAAAGATTTTATTACTGACATATTCGTTTGAATGCACACAGAACTACAACTTAAAACAACATTAACTGTAAACATAACAAACACTAGCCTAAGTTCTCTGTAGAAAGGTCAAATTTTTTTCTTATGAAAATGGTGGCAACCTGAGGTTCTTTTAATGCATAATTGCGGCTCTTTTTAAGTTTGTAAATAATATACATATAACAAAATAAAATTTTAAATTTAAGTAAAAGAAAGAGATAATTTTTAAACGCCACTAATATTTTTTAAAAACTTTTTAATTTTACTAATCACTTATCACTTCACTATCAGATTAAGTACAAAAAACATAATAATAATAACTGAATATTGCGTTGAGAAAGACAGGACAACCTAACCTAGCAAATGTAGAATTTATCGCTTTAGAAAATGGTGGTTAAAGGCAAAATTAGCAACTTTGAAATATCCTTTTCCTCTGTTTTTGTGTTAAGAAATGGTATAAATACTGCGTACAAAAGACTGGTTCGATACCTCGCCGAGAACTTCTTTTGCAAGAACCTCTGATAGAAGATCATATTCTTCAGAAAGTAAGTATTTTTATTTAAAAGTTTGCCTTTGACTTAGACCTAACTCTAGATATTTGTAGATCTTCAAAGAATTCAATTCAAGATCGTCAAAGAATTCAAGAATGTAAAATTTGATGAAATGAACGACCATTTAGACAACTGTGTAAATGTTTAAAATGTGTCTTTTAGAAATTTCATAAGGCTGATTTACTTGTTATTTTAATATATACATACCTTTTTCCTATAACTTTTTATTTTGAAGTATCACTGAATTAGTTTCATGTGATATAGAATTCTGTTTTAATAAATTTTGAAGGTAAGAATTATTACTATTATTATTATTTAATGTGTGAGATTATTGTTTTTGAGGCATTTGCGGTTCACAATGAAAATCTTTGTAAACACATAGTTCTGGGAGTTTAGGTTTGTAACAAGATATTCTAGAGTTTGGGAAAACTGATTTTTATAAGCAGTCTATTATTATTTTTTTTAAATTTAACAGTTAGACATAAAAAATCGGTGAGTTTTTACGATTATTTGCATGGTTTATATCTATCATATGAGAAAATTTTAGAGAGTGCAAAGTGATAGAGTTTACAAAGTTCTATATAATTTATTTCTGAATTACAAATAATTTACCTAGTTAGGAAAAATTTATTACTTCACTTACTTGCAGAAATATGTTTTAGATAAACTGAAAAGTTCACCAAAAATCGTTTTTTTATAATGAATCTATTATTTTTTTAAAATTTAACAGTTGACATGCAAAATAGATTCTGGTACCATAAAATTCTCCTGTAGTAAGTATTAAAATAATTTTTTATTAAAATTAATACAAGGTATTATAATATAGTTTTTTATATAGACATTATCTTAGTTTACAATTTTCGGTAAAAAAAAATGGCCAAACCTAGAAATATAGAAAATCACGAGTTGAAAAAGCAAAAATTTGCCTTAGACCAAAAGTTTGGCTTAGACATTTTTCCAGATAAAAGTAAATCTTTCGAAGTTCAAGTTTAACACAAAAGTCAAATTCACAAGTTTAACATCAATTTATGAAAGTGGTAGAATTTTAGACTATATTGATGAGTTTATAAAATACTAGCAGGTAGGCCCGGCGTTGCTCGGGCAAAAGTAACGACAGCGAAGATTAAGATTATTACGTTATAGTCACAAAAGAAAGAGAGTAACTTCATCAACGAACTAAGTATTTCTAAAGAAAGATCGAATTTGAAAATCGAATGTTCTAATATTGTTCGATTTTCACGACGTTTTCTGATTATATTGTTCAATTTTCATCGAATGTTCTAAAGAAGAAAAGTCGAGAAAAACCGAACTAATCTGTTTAAATTTGAAAATCGAATATGCTCTAACATATTACTTCATTTCTTTTTTTTTCCTCAGCGCCCGTTTCTTCTCCATCTGCGTCTTGCACGTAGCTTTCTCTTAACACTTTTATTGTTACGTAACACTTTCATTGTTGATGGAAGTGTTAAGCCTTAATCCTGTCCCTCTCCCCATGGGGAGGAATTTCAAAAATGCCTTTCATAGTGTGCGTTCTCGTGACGTATCCTAACTATGTACCAAATTTCAACTTTCAATTCTTAACCGTTTGGGCTGTTAACATTTCCATTGTTACGTAACACTTCCATTGTTAACACTTCCATTCTTAACACTTCCATTGTTACTTCACACTTCCATTGTTGATGGAAGTGTTAAGATTTAATTTTGTTCCTCTCCCCCGTGGGGAGGAATTTCGAGAAATTCCTTCTTAGTGTGCGTTCTTGTGACGGACCCTAACTGTGTACCAAATTTCAACTTTCAACTCATAACCGTTTAAGCACTTCTCGATAATGTATATAGATGCTTTAACCCTGTCCCTCTCCCCGTGGGGAGGAATTTCAAAAAAATGTGTTGATTTGCAATAATAACAATAATTTTTAAAACGTAGCAATTTAATTTTATACTTAAACTAAATATATTAAAATTTGTCTTATTGTTAAAATAAAATTAATGTATTTAAGATTCATGTTAGTATAGCTAAAGAAATTTCGGTGTCATATTATCTGAAGTTGTCATGTTTTAATTTACTTTGACATTAGAATAAATTTGATAGCTAAACACAATATATTAAACTTATTGTTAAAATAAAATTTATTTACAAACTGTTCAAATAACTTATAATTCCTTCTTTTCATCTGTAGAAAAATGGCTGAAGGATTTCAGCGAAAAAATGCGTCGCCGATTCTACGAAGAATACGGGATAGGAGCTGATGGCTCCAATAACCCAGCTTTATCCGACAACGTAATACTCCAGGTTTCTTGGATAGAGTCTGATGATGGCATATTAAAAAGAGGGTGGACATGGAGTCCAGGAAGAAGCCGGAGACTTATGTCAAAGAAACATTTGACAAGTGTGGCTGCATTACCACGAGGTCATACTCATTTTAATAAATTTTGATGATATTAATAATCTGTAAGTAGCAAATTAATACCATATTATGAATAAAATAAAACTACCATCCAATAAGTATAATCAGAGATTCATTTTCTGGAGTTTATCAGTTAAATAAATAAAATAAATGAATTTTAAGATAGCTAAATTCAAGATCAGGATAGCTATAAACAAGAAAAACGGAGTCTTGCATGAGCTTATTGACCTTGAAAATAAGATACATGATGAAGATCCGGAAATGTTAGTGGAAATTAACAAAGGAGTAATTCAACTAACGAATAAGGTTTATAAGAATAAAACGAAAAACTTTGTCAGAAAAATGAAATGGATCATCACTAAACAAACAATAAAAATAACTAGGAGGAACTTTCCAACATTTACCATGTGGGACCAGATAGAAGTTCCAGCGAAGGTAAAAGAAGTTCTAGAGAAAGGCCCCCACTTTGTCCCAATGAATTCAGAAGACTGGGAAACCTCGATTCAAGAAATTGAAAGAGGAATTGTAGGGCTAGATTCCTTAGAAAAGGATTATTTCAGATGGAAAGACGGTCATTAAGAACCAAGCAAATTGGAAGAAAGGAGGAAGCAAGAACAGTTACATCCGGTTTACTAGAAGATAGTTGAGGGTAAACGATTTAATAGCTACAAGAGCGGACAAAAGTAAGCTTTTGGTAATTATGAAAAGACAAACGTACAACAAAGCGTTGGAGGATTACATAACAAAAACAGAATGTGAAAAAGTCGAATACAAAATCATCGATAGCACTAACAGAGGGTCAAGAAGCTAGCGGGAACAAAACTTAACACTATTTTACCCTTTCTTAAGAAATGCAGTAACGCAAGACCGGGGATGCCAAGATTGTTTGCATTCGCCAAGACTCACAAAGAAGGGAAAGAAATAAGGCCAATAGTAGAAAAACGCAAGGGACCGACTTTTATCTTAGAAAAGCGATTACACAGATTTATATCCTCTCAGCTTGATAACAGCGCACTAGTAGCACAAGATCCTGCGATTGTGGTCGAGGAAATACAAAACTTATCATTAATGGAAGAGGAAGTGGCAACGGTATTTGATTATGAAAACATGTAACCTTTCCGTAAAAATCGAGTCTTGCAAGGAAGCCCTTTTAAAGTTCTTATTCGATGTAAACCCGGAATTAGCACGTTACAACGAAGAGATATCAGAAATGGTCAATCTAATATGTTATGAATCCTGCTTTAGTTTCAACGGCCAAGCGTACAGGCAAAAACGGGGAGTACCAATGGGAAGTCCGGTCTCAGGAATATTGTGCGAGTTGGTCATTAGAAAACTGGAGGAAAAAAGTCCTGTATGATTTTAGAAAGGATGTATTATATTTCAAGAGATACGTGGACGATGTTCTTATTGTATGGAGGAATAATTGTATGATAGGTAAATTCGTAGAAAGAGTAAACAGCAACAATGACGGCCTAAAATTGAAAATGGAGCAAAAGAGTTCCTTCGCTATCCATTTTCTAGACATTAATATTGTGTTCAAAGAAGGGCATTTTTCCACCAACGTGTACATAAAACCAACACACAGCCCACTTTATATTCCATCGCATTCTAACGACCCATACCATTACAAGCTGAAGCATTCCGAGCTCTTATCAGAAGGGCCTTTATCTATTGTGACAACGTTGTTGATAGAAATAATTAAATCGACAGAATCACGCAAGTAGCCGAATCTCTAGGATATAAAAAAGGCACAATAGCAGGATTAGTTAAAAAGTATGAGATGGGCACAACAAGAGATTCAAATACGTTCCCAGTAAAATCACAAAGTTTACTTACAACAAGAATTCAAAAGGCATTATGAAAGAAATTGCAAACCGCAAGGAGACCAGAATGGTTCTAAAAAGGGCTCCGAACCTATACACAATCTTAAGAAATGATAAAGATCACATTAAAAAGGAAGAAAAAGCAGGAGTGTACAAAATCCCGTACGAGAACACGGAACTAGGTATCGAAAAAGACTACATTGGAGTCACAACAAGAAGTTTAGGGATAAGACTTAAGGAACACAAGTATGACGTCAGGAAAGGCTCCAACGCAACAGTACTTTCGCAATACGCGCAGACCCAAGGCTCAATAATTAAATGGGAGGAAGCGGATATTGTAAAACCCTTGAGCTCTCTAACGTTAGCAAGTACCGCAGAAAAAATTGAAATTTACAAAAGCAAGTTGGAAGAGGCATGCAAAAATGCGAGGGACGCTGACAGCCTACCAATAGCTTGGAAATTCGTAGTCAAGAAATGTATCACGAACTCGTAGGCTTGTCTTAGCTTGTTTTGGCACCATTCCTCGATAATCCGCCACTTTTTTTTTTAAAAAAAAGTATCACCAGTGGAATCATTTTTATTTTAACTTTTTTACTTCTTATTCCCACTATAACAATTTTATTGTATATTTATTTATTTATATTACCATGTTCTTCCTTTTTGTTTTTATTTTTTATTTTGTCCGTTACTAATGGTTTGAATTATTTCAAACAATTGTATTCTTTTAATGGAACGATAATGTTCCTTTTTTCGAAAGTTGTGAAATCGGGGGTGCCGAATAAGTCGAAACCCCTCTCGATCGACACCAATATGTGAGAACGGGGGAGGTAAGGAGAAAGTCGTATCTCCCGTTCCGGTTCACTTGTCAAGGATGACTGTTTCGTCTTATAGCGTTACGCGTTACGCGTTACGCGAGTGGATAGGAGGGGAGACGGATGGGGTCGACGATAAGGCGAAGCGATATTCGAGACACAGAGGAGACCATTTAACAATAACAACAAGATTTATTAATAGTTAACAAAGACACCAATACGAAATCTGACTACGTTCCCTAAGTCGCGTAGGGGTCGAGAGAAAGAGCTTACAGTTTCGGTTCATACCTCATTATTAGCTCCTGATATAGTTATCACTTTGATATCCTCGATCAGTATCCGAAATAGGCACAGTTTTATAATATCGCGACTGAACGCGGAGACGTTCGGAGAAGGTCCGAGTCGGTAACGACGAGCGACGACGGTTGTCCGGCAGATGATCAGAGACTCCCCTCGAGGGGGTGGAAGGAGTGGCTTTTATAAGTTTTTGCCTGGGAAATCGGTCACGTGATCATAAGCGGATGACGATTTGTGTCAGAGGTGTTCCCGGGATTCATAATACATGACGAATTCGGACGCTAACTGTCAACAATCCTTTGTTCTCAACTAGAGCCAGCTCATCTTGCAGCCCTAGTTTATAGTTAAACGGCCGGGGACGCATATTTGCTCGTCCGGGACGTTACTAGACAGGATGTTTATATGAAGGGAAAAATTCCTAAAACGAATTATTATAAAAAGTGGATCTGGTAAAATCCAGATCTCACAAAGTTAAAACCTGAAGATGGCTTATTGAGTAAGCCGAAAACGTTAGTTTTCTCAATAAAATTATCTCAGCTATAAGTAAAGGTGTTGTTTTGTGAATTAGACTAATTATTGGCTGAGCTAGTATCTGCTTTATAATCCATATAGTAATTCAAATTTTTATCAGTAGGTTTAATAACACAGTATAAATTCGATTTGAAGATTTAATATTTATTATTATTATTGCTACTGTACAATTTGAGTTAGATTCTTATAATATATTTTTTACTTTTATTTCATTTTAGTAACTATATATTTTTTTTTAAAAAAAAGGCATGTTTCATTTCAATTCAATTACAATATAAATTTTAAAAATTATATTTTTATAGATTTTACATTAACAATTTGGTATATCAATGAGCATTTTATATAGTCAGTAAAAAATATTTATATATGAACTCTTTTGTTATTTTCTTATTAAATATAAAATAATATTAATCGTAATTTTTATTTATATAAAATTACAGAATGCCATGCTCATAGATTTTGAAGCATTTCAACTTATTGACTGTTGGCCATGAAAACATGAAACAGTGATATACGAGTTATCCTTGACTTCGAAGTTTTCATGATTCGAGACGAAAATCTTCCATTCAACATCTTATGTAGACAAATTGGGTTTGTAGCAAGACATGCAAACAATTTTGAGAAGATAAATTTTTATAATAAATTCATTACATTTCTTTATCAAATTGAATTAGAAAAATTAATGCGTATTATATATACCTTGTATTACTATAATTTTAATATAAAAAGTGACTTTTAATTTAACTTATTGTTAAATACATCAAAGTAAAACTAAAATGTAATTGATTATAAAACAACCATTACAACCATTGTTCTGTTAAATTTATTAATAAATTGTATTCTACTAATGTAAAAATGTACTTAACCTCAAAAACAGGGAATTTTCCTACTGCTAATCAATTCATTACTTTTGATAATTTATCAACATGAGATAAAAAATCTGTTAAATTTAGAAAATTTTTTACATCAGCTGTATTTATCATATAAAAAACATAATTTTGGAAGTTAAGAATGTCATATAAAATTTTATTTAATTTATATAAAAAGTACGACATAATTTATTACAAGAAAAAACAAATTGAATTTAATTTTTTAAACTTAACCAAAACAATATATAACATAAAAAAATTCCATCATTTGACATTAATAAGTTGGAAGTACCTAAATATTAGTAAATAATGGACAGATAATGATTCTTATTTGTTTAGTGTAACTACAATTATTAAGAAATTAAACGTCTTTAATGTCTAAAAATGGATAATATTTAAAAAATTGTTATTACCACAAATATTTTAAAAAGAAATGTTCTTTTTGGGATATTCTATTTTACGAACAATTCTTAATTAAACAAGTAAGAAATATAATTTAGATAATTATTATATTGAACTATTTCTGTATTTTACATTGTCCTATTGTTAATATGTTATTTTAAGTTGTTGTGTTTTAATTTATCCTTTATATAAAAACAAATTGTAAGAATTATTAATGTAAAATAATTTTATAACAACAAACTTAAGAATTAAAGAAATATATTAAACTTTGCCTAACTGTTACACTGTTACAGAAAATAAACTGAAAAGTATTCCAAATAAAAAACCTTAATAAATGAACTAAAAAGTTTTCCAAATAAGAAAACTGAAAAATGAACTGAAAAGTTTTCCAAATAAGAAAACTGAAAAATGAACTAAAAGTTTTCCAAATAAAAAACTGAAAGAATGAACTGAAAAGTTTTCCAAATAAGAAAACTGAAAAATGAACTAAAAGTTTTCCAAATAAGAAAACTGAAAAATGAACTAAAAAGTTTTCCAAATAAGAAAACTGAAAGAATGAACTGAAAAGTTTTCCAAATAAAAAAACTGAATAAATGAACTGACAAAGTTTTCAAATAAGAAAACTGAAAAATGAACTGAAAAAGTTTTCCAAATAAAAAAACTGAATAAATGAACTAAAAAGTTTTCCAAATAAGAAAACTGAATAAATGAACTAAAAAGTTTTCCAAATAAGAAAACTGAAAAATGAACTAAAAAGTTTTCCAAATAAGAAAACTGAAAAATGAACTAAAAAGTTTTCCAAATAAGAAAACTGAAAAATGAACTGAAAAGTTTTCCAAATAAGAAAACTGAATAAATGAACTACAAAGTTTTCCAAATAAGAAAACTGAAAAATGAACTAAAAAGTTTTCCAAATAAGAAAACTGAAAGAAATGAACTAAAAAGTTTTCCAAATAAAAAACTGAAAGAATGAACTGAAAAGTTTTCCAAATAAGAAAACTGAATAAATGAACTAAAAAGTTTTCCAAATAAGAAAACTGAATAAATGAACTGAAAAAGTTTTCCAAATAAGAAAACTGAAAAAATGAACTGAAAAAGTTTTCCAAATAAGAAAACTGAATAAATGAACTAAAAGTTTTCCAAATAAGAAAACTGAAAAATGAACTGAAAAGTTTTCCAAATAAGAAAACTGAAAAAATGAACTAAAAAGTTTTCCAAATAAGAAAACTGAATAAATGAACTAAAAAGTTTTCCAAATAAAAAACTGAAAGAATGAACTGAAAAGTTTTCCAAATAAGAAAACTGAAGAAATGAACTACAAAGTTTTCCAAATAAGAAAACTGAATAAATGAACTAAAAAGTTTTCCAAATAAGAAAACTGAATAAATGAACTAAAAAGTTTTCCAAATAAGAAAACTGAATAAATGAACTAAAAAGTTTTCCAAATAAAAAACTGAAAGAATGAACTGAAAAATTTTTCAAATAAGAAAACTGAAGAAATGAACTACAAAGTTTTTCAAATAAGAAAACTGAATAAATAAACTAAAAAGTTTTCCAAATAAGAAAACTGAATAAATGAACTAAAAAGTTTTCCAAATAAGAAAACTGAATAAATGAACTAAAAAGTTTTCCAAATAAAAGAACTGAAAGAATGAACTGAAAAATTTTTCAAATAAGAAAACTGAAGAAATGAACTACAAAGTTTTTCAAATAAGAAAACTGAAAGAATAAACTGAAAAGTTTTCCAAATAAAAAACTGAAAAAAGGAACTAAAAAGTTTTCCAAATAAGAAAACTGAATAAATGAACTAAAAAGTTTTCCAAATAAGAAAACTGAAAGAATGAACTGAAAAAGTTTTCCAAATAAGAAAACTGAAGAAATGAACTAAAAAGTTTTCCAAATAAGAAAACTGAATAAATGAACTAAAAAGTTTTCCAAATAAAAGAACTGAAAGAATGAACTGAAAAATTTTTCAAATAAGAAAACTGAAGAAATGAACTACAAAGTTTTTCAAATAAGAAAACTGAAAAATAAACTAAAAAGTTTTCCAAATAAGAAAACTGAATAAATGAACTAAAAAGTTTTCCAAATAAGAAAACTGAATAAATGAACTAAAAAGTTTTCCAAATAAAAGAACTGAAAGAATGAACTGAAAAATTTTTCAAATAAGAAAACTGAAGAAATGAACTACAAAGTTTTTCAAATAAGAAAACTGAAAGAATAAACTGAAAAGTTTTCCAAATAAAAAACTGAAAAAAGGAACAAAAAGTTTTCCAAATAAGAAAACTGAATAAATGAACTAAAAAGTTTTCCAAATAAGAAAACTGAAAGAATGAACTGAAAAATTTTTCAAATAAGAAAACTGAAGAAATGAACTACAAAGTTTTTCAAATAAGAAAACTGAATAAATGAACTAAAAAGTTTTCCAAATAAGAAAACTGAATAAATGAACTAAAAAGTTTTCCAAATAAGAAAACTGAATAAATGAACTAAAAAGTTTTCCAAATAAAAGAACTGAAAGAATGAACTGAAAAATTTTTCAAATAAGAAAACTGAAGAAATGAACTACAAAGTTTTTCAAATAAGAAAACTGAATAAATAAACTAAAAAGTTTTCCAAATAAGAAAACTGAAAAATGAACTAAAAAGTTTTCCAAATAAGAAAACTGAATAAATGAACTAAAAAGTTTTCCAAATAAGAAAACTGAAAAATGAACTGAAAAGTTTTCCAAATAAGAAAACTGAAAAATGAACTAAAAAGTTTTCCAAATAAGAAAACTGAATAAATGAACTAAAAAGTTTTCCAAATAAGAAAACTGAATAAATGAACTAAAAAGTTTTCCAAATAAAAAACTGAAAGAATGAACTGAAAAATTTTTCAAATAAGAAAACTGAAGAAATGAACTACAAAGTTTTTCAAATAAGAAAACTGAATAAATGAACTAAAAAGTTTTCCAAATAAGAAAACTGAATAAATGAACTAAAAAGTTTTCCAAATAAGAAAACTGAATAAATGAACTAAAAAGTTTTCCAAATAAAAGAACTGAAAGAATGAACTGAAAAAGTTTTCCAAATAAGAAAACTGAAAAATGAACTAAAAAGTTTTCCAAATAAGAAAACTGAATAAATGAACTAAAAAGTTTTCCAAATAAAAAACTGAAAGAATGAACTGAAAAATTTTTCAAATAAGAAAACTGAAGAAATGAACTACAAAGTTTTCCAAATAAGAAAACTGAATAAATGAACTAAAAAGTTTTCCAAATAAGAAAACTGAAAAATGAACTGAAAAAGTTTTCAAATAAGAAAACTGAAAAATGAACTAAAAGTTTTCCAAATAAGAAAACTGAATAAATGAACTAAAAAGTTTTCCAAATAAGAAAACTGAATAAATGAACTAAAAAGTTTTCCAAATAAGAAAACTGAATAAATGAACTAAAAAGTTTTCCAAATAAGAAAACTGAATAAATGAACTAAAAAGTTTTCCAAATAAAAGAACTGAAAGAATGAACTGAAAAATTTTTCAAATAAGAAAACTGAAGAAATGAACTACAAAGTTTTTCAAATAAGAAAACTGAATAAATAAACTAAAAAGTTTTCCAAATAAGAAAACTGAATAAATGAACTAAAAAGTTTTCCAAATAAGAAAACTGAATAAATGAACTAAAAAGTTTTCCAAATAAAAGAACTGAAAGAATGAACTGAAAAATTTTTCAAATAAGAAAACTGAAGAAATGAACTACAAAGTTTTCCAAATAAGAAAACTGAATAAATAAACTAAAAAGTTTTCCAAATAAGAAAACTGAATAAATGAACTAAAAAGTTTTCCAAATAAGAAAACTGAATAAATGAACTAAAAAGTTTTCCAAATAAGAAAACTGAATAAATGAACTAAAAAGTTTTCCAAATAAAAAACTGAAAGAATGAACTGAAAAATTTTTCAAATAAGAAAACTGAAGAAATGAACTACAAAGTTTTCCAAATAAGAAAACTGAATAAATAAACTAAAAAGTTTTCCAAATAAGAAAACTGAAAAATGAACTAAAAAGTTTTCCAAATAAGAAAACTGAATAAATGAACTAAAAAGTTTTCCAAATAAGAAAACTGAATAAATGAACTAAAAAGTTTTCCAAATAAGAAAACTGAATAAATGAACTAAAAAGTTTTCCAAATAAGAAAACTGAAAGAATGAACTGAAAAAGTTTTCCAAATAAGAAAACTGAAGAAATGAACTAAAAAGTTTTCCAAATAAGAAAACTGAATAAATGAACTAAAAAGTTTTCCAAATAAGAAAACTGAATAAATGAACTAAAAAGTTTTCCAAATAAGAAAACTGAATAAATGAACTAAAAAGTTTTCCAAATAAAAGAACTGAAAGAATGAACTGAAAAATTTTTCAAATAAGAAAACTGAAGAAATGAACTACAAAGTTTTTCAAATAAGAAAACTGAATAAATAAACTAAAAAGTTTTCCAAATAAGAAAACTGAATAAATGAACTAAAAAGTTTTCCAAATAAGAAAACTGAATAAATGAACTAAAAAGTTTTCCAAATAAAAGAACTGAAAGAATGAACTGAAAAATTTTTCAAATAAGAAAACTGAAGAAATGAACTACAAAGTTTTTCAAATAAGAAAACTGAATAAATAAACTAAAAAGTTTTCCAAATAAGAAAACTGAATAAATGAACTAAAAAGTTTTCCAAATAAGAAAACTGAATAAATGAACTAAAAAGTTTTCCAAATAAAAGAACTGAAAGAATGAACTGAAAAATTTTTCAAATAAGAAAACTGAAGAAATGAACTACAAAGTTTTCCAAATAAGAAAACTGAATAAATGAACTAAAAAGTTTTCCAAATAAGAAAACTGAATAAATGAACTAAAAAGTTTTCCAAATAAGAAAACTGAATAAATGAACTAAAAAGTTTTCCAAATAAGAAAACTGAATAAATGAACTAAAAAGTTTTCCAAATAAGAAAACTGAATAAATGAACTAAAAAGTTTTCCAAATAAGAAAACTGAATAAATGAACTAAAAAGTTTTCCAAATAAAAGAACTGAAAGAATGAACTGAAAAATTTTTCAAATAAGAAAACTGAAGAAATGAACTACAAAGTTTTTCAAATAAGAAAACTGAATAAATAAACTAAAAAGTTTTCCAAATAAGAAAACTGAATAAATGAACTAAAAAGTTTTCCAAATAAGAAAACTGAATAAATGAACTAAAAAGTTTTCCAAATAAAAGAACTGAAAGAATGAACTGAAAAATTTTTCAAATAAGAAAACTGAAGAAATGAACTACAAAGTTTTCCAAATAAGAAAACTGAATAAATGAACTAAAAAGTTTTCCAAATAAGAAAACTGAATAAATGAACTAAAAAGTTTTCCAAATAAGAAAACTGAATAAATGAACTAAAAAGTTTTCCAAATAAAAAACTGAAAAATGAACTAAAAAGTTTTCCAAATAAGAAAACTGAAGAAATGAACTACAAAGTTTTCCAAATAAGAAAACTGAAAAATGAACTAAAAAGTTTTCCAAATAAGAAAACTGAAGAAATGAACTAAAAAGTTTTCCAAATAAGAAAACTAAAAAAATGAACAGAAAAATTTGCAGAACTATACCTACTTTAGATAAACTGAATAAAACAGTAAAAATCTTGAATAAACTGTAATTTAAAAACCTTTTTAAAATAATTTCAGTGTTATATTATTTTGTGTATTCCAAAATAAATCAAGAAAATTAATTTTAGTATTGATAATAAAACTTTTACTTGACAAATTATTCGTAATCTTAATATACTTGCCAAATTTTTGAACTGAAAATAATTTTATTAAAAAATTAATTATATTTTGAAAAATTATTTGTGATTTTAACTAACTCGAAATGTACTTAAATTGTAAAAATTTATTAATTAAATTAAATAATAATTTGTAATCTTACTCGAAAAATAAATTCTGTGAGTTGAAATAATTCCATTCGTCAAGTTTTTATTCAACAACTTTTTATTTTAAAAAATTATTTGTAATTTTAATTTAATTTATTCGACAAATTTTAATTAAATTATAAGTGCAACTTAATTTTATAATAATATTAAAATAAAGTTTAAAAATTAATTTTGTTATCAATCTTTTTAATATTGTTAAAATAAAGTTTAAAAATTAATTTTGTTATCAAATCTTTTTAATATTGTTAAAATAAAATTAATTTAATTAAAATTCGCAATTATAAAATTAATTTAATAAAAATTTGTAATTAGAAAATTAAATTTGTGATCAAAGTTTCCCACACCACCACTGCTGTCAATAATTAATTTCAATATTCAGTGTATTAGTAAATGGGAGTGTTATAGGACGATAATACTCTTTCTTCCAATTCCCTATATAAATATTTTCATGTCTACTTCTATCTTATCCTTTGATCTTGTTATGTGCTTTTAAATAAGTTTGTTTTACAGGCATTACTTACGTAGACACTGTTTTTAACAATTGTGATAAAGTTGACATTGCTCAAGACTATTTGATTTCTTATAGTAGTTCATGCAAGTGATTTTAAACATTAAATTAAACATTGAAATATTTCAGTTTCTGACGAAATTGTGAAAATTGTGTTCAGACTTGACAGTCTTCACGATGGGCAAAGATTCGAGGAGCCTTCCTCACTTAACGAACTACCTGTTTTACGACTGCTCCGGCTTATGACCAACTCTCCAGAGGAATTCCCTTTCTCAGTTTCCCAGTCTCAAGGAGATTCTTTCGTAGAGTCAGTGACTCGGTGAAAGGGGCTATTGTGCAAGATATCGGCGAAAAGAAAGAGCATGGTTTCACCTGGAGGAAGCGCCGAGAATCGAAGGAAGGGCTACAGAGTTGGAAGTGAAGTAAAACTTGAAAGAGAAAAGAACAGAAGTACAAAAGAAGTTCACAGTAAAGGAGCTTTCGAAATTGAACGTGACTATATTGGAACAATATGTAATTTCAAATGTTTGAACGGTTGACAAAAGTATAGGGGCAAACGAATAAACTTATTTGATCCTGCGGTATAAGTTTATTCGTTTGCCGTGCTGTGCTGTGGGAAAATTTATGAGGAAAAAAGAAACTTACAAAGCAGATCACTCTAACCAGATTCTTATCAAAAGCTACATCCAAGACTTTATGCGTAGCCATCAGTTATATGGGCTATATATCTCTATAGCTCCTAATAACCCTGCTGATAACTCCGATAATGACACTGATGACCCGGAATCATTACAATTCTTTTAAGGATTCGATGACTGAAATATTAATCTGAATGACTTTTTTTAATTGAATAAACTTTAATTTGCTGTAAAACATTTTAATGATTGTATTTTTATATCTTGTAATATATAAGAGATGCAAATTAAAGCATAGTTATCACGTTGGAGTTTTCTTTAGACCATTTCTTTATCAAGAACAAATAAAACAATTAAGCTCCTCGTTTATCTACCAATTTGTGGTCAAGCAAAAAGCGTCAAAATTTATGCAAACATTATAAGAAAATGAAAAAAACTGTTATTGAAAGAAGAAAGATACTTTTTAGCCACACATTCTTCCAAGGAAAATTGATCTTTTTTTTAAGAAAGCAACAATTTAGAAATTGGGATTGGTCTTTCTTCTCTTAGATACCATGGATTGTTGTTCTAATCTCATTAGAAAGTTATAATAAATTTTGATTTTTAATTTGAAACGTTGAATTATGTTCATTCGGGTAAGTTCAAAATTTTTATTTTCTGGTTTAATTTAATATTAAAAAAATTTAATATTGTGAATCTAAAGACATTGCAGGATAAAACTAAACTTTGACAATCTGTTGTTTTAGTTTTTATGAAATGGCATTATTTGCCGCTCACCACGAGGTAATTAATTATGGAACTGTGAAAACATTGATTAATTTTTGCATTTTATTTAAATGTTTTTCTTAAGAATACAAATGCATCATATGAAAATTTCTATTACAATTCATGTTAACTCTCGAAATTTCTTTCTTTCTTTCTTTTAAACAAATGTGTGTTGGTAAAAGTGCATCAACAAAATTATTCTTCCGTACACTTTGTTTTGACGCAGTCATGTCCACCTAACCTATCAAATTAGACGGCAGGATGGCCGAGCGGTAAAGGTGGCAGCCTACCGCTCTGGGGGACCCGGGATCGAATCCGAACGGGTCGAATAATCCCCAGGAATTTTTCGGGGGGTGGTCCATTTGGATATGTCGGGCCCTGTCCCTCACCACCCGGTCGCCCCATTGTGGGCCTGGCTGAACCCATAATGGGCCTACTAAAAGAGGCCCTCTTAGTGCTCACAGGGCGGAAAGAGTTAAAAAAAAAAACCTATCAAATGAAGAAAGCAAAAACCGAATATTTCATATCATTACAATACAAATGTTTTCAGTTTGTTTAATTCGTATATAAAACATTACTCACTTTAGAATATTTGCTATGTTATCGCAAGTACAATTAGAAAACTTCGTTCCATTTACTTCGTTACGAGAATCCATAATATATCCATAAGAACCAAAACAGTTTTTACATCCTGGACTATTAGCAATACTTGATTCTGGTCCTACTCCGTCGTGGGGACTACCCAATCTAAAAAAGTACATTTTAACTACTCTTTCACCTTACACAGTAATAATAATAGCGTTAATGTTCTTACAAGTGACAACTTTCGTGAGCAATAGTGTCACTTCTTTCGTAGATATTACTATCGTCTGACACAACTCGTGTTTTGTAACAGTCATCACAAATTACTCCTAGATAAGCTATGCCTGTAAAACATTTTCTAAATATATGCTTATGATTTTATATCATAACGAGAAAACCTTACATACAAGCTATTCCTGTACGAATTGATCCGTCAGATACCATTTCGCCAAATGTTCGTCTGCAACACAAATTATTAATTAATATAGGTTTGTACGAATAATTTACAACAATACTTACTTAGATATAACGAAAATAATATCAGCTTCATCAGTAAAGTTTCTCGACTGGCAAAGGTAATCTTGTGCACCTCCAATTAATTTGTGAGATCCGAAAATCCCCCTGAACGTAAATTCGTAAAAACGTAACAATTTTTAATAAGCGTTCCCTTTATTAACTTGAGAATTTTCTTATTAAAAACATCCTGCCTAAAAACGGTTTTGGATATAAACATCCTGTCTAAAACCGGTCCTGGACAAGAAAATATGCGTCCCCAGCCATATAACTATCAACAATCCTTTGTTCATAAACTGTATTCAGATCGTCTTGCAACCTAAGTTTATAGTTAACGTCCGAACTCGTCATACATTTTTAGTCCCGGGAACATCTATGACCCAGATCGCCATCAACCCTCGATCACGTGACTCATTTTCCCAGCCTAAAGCTATAAAAGCCACTCCTTTCCCCCCTCAGGAAAGTCTCTGATCATCTGCCGGACGAAAGCCATCGCACGTCGTCACTGCTCTGGACCTACTGTCCTAACGTCTCCGTGCTCAGTCGCGACTTTATAAACTGTGCCATTTTCGGATACTTATCTACCCTTCGTGGATATCCAAGTGCTAACTAAGAAAAAGAAACTGATAATGAGGTATAAACTAAACCTGTAAGCTCTCTCTCGAACCCTACGCGAATTAGGAAATTTAGTCAGATTTTGTATGTGTGTCCTTTGGTAATTCTAATAAATCTTGTTTTAATTGTTAAATGGTGTCCACTTTGCCTCGAATATCGCTTTCGCCTTATCGTCGACACCATCTCATCTCTTATCCACTCGCCGACCAAAAGAGTCCCTTCGCGGGGGACTGAATTCGAACTTTAGCCATCCTGACAAGTGAGTTGCCGGAAAGGGAGGTACGACTTCTGCCTAACCTCCCTCGATCTCACAAATTTATGGGGATTGAGATAGTTTTCATGACCTTTAATAGCACTATTTTTGATGAATTCCGGCTCAGTTTCTTCCTAAAGCCCAATTTAAATAATATTTATAAAAATAATTAAAATCAGAAAAATTCTCGTTGCTGTATTCACTTACAGTAAAAAATATTGCCTTAACTAAACGGACTTTAATTCTCAGATCTAGCGTATCCATAAAATTTTGAACCTGAAATATGAAAAACTTTCTTACTGAAAGCAAATTAATGATTATTTCCGTGTGTAAAATAATGTCTTAAATGCTGAATAACCTGAATCAAAGTAACTGACAAATATTCTTCTAATGCTACAGTGTCATTTTCGAAAGCTTTTGTAAATTGGCTCTCTGTTAAGAATATATAATTTAATTCTACACATTCATCTTCTGCAATTCTGGCGAATTTTCTACTGTAAGTTTTATTCTCTACGTCAGGAGTAACAGCTGCGAGAGGAATTTCATTTAAAGTCAACTAAAAAATGTATTTGAAAATTACATAATGTTTATTTACGTTTACCTTACACGAGATCGTCGGTCTTGTAACACTTCTATTATACGATGAGCTCTATTGCCGTATTTATCGATGTTGTCCTTATCTAAAGGCTTAATTCTTAAATGAAAGCTTAAAATTCCGTTCCGAAAAATATTTAAAGCTGCATCAAACTTCCGTACCGCTTTGTTTTTAGTTGGATAGAAATTAGGTTTTAAATAACCACAAGCACATGATAAACCTATGGAAACGAAAGTATCGTATGTAATAATAGTTAATGCTATTGTTATTACCTAGTAAATAGTAATCGTCTTTCTCAAAATGCAAACTGCAAACGTACTGTGCATAGATTTCATTGATGGCTTTCCTCAGTTTTAGTTCCTACTTTTTCGCAGTAATTTATCTTTTGGGAATGTGTGCATATATACTGAGTAATGTGCACCTTTAGACTTACATCCAAATGCACTGCAATACTTATTATATACCATTGTATGTTGAACACGTACCGACCACAGACTTTATACCTAAAGCAGCAGCCATCATGTTATTTACGCTAATACCGCCAGGTGTCAGACCTTTTGTTGGCACAAGTAAATTAAGCAACTATTGACATTTTATCAGCTCTTCTCAGAAATTTATATTTAACTTTAATCAAAATAGTTGTTTTAATTAAATATAAACTCCATCGCCTCTTTTTTATATTCGGTTCGAAATCAAACATCAGAAATTTATTCCACGTACAGTACAGTACAATACAATTCGTTATTATTATTTCTTAATAAGAGTATATTTATTTCTTTATTAGCAGGTTTAAATATTTCAGTTTTACATAATCCAAATTTTTGTCTATTTGAATTAAATCTGGCTTCATTAATTATAGAGAAAATCATTTCTATTGTAATTAATACGTCATAATATCAATTCATCCAGAGTGTTTTCGTCTTTATTTTCGTTCAGTAATAAACATTAAAACTGAAAACGATAATATTACAAATGTATGCAATTGAATATTTATTAATTATTTATACATACGTAGTATATAAATAAATTTACAAAATAAAGAAAACACGAATTTCACACAAAATAAAGAAAACACATTTAATTTTCCGATTCTGTTATTTATAACAGGAGGAAAACATGGAATGAATGGCGAAGTTTCCAACTTCGCCGTTCATATTGTTACAGATATTCCAGTTTAACATAGCCATCCTGCTATAATATACACTGGAAAGAGGCCCGCAATGACAATCAAGAGTAAAGTATGTGTATATTCTACAAATACGTAGAGCGGCAATTCTTTGCGCCTTTAGGAGTTTGCGTTAAATGTGCACAGTTTGGATGGCCGCTGCCCAGGTTAGCGCAGCATACGAAAGAATAAGCTCTATGGCCCCGGGGACATACATCGTGCCGCACTTGTCGTAGTTGAACGGGAGGTTAACACTTTTACTCCAGTTGGAAACATTTTGAAGTAAATTTTTTCAGAGGACAGGCAGTTTTCCGCTGTTCTTGTCCGAAACAAGAATCACTTTGTTGTCTGCATATCCCTACGAAAGCTGATCTTGTGGTCCACTGAGAATTGTTAGGGGGTCTGGCCGGCAATTGAATCTCTTGGACAACCTTTGATAACACGATGGCTGTATCTAAAGTTGTTGGTGTACCAGTCTGCTTGCCTCTCATTTATGAACTACTCATCAAATTGTGTAAGTTGCGGGGCAGTTATAAGCCCGCAGTTAACAGAGAATCACCGGCTATCAGAGATTATCGAACGCTCTACGAAAGTTAATAGACAAAAGAAGAATGTATTTACCGTCTTTTTTGGCAAAATTGATGTGCTCGATAATGTTTGATAGAGCGGTAATAGTGGATTTTCCAGTAGTGAATTTATGCTGATGAAGACTTAAAATATTATTTTTCCTCAAATAATTTAAAATCTTATTGTTCACCAGCGTATTAAGGATTTTCCCCATCACGGGAAGGAGGCTGATAAAACTTATTTTCGGGTGTTTTGGGTTATCATTAGACCTCTTTTGAACTAATTTAACAGACACTTTCTTCCAGTCAGCAGAGAAGTACACAAGAGAAAGGCAGCGGTTGTACAGGGTAACAAATGTAGTGTGAATAACATCATACGTCTCCCTGATCACATTTCCAGTTACCCGATCAATGCCTGGAGCCTTTTTAATTTTAATGAGTTCAATACCATGAGATACTTCATTATAAGTGAATGGTCTGTCGTCCTGCTCGTTTGATGCCACACGGCAGTCGCTGTGCAATTCTCGCCGGGTGTCAGTACCAAGATCAGAGTCGTCAAATGGGAAGTGATAGTTGAAGAGCTCTTCCATAGTACTTGTTAGGGACTTGGTGTAAGTGTCCTCCGCAGTAAGTACCGTAGAGGGAATTTCTGCCCTGTTTTTCTTCTTAAACGCAATATAATACGGCTTGCTTAAGGGGTTGTATTAGGAGGATTGATGCTATTCGAGGTCGAAGGGTGGAGATGGATCCTATTCACAATATATTCATTCCGTTTACCACAATTTGGCACATATTCTGTACAAAAATAACTGAAAATTATCATTAATAAATTATTTATAAAGAAAATAAAATATAAATACGTATAAACTCCAATAACCACCACCTTATAAGTTGCCGAGGGAATTTTTAATTAAGAAAACGAACGTTTTCGGTCTATTCAATAGACCATCATCAGGTTAGAACATACGAAAATGGAATACATTACAAATGGAACATCACGTATAAAATTCAAAAATACCAAAAAATCGTTAACATCCGAACCAATCAGAATAAAAATTAAAACGTAAATGGTACATAAGTGTAAAAATAAAATAACATACTACATTGGCTAAACATTAATTAATAACCAATAACATTAATAAAATAATTGATACATTATAAAAGAAACAACAAGTGTAAAATAAGAACTTATTACTCGTACTCATGTACTAAAATTACCTATCCTAACCGGATGGTAACTGTTCCAACTAATTAAAATTAGAATTAAAGGGCAAAAAATACCCAAACGTAAATTAACAAACACATAACAATATTAAAGTTATTAGTACACGCTAAAAATCATTTAACAGATAATAAAATATTAAGGATCTCCAAATACGAAACACATCGCAAATCATGAGCCATTTGTAAGTCTCTTAATTGCAAATTTCCAAGCTGACGGTAATCCCTCAGCGTCCCTGGCGTTAATGCATCTATTCTCGAGTCTACTCTTGTAAATTTCTATTTTTTCCGCCGTCTTTGCTAAAGTTGGAGAATATATTTGTTCGACGATTTCCGCCTCTTCCCATCCAACGACGGATCCTTCGGCCTGGGCCATCTGGGCCAGAACAGTTGCGTTAGAACTTTTCCTTACATCATATTTATGCTCTTTGATTCTAACACCTAGGTTCCTTGTTGTAACCCCTATATACTCCTGTTTTAGTCCTAATTGCTGATTTTCATAAGGGATCCTATAGACCCCAGCTCTATCCTCTTTCTTAATCTTCCCTTTATCAGTTCTCAGAATTTTGTAGAGGTTCGGGGCTCGTTTGAAGATCAATGTTGATTTTTTAATGTCCGCTATCTCCTTCATAATGCCCCGTACATTTTTGTTGAAAGTAAACTTGGTATATCCACTAGGTCTTTGTTTAGAGGTTCTTGTGTCACTCTTTTCAAACTTCCTCACGATACCATTAATTACGCTTCTTCTGTAGCCCAAGCTCTCTGCTATTCGCATGATCCTGTCGATCTCGTTAACCCTGTCCATAACGTTATCGCAATAAGTAAAAGCCCTCCTGACTAAGGTGCGAAAGGCTGCCAATTTATAACGAAATGGATCATTTGACTGTGGCGGGATGTAGAGTGGGCTATGTGTGGGTTTAGTATACACTTTAGTGGATAGATGCCCTCTCTTAAAAGTGATATTGATGTCTAAGAAGTGTACCTCCACTGAACTTTTTTGCTCTAGTTTCAGACGTAGGCCGTCTTCGTTATCGTTAATTCTTTCTATAAAGGTACTAATTCCTCGATTACTTCTCCAAATTATAAGGATATCGTCAACATATCTCTTGTAGTAAACTATACTGTTTCTGAAGTTGTGCAGAACCTTTTCTTCAATTTTCTTAACCACTAATTCACACAGAAGCCCCGACATAGGGCTTCCCATAGGAACTCCCCTATTCTGTTTGTAAGTATGGCCTTCGAAGCCAAAGAAGGATTCACAGCATACCAGGTTAGCCATCTCCAAGACATCGTCCCTGTGGTGTAACAACTCTGGGTTTACTTCTAAATAAAGATTCCATTAGCGCTTTCAAACAGGACTCAATTTTTACGGATGGGTACATACTCTAGAGTATGTACCCATCCGTAAAAATTGAGTCCTTCGTTACGCATAGTAAACCCACACATAGCCCACTCTACATCCCGCCACAGTCAAATGATCCATTTCGTTATAAATTGGCAGCCTTTCGCACCTTAGTCAGGAGGGCTTTTACTTATTGCGATAACGTTATGGACAGGGTTAACGAGATCGACAGGATCATGCGAATAGCAGAGAGCTTAGGCTACAGAAGAAGCGTAATTAATGGTATCGTGAGGAAGTTTGAAAAGAGTGACACAAGAACCTCTAAACAAAGACCTAGTGGATATACCAAGTTTACTTTCAACAAAAATGTACGGGGCATTATGAAGGAGATAGCGGACATTAAAAAATCAACATTGATCTTCAAACGAGCCCCGAACCTCTACAAAATTCTGAGAACTGATAAAGGGAAGATTAAGAAAGAGGATAGAGCTGGGGTCTATAGGATCCGTTATGAAAATCAGCAATTAGGACTAAAACAGGAGTATATAGGGGTTACAACAAGGAACCTAGGTGTTAGAATCAAAGAGCATAAATATGATGCAAGGAAAAGTTCTAACGCAACTGTTCTGGCCCAGATGGCCCAGGCCGAAGGATCCGTCGTTGGATGGGAAGAGGCGGAAATCGTCGAACAAATATATTCTCCAACTTTAGCAAAGACGGCGGAAAAAATAGAAATTTACAAGAGTAGACTCGAGAATAGATGCATTAACGCCAGGGACGCTGAGGGATTACCGTCAGCTTGGAAATTTGCAATTAAGAGACTTACAAATGGCACATGATTTGCGATTTGTTTCGTATTTGGAGATCCTTAATATTTTATTATCTGTTAAATGATTTTTAGCGTGTACTAATAAGTTTAATATTGTTATGTGTTTGTTAATTTACGTTTGGGTATTTTTTGCCCTTTAATTCTAATTTTAATTAGTTGGAACAGTTACCATCCGGTTAGGATAGGTAATTTTAGTACATGAGTACGAGTAATAAGTTCTTATTTTACACTTGTTGTTTCTTTTATAATGTATCAATTATTTTATTAATGTTATTGGTTATTAATTAATGTTTAGCCAATGTAGTATGTTATTTTATTTTTACACTTATGTACCATTTACGTTTTAATTTTTATTCTGATTGGTTCGGATGTTAACGATTTTTTGGTATTTTTGAATTTTATACGTGATGTTCCATTTGTAATGTATTCCATTTTCGTATGTTCTAACCTGATGATGGTCTATTGAATAGACCGAAAACGTTCGTTTTCTTAATTAAAAATTCCCTCGGCAACTTATAAGGTGGTGGTTATTGGAGTTTATGTATTTTATTGCTGAGTACGTTTATGTTCAATATAAATACGTATATTTATTAAAATCTCACACAATTTTATCGTTATATAATTATATTTGTTATAACTATTTTATTATATTCATAATAAATATATTATTACTTTCATAAGTAATAAAGTTAGTTTATAGATTCGAAATTCGAAAGACGTTAAAAGCTTTTATGATAATTTAATTGCAGAATTTCGAGTTTTAATTTCTCAATTTTATTATTTTTTAGTTTTGAATTTGTAAAATAATAAACGACTTTATTAATAAATAGGGAAATTAAGTTAATTAAAACTATAAACCATTTTATAAAATTTATTGCGTCCATTTTTCGTAATAAACAATCAAAAAACGAATAATTTGGAATTTTATCGTTTCCGGTTTTAATTCTTACCCGAAAAAAGCGGAAACGAAGAAAAGAATATTTTAAATAAATTGATATTTAAAGCATTGATTACGATAGAAATTATTTTATCGGGATTTGATGGAATTGAATACAATTCGGATTAAAATATAATAGTGGATATTACAACTATTATTATTGATATAAATAAAGTTTTATTTTAATATATTAATCTTTAATTACTTCAAACACTAAAATTTAAAATTCCATGTTTTAAATCTCAATATGAATAAAAATTTCAACTTTATTTAGAATTTTATTGTGAAAGATTGGTTTTCTTCAATACGATTGGTACAGTACTGTACACTTGCAACCAAAGTGGAGACTTCTTTCGGACTTTGTGTAAAGTTTTTCCGTCACTTTCAGCAGAAGACATTACATTTACATCTTATATAATTTCTTTATATAAGCCGCGAATGGAAATGCATTTTATGAGATTGTGAATTAGATTCATAAATAAGGTAAATAAATTTAAATAAATATAACATTTCAATGACTAAGATGATAATTAAGTATGTTAAAATTAAACACAGGTGCGAACTATCGATCGGCGTCGGATGAGTAATCGAGTAATTACACTAATCAGCATTTTACACTCGATTTCCATCCTTATAAATAGTACGAGACTATTGCTATGGCTATATTCAACCATGATCTATCTTGCAGGCATTTTCCTCTTTGCAATCGCTTCGGCCATTCCAAGTGGTAAGAATATTATTATTAATAATTTAATAATAAGATAATGGTAAGTTTTTCTAGTATGAAAATCAAAAATAAAACACAGTTTGAATAAAACTTTGAAGACGTTTCCTTAAATTTCTGATATACAGGTCGAGTAGACGTGGTGTTTCCATCCGTGGAAACGTCCAGATCTGGAGTGAAGACGGTCAAATTCCGAGCTCTAAACGAAGAAATAGAACTGAAATTAGAGCCTGCTGGTGAAATATTGGCGAAAAACTTCGTACTTGTTAATCAACAACCAAACTCAGTAAGCCATTTAAAACAGTTATGAAACGTGTTAATCGCGTTAATCACATTTTATCTAAGGTTATATTCTGTACAAACTATTAAAATTAGAATTATATTTTTTGGGTAAAAACAGTAAGTTAATATAAAATATTTAAATGCTTTAAGATCGACGTAGAAGATTTGAAGAGAAGAATTTACAGAGACAGCACTAATGGAGCAGCTCTTTTGATCGACGAAGACGGGCCTGTCACAATTGTAATTATTATAATAATCCATACTTTTATAGCCTATAAAATTACATAGATTCTTAAACTTTTTTCTATACTTTTAGCGAGGAATTGTAAATTCAAAATTTAGAATCGAACCGTATGAGTCGGGTAGAACCGTTAAAGATGGGCAAGTACCACATAAGATTGTGGAAGTTATAAACGACCAAAAGTCCTTTGGGAATGACGGAGGTGAATATATTTAACACTTTTAACATTAGTAATCGTTGGCAGCTGATATTTTAAAAAAATCGATAATGTTTTGAATTTGTTTTCAGTCTCGCATGTGGAAGTTAACAAAGAAATGGAAAAAGTTGCGACAATGGCCAGAGACGATCAGTGCATAGTTGTGGAATGTCTGGTTGTTACAGAAAGCGCTTTTACGAAACGATTCGAAACTGTAAAAGCTCTAACGGAATACATAACTGTCATGTACACTGGGGTAGGACATAAGTTTCTAAATGTTCTTAAATTGAATAAAATAGTTCATAATAGCTTAATTTTGAATGAAAATTTATAACTTTTGCAATTTTTTCATTTATAAATTTAGGTTCAAAACCTAATTGATACATTAGAATTGGGAATACAAGTTCGTTTGCTTGGGATTGAAGCATTTACGGTAATTCACTAATTATATTTATGTATTGGGCTGCAATTTAAAAAACTGTAGAGCTATAAATTGCCACTGCTGTGAGTTTGTCTGTCCGTCTGATTTCTGTCTGCCTCTGCTTCCTTAATCTCTAAAACGGAGTGAGGTAAATAAAAGTGGAGATTAGATACGAAAAGTTTAGAGAACAGGAAACCCCGATTAAGTCCGGAGAAGGCCGGAAGTCACGTGATTTCAATTGAAAAATTTATTCGGAGTTTCAAAGATGACCAGCATGACACCTGTTGTTGCCAGGAAGAGTATGATGTACAGACGCAAGACACTAATAATTTGAGTCCGGAGGCATATATTTTAAATTAAATAAAAAATATGAATAAAAATTACAGCCGGCATTTTGACGATGTCATAATAAATAATTGCTCGTTTAACTTTACTTTCACCTATAGAAAGAAACAGAACCCGCTTATATAGTAAAGAGTGCAATTCCGAAACACGAAAATAAACTTAATCCTGATGATTTACTTGCCCACATGGGAAAATATTACTGTAGTAATGCTACAGGTTTAGCTAAAGATGCTGATATAATCATGCTCATTGTTACGTAAGTATTCTATTATATTGATATGTAGAGAATTGAGGTTGATTAATTTTAATATATATTATTTAGTCGACAAATGGGTGAGTTACAAGCTGATGGTACATTTAAAGCAACAGCTGTGGGTAAGCCTTTTTCCATTTACTTCTTAATTCTACAATTCCCTTATGTAAACTATACTTTCAAGTAAATTTCTTTTGCAGGCTTTGCATACGTAGGCACTGTTTGTTACCAATGTTACAAAGTTGGCATCTCTCAAGACGATTCAGAGTACAACGAAAGAGTTGATACAGTAGCTCATGAATCAGCTCATCTGTAAGTGATTTAAAACATTACAACAAATGCTGAAATATAAATTTGGAAAGAAATTATTTAAAAATATTTCAGACTTGGAAGTCTTCACGACGGCGAAAGTCAGGGAGGGCCTGCTGGAAATCCAGGAGCATCAGATTGCCCATCAACTGACGGTTATATAATGGGAGATCGAAGGAATGCTGTTAACAAATTTAAATTTTCCGAATGCTCTAAGAAATGCGTTAAATATACATTATCGTAAGAATGATTTTAATTACCTAAATTTGAATACTTTGGGAATAAATACTTTAATGACATAATTTCTTCTTAAAGGTTATCCAGTGCTACTTGTGTATACGAAAGCTGTGGATTTTATTAATTGGTATTTAATGATGTATTCGACTTTCAACGAAATATTGCTTTAAACGACAAAGAAAATAGTGTATATTAAATATTACATTAAATTTCTTTTTAATTCAAAAATAATTTAAAACAAATAAAGTTATTCAAATGCAGTCATATTTGTCGTCTGGATTTTTTTTTT
Source organism: Centruroides vittatus (assembly GCF_030686945.1). NCBI lineage: Eukaryota > Metazoa > Arthropoda > Arachnida > Scorpiones > Buthidae > Centruroides > Centruroides vittatus. The sequence goes on along the minus strand of NW_027122690.1, from coordinate 777,246 downwards.
GTCAGTAAAATTGTAAAATAGTTAACTGGCTTTTTCTAGTGAAGAGTATGCATTACGTGGCGACCGGGACGGCCTTTTTGGTACACAGTTGTAAGGTTTTTACGTCTCTTAGAGCCTTCTTATCGCCGAATATGATTACACTCGGAAAATAACTGAACAAAGTGGGTTACGCCTACTACTCGACATTTTGAGAGGTTTGAGGATTACAATAACACTTTACAAATATTTCCCACGTTAGAAGCACTCAAGCAGAAATGCAAATGAAGCACACAAACACAAATTCCATAACTGGATAGAAAGGAACAAACAATTCTCAACGACTGAAAGAACGAGCGACGACAGAATAAAATGTGCCGTTCTTCGACAAAGATGCAAATTCTTCAGATTTGATGAAAGTCGACAGAAAGATGTTGACATTCTGTCACGTCAGAAAGTTGACATATATCGGCCTCTCATGAGATCGTCTTCAGGTTCTTTTCTTTTATTTTGTTCGATTCTCATAATTGCATTAAAAAACACGAATGCCTAATATCAAAAATAACTTTTTAAAAAGAAATCGTAAAAAATTCACTCAATATTGGTACGAAAATGATATTCCAGTCACTAGGCAACCTTTAAAAAAAAAGAAAATGAAAATACTCATCATATTTGAATTAATATCTATTAGTTATAACATAAATTGTGCTTATAGCATATAAACTTGCTTAAATATTATATAGTATGGCTGCAGCAATATCAATTTTTATGATTAATGCTGCCGTGCTTTATATTAAATTTTTAATAAAGTCTTGATACATTGCTTTAACTAAAAACTGCGTTTAATAAACGAACAAATACAGAAAGAACAGCAGAACAACACAAGCCTCTGTGCTACAGAACGTGGCGGAACGCGGCAGAGTGTGGTAAGATTATACGACCTCTGGCAATTGAGCGAAGCACAGTACGAATTTCACATTTCTTGACACAACCCCTCATTTCGATGTCTCTTGAGATGTCGAAATGTAGTTCTATGTTTCAGACATTAATAGTACTTAATAGGTAAGGACTTTTATACACGTATTACGCTATATCCGGTCAGTCACATAACATCGAACTTCTGAATTTGACAAACTTCTGTTTTCCCAAAGCTTTCGTAGAAATGTCAGCAATATTTTTATTTGTACTGACATGTTAAATTGAAATTTCCTTGATTCTGCATAGGTCTTTGATGTAGTAATACCTTATATCAATATATTTTCATTATTTGAATTCTCAAACGTTTTCATTTTAGAAATCGCAGGTATATTGTCAACTTTGAAGATTGTAATATTACAGTAATAAAATTCGAATAAAATATCTTTCATATTCTTTAAATCTTGAGCTACGATGCTAGCTGAAATACGTTCAGCATCCATGGATGAAAGCCACACAGTTCTGTTTTTTGGAGTACCATGCAATGTATTTCCAGCATGAAAACCAATCATTTCGCTCACTTTCCTAGTTTTGTATCTCTTCCCCAATCAATATCGCTCGAGCCTACTAAACCGTCTAAACCTTTCTTAAAACAGAGTGTAAGATATCTCGTGCAAGTTAAGTATCGAAGAATTCTTTTACTCCTATTCCAAAACTTATCTGTTGGTCTGTCTAGATATTTATTAAGATACGACACACTATACGCAATATCCGGTCTGCGTGTAACAGAAATGTACATGTACCAAACGAAAGCCAGTTTTCCTTTGTAAATCCTGCCGGTGGGTACTCTTCTTGGCAGATTACTCGCTTGTTGCGTTGCCTTTTTCTATCAATTCAATCCAATCTTGAAGAATTTTAATACTCTAATTAATCGTTAACTTCAATTATATAATTATCACAACGTGAATCAATTTGTTTCGAATACTCAGTAGTTATTATGTTATAGACTATTCTATATTAGTAGATGAGCCCGGCATTTCTCGTGCAAAAATAACAAAGATTAAAATTATTAGAGTATTTCGTAATTCTAACTCTTCTGTTGTATTACATTATAGTATTTGATTTATATAACTACAAAGGTTATCTTGCGTAATAGTTTTTCATATGAAGTGACCAATCTAACGCATTTTAAAAATTCTTTGATTTGTATATGTATTTGTATTTGCATACCTACAAAATACAAATTAGGGTTAATGTTACCCGTGGTATCGAAGATGGCGACGGGGAAATTTTTCCCCCTAGATACTAGACGCCGACGGGGAAATTTTTTTTCCCTACGTTTGAGATGGCCGCGTTTCCGGTCGCCGTCTTGTCTGCACGCAAGCTAACGTGCAAATAAGATGGCGACCGTCGACGACAATAAATTATACTTAACTAGATGTTAAAAGATATTTTAAACTATTTTAAACATATATATATATATAGATGGTATAAATAAACTTACATTAGCGTTGGTCCTTCGCGGTCCTTCGACGCTTTGTTGAAATCGATGTTGAAGACTCGGAAATACTTGATGTCGTCGTTCTTTTCTGTTTCTTTTTAGTAGTACTTTTCTCTGCAATCTTCTTAGTTGCCCCCCCCGCATTCCTTTTTTTCCGAACGTTTTTCCGCTATAGGGGCTGCTGGGACTGTCGCGGGTTCCTTCCATATTGGTTCCTTTCCACGTCCGGGATATATATTCCGTAAATGTCGAACGAAGGTAAAAAAACGATCTCCTAGTTCTTTTGAAGGCCAATTCAGGTATTTTCTATACATAAATGCGTACATGTAAGAATCGGAAAGGTCTTCTGTATAGTGTTTTGGAAGGTTTTTTTTTATTTTTCAAATATCCCCACAGTCTTTCGATATTTTGGGTGTGGACTCCCGTTTTTGGATCGACGAAATTTTCAGAGTGATTAACCGTCCTGTGTGATATTTCGATTCCTTCCAATTTGTCGATATTGTAGTAGCCTTTCCATTCGTCAGTCAATACAGTAGTGCCCGAATTAATAAATTTCGATATAATCCAATTGAGAGTATTTTCCGACCTGTCGTTTACTTGGCAAACGAAACAGCTTTTATCTTCTCGGCAAATGCCTCCGACGACCCATTTTGTGCGTTTAAGCTTTCTACCTTTTTCGTATTTTCTTTTACAAATAACGGTCTCGTCTATTTCGACAGTTTTATTTGGTCCTCCTATTTTGAACGATAGAATATTATGTAGTGCTACTAGCATTACAAATCTGATATGGTTCGACCAATCGACTGCAGCTTTGTTAGATATTCCGGCGGCATTAGCAGAAATATTTGTAGAGCAATCGAGCGCAAGGTGATGCCATATAAACGACAAAATCGAATTCCACGGTAAGTTCCCACATTTACCTTTAAACGTACCGTCGAAGGCAGAGCTGAAGTTCCAACATTTGTGGCATCTCATCGCACACGATTTTCTGTCGTTGCGATATACTACTTTGCACGGTTTGGAACATTTCGAACAAATGTCTACAGTGTGCTGTAACCCCAATTTGACAGCTAATTTAAACCCTCTGTCTATTCGCGAGTCAAGTCCAAGTTCAGTATAATCGTGTTCCAACAATTGGAAAAAAGTCTGGGAAGTACATCCCGCCCAAAATTCTTCGGAATTAATATCTATATCACTCATATCTTGAGTTAAAAAAAAAACTACAAATTAAATAACAAAGCTATCGTTAATAATATTATCACACAAAATGCGAATTATCTCGAAATATACAAACCTAAATCACAAAAAAAAAAGACTTCTCTTACGAATAAATTTTCGGTTTTCGATAGACGTACCGCACGTCGAAACTTTCCTCTCGTCGAAAAATTAGTATTAATTTGCATAATGCGACAGATAGTACGGGTACGCCCCCAGTAGAGATTATCACTCGAGAATCTGATTCGAGATTACCGGAAACGCGGCCATCTTGAAAGTAGAGAGGGGAGAAATTTCCCCATCGCCGACGAGTCGCTAGGGAAAAAAATTTCCCCGTCTCCATCTTCGATACCATAGGTAATATTAACCCAAATTAGATACTATAGTATAACAAACATTAAAACGAAAACCATATAAAGAATTTGGTTATTTTATCCTACTGTTGTCATGTTTATTGTGATACTCGGATAGTACGAAATAGCGCACTTTCATTGGGGGGCGTGCACATATCACAACGACAAATTTTGCTTCATTTTTACTCCTACCTCCTTCCTTAACATCACTGCCTCCTCTCCCCATTTGCGCAAACATATGTACAATAAATGTTAATTAACAACAGAATATTACAAAATAAATAAATTTTTTTTATGTACAAAACACTCAGATGATCTCCCCTTTCCCGATGTCAGCATTCATCAACACCCTCCTGACACCTTCTCCCTCCTCATCTGCATTTTGTCGCAATAAATGCATGCCGCTATCATCAAGTGACACCAATTGGAAATATATCTTAAATATTTTCAGATGTCATATTTTTGAATGTTAACTCTAAGAAACTACCATTCACAGCCGAATATCAAATGGTAATCTGCCAACATATCAAATGACACGAAACATGGACCAAATACTTAAACTCGGCACCCTGTAAAATCACTTAAACCCTGGAAAATCACGAAATCACTTATTTCGTACTCGCCGGAAATTTTGTATTATGTAATTTTCCTATTTGATTGCCACTATACTGTGAGAATCCAGCTGTTGTTTTAAACGAAAAGATACGTTTAAAACTTTTTTTACCGTCTGTTTCCCACGGAGTTAAAAACGGAAAAATCTTGAATATTAACCTCTTAACAGTGGAACAGTCGGACTCGGCTCTACCAGTTAGTTGTGGAGATAAACCGTGGGAATTTTTTTAAGAATTTTCCCACGCGTTTTTCTCGTTTCCGTTTAGGAAAAAAAATTTTTAAACAGTTACGTCTTGTAAAGAAAAAATCGTTCTTTATTGTCACATAATTTTTTTATATATGAATTTTTTTCGCGGTAATTTTTTGCTAAAAATTTTTTTTTCAAATTTATATTAAATTCTTTTTTGATTTTCCATCCGATACGATTTTTTCAAAACTTTTGAATTTATTTTCAATTTTATAAAATTTTTTAAAGTTTTAGGCATTTAAGTAATGACGATTTTTTCCAACCTGCGAATCAAATTCAAGAAAATGTAATTGACAGTTAACGAATTTCATCCACAACAATAGAAGACGTAAAGGTTGTTATGACTACAACTGGCGGCCTTTCCCCCCAGACTGAAATGTGGGTGAAGGTCGTCTCGTGTTCTACTTTCTGTAGAAGTGACGTAATCATTGTAAATAAAAGAAAATTTCAGTATATCGTTTATTTAAAATTTTAAAATTCCTTGTTCAAATTTACGCCGAAATATTAAAGCGAATTAAAATATTAGCATTTTGTAAATAAACTTACTTGACATATAATAAATTTAAATAAATTAATCTTTAAGAAACAACAAAACAATAAAAAAATGTAGAAATATTTTTATATTCATCTTCACATTTATAACATATGTTATCGTCATTGACCGATATTTAATTTTAAAAACAATTTTCACAATTGGCATGCATCAGAAAAAGAAAGCATAACTTCCCTAAAACACACTTCATTGAGAAGGTCCGCTTCACTCTGAAAAAGCCGACAGTTTTATGTCAGAAATCCAATGTGTGACCTACTTTCTCTAACGTAGTAAAACAAAGTAAGTTAGCAGTACAACAATACACATAAACATAAATAAATTAGTAGCCCAATAATACATACTTTCATGTAAATCCATATGTTATATCCAAAAGTCAGTTTTCCCAAATTGTTGAAAAATAAATTATTTTCAACTTTTCTTTTTGTAAAGTAGCATATTCTGAAAAACAAGTTCTATATTCAGAGTAAAATTTCCACCTTTTATCCGTTAAAAACAACGCAAAATGTACGAATCCACGTAATAAAAAATTATCGCAGTGAACTTCGAAAAAACCAGAAACACAGATACACCAGACTGCACTGTACAAAATTTTCCCACGAACTGATTCATATTTTAATGCACCTGTGAATAATTTCATCACATGACGAAAAGTTTTTGAATAAAAGCTAAAAGTTTTTAAAAATTCTTTCATAAAATCCGATGAATTTAATTAATACACAATAACTAAATCTGTTTAATAAAGATTAATAATTTTCCATTATAATTATGCAAATTAGATATAAAAAAGATCATCGCGCAAATTCTCCCGCGAACCATGGATGACTCTTACGTCATCTGGATTGAAGTTTCCTGCAAAATACTGAAAATTTTTATATAATTATTTTACTAATCCAGCCAAATTTAAATAATATAAAATGTCTAGATCTGTTTAATAAAGATTAGTAATGTACTATCATTAATATGCAAATTAGATATGACAAAGATCACTGTGGAAAAATTCCCGCCAAGATAAAAATAGCTTTCGGTCACGTGATCACCAAGAAATACGAAGAAATATGCCTTAAATTTAATGTTTGTGTACAAATTAATACATTTTAACTAATGTCATCGTTTAAAATTTAATGTTTCTGTAAAAATTAGTAAATTGTAACAAATTTCATCAAAGACAACAGAATAATTTTCAGCTTATAAAAACTCTACAATAAATGATTATTTCTTCGAAAGACGTCGATATGCACGAATAAATAATAAATATGCAATAATGCTTTTATCCATTTTAAGTGGATATTGTAAACATTAAGCTATTTAATTTGTTTGGCTTTTATAATTTAGTTTCCGAATATTTTACTGTGAAATTCCATTTAGTAAACAGAAACAAAGACAAGCTATTAGTTATAAACAGGACAATAGAATAATTTTTACGTAAATTGAGTGAAAATACAGAAAAAAACGAATTATATCAAAGATGGGGACAAACAAGCTTACATCCCCAGAACAGAGCTTATAATTCGTTGTTATTTTCAGCCTGTTTCTACTTCGACTGTTTTTTGTTGGTAAAAAGTTAATGTTTTAAGATGTTCTTAGTGAAGAAACATAAAAGTATCGAAATATAATATTCACACACACAAAAATATTCATGTATGTCGACATTAGAAATTTGAAATCAATTATAGAATGTCCTGGATAGAGATATCGTGTGATTGTCTGTTTCTTCTGTCTTATTTTGTTTTTCTACGTGAAAATAAGATATCTTTTATAACTATTGATAATATAAACATTTTGTTTCTTTATATATTACCTTCAATTACAGCTGCAAACTTTAACACATGGAGCATGTGAGAAAGTATTATTGTATAGATTATTACATTTTTATGAATACACCTGAGACTCGTGACAATATAGGCCTATATTAACCTACTTTAAGTGTCAATATTTTATTTAGAATCATTTTAAACGTTATTATTACATCAAATTATGAAATGGAATGTTCCAAGTATAGGAGTAAGAGGGAGGGGAAAGAAGCCATGCGTGGGGAAAAAATGAGTTTTTATCTAAATTATAATAAAATTTACTTATATTTACGATAAATATCGATAATTTTCTTTTGGAGAAATGTATCTTGATAAAATTAATTATCTATATGAATGAAACTTTCAATAATACATTAGTTACAATGACTGACGTTCCTTTCTTACCCTTTCTGTAGTATGTCTTATTATTAAACATAGTTTTCTAGATTATAGCATAATAATGTGTAAAAAAAAAGGAAAATTCTGTTAATTTGTAAACGCAGATACTATCACATAACAAGCATACTGTATCCTCTGTATATTTAAAGTCAGTTATTCGCGATTGAATTTTTCTAGATAAGCCTGTTTAATCCGTAATTTATTTGACAGAAAGAAATTGTTTATGGCCGTATTTCATTTATATAATGTTTTTTTCGTGATATTATTTCTAATATCGGAAAAAAATATACATTTCTAATATGGACATACATCAATATTTTTAATTCTGAATATTATATTTCGATACTTTTATCTTTCTTCACTAACAACAAAGTACTTTTATTTTAAAAAAATAAGTTTTTACCAACATAAAACAGTCAAAGTAGGAACAGGCTGAAATTGACAACAAATTATAAGCTCTGTTCTAGGGATGTAAGCTTGTTTGTCCCCATCTTTGATATAATTCGTTTTTTTCTGTATTTTCACTCAATTTACGTAAAAATTATTCTATTGTCCTGTTTATAACTAATAGCTTGTCTTTGTTTCTGTTTACTAAATGGAATTTCACAGTAAAATATTCGGAAACTAAATTATAAAAGCCAAACAAATTAAATAGCTTAATGTTTACAATATCCACTTAAAATGGATAAAAGCATTATTGCATATTTATTATTTATTCGTGCATATCGACGTCTTTCGAAGAAATAATCATTTATTGTAGAGTTTTTATAAGCTGAAAATTATTCTGTTGTCTTTGATGAAATTTGTTACAATTTACTAATTTTTACAGAAACATTAAATTTTAAACGATGACATTAGTTAAAATGTATTAATTTGTACACAAACATTAAATTTAAGGCATATTTCTTCGTATTTCTTGGTGATCACGTGACCGAAAGCTATTTTTATCTTGGCGGGAATTTTCCCACAGTGATCTTTGTCATATCTAATTTGCATATTAATGATAGTACATTACTAATCTTTATTAAACAGATCTAGACATTTTATATTATTTAAATTTGACTGGATTAGTAAAATAATTATATAAAAATTTTCAGTATTTTGCAGGAAACTTCAATCCAGATGACGTAAGAGTCATCCATGGTTCGCGGGAGAATTTGCGCGATGATCTTTTTTATATCTAATTTGCATAATTATAATGGAAAATTATTAACCTTTATTAAACAGATTTAGTTATTGTGTATTAATTAAATTCATCGGTTTTTGTGAAAGAATTCTTTAAAACTTTTAGCGTTTATTTAGAAACTTTTTGTCACCTGATGACATTGGACAAGAGCATTTTCGTTTTGTTTATTGTATACGACAGTTCGCGCCAGATTTCGTAAAGTGCGGTTTAATAATTCTGTGTTTCTCGTTTTTTCGAAGTTCACTGCGATAATTTTTTATTACGTGGATTCATACATTTTGCGTTGATTGCAATGGATATTTTAAGGCATAAAGTTTACTGTGAATTAGTTCTAAATTCAGAAAGAAAAGTTGAAAATAATTTATTTTTCGACAATTTGGGAGAACTGATCTTTGTTTGGATGTAAATGAAGGCATGTAAATTTATTTGTGCATATAATTATCTAGTTCTAATTTCGAAACATTTATGGCATTTAGTGTTTATAAGCGTGTTATTTAGACATGTCTACCAATTTAGTGCTAAAACGTAGAACTACGTCAAAGAAGAATACAAACTTTAATTAGCAAGTAGTATCTTTATTAGAAAACTTATTTGTTGGTAGATTTTTTTACATTTAAAGTGTAATTAGATGAAACTAAATGGATGTGAACATAGAAAGTTGAATATGGCAAGAGTAATAGATAAAACTATTATTACATATTACTCGATCAGAAAAATTTATACTTGAAGAATTTTGTTTTGATAATTATTGCCTAGGGTTTATGTCGAAAATATTTTTCAGTTATATTTGTAATTACAGTTAATTCGAATAGTAATGGCGCTTAAATATTTATAGAATTAATTGAAGTTTTCGAATTTTGTTTTGAGGAAACTGAGGAAGGCAAGAGTATCTACAGTTGTATAATGAACTGAATTTAAGTAAATTAGGTGACTTTGTATGTTTCGATGTAGTTTTTTATAATATTACGATATACGAACTTTCGATTTTGTAAATTGTATTATACTAAAAAATAAAGTTTTTCGTTATTCTCCTACTTAATGATGTATTTATAATGTTTCTGAACTAAATAATACTTATTAAATTGAAATCCGAGCATTACAAATTACTATGAATATTAGAGAAGACCGTTTTACTATAAACTACTACGTTTTACTACAGCTTACTCCAATGTTGATTCTACGAAAAGTAGGTCAGACAAGGACCGTTAGACTAATGACGTAGGCTGTTTACTTTTTCCGGTTGCATCGGTGCACTCCCGATAGCGTCATTTACAGAAGTCACACCTACTTTTTTCTGACGCGAGCCAATTAGGAATATTAATTTTTTTAACCAATCAGATGACGGCGGGAGATTTAAATTCGATTTATGTCGATAGATGGCCGTCTAAAATTTCATATTTATTTTAATTTTCTTTCTTTTATTGTAATTTCTCGAGAACTAAAGGATATTCCAAAACAAAGTTGGAGAACCCAACTACTCGTGAAAATTCTACGACTTCACGAAATGGTCCAGGTATTTTATAAGAATTTTTTAACGTCTATTGACGTCCCTCACCACTGCCACTCGATCGCCTTGGACGTCTATTTACGTCCCTCACTGTTAAGAGGTTAACTAACTGTCAGCAATTCCTTTCCCTATCACATCGACCCGCGAAAATAACGAAAATATGTTAAAACAATTAATTGTAAAGTGTGAGAAGGTTGACACTTAACTAGTTCCACGGGGAAAATCTAAAAACAATCGAAGGAAACACTAAACCTTTGAATTGACTTTGTTTAATTTTCATTTTCCAGCTATGACAGTGTTGACGTGTCATCGCTGCTAAACAAACGATCACGTGTTCAAATTTCCACACCAGATGAGAATATAACGGCCAGAGACTCATTAATCGGGGCGGAAGAGCATACATGCCAAATTCCGTTTTTCGCCACAGTTATAGTCCCAAATAATTACCTATATTTTTGTAGTGATTTGTGCAAGTGTTGATTCCTCCGGCCTTCCACGGATAATCTACAGTCGAAAAGCAGCCAGCACTCTAAAGGAAGTATGACAATGTTCCGATGGATGTAAACTCTCTCTGGGTCGAATTAGAAGAGGACGTTGACCCCTTGATATCGGTTTAGGAACACATCCCGCTATAATTGTATCTTACGATTGTACAGTTACGATACCTCGCGTTTCGTCGATAATCCGTCCGAAAACAATTCGCGAAATCCGAAACCGACGAAAACCGAGGCAATTATTTCCATATGAATCAATGTAAATCAAATTAATTTGTTCTAGACGTTAAGAAATACATACCAAAATCACATTTTTACAGAAAATAGACAGTGTTTAAGAATAAAAACTATAAGAACTTAATATAAAATGAATGTAAAGGAGTAATGTAAAGAATAAATGAACGTCCAACATAGAATTTCCCAAGATGGAGCAAAAAGGAAAGGAAAGCAATGAAATTCAATGTATTCAAAATCTCAGCATCAATTCGGCGAGATGCTGCCGGAAGTGACGCAACTGCTGGCGTTTTCTAGAAAAGTCAAAGCTGACTGCCGGGAATTTCGGCAGAGAAATACAAAATAAAAATTTAAAAAAATGGTGAATGATGTGAACTTCCACGTTACGTTAAATGATTTTTGAACTTATTTAATTAGAAAAACTTAATGAAAAATAAAAATTTCGAAAAGAGAAATAGAGATAAAGATTTTGAAATTTCATAGGAGTTTTAAATAATTAAATCAATCCTAAGATTACACTTTAACAACTAAAAATATTAGATGATATCTTACGTAAATATACCAGTGTATTCAAATATTCTATTTACGTACTAACCGAATATTAATTAATTCAGGGTTTATTTAATAAGAAATAAATTAAACACAAAATTGTTAACGCAAAATAGAGCCCTTACCAGTCTCATGGTGGCTGCCATCTTATTTGCTGGTGTATAACCGAAGTGAACGAAACCGAGGTATCACTGTATATTATATCTTACGCTTTATTTAATTTTTTTATTAAACTTATTATTTAGTTAACCTGTTAACTTGTCTATATTCGGAGAATGGTCCCCCTACCGGCGGATTCACGCTGAATCCGCCTTCCCTCTCGATTTCTAGCCCTCCTAGTTGATTCAACCATCCAGTGACAACGTGAGCGGATCTCGCGGATCAAAGGGGTTTAGAGTTGACGCTCTACCCTCCCGGCTTTTCACAATACTACTGGTCCAATAGAAAGAAGGAATTGTTGCGGAAGGGGGTTTAAGTAATTCGACCAAAAGTAGTCGTTAATCTCCTCTCGGAAGAGAGGATGCTCAACGACTACTAACTAATACTGGTCTATATTAAAATTTGGAAAGTGATCTATGTGATCAAAGTTGCTACCCTTAATATGTTTGAACAATTTAGTTGCTGTTGATAGTTGCTTAATTATTATTATGTTGCTGTGTATCCTTGTCCACTTGGACCTTGTTTATTATTACGACTTATTAGATTGGTGTAGTTTCTGACTAGCAGATAGAGGAGATCTTAATTAAAGGTCAAAACAAACTATCCTTATTTTCACTTGATATTTTGTTTTGTTTTTTATCTTCTCGTCCCCTCTAACTTTAAGAAGCAAAATTTAATAGAATCAATCACCGTAATACACAAACCTCCCTGCAGAAATTCAGAAATTTTCGACAAAAAGCATGGGAGTTATTAAACTTCAAAGAGGGTAAATAAAATGGAGCCACACACACAAATATTCATACAGAAATTACCGCTGAATTATTTTGCATTTTCGACGTTTCAAGGTCCCCTCAGTTCAAACATGTAAAACGCTATGGAGGCCATTACTATCATTGTGCCTTTTTCTCTTTCTTCTTATATATAACAGCCGGGAAAGTCGAATGAAGACATTACTGATATTTCTGAACAAGATGGACAAAAAACCTCATAAGATGACGATCCTTCGTAAAAAGTAAATGCCCTTGTTTAACTAAAACGCCTCATACAATACATTTAATTGTGATTGTTAGTTAATTATTGATCGGAAATAGATTATCGATTGCTTTAATAACGTATTTCTCTTAGTAACGAAAAAGAATTGTGTACTTTTGCTAACATTTGGAACCTAACTCCATGTTTCGCAATAGTTCTTACTTTCGTTTAGCACAAAATTCGCATAGTACAACACTTTTTTGGAACGTGACTATCCTGTTATACGAGAGATACCTGTATTTATAAACATATGATCAGTTGCAGGGCACGTTGATTCTCCTGGATTGTCAGGGTTGTCGCCCTTCGTGCCATCGTGTATGCTTCCAAGTCTGAAAGTGAATTTCTCCTCTCAAATTCAGGATGTTTCCATAATTAACGAAACGGTTTAAATCACTTACAAATGAGCTAATTATGAGCTACTGCATCAACTCTTCCGTTATAACGCGAATCGTCTAACGAGATGCCTACTTTACCACAATTTTTACAGACAGTTCCTTACGTGTGCAATGCCTTTAAAACAAATGCAACTTAAATCAGATAGCATGAATTATAGAATAATATCGAAGTAAATAGTAAAATGTTTACAGGAAGCATCAAACTCAACGGTGTTATCATCTCGAAGGATACCCAATTTACGACTGAATTATAAATGTCTAATTTCTTTCTCTGTACCTATATATATTGTAGTACTTACCGAACAATAAGCATAATTATGTCATCATCTTTAGCCAAACCATTTTACAATAATAAGCTGCCATATTATTAATTAAATTTTCGGTATGTAGTTATTGTTCGTGACCCGGAATTGCACTCTGTGCGATATAAGACGGTTCTGATTCTTTTTATAATAGGAAATGAAAATCGATAAATATATTTAACTAGTTAAGTAACGCTGTATCGGCGTGTAGTCGGAACGAAGCTGCTCGCACCTTTATTTTCTAGATTATGAGGGAAAAAAGAAACAAAGAATCATTCGTTTTCAACAATATATTTGATTTCTATTGGATCATTTAAAGGTACAAATATAAGGTCAGAATAAGCCATTAATTAATTGCTATGCCAAAGTTTCACGAAATTCTGTCTATCACTACGGGCCTTGGACTTACAGATTGACTCGTAGCGATCTTTATTGTAACTCTTTAAAAATACTGAGTCAGTTATTTTTTCACTCACTCAATGTAACATAGGTAAGACCGATAGCTGTCTCTTTTTTCCCTATATCTATTTTGATTTTTGGAAGAGTTAATCCCTGTGATTTATGTATAGTCATCGAGTATGCTAAGGTAAGGAAAAACTGTCTTCGAGATCGCTACGATCTATACTGCCATCGTTCGAAGAGCGTATTATGAGGATTATTGGAAACAGATTACCATAGATGAAAGATCTCCGATAGCTATCGAATTCCACTAAAATAAACAGAGGAAGAGCTGGAGGGCGAGCATTAGGAGCATATATAATGTAGTGTATAGTTCCTAGTGAACCATTGACGAGACCTCCTTGCACCCATAAGTTGACTCTCAGCATGATTCTGGCATTAACTGAGAGATACAAATACTTGGAGTGACCAAGAGCTGAGTCATCGTTGGACGAAGGCGGGGCAATATCTGGAGTGTTTTCAGATGCTATATAAGCAAGAGGGCATCCAGTTGACTGCAAGTAGTCTTCGTTGCTTTGTTTAACTTGCTCGTTTGTTGGATATAGCTCTACTGCCGTTTGGAACTAATCAAGTTTATCTCTGGATAAATAGGTTCGATTTCCTGTCGTCAGAATGTTCAGCTCTGTATCAGAGAAATCACCGGAAGCTAGATGTTGTAAGACATCTGTGAAGGAACTATCTGCGCTATTTTGTCTATGAGAATTACTAAGTTCAATAAACTTCTCAAAAGAATCAAATGCGAATGTAATGTAATGTCCCAACAGGGTCCGTACCTTGTTGGGACATTACATTGTAAAAAACACTCGAGTAGAGAGGAGTATCTTTAACAGGAGGAAGCTGACGAAAATCACCAAACAAATAGATAAAGAATCCACCAAACGGCTCATCTTTCTCGGGGTTTATCTCCCTCAATCTTCTCTCGATCATGTAAAGCATTTTTGCACCTCTCATTGACATTTCATCGATGATGATGAATTGAGCGACTTCATCTCAATCTGGAATCTCTGTGCAGCTTCTCCATTTAGAGATCGAAATTTCGTACTAACGATAGGAAGACGAAGGAGAGAATGAATCGTAAAGCCATCAATATTGATCACTGCTGCTCCATGTTATAGAATAATAAGTGAAAAAAAGAAACTTTTTTTAAACTTATTATTCTATAAAGATTCTTTATATTTATTGTGTATCTAGTTAGCGATAACATTTACCTTTCAAAATTACTGTTTTAATGCTTGTCATATTTTCCGACTACTAGATGACGTTTCTACACGTGCGTGCAGGAAGCGACTAACACTTGACTTCATGCATTCCTTGTCAACATTATAACTTTAGAATGAGTTGTCCGATCTTGATGAAATTTTCTAGAACGACTCATTATCACTCAAAAACAAAATTATTAAAATTTCAACTCTCAAAAATGATGCCATACTGATGAAAAACCCCTATCTCCAGTTCTACAAAAACGGATCATTTTTGAAAGTTGAAATTTTAATCAGTTCATTTTTTAGTGATGTGAGTCGTCCGAGAAAATTTCATCAAGATCGGACAACTCGTTCCAGAGTTATTCTGCCGACAAGGAATGCACGAAGTCAAGTATTAGTCGTCACTACGTTCCGACAATTATTAAATATAATGTGCTCCTTTTACCGTAAATGCTTAATTCCCTGCAAACGATCTTTCATTCCTAATCCCAAAATATCAGTTTCAATTCTATATCTTGATCTAGAGCTCGGAATTTGACTGTCTTCACTCTAGATCTGAATACTTCTACGAAGGGAAATACCAATTCTACTCGACCTGTATTTGCGAATTTTAAAGAAAGCTTATCAAAATTTTATTCAGACAGTGGTTTATTTCTAAACATTTTATTATAAATACTTAACAGTATTATTAAAATATTAATAATAATATCCTTACCACTTGGAATGGCCGAAACAACTGCAAGAAAATGAATACCTGCAAGATATAAGATCATGGTTCGTTATAACAACAGCAGTGGTTTGTTCTTATCTGTAGTGAAAGAAATCGAATAAAAAGTGCAAAATAATATAATTACTTGATATATATATATAACGATAAAATTGTTCGTGATTTTAATAAATATTTGTATTCTATTTCCTTTATAAATAACTTACAACTATACATATATTAAGATATACAGATTCGTAAATATGTACTGTACATATTTATAATTCAATAAATTATATAATCGTTCGACTGTAATTAGAAAAAATTGTAGATATATAAATTCATACTGTCGTTTCTCTGGTGTCTGTCCTTTCGCTATAAATAACCATAAACTTCTGTCTCGTAGGTATTTTTCTCTTTGCAAATGATTCAGCCGTTCCAAATGATAAGAGTATTGTTATTAATAGTTTAATAATAAGCTTATTATTAAGTTCTAATAAAATAATAATTATATGTGTATATATACTGTATATATATATATATATATATATATATATATATATATATATACACACGTATAATTTTTATACGTATAATTGAAAATCTCTATAATGTATATATATATATATACATAATAGAGATTTTTAAACTTTCTTTTTATACTTTTATTAAGGAAGTATAAATTCAAAATTGAGAATCTCGCCGTATGAGTCGTAACAGAAGGTACAAAGATCTATCAAAATATATAATTATCGGGTATACTGGGGTACGATGTACAGATTATTATTACTTTTGTGATTGGCTATTCTATCTAAGGTTTGTCGCGACGGTTGACTTCATATTTAAACTGATAATTTATTGTAAGGTAATCAAATGTCGGATAAACAATTGTAAAATCGACTGAAGAGGGACTAAAAGACCGAAACGTATTTCAATTTAAATAAAGGATATTTATTACATGAAGTAAGACTTGTCTTCTGTGTCAACCGTTGTGACAAATGTAGTGAAAATTGGATAGAACAGCCAATCACAGAAATGATAATGAATTCTACTAGATACGAACTAATATAGTTTCCTATATGTTTTAAATTTAATATTATTCTATAAGATCGTAAAAATTTAAGTTAGAACTATAAGTTATATATTTTTTCTACTTTTCTCGTTTAAAAATAAGGTACTAAATATATTGAATAGATTAGGAATGAGAATAAAAGTGTGCTCTGAATTATAACATTTACGATAGAATAAAAGCATAATTTATCCAGTAATTAAACTTATTTACTCACTTCATTTTTTATTATAGAAAGATTTGGAACCAGTTTACATAAAACATAGTGCAATTCTGGAGCACGAAGAGTATCTCAATTCTTCTGATTTAACTTATAATATGAGAATTTATCATTGTAGTCATGCTACTGGTTTGACTAAAGATCATACTTATTGCTACGTGAGTATTATATTATCGGGATATACAGATTAAATAACAACATACACACTTTTTAGCATCATAAAAGATCCTGTAAGTGCTTGTAGATACGTGTGCACTTTGAGGATCTGGCAAACTGGAGTCGGTAGATGTATAAAAAGCCTTGCCACTTCCCCTCTGCTTATATTATATCTGTATTCTTGTGTATTCAGGCTATTAAAACACCTTACTGTGCCCAGATTTTTCGGATTGACAGAGTTCACGCAAATCTATAAGCAAATCTCGAATACTTGTATTAATGCTAAGGAATTTTTTTTCATTTGCAACGCGTAAAAATGTGCGTTTAAAGTATAAAATTTAATTTATATGTATCATATTTTAAGATATTTTTATGATTTTTGAAATTCTGTTTTCATTTCTTCATTGCGGTTGCATTCGTTGTTCGGTTGCATAAAAATGGTGATATAAAATAACCGGGAACGTTGGCAATAAAAATCAATGCGAATGTTAATTGTTTAGATATTAAACAAATTTTTATTTATTTTGTAATGCTAAACGGTTTTCTTAGTATTATTGTTAATTGTCTATTTGGACTTTACTTATTAATAGAACTTTATACTGGAATTTAAAGATTGGCACAGTAATGAGAATTAGTTCAGGAAGGAACAAAATTTCTTTATTATATCACCTGTAGTAATAATTTCTGTACGCATATTATACGTGTTTCGGGCTAGCATGCCCCTCATCAGCAGTATTACTACCATACACTAAAAAGTAACAATAACAAAACAAATAAGTTACTGTATAACTTAAAATTCTTAGCAATAAAATGCAATTTTAAACATTTAAATATAAAGAAAGAAAGAAATAGAATAAACAATAATTTGGTCGTATAATCCACCAATCCTGGAGCACCATACTTAATGACGTTTATAAAAAAGCATAATTAATAATCTCCTTATCATAACGCCGTTGAATGGTGGCAAACGAAACCTTGATGCGAGTTTTTTAATGGAATTTCTTACATGATGTTGTTAGATTTTAATAATTTACAGTCTTTATTTACTTTGTTTATTTAATTTTAATTATACAGTGAAATGCTTAATTGTAAAACGAAAACTATCCAGTTACACTCAAGATTGGAATATGTATTTACAGTAAGTTTTAAAATTGCATTTTATTGCTAAGAGATTTAAGTTATACAGTAACTTATTTGTTTTGTTATTGTTACTTTTTAGTGTATGGTAGTAATACTGCTGATGAGGGGCATGCTAGCCCGAAACACGTATAATATGTGTACAGAAATTATTACTACAGGTGATATAATAAAGAAATTTTCTTCTTTCCTGAACTAATTCTCATTATTGTGCCAATCTTTAAACACCAGTATAAAGTCCTATTAATAAGTACACAATTAACAATAATATTAGAATTTAAGGACAGTAAGGCTTTTACAATTACTTGATATTTGAAAAAGGTTTTCTTGGTGTTTAATTTATATTTGTACAGCAGTTTAGGACAATTTAACGTAATAAATATTAGACAAGGATTAATTTCAATATTCTGTGTATCAGTAAATGGGAGTGTTACAGAACGATAATACTCTTTCTTCCAATTCTCTAGATAAATATTTTCATGTCTACTTCTATCTTATCCTTAGATCTTGTTGTGTGCTTTTAAATAAGTTTGTTTTACAGGCATTGCGTACGTGGACACTGTTTTTAACAATTGTTATAAAGTTGACATCGCTCAAGACGATTCGGTTACTTATAGTAGTTCATGCAAGTGATTTTAAACATTAAATTAAACATTGAAATATTTCAGTTTCAGGCGAAATTGTTGAAAATTGTGTTCAGACTTGTCTTTACGATGGGCAAAGATCAGGGGAGCCTTCCTCACTTAACGAACTACCTGTTTACGATTGCTCCGCTTATGACCAACTCTCCAGCCCGAGGAATTCCCTTCCTCGGTTTCTTAGTTTCCAGGAGTTTCTTTTATAGTGTCAGTAACTCTGCGAAAGTGGCTATTGTGCAAGATATCGGCGAAAAGAAACAGCATGGTTTCACCTGGAGGAAGCGCCGAGAATCGCATGAAGGGCTACAGAGTTGGAAGTAAAGTAGCACTTGAAAGAGAAAAGAACGGAAGTACAAAAAAAGTTCACAGTAAAGGAGCTCTCGAAATTAAACGTGACTATATTAGAACAATGCGTAAATCCAAATGTTTGAACGGTTGACAAAAGTGTAACGGCAAATGAATAAACTTTTACGATGCTGTGGTAAAATTTATGAGGAAAAAAAGGAACTTACAAAGCAGATCACTCTAACCAGTTTTTTATCAAAAGCTATCTCCAAGACTCCTACCCGTATAAGTACCTCTATTTCTTCGTAGTCATCTATTATATGGGCTATATATCTCTAAAGCTCCTAATAACCTGCTGATAACTCCGATGATGACACTGATGACCCGGAACCATAACAATCCTTTTAAGGATTCGATGACTAAAATATTAACCTGGATGACTTTTTTTAATTGAATAAACTTTAATATTTTGTACAACATTTTAATGATTGTATTTTTATGTCTTGTAATATGTAAGAGATGCAAATTAAAGCAAAGTTATCATGTTGGAGTTTTCTTTAGACCATTTCTTTATCAAGAATAAATAAAACAATTAAGTTCATAAAGCAGATACTAGCTCAGCCAATAATTAGTCTGATTCACACAATAATAACACCTTTTACTTATAGCTGAGATAAATTTATTGCGAAAAACAAACGTTTTCGGCTTACTCAATAAGCCATCTTCAGGTTTTAACTTTCGAAAAATGGAACATTATCGTTCCATTAAAAGAATACAATTGTTCACTAATCGTAAAGACAACCTTCTGTACTCCTTATAGTATTTAACCGGTGCCGCCATATCAACATAAAGCAGATACTAGCTCAGCCAATAATTAGTCTGATTCACACAATAATGTTCCTTTTTTCGAAAGTTAAAACTTGAAGATGGCTTATTGAGTAAGCCGAAAACGTTAGTTTTTCGCAGTAAATTTATCTCAGCTATAAGTAAAAGGTGTTATTATTGTGTGTATCAGACCAATTAAGCTCGTCGTTTATCTACCAATTTGTTGTCAAGCAGAAAGCGTGGAAATTTATGCAAAACGATGTCAGACCTATTTCCCTGCTTCCAATCTTAGGGAAAGTCCTGAAGAAACTCGTTAAAAATAAACAAGAATGGCATGTGGAACATCACCAAAAGCTCAGCGACAGACAATTTGGTTTTCGGCGACAGAGGTCTGTGGAGGACCCCATAGAACAATCTGTGAACAATATCAAACGCCTCCTGCAAGATAACAAATATGTCCTAGGGGAAGCCTTGATATCTCTAAGGCTTTTGACAGCGCTTGGTGGCCCCTAGTGACACTACAGCTGCGCAACATCGGCTGCCCACGCAACCTACATAGACTTCTGCTAGACTACTTCAGAGACAGGGAGGCTATTCTCCAATATGGCCAACAAGAAGTTAGTAAAAACATAACAAGGGGATGTCCACAGGGGTCTGTCTGTGGGCCCCTGCTCTGGAACTTAACGTTTTATACTTTCTTAAGAAGCAACTTTGGGCAAAACTCTTCCACCGCGTATGCGGACGACGTGCTCATGCTGATTGGTGGCAGGTCGAGAGCCGAGCTGGAAACCAAAAGAAATCGCTTTTTACAACTCATCAGCACCTGGGGTGACAAGTACAAGCTGACTTTTAATTCCCAAAAAACAAAGGCCATAATTTTCAATGAACCAAGGGAAAGGAACTTATATCTAAGACCCCCAACACTTAAAATGAACGGTGTGGCCATCCGCGTGAGAAAAACTCTTAAGTATTTAGGCATAACACTAGACCACAAACTTTCCTGGGACTCTCATATTGAAAACACCACAAAACGCACCGGGCTCATATTTCAAACGTTGGCGCAGGGGGCCAGGAGAGATTGGGGTCTCTCTCCTGAAGCCCTTTCTGCCATATACGACGGCATTTTCATCCCGATCGTCAGTGATGGTTGCGGCACATGGAGATGGGCCGTTTCGAAGGTTCATCCCGGGAGGAAACTGGTGTCCGCTCAGAGGCGGGCACTTCTTTTAATTACAAAGGCCTACCGCACAATCAGTAATAACAGCCTTCAGGTAATTGCAAGAAAGATTCCCTTAGACATCGAGATCATTAGGAAGAGCAAGATCCAGCAATTTAGATGGGAAAAGGATATTCCAATTGGTGATGATATTATTGAATCACAGAGAATGGAAAAACCGTACCCGTACTTTAACACATTTCCTGGCGTAAATGATAATTTCACTACTAGCAACTACACACGTATTAACGCCAACATCGAAATTTATACCGATGGATCCGGCATTGACAGGAATGTGGGATGCAGCTACGTGGCATACGTTGATCGTACGGAAGCGCATCACCAAAAATTCAAGCTACATCCTATTTGTACCATGTTCCAAGCTGAACTCCTGGCCATCAACAACGCAATAGACTGGTCCAATACCACCTACACCAACATGCAGATTTCAATCTTCACAGACTCTCTCTCAGCCCTCAATATAATTCACAGTTGCAAACTCCATCCTCTGGTTGTGGACATTAGGAATAAAATTAACACTTCTACAAACAATTTCCAAATCAACTGGGTCAGATCCCATCAAGGGACTGAGGGAAATGAGAGGGCGGATGCCCTTGCGAAAGAGGCAGCACTGGACCCTAACAACCAATACATCTATGACAAGATCAGTCAGGGCACCCTAAAACACCTACTTTGAGAAGAGGCCATTGGCAAATGGCAAACACACTGGAATGAGATGAATCAACACATCACTTATCGGTTTATTCCCGACCTTGAACAATTCCTCAAGATCAGCTGGTTTACACCTGATCACTACACGACACAGTTCCTGAGCGATCACGGCGGCTTCGCCAGTTATCTGGCCAGATTCACCGACCACGCTTCCGAGTACTGCCCCACCTGCACCGTCAGAAACGGTGCCACTCACTATTTATACGACTGCACCATCACCACCAGCGAGCGAACAGAACTATGCGTCCTCTTAAATGAAATTCATACAGACTGGCCCTGTGACATGAAGGATATATGGAAAACTACTGAAATTTTTCGTACTTTCAAAAAGCTAGCCAAAAAAGCTATCATAACCATCAATCCACTCCTTCAAAGAAGGCCTCATCGGACAACATAATGGAATTTAGTGTAAGGGCTATCTCAGCCTAACTCGTGCACATGGTATTTGTTATTTGACTTGGATAGCCATTCAGTAGCACACTCCTTGTGCTACTTCTATTTCTACTTACTCTATTCATATTTTATCATTGTAACTTGGTTTTCTTAATGTTTCTCTGCTAAATGCCTATGTACTGCATCCAGTTTGTAATTGCATGTCATAAGCTATGACAGCATTCTCTCTTATGTTCATTTCCTCACTGTTCCTGCGTGTCTAGCTGTATCGCGCAATTTTATGTTATGTATATATTGTTTCACCACTCTTATTGCTGCATGTAATCTACAATATCACAATTGCTTTACATTTAAATTGTACACTATCTCCTTGGCAGTGCCTCTGGCGTAACAGGGAATGTATGAATATACGTTAAATAAATAAATAAATAAATAAAATAAAATAAAAATAAACGATCCTATATTCCCTCGCTTATCGACCAATTCGCTTAACGACGTAGTCGTCGGAACGGAACTCGGTCGTAAAGTGAGGAGTACCTGTATATAAAAATTTCATAATACAGTAGAGCGTCGTTAATTGGAACGTCGGTAATTGAAATGGCCGGAAATTGGAACGATTTTCAGTCGGACTGTGTCGTGCTGAATCGAACGTTTTTGATACTAGATTTACTTCTAAAGCATAATTTTCATGTTTTTTATATTCTTCAATATATTTATTTTGTTTGTACAAAATAAAAAAATAATTTTTAACGATACGATAGCCTCGATGATTATTATAAAAATTTTCGTTAGGCTTAAAATCGACGAAAATTCAACACGAAGCGACACGCAACGGAGAAAAATTCAACAGGAAGCGATACGTAACGGAGAAAAATTCGAACATCGGACAGGTTAATATATTTTTTCGTACAAAGTCAAAAATTGGAACAAATGACTAATTGGAACAACCCCAGTCCCCAATTGACGCCAATTCTCGACGCTCTACTGTATAATAATATAAAACTTTTATCTACACGTAGACAAGAATAAAAATTTGTTTTAAGAGAATAGCATCATACTAAATTTAGTTTCTTTGGGGTTTGATTTTATGGGATACAGCGAAGCAACATAGAAGTAATTTGCCAAGATGGGATGCCTCCCAGCACTATGAGAAACTGGTCTTTATTTAGGTGTTAGACACGTGAAGCAAACTCTATAGTGCTGATATGACGTGCCACAGACGAAACATGCCGACTCTTTCGTGACTTTTTTGGTTTTTCTGTGACTTGCTCCTAAAAACATTACAGTACACAAGTAAGTACTGTACACATATTGTGAAATTCATTTTTAGTTCTATGTAGCAAAATTATACAAAATTCCTTCCAATATTAACATTTTTTTAAAAATTATGTTTTATCCATATAAATGTCAAGTTGTTTATCTTAGAAACATATATACTTACTACGAAGATTCGAATAAAGTGGTAGCGTGGATTTAAATGCAAGCTTCAGCAAAAATATGTTTTTTTTTTTTTTTTTTGTAAAATTTGCATTAGCTAGCACCTACTGTACGTATTATTGCTTTAAGACAAATTTGATTTGATTGCTTTGTATGGTATGTTTAAACCGTTACGTAATAACTATAGATGAGAAAATACCACCCGAATACTAGAAATTGTTCGAGTATTAGAGATTTTGAATATAACGCTGAAAATAATAAATTCAAATACTACGAAACCCTACAATGTCGCGTCATAAGTACAGACAGCGCCTTTACAGCAATCTACGTCGTAAAGGTGTTCGAATGCTTCTTTTCTTAAATGAAACTGTTTGGGAAAGTTGGTGAAAATGAGATCAATTTAGGATTAATCTGTTGTAGTTGAGATAACACTACTTAAAAGGTAGATATTGTGTAACTCAGTTAAAATAAAAAGTCTGACGTTTTTAGAATTTATTTTTTACTTTTTATTTTTTACTTTTTCTTGTACTTTATTAATTTATTAATGTGTAGTTCGAAATAAAATCAAGTTACATAATATACATTAAATAAACAAGCAATTTTTTAATTTATTTAATTTAAATAATTATAACGAAATACTTTAAACGCCATTAAGAAAAAAATTCATCATTGTATCAAAAATTAAATATCCCGAAAGAAAATTAACCGTAGATTATGCAGTGTTTAATTGCTCTATGAAACTTTCTTCTGTCTCTCCTCTTCGGTGTTCCTAAATGCTCCTAAAAAATAAACGAGAAAACTTCTACCAGCAAATGATAATGTTAGGCTAATGGAAGATCCGAATAAAAAACGAATACTTACAACAGTCCTGTCGATAAAACATCTGTGAACCTGAATTAAAAGAAAATTGACATTAATTTTTATGATTGATTTTTGTGAAACCGTGTTGTATTATTCTTCGAAGTATCAAACACAAATCCGTGTTAATAACAACCACTTGGCTTTTTTCCACCTTTATTTAGTTGACTAAATAAAGGTGGAAAAAAAGCCAAGTGGTTGTTATTAACACGGATTTGTGTTTGATACTTCGATTAATTTTTATGACAAACAATAGATTTGTTTTAAACTAAAATTATATATTAACATTAATTAAACGCTTGTATAGTCGAACCTCCAATGACGACCGCCTATAAATGGCGACCATTTTTCGGAAACGTTTCTCTTCAAAATACACACAAAATAACCTGCAAACAGACACAACGGACAATTGTTTTATGTTCAGTCGGCGGCCGTTGTTTGGAAGTTTGACTGCGTTTATTAATTGTATTAAAAATAAACGAATTCTTTGATGTTAGAGAAATTAAATTAAACCTATTTCTATCGATTTGCCTGCAGAAAAAATAATAATACGTACTCTTACGTCCTTGCCGGATTCGTAACACATAAACTGGAAAATGGAATCTAATTTCCCTCTATTTTCGTAATATTGATTAAAACATTCGTATAAAACATCGCTTGCCTGTAAATATAATTCAAACATTTAATTGTCTTATTTGATAATTTATTGATAAAATACAATTAAAAGTATGAAATTCCGACATACCTTTTGATAGAATTCCGAGCTTCGAGCGATGGTACAGTTCATGAACCTTAACAAATATGTGTAATTTATGGCTGTAAATAATATACGGAATCTTTTGTATTTGAGAGAGAAAGATAATTGTATAAAAAGAATACTCTTACCACAAAATATCTCTACTTTTTCCGAATGGCTAAATGCTCGGGTATAGCAGCACATACATAATATTGAAGTTAAGGCAAATATTGTATTCATCTTATCCTTTCGATGCTAATTCATAAACTGGTCGAGTGTGAAATGAATGAAATAAAGCGTGGTGTTGTTTGTGTATTTTAGCTTAGACGTAATTAGCTTGCGTAAAAGAATACGTCTTATCGTAAACTGGAAATAGTTAACAGTTTCCTCCTTTTAATTTAATATGATAAAAATTAACAAATATTTTTTATACATTGTTTCTTTCGAGTTGTTATATAAGCTGCAATATTTATTGTATATTATAATTTTTTAGATAGGCCTAATATATATTTTTCATATTTGTATTATAATTAATCTAATGGGAGAGAAATTGAAGGTCATTCGACCTTGTCTGTGAGATTTGTTAAAACGATGTTATTCACCCACTTGCTCTTCTAATTAAGCTGTTTATTTATATCATCATATGACGTTACGCCGAATCTTATTATGTTTTTAATGACGTCATATTTAATACGAATAGGAACTGAGTTTATAAGAAAACATTTCGGAAAAATTCAAATTTAATTCTTGAAATTCGTAATTAAAAAATTTGTATTTGGAAAATTGAACCAACGAGTTGTGAAATTTTCCCGGCCGAACTTTGAAAGTGTTTGGCTGCATCTGTTATGACATTTTATCTAAAAAACATTTTATATTATTAATTATTATAAAGTGGCATAAAGCTTAATTTTGTGTGTAAAATGAGTTTTATAAAGAATTGTAAATGCTAATAAGAAATATTTTAGTCCTATCCCACTCGAGATACGATACGTCATCTCTATCTCTCCACTTCCTCGACCTTTAACTATCAAAATTTAATAGCACCGATGACTAATATACACATCTCCCTGCCAAATTTCAGAAATTTTAGACAAAAGCACAAGAGTTATTAATTCTGACAACAATTTAATTATTTAAATAACGACATTCGAATCTAAAAAGCCAAAAATTAATTTGCTCCTTACGAAACAGTGACGTCAATTCTTTTTGCTGTCGCATAAAGAAAAAGTAATTGTATTACAGTAAAACCTCGATTTAATTAATTAATTCGGGCAATGGGTTGACCGTTAAAGCCAAAAGTTATACGGTAAAACCTGCCTAAACTGGAATCGCGCGGTACCGAAGATTTTTCTGGTTTGGCAGGTCTCCGTTTTATCCAGGTTCCGTCTGGACAGGTTTTACTATACAATAAATAATAAATAAAATACACTTTATTTATTTTCTTCTGTTTCAAAATTTCTTATCATTCTTAATCAGTCATAATTTAATTTTTATAACAAAATTTATAAGCACGATTTATATTTGTATTGCCATATTTAAGAGAATATTACTTTTAACATTACGAACTAACGAATTGTGTTTTAAATTTATTACTTTATTAAGTTGAAATCGACTCTTAAGTAAATGTTACGCGTAATTAATTTACAAAAACAATAATTTAATGCTTCATAATCAATTTAATTTTTAACTGTTCGGATACAAAAGTTACAGTACAATTGTAAGAATGTTAGACATTATATTCATCCGAGAGTAATTCCGATATATGATCTATGCCCGAAGCAAACAATATTGGACACTTTCATTCACTGTTGACACATCTTGATGGTCTGGTTCGCCTAGATCCTAATTGAAATATGTACATTTATGTATAAACTAGTTATAGTAAAAATTAAAATATATAAAAGTAACACGCATAATATATTACCTTGCCTTTTTCCCGCAAACATTCATCAATCTAACGGAACAAAATTCATTTTAGATTTTGAATTAAAGTCGTATTGACTTTAAAAGATCTAACGTATTTTCTATCGTAAATTTTCTATAAATTAACAAGAATTGCTACGAAATCTTAATTTGCACTTAATATTAAGAACATATCTGTCTGCAAAATACAAAGTATGTGCTTACCTCCATGTCTCTGAGTACATTATTGTCACAAGCATACGTTAAAAGGGCATCAAATTTGCCATCGACTTCATAAAATTTATCTACGCATTCGTATACGATATCGGATACCTTATAAAGAAAAACATTTGTTTAAAAATTTGTTTAAAAAACCAAATCAAAATTGAAAATTAGAAAATTAGCATACCTTTTGAATGATTTTTGGGGCACGACTAATAGTGCAATTTAGGAATCTCAGTAGATATTTGTCGGGTATAGCTGAAAAAAACAAACGTAAATCAAAGTAAATTATATACTTCACTCTTACTGCAATGAACAAGAGAGAGAAAGAAAAGAGAAATGCAGCATTACAGCACACAGCATCTTGGAATTCATCCGGAGTAAATGACTGTACAACTCCAAATACAGCCAGGAATGAAAATGCTGCAATTAAGTACACTTTCATCTTTCGTCTTCTATTCGAATTCGACAAAATGTTAAAAGATCGAACAATTACAAACCGAGTTTAACTTCGATTTGTGTGAGTACTTCTTAGGAAAGGCAATTTATTGTGTTAAAAGGGGGGAAAATCGGATGTGGCTGCATTTAACAATATCCTGTTTCTGCCAGGAAACGATTATATATATATTTTTTTATCTGAAATAAATTTCTTTTTAATTATCAGACTAATTAATTAATTAAAAATTAGATTTTTCTTTGCTATTTTTACATATTTAATAGTAATAATTACTACATAACATATTTTACAGGTAACTGGAGTATCACAAGGGTCTGAAAATTCAGAAACTCTCTCTTTGTGAGACTCCTTAATATTTTGTGCAATAAATGGTCGAAGTCAGGTAAGTTTTGTACGTGTTTTCTGTCGTATCGTCGACTAGTTTTATTTTACTTCAAGTTGTATACCTCTGTCTGTGGCTGAATTAAAAAAAAAGGATTTAAAGGGTTTGACCCAAAATGTAACTGTGGGCTTTATTGTTTAAATATGTAATTAATCCTGGGATAGATATAATTAAATACTTATTAGATTTATGCATAGCAGCATATACATAATATTGAAGTGATGGCAAATATTTTATTCATCTTATTCTTTTGATACTAATTTATAAACTGGTCGAGTGTAAAATGAATGAAATAAAGCGTGGTGTTGTTTGTGTATTGTAGATTATACGTAATTACTTTCTGTAAAAGACGTCTTATCATAAAATGGAAATAGTTAAGTTTCCTCCTTTTAATTTAATATGATAAAAATTAACAAATATTTTTTATACATTATTTTTTTTCGAATTTTTATATAAGCTATAATATTTAATGTATATTATAATTCTTTAAATATATATATATTCATATTTGTATTATAATTAATCTAATAGGAGTGAAATTGAAGGTCGCGAGACGTTGTCTATCAGGTTTGCTAAAATTATGTGTCACCTACTCCTACTTAATACTCCTAATTACTCTTCTATTGAGCTATCGTATATTATATGACGTTATACATAATCTCATCATGTTTACAACGACGTCATATTTAAATAGTTATATATTAAATAATTTAATGTATTGACTTTAAAAATCTACTGAAATATTAACCTTAATCTCTTTTGGTTATTATATATTGTTACTAATTCAGAAAAGAATTAACATTTTAACATATGTATACAATAAATCATACACGTATGATAGTAGAACCTTTGTTTCCTTTAAACGTAAGTACTGGGCATTAATCTATTGTTTCTCAAATGACAATAAAGAAATATTTATCTTAGCCATTCCACATCGTAAAGCCGAAGTTAGCAAAGTCGTCAATAGTTTATTATAATGTCTGCTAAAATAACTATATGATCCCGAGAAAAGTTTCTCCGCAAATCTTCATTTTAGCTTACAATGCATCATAAAGATCTATTCTCAATTAAACAAGAATAATTATCAAGCTATAATTAATTGAACGGAAGTTTTCCTACAATTAAATCTAGTTACTATCGCATCGTTGGAGTTAAACAATTCCAAAAACAACCTAATTTATGGGAAACTGCAAGAATAAAACCGCCATACGTATGATTGGGATCAATTGGATTTTTAGAACAGAAAAATTATCTATATATAGAGCTCTAAAAGTCGAAAATTCGATAACTTCTTCCGGAAATTTTGCAAGTATGTTTGTTTATTAGGAGATTGATTAGGCGGGTTTTTTAACCTCCTATGGTTCATAAAACAAAGACACAAGTGTAAATCCTCTCTTCATAGAATGTTGTCTCCAGTGACTCGAGATGGGCCTTAATGTTGTTTTGAACATGGTCATTAGTCTCGAACCTCTGCCTTCCTAGCCACGTTTTCAGTTCAGGAAAGAGGTGGAAGTCGCGCGGCGTTAAATTGGGGCTATACACTCAGTGTTTCAAAAGTTCCAAGCTGGTTGAAAGCTGGAAGTCTACAAACGTTTAATGAGTGAAGTCTTCCACCTCTGTCTTGAACTGAAAACGTGGCTAGGAGGGCAGAGAGTCGAGACTAATTGATTGGATGAAAAAATCAAATTACCTTTATTTTGAGTGAACTTAAACCTACTTATTTTATTAGAAAAATGAGGAAAAAACATATTTCAGAACTGTAATTCATTATCACATATCCTGTTAACGATAGAGTCATGCCGCTTATCAGTACTTTCTACATGAAGACAGAAATCGTGGTTTGTGCATGATTTCAACGCTAATTTGGAGAATTCTTGCCAAATGCTGATGGAGTCGATTGATTCTTCCCATAATCTCTTAACTCTTACTTTGTTGTAAATTTAATTTGTCATCTATTCTATGAAAGAAAGAGAAATAAAGTCTCAGAATGTTCCATTATATGCTTTGTGACTGAACGAACCAAAATGAATAAATTAACTGTAATAAATTAAAATATTTATAGAGTCTTTCCAATTTTTAATTTACGATTTACAAATTGTGCAAAAAGCATTAAACTATTCAAAATCCTTAATAATTTCCTGTTTAAAAAAAGTTATTTTAGATTATTCCTGAAATTACATCGACACTATCGTCTCCCTATCAGGCTTAAATTCATTTAATTATTTCCTAAAGAGAATAAATTTATTATTTTGTAAATTAGCATATAAAATTTTCTTTTATTAAAATTCACAAATTAAAAAAAATCTGTTAATGTAATATTCACTTCCAAGAGAAGAGATAATAAAAGATACAAATTGAATTAGAAGTCCAATCAGATTATAAATAAAAATTTATAAACTGATTACACTTTAAACTTTAATCAATTTTAACTGAGATGAATAATATACGGAAAAAATAAAATTTGACACAGAAGTAAGGTAATAAAATCGAAATTTTATCCAAAATATATTGTAGTTTTATCAGAAAAGAATAATTATTTTAAATTTATTATTGAACTTTTAAACGTCCTAAAATATTGATACATTGATCTTGATTATCACTTGTTAACTCCGTCAATTTCCCTCGATAATAGTTTTAAAAAGTTTAATTATTAACATAATTACTTTATTTTTATGAAATAACCAATAAACATAAATACTCTAATTAGAAATATTCGAAAATTCGAAACACCTGCTATAGGCTAACACATGATCTAGTTTTTAGCGAACATTAATATGTTCCTGCTTTCAAAGTTTGTTTACAAAGCAAATATATATATGTTATTTATTTCTAGGAAAAAACATAATTAAAAGTGAGGAGAATGTATATCCCAGCCTAAGAATAATTTTCTTTTAGAGGAATGTTTGATTTTTGGGGGACAAAATCTTGAATGCATTACAAGTAGTGTGAAATTCGGCAAAAAAATTATGGAAGCATTATTTAGAATTTTCGCTGTATGTTATAAGTTTAGATGATTTATAATATAAATTAATATTGCATATTTACCTATTGTTGTAATATAATATAATAATAATTATTATTATTTCACTAATATAAAATTTTCCTTCATCATAAAACTTTCAATGATGTGATAAAGAAAATGAGATAAGTTAACGTTATTATTGTTACTCGCGTTACGTGTGATTAAAACTGGAAATTTTATTGCATCATGCAATGATTTTTAATGTTTCTAAGCAGCAATAATTGCATACACAAAATTTAAAATTTCGATGTGTACTGTATTTAAAAAGTTTAAAAATTAAAATACTGTATTTCAATATGTGAAGCGCTAATACGAAACACAAATAATTAACTACGAAATTATTTACGATTAATAAATTTTATTTCACTCAATTTCAAATTTATTTTGAAGTATTCGTGAAAGAAAAATAATATTATCTGGCCAAATTTTCTCAAAATAACTGCTTCGCTCCGACAAATATTACACTTAGCAATCCTCTAGAATACAAGATGCCATTGACAAACTGTTAAATACAGAGTTGTTATTATAAGAACATGTTTTTCAATTCATAATGATTTTATTTGAAATGCTTTATAATTACCCAATGAAATGTTCTACACATTCTCTCGAACATTCAGAAAATTTGGTTCCATTTTCTTGGTTTCTTTCATCACTCATAATATGTCCGTATTTCGGAGGACAACTGGCTGCTCCTGGATTACCGGGAATGTATGACACGGGAGGGTCTCCATCGCTGGGACACGAAAGCCTATAAAAATGTTTTCCTTTAAATATATTCTTACAATTCTTAATAGTATGGAAATACTTACAGATGAGCCAAATTGGCAGCAAAATTAACACAAAATTCAGAGAAATTTTCTGCATTGTCTTCTAACACGCAGTATTTGTAATTATTGTCACAAGTTCCACCTACATAAGCTGATCCTGTGTGGAATATTTTAAAATACATCAGCAAAGATAGTTCTATTCTAAAGATTTTGAAGGAAACATTGTTTTAGCTTACCCGCTGTGTCTGAATAGCATATTCCATTGTAAGAATCGCCGATGTTTCTCCTAGAAAATAAATAAATAATCGTTGTACCCGTAATATATTTTAAATGTTAAGTCACGATACTTACAGCGTTACGAGTATAACCACATCAGCATTAACGACCAGTGGAATATTTTCTGTTCTATAATAATTAGCCATATTATTTAATAACTGTTTAGAGTCGAGATATTCGGGACATTCTTCTGAAACACTCTCTTCAATAAAAGCTGGTTCATTGCTATCCTATAAATAAATCCGACAAGATCTAAATAAACTTTGTATAAATTAGTATATATGATTTATTATTGATATTTACATTATAAAGTACAGTTTCATTTAGACGCAGTTTAATCCCTAAATTCATGGTATCAATTAAATTTTGTACCTAGGCAAGAAAAGTTGAATACTGTAATTGTTAAATGTATGATATTTTAAAGAAATTAATTAAAATTTTCCTACAACGTAATCATTTTTCTCACTTACCTAAACAATCGTTTCGTTTAAGTAACGATTAAGTGAAAGAGTTTCATTGAAACTATTTGCAAAAGTTTTCTCTGAAACAATTACAATTTCTACTACGATACAATTACTTTCTCTCCTTTCAGCTCCAGTTACATCATTCCCTGTAGTCTCTGGAGGAATAACTGCGAAAGAAATAAACAATTACAATCATCTCATATCAAATACCCAGTTTATATTAAAAAAACATCGATGACATACTGGCGTCATTCGTTCGAATTCGACCTCTCTCCATATTTTCCATTTCGAAAACTTTTGATTTAGTAATTTGAATTAAATTGCACGAATTGAAAATATATTCACTTACCAGTAGGTTCGGCCGAAGTGATAGTAACAAAAAGAAAAATTACCACGTATACGAGCATAATTGTGATGCACTGCACTACTTCCATCAACTTTTATTCGCTCTATACGGTATAAATAATGTTCGACCGAATTTCCACTTCTAAGTAACAGGTGTGTAAAACTTCAGCATTTTCCCTAATGATCAATCGAATCGTAAATATAATAAAAGATCTCATTCTGATTGGTCATCTGAGAACGCCATAGATTTTATGCACGTGTTAGGCAGAAGTAATAATCCGACTTTATTGTACTGGCGTTATGACGTCATTTATTAAATTTGCCTACAAAAAATATTCCATATGCTTGAAAATATACTAGAACAACAGAGATGTAAAAAAAGGGGAAAATGCAAACTTTTAACAAAGTTATTGTTATAAGTTTATAAAATTAAGCCATGTTTGCGATGTTTTTCTTTCTTAATACACCTTCCGGCCGGCCTGTCGTAGGGCCTGTCATTCAGGAGGCGCCCCGTGCTCAGCTTCCCCCGCTAGCGCAGGGAGTCTCCAGGGGCACCACGAAGAGAAACGGACACCACCCCCTTTAAAATAATTTTACCTAGTTTTACTAATTTTAACTTTTATGGTATTAACGAACATGTTTTAAAGATTTTTACTTTTTGTATCATTATTAGACTTCAGTTATTTAAATCTAAAATAATTATTAAGTTATGTCAACTGTAAATGTTGCAAATGTTCAGTTGTATAACAGATGTTTTTCGGGTTCGACGGGCGAGTGTACAGGTAGCAAGCGATTAAGGTATTAGCCTGCTGTTCTGGAAAAGCCCGATCAAACACTAGTAATTTTTCAGACTGTCCCTGATAAGTTGGGCTTTATCTCTTAACCATTTCCCATTAATTTAAGAGCTAGCTGTACTCGTGACCGATTCAATGGACCCACTTAATTATCCACACTGCGAAGAGAATAAAAATAAAAATAAAATAACAAAGTAGCTTATAGAAAATTTATGCGTTACGTCATTTTAGAATCACAGTTTTATATTAAATAAATTTGATAAAAATAAATTTTAATATGGTCAAGTACGGATTATTTTACATTATTCAGACTCGATTCTATATAGTTTTGACTGAAAAATTATTATACATTTTTCTGTCATATGTTTTGCTTTTAACATCACGTAGGTGTATAATTTCTACAGCCTATATATAAAATTAAAATATGATTGTTTAGCTGTCTGTCCCGTTCTATAAATCAAAAATTTACATATTATACCCACGAGGTTATTTTAGAAAATTGTATTTATAAAACTGTTAACCAATACAGTTATCGCCATTTTGTTTCAATGATAACTGTAGCCGAACTACCCGCCGGATTATTTTCTAGCTGTAATATGACTAAGTCTGAGAATACAAATGAAGTTCGAGTATCGTATTAAAGCTCTCATCTTGTAGATGATGTTGCTGAAGAGAAATGTGTAATGATTCAGGAGTAGGTAGAGTGACAAACATACAATGTTAAGTTTATGGAAACAAACAGTGCACTTTCTCGACAATCCTACCAACAATAAGAAGAGTAAATTTGTACTGATGGTAGATCTAAGAGTTCTATTCTGGGGATTGCCACGAGACGGGCCGTCACTACAGTCATCATTAATCCAAAGTCCCGCCAGTCTTAGCTGGTCGGCTTTAAGAAATTGCCAACCTTGGACCATAATACAAAATTGTAAGAAGCCATCGAGAGACGGGACCATTGGGAGAAACCTTTTGGTACTGGAGAACAAGGCATTTCAGGGCAACCCTCAGAGAAAATACTTATTGTCATGGGCATCTGCAAAAAATTTTCCAGAGGGTAAAGCTTAAATACTGATTTTATTTAATTTTTTGAGTTTTTTTCACAAGTAGATTATAGAATACAGTATGGCTTCAATACTAAACACATACATAATATATATAAATGTACAGAATAAAGAAAACACGAATTTTAATTTTCTGATTCTGTTATTTATAACAGAGAGAAAACATGGCGATTGGTCAAAAACTTCCCTTCCAATATTTTCACACTTTTGGTCTCAGGGAATGTTGAAACGTCCAAAAAATTCGGGGTTATTTTCCGTATGTATGGATGTCAGTATGTGTATGAGGGGCACGATTTTGTTCACTGTGTTTGAAGCTTAATAATTCCTGTGATTTTTGTCGAAAATTTCTGAAATTTTTCAGGAAGGTTTCTGTATTAGGGAGATTGATGCTATTTGAGGTCGAAGGATGGGGATGGATCCTATTCACATTATATTCATTCCGTTTATTACAATTTGGCACATTTTACGTACAATCGCTTCGGCCATTCCAAGTGGTAAGACTATTATTATTATGTTGGGTTAAATGAGATATATTCGGTTAACGCCAGTAGCTGTGTACTATGCCGGACCAAAGTCAAGGCATAGTAACCAAAACAGAAATTAAAGAAGTGTATCAGTGTATGTGTCTGTATTCAGGAATTTTCTCACAATATGACATGTATTCAATATAGTGGCCTTCTGTAGTGTGATGTATGTGTTTCTATTCAATTGTCAAAGATAATGTTATTAAAAAAAGTCAACTTTTGTGTATAAAAATTATTTAATTATAATAGTGGTTTTCAACCGAGATGACGAGACTCACTGAGGTACCGCAATGACACTTCAGGAGTACCGAGAAATATAGTGTTTAGCAGCGCCATAACGGTTCTTACGTGTATTACTAAAAGTACGTAAACTGCAAAAGTCCTAGTAAAGAAGTATAGGTGTTGCAAGAAAAAATAATTACTAAGTTGTAGTACCATTATTAGAAAAAATTTTAAAAATATTGACTTACATCAACAGGATTTAAAATTCTTTATTAATATTTTTATGAATTTTTATTAATGTTTCGAAACCTTTTCTGTATATTTATATATAAAAAAATGGATTAGATTTGAAGTATTTTGGATTTTCGTCTGATATCAGACCGACATCAATAAGTATAAAATGTCTTAAAGTTTTCCATCTACGAATTTAATTAAAAAAAGTTTATGTTTTATGTGAAAGACTATTTTTGTATCGATAACAGCATATAACTTATTAGTAAATGATATAAATAAATGGTTGTAAATGAATAATATGGGAATATAATCTTTCCTAAAAAATTAGCCATAAAACGTCTTAAATTGATGTATAAAATTAAAATAGTAAAAGAATAATCAAGTTAATAAATAAAATTGTTGTGAGAAAATGCGAAACTGTACAGTACAGTATATACAAATTTATGTATTAATTAATAATAAGCCACTGTTTAGTTTATATGTATTTTCTTTGAGTTCTTATTTATTACATAGCTTTGTAATATTTAAGTTTTGTTAAATATTCCGTTTTATTTTTACATTTCAAAAAAATAAAATATATTCTTTTAATATTAGTTTTATATTCCTTTTTTTATTCAAAACATTTAAAAACATTACAATTACCATCACTAATCAATGTTCTGTATTCACATTTGTATGTTCAATGTTATTTTCAACACTACTTTTTCAATCCAAACCGTTATTAAAATCCTTCATATCTATTTTTCTTTTTCTTGCTTTTTGAAAAAAAAAAAAAAATGTTTGGATATCTTCCTGTTATGATAGCAAAATTCGATGTTCCGCATGCTTTTCTACATTGAGGTTTACAGGAGTTACAAATTGAATTGCAAGTATTAATACATAAAATTAATACAACGATACCAAATGCGGTGATCATAGCAGGAACTAAAAAATACATAATAAAATTGAAAATTATTATTCATTTTAATATAAATTATAAATATTTGATTACCATTTACGTATAATGAATGATAGTATTTTAATTACAAAGTTTTTTATTTTTATGAATAATGTTCAATAGCAATTTTATAAAAGCAAATACAAAAATATAAGACGATCTTTCACTTTCGTATCTAATTAGTTTCTGAAATATGTACGAAAGTAAAGAAATGTAAAACAAAAGAACAAAAAACACCAAAAAGAGTTTTCAAAATACTTTATTTTTTATTGATTGGTTTCTTGTATTATTTTCTTTATAAATTCGTCAAGAGATAGTTGAATTGTACTCTTCTTTTTCTTTTCTTGATAGAGATTCTGTTACATGCTGTCTTTTTCTATTGACTTTCTTACATGAGATATACGCTCTCCATTGGGATCACATTTTTCCATGGTGGTCAAAAATTTTTAAATACGAAATGTGTACGAAATAGTTTAGTCCAATCAGAATAGAGATAACTTTGCAGAAAACAAATGGTTCTTTTTCTACTTCTTTGTAAGTAGTTGGCCGTCGTATCTTTGATTCGTCTAGTTTAGAGTAGATTTAGCCTACTGAAATTTCCCTACTTTACAAAATGTAAATATAATAAATTATATGTTTCTTTATTAACCTGTACCAATACATCCAGCAACGAGTCTTCCTTAACTACATTTCTTCATCTGCACACCCAACAACAACGCCCACATACCGGATGGCCGAACTGTTACTGCTCTGGGAGACCCGTAATCGAATCCAGATCCTCGAAAAATTCAAAATAGTTACATTTTTGTTGAAAGTGTTATAGCAGAGAAACAATTGCCGAGCATCTTGGAACAGATTTCAATATGCCGCGAGTCATAAATTATCGGAAACATCGTGCGAATCCATCAGCGAGTTTTGGAGAAGATCACTAATTATTCCGTGCATAGATTCATTAGTAATATCTCTGGAACAGCGTTTTTCTAAGGAGAACTTGTCCGCATTCTCATTGCTTACGTTGCACTCTCACGTAATGCTTGATATGACGTACGAGGATTTTTTATATTAAAAAAAACTACAATTTTTTGTAGTTACTACAATTTGAATGATTTCCTCGGTGAAGCTGAACTTTGGTACAACCAATGGAAAGAAAAAAATGTGCCAAATGCCGAACTGAAAGAGATAGAACTAGCTGCACTAGTTAAAGAAACGCAATTGTTCTACCCATCCATAAAACAGGCGCTACTAATCTCACTTATACAGTCCTGCACAATGTGCACTATCGAAAGATCCTTCAGCACCTTACGCAGAGTAAAAACTTACATGCGGTCAACAATGACAGAAAATCGGCTTGTCGGTCTTTGTATGATAAGTGTGCATATAGAGAAGGTTCTGGAAGCTAAAAATAAATTTGAGAAAGAAATGTTGTCATTTAGCCAGAACTCGCGTAGGCTAGTGCTGAAATAAGATTTAGATAGGTTCGAATAGCATTGCAACTAATTACTTTTAGCGTTTTCAAATGTTCAAATAAAACCATTTTTTAATAAACAACGTTATCTTATTTTTGCCCCCCTGGAAAAAAAATCCTGACTACGCCCTTAATTCATCGCGATATTTTATTTTATGTTTTAAATAAAAATTAATTTTTTACAAACATTCTAAGGAATTAATATATGTAGAAAACTGATTAGTTTTAAAATTTTTATTTGTAATACACAAAATAATTAATTTATTACATATTCCACGCCAAATTTTGCTATCACTGTGATAAAATATGTTTATGAAATTCCTCAGTTCATTTTTTAAAGTTATACTATTTATCAAAAGTAATTAAATCAAATTGTTAAGAATTAATAATAATCGTACAGTCACGTGATTTGTTAGAAGTCACATGTAAAAGACATGAAATGTTATGACGAATGTCATTGTGCACAGTAATGCCACTTTGGCAGAAAGATGCTGATTGGTTGGTTTAGGAAAAACGTCACAACTGAAATTACCATTAGGTGAATGAAGAATGAACCCTCTAGACCAGAGGTGGCAAACTTTTTTGAGACTGAGTGCCGTATAGTAAGCATACCTAGGTTTAAAGATGTTTATGCCTGCCAAAGTTTTAGACTTCAAATAACGGATATTTAAAAAAAATAAACGAATGTGCTTTAAATAGAATAAATGTAGAAAAAGAAATCTGATTGAAAAGAGGATGATCAAGTGATAAACCGAAAGGATGATTGAAAAAGACAGAATTTGCGTGTCAGATGATTTCTCCTTACGGGCCACTTTGGGCACGTTCGACATCCCTGCTACTAAACGTGCTCTATGGCAGTGATTCTCAACCACTGCCGCAAAATTTTTGAAGTGTACCGCCACTGCGAATACATAAGCGACGTCAGACAAGTAATTCAATCAGTTCTACCTTCTAGGGCGCGTTTGGAAATTGTAACCAGTGTTACAGGTAACTGCTGGTAGTTATCAAGGCGTTTAAAAAACGTGACCTAAATAACTAATTGCTTTTAAAAATCACTGTAATGACGTCATCGGTTGTCCTGCGATACTTACCAAAGTAACCGCGTGTGCCGCCAAACTTTTAAATTATTAAAAGTATACGGTGACTAAAAAAGGTTGAGAATCACTGCTCTATAGTATGATGTGGCACAAAGTCGTTTGCTGATTGGATGCGCGTTTTCAATCGGTGCGAATAGAACGAACTTTTTGTTTCTGGTCGCGGTTGAACCCGTTGAAGTCTTGTCGGTTTTAGAAGGGGTTTACTAGTTATCGGGAACATCCGTCGCGGTTCTAGTTGCATTTGCGGCTGGAAATTGCAAGGTGTGACCATGGCTTTAGAAAGCTGTTTATGCCACTTTAATCGGTATGCAGTATGAGTACCAATACAAAGTTCTTCCGGAAGACACTCCTACCTTGGCAGATTGCCAAAATGTTGCGTTGCCTCCTCATCAAAGCCAATCAAATTTGCCCTACCATCCAGCATTGGATGGATTATGACATTTTTAATTTTATTTTTCTTTATACTAGAGATAGAAAAATATCCATTTTCAATTCGAATACAGTAGAACATCGATTATCCGACCCCCGATTATCTGTCACATCAGTTAACCGACTGCGTTCTAGTTGGCAAATTCAAATGTCCGCTGGTGATGTGGCGCTACGATATTTGGCTATGTCTTGGCTACATTAATATTTTTTGCGTGTTTTAGCTGGCAACACTGGCTCGACCATAAAAGGGAAGCCAGTATTTAAACGAGGCTTAAATTTGCTATCCAAGCGAGGCTATCCAATTGCTGTTTTAAAAATGTGTGCGAGATTTAGCGGCAAAAGAACGAGTGTCAGCTTTGAAGAAAAAGAAAATTTTGGACTTCTTTTTCTAATGCCTATTTTATATAAAATATGTAATGGAAATAAATATATATTTTTTGTTTTATAATTTTTAATATACAGTACAGTACTGTATTTATTTTGTGCAAAATAAATAAATAATTTTGAACGATACAATAGCGACGATTATTATTTTTTTAAAAATTATGTTCAGCTTAACATCAATGAAAATTGAACGGAAGTAAGTTAATAATGATATACTAATATACTATACTAATAATGTATTTTTTCATACTTTTCGGTTATCCGACCAACTCCAGTTTCCAATTGAGTCGGATAATCGATGCTCTACTGTATTAATCAGATCTCAAATAATCGAATACCCCAAATACTTTGTGAACTTATTTAGGTAATGATTTATTTAATATTTATTATTTAACTTTTGTATTACTCCTTTTGTCAGCAAGATAACGTTTACACTTTTCCGAACCATAAGTGTTTAATTATCCCAATAGGGCCTATATTAATAAATTAATAAAGCAAAATAAAAAGTAAAAAGAAAACAATTTACTAAATTTTAAGAAATGAGACATCAAACTTTTAATTTTGACTGAGTTTTAAAGTAGCATTTTTTAGGTACTCTTATCTCAACGACGCTAGATTATCGAATAATTGTTCTCATTCATACCTGTTGCAGATTTTTATTTAAGCAAACAAGAATTCGAAAACGTTCAGGATCTACTTTGCTTCTTTTCTTGTCACAAATTAAACCAGAGGCTATGAAGAGACTTTGTACTGCAATGGCGGATACAAGGGGATATACCATTGATCGGGACCATCGAGATGAGCTGGGCCCGAAGAAAATTTAGGCGCTCGTAATGGTTTCCTACCCCAATAAAACAGATAGCCGGATGACCGAGCAGTCAAAATGGCAGTTTACGCTCTCGGGACCCGGGTTCGAATCCGAACGGGTCGAAATATCCCCAGGAATTTTTCTGGCTGGTCCGTCCGGATATGTGGGGCCTCACCACCCGGCCGTTCTATTGTGGGCCTGACCGAACCCATAATGGGCTTGCTAGAAAGAGGCTCTTTTAGTGCCCACAGGGCAGAAAGAGTTTAAAAAATTATTTTAAAAAACCCCAATAAAACAAATGCCGTATTTTCTAATGGAAAAAAATTACTTTAAGACTACTTTTTAGTAATAAACATTCTACGTATTTCCTTTATTAAAAAATCCCCATACATCTGGATTGCCCGCCATCAACACAAAAAATATTAAATATAGCAAATGGTTTAAGGCAGCGGTTCTTAACATTTTTAGGGGTCAGTACCCCTTGAATATGAAAATAAGCTCTTTCACCTCCTTAAAAAATGTGTGTATATTTTTTATTTAAGAAAAAACATTTATTGCATAAACAAATGCCGTGTTTATTTACAATATATATTATTATCTAACATAAAAAGCAATATTTAAATTTTAATGGCTAGGTTGTTGTTGTTTATTCATAATAATTCTATTAAAACGAGGCTCTTTTTTGAAAGAGCCACGCATAAGTCATCATATGCATTTAAGCGATTTCTGGCTTTTGTTTTGATGTGCAAAGTGCTGAAAATCCCATTTCACAATGGTAGGTGGTGGCAAATGGTAAGAGTGTCTCTAGTGCTGCTTTTGCCAGTTGTGGATAAGCTTCTAACTGTTTACACCAGAACTGTTCTAGATCTAGTTTTTCAAATTCCATTTCCATATGCGCATTATAGTTATCTTTCTGAAATTTCTCTCTCGCACCCCTGGAAATGCTCTCTCGCACTCCTGAGGGTGCACGCACCCCAGGTTAAGAACCACTGGTTTAAGGGAAGACTATTATCTACCTCATCGCTGTGTTTTAATCATTTTATGAACAGGTGGAGGTCATAAAATAACTCCGGTCACTGGTGTTGGTTTTTGGCGAATATTAACTAAAAAATGTTTTCAGTGATTCCATAATTTTTTAGCCGAATTTCACACTACTTTGTAATGTATTCAAGATTTTGTTCCCCCAAAAATCAAACATTCCTCTAAAATAAAATTATTCTTGGGCTGGGATAAACATTCTCCTCACTTTTAATTATGTTTTTTTCCTAGAATGAGAATGGTGCCAATGTTCATTAGTCTACTTATACGAAGGAAATAGTTCTGTGTTCGTTACAAAGTAAAATCTCTTTTAATGCAGTTTGTAATCAATGTATACAGTATTTAAAACTTAATATTATTAGTTAATTTGATTTACAACACAGTAAGAATGAAGAGATTATGGGAAAAATCAATCGACGCCAACAGCATTTGGCAAGAATTTTCCAAATTCGTGTTGAAATCACGCACAAATCATGATTTCTGTCTTTATGTAGAAAGTACTGATAAGCGGCATGACTCTATTGTTAACAGGATATGTGATAATGAATTACAGTTTTAAAATATATTTTTTCCTTATTTTTCTAATAAAATAAGTAGGTTTAAGTTCACTCAAAAAAAGGTAATTTGATTTTTTCATCCAATCAATTATATAAATTGATATTTATTTAATTCGATGAATCAAAACCCCTAACATTCACGTTTTGATAAAACGCCTTTCAATTAGTTATATTAATTTTGTCACACAAGACTCTATTCTCAGATCTCAGAATATCAATAAATTACATTTAATTATATTCGATTTTAAATGTCGATGTCGATATATTCGCCAAAGCGTTAAAGTACTTACTCAAATGCTATACTTTTATACTGCAGTATACTGTGTATAATGTACAGTACTTAAAAGTACTGTACATTAAATTCAAGATTTTTTTGAAATATTATTCTAAAATTTTGTAAATTATAGAAATTTAAAGAAATTTTATACTATTTTATTAATAAATAAAATTATTTTTATATTTTAAGTTCAACTCTATGTGTTTTTTCACCCGTAACCTGGAAGATTTCTAGTTCGTTTTCGAGTTTGTAGTACTTCTTTTGCTCTCTAGTGTTCTTGATTTCTCTGCCTCGGATGCTTTAATAGAGCTTATAGCCTGATAATTCAGCAATTCGTTTGACTTTAATAATTAGGTTTACGAAGAAAAACTTTATACTTACAGACTTCGTACTCGTTTGTATCCTTGCCCAATTTGCACAACCTGGCGTTAAGCAGTTATTGAAGCTACTGGGACGGTTAAAAGTTAAGACAGCATAAGCACAATTATTTCAGATATTACAGGTTCTGACAAGTGAAGAATTTTCAGAATCCTGCCACAAATAAGCTAAATATTGATTATTGACCATTTGTGACATTCTATTACGAGGAAAACTTAAACAACTAATAAGCAGGATTAAAATTAATAAATACGAATGTATTCTGACGGTTTATGAGTTAATTATACTTTCTATTTGCAAAATTTTCACAACCTTATCACAAAATAAGAAAAAAGTGAACTGTTAAGAAATTTTCGAGATTTCCCGGGTTAAAAAAACAACCGTGATCCCGAGATCCCGTTTGAGAAACCCTACTCTGTACATCATACTTTTCCTTTAACAATGGAGTCATGCCCTAAAAGGCAT
Organism: Centruroides vittatus; assembly: GCF_030686945.1. Classification (NCBI taxonomy): domain Eukaryota; kingdom Metazoa; phylum Arthropoda; class Arachnida; order Scorpiones; family Buthidae; genus Centruroides; species Centruroides vittatus. Next base: position 733,251 of record NW_027122690.1, on the reverse strand, counting down.
GACTCCATTGTTAATAAACTCCATTGTTAATGACTCCATTAACCAGTTAAACTCCCTTTAGGGCATGACTCTATTGTTAATGACTCCATTAACCAGTTAAACTCCCTTTAGGGCATGACTCTATTGTTAAAGGAAAAGTATGCGTTCTGGAGAAATTCAAAAAACGTCAGTTTAAACCAAAAGTTCGTATATATTTAATCGGTGCCCCATATCATTAAATTATCTATATCTTATCTCATCTAGCTAACTGCATACTCGAAATTAAAGAACAGACAGACATTAGACGTACTGTACGGCAGTGATAATTTATGGGTTCGCAATTTGAAAATTGCAACCCAATTACGATATAATGTTTATTAAGTAAAGTATATTGTTCTCGAGGGTTCGACTCTTATCGAGACGTTCCGACAAGAGTATAGATGGACTTTTATCATTCGTACCTGATTCTTTCGGACTAGGGTTGTGAATTAAGCATAACTGTTTTGCTGATTCATATTTTTCGACATCAATTTGACTGTATTTTTGTTTGTTTGTATTAAAAAGTGATAACTTTACCAAATTAAAGTTGCGCGCTCCTTGCAATAGCCTTACGCTCCAAAGATTAAAGAACACTGAAGTAAGGCAATATAACACATGAATGTACCAAGGGAAAATCCCTCCCGGAAAGGACTATATTTAAGTGAAGATAATTAAGAGAACTTCTCGTGAGCGGCTGTTAGAGCGAACTCAAATCAGTGTTAAGTACAGTAGAGCATCGATTATCCGACTCAATTGGGGACTGGGGTTGGTCGAATAACTGAAAAGTCGGATAACCGAAAAGTATGAAAAAATACATTATTAGTATAGTGTATTAGGCCTGGTTTAAATACTAGCCTCCCTTTCAGGGTCGAGCCAGTGCTGCCAGCTAAAACATGCAAAAATTTAACAAAAATAATATTAAAGTAGCCAAGACATGACCGAATATTGTAGCGCCACATCACTAGCAGACATTTGAATTTGCCGACTAGAACGCGGTCGGTTAACCGATAAGTCGGTTAATCGGGGGTCGGATAACGATGCTCTATCGTAGTTTTATTCACTCAGCCAGATCACTGAAATTGCAGCAGTGACAGAATTTTCGTTGAAAAGTGACAGCAAAACTCCTTGATTTTAGAATTACCATTAATTATTAATTATGTAGGTGCTGATCTAGCGTTTTTTGTAATTAAGTAGTGAAAAAAATGACATAACATTTCTTGAAAATCTACAATTTTTTTTCATAAATTTATAATTACAAAAGCATTCTTTCGCTTATTTGTAATGTGTTTAAAATATAAAATATTCATTTATTTAATAAAACTCATTTGCAATCTTTATAAAGACAGGCTGCTCGAGGTAATCTGAAATAAGTAAATTATTGCATGAACATATTTATTTTCAGAATATTCAAATATAACTAATAGGAATTATGCTTACGATAATAGATGTTCAATACACTTCTTAGTACACTCGGAAAATTTGAATTTGTTAACTTTATCATCGGCACTTCCCATTATATAACCGTCCTCATAAGGACAATTTTTCGCACCCGGATTACCAGGAAGTACTTTGTCGAGTACTTCGGGTTCATCCCCATCGTGTGGGCTTCCGAGTCTATAAAAACAATTTGCATACTTTCATCTCAATAATATTTCATTTAAAATAATGTTTTAACCTACTTACAGATGGGCCGTTTCGTGAGCTACAGTATCGACTCTTTCGTTGTAATCCGAATCGTCTTGGGCCACTCCGACTTTGTGGCATTTACAAACAGATGAGGCCTGCGAAATACCTGAAGAAATAATTTTCTATATAATACTCCTAAAATTATCAAATTTTATATAGAATAAGGAAAATGTTTACCTGCAGTACTAAAATCGACGGTATCATCATCCTCGTCTAACTCACCTAATTTACGACTGAACAATATAAAAATATTAGTTTAAGTCTATATGATTTTTTTAAATGCATTTTAAAGTATATTTTAAAAAAAGACATTTAGTGTAGCATTATATACATAACACTGCATTGACATCGTGGCTTATTCGTTGACATGAAATATTTGAAAATAATTGACCGCTGACTTATATAAACAGTATAATTTCCGTATTTAAAGTGTGCGTACATTTCTTAAAATATATTAAATACAATACTTACCCAACTATAAGCATAATTATATCTGCATCCTTTGCTAAACCAGTGTCATGTTTACAATAATATTTCCCCATATTTACAACTAGTTCATCCGGATTAAGATATCTTTCGTGACCGGGAATGGCACTATCTTCGATGAAAGACGGTTCGGTTCCTATCTGTTGTCGAAATCAAATATAAATAAATGAATCTAATTCTAAAAAAAATTATAATCATTTTCAATATAACCTTAAATGCTTGAATTCCCAGTAAACGAACTGTTATTCCCAAGTTTAATTTTTCCAGTAGGTTTTGAACCTAAATTTTAAATATAAAAAGGAAGATCATAGTGAAATTATATATTATAATTTCAAACTAAATCTTGAATTTCATAACTTACCCCAGTATATAATAAGGTTACATATTCTGTTAAAGCTTTATCTGTTTTAAAACGTTTAGTAAAGTTACTTTCTGTTACACATAAATATTCTATAACAATACATTTCTTTTTCTCTGCCCTTCTCTCTACGTTTTCCAGTTCCCTGTTAATATCAGTAGTTAGAACTGAAAACATATGAGAAATTTTATAAAATTAAAATAATGCAATTTGTATGTACTCAATAGATTTATTAAAATGCATCACCATCATTCATAAAGGATTTTTTGTCACTTATAACTTCCACGATCTGATGTGCTATTCTTCCATCTTTAACCATTCTTCCCGATTCGTACGGTGCGATTCTCATATTCGAATTAACAATTCCTTGCTGGAGTACATTAAAGCTATCAGTGAAAATTTCTGCAATGATACATAACTATTTCTATTAATAATTACAATAGTAAGAGGCCCGTCTTCGTCGATCAAAAGAGCTGCTCCCTTATCACTATCTCTGTAGATTCTTCTTTTCAAGTCTTCTACGTCGATCTTAAAATATTTAAACAATGTATATAATTGTAGAATATTTATTTTTCGATTCCATATTTATTTTTAATTTTAAATAAACTGTTATAAACTCAAACTGTAATCAAATTATGACTTACTGAATGATGAATTTGATCATTTTCTTTTATCAGTGCGAAGTTTCTTGCCAGTATTTCACCTGCTGGTTTCAGTTTCAATTCGATGTCTTGATCCAGCGCTTTAAATCTCATCGTCTTTTCTCCGGATTTGGATGTTTCCACGGATGGATACACCACATCAACACGACCTATATATTTCAGTAAACTTAAAATTTTCAACTTTATTTTCATGTTTATAATTAACCACCAGTGGCCGAATGAATGAACACTAGTCGCGGGTTTGCATTTGACCACGTGGTCAAACGAAAAAACTCCACGTGAGCTAGCCACGTTGAGTTTTTTCGTTTTTCTTTGAGTATCTAACACCTAAATAACAAATTTCCCATAAAAAAATCTTCCCGGTAAGCATCTCCCTTGGCATATTGTTACCTTACATCATAAATCCAATTCTATATTTTTATAATTTCGAATAGTTTAAATCATTCTTATAATCTATTTTTCAAGTACTTTTTCCACCCAAAAAATAGAACGTCTGAATAAGGTTTTCTCCGTGCCTCAGATATTAAACTACATGTATTATACAAAAGCCCAGAAACGGCAGAACTTAATTACAATACATTTATCACACCATAAAAAACTCTAATACTAAATGCGTATCGAATAACTAAAAACTTTTAAGAACAGGACAAATCGATTTTATTAGCTACGCTTTAATTTTATAGATACCAATATAGTTTTGTATTTACAACGCTATGGGAATAGTAATACTCTTACCACTTGGAATGGCCGAAACGGCAGTAAGGAGGAATATATTTGCTAGATAGAAAATCATGGTTAGTTACAGGATTGCCTACATCTTATTTATACTTACAGCTGTCAAGTGGGAAGAGCAAATTAGCTGCTATTACATGATTACTCATCCCTTCCAAATTGTTATTTTGCATCTGTGACAAATTTTAAAGCGTTAATTAGTGTTGAAAAAGCATACTTTATATATATATATATATATATATATATATATTTCCTTTTCTATTTTTTTGGCATATAAAAAGTTCGTTTTAATCCATTTACATACGTTCAATAAATCAATTAAACTTTTCACAATGACAATTTTAATATCATTTATTTATTTATTTATCACGAATATTAAAGCCTTATATAGAAAATTTAATAAAGATTTATATTTAGTTCGAGTAAGACTTTTAAAAAAATAGATTTATTGGATCAATTAATTAAGTCTTTCGAAGGACACAAACTTTTACATATGTATTAAGAAATAATTCATTAAATACAATAAAAATTCTACTATGGATTAATTATTAATAAAATAATTTTAAATTTTGGCATTAGCTCTCGATACGAAACGATGTATTTGATGTTATACTTATAAATTAATTATATGCTCTCCACCTCAAATTAGTAGTGGCTTTCCCCTGTAAATCATACTTTTCCTTTAACAATAGAGTCGTGCCGGTAATCTATCTAATGCCTCTCGGAGAGAAATATTTGAATTGAAATAACGTGACATTCCGATTCAGATCGGGAGTTCCCGTATAGTTGATCGGTACTTCCTGTCCCTGCGGTTTCCATATATAATCTCGGCTTTTATCTATCTAACTTCGTTCTCGAGATTAAAGAAAGACAGACGGACGGAGATGATACTAGTAATTTATATGTCTACAATTTTTTCAAACTGTAGCTCAATAAATAGTTATTCTTGAAGCGTAACTTTCGTATGCATACCGCATTTATAGGAAGAAATGAGCCAAGATACTATAAAAAAAAAATTTTACAATTAATCTCCAGTGAAGTCCGAATCAATTTTCAAATTTAAATTTATTTTTATTAATGCAAATAAATAAATAAATTTGACCGTAGAATTAACGTAGAAAAATATGTTATTCTTACTTCAATAATAATTTGATTATAATATTTCTAATTTGAATTTTTTTTATCGTTTTGAATATTGTAAAAGAAATAATAAGCAGATGTTAATGTAAATGGTACAGATGTGAAGAAGTTACGATGCCTTCTCGAGAAATTTTATTACGTTCACTACCCAATTATTATAATTTAAAAAATATTAAAGTGTTTTCAGTGGAATTTTTACTGTTTTTTCAATTTAATACAATTTATTCGAGAAACTTCAAAATCGAGAGGAGTATTTTTTTTAGTGTAGCAGTTTAATAACTTTAAATAGTTATTAAACTGCTTTGTAAGTATCTTTAGTATGATTATAGATAAAACAATAGATTAATAATTTTAAAATTGCAGACTTATAAATTCCGTCTGTTCTTCCTTATTCTCGAGGATGGAGTTAGATAAATGAAAGTCGAGATCAAATATGAAAAGCTTATGACCCGGAGACCTTGATTAAGTATATACGAACTTTTGTTTTGAACGAAAGACACGTTATTTCAAGTCAAAAATTTGCTCCATTGCAAAATTCGCCGGTATTGCAAAATTTTCTAAGTTAAAATTTTTCGGATTTAAAATCCTAAAGTCGTGGAAATAAATAAAAAAATTTTCAATCAAAATTACAAATCATGCTATAACCTCATAAAATATACACTCAGCATCCGAACTCGTCATTTTCTTCCGTCCTAGCAGCGATCTCGTGACTTGGTTCCACCGGCGAATCTATAAAACCCCAAGTCCCCCCTCGGGGGAGTCCTTTTCGATCGGCCAGTCGAACGTGTCACGGATGATCGCGAACAATTTACGGAGTGCCTTGGATCTCAAGTTGGAACAAGTGCCGAAAGTTCCTCGGAAATCGAAAATTGTTAAGAGGTATGAAACTGATTACGTGAACTCTCTCTCGAGCTTCCCCCTCGCGAAATTGAGAGTAGAATTGTAGCTTAGAGAACGTTTTCTTGTAATTAACACTTGTAATTAACTTTTTCGTTGAAATAAATGTTGTTTCGTTGTTAAATGGAGTCTTTACTTGACTGGCGGCCACGCTTTATCGTCGACCCCATCTCACCTCCTCTCCACTCGCGTAACGCGTAACGCGTAACAAAACGGAACCGCCATCCTGGGCAAGTGAGCAAGAAGTCAACGACCTGTTGAAGGGAACGGAGCTGACGGACTCTCTCCGATCGGACGCTCCCCGGGCTCACAACTCGCTTGTTAACAGGAAAATTACGATGTCCAGGGGCAAAACACTACTAAAATGAAGAGTATAAAATGTACATCGAGATCTAATAAATTGCAGCCCGGCATTGTGACGATGTGACAATAAATAATTGTTCGATTGTCGGTTTTTTATTAGTTTATTTTTTAATTGTTTAAACTTGTAAGGCAAGTGACATCTTCGTAATCAACCTATCACAGAAAAATTGAAAATTTGGTCAATTATAAATTAATAATAGTTGAGTGACTACTGAATCCAAATTCTGTATAAATAAAGGAAATTTATATACAATTAAATTTAAAAACATGGGAAAAAAAACAGTTGGAATGAAAAATTAGTTAATTTTGCCCCCAATAACAGGAAGAAACAGAACCATCTTTTGATGGTTCTGTTATTGGGGGCATGTTTCCAGTTACGAACAATACTTGATCCCGATAACCTAATTGATAATATGGCAAATTATTTTTGTAATCGTTCTACTTATAATTATGCTTATCCTTAGGCGTATTTTATTTAAGTATTCAATATATTACCTATATATAAACATATATATATATATATATACAGTGATTTCCGATATTGGAAGTCTTTACGAAGAGAGCCTAACCAGGTTGGCATTTCTGGCGCTTCTGGATAAGAAAACCGCAACCATTATTGTGTTTATATAATGGGAAGGGATGACGACGATGATGATAAATTCAAATTTTCCGAATGTTCTAGAGAAAATATTGAATTTCCATTGCCATAAGGTTTCCTACAGCAAGATGTGTTTTTTAAGATTGTAACAATATCTAATTATATGAAGATTAGAACATTTTTATTTATTCAAAACACACTTCCTTTGATATACAATTTAACTTTTCCGGATGAACTCAAATTACTTATTGTGACATCGTCGCAATGCCTGGCTGCAATTCTCATCTTTTAATTTTAAAAATTCACGTGACTTTCGATCTGGTCCGGAAGTTGTCATACAGATAATCGGGATCTCCGGTTCTTAAGCTTTCTATGATACATCTGATCTGGTCTTTAGTGATATCTTGCCCCTGTATATCGTTCTTCTCCTGATAACAACAATGTTCAAAAAACACAAGTTTAATTGATTTACAATGTACTGAGTATGTTATTTTAAAACATGTTTTTATGTTTAACATAGGCTAAAAGATTTTACGTTGATAACAGATGTAACCGTTCTTATCTCAAATGTAATTAGTATAAAATGCGTTAAAATTTTATTGAATTATTTAACAATTTTGATTTTTTTAAAGTAATGAGGACAATATAAATTCATAATTTATTATAAACAAAACAGTCCGTGTTAGAACCACGGGTTCTTAAAGGAAATTCGGTAAATTCAACAAAAAGTTATCGGAGAATCAACATGATGAAGTAATCAAGATTTAAAAATAATATTAGGCCTATTTATAAAAGTATTTTTTATTGATAAAGTTTACTTTTAATGGCAAAGCCTTGTAAATAAATATTCCATAACATTTCATAATTTTCTACAAGGAAATTACAGGCAGAAGGTGAATTTTACAAAGAAAATTTTAAATGATATTAATAATTTTAGGCATCGTCGGCATCATCATTGTCTACATGATAATCTTCATCGTTATAATGATAATTATCATTATCGTCACCGTCAAATTTACAGATTTGTATAATAGATTGAGCTGTTTCTATCCTAGTTAAATAAAAATGATAATATTCAGCAGCCATTAATTAAATTGGAATAAAAATAGATAAAATGGTGATTACCATGATAACAAATTCTGAACGTTTTCTCGACAGCACGGTGAAAATTTCTGCCTATTTTCCTCGCTTTGTGTACTACTCATTAAATATCCTTGACTTTCTGGACACGCTTCTGATCCTGGACTGTACGGTATACCCGGAACGGGACCCTGGCCATCGTGAGGACATCCGAGTCTATAAAAATGTATGTTTAGTTGCTACATAAAATAAACATTTAAAAAATACACGGTGGACTTAACTGAAGTTTCCTTATTCGGAGCACTTCTATGGCAGATTGACACCAGAATTTCTACACGGACTAAGTACATTTTAGTTCAAAAACTTCCGCTATTGGGAGCTTCGGCATATATGGTTTATCGTGGAAATGTTGCAACTTTGGCAGAATTAAAGAATCGTATCGCATTCCACGTGTGAAGCATCACTGCAGAACAGTTGCGGTCAGCTGTGAACACACTATTCACGTGTATTTCCCAATAATGTTTTTAAACTATTTGTTTTTGCAGAATTATTTTCTTCATTCTTTGCCTAGTCTTTATAAAATTTTTTAGTGTCTATCAGCTTATCGTTTACAGCTACGGGATGTTCTGAATAGGGAAACTTTCAATTATGGCCACCCTGTACATCAATTTGTCAGCTCCGCTTACAAATGTCCTGATTCGTGAGCGATAGTATCGACTCTCTCCATAAAATTTGCATCGTCTTCGCAGACTCCGTATTTGTACCTTTTATCGCAGATTCCTCCGACGAACGAAATACCTGAAAAAATACATTTCAAAGTTTTTTTCGGGAATCATAAACTAAATAACACTAAAGACTAACCTGCAGTATTAGCATAGACATCGCCATTTATCAAGTCACCCCATTTTCGTCTGCAATTACATACAATTAATTTAACCGAAAGTACTTTTTTAACGCATTCAATACTTACTTAACCAAAAGTATAACTATATCAGCCCATTCAACGTGCCGATATTCAATAGGATTACTGTAAAAATAAATAGCCATGTTATCTAACAAATCCTCACAATTCAAATATTCTTCATACCCCGGAATAACGCTCTGTTCGATGAAGGAAGCTTCGTCCGATTTCTACACAAATAATAAAAATATAAATAATCCAATCAATAATTATTATAATTATTTAGTATGTGAGTTACCGTATAAGCTAAAATTCCAACCATAGAAATTTCTATGTTTAATTCTAATGTATGGAAAAGATTTTGAACCTGAAATATATTTTTAAGAGGTTGATCAGTTGGGCTTGAAATTATGCAAGAATTTATATTTTAAGGTTTACTTGGACAAACATAGTTGCTACATAATCTGTTAAGCCGATATTCCTCTCGATGAAACTCTCTGTAAAGGTACTTTCAGTTATAAATACATATTTTATCATCAGGCATTCGTTACTATTTAATACTCTCGCTTTGAAATTTAATAGCTCATTTAATTTCTTCGGAATTACTGTAAACATAAATTTAATATCCGTATTAAATTATTTATAAATTTATAAAATTTAAATTACATTACATGCCTTGATCTTTAATGTAAACATTTTTATCTTTCTTAAGTTCTATAATATGATGCGCTCTTTTCCCTTTCCTGTCCATTTCTTCTGGCCTAATCGGTTCAATTCTTAGATATGAATTTATAATTCCATGCTAAAATATTAAATAATTTATAATTATATACAGCATAACGATCTAGAAATAATAAATAAAGATACTAACAACTTTTAATGATTCTTTTTCGTCAATATGAAGAGCTGCTCCTATCTTTTCATTTTTATAGAGCTTGCTCTTTAACCGTTTCACATCAACCTTTAAATACATATTAAAGAACAATATTTGAATTACTTCTATTCAATAATGCTATTCAATTAATTATATAAAAAGTATAATAATAATTTCAAATCTGATGAGGAAAAGATCTTCAAAGCTAGTTTTAAACATAATGTGACCTTGCACTACAATATTCAAGGGCCCTTCCTCCATTACCAAATAATAATGGGCAATATCTACAGGATAAACTTCTTTAATCCGGCATTCTGTGGTCCGTGAACTCTCGTAATCCTGCACTTTTTGGATTTATAAATCTGTTATGTAAGTTTCGATTCAAAGATAATTAATTAAAGCAAAGCCAAAGTACCAGAAGCAAGTTATATGTGATTTAAGGAGGTCAATAATTACTTATTCTAAAAGTCATTCTAACATAGAAAATCCATTTTGCTGTACCTCTTCTGTTTCTGATGTACTGTACACATATTGTATCAAATGAGAATACAGACCTTAATAATCTAGTATATCTTGAAGACACTGCTGACCCTGCTGACTTCTGATATAATCTGAGCTACAGGAAATAAAAAGTGTCTTTGGTTTTGAACTTTATATTACACGAAACGATTAAAAAGGACTTTTGAGAACAAAGATGAGTTATATAAAACACTGTAAACGCTAAAAGTCTGACACCTCACGAAATATATCACGTGACAACTCTCTAGCTCTCCATCCCCTTGACCTTTCTCAACAAAAATTTAATAGCATCAATGCTCCTTATATACAGCTGTTAATATTGCTAAATTTCGTTTCTTAATCTTCATCCCGTCCTGAGATATTAAGCGAAATACAGTAGACGCCAACACACATACATACATGCCCAGGAATTTTTTTGTCTTTTTTGACTTTTTGGGTTCGAGGGGGTCTCAAAACGTGGAGATTTGCAAATTTGACACGATTCCATTACTTTCCCTTGTTATGTATACATAACAGCGGGGAAAGTAAAATGATACTTATTGTTATATTCTATGGGAAAATTTTTAGAAACGAAATAAGTAACTTAAAAAAAATATTATTTAAATATTTTCATTTAATCTACATATAACATGATTACCTTTCTGAATATATTAACAGCTGTTAAAGCTCATTGGATGGTATTTCCATCTAGTGATCACATTTGAAATTATATCCCATATATACGACTTTTTTTAGACAAGGAAGACAAATTTCTAAATTAATGTAAATTTTCTAAAACTATGTGATCGATAGAAGATAGAGAAGAGTAGCTGGATGGAGAATCACATCAAAATATCTGATAATGATCACTGGTATTGATAATTCGATACGAAACAATGTATTTGATGTTATACTTAAAAATTAGAAAAAAAATATTTTATGTTATACTTATAAATTACTTATATGCTCTCCACCTCAAATTAGTAGTGGCTTGCCCCTGTACATCATACTTTTCCTTTAACAATACAGTCGTGCCGGTCATCTATCTAACACTATTTAGGGGAAAATATATGAATTGAAATAACATGACTTCCAGTTTGTATCGGAAATTCTTATATAAAGTCACTTTTTACTTAAATTTTTTATTGACACTTTAAATCACATAATTATGATACCTAAATCGTCTTTTATGGACTACGGCAAATTTTTTCAGCTATCTCGCTGTAAAGTTCACCATTTTCTCCCCCCCAAAAAATTGTTATTATAATTGTTTTTTCTTTTGTATTTTAAACTCTATGTTTATTTTATATCCTTTTTTATTCTGTCTTGTATAAAAAAACACAACTGTTAGTTATCAGACAAGATGCCCTTTAGACCCACATCTCGAAGAGAAGATACGTATGTAAACGTGACACCGAAATTGTTTATCTATCAAGTAGTGGTGTAAAGGAATTTTGCCTATTTTTCCAATTTTAGGGATCCCCTTTCCAAATTCTTAGTAATACCGACTTAAAATAATTTAGAAAAACAAATTAGAATAAAAAAAATTATCAATTAATTGTTATAAATCTCACAACCTGCAAAGGGATGAGGGGATGCTCGTCGTTTCCCCCTTTTTCGATGGTGTTTTATGACCGATGGTATGCTATCCATGTCACATGGACGCACATCACTCTTCATTGACAAGAAAGGAGGAGGACCACTAGATGACCAATCATGCATTTTACAAATTACCTCACCCTCCAGAACTAAAGCATGATTAGTCAAAAACAAATAAAAATAGAGAGACAGAGAATTGAGACAGAATTGAGAGAGTGAGAAAGAATTGGGAGAGTGAGAAAGGATTGACAGACAGACTGACTGACTGACAGGAAATTAATCAGACAAAAGTCAACCGGCCTAGTAAAGGGCCAAATAAAGGAGAAAGAAGACGAAAAAAAGAGAACAGAGAGAGAAAATAAAGAAGTAACAAAAGACAACACTTTTTCTGTTATGTTGTGAGTTGCGCAGTTCATATAACCCCCGTTAGGTACTCCTGTCGTTTTATAGATAGAAGTAGGCTAATTTCCTAAATCGGATTTTGTAATTTTGTTCAAAACTTTGTTTTTCGATAATAAACTCTCGTTATTTGTACTTGACTCTGCATTCATCCTCCTGAGAGGTTCATTCCTGGACTTCGGAGTGACTCTTACCTCGCGCCTTAACTATTTGTTTTGTTGTCTAAATCGGAGGTGTGTTTGACAAAACACACCTGGTGGCAAGACACTATTTTAAACTTGCGTAATCTAATTTTTGACGACCGCCGACCCCCACATTGCTTGTTTTACATGTCGGAAATAAAAATAAATTCTCTTTGTATGAGAATTTTGTACAAAATTTATTTTGTATAAGAAATAAAGACCCCGGGGCATTTTGTTTATATTGTTTGTTCATTTAATGTATTTCTGTTATTTTGTTCCCCCTGTACACAGGGAAAAAACCTTATATTAAAAATAAATAAGTAAAAATTTTACATGGAAAAATTATTTGCTAAGGATAGGTTTACTTCACACAGTAATACTTGAAAAAAGTATGTAACAAGTAAAATATAATATCTAAATATAAAAGAGAATATCTTTATTTTCTACGTAGTCGTGATTGTAAAATTAAAAATATTGTCAAAAATAACAATTTCCCAATATTAATAAGAAATTATATAAGTTAGGGAGAGACATGGTGGTGGAATGAGGAGGTCAAAGAAGCAGTAAGAAAGAAAAAGGAAGCATTTAGGGTATGGCAGAAAGGAGACAATCAAGAAGATAGAGAAAAATATAAGGAGTGTAACAGGACAGTCAAAAGAGCAGTGAGAATTGCTAAAGAAAGAGAGTGGGAAAAGTGGTATGAAAAGCTTGAGACCAAGGAAGGAGAGAAGACTATATATAAAATAGCAAGAAACAGAGCGAGTGCTAGAAGGGATATATTAGAAATAAATGCGCTAAAGGGTGAGAATGGAGAGCTGTTAATACAGGCGGAAAGGATACTGCACAGATGGAAAGAATACTTCCAAAACCTTTTAAATGAGGAAAATGAGAGAGGTGTCCTGATAAACGTAGAAGTAAACCTTAGTCCGGTGGAGGATATTACATGGGCAGAAGTTAATCGGGCTTTGGAGACTATGAAAAACGGTAAAGCGGCTGGACCATCTGGAGTGGTAGTGGAAATGCTTAAGGCTCTGGCGCTGGAGGGGAAAGAATGGTTATTTAATATAATGAAAAGAGTATGGGTGTCCGAGAAGATACCGGAGGGGTGGAAGAGAAGTGATATGGTGCCGATCTATAAGCAACGGGGAGATCCACTACAGTGCAACAACTACAGAGGGATTAAGCTGTTAGAACACGCCTTTAAAGTATTGGAGAAGGTGGTGGAGAGCAGACTGAGAGGAAAGGTGGAGATAGATGAAAGACAGTTTGGATTCATGAAGGGAAGGAGTGCCATCGATGCAATATTTATAGCAAGGCAGATACAAGAGAAGAGGCTAGAGGGAAACCAGGGAGTGTTCTATGCTTGTTTGGATCTAGAAAAGGCCTATGATAGAGTACCTAGAGAGGTGGTGTTCTGGTGCTTAAGAAGGAAAGGAGTGCCTGAAAAACTAGTTCGGCTGGTAGAGGAAATGTATAAAGGGGCACGGACTGCTATCAGAACACCTAATGGTAGATCAGAAGAATTTGAAGTTGGAGTGGGGTTACACCAAGGATCAGCTTTGAGTCCTCTGCTGTTTATAACGGTAATGGATGAGTTGAGCAAAACCATTGGCAGACAGGGGCTGTGGGAGTTACTTTATGCTGACGACATAATGCTGATAGCGAACAGTGAAGAAGAGTTGCAACAAAGGTTGGGGGATTGGCAGAAATGTCTGGAGAATGGAGGAATGAAATTAAACATTAACAAAACAGAGGTTTTGGCCAGTGTTAAAAATCAGAAGATAAATCTGAAGTTAACGGATAGAAACGGACTTGACATCACGCAAAAGGCTAAGGTTAAGTACCTGGAAGTGATGATAGATGAAAATGGAGGATGCACCGTGGAGGTGAAAAGTAGAATCAGTAAGGGGTGGTTAAAATGGCGAGAACTGACAGGGGTACTTTGTGATGCCAAGATGCCGAGGAAATTGAAAATCAAAATTTATGAGGCAATAATAAGACCGGTCCTTTTGTATGGATCGGAAACGTGGACCCTCCGAAAGACAGAGGAGTTGATGTTGGCGAGGACCGAGATGCGAATGCTGAGATGGTTGTCCGGTATTTCGCTCAGGGAGAGAAGGAGAAGTGAAGAGATCAGGAGAGAACTTGGGGTTGAATGTATTTTGGACAGGATAACTAAATCTCGATTGAGGTGGGTCGGACATATGCTGAGAAGAGGAGAGGATGATATGGCAAGGAGGGCTTTTGACCTGAGAGTAGAGGGGAAGAGAAGTAGAGGAAGACAGCGAAAGCGATGGGTGGATGTGGTGGAGGAGGATATGAAAATGGTAGGACTGGAGAAAGGGGACGCTTTGGATAGAGAAAAGTGGCAACGCAAGATCCAGGAGGCCTACCCCTGTAAAGGGACAAAGGCAGCAAAGTAGTAGTAGTATAAGTTAGGGTCTACTCTAATTCGTATAATAATATATAAAAATTATTGATTTATATTATTTATAATCAGTTTAATTAATTTATATTCAATTGCATACTAATGACTACACGTATTAAAAATAATGTAAGCAAAGCAAGTTATGAAGCAAATCATCTTCACGACATTTTTCAAATTGTGACTAACATTAAGACAATTTAAATGAGATCTTCTCAGTGTTAATTAAGATTTTGATTTATTCTCACTATAAAATAATTCACTAAAATATTTTTAAATGTAAGAGATCGTCCGTAAATTACGTAACACCATTTTATACTTTCTAACTACTGTATCTACTCCTGTAATGCTCTGTAACACCCCGAAAATTTTGTAACGCATATCCTCGATTGACCAGTTAATTGTACTAAGGAATAATGCACAGCAATAAAGGTTACATTATCTTATTAATTACTTATATAACGGAGTGTACAAACAATACGATTTGCCATGGAACACTTCAAAAACTCGTACCTCTTGTTACGCGTCGTAACGATTGCCTGCATGCATATCTGCGTTACATAATTTATGGACAAACCCTAAGTTACGAAATAAAATAAACGTCTTTTATGTAAAATATTTTTAAAAAATTAATATAAAAATTGTTATACCGATTCGTCTCTTTCACCCTTTCCATTTACAATAGTAAAATTATCCGAAATGACTTTGCCAGCCGGTTCCAACCTCAACTCTACATCCTCTTCTAGAAGTCGAAATTTGAGAATTTTTGCTCCAGATCTTAGTGTTATAACTGAAGGGTAAACTACGTCGATTCCATCTAATTTATTTATGTTATCATTTATTAATTTATATACCATTAGTAATAATGAAAATGATACTGTACGGTACACTTACCGCTTAAAACAGCCGAAATCGTCACAAAATAAAAGATAATGCTTATTATTTTTAAGCCACGTAACTCCATTGAACTTATTGCTTTAATAACAGCTGGTAAAATATGATAGAAGCGTGTTTTAGATTATCAAACGTTAATTTCTCCCACACACAACCAAATTTTAAATATATTTTCGTATTCTAATTTCTTATAACAGATTAAACACACCTTTATACATTTAATATCATAATTTTGTCTATGAGATATATTCGTAATAGGGAATTTATTATGTCTGTACGATATATAATTATTAAATTAAACATTATTTAATTTTTTAATTTCGTTATACAATGTTTTATTTTGAATTTACGAATTTTTATGAAAGTTTAAAGCCAGAAATAAATTTATTATAAACATTACGTATGCTTGGAGAGAGACTAATAAACGTAAT
This sequence comes from Centruroides vittatus, assembly GCF_030686945.1. Lineage (NCBI taxonomy): Eukaryota > Metazoa > Arthropoda > Arachnida > Scorpiones > Buthidae > Centruroides > Centruroides vittatus. Next base: position 717,028 of record NW_027122690.1, on the reverse strand, counting down.
ATTTATGTCATTTTTACTTCGTACATTCAATTAGTAGAGAATTAATTTGTATATTTATGCTTTTTTATGAAAAAAGAGTGTAAAATAATGTAATAAACGTTAAAATGATAATAACTTTTACATTAAATCTAACGGTTTAAGTGGTAATATAAAACGTTACATTAATTAATCAAGACATCGCATAAAGACTGGAAAAGTAATTCTTGAATTTTAGAAAAAATTAAATAATTTCTTATACTTAAATTTAAAATAATTTATTTAAGCAATAAAATAATAACTGACCTTTCGTTATATATTATGGAGCTTGAACTAACGTGTAAAACAGTTGGCGATGAAAATCCAGTGTTGCAACACCTGGTTTTTCATTCGTTTAACAATAATTTGTGAATTATTATTTATAAAATAAAATTACTCCAATCTTTTCTTAAATTTTTAAATTTTTGTTTAGATTAATTTCATTTTCAAAGTAATTTAATTATCGTAATATCTTCTCAACATTTTAAAAATCTTCCATTACTTACATTTATCTAAAAGACAAGTGTTATAAACAAACATAGGCTAACAAAAAAAAACATATGGAACTATAACGAGAAATTATTTACTGTGACATCGTTACAGTGCAGTGCTGCAATTTTTAATTTATTTAATTTAAAATATATGCTCTCCACCTCGAATTAGCAGTGTCTTATCCCTGTACATAATCTTTTCCTGTTAGAATAGAGTCCTGCCAGTCATCTATCTAACTCCATTCTCGTGATTAAAGAAGGAGAGACAGACAGACGGATGACAGTGGGAATTTATAGGTCTACAATTTTTTTAAATTGCAGTTCAATGAGAACGAATGTTTGGTGTTAATAATTATAAGCCTTGCTTAATTTATTTGTAAATAATATATTTATAATCATTAATAGTGGCCCACAATTTAGATTTTACAGCGTTACATTTATAACAAGAGTGGCTTATTTCGTTTTTATTTTGAAAGATTATTAAATTAGATTATAAATTATACATCTGGTGTGACCTGTTAAAATAAACTTTATTAATTTAATCACTTGTTTTATTCAAGTATATTATAACTCATTTTTAAGCAGTATTTTTGACAATAAATAACTATAGGTTAGTTGTTTTATAATTCTAATAAGAATATTGTTTGTTCTCGAACAAATGGTTTTTTACAGCGTACGCTCATTTACATCTACGAACCTATATACATAAATATTCAATTATATATTTTAATTCAAATTATTTAAATTAATAAATATTAGTGATGTAACGAATAGTATATTTGGCCTCAGCCGAATACTAAATATTCGGCTAGGAGCGTGGCCGAATACCGAATATTCGGCCAGGAGTGTGGCTGAATGGCCGAATATTCGGCCAAACTATTCGGCTTGATTAACGCACGTACGAAAATTGGCGCGCAAACCGCATTATGGCAAGGATCGCGCACTCTGCTCTCTATTGGATCGCTGTCACTACGATTTTTTCTTTCAGTAGGTCTAAATTAATTAAATTATAATTATTAGAGTTTATGTGAGATGGAGCCTAACGTCTACCTCTAGTGCCAAATTGGTTTATAATTTATGTAATAGCCGTAAATAGCCCGATATGATTCGGCAGTTGTTGGTATTTAGATGTATGTTATAACTTATAAGTTATTTTATTTGCAATCGATCTTTTTTAACGCTAAAATTTTGTTTTTACTACGTATTTGTAGACTGAATAGTGCCCTAAGGATATACTTTAGTGGGGACATATGGTCTAGTTTCTGCCCAGTTGTGGAACAGTTCAAATATATTATTGGGGGTTTTCTATTTGCGAAGTTTTGTGATATTTTAGTGCTATTGTTTTTGTCAATATTTTTAAAATTAACGTGATTTCAAATGTTATCTTTTGCATATAATGAAAAATGCTCATTCTTTGCTTTATATATAAAATAAATTATATATTAGTTACTCATCTTCTAGAAATAGATAATTCTTTCATTAAATACGATAAGTTTCAATAAAACGTTTCGTAAATCATTTTAAAATATCGTAAAAAATATAAAAATATACGCGAATACGAATATAACATAATTAACTAAACAATAATATTAATGCCCGATACATTCTAACCTACACGCCATCAATGCCATAAGATATCGGGCTAGATAAAGGCTATAATATTATTTAATTACGAAATAATTTAATACTAGAGTTAGATGCTATTTCTTATTAACTTTAATAATTATAGTTTAATTTTCAGCATTAATAAAAGTTACCAAAATGATTAATTTACTGTGTTTTTGTTATTTCTTACTCCTGTTTTTAGGTATTCGGTATTCGACCGAATAGTGACTAAATATTCGGTATTCGGCCGAATAGTGAAAAATAGGCCGAATAGGCCGAATACCGGGTAGTAACCGAATATTCGTTACATCACTAATAAATATATTTTCCCTCTAAATAACGTAAAAGAATTAAATTTTAATATAAAGCGAAAATAGTAAACATGTTAATAGCGTAACGTTATTTATATAAAATGTATTGATTAACAGTCGAAAAACCATCTCAACTTCTCTCAATTAAGTTAAATTTTCTATTAATTTATCCTTCAATCGAAATTTTAATCAATGTAAACCGTTATCAAAATATAAAAATCAGTATAAAGATTCTTAACCTCATACAAATTATCATTTTCAATTTAAAATTATCGAGTGATTCTTTTTTTTAATTGTTTATATTTTATAAATTTATATTATGAGTGCTTTAACTATTAAAGTATAATTAAATAATTAATTAACTAATTTTATTTTAAATATAATTAAATTGAGCATATTTAATTTTAAGTCATAATACCAATTAAGTATTACCTTCCCTGATTTAAATAAAAATATAAATATTCCGTCAGAAAAATAAAAGAATTTGATGTAAAGAAGAAAAGAAAAATTAAATTTGTAATGAACAAAAATGTTCAATCATATTTTTAATTTATTTAACTTATAAAAAATATGCTCTCGATTGTAGTAGTGTCTTGCCCCTGTAAATCATACTTTTCCTTTTAATAACGGAGTCGTACAGGTCAGCTTCATTCTGGAGAAAATTTTTGAATTTAAATCGCGTGACTTCCGGTCCAGACCGGAAGTTAGTGTATAGTTAATCGGCCCTCCTACCCTATCTGGTCTCGACTTTCATCCATCTAACTCCGTTCTATTATCGTTATCAAAGAAGCTAAGTTGCAACTTATTTAATGTATCGAAAATAATTTAAACAATTTAAATATATTATTTTTTATCAATTTACTGACAACAATAACGCAAAACTCGAATAATATAAAGGCAGCTGCGATGTACAACCTTTTATTTTATCTCCTAAACAGCGATCAACCAAAATAGGCTAGCAAAGCACTTCTACAGATGTGTAAGGGGATCATGAAAAAGGTTCGATCATTTCTAATTATACTACAATATAAAATTTACATAATTATAATAGTTTAAAAGGAGAGTATTTTTCTTGAATTATGAGAAATTTCTCTTATTTTTTCAAAAAGTATATATATATATTTGCTTTAAAATATGTGGCTCCATCTGCTATGAGGTTTCATTTAAAAAGTAATTACAAAAACGGAAAAAAGGCATATTTTTGAGGTAGGGACGAGTTAAAAAATTATAACAAATAAAATTTGAAATGAATTACGTTAAGAATTCATAATTTGTTTTTGTTTTTATTGCGTGATTCAGAAATTATGATTTTTATTTCTTTTTTTTTCTGTGTGACTAAACGTCATTTGAGTGTTTGGAAAAACGTCACTCCCATCGATTTCTCAATTAACTCCTTCATTTTCTGATTTACTCGGGTGAAATAAAATTGTCTAAACTTTAGAAAATAATTTAAAGAATTTAAAAAATAAATAACTTTAACTGAATTTTCGATTAAGAATTTCCTGACACTGAGAATAAGTAAAATAATAGGAAGTAAATGATAAGAAAATCACTCTTTACTAAGTAAAAGTATGCAATTCAGTTGAGAGATTGTATGGAGATTGGAGTTAGAGCAGACCCCTTAACGGGCCCCTTTAACCATTTTTTGGGGGTAGACAAATGAAATAGGTAGAAAGTTTCTTTATCGATTAAAATCAGTCATTTTCTATAAGTAAAAACAGGATTAATTTTACAAGGATAGGAATCAATACGGGCCCCTAAATTTTTTCCGGGTCTGGGGAAAAATCTCCAACTCCTCCTCTCCACGGCTCTCAAAGTGTATGCATTATACACGTGTGACATTAATGAATCAAAAGACTTAAAGTATAAGGGAATTTTTTTAAAGTAAAACCTTTATTGAACAGTTTATTTGTTTAATTATTTTGTACTTAAAAACTTTAATTTATGTTAAGTTTTTAATTTTAAGTTGAAAATTCAATTATTTGTACTTAAAGTAGTTACGAATTTATAAAATAAACACAGAATACGAAGCAGTTTACGTGCTAAGTAATTACTTTCATAATATTTATAAATAAGAATTCGGATAAAATAGTAAAAAATAATAATAGAGTAATCATATTTTATATTCAAAATATAATAATAATAATAATATAAAATTTTATCCGTATATAAAAAATAGCAAGAAAATAAAGCCTCGATTTTAAATATTGGTCTACTGAACAATTAAGAACAATTGATTCTGATAAATTATTAACAAAATTTGTAATAAATAATTACTAAAAATATAAAATTAGAATAATTAATTAATTGTATCTTAGACCGAAAGTTTGTATTTTGTTAATCATGGTCTCCGGTTCCTAAGATTTCCATATATGGTCTCGATTTTAGTAATGTCTTGCCCCTGTACATCATACTTCTCCTGATAACGATAGTGTCATGCCGGTTGTTTATCTCAGTGTTTCTCAACCTTTTTCTCAATGTGGACCAATACCATTCTGGATAATTTTACATTTAAAATTTTTATAAAACCCCATCTTTACCCTCAAAATTAAGTTTTTTTGCCATTTTATAATAATTAAAAATATAAAAATTTGTTAATAATAAAATATCGTAACAGATAGCGCCACACGCGCAGTTTTAAATGTTGCCGGAAAAGTTAAACAACTGATTGCTTTATTTCTTTATAAATAAATTATTCAATATACAATCTTTAGCACGTAAAAGTAACACTTTCAAATATCTTTCAAGTAATATAATAAATTTATCATTTATAATATGCCTAAATAGGAGCCAGTTTACCATAGGGCCTAGCGCGTGGAATTTTCCAAAACTTCCTCACCTATCTAACACGTAAATAGGGAACAGTTTCCCGTAGAAATTCGTCTCGTGAGGCAACCTCTCTTATCAGATCGCACTAAGTGTTACGTCGCTTCATCCTAATAAGAAAATTCTCTATTATTATAGTATAAGCGAGTTAAATCATTAAAAAGAATTGGGAAGAGAATATTTGAATTTTAGCAAAATTAATTATTTATATTTAATTATTTTATATTTATCACGCGTTAAACACCGTTGATATAGTTATAAAATATTTATAAACTTGAATAATTTATAACAGAAGACTGTATTTTTACGGAATCCGCTATCGAAGAACTTCGACTTTTCAACGTTTTCAAGAGATAAAATAGTGGACCAACTCCAGAAAATCTCATCTAAAAAAAGCCTAAGAAAACACATTAATGTTTTTATCTTGGTTGTATATTTGACCACACATCCATCTGTCCGAATGCCTGTCTGTTCTCTATACACCTCGATGTTAGCTTATTTTTCCTAAACCTTTCGACCGACCCCCACCAAACTTTACATACTTACTCTCTAGGACCCCACGGATAATATAGGATACCCCTACACCCTTTCCCCTGTTTTCAACCCTCCTTATTAATTCACAAAACCTTTGACCGACCAGCATAAAATTTTTAATTTTTATTAATTCTAATAAAATTCAATTAAAATTTATTCGATAAAGTTTAAAAACATTTTAATTAATAATTTTAATTAAATTATTTTCTTTAATTTAAAAATAACATAATACAGTAAGAAAAAGGCAAGAAGTTTAAGAAGTAAAGTATTGAAAATTAAACTTGCTCTTATTTTTATAATTAAAAAGGAATTAAAACCAAAAGAATTTTTGTTAATATTTAAAAAATTTATTTCTTTAAATGAAATATTTTAATATTAAAAAATGAATAAAATAGTTATAATCATTGCCAAAAGATGGCATTAAACATCCTTGATTCATCTTCCTCCTCCAACACTTATCTTCATCCCTAATTATAATTTTTGGAAATTAAACCAATAAATAAACTAAAAATATATATTTTTAATTGATACAAATTTACTTATTTATGACAAAAATAACTTCAAATAAACAAAAATTTTCAGCAAAATAATAATAATAATAATAATAACGTTAAAAAATATAAGAAAACTTTAATTTTTCTGTGTTAATTTCCCTATATAAATGCTGAAAATTCTTCAAAATTCTCCAACTTCCAGTAAAAACCACCTCTAAACGGGGGCCAGTTTTTTATCTTTCCGTCGTTGGCCGTTGTTCACAGGTTTAACTGCATTAATAATAACTTAGAAAGATGAATTTAAAAAAATAATCAATTTTAAAAAGTCGAATTAAACTTAGAAAGGAAGGAAATTAATTCTCGAATCGTCGATTTATAAATTGGAATCGTGAGTTTAGACAGATTAGAAATAGAGACGAGAAAAGGATGATTTGGGATGCTCTCCATCCTCTTTTTTTTGTAATCTCCCTCCTCCGGATGCGGGATTGTTCGTTATTTCTTACTTGTTTGACGATTAAAGTAAGACAGAAGTGATGCTAAGCTCATTTTTTATCTTAGATAGTTATCGTGGAAGACAGTAGAAGTAAGTAGGTAACATTCCTGAACACTGCCAGATTGAACTCGTCACCAGTTTCTAATATATAACAGAACAAAAGAAAGCAGTTATAAGAATTTTTCTGAATAAATTATCGATTCTGGAAACAGAAACGGATTCTTTAGGGAACGTTAAAAGGGGGTGAATTATTATATAAAAATTCGACTGTATTATTAAATCGATTTACCAGATGATAAATACCCTTTAATGTTAATTAAATTTCAGTGGTTTCGTAAAGAATTATTGAGAAATGAAGTGGTTTTAATGGCGCTAAAAATATATTATCGGTAATTAACTAGGGAAAAAAAAGGGAGTAAAATAGAAGATAATGGTTTTAAATCCTCCTCTCACACACCAGAGACGACAGGATACAATGATACTATCTTCACAGCTCCTCTTATTGTCTAGTTTTGTTAAATACAACGAGATTCCAGCATTTACTTTTATCTGATAGTCGAGATTAGAATGAGAGATTGTAATCTTGATAGATAAGTATATTAATTTTTCAAGATTTTTTTTTCTTTGTGTTTAAAGGATTAAAATCTCATCGACGAGTCAAATTTAATAACAAAAATGATTTTTATTGAAAAAATAAATATATAAATAAATAAATAACGGATTAAAAACAGGTTAAGGCTTTTAAATTATTTATTTTTTTACCTTATTTTTTATGCTAGTGAATAGAAAGAGGAGGGGGAGAAAAAGGAAAACTTGCCATTGATGTAGAGATGCTGATCTGAAAGCAAATACAATTTTTCTTTTTTTTTTCTTAATCTTTAAAGTCCAACTTTTCGTTTTATCATGATATTTTCAGACATTTGATGGCTATTTCTGAGCGAGTGAATAAATTCAAATATAATAGATAAGATTTATACATTCATTCGTATTTTCTTCAGTTAAAATATCTGTAGCTTCTCCTGTATTTTGTTATCACAGCTAAGATACGGACGATGATGTAGGAAATTACGTCAAATATTGAACTTTTTTTTTTCCTTAAAAAAATGGCATATCTTAAAATTTTCCAGACATTCTTAAGGACATTTATCACAATAGTTAACTGAGCTCCCAGACTTCATCGTAAATGAGCATCATTTCCAGCTTAAAACACTCTAATTACGAAAGAAAGTTTTAATATTTATACACTAAAAACCTAAAATATCACGTCTGAAATGTAGAAATTTGATATAAAGTTCAGATTTTATAATTTTGAGCTTATCTCTCGCCATCTAAGTAAGGAAAAAACAAAAAAAAAATCATTTATACCATGAAAAATGCATGAAACTTCCCTAGAAACAAACTTCTCCCTGTCGATTATTAATTATCATACAAACTAGGCATAATTTGGAAAAGTTTAAGGAGTTTTTAAAAGAAAGAACAGGAGAAAGCGTTAAGATGAAGATGCGTAAGAACTTTCTATCTCATTTTAAGAAAGTTGGGCTGTTAAACAGAAACCGATATCCAGGGTGGAAGCAAAAATTCTCAATCGATACGAATCCCCAAGAGCCAATATTTTAAGCGGCCATTTAGAGATAGAAGAGATGGATAATGTGTTCGGAGGTAATTTCAGCAATGACTGTTGTGTTGTTAACAACACCTGGGTACTTGGGTTATCGTCGTATCCGACCTACCATCGCATCTCCATCTCCTCCGTACTTAACATGAATTTTGGCAATTACCTTCCATCCCCAATTAGTCTAGAGACATTTTTATTATTAAAAATACTGCCATCCCGTCGAGCAATTCGAACGAAGAGAAATGTATTCATATATGTCGAAATTGTCCAGAAAAATTGTTCCTTTCTCCTGTCAAGTACATAAGAGAGCATTTCTAAAATTAACTTTTCTCTATCGATTTCTGCATACTTTTAGTTAATAAATAGACAGAATAGAGGAAGAAAAGGGGAAAAAATCTGTTGGAATTTAAATATTTATTAGGGACTAAATAAGCAGAAACCAACTTTTCTTAATTTTAAACTAGATATGAATAAACACAAAGTAATTATTATTCTCCTTCTCTAATATATTAAACAAGAAACAATGTTATTCAATTAAACAACAAGCTACTCTTATTCATGATGTTTACTCAAGTCTGCATTCTCTACACAACAAAATTAAGTAATTAAAATTTAGAAAATAAAACTTCATCGGATTTTTATCGATAAAATTTGTTTACAAAGCTATAAAACCTGAACGATGTTTGTTTAACTAAAAGACGTTGTTTATTCGCTCCCTTCGCGCATTAAACGATTAATTTTCTTTTCTTTTTTTTCTCCCTCCCCTTCTTAGTTTTAATTTGAATTTATTTAACAAATTTTATCAATTATATTAACTAAAAATGGTAAATTAAGTGAATAATTAAACGAAAAATTCAATAAAACTCCAAAGTGTCTCGTAACTGTTACACTTATAACGTTGCAATCTCGATCTCCATCCCTTCTAAGTGATCTTTAAGATCAAGCCAAGCCACTTTAAACATAAAAGCACTTAAAAACAAATGAAAATTTTAAAATTATTTTATGTTTTTAATAAAATCCCGTGTAAAATACCCATAGAAAGATAATCAAATTTTACTTCAAAATTGAGCGAGTGATTTTAAATTTCGATATGATCTCTGGTATAATTAAATGCATCCGAAATAAAAATTCTTAACCTTTATGCGCGATTAATTTATGTATTTAATAAATAGAATAGATTTTGTTTTTATGTCTACGATAGTTTGTTGAAGTCAAATTCTTTATGGATAAGTAAATCACGAGGCAAACCTCCCTCGACAGTTATAATTGTCTACTAGGGAAAAAACATCATTTACCATAGATAACGAATGTCATGAAAATGAAAAATGATCGAATTTCAAGCTCGCATTACCAATTAGAGATCGTTCCTTAACCTATATAAGTTCATTGGCTTGTTTTTTAACGTTTTAGTGAGCGAGAAGATTAAGAGATTACAGCTGATATTGAGCAAGTGGAGAAATGCCCATATTTACATGTTAGGGCCATTTCTCACGCGACATTGAATTATGTACGGAGATATTTACTTTAAAAAATATATATGTATATATATATATATATATATAAAAGAGAAAGGTCTCTCGTATAGAAGTTATCGTGTTTCTGCACCAGATGGCAGGAGTAGAAATGGGGAGGAAAAAAGTAATTCAACATCCATTCTTCGCACTCCGTACGCGATTTATCAGGTGCAGCATCTAATCGGCACGTGTCATCTACTCGCTACAAAAAATTGATATTTACAAATTATACATTTCGAATTTATCGCCTGTCAAATTTGTAGAAAGTTCAAAAAATATATAAAAAAGATAAATGCCCGAAATCTGCATTCTTCCCCCTTACCAATTGCACTCGTAACGACTAATGAAGCATCAAACATACGCTTCATTCCGACAGATTTATTTCTCTAAGATTTTTAAGGATATTCGCATTCACGAAGAGTATTCGTTCCCTACTACAAAACTCTTATACGAATATTTATAAAGAGTATTCTAATAGAAACCATTCCTAATTATAAGTCGAAGAGAGCAAACATACGAACGTGCTTAGGAGGAGTTTGAGCCATTTGGTTCCTTCTGCCTTCTGTTTGCCATGCTAAGTTACTGGCTGATTGCCAAAAGCCACTTTTATATTTTGTTTTGCCAATTGTTGTGGCATCTTTACGATATCGCAGACCTCTCCATAAAGAAAAAAGAATTTACTGTAAAGGGCGATGTATATATGCTTCTAATTTTCATTTTTTTTAATAAAATGTTTCCTTTGTTTTCTATCTGTTAAAGTTATTGTGCGGTTGTATGCGTGGTAATACAATAAATAATGGTTATTTATGAGCGCAGACGATATTTATTTTAACGTTACGTATGACGAAGAGCATCCTTTACCTTCTTCTCAGAAATGTGCTTAGTCTTGGTAAGGAAGTCATCCGTGACGTGCAATAACAAAGAGAAGAGAAAAGATCAAAAATGTCTTGTTGATCTCAGTTCATTTCCCGTCATTAATTCGATTGATTTGTGGCGAAGAAGTCGCTCGGTCCGGCCATTTATGAAAGAAGATGAAAGGGGCGGCCGTTTTGTGTTTGTCTAAAAGAGGATTTTCTTGCTCAGAATGCCACCAAAAAGACATTTTAATACTACGTAAGTATAATAATATCAAGAAGCTCCTTATATTTGACAATTGTCGCCACTTCTAAAAGGGAAATTTAAAAAAATAATAAATGTATAAAAGATAACTGCGCTGCATTACTCCTCTATCGTGCGGGGAAGCACGCTTTACAGGCAAAAGGTCAAAATAATTTTAGGGCAGCTATTATTACGGATACGAATAAAATATTAATAATTTTTCGTTATGAGATATTAATAAAGATAATGAATTATAAAAATATAAAACTTTGGAAAAGGAATGCTTAGAGGGAACGTCAAATAAATCACCACAAAGTTAGATGATAATCAGCTTATAAAATGGAAACTATGCAAGAGAACGTATAATGTGACGAGGATGTGATCAATGTGCTCGACTGAATGAAAGGAATTTCCAGGCGAAATGCCACCAAGTGATCAGCTGTCAATGGCAAAACGGCATCAAATATTCATAAGTAGTACTCCCTCCGGATGCATTCATCAAGATACGTTTTGGTGGTGAATTTAGTTATGTAACTGCATATCGAGATTCAATCAGACTGTTGACCAAACAAGCAGTCGCAGACAGAAAATAGTCGAATTTTATCAAATTTAAATAGCTCTTTTATGCTGGAAATAGTCAGGCGATAAAGTTTATCCATCCCAGACGAAAATTAACGCTATGATTAAATTATCGGCGACGAATACGGTGCCCTGTCGTAAAAAAAGGGACACCCGACCGTCATCCGATGTTAACATTAATGATATTGTCCAGTATAAATAGACTGGACGCGATCGGAGAAGCTTGTTAATCACACGACACATCGGAAATAATCAGATGAGGGAGTAATGATGTCGGGTCCTTCTATTGTTTGAGCGTGACTCGCGAATCGTGACTGCAATGGGACGTGACTAGGAATATCACAGTCGGTTTCCGAACAGCTGACCTAAGCACCTCTCGCAGACTTAATCATCAACTCTCATCATTACCTCTTTATTATCCTCGCAATTATGACTTATTATCCGACGATTTATAGATTATAATACAATAATTAATGGCACAGACGAAAGCGGAAACTGTCTTTTTCGTTAAAAATTTATGCCATATTAAACCGAAGGTTTGTTTAAATCTTTCTCTTTCACTTTCCTCCGTGGATCTCCTATACCACATCCCCCCATATGCAAATATAAAACTATATTTTAAAAACACTTTCGCAGATTGAGATAAGGAGGGATGGTTCCATCTGTGATAAATGTCGGTATAACTCTTTTTATTCTTCATCGAGCGTAAGGCCACAATTCCGTAGCTGCAGTGTCCCAAAATCCTTTCAACTTATCTGCCTTCGAGATATGATGCTGTTCAGATCCTCCGTGAATAAATTTTCATCGGTTAGTGTCAGTAAGCCCTTTATGTTGGCCGTCTGCCGTTCGACCATTTCCTTTTATTTATAGCAGTTTCTTCATTGACGAAGGAAATCCTAATTACTTAGTGAACACGTTTGGTACGTTCCTGATTTCCATAACAAATGCACAACTTCTGACATGCCAGATAGCAGAACTTAACTCGATTAAGCCACCAGAGGAAAAAAATGCATCGAAACATTACTCCAAGCTTCCTTCCTTTGCTCGAATCTTTGTGGAGGATCTGGTTGTTGTCTTCTTCTTCTTCTTCTTCTTCTTCCTCCTCCTACTTTTCTCGTATAAACGCTGCTACATTGAAATTATTTTAATTATTTTTTACATAGTTTCCTCATAATTTTATATTTTTTAAATCTGCAAAATTTGAAAAAATTACAAATAAAAATATATATATATTAATAACTGAAAAAAACCGTAGATTTTACTAACTTCACTCGGGTAAAAGAATCGAACAGCGATCGATTTATCATTAAGGAGAGTTTATAAAGCGATGAAAATGCAAAACAATTTAATTTCGACAGTAAAATATAATTTTCCAGATGTGTCTCTTCTCTGGAATCTTTATTGAAACGTAGGATTATACGAAAAATCTCCCTCCTCCGTCAACTTTTATTCTCGAATTTTTTTAAAATACTTTTTATTTTTATACATCCATTAAATTCGGTTTTAAAATTCCGTATAAGGTATATAATTTTATTATATTTTTACTTTTAAAATAAAATAAATGCGGATATTTTATTTTAAAAAAAAACTCCGGATTTATCCAAGATGCAAAGAAGAAGATGCGGAAGAAAAGTCGAATGATGAATAAAAAACAATGATAATATCAATAAATAAAAAGCGTGTGTGTGTGTGTGTGTCTGTATGTGTAGATAAATAAACAAGTCGAAGAATAGTGGAAAAAATAAGATCAATCGTGTTTGATAGTAAAGGTTGGAATGGCTTCAGAGCAGATGGCATCGCGACAAAAAGGAAAAAATTCGTTCAATCCTTGTTCAGTACCAGATGTTTCGGATGTAAGTCTACTTGTTAGAAATCACGGCCGTCCAGACAGTTTGACATTCTAAATGGGAAACCATCCCATAACAGCCCATAAGGGATTATTCTCTTGCCATTTTATGGTCCACTATCTACTATCTCGGCGTTAAAATGCGCAAATAATTAACGAGAGAATCCAACTTTAACTTCGATCGAATTAATTTAACATATCCAAACACATTTCGCTAACAATAAAATATTTATAAGTTAATTTTATTTCAAATTTATCCATTATTTCTTATTATTTATATTTAAAAAAAGGAAGAGAAAAAAACAAATTTAAAAAGACAAATTTAAAAAAATTATATATATATATATCAGGCAATTATTAAAATTGCAAGATTTTTGCATATTTTTTTTTTATTTCTTAAGTTAAAACAAGATTTTCTGATGGGAAAACTAAGGAAGTGAAGCCATTTGTCCGAGACTACAGCCATTAAAATGTAAATGGATCACTAAAGTGGATTAGAGTCATCTCCTAATCCTTAAATCCGGATATTAAAGAAAAGTAAAAAAAAAAACTGGGAGGTTTTTTGCATAAAAAAACATAATCCGTCCTTGTTGACTAAAGACAAAAAAAAAATCAGATTCATCTGCATATTTGGGGCTTAAAAACTCCTTTAGTTCTTCTTATCTGAGGAATTTTACATAGGCCATTCATTCATCTCGCTCCTCCTTATTACCAAGTCAACAACGGCTTAGAAAGCAAGCGGCAAATAACTTCTTAGTTTCTGTTGTCACTGCACCTTTCAGATAGCGATAACCGGTTTCAATTCTGTTGTAGTGACAAGTCGTGATGGATGGATGCGGTTCACCTGAGCTTGTTGCTCCGTGATGGATGGCCAGGTGAAAACGTGATGAATGGAGTTGTAACACACCTCGTTTCATAATCGTCATAAAAAGAAATAATATTAAGTTAAAATATTATATATTTGTATAGAGAAGAGGAAGATAATTTAATCCTTTTTTTTAAAAAAAATAGCATTTTTCCGCGTATAAAAGTTTCTTATCTCTTTCTTTCTTTCTTTTTTTTGGAGGGAGGTTTATTAATAACCATAAACGTTTCTGGCTCGAAAATCCGCTGGAAAATAAAGTCGAGCTTCTTCCGGTGCAGAGAGCGATTATGCTAAAGAGGGAGATCAGGTGATGGAAAAAGCTAAGAAAGAAGAAGAAAAGCAAAAGTCCAAAAGCTGAGTTTAGCTGAGAAAGATCGATGTTGGCTAGACAAGAGATCTGTCTTCTGTCAGTTTGTGGCCGGAGAAGAAATTTCTGCCAGCGTTTTTTTTTTTATAACTTCCTTGCCTCTGAGATATTCCGCTATAAACTGTCGTCCTTAACTGTTCCGAAAGGGCAGCTGGCCGTAACAAATATTTGAAAACACCTCTCCGGAGAAACCACTCTATAAATTTAAGTGGATGTAACGCGAGTTACGGGAGCATCCCAACAAATTTGACCACACATCCGAAGCTGGATAGAGTTGTAGGGAGGGATAATATGTGGCGGCTTATCTGATGAACGTGTTCAATTGTTCGTTCTTCCATTCACCTACGGATGAAGTATAGTCCCCCGGGCATTCCGGACTTAAAGCAGCATCGCATCCCGAAGAGGCGGAGGAGAAAAGTTGACTTTCGACAGGTTTTTTTTTTCGTTTTCCTTAAATATTTAAATTCCGGCTAAATTTTTGTGGGTGGATATATTCGGCCATATGAGAGATCCTGTTAGTAAAACAAATATTGGGATTATTATTTAACCATTACTAAGCAAATTCTAGCAAACAAGCGGCGTGTCTAGGAGCCAACATCTGTCACAAGGACGGAACCATTACCGTTCCCCCACAGTCGTAACCTATCGAGAAGAGGGGGTGAGAAGGGCCACCCCTGACAACCCGTGATCGATGTATTGTAGAGGGAGGGTATCGGAGGGACAAAGTTTCAATAATTTTCTGTGCAAGTTGGCAGAGCGATATGAGCCCATGAATTCGCCATTATATACAGCGTCAGTCTGTAATCCCAGACGAAGTAGCGAGTCTAATGAGGCATCCACTTATTACATTTCCTGCTTTTCTTCTTTTTTTTTCCACTGAAGAATCCGCAGATTATCTGGAAATGAAATCAAAGATTGACTCGGCGGAGTTAATGAACAAAGCGATGGCGATAACGTTAACAAACAGGAAATGAGGTCATTTGTTACCAGCGAAAGTAATCGATAAATGTAATCCCATCGTCTACAATTAATTCGCGTTTGTAAACAAAACTTATTCTTTTCGTTTCGTCCGATTGGCTATCGATTGTAGCAGAGAAAGAGAGAAAGAGTGGGGAGAGTAAAAAAAAAACCGTGTGTTCCCGAGCCAATTCCCAGTTGTAAGACCCCTTTTCTTCTTAAGGAAGCTGGGAGTACAGATTTGGACCGAAAGACTTCTATCAACTCCCAACAGTCGGCTGACAGTCTAAAAAAAAAGCACAGAAACGTAATAGAGGTTGCTTTTCTTTCCATTTGATCTCTCCATTTCGCCAGAACAATGTAACTTCCAGTCTAGACACATGTTGTGTGGCGACATGTGTAGTGTGAAATTGTCAGAGGAAGTTGTCCAGCTCCCACGTGTCTCTCTGCCAACGTCTGCTAATCACACCAGACCTGGACAATCGATAGACAAATATCGACATCCTTCCAAGAAACAGCTGTCCACTCACTCGCAGCTCCTCTCTGTCACAAGCTGCTTTATATTTTTTTTTTTTTTAGTTTCCTACCCCCGTTTCTGTATTTTTTCATTATTTTTATCTGTAAAAATGTTTAAAATCTTCGGTTACAACCGCCTTTTAATAGTAAAAATGCATATTTAAATCTTAACGGAGAGAGAGACAGAAAGAGGGGGACTGCTTACATTAGCATCGAATTACTCGAATAGAAAATTCAAAAGAATCAGGTAATTCAGGTAAAATGGCAAAGATTTGATTTTTGAACTTTTTCGGGTGTCATCTATCATCCTGGATAGGGAAAAAACGGGAGAAGATGCAGGGAAAAAAAGCGAAGTTGTTTTGACATTCGATTCTTCCGCTTGCGACGGATGGAGAGAGAAAAAATATGGAAGATATACGAAAGAGAAGGGGACCAAGAAAATGTGCAAAGTCCGCAGAAAGGTAATGTGGTGTGATTGGCTGGACCTTGCTGTTTAAACAAGCTGGAAGGAAGAGCCACAAAATCCCTAATCCCTGGAAGAAATCCCTATACATTATTCATAGGGCGAAGCTCTTTTGGCATTAGACACTTATGCCCGCAGTACATCTGATCTTGATGTATGGGAATTGCAGGCGATAGCAACTTAAAGACAATCCTCGAATCATTATTATAATAATAAACCAATGATTAATTTAACCGACGTTTAAATTACCACGACTATTAAGAGGTGAATTCTGATGATTTTTGGGGAAATTTTACGAAAAGTTTCCAATATTTTAAGTTAGTAAACTATTTAATACATATTATATAACGAGCAGCGAAGCGTTTCAGTCGAAAATTGGGTTGGAAAGTGCCGTTTAAATAGGAGAGAAGCTAAATTTATAAATTAAGCCGGATTCTCCAGAGAGCATTTTAGGGATAATAGCGGATAAACTAAAGTAAAAAATCATTACTGGGAATTTTCTATGTTATGACTGAAATGAAAACGAAGTAGAGAAATGTTAAATTCGAGAAAATATCAAATTTATTGCATTTAAAGTAAATGTAAAAGCGATTTACAACCGAGTAATGGCAGTCAATGAAACTCGTTATTGGAAACGATAAAGCTAGAGAGGAAAATTCATCTGAAAGGAATAAAACGTATAATCACTCTACAACCGAACAAATCTGATAAATTATGTTAAATTTCTCTCTAGAAATTATCCATAATTAATTTCTAAAAAAAAACAAATGTGAGAGTTATAAAGTATTTGATGTCTTTAAAATAAGGGATAGAGACGAAAATCGCCGTTTATCATCCACGAAACGTTGTAAAATCCAAAAACAATAGCTTGATGATGGAATAATATCCATCCAAAATGGATTAAGTTCACCCTAATTAATAATTGTACCGGCTTAGAAAGCAAATATTGCAAATACAAAGATTAACATAATAAAACACGAGACAGATGCACACAATTGTCGAAAGGTCAAATAAAATGGGAAAGAAGTTGAGCATATCGAATGGTTTTTATATCTAGAAACAGCAAAAAAATCGATAGATAGATAATTCAAGGTAATAAAAGCTTTCTGGGAGTTAGTGGATTGAGGAAAGAAAAAGATTTTTTGAATCTTACAGAACTCACTTATAGGAAAAGGCAAGAGAAAAATAAATATCCAGAAATCGCTTAGCGAGAATAATAATTTTGCTAAGAACAGTTTTAAGTATGACTGACAACGGCAAATTTGTTTATTACTTAAGTTTGAAGGGCTAAAATGAGTTTGATAAGCTGAGAAATATCACATAAAATTTCAGTTTTGCAGCTTGATGAGGAAGAGGAAAGAGGAAAGTGATGCGGTGTGTCAGGTTTAATGCAAATTTTCGGATGCTAGAAAAGATTTTTAACTGTTAAAAGGTTGTCGTAGAGGCATCAAGAATGCGGAAAAGTTTAATAACGAGGGAAGAGAAAAGAGAATAGATGTTTATTAAGAGGTGTTAAGCCAATAACCGATTAGCTGATTATCAGGGATGAAAAAATGAGAAAGAGAATCGATAAATCGCCGTTTCCTGTATCAGATTGATGTGTAGCGAGACTTAATTAATTTCCACAGAGCCTCTTGCTAGTTAACAGCTATCGGAGTGACGTCCCCGGAGGTTTGTGGCAAGAGATTAATTTTGACATTATTCCGGTTTCTCCTCCTTTTTTTTCCTATATTCCGATCCGGCCACAAATATGTCGCTGGAATGTTAAATATAGAGCCTTTATTGGATGTCGGGATGCTCTTAATGAAGGTACAATATCCCCCAACGACAGCAATCGGATGCGGGAAAAAGGGGAGAAGGCGATCACGTGACAGCGCTGCGGCATCTTTCCAAATTGATTCCGAGAGGATATTAAGAATCGACGATACTCCCACCCGTTAATTGCGTTATGTATTTAATAAAGATCGATGCCGGACCGATGCGGGGAGAAGAGGACAGGGGATTAAGATATAATCCAACGAAAGCGATCCGAAACTGATAAAGATGGAGAAATGATGATACGGATCGGGATGCTGGAATGTCTCTCAATAGAAACGATCTATAATCTAACCGGTTCCATTCTTCCAGAAAAAAAAAGCCAAATTTGAGAATTAAATCGGAAGGAAAGGAATAAAAACAAGCAGGAAATGAAAGACTTCGATAACGATGCTCTATTGAAAGTTGGCTTATTGTGAAAAGGCTAACTTTTGAGTCTTTCTCATTACTTCTCTCTATTCTTTCTTTTCCACACAATGAGACTTTGTTGATATCCGAACAGAAAATTTCTTCTTTTTTGTATCAGCATTCGTTCATTTATCAAAGATAATGCAAAGTATCGAAAGTCGCCTCTTTCTTGTACAAGTTATAGCAAAATGCTTCAGTGTGAATTGCCCCGCTCGTGTCTGTTTAATAATCGAGTCTCGTATCTCTGTCCTGCTACGGGATTAAAGAAGAATCGTCTTCAAATAAATACTAGGGGGTGCTTTTAGCCACAAGTGCAGATATACGATACGGAAAGACGTGACAGTTTGGCTCAGCATTTCTCGGATTTCTCCAATGAAAGCTTCCTCTCGTTTTCCACCAGAAATGGGAAAAATTAAATCGGTTTTATCTTTAAAATTTCAACTTTCTTTTGAAGAATAGAAGAAGAAGAGGTACAGGCAAAAAACTTTCACATTTTTCCAAAATTCTTACACAGTTTATACATTAAAAACAGAGCTTGTCACATCCAAAAAATAAAAGCTTTTAATGCGCCGCCGGAATGACGTTTCCGTTTCGGAAGAAAAAAAAAAGAAAAAAATAGCGTTCTTCCCCGTTGTCCAAATGACAAGTACACTTTTTACCTCCATTAACTGCACAATATGACGTTTTCCAGATATATTTTACCAACTAAGTATCTTAACGAACGGTCTGAAGTTGACAGTCGATGTTTTGTCATCAACTGCCACATTCTGCCTTTGTTGTTGATTGGTAGAGACTCCCGAAACCATCACCCGGATCCGTTATTTGATCTGAAACACGAAATAGGACGAATTCTCCAGAGGGCCTGCCCGTAAATGTGTCGTTTCTTAGCCAACATCCCCTTTCCGAGAAGAAAAGGAAAGGATCCCACCTCTTCGTAAAGAGCAATTTCCATTTGAAGAATTTAATAAAAATATTTATCAACTTCTTCGGTAACGTGTTCGACCCTCTCCTCATCACCCCTCTCCACTCTAGGGACTGGCTATCATATACAAGAAGCCGAGGATCCGAACCAATCGTCTCGACTTTCAAATATTTACAACTCACTAAATTTAATTTTCCGACCACCGGCGAAGAGTTTAGTGTCCCTTTTTTTCTACTCTTAAAAATGTGTGGTTCCGATTAAAAAAAGGGAGGCGGTTCGTAAATATTGATTGTGAAGATATTTCGTGACTGGAGTGACATCGTCCGACTTATATTCGCTTTAATAACCGCATAGAAGCTTTAACATCACACAAAAGTAATCCTGAAATATTAGTATCGATATCAGAGTTGTTTTGCAGCCATCTGAGTAAACAAGAGCTCACTCCCACCTGGTCATGAAGATGTAATAAAAGTGGAATGTCGTCCTTTGTCTTTTCCGGAGAGTATCCTCCAATAGCTGTATTGCCCCAGGCTGTGTGACTTTGCCAACCATCAGATCTCTAACCGGACTCCGTCTCATATAACCTCTTTTAACATGGAGATAAACGGATGCTGCTCTCCCGCATCATTATGCAAATGCACCTTTTGATATCCGAAAGGTTCTTCCGACGTAATCTTGCTTCAATCGATGATTTATACCCGTTTCATCATCATCTCTTTACATAGAGGGGGAATTCTGTACAACTTAAGATCGCCTCTGTACCGCGCCAAGAAGTAAAGTTCGCGAGGATTATCTTGGCCAATTTGTCGGATAATAAGAATTTACTATCGTTAAGATACCAGAAAAAAACATATATTATATATTTTAAAAAATAATAGATGATTTATAGCTAAAATTAAAACCTTGTTAAATCCATATAAGCATTAATCAAAACGTTTTCTCACTGATTTGCTTAAAAAAGAGGCTGATGACGTTGATGTATGGCTCGGGGAAAAATAATTCTGCTTGTAGTTTGAGCAGAAAGTAATTGATTGGGAGCAAGAATTCGTAACCGTAACCATAAAGAGGGTTGGGAGATGCGTGCCACACCCAGGCGATGGCACATATCTGTCTTAGCCACTCTAATTAATTTATCCCGTTGAATCAATCGGATCGGAGTTGTTTGGTACCTACCAAGCCAATTACTGCCTACGTTATGGAGGATCTTGTTCAATTGGCGCGCGGTGTGGTCCAGATGCGGACCTCCTACGGCTCTTTTGTATGCCACTGTCGATGACATAAGCCGCGGGGCACCTCCATTTACCGATTCGGACACGGCAAAGAATTGCGCGTATCTCTACCGAAACAAAAATAAAAAAAGAGAGAGAAATGAAAAGATTAAAGAGAAAAGCCTGTTTGAATCTGTCTGTTGCAGCTTGTCGACGTTTCAAAACTTTGCTTCAATTTCGTGTAAAGTAGCGAGAGCTTCATTAAATATAGAAAAGGAGTATTCAGCCGTCTGCATCTTCCTCCTACTTTCTAAACTTTGCTCGACAGGGTGGGTGCGATCGATGACGAGGAAACGGGCTCCAGATGGCGACACCGTCGACGAGAGGTAACGGAAGGCGGAGGTAGGCGTTCGACAGTGTCGAGGAAAGGCTCGGAGACACGAGAATGGCAGAGAAGAGAAGAGCGGGATGTCATCCCACTCGGTGGGACGTCGCGCAGAGATCCGTCTGCAAGTCATGACGACTCGAACCGTGTCAAACATGGAACGAATTCAGGCGGTTCCTGAAGAAAGCCTGCTTCTTCTCGGTCATGTGCTGCGGTCTGCTTTGCTACACGTGGCACGTGGCGGTTCGCGGCTTCCGATCCGTGGCCGAAACCAACCCCGGCGACTGGAGACCGGAAGAATACGCCGTCAGGACCTGGCTGCCCAGAGGAATCAAAGAAAGGGTCGACACCAGCTACGAAGATTCTAGACCCGTTGCCAATTGCAGCTGGTATGGAGAAATAATGCACAACAACGTTACCGTCCCCAAACTTAGTCCTCCCAGTAGAAAACTACCGCAGGCGTTAATTATAGGAGTCAAGAAGTGCGGAACCAGGGCTCTTCTCGAATTCCTCAGGGTTCATCCGGACATCAGAGCCACCGGACCCGAAACGCACTTCTTCGATCGCCACTACAAGCTTGGACTGGAGTGGTACAGGTCAGTGTCAAATTATTAATTAATTCATTTCTATACATTTCGAGGTTTCGGCTCCTCAATCGTGGTACGTTCTACGCCACGTAACGTAATTAAAGACGGCGCCGCCATAAGAGATTCGCAACGGGTTCGGGTAGAGGTATGTGCAAGAGGAGAAGTGGACAAAGTAGGATGGGTGTAATCTTGGATGATTACAAAGCGATTGAAAGATCTCCCTTTACATAGAAGCCACGAACACGTGCGGTGACACGGAGAACCTCTCTGCGGTGTCTATTGTCGCGTGGAGGGAAACCACGCGCTGCCCCTTCTCCTCTCCACCACTTTCACCCCGCTGCCCCTCTGTTGAGTCTGACAAAGAGAAATTAGGTCGCGAGTGGTCCTATGAAAAACACATGAATTACTAACGATTTCGTATTCATCAACCACGCTTAATTACATCATTCTACTGATTAAATCGACGACACTCGAGCAGCCACCGTCTCCAAATTTCATTCTTTATATAAATTGACGATCAAAAAGAAGTGTAAAGTGGATTTCCAACGAATTTCTCTCTATTTTCTAAGAGAGCAAAAAAGAATCTTTAAGGGTAGCCTCCTCGGTGATGAACTTAATAAATATATATATATATACAACCGCATTAAAATCTCTTTTTAACCGGAAAAAAACTGAAAAGATCAATTTATGTCACTTGCAACTGCTTAATCTAAAGTCATTTAAGCGCATTATTCTCTGACTTGGTGGAAAAAACGGCAACATATGCTTTGACCGTTGTAACTGATGTACACAGTTTAGGAAAGAGAAGAGAGTCGTCAGAGTTTTATTACTGTTAGTCGCATGATGGGGAAGAAAGAGGAAAAGAAAATATCCAATTATGAGATGATTAGCCGCTGTTTCGTCACGGAAGAAGCGCTTAGGTATGTTTAGATGGTTTGATGTAAATCCCGTGTTACCGTTGGATGGTTGATCGATCGGGTCGGACCAGGAAATGATTAGATGTGTGACTCGAACCAAGTTGATCCATCCAAGCGTTCACTAAGTACGCCTATCATTTCCTTTTCAGATGTAATACGCTCCTTTGTCGATCCAATCTGCTCGGACATTCGTTACAGGTGATATTGCACTTTGGTCACAACTTTTCACATAAGTTCTTTTTCATAATTGCTTCGGTTTCTCCTCCACTTCCTTTCTCAAATTAATCCCTTAGACTTTCATTTAATCCTTGTAACAAACTTCTGATTTAAATATTAAACCGGGATTTTTCTCTTTCTCCTCCTCCTCCATCTCCTCCTCAACCGGTAACAGACTTTACAATTATAAAATCTGCAAAACTCGTGCTGATCCGTGTGCCGAACGGTAGGAAATGTAGGAAAAATAAATGACTTCTAAATTTCCTATAAATCTTTTTCTCCTTCGATTCGGGTGAACATTTGCGATTTTCAAAAGTATCGCTACGTCAGCAAGGATTGGGGAGGAAAAAAGGGGGGGATTTTTTAAGGGAAAAAAATCAATTTTTATTCCGTTCCTTTGATTTAAGAAGGGGAAATTCGTGACGGTATTAATTTTATTATCGGAGTAACGTAACGCATAATCTTCTCTAGTGCCGACTTGGGATAGTAAGAGGCAAGTTCAGCATAAAATTCGGGTTTTTCTTTGATTACCGACAGAATTGTGGAGTTTGAAAAATTCGATAAGTCACCGGAGAGAAGTCTCTTCCATTCTTCGTATAAGACGACGTTACTGGGTTTTTTTGTGAAGTTTTTCTGCATCTTTTTTTTACATAGAAGCAATGCACTTACCCAGGTGCAGAGACCTTAACTGACTAAAGTAAGAAAGAAGGGCTGCGAGTGACACGGGATGTTAAGGAAGTGGCTTACAGCAGTCACATGTCAATAGGTTCTCTCCGACTGTCAACTGCAGTTCTCTTCTATTTACATAGTTAGTGGTGGCTAAAGTATCGCAGTATTGAGGTTGAGTGATCCGGTATATCCCTCGGGATTCTATTGGCTCCTTAGAGAATTCGAGCTTCTTCAATTGATGGCTTCTTTCACTCCAGGTTACTTCTTTCTCCAAGTTTGATATTTAATGATGGATTGTGCACTCTCTTAGTTTCGTTTCCTTCTTAAATTGAGTTCGAGAGACGTTAGGATTTCAATTTTAAGCTTAAGTATAAAGAGAGGGGTGTAAGTTAGTTAATAATGACGGATTGCTTCTTTCGTTGTAGACAACACATGCCAGTGAGCCTGGAAGGTCAGATAACCATGGAGAAGACGCCTAGCTACTACATCACCAAGGAAGTGCCCTCCAGAATCCACAGTATGTCTCCTCTGATGAAGTTGGTGGTTGTGGTGCGCGATCCGGTGACACGAGCCGTTTCCGACTATACGCAGTCCACTAGCAAGAGGCCCGATACGCCTTCCTTCGAGAGCATGGCCTTCCTGAACGGTAGCGAAGGCTTAGTGGACACGGCATGGAGTGCCATTAGGATTGGAGTCTACGCTCGCTTTCTGGACTGGTGGCTGCAATACTTCCCTCTACAGCAGTTTCATTTTGTTAGTGGAGAGACTCTGATACAGGATCCGGCCGGGGAAATGGCTAGATTGCAAGATTTTCTAGGCTTAAAGCGGGTAATTACCGAGAAGCACTTCTATTTCAATGAAACTAAAGGCTTTCCTTGTCTAAAAAAGTCGGAGGGTAACGGTAACCCTCACTGTTTGGGTAAGACTAAAGGAAGGACACATCCCGAAGTGTCCCTCTCCACTATACAAAGATTGAGAGATTTCTATCGTCCTTTCAACCTTAAGTTCTACCAAATGACCGGGAGAAATTTCGGTTGGCCCTGATGACTCTACATATCCTGCCTATTATCTTCTTATGTGCCAATATCTAAACCTCATTAGCATGATACTGCCACGACGTGAGAGGCAACCACCCAAAAACGACCCCATTATTGTTCTCGGTTTTTTTACCTCGAAATCTCATCGATGTACAGATCACTGTATAAGAAAAGTTGTACATTAAATGAATGTAGTGGATTATCTTTCTTTTATTTGGATTATCTCCCCCCAAAAATTCGATTAACACACGAAAGTCTATCGTAAAATATAATATAAATATAGAAAAAGTCGATTGAAATCAGTGGGTAGACGTACGAAAGGTTTAATAATTACATTGTTCAAGATAAATTCCTCTAAACTTTCATTAAGCAGAAAGAAAACTCTTTAAATTGATCCATTCTACACTTAACTTTAGAGGTTTTTCACTCCTAAAATAGGAGATTTCTATCTATAAAATGGATCATTATATATATAATGATTATATATATGATATATGATAAATTAGAGACTTTATTTTTTGATATTTTTTAATAATAAAAAAAAGGTTTGCCACGTCAAGTCTTTATAATTGCCTATTTTCGGGGATTGTTATTGGCTTTAGAGGTTTTTACTTCTGCTAATGGTTTACTTTTAGAGATGCTATCAGAAGCTTTATATTTAGAAAACAAAAGCCTAAAAGTTTCTAATTTTAGAAGAAGCAGCGAAAAGTTAAAAGTTTCTATTATATAACAATCAACGTTTTAAATACACTTTACGCTTCTCGGTAAATAGGAACCCATTAGTGGACGAGTGGATGAAACCACTAAGCACCGGTCACGGGTTCGCACCTGACCAACGAGCTGTTCACGTGGAATTTAGTGTTTTCTTCCCGTGTCTAGCACCTAAATAGGGGCCAAAATCCCCATTAAAACCACTAAACACCGGTAGTTGATCTCGGGTTCGCGCATCACCGACGAGCTAGCCGCGTGGAATTCAGAGTTTTCTTCACGTGTCTAGCACCTAAATAGAGGCCACTTTCCCCACAGAAACACCTAAATATCAGTCATTTTTCTATAATATCTAGCATCTAAACAGGGGCCATTTTCCCATAGAAAGTCCTCCCTCCGGGTACTCCCCACACTTTCCTAACAGATCGAGCTAGTGTTACGTGGCCCCCCACATCATCAATTCCATCCAATTATCGAACAAGAGACTCGAACTCCACACGAGATTCTTAATTTACAACGAATATAAGTCTAAAAATTCCACTAAATGGTAGCTTCTAGTTCAGAAAAAAAGAATCCAAACATTCGAAAAATAACTTTAAAACCCGAAATAATAAGAATTTTCAGTGGATGATACGAGTTTTATTAAATAAAACTGCGCTAGAATAAACAGCGATATGTTACAATTGCCTCTCTCATTAATGATAATTTGTGTCGTCAAGATATTTACAAAGCCGAGAGAGAGAGCAGCTTAGCATTGACAAGCTAATTCCCGAAACGTCATTCGGTTATCGCCATGTTTAATTTAACAGTCTGAAGCTTTAATTAACAGTCGCCAACCTCATCAAATATGTTTCGCTCTCTTCCATTTTGCACCTCTTCGCTATAACTTTCGACCGGGATTAGCACTTTGGGATTAGCCATAAGATCATTAAACCCCCCCCCGACAGAGGAAAAACCACTATTAAAGAGGCATCGATTCGGTTCAAAAGGGGAACGAGGAACCAAAAAAAATAATAATAACAATCTTTAAAGGATATAATTACGAGAAAGTCGTTCCTTTAATCGAAATCTTCTTCAGTTTTTGGGGGAGACCATTAATGTAGGATACGTATCCGCGTGAATATACGGATGCGTAATTGTTACAGAGGGAATATATGATAATCCCACGCTTTATCTGACGTCTACATGTATCCATTCTGATCAATATAGGAAAGTTTGGCCGGCAATACCATTTTCCAAACTGTAGCACGTGACTGGAAGAGAAAATGATGTATTTTTGTTGTAAGATACGCTGTGATTACAGTTTTTCCATCCGTTTTCTTTTCGTTATCGATTGTTCCCGGCCGCACACACCCACACACACACACACATATATATATATATAAAACTCTACAATTCAAACTTTGCGCCGCTTATTTGAATGGAGAAACCATCACGAGATTGGATGAGGGATGGATGTGGCTTTACATGAATAGAAAGCCGAAACGTGCGATTACTCGTATCTCGTATATTTATACGTCTATGCCAGACCGTAACTATTTTATTATAAAATTTAATTTAAAAAAAAGAGAATTATAGAAGAGGACAAAGAAGAAAGATGGCTGGCAGCAGGACGTCTGTGAAGCATTGACCGAGCGAAAAGCAGAGACATGGTAAGTCCCGTGATTAAGAGCGTGAGCGTGTGGTAGTCTTGTCACGTTTAAGTTTGTCACAAGTTTCTTCTTGCGGCGGCTGTATTGACGAAAATGTCACATCGCCATCGACTCCCTACAGAGTCGCCTTAATTCTAAATCTGGGTGCCGCATTTCTCTCTTTCTCTCGTCCTCCAGAATGCTACTGACTATCAAGCGTGTATGGCCATCGATTGCCAAATATCCTATTTATTCTTATTTTTTAAACCGCTAGACGGTGGAACGAAACAAGAGAGACGGAGGTGTAGAGGAACTTAAAGACGTTTCGTTAGTTCGTAGATGGGTGGCAAAGTTAGACTAGAATTTATCCCGGTCTTTATTCGAGAGAGTTGTAAACTCGTCTGAGCTTCTATTATCTTTGGCAAACAGCGCTTAACCGTCTTTTGTTTATCAACTAACTCGCTTTGCATTTAAATATATTCTGGGCATAAAAGGATTTCCTCATTGCTGCCGCTCTTCGTTCGTCCCTCGCAAATGACGTCTGACGTTATAACGCCATTCCTAATAAGAACTCTGATAGGATAAAAACGGGATTGAACTTTGAAATCCACTAATAGCCGTTATAATTGCATTAATCTATTGAAGGTGCTTAGTAATTAGATTGAAGCGACGACACAATGCATTTATCTAGGTTCTTTGTAATTTTCTGACGGGTAAAAGACATTGAAATGCTGTGTGCAAATCTTCCAATCGGGTCAATAGACTAAACAGACTTTAATGATTAATTAAATTTCCAGGATTTCGAAAGGAAGGAAAGAAGCCATCTCGACCGAGTTAAACCGTTAATAAAAGAAATTCAAAGCATATTCTCTCTATTCTTAAGAGATTATCCACTTAAGGGAGCATCGATTTCAGTTGCCAGTTGGTTTTTCATTCTCGCCATCCCCGAGAGACAATGACCCGGTGACATCTTGTCTTTTAGCAGCAATTCTCCCAAAACGTACTCTTTTGTCAACTCTGATTGACTCCAGCATTTACCACTCACCTCCTAAATTGATGATAGGAGTGCATTTTTTTCCTCCTCGTCTCTCTCCTACCCTTAATCTTCGTCTTTAATTTATGCTTCCTTCCAGAAGGAGATGATAATTAAAGAGCTGAGAGGCATTCAATTAAACGGTATTGTCGGAGGAACGAACAAGAACTGAAAAAACTATTAGCAGAGAATAGGCCATGCGTTTCTTTGGTCATTACAACTTTCTCTTGTACGTCGTTGATAAACGGAGACGAGAAGAAAAGAAAAACCTATTCTTTTCATCGCGATAACGCTTTTACTACTGATTAATACCTTAAATCTCCAATTTCCTTCTTCTAACCATATCTAAAATTGCAATTTTCTGTTTAGTCTCCATCTTCTCGACAAAACGACAAAGCCTTCTCTTATTATTGTTTCTAAAGATGATTAATCATCATCGCTTCTAATAGCAGATGCACAAGATACGGGATGCAAACCATTCTCTTTTAATTGGTCCTGGGAGAAGCAATCGTGGCCTAAAAATTGTCGATAAAGCTTTAAAATACTTCAAAATGCCACATTTTCCCCCTTTCTTTCTAATTCTTTTCTACGTTACCAGCATCTTAATGGTGCCTTTCTTTCACTCGTTTTTATAAACCTCGCTTCCAGGCAAACTTTAGTAATTTATTCGAATGTGCACAAAAGCATCAAATTGGCCAGCAATTATTTTATACTCATTAGAGAGAGAGAGAGAGAGAGAGACGAGCGCATGTTGGTCCCCTTTTTTATAGCTACACGAAGGTTATAGCAGATAAAAATCCACAAGAGTTATGTCGCTGAGCGTTTCTCCTTCTCCTCATATTTTATCTCCCACGTCTGTTTAGTGGAATCTGCAAAATGATTCCTTTTTAAAACAAAACCTTCTTTCTTATCATCTTCTTCTATGAATTTAAACTCTGTTCATTGGGGTCAATATTTGGGAGTCGATAGGTATACCCAAGACCGCTTCTCTTTCTCTCGGTATCCGGTTTAGATAGCAATTAAATGGAGATAAGTGTCATTTGCTCAGTTCTCAAACAATCTGCAAACTGCAATTAAAACCGGAGTAGCTGTATTTACCAAAGTCAACAGGATACAAAATGACCATCTGTGTCGACTAACAAAGAGAAACCCGTGAATAGTAATATAGATAATGACGAGTCATTATCATCCTCATCACCATCTTCCAACATGGCATCCCTGTATTTGTTGGATCTAATTTACGACTTTTAGGCATCACCTCGGTGGCAAGAATACCTGAGGGAACCCTCCTAACCTTCTAATTCGATTTGTTCTTCTTTATTGGTGATGTGATTGCAACTGTCTCCTTTCTCACCGTTTCCAACGTCGTAGAATTTAACGAGAAATAATTGTTTATAATCCAAATAATTGTAGAAGATTCTTAAAGACGGTAGTAGTATCTGTCGATTTTATGCTTGATAAAAAGATTGCAGATAAGATATTTATGGATGCGGTTTTCCTTTTTATTGTTATCGACCAAAACCTCATATAATAAAGCGGCTTTAGGAGGAAGAGGAAGAAGAGAGATGCATCATAATTTGCACGCTTTACTTATGCGGCGCCGACAATAGCATCTTTATCAATATTAAAATCGTTAAAAAGTAAGAAAGAAACTCTAACGTTTCTCTAAGTTAACTTAACAAGAATACAGCGAATTAATGTATACACACAAATCTGTATTTTCGGAATTTATATCCAGATAAAAAAGGATAATAAATAAAAGGAAACTGTCCCATCGCTCAAAAATAACATTGTGTAGATGAAAATTGTAGATATAACCAAACTATAAAACATATTTCATAAGAAATGCAGTTAAACTTTCGGATATAGCAACTAAAAGAGGGGGACATCCATCCGAAAAAGTAATGTTTTTGCTCTCTGGAAGAAAAGAATTTCCATTAAAGTAATGAGGTGCGTCCATTTTGTGCAATACTGCAGCAAAATACCTTATTTTTTTCTTCTTCTTCTTCTTTTATCTTACAGGCAAAATAACTCTAGCCCCGGTAAACAACTTTTCTCTTTTGCATCCCGGAGAGGTCAAGGGTCATCCAGCTGCCTAACCGTATTTAGAAGGCAGCAGCTGTATAAAACAGAGACTAAAAAGGAGAAAAAACATAGCATAATTGAGTAAGAAAAGATAAAAAAAAAGAAGAAGAAGACTGCACAAAGAGTCTGTGTTGAAAGTTAATTACTTTGACCTCCTATAAGAAGATGAAGGCTGTATTCTACTTTTTCTAATTCTTCTTTTATATATCGATACTTATATTTAACAGAAATTGCAGAATTAAACTTTTAAATTTTTGAAAATAAAGTTAGGAAGAGGAGAAGGGAAAAAAGACTTTTAGGAACTGTTTAAAAAACCGATCGAATGTTTGGTTCTTTTGTCTGTAAGGAACCTTTTCAAATTCAGTTGGGAAGTGATAATGATGGTCGAATGTCGTAGCTATAATGGAGAAGAGGTAATATAAAGGCGAGGTTTTTTTTATATCGGACGAAAATCATTTTAAGAAAGTCAAGAAAATCTTTTAGATTCGGAAAGATATCATCAAACAGTGGAAGATGCTGGAAAAAAACGGGGGAAAGAGTACATAAAAACAACTTATTCCCGGTATATTCGGAAAGATGATGACATTCGGTATTTAAAGGGTGATGAAAAAGGAATGGAATCACCTTTCCGCTTGTCTAAAAATTAAATCAGCAAACGGTAATTAACCATATTCTTTTTACAGATTTAAGTTGCCAAAAATAGATTCGGTTGGCTTTTTTTTCCTTCTTTCTATCAATCTCTCGATATTAGTAGAGAGGAACTGTTCTATTTTCGATGTCGGTAACGAAATCTTAGGTTTCTGACAGGAATTGGCAATTATAAAAGGAAAAGTGAATGGAGCTTGTGCAAACCATCAAAGTGTAATTAAGCAGAGAGACAAACGAGCTCCTAAATCTGTTTTATCCTGTCTGTGAACGGGTCGTTGTTTCGCTTGACAGCTACAAGAATACGTAAGAGGGAAAGTATGTCAGGACATTTCTTTTCTTCACTCTCGGCTCGTCCCCGAGGAGTTCCTCCCATTTCTAAAAGGTATGAGTTCTCTTTAAACCGCAACTCGGTCCAATCTGTTCTCCTCAAACTTCTATCTGCTTTCGCCTTTAATCCCTGATAATAATTGGTTAAGACACTGGCAAACTTTTCAATTTTAACCTTTTAGATGGCTTTTTTATCTTGTAAAAGGATTTATTGTTCCTTTTCTATCCCCCAAAGTATCATTTAAAGTTTTAAAATAACAAAAGAAACGAACGTAGTAGTAGTAAAAATTTATTAGTTAGATTATCTCGAGTACCTTTAAGAAGTCATACTAAAAAATGAGATGGATGTATATATACATACATAATTTTTTTATGGAGATCAGCTGCTTAATTGTTGGGAAAATGGTTTTTGCACTCATTAGCTATCTAGCAACAGATGTGCGGCTCTTAATCAAAGCATAATTGGAAGAATGGCATCATTAATCGATAAGGGAACAAAAAGAGAACCTTTTATACAATGATATATATCAGCCTTATGCCAAAAAATGGATGCCAAATTATAGTAAAGCGTTGGAAAGGAGAATTAAATGGAGAGCAGATGTGAACGTCTAAATTGCAGTTTTTCTTTCCATCTGCTATTACAAATCGGCATCTATCGTCACTGCTATTTAATTTATGAAAGGTGGAGAAAGATAAATCAGTCAGAAGGAGTGAGAGGGGTCGTTCCTATAAATTTGTAGGAGCCTGATTTATATTGCTATACCTTAATACCTGGATCTGGGAATATGAACTGTAATCTGGGACTAACATTCGATCAATCAGGGAGATAGGCAGTTCTGTCATCTCCTCGCCTTTCTGTCCGTTTGTCAAATGGGATGAATGATTGTCAATTCAGCGAGTCTTGTTCCGGGATTTAGCTAATGTTTCTCTACGCGCTTATAGCCGAGGGCAGGTGTCCTTCCAGTGGTCATCGCTGGCGACAAATCCTTAGGAAAGAAGAAAAGAAGGTGAGCTGGATACACCGAATCTCCTTAACTGAATATACACTTCTTTTTTTTCTCTCAAACTTTAGCCCGGATCTGACATAACAGATCGATTCCTGTTTTACCTTCCACCAACGGATGGCGTTAAAAGACTCTTTATGTATCTAAGCTGATTTACCTTAAAATGTCATTTCTGTCTTTTCCTCTTTTACATTGGAAATTTCTCTTAAGGTTAACTGCACTGTTCTTCCTTTAAAATTCTATTTTTACTTTCCAGTTTACTGATAAACATCTCTCTCTTTTTATATATGAAAAAACCATTTCCAAATAACCGAGACCACACACAAACACACGCGTAAACCAAGGGGTTTTTTTATATTTTCTAATTTTTTAAAAGGGGAATTGAGATATTTTTAATCAAATTTGTTCATTTTTGTGTTATTTCTGAAGAAGGTGCTACTTTTGCTGGTGTAAAAGATGTGCAAACAGCGTTAATGAGATTTTCCTGACGGTTGTTCTTGATCTTTTACTTAATTGGATTTAATGAAGACGCTTTGGTTAAGAAAAAAACCAGAATCGGAAATGATTTTACTTTTTTTTCCAACATACACACACACGAAAAAATGATTAAATTAATTCAAAGAAATCCCATTTGGGAGGCAAGTTTCGTGTTTATGATATTTGTTTGATGCGAAAAATCTTTATACAGTTTGCTTCGTTTAATCGTTACATTAATAAAAGTTTAATTGAAGGAAATTTCCGTCGAACGTTTCGCTAGCCTGAACTACAAGACTTTTTATTGATCTAAATAGGATAGATTGCATTATTGATCCAAATAAGCAATCTCTTTGGTTAACGTCAGTTATCATTATATCTGCCAGCGTAAGACCAATTGGTTCAATAAGTACTGTCGGATCTACCGATAATAGCGGCTAGAGAATAATAATTATCGAAACGAACGACACTTTAATAATATTTAAGTATAAAAAAAGAAGAAGAAAACGTTAAGAAAATTTCAAAATCGCACCACCATATTTTAATCGTTAGATTAAAAAGAAGAAAAAGTCGATAGCCCCTGTAAATCATTCTTCCCCGCTCGGCTACGGAGTTAAGCAGTGAAGCCATTTACAGAGAATAACGACTGAATCGAGATATATTATAATTTTAACAATAATTTCGTCTGTGATTTTTATAGTGGAGGTTTTTAAACGTTTTTTCCTTTATTATTTATAAGACACGATTTGCGTTTTAGGCATTCCTGGATGGCTGATTAAGCGCATCTGTTGTCGGGGCATCTCTTACGATATTAAGAAGTATTGATTGGTAAAACAAAGAAAGAATAATAATAATAATAATATATATATATATATATATAAAAAGCGATACAGAGTTTCGAGACGTCATAAGTATCAATAACGGTCGGGAGCATAATCTAGATATATATCTCTCATTGAAATAACCGTTATCTGTATTTTACGGTAATTTAAGTCTAAATTATTGTCTCTCTGCCAATTGAAGATAAGAATGCATCGTCACAGTTCCAAAACTTTAAGTCCTTCCGGCCCATATTCCGTTAAGCGGTTGCCACAACTGTCCGAAATTTATGTAAAACTCCAAGATCAATAAAAGGAGGATTTCAGTCGAGGAGATTGAAGCGTTAAATATTTGCTGCACTCACAATAAGAATTTTTCATTCGTCCTTCTTCTTCCTCCCCCGTATTCTCATCCGCACACACCGCTCCGATATCGGTTCACGTGACTGAGGTGTTTTCGAAGGTCGTAACGTAAATAAAAACACCAATAGAACGAAAGGGATGCAATTATTTATAAAAAAAAAAGAAAAAATAAAAAGACGACAGAGGAAGAGGGAGAAGGACCCAAGGAGGAAACGTAGAGTAAGAGATAAAGTATCCAACGACTCGATCGTTTATCTTAACGACTTGTTCATCAACTAAAATCTACAAAAATCTCATTTATTTTTCAGAAACATGCTAAAAAGACCCGAGAGTTACTTTTGTTAAGTAAGGATCAATGTGGCATGAATTCATCATGCAGTCAGCCTATAACAAACGAAAAAGTCGTTGAGTGCTTATTCATGTAGCATACAGATGTCGACAGAATACATTGGACAAAGATTTTAAGTAGAAAAGCATTCCGGCGATTTTTTTTTCCCCTTCTCTTCTCTTAGGCAAAGAAGGGGATGCGGTTATTTATGAATTTCCATTCACCAGATGTCGTTCTTTACCGCTTTAGGCGTGTTGACGTCATCAAATTCGAAATCAAGTTACGTCTTTGACGTCACGATTCGAACCCCCTCCGCTATTTTTCCCAGTAAAAAGAATTCTTTAGCATCTTGCTGGGTTAACAAAATTGCTGCAAGATAATATATATATTTTTTCGATTTTTTTTAAAATTTTATCATAAAAGCTAAATTTCAATTTAAATCAATAAAAAAAAGGCGCTACCGATATTTTTTAATCGATATTCCTTTAGGTATTTGAGAGAATTCGCTCATAAAAATTTTATAGAAATGCACTACTTCTACATATTTCAAAAGATATATATATATATATTATATTTATATTGTTTAAAATCAATTCAAAAAATTTTTAATCCTGAATAAAAGCAACTTTCCATTATGTAAATGAATAGAAATAGATGGTTTTTCTACCAGAAAATATCTTCCCCCCCCTTAAAATGATCCTTTTTAGGGAATTTATTACTCCTAGAAAAGGGAATTTTTGATCGAAAGCAACACAGCCGATAATAACGCGAGATGGTCAACCATAAACAAAGCAATAACTGTAAAAATACTTCTTATATACAGTTACAAATGTAAAATTTCATCGTTTCAACAGCATATTTTTCTCCCCTTTTTTAGCATCACAATCGAAGAGGAAAAGTTAATAACCATTAAAGCTAATTAAAACCCGTCTTGAAACAGCCGATCTCTTTCATTTTTCCAGATAAAAATCCCGAAAATTGCAACCGGAAATTCGCCAACTAATGAAGCCGCTTGTCCGGAAGTACGTCATCCGGAATAGGCTAATTTTACGTCGTTATAAATGTAATATTATCGTTAAAAATTCCCTTTTATTTCCAGTTAGGGATTCTAACGATAACGTATCCTCCGCATCCACCGAAAGGAGGGGAGGAAAAAAACGATATGGAAGACGGATTTTTATCCGAAATGAGCATGTTCAGGATTTATAATTGGTAAAAAAAAATAAAATAAAAATAATCCTACATCACCGCTCTTCCGTAATCCTGAATTATGAGAGCTTCGACCGGAAATTACGTAGTAATTCCACTATAGAGCGCGTGGATAATTACATAACTGGGATATATTCCTTCAAAGATTAAAAAAAGGGAGGAAAATTAAACAAAAGGAAAAGATAATTTCTAACTTACCTTCGTGCATTTGTCACCGGAGGAACGTTTCCACTCGCGAAGTGATTATCCAGTTCTAAAAAAGGATGGAGGAAACTGATTTAAATATTTCCTTTTTTTATTTTTTAAACTTTTCTATTTATTTAAAGAGGAATTGCAGCAGTGACAGCTTCATTGTGATCTTGTGTGTTAACTAGTCTTGGCTTCTGACTTTGATTGACAACGAGTAGATAAACTACAGAAAACGGTCCGAGTGTGCTACAGGACAATAGAACAACGGAAATAGGTCTCTTGTGTTTTGCTAGTCTTCATGTTTTATGGATACGAACTCCAGTTCTATCCACTACAACTACAATAGAAGAATGGTTAAAGAAAGAAGCGGCTTAACTTTCATTTTTTTACACTCTCCAACAGCTCCCCAGTCAAATACTTTGCCTAACACATTATAAAACTTAGTTTTGCAACTCCTCTTAATCGTTCTTCTACATCTAAACGAATAATAAAATATATAAGAAAAAAAAAATTTTATTTGATTAATGGAAGAAAGTCAAAAATTTACATCTTTTTTTTCAAAAAATAGAATTTAATTATCGAGATTTATTCTCGATAAAATAAAAATCGCAGCGTGTTTAAATGGAGTTTTGGAGGCTGGAGTTGTGTGGAGTTATGAGAGAAAGGGGGGAATCCCAAGCGTCCAATGATGTTCTGTTCTACATGCTCTTCTCAGACTTGTTCACATTTACGTCACAGTTGTTGTTGTAAAAGCTAAATTGTGATCGGAGAGTTTTGCCGTTCGGCAAACACGACGTCATCTATGGCAGCATCTCTATCATCCACTCCAGCCGTAAATAAAACCAAGAAATCCTCAAGAAAAACATTCTTCCTTTAATTATATCCATAATTAAACCGTTAGAACTTAGAAAAGGAGGATATTTTTTATATATATATTTTATTTTTTCCTCCTCCTCCTCCTCGGCTATAGACAGCTTAACCGTTAATTAATGTTAGCTAATCAAGATTTAGCACATGGTCATTAATGGATACTTTTAATTAGAAGGATTTTCTTTTGTGTTAATATTTGACTTCATCGATTCTTTACTGTTAATAAGGTATAATTAACGACGTCTTTATGAGAATTTGAGACGAAAAGGGCGCTAAACAGAGACATCCGAAGAGTGAAAAATGAGGAAAAATTTTTTTATTATTATTATATCATTTTTATTCGTTGATATTTTAAACATCTGTTTCGAATTTTATAGAAAATGGCGTTAGCTCGATTGGAAACAAGATCTCGTTTCTTGATCGGTGACATTAATGAGCTTAAAACGGAAATGATCCCAGATTAATTATCTGTTAGTAAATTATTATCGTCACTTAACGGCCCCTTTATGGTAACGAATCTGTCTCAACTTCCCTATAAAAATCCTTAATATTTACACTTTTCGCTCTATAAACTACTCCGCTAAATATATTAAAGCTCGAATTTACGTCAATTTAACCTAATAAAAATTAAATCGCAACACTTTAATGGATAAATGTAAAAATATTCACGAAAAAAGCGATTTTTCTATGAAATATTACACTGCAATTTTCTTCCATTTATATTATATAAACTAATTTCTACGTTTTCTTAT
The DNA here is from genome assembly GCF_030686945.1 of Centruroides vittatus. NCBI lineage: Eukaryota > Metazoa > Arthropoda > Arachnida > Scorpiones > Buthidae > Centruroides > Centruroides vittatus. Next base: position 679,836 of record NW_027122690.1, on the reverse strand, counting down.
CGGGGGTGCTTCAAAAACGTCACGGCAATAATATGAAATTAATTTGTTATGCCGGATTTATAGTGGAGGGTTGTCCTGTGAGTAATTCTCCATTCGATTGTGGTCCTCTCCAAAAAAAAGTACTGCCTCACTACCCCTGCCGCACCTCTGTATAGTAGATAAAACCACTAACACTGGTAGTCGGTCGCGGGTTTGCGCCTCACTAACACGTGAAGTTTAGTAAAACCGTTTTCTTCGCTTGTCTAACACTAGTTTCACATAGAAAGTCCTCCCGTGAGGCAGTCCCCCTCCTTCACCTGTCTAACACCTAAAATAGGGACCAATTTCACACAGAAAGTCCTCTAGTGAGGAATTCCCTCTTCATCCATTCTTCTCCACGTATTAACATGGATAACGCTTTAATAAGGTTCTAAATTTTTCTGTTCGTTAAATCGGGGTGCGTTAAATCGAGGAATTACTGATTTAAGTTTGCATAATTATTATTATTATTATTATTATTTAAGTATAAATAGAGATTATAATGTAAATTTATAAACACATTAAAATTTAAACCTCCTGTTAACAGAAAATAAAAGATTTTCTGTCACATTTATATTTGTCAAAATTAAAAAAAAAAAAAATATTACATAAAAAAATGTTGACAGAATTCTGAAGTTTTATACAAGGAATATTTTTATAAACAGTGGAAGAGAAATTCAATAAGAGCAAATATAGGATTTCAATATAAATCAAATATAGGACATGCTTTGTAATGTATTTAAAAATACTAAAAACACTCCATAAAATTTATATAAAAGTTTTAATATTTAAAAAGATTTATATACAGAGTTTTAAAAAATTTACAGCAAAGACTCTGTTTTATATAATATAAATAATAATGAAAAGATTTCTTATTTTACTTTAAATTTCAGTTTGTAACTAAGAATTTTTCTTTAATCTAACGGGAGATTTCTCAAATTTGACATTATTACCGGCGGAAAATCTTGCTTGTAATGAATTCATTCTCAATATAAATGTTCGTTTATATTAATTTTAAATGTAATTTTTAGATAGAATAATATTAAACTTGTCAGAAACACTTGTTATATCTTTATTGTAATCCATAAATAATAGAACGGTTGCATAATTAATTAAGACGGAGTCTAAGTTCGGAACAAATTGTAGGTATTATTTTGTTAAAACCGACTGCCGATCGGTCCGTCCGCATAACAAATACCGATCTATAAAGCCGACGGAGGGGTGTTTCTCGCCCTTCGACTTCTGCACTCGTGATGTCGGGATATTAATATCTTTATTTGAGAAAGACTGGAATTAAGGTTAGAAATATTTTCCAAAGTTAAAATAAGTTTTACGAGACTGCAGACAGAATTATAATTGTTTTGATTAAACTGGAGAACTAGCTTTTTAATTTATTAGTTCTATTTTAATTTAAATTAACTATCAATTACCAAAAATCTCATTTCTTTCTACCATTGCGTATTTAATGAATGATAAAACTAATCAAATGGAACGTGACATGATATAATTTATTGTGAAATTAAATAAATATTAAGTAAAATTAAAGATGACTGATCGTAAATTTTAAATTACTGTTTCTTTATACTTGGATATAAAAACTGTAAAGTTTGATAATTTACAATAATATGGATACGTAAAACAAAAATATTCAAAAAATTGATTAAAAAAACATTTATTTAATTATAAAAATAATATCAATTATGTATATAAAAATGTTTTTATCAATACATGTCTCTGCATAATTCTTATAGAACAGTATTAATAAAATATTTTCATTTACGTATTTATACATTTTTATTTCTACCAATTGATATCACCTAGACATCGCTCGACTCGACTCTACGAACTTCATTTTAATTGTGGACAGTTTCTCCTAGTATGACCTGAAAAAATTAAACAAAATTATGATTAATTTCTTAGAATTTCTTATACGGATATGACGGGATGAGAGCGGGACGAAACTTTACCCTCTTGTCCGCATATGCTGCACTTTCGTTTCCTTTTTACTTTTTCTGGAGCTCGACCGTTTGACGATTCTCCATTATTTTCTATAATATAAAACAATAATGTGTTAAAATGATAAAATATTAAATTTAATTAACATTTCTTTCCTTAAATATTTTATTATACATTTAATAAAGAGCAATTTAATAAATATATTTACGTAAGAACAAATTGAGAGAGGTCTGACTCGACGGTTCTTCGGCCCACTGGAAAAAACCGCATCCGCTCTGTCTAGATTTTGGACACGCGTAAAAATGCCTACCCTTATTTGGACCTTCTTTCTGGACAATTAACCTAAATTACGCAACGTGTTTATTAAATTTATTAGTAAATTTTCACCAAAAGACACTATTAATTTTAATTATAATATTGTAATTTCACCGAGGGACGTAATAAACAAACTTTAAGTTCGTTCAAAATTGGACGAAGTCGATATTTTGACAAGTTTTGCGGTTACGAGATTAAAGTAATTCTTTCGGCTTGTAAATATTACATTTATAACAACTTTTCTTGCATAATCGAAGAATAAATTAAACTTGTTAATAGTTTATTCAGTTTATTATAAACTCGATCAATCAAATTAGAATAAAAAGACTTGCAGACAAAGTTGAAGATAGTCTTAATATTTATAGAATCATCATTATAATTTATAATTATTACAATTATTTTAATTATAAGTAAGTCATATATTTAAAAGAAAAATTAAATGATTCCTGTATTCGTTTAACATATTTTCAATTTACATCATCATTAACATTGAACGGTACAACTCTGTGGAATTTATATAGATTTTAATTGTTTTATTTAGCTCGTATAATTACTTTTTAATTTCTTATCTTTATTTTATTATATTATAAAAATATTTATTTTCTAAAATAAATATAAAGAAGCATATTATAAACAAAAAGGTAAAATTATATTACATTATTATTCTTTACTCTATTACAAAATTAAATTTATACCCCATTTATTTTCACATAATTTTCTATTTTTGTCGCATTCAAAAATAAAATTCGATTAAACGAAATTATAAAACAGAAAAATAAGCCAGAGCATTCAGCCATTAAAATGATAAAAAGTGTCTTTTGGAATTCTTAAAATTGTGCGCCCTTTTTTAAAATAAAAGAATGCAGAAATATTTTAAAATATGCTAAATTTTACTAAACAAAATTACTTCTGCCCCCCCTTTTTTAGATTCGTTTTATTGAGTATTCATATCTTTTGCATTAATAATATTTCTTAAAATTTCTATTTAATTTCTTTAAATTTAATTAGTTTGTGTTGTCACTACATTTTCAAATTCCACTACTCTTTATTTAATGCCAATTTAACAACAGTAGTTACTTTTCCCCCTAAATATTGTGATGTCGCTGTTAAATTCTTTTCCGAATTCTGCGCATCACTGTGGTATGTCTTAGGACCGTGCGTTAAAATAAAAAATTATAATCTACGCTAGAAATAACTATTTCAGTTACGTGAGATGGTCAAATAATATAACAGTAAAATATTTTATTGCTCTGGAAATTAATTTAGATCAAGCAACAATATAAATACATGGTGTCCACTTACACATCTGCCCAGGGGCAAAAGTGGTCTTTCCAGCATTGCTCATGTGTGTGTGTGTGTGGTGCGTGCTTGTTTCGGTGATAAAATAATCAATACTTAAATATCTATCCAGTAGCAACAGACTTGTTCATTTAAAAAATTCCACAATGATGATGATGATAAACGCATTCGATAAAATAAAAGAAATTAACACCTTATCCAGAACCTGTTACCGACGTGTACTGTGAATAATACAGTTTATCACTAATGTTTTTGAACTGTTAAATAGTTCTTCCTTGGGTGAAATATGCTGAATAACCAATGGAACACAAAAAAAAGAATGTTAATATTCAAATGAAATGGAACATATTGTCGACAAAAGTCGTTACAATGGAATAAAATAAAAGAAATTGTCCGACAAAAAGGACACATCAGATTCTTCAGACTTGATTCCACTGGATTTTTCCCTGTAGGATATCTAAAAGTATTGCTGTATGATGCACACCCAGCAGTACCGTGTCACGTTGGCAAACTGGAAGGACTCGTACGAGAGGCTCGTGAAACAGTGATACCGAGAATGATACATGCCATCCATAATGCCACATTCAACCATCTACGTCTCCCTATTTCCACTAAAGGCAGTCATTTTGAACATGTTCTCTAACAAAATAAAGCTAATGTTTTCATATCAATTTCTTTATCCTTTACAGTCAGAGACCATTTATATGTTACGCTAAATCATCTTAGATTCCCTTCGGTTATTTTAGCACCGGCACAAGCACTCATCATACAGATATATTTACACAATGCTAAACAGTATTTTGTCCTTGGATAAATGTTTAAATGGACATCCTGTATAAGTATTTTTAACATTTCAATTAAGCTTTAGTTCAGTTTGATGAGATACGGCAACACATGCTTCCTAGGAGGACTTTCTGTGGGAAACTGGCTGCTATTTAGGTGTTAGACATGTTAGAAAACTCGATGTTGCTAAGTCTGTTGGTCAAGTACCGCACACAATCAGTGCTCAATGGTGTTATACATTTTATATGCACTGATAGGCATTTCGATTAAGATATCAGATAATTGAAAACACATAATACAGTGAGAACATTTAACTATTGCTACAATAAGATTATACATTATTTGATTTTTGTTGTATTGTGCATTTTTAAATGCAGAGAAACTCTTTCCAATTTACAAATTATTATTATTTTCTTGTAATTTGGTCAGCAAGATTTCCAGATCTTATTTCTACTTTTTCTAGCTTCAGGATTACATTACAGAAATAAAGTTTTAAATAAACATATTTCAAGTTAAAAAAAATCTACAACAGGTGGTAGCTGTTCAAGCAGATATGCCTAGAGCCACTGTTTATAATATTGAATAGAAGTTGTTGATTATTCAAGGAGAAAAATGACAGATATGCAAAGTCAAATGAAACCTACATTTTGAGTAAATAAGTATATTTATGAATATTGAATAAGTGCTGAATTTGTACGCATATGCATGTATTTTTCCTTAAATGCTATGATGTTGAATTGAGTCCAAGTAAATCAAATTAAGGTTGTCCAATAATGCATATTTAAAAATGCATGTAAAAGACATCTTTATAATTTTTATTGCATATTTTGCAATTTGACCATATTTATATTTCAACATCCTAAAGCCAAACAATTGCAATTAGTATTGATACTAAGCCAAACAATTGCCATAATCAGGTTATTATTATGCTACAATTAATAATCATGCTACAATTAATAATCAGAAACTAGAGGTAGACTCGCTATGCACCATCTCTTATCTAAATTAATAATTATAATAATTTAATAATTTATTAAATAATTTAGAACATCCTGGAAAAAAAGAACTATCCCAGACTTGAACCTGCAACCTCCACTTACTGCTTACCGTGCAGTGTGCTTGCCAATTACACCATCTGTACCCTGAGCAAACCTTCACTTCCAGATGTATTTAAATTTAGATATAACCAATTTAGATAAAAGATGATAAAACTTCTGTGTTATGGAGTACATGCAGAAAAGATTCTGATATATCAACTTTGGTTTGACCAACAATATGGATAAAATGGCAAAAATTAATGTCGAAATTGTTAAGAAATTATGGACAAGAGTTTGGATTTCAGATATTTAACAGATGGATAAATTCTTTATTTAATATATGCTATAAATCATTTCTTGCTAAAAAACAGTTTCAAGTATTGAAATGTCCTTACATCAGCACAACATGAAGCTTCAAAATGAACCAAAACAACAATTGATCACAGGTAAATTCTAGTTACATTGAAACTAACTTTAGTAGTGTTTATAATATCAGTTAGGAACAAAATATTACAGTCAACTTCAACACTAAATCTATAATTAGTTAGTAACTCAATAAAGAGCATTTACTTCATTTCTCATTGCCCCATGTTTATTCCATCCACCTAAAAAGTGTGATACAATAGACATTAGTAAGATTTGCTCGCAGACAGAAGTAAAATGTATGCATTTCAACTAAAATTTTAGTGTATATTACTAGTGCTTTTAATATGCATAATGTATATTTCAGGCATTTTAACATGAATATAGTAGTGCATATATACGACATTTACAAAAATTATGTATGCATGTATATTGCAATAATAAATGCATATAAATTTGGCCCTTATTTATGAAATTAAATTCTAATTGATAAAATTACAAACATCTCAAAATGTCACAACTCTTGAAAAACTGTATAATTGAATTTATAATACAATTCACAATAATATTTAAATATAAACAATTTTTGTAAACATTCATTGAACCCTGAGACAATAAATTTCACACAGTACAGACTTTGCAAACAGGACATCTCAGAGAAAATGCCACAATTTTAACTATATGCAATATGATATGATACTACAACAACATATGTTGCCTTCTCTTTTGCATTTGCAGCCTCAAGGGGCTGGATAAGTAGGATATTTCAACAATATCTTGCTAGACCACGTGTATGGTTAATGCAACAAAGGAATGTCTCTTGTTAGACTGAGTACCAAAAATTCATCAGATCTCAACAAAATTGAAGACTTGTGATTACATTTGAAAAAGCTATTTGGAAAACAGAAATCTCACAAGAAAGAGCAACTGATCATCATTCTTCAGGATGAGTGGGTCAAAATTCTACTCAATGCATGTCAAAATTTTATGGTTACAATGCCATATTGTGTCTGTCAAGGAGGTTTCGAGTAGTGACAACCTGAGTCAAATTTTCACATGTTGGAGCACATTTTCAGGGAAGGGACGGTTGGCGTCATCCTGGACAAGTCAAGACAGGTATGCCAACTAAGGCAGACCCCATAGAAAGCTCAGCTCAGCTCCTAATTGGTCGGCCAGTGGATCTAGAACTTAGATATAAGGCAACATGACTGTTGGGAGAAATGAGCCTAGCCTAAGACTGTTTAGTGAGAAGCAAGTCTGGACTAAGACCTTGTAGGTTGGAGGAACAAGATATATTGCTGTGTATCCCTGTAAATAGTGTTAAATAAATAGACTTAATTTATGTTCAAGGAATCATAAGGTGTTCTTTTTGACGAACCGGAAACCGGATGGCTCTGAAATTTACTGTGTCTATGTTGTCATTGCTACAAAATTAAAATGATGAGTCTGTTAACACAAAATATTTTTGGATTCATGTAAACATGGGTTGTTACTTTCTTCTATACCATTTCATTCCATACAGTGCCATAATAACATTGTATTATTGATTTCCTTTCTGATGATAATATATATATATATATTGTTACCTTAATATTTATTTAGGTGCACTTACAAAGATGTGTCTTGTTAATCTATCAATGCATGAAACTATCATTACAAGGAAGGAAGATTTTGGTGGAGAAAGTTATGAGCTGCTACATGGCAATATGCTGCTTTGTCAATTCTAACAGTTAAAGTAAACATTTTCAGCTGCAAAAATTATGAATTTGTTGTGATTTTCTCTTAAAAATCCTAAATATTAGAAAAGAATGAAAATTTGGATTTGGAAAATGGTAGATTTAACCTAACGGTAAAGTTTTTCATATTATTATAAAATAAACAGTATAAAATTCTACATGTGAATACAGAATAGCTATAGCTATTAATAAAATGAGAATTAACTATTTGAGAATGACACTTTAAATAGTGAATAATAAGTAGAATATCTAAGCTAATAAATATGTTTTATTAGCCAGCAAAAACAAATTTCTCATGGAAATTAGCTATTAGCTTATCTTTAAAAGTTATGAGGTGCATTCGAAAACTTGTGGGACTAGTGACATGGCACTACAATCGGCCACATGCCAAACTTGCGTGAACTAGGATGCCTGATAGGCATAGTTGTTTAGCTTCCCAGCAAATTTTGTGTCATTATTGTATGTAGTTTTTGTTTCTTGCTATTTAGAATAGATCCATGTTTCAAACTTGGCAAAATTGTAACAGAAAAGAAAGTGATTACAAAAGATGAAACATGGATTTACAGTTATGACCCTGACACCAAACAGCAATAGACACAGTAGAAAAATCATGGCTCACCCAGACCAAAGAATAAATACTGAGTGTGATGCAATCTCAAGAGCATGCTCATTGTTTTTTTGGGAAATTAGGAGGAAATTATTCTTTGAGAATTTGTTCCACAAGGCCAAACCATGCATCGAAATTTTTATATGGATATTTTTGAGGTTCCTGTGTGAAAATGTCAGATAAAAAAGATCTTTGGAAAGCTCAAAACTGGTTGTTTTATCATGATGACATTCTCGCTCACACAGCTATCTCTATTCAAGAGTTTCTTGCCAAAAATAAAATAACAGTGGTATCCCACCCTCCTTATTCACCAGACTTAGCATCGTGTGATTTTTTTCTATTTCCACTGCTAAAAAAGAGCTAACAGGACAGCAATTTGAGAACATTGATGACATTCAAACAGAATTGCAGCAAGTGCTTTAACAATGTCACACCAAAATGAGAGTTTCAGGAAGGTTTCGATAACAGGAAGAAGCTTCAGAAATAACTTATTTCAAGGCGACAACTCTCAATAAATTAACATGTACATCAGCCAGTTTTTATTGGACCAGTCCCAGAACGTTTTGACTGTACCTAATACAATTTATTAAAAAAACAATCTCTTTAAGATGACCACCTTCAAAACTTAGAACTACACATCTTAAGGAGGGTGGTCTTGTTAAAGGGATGACAAAAATTCAATGGATACAAAGTACAGTTTATGGTACTGTCGTACAACAGCACTACATAGTATATATAGTATTCTAGTGTAACATTACACAAACTACTATGTAGACAATACAGCAAAATTTATTTTAAAAACACTATGTATTGATTAACACTATACTGCAAGAAAATTTATTTATTAACACATCACATGTAATTCTGTATATTGTACATGAAAATGCAGCACATATAGGTCTTAAATGTTTGCTTTAAAGTAATCTAAAGTGGATATTTGCATTTTCTGTTTTAACTTTATTCATAAGACACTGCATTCAATATTTCTTTTCTATTTGGTCAAACAGATCCGTCTGTCAGGCCAAATGGATTCCAAAAACCATCCAAATCTCACCCAAATCTGTTGTTATTTAGCTAAAATTTGAAAAAAAATCGTAGACCTATAATTTTTCACTGTCGTCCATCTGTCCGTCCTTCCTTAATCATGAGAATGGAATAAGATAGATGAATGCCAAAACCAGGTATGGAAAGATTAGAGCCCCAATTAGTTAATTGGGGCCTCCTGTCTCTAATCTTTCCATACTTCCAATACAAACATACTTCCAATATACAAACTTCCAATGCAAATCAGAAGTCACATTATTTCAATTCAAAAATTTTCCCCTGAAAGGAGTTAGATAGATTACCAGCATGACTCTATTGCTAACAGGAAAAACATGATGTACAGGGGCAAGACACTACTAATTTGAGGTGGAGAGCATATATTTTAAATTAAATAAATTAAAAATTGCAACTCAGCATTGTGATGATGTTACAATAAATAATTGCTCGTTGATTACCATTTTATCTATCCCTATTAACAGAAAGATTAGATTAATTGGTTTTCTTATAATAAGAATAAATAGAACATAAGAATAAAGCAACTTGCTGAGGATATTAACAGGAAATATGTATCTTCTCCGTAAATAGGACCAAATAGGAAAAAATGAAGACATTTAAGTTGAAAAAAAAATTGAGATGCACTTTTATATCTAATGCAACAGTGTAACATGTTCAACATTGTATATTATATATGTTCATGGTTTTGATTTTATCCTGGGATAATGAAACTTGTCACCTGAAAGAGGGTATTTTACACAAAACTGCTATAAATCCAGGTGATTGGTCATTGGTCAGGTAAAGAGGCGGTTGATTTCAAAAGAATTAAAAACAATAAGTCTTGTGGAATAAAAATTTAGTTCTAGGAAAATCTGATTGTGTAAAGAGATAGTTGGCTTAAAGATGACCATCTGAAGAGGTTTTACCGTGCTTTAAAAATATAAAGGCAAAATCATTTATATTCATTATTTACAGTTTAAAATTGATCAAGCTTTGTTTATAAGAATTTAAATAAAATATATGATTATTATTGAATTTAATTGTATTATTTCTTTAAACATTATTTGCAAAGATAAAACTATAAAACATTTCAAGGTTACCCATGCAGCTATTGTTTTCTGATTTTGTCTTACTTAAGAACATAGTAAAAGCAGTGAAATCATCAATCTTTAATTTTAAACCTATTTGATTATGTCAAATTGCAAAAGTTTATAGTCTCCTGGTGACAAAAACTTTTAAATAAATTATAATTAACACATAAAGATAATTTTCCATAAATATATATTTATTAAACATGATAAACAGACACCCAAACTCTTTATCACGCTACTTAAGCTAATTAATTAAGTAGTTTGGCTAGAAGTAGGTGGTTAAGCCACCATCTTATGTTAAATTTACTAATTAGAAATACAGTCAAACCTGTTTTTATGCGGGGGATAGGGACCGCATTAAAAAAAACGCATTAAAAAAATCTCACGAAACTTCACGAATGGCTGTAAATAATAGTTTTCGCAACACAATTAAAAAATATTTTTTTTATGCAATCAACAGGGACCGCATAAAAAAAGTCTCACATAGAAAATAACTCAAAACCGTACGAAATAGAATTTATTGACAACAGATGTCAGCACTTGACTGCATCGTCTGGTCTATCGTCTGTTTTACATATTTTTGTCCAGGTGGTGTTTTGTTGACTTAAAAAGTAAATTATTTCATTTTTCGCATATTCATGCAATAATATTACTATAATAAGTGTATTTATGCTATAATAAGTTTATTTAGCTATAATAAGTCAACGTAAGACATGACGAATCGCACGAGACTAGTCGCCAACTATACCGCACAAATTAAAAATTCGCATTAAAAAAATCGCACAAATAAAAATCGCGCATAAAAAGAGCGCATAAAAACAGGTTTGACTGTATTTATAATTAATTTAGAATATTCTAGAAGAAAAGATTGGCCCAGAGAGGGACTCAAATCCACAACTTCTGCTTACCAGGTAGACACTGCTAGTTACGGTACCCTTCGATCTTCAATTCCAGGATATTCTAAATTAATTTATTTCTAATAATTAAATTTAACATGAGATGGCAGCTTAACAACCTATCTCTAGCCAAATTACTTAGTAATTAATTAGTCTTATGTAGTCCAATAAAGAATTTGGTTGTTCGCTTGATATTTAAATTAATTATTGGGTTGATTAAATACGTTATTACAAAGATAAACATTTATGTAATTTTTCCAATTATTAAAGGACATTCTTATTCTTATATTTTAATAAGCAGTTTATGAGAAAAAGATATCAATGCGTTTAATATGTTTGTTAAAGGCAGAATTAGAAGATACAACTCATAAATTATCTAGAAACATTTTATATTTCCTGTCTTGCTGAATTAATTTATCTTGAGAGTATCTAAATCACTGTAATATTATTTAACAGATTATTTAAATCATTAAAACATTTTAGTTAAATTATAGATTACAAGATAAGTTAAATTTTTACATAAGTAGCAAAATCTGGAAGCAATAACTCAAGAATATAAATTAGATGTTAGTAAAACTAGAAAAACTAAAATACTACTGAGGAGACGCGAAATAAGGATACCCAAATAGGATGAGAAGAAACAACTATTGTTCTGCCATCAATCAGTATTCTATTAGAATGATATACTATTTATAACTGACACAATAGCAATCATTTACCAATCTACATTATAACAATTTGTGATGATAAATAAGTAACAGAAATTGCAATATTCTGACCCATGGATACGAGTACCCAACATTCTATACAGAAATAATGACTTTAATTAGTTTCAACTTGAAAATACAGACAAACCCTATATTTATTATTTGCATTCTCACACCATATTTCGGATTTGTTTATGCTAATAATGTCACAAGCTATCAATCATTCCATATTTGAAGCATTTAATAATTTAATTCATCTGTTTTTATTATATGATATATATTTTATAGACTTCTCTATTACTGAATATAGTGCCTATACAACCATTTTAAAGACATCTAAATTGTCTGAAAACATTTTAATACTAAGGTATTTTAGGAAGTATTATTTAATATATTTTTTTATACAGTACTAAGGTATTTTCAAAGCTTAAAGGTTTTGAAAATATTCACATATTAATAAATAAGATTTCTTCAATTGATTAAGATGTTTTATTTATTTTTAAATATTCATTGCTAAATTCATAAAATTAACCTTTCCACTTACATTGAACTAACCTCTGAATGCCAAATAAAACACTGACTTTTTAATTGATGAAATAAAAGATAAAACAGACTGGTTAACACTACCGGAATTTTATACAAGGTTGACAAATGGAGGGCATATGAAATGTTTATCTCCATTATTTATAGTTTACAAAGACAAACTTTAATTTAAAACATTTATAATGTCATTACATCAAAAATATTTTAAACTCTCTATTCTGAGAAAACTATCAAGTACACGGTGTGTTTTTAAAGTAAGGTTCATTCGTAAATAAGAAAAAAAATATAAAAATAGCCAAAAGGGATGTACATATTTCTATTATTTTTCTTCATAGCTACTATTGACTTCTACACATTTTTGACATTGTGTCACCAATTTCCTTATTCCATTGTCAAAGAAGTCTGTTGCCAATATCTTAAACAAGGGGTCGGCAACCTTTCGGCAATGTTGTGCCGAACGTCAGTTACATTGTTGTTCCGAGTGCCGACATGATTGTACCAAGTTTATTATATATATTATCAAAATTAGTCCAGTTATAATGAACTTCAAAAATGTATAATTTTGAAGTTAAGTTGTTAATTGAATTATGTTCTTATATGTGAAGTGCTTGCATAACACAGATGAAGACACAGAGTGTAAATGAATGCGCTGTAATAGAAATATACAAATGAGATTCGTTTTTAAAGTACCATCGCCTTTGCTGAACTATGACTTTCATTTAAATGTGTAATTTAATAATTAAAATATAATTTTTTACTACATTTCTATTCAATCAGAGTGCCACTGAAAATCGTCCTGCGTGCCACGTTTGGCACACATGCCATAGGTTGCCAACCTGTCTTAAACCATTTAGTAATGTCAATTTTCAGTTCATCATCATCTTCAAATTGCTTCAATGAAAGCTTTTTCCCTATAAAATCCTTTTTGCATTGTAGACATATTCATCGACTATCACAATCTTTTCTGAAGCCCTTAAAGGACATATTTGTGTGCCAATATACTGAATAACTTCATATTGTATGCTTTGTATAATTCATCTTACTGTATTTAATTTTTTTCTTTTGTTATTTTGTAACACTACTACTAAAACTGTAAACAAGTTATTGTTTTAAATGTAAGAGCTTGTGTATATAACTGTCCAATTTTCTAGTGGAAGTGGAAAAATAATGATGATTTGAATATAAAAAATACAGTTTATATATAACCTTCAAGTTTAAAAAAAACATTAAAATTGAAATAAAACATTTTCATAATTCGTATCAGTGTCCCTTTATCCCAGTATAACCTTTATCCCTGCAGAGTATAATTGAAAACATTGCACTTATTATGTAATTTAAAAAGTACCATCACAAACATTCTATTTTTTTCCTTTTTCTTCTTCACTTTCACTAATAATTTAATGTAGATCTAGACATAATTATAAATTAAGATGAAATGGAAAAAAATAAAATATTAAAATGGAAATTTTTAAATCGATAATATAAATTCCAATAATGTGGATTTGAGAAACAGCTTTTTCTCATTATATACAACACATATGATAAAATTAACAGAAAGCTTTTGAGTGGTTCTCTGGAAAGAAGAGGAAGTATGGGAAACTTACAAACTTCAAAGATACGCATTCAACCACCTATATTTAAGCAATAATGACTTTAACAGAGTAAAAATCTATTCAATCCAATAGAAAACAAAAATGAATATCATTAATTAAAGCACAAATTAATGCACAGAAAATGAATGCGAGAAAACTAAACATGTGGCATATTTATACATCTGATGAATTTGGAAAAAATAACTCAACAGCAAAAGATCTAAAACATGCAAAAAAATGTCATATTTTATAAATACTTTGTTTTTATATTTTATAAAGCTTGGTAACTTTGGACGAAGAAAAAAACTATTGAAGTATTTTGTAATAAATTGTAAAATTGGCTAGTAAACTACCATATCATGTAAGGGGCTGTCCATAAATGATGTCCACGCTGAAAGGGAGGAGGGAGTTATGACAAGTTGGACAAGGAGGAGAGATGGGATTGAGCATCAGTGGATGTCCATTCATTTCATTAAATTTTATACAGTTTATGCATTTTATTATATTTATTTCAAAATGTCTGGTATGTTTTGTTTCTACTTATAGTATCTATCATTCATAAAGTGATAAAGGTTTTAAGGGGGGTTGTTGAGTTTTGTTCGACATCCGAAGATGGGCAGAGGTTACGGAAACATGGACAAATTGGGACAACTGGGAGAGGGGAATAAACATTTCAAGAAAAATCCGGACATAATTTATGGACTAGCGCCTAACCCATCTCGTATTTGATTCCAAACCAATTTTTTTTTAACGCAATATTTCATTATATATTTAATTAACATCTCATTAAAAGATGAAAAAAAAAATCAAAAAATCTGTTCAACAAATATGTTAAATTCTTTACTTAAAAATACATATTATTATATAAACTAAACAGTTTTTCCATAGATATATAAGAAGAAAATTTAATATTTTCAATTTTAATATCAAAACAAATTGAAAGAACCGTACATACCGTCTTGCTCTGGCTGGACATTTACACATTACATTGGTGTCATTTTCAGTAACTGATGGAAATCTAATAAAAGAAATTTCTTTTGTTAGTCAATGTACAATAAATGAATAGTAAAATCAAATAACAGAGCTTTAGAACTGAATTATTTTAATAACATTAAACATATTAAAAACTATTCAAAAATTAATTATTATAATTTATTGTTACAACAAAATTTTCCATTTTCATTATTAAATTAAATTAACCTGTTATCATTTGTATTCGAAGAATGTGTACTTCGGCTTTCACTCCATAAGAAGAAATTGCATTTGTCGGGAGACTGTTTTGGACATTTGTAAAATTTTCTTCCTAATAAAATAAGATCAAATAAAAAATTAAGACATTTCTTATTATCTAGAAATTAAATTCTATTGATTTTCCTCTTCTTCTTTTGAAATAATTATTTGTTAGCACAGACAACACAAGTTAAAATCAATGATTGCATTTTCGCCGATTTTCTCCCTACTACGACGAACTCCTCAAGATTCTAATTTGAGTATTCTCCTTTTTCTATTTACATTAATCCTTTGATTTATAATTTATTGTCTACTTATGCAGAAAATATCCAATTAATTAACAGCAATTATTTTGCATTAATGCATATCTTACAGATTTGTTCTATTAATAGTCCTCTTGACACATCATAATTTGACAAAAAATAATAAAAAGATGCTTGCTGTTTGCTGCTTGCTATGTGCACAATGTCATTGAATCATAGTCATTTTACTATGTCTTACTGTGAAATGAAATGTGGCCATGATTTAAATTTGTTCAAATTGTATCTGCACTTGGATTTGCATTTAATATCAGATTTACTTTTAATAATAATATTTCTAAAGTCGTTAATGGAATAATATTTCCGAGATATCCTTCAGAAATATTATTCCAAAGAATTTTTCTCTATTTTTTTAGATCTGTTCTACATGCACTATTACAGGATTCGAATTTGGACTTCAGCATCCTCTACTCTTATTGATACAATCAGCTGTGTTAAATAAAGTATAGTTTTTCTCTAAATAATAGTAGTAATATACCTTTTCATCCTGCTGATGCCATACAAAATTGTCTTAAGCTTCCAAGTCTACCTGAATAATAAAATGTGAATTCAGATAGACAGAAATTGTTCTAATTTCAGTGTAGTAAGGCTCACTTTGCTAAACTGTTTGTTTGTTCGCTGATTTATTGATGGTTTTCCTCTACTAAGCCTTATGAAATATATGAAAAATCAATACACTCTTATATTTAATATTACAAGTATTTCAATGGCATTATCTGTACCAATTAGAGTACCAATGAAACACTCATTTAAAAACATGTTTATGTAGATATATATATATATAAACTAATTCTTTTATTCCATATGTCAAATATTAAGCATAATGTTTTAACAAATAAATGCATCTTCAGTGGTCTATTATTATTTTTATAAATTTTTATTAAATTTTCTATGGTAGCTGTATTCTATGTTGATCTAGTAATAGTCTCTTTAATCCGAAGCTGTGAGGCAGTCTACCGTCAATTTTTCGGATTAAAGAGACTATTACTACTTTATAAATTTTGTTTGTATATTAATATATATATATATATATATATATATATATATAAGTTAACCAAGAAAACCAGCAACGAGTTGTTTAACTTTCTTGGCAACACATTTAAAATTTTGGTGGTGCCATCTGTTATGCTATTTTGTTAAAAAAACTTTTTATATTTTTTAATTATTATAAAATGGTTTGCCAAAAAGCTTAATTTTCAGGGTAGGGATGGGTTTTATAAAAAAATTGTAAATGCTAGTAATGAATAAAATTGTCATTAAGTCAGATCCTACTTGAGATGTGAAATGAATCCCCCTTTATCTCCTTGCCCCGTCGACCTATAACCACCAAAATTTAATAGCATTAATCCCTCTAATACACAAATCTCACTGCAAAATTTCAGAAATTTTCAATAAAAAGCACAGGAGTTATTAAGCTTAAGCTTCAAAGAGAGTGAACAAAATTAGTCCCTCCCCACACACACTAACATCCATACATACAAAAAAAACCAGAGTTGTTTTGCATATCTCGATGTTTCAAGATCCCAAGTCGAAAAATGTAAATATCTTGGGGGGATTCATTTTTGACTGATCACCATAGTTTGAGTACAGAGATAACACTGTATTTCATTCATAATTTTATGAATAACTGCTTACCTACAGTTATAAACAGTTTAATAACACTTACCTAAAAATGTTTAAATAAACTTTACTAAATACAAAGATTAATTTTTAAAAAGAAAACATGGTGACAGTCTTAACAGCTAAAGTCTGAAAGCAATGACGATGACACCTGGTTAATAGGTGTCATCGTCATTGCTAAACAATTTTAATTGCTTAACAATTGCTAAACAATTTTAATTGCTTAACAATTGCTAAACAATTTTTTTTCTTCCTTGTCCTATCAGTTTTCATTAACGTAAACCTGACAAAAAGCACAAAAGCATTTGAAAATTTCGATATTCTAAAATCCGTGGGCAAATTTGAAATGACAGGCATGCTTACTTGAATAAAAAAAAATATATATTGAATAACAAAATTCAGTTAAAAATTGTGAAATTTTGTTCAAAGGATTTCCAAAACCATGTTAGAGTGAAACCAGAAGTCATTTTGTACAGAGGATATCCCCAATTTTTGAACTGTGTTAGAACAAAACTGTGTTGTACTGTACAAAAGGGATACCTGTATATATATTTAAAAATTGAAAACATAAAATTAAAGAACTGATTGATATAGAAAGTTTTTTTTAACTGTGCAGAGTAGGGTTTCTCATTTCCCGGTCTTTTGCTTGTCCTGGGATTCCGGGATAAAAGTGAACTGTTTCCCGGGATCCCGGGAAATCCCGGGCAAAATTAATTATTTTTAACATATACAAATTATTATGAAATCAAATGATATAATTATTTTTCGTCTTTTAAACTAATTTAATACGTTCCGCAACCTCCAAAATCATATTAATAACGCTGTGTAAGATATATATTAAAAATTTCCTTTGAACTACTAGAAATTTTCACAAATAGAAAAAAATTATTAAAGCTTGCTGGAAACTGCATACAACAACAAAATTCTTTGAATTGAGTTTTAAAAAAATGAACTTAGATCAAACTTCTAACTTAGATGGCAATTTTCGTTTTTTAAATAAAATATAATACAAAATATTGTAAATTCTTATAAGAATTTAAAAAGCAAAGATAGTCAATACTCCGATCACTCAATCTAATTCTTATTTTAGTAATGAAAAGTCTTGCTACCGAGAATGCCTTTTCCGATTCAATTGATGTGACTGGAATCATGTTTAATGCATTTAAGAGAAGAGAAATATTATGTGTTTTTCATCTGTATCCTGAAAGATTTCTAGTTCATTTTCGAGATTGTAGTACTTCTTTTGTTCTCTAGTATTCTTGATTTGTCTACCTCGACTACATTAATAGAAACATCATAGCCCAATAATTCGGCAGTTCGTTTGTCTTTAATAATCAGGTTATGAAAAAAAAATTTCATACTTGCAGACCTTGTTCGTATCCTGGCCCAATTTGCACAACTTGGCGTTACGCAGTCATTGAAGTTACTGGGCATGGTTAAAAATTAAGACAGCATAAGCACAATTACTACAGATATTACAGATAAAGAATTTTGAATCCTGCCACAAATAAGCTACGTATTGATTATTGACCATTTGTGACGTGCCATAACGAATAAAAATTAAAAAAACGGTTAATGTTACCTTAGGTAGCCAAGATGGCGTCTCGTCTCTGAAACAGTGGGGACGCACGTACTAACCTAACCTAACCTATTCTAATAAATTACTATAATTATTAGCAACCAAAATATTAGAATAGGGGTAATTTATTAGAATAGGTTAGGTTAGATTAGTACGTGTGTCCCCACTGTTTCAGAGACGAGCCGCCATCTTGGCTACCTAAGGTAACATTAACCAAAAAAACTAATAAGTAGGTTTAAAATTAATAAATACAAATGTATTCTGACAGTTTATGAGTTAATTATACTTTCTATTTGCAAAACTTCCCCAACCTTAACACAAAATAAGAAAAAAAGTGAATTTTTAAGAAATTTGCGGGATTTCCCAGGATAAGAAAAATTTCCCGGGTTAAAAAAACAACCGGAATCCCGTTTGAGAAACCCTAGGGCAGAGGTTGTGACTAACCTCACAGATAAATTCAGAATAATTTTTTAAATATTTTTGTTCTGAAACAGACTAGAATCTGGCAATTTTGAGTAGCTACTCTTAAGAGATTGGCAACATTAATTAGCTAACATTACTTTATCAGTTTTTTGTTAGGTAAAAACTGCATGTTTTTCTCAATGCTATCTTAAACCGTACCAGAGAGATACCAAAATCCATTAGACCATTTTATTTTAGACTTTTTTTTTTTCATTTTCTGTTTGAAATAGAAAATATTGCATATCAAATTGACAATAAGAACGATGAAGAATCACAATAGACATTACTTGAATTAGAATTTGAAAATTTGATGATTGAATCTGAAAATGATATAGACAATAATGATATAATGGAAGAACATGCAGAAAATTCTGATAATGAAAAAATTAATATGCTAACATATTATGTTAGCGTATTAATTTTTGCAGGTTTTATTCCAATTTATTCTGGTACAATTATTATTATTAAAAACTGTTAAAACTTACATATTTTTCCCCTTTATAAAATGCACAGTTTTGCATCTAAAATTTATCTGTAAATAGAATGTCTTACAAGCCAAATCAATCTTATACTGTAGAGAATATTTTCTTTCCCCAAAAAAACTGACATGAAAAATGTGATATGTACAAGATAATAGCACATCTTATAAGGCAAAAATTACAGTAATATTTCTTCTCATACTTTGAGAAAATTTTATATAAATATTTTTTTATTTAAACTACAGGTATACCTCGTCTTACGTCGGTAATTGGTTCCAGGAGAGGCGACGTAAGTCGAAAAAACGATGTAAGTCGAATTTACTTGTGTAGTTTCAACTTATGTCGTAACTAAACGCCAATAATGGAGGAAACGCCAGTAATGAGCACTTAAAGACCGCTAAATAAGACGACAACACAGAAACACAGATGTTTTCATGGTTCGTTCTCTAGGATTTATGATGATTATATTAACATTTACTGTAAATGTACATATTTTAATATGATTTTATGTGCTTTCAACGCTTTTCTAGTGATATTACGTCTTCAATGTTTATGGTGGATGGATTTAAAGTCGAATAAACTGACTTAAACTTGATTTTTATTTTTCTATACACTTTTTTGACAAACGACGTATAATCGGGAATGAGGTAACTCAAGAGCGACGTAGCTTGAGGTATACCTGTATTGACAACCAATACACATTTTAAAGCTGTTTTTTTCTTTTTATTACTGTATCTAATAGATATACCACAAACTTTACAAGGTTAAATATTAGTTACAAACTATTACATCTTTTAACTAACTTCGTTAATTATACAATAAATAAAATATAAAATGGTTATTTAACATTTTAAGTATATTTATTCTATTTATTATATATATATATATAATAATACTATTAATAAGTAATAAAACAGCAAAACTATTTAAATATCTTTAACTTTAATGGTTATAATTAACTTTCACTTTTAAATAACATTTCAATATCCTCCAAAAAATTTAATCATAATTTATTATTAAAAATATATTATTTTTTCTATATCACCAAATGGATTAAGATATATATCCATTAAGATAACATCTTTAAATCAAATAAAAAATGATTGAAAATGTAATAAGTTTATACTAAATTGAAATGGCAAGACTGCTTAAAATTTAAATTTAATTTTTTATATATAAATTGCAGAATATCAAAATAATACTATAAATATTTTACTTATAATTAACAACTTCTAAATAATCCAAGTCTTTTTTAATGTGCCAGATTCTTTTTCTGATATAATTTTGGTTTTCACTTTACTAATATCATAAAAATGATAAAACTTATTTAAAAATAGCATACTTTTTTCATTTCAAAGCACCATCAAATGTAATGCACAATCAATTTTTAGATGTCAGAAACCCAAAAGAAAGTTAGCTTGAAAATTTAATGCTCCTCCCTATATCAAAAATGCATTTAAACAGTAACAAACATATCTTTTGAAAGCATTTTATTTTCTTGTTTACAATGCTTTGTGACATCTACATTTACAAATGTATTCATTTATGACTCCATTATCAGGTTCAGAGGATCTGTGGATCAATACAAAAATCACAGTCAAAATTGCAGTCTGTATGATCAATGTTTTAACAACTTAGATCATGAACTGGCACCTAATACAGAAGATAATGTTCTTGATGGTGAATGAACTTTCTATCTTTGAACTTCATAAAGCTCTAATTCAATTAAGAACTAAATCAATTCTGAGTTTGGAATTGTATTTTGCCAGAAATGACTTTGTAAGTAACAGCTTTCTCTGTTTTTCAAAAGAAATATTAAAAATTTGTAATAAAGTGTAATCTTCAGAAGAAAGTCCTTGAAATTGGAAAAAATAGTTTCCGTACAATTCATAAGCAGTTTGACAAAAAAATGTGTATAACTATCATCCAACTGCAATACAATTGATGTATAGGAAATTGTTTAATCTTATGTTGAAAAGTCATTTGATTAAATGGTTCAGAAATTCATGATATTCTAGACAGAAACCAATTCGCATTCTTAAATAAAAAAGAATGTAGGGAAGCTAAAATTGATAATCTTATTCAATTATCTTTTCTTATAAAAAAGACAGAGACTTTTTGCTTTTTTTTACCAATTTATCAAAGACCTTTGATCTGGTACCAATTTTTTTTTTTTGCAATTGACACCTCAATTAGAAAATGTTATGTTTAAAATTAAACAACAAATTCATTAAATTAATAGTTAAAAATTTCACAAATATGATGGAGATATGTATCAAAAAGATCATTATTCCAGTGAGTTCAAAAGCTCTTGTGGTCTCCCAAGGAGATCCCTTGAGTGTATTTTTTTTAATGTATATAAATGATATAAGTGAAAGACTTTGAATCTAAATGATTTGATTCAGATTGGTGACCTACAATTTGATTATGTAATTTATGCAGATGAGTGCAATCCTGTTATTTTCTTCTCAACTCTTTCAATGCAATTTCAGAAGAAAACATTGATTTTACAACATTAAAAAAAATTAATTATTGTGACATTGTCACAATGCAATTTTTAATCATATTTTGATTTAAAAAATCACATGAATTCTGGTCCAGACCAAAAATTCATATATAGTTTATCAGAACCTCCAGCCCAATTTTTCCATATTTGTGTGAGATACGGACCTTTATAAGAATTTTCTTTGCTAATTCTCGAAATATTGTAACTCCTGCCGTAACTCAATCTCTAAAACAACATCACCAGAAAAAGAGATTATTTCTCTCATCAACAACTGTGAAAAAGTTAGCCATAACAACCCTCAAAATTTTATAACCCTCCCTTTAAGAATGTCAACATTCACCTGTCCAAACTTTGTCAATCTCATACTACAAGACCTAAGTTTACAAATCTTGTCCAATTTCATTATTTTATTTTGGTCCCAGGAACACCTATGACATGACACCTGCTAAAGTAACCTTCGTTTTGTCAACAGTCAGTCACCTGACTAATTTTCCCAGGCCGAACCAACATAAGACCAATTCGCCCCCTCCGGGGAGTCTCTCACCAAACATCTGATCAATGACATTAAGGATTCTACCAAAGCGCTGTATCTCCAAATTTTTCTTTATTGAGTGATCCATGTATCTCAGTCGCAATTTTTATTAATTAGTGCCACCGTATAAAAGAAAGGATTAATTTGAATCTTAACGAATTGTCAAAGAGGTATGACAGTAAATTGTGTAAACTCTCTCTTGGCCCCTTTAACTTGTACTCAAGATTTAGGGAATCTCAATAAATATTCAATGTCCATTATTGTAACATCTATATGTTGTTATCCAATAAATTTTTGATTTTCTTGTTAAATGGTGTCATTTACTCATATATTGCCTATGCCTTACCAACGACCCCTATCTTCTCCTTCCCTCGACCTGACAAAAAGGATCCCTACCCCTCGGGATCATAAAACGGAACAAGTCATCCACTGACAAGTGGGCAGTTTTCACCAACCTGTTGCCGAGAAAGGGGCAAGACATCTGCCTTGCCTCCGGCTACCCACATTTGGTTTCAATTTTCATCTATCGAATCTGTTCTCAAGATTAAGGAAGAACAGGAAGACGATAGTGGGAATCTAGAGGTCTACAATTTGAAAATTGCAGTCCAATCAATGTTTTTGTTAGCTATTGTGATCAAAATAAAATTAAAATTAATTGTGACAAATGAATAGTAGCAGTGTTTCAAAAAGGAATAAAATTATAAAGATCTGCTAAATGGGACATAAAAGAAACTAAGATTATGGTAGTAAATGAATAGAAATACCTTGGAGTGGTTATGTCCTATAGCAATTCTTATACCAAACATTTTAAATTTTTCAAACATAAAATAAGGGAAATAACTTTTGAGTTACTAAGTTGGATCACTAAAGTTGAAATGTTCTTACCAAAAATTTATTTTGAGTTATTCAATTCTATTATAATAAGGATAGTCTTTTAGGATCATTTTATATGGGGTCCATTGTTCCCAAAGGACATTGAATTGATTCAAAACTAATTTATAAAGATGGTTTTTTAAAACAGAAAAATTGATCTCAGGCTACATTTCAGAAATGATATTTTTCAATAAAAATTGTGAAACTTTTATTTAAATTTTTTGAAAAATTGATGCAGGACTCATATTTGGCACATTTCTCCTTTAGAAGACATTTTTGTTAATAGATATAAAAAGATCACTGAGAAATGTCACTGAGAAATCAAATATTATATGTATGGAAGTATTTTACATATTTTTGAGGAATTGTTTCTTTAAGTGATTTTTCAATCTGCAAATATATTTGCTTCTCATCTAAGATATATAATAAGAAGATGGGAAATCAAGAGCGATAATTTATTATCTTTGAAGTCTTCTAAATATCGTGACTGATACAAAGACATCACAGTGAGTAATAAACCTCATTATAAATCCTATAACCTAAGTTATTATTCTCTCTCATCACTTTTATAAACAATTAATTAAGCTGCAGTTGAGATTTTTATATCAGACTATTTTGTTTGTGAATCAACATTGTTCATTCTGCAGTGATATGGAAAACTCAATGTTGTACCTCTTTGTTTACAGTAAACATCTTAAATCTCATAGAGAAAAATTGTTATTTTTACTTCTGATAATTTATCTAACAAAACTGTTTCTTATTATACCAAACTGTCATTAAAAATGATCCACTTATATGTTAATTTCATAAATTACATATTTATGCAATCATGTTACATTAAATCTTAGTTTTTCTATTAATTGTTTTTTTTTTTTTTTGTTAAACTAGATGTTTAATATACTATTTTCATATTGAAAATTATGTTATTTTGTTATTGTAACACCCCAATGATAAGGGTAATCCTAAATGGATAAATAAATGAAATGAAATAAAGAGCTGCATACACCTAAGTAAAAATTAAATTAATTTTATATAAACTATTAAAATTTTAAGTAAGAATACCTTCATTAGGCCCTGGTTTTCTAACAGTTAGAAGTACAGCACTCTCTCCACAATGACATACTACATCAATATCATCATCCAAACTTGGCTGTACAGAAATATTATGAGTTCTTACACACTGCTGACTTGATGATACTATTGAATTTACAGTTCTAAAAAGAAGATAGGCAATATTTTAAATTAATAAAATGATATAATCAACAAATATAAAAAATAAATAATAACTGTTATATAAAATTTTCTAATTTGTATCAAATAAACTGAAATAAAATTTATTTTCCATATATATTCCAGTTTAAAAGTTTAATTTTTTTCATTTTTATAGATTTCATTTGTTTTTTATTGCCATGTATGATAAAAACATATAAACAAATTAAATATTAAAAAAATAGTATTATTGAATTGTATGGATTAATAGGATAAGGCAATGTGACATATGGGTTAATTGCCAATGGGGGAGGCCTCCTGGAAACACTTTCTATGAAAAACTGGTCCCTATTTAGATACTAAACATGTGAAACAAATCTGGAAAACTATCAGGTCAGTCCATAAGTTCATGCGTATTTTTATCTACAAAAAAAGCAGCAAAAAATTTTAATTAAATTTTATTTCAATCTATAATGTATTCACCATTATTTTGTACAATTTCTTGCCACCTTGATAGTAGCTTTTTAATCCCATCTTCGTAAAATGATTTCGGTTTTGAATCAAAATATTCAGAAATAGCCTTTTTTACATTGTTCTCATCCTCAAAAGTTTCCCTTAAAAACTTCTGCAAACTGCAAAAAAAATGATAATCACTGGGAGCAATATCTGGCAAATATGGTGGATGAGGTAAAATTTCCCAGTTGTAGCTATCAAGTTTCTGTACAGTTATTTTTGCAGCGTGTGGTCTGGCATTGTTATGCTGCAAGAGAACCTGCTTTCTGTTCACTAACAACAGTCGATTTTTTTTCAATTTTTCATTTAAATGCTCTAATTGCTCACAATACATTTGAGCTGTAATTGTTTGATTAGGTTCTAACAACTCAAAGTTCTAACACCTGACATATCCCACCAAACAGAAAAAAGAGTCTTTTTTGGATGCAACCCACCTTTTGCAGTCGGTTTTGGCTGCTTGTCGCAACCCATCCATTGTCTTTTTCTCGTCACATTATTATAGAGGATCCATTTTTCGTCTCCAGTAACCAAAGGTTCTAAAGCAATACGGCATAAAAGAGACGTGCAAATATTTACACGTTGTCGGTTAGCTATTGACAGTTCGTGTGGTATCCATTTTCCTAGCTTTGAAACTTTTCCGATTTGTTGTAGGTGTCTATGAACAGTTCCATGGGATGAATTTAAACATTCCACAATTTCATCAACTGTTAAAGATGGTTCTGCTTCAACTAGTGCAGAGAGAGCATCACCATCAAAGTCAATGGGTCTTCCAGTACAAGCCTTATCCTCCACACTAAAATCATTGTTTCTAAATCTTTCAAACCACTTCTGCGCAGTCCTTGCACTAATTACGATTTGATTATTTACAGTATTTATTTTTTTGCCTGCATTTGTAGCATTCTCACCACTTAAAAATAAAAAGTATAAAACATGTCTTTTGTATTTGTGGGTTACTTCCATTTTAACGAAAATAAACAACTAAAATGTTCACAATTCAACAACAGTATTATATGAATGACATCCAATTTAACACCTCAGTGTAAAAATTATCACATTAGACTGACATTTTTAACAGCAAAACAAGATTTTTCTCAAGGTCATAAAAATGTGCATGGACTTATGGACTGACCTGATACATTTGGTCAGCTTATTGATCAGGCACAAACCCACAACCATTAGGCACAAACAAAAACATTATTGATAAATAAATAAAATCTTAAAATAAAAACGATTAAAAAAAAGTACAATCATTCAAATAATTCTTATTTACAATAATACTTTATTAATAATATAGTAAAATAAGTTTAAATAAAACTTTTTCTATTAAAAATTTACCTCAGCTTTTTTTTACTGAACTTTGAATTAACCGTAAAATTAATAACAAAAATATCAAAGTAATGTTTTTAATTTTCTCAAAAAAGATGTTTTAGAATGCATTTTCTCAGAGGGTGTTTACACTCAATTTGCACAAGTATATCAAGATAATGTTTGATATAAAACTTATATTTAATAAATTTTAATAAATGTGGTCTTATAATATTCAAATATTTATTTTATCATCATCATATTAAAAGGAATGCAAGTCAGAATATTGGATGGTAAGAAATTAATAAAAATTTAAATACATAAATAGTATTTCTTGTAATTTTCTTAGGATTAATTTTTCTTTATTATACTCCAATCAATAATCATGTGATGATCGGGATATTGTGAACTTTATCATTTATATGTACCTTTATAATCTTTTAACTATATTTTATACAAACTCTACATTTTATACAAAAACAGAACGAAATAGACCAAAAAGGGTTAGTTAAACGGGAAATCAACTGATAAATTCTGTTGATAAGAACAGTTTAAACTCGATTCCCACGAGTTGAGTTCCTTGTTAAGATGAGTCAAATTTCGGTGACACAACTACGTCACCAATAATTTTATTGGTCCAAGAAGATCATCTCTTCTGACGAAATCAAAGAAGGGCCTGCAAACTCCCTCCCCATATAAAAAGGGAGCACGATGAGTAAGACGAAGAAGTTGTTACTGACCGTGTGTTTGTGCGCTCAAAGGGATAGTTACCTGTCGCCGCCGATCCTCCCTCATCATCTATATTCAAGCCGAACTGTCGTCGTTACACTTCCTATCTGAACAACTATTACCTGTTAGTGGACAGAGTCATTACCGACGATCTACTACAAGATCATCTATTCTTAGTCCGAATGCCTACAACGGTCTATAAGGATATCATCGATTATTACATCGACATCCGACTACATATCTTAAGGTATTTATCCTACACGCGAATATTTGTAAGCTCTCTCTCTCTAATCCGCGTAGAATTTATGTTCGCGGATCGTGAGCCATGTACCTTATCACGTGTCTCTCTGTAAAGTAATCGCTTGTATCTAATTAGTCCTATGGTAAAATTAAACGGGTATATTTTTATATATAAATCTCTGGGTGCGTTCTTTCCGTCATCCTCTCCACTCACTTCATTCTGGGTCTAACCCATATGTAACCGCTCGCGCAATTGATTTTCTGTATCAATCTAAAGGTACAGTGGTGTCATCCTGACGTGGTATCAAAGAAATACCGGACCTATGGTCACAATAAAGTTTTATTAGTTATTTTTTCCTAAAGATAATTTCTGAAATTAGGCATATTTGATGCGAATGCATGAAATGCACTTATCATTCATGAGTGAAGTCATTATACATTACAAATTCATATACTAAATGCATTCTATGCTGAACAATGATAATTCTGCCAAGACAGCAAAACCAAAAGATCTTGTTGTAGCATAGCAAATATTATAGAAATTGAAAATAGTAGTAATGAAGATAAACAGTTAATATTAGAAACTCTTGAGATATATTTGTAACCCAATAGAAAAAGATTTGTATTTGTTATTTTGACAATATTGTTCCTCATTTTATATATGATTGTTTCAGTCAAGTAGAATTTAGTCATTTCATTATTAATATAATTAACAAAATTTTGCCATTTAATTGCTTTATTGACTCTAAATATGAATTTGATTGATATAATTAGAAACTAAATTAAAAATTATGATACGTTTATCTTATACGTTCGTAAGCCACATCATGCGGCACCTGCTAATATCACACCGGATCACATTACATTGTTTTGCAGTAGAGTCAAGAAAGCAATTAAATAGTTTTTTTCGTTTGTTGATTTTCTAACACTAAATCACACAATTAAAAAAATCAGAAGCAAAATTTATTTCAAAATTAATCCAAAATGATTATTCTAAAAAGAATTTACAATTATCCTCTTCGAGCTGAATTAAATCAGCCTGAAGAGGTTAGTCGTAAACTATCGAAAGTATTCCCAACGGTGAATAAAATGTTTATTTTAATGCCACAAGACAGAGTACATTACTTTTTAACATTATACTAGATAAACATTTAGCATGAAGTGCATTTAATTTTCTTATTACAATTCATTTATAAAAAGTTTTGAATTTGTAATATGTAATTTTTACATGTTTTTTTATCATCATCATCATCAAATATGCTCATTTAATTACAATATATTTTTAGAAATCATTCAAACATTTGTTAAATTCTTGATAACTAAAAAGTAATACATTCAATCCAATAATTTTATTAAAAAACAAACTCTGAAAGCTACAGTATCAGTAAGAACTTCCCCCCACACAATTTTTTGAAATTTATAAATATTTAAAATATTAAAGAAAATTGTGAAAATTATATAATGTTTGAAAATGCACCTTAATGGTTGTCTCCTAGAAGTTTGTGAAGCTGGAAGAATTGATGTCTGATTAAAACCACTATCACTTGAACTAACATTAGAGGCCATGGATATATTTCTTCCTGCATTTAATGCTGAAAAATATGCTACTTTTAAGATATGTATTACTCTATAAATTTCTTAGTATTAATTAAAAAATTCAAATTTAATTCATTATCTAATTAATAAAATATTTTATAAAAATTATAACATTAAATCTAACTAAATCACTGATAATAATAATAATGAGAGGCTCTGGACAAGTTCAAACCCTCACTGAAATCTGCATATTTTAATGCAGATTTCAGTGAGGGTTTGAACTTAATAAGTTAAAAAAAAAAAATAGAAGCTAGAAACAATTTTTTTGTATGGAAACGCAACGTGAACTTATAAACAATAGAATGATGTAAGTCCTAAGATTGACCATCTCTGGTTGGGAACAAATTAAACTTTGATCTCTCCTGCAATCTAAGTTGAAATCTCATTACACATAGTAATGAGTGAGCAACCACTTAGAAAACAAGAATGAGGAAGAACAACCAATCAGAACGGGCAACTAAGAACAGAAATGAATAAAAATCCATAAATTCAAAGACATGATGACTTTTCCTATAAGTTCCAAGTGTTGGACCAATTGTTGTGTATTCCTGTCTTCATCTCCTGTCCTCAGATCAACATCTTCCCATCACCAGAAGTTGATTGCATCATCTTGGAGTCTTCAAGGGTACTGTCATTTGCAATCAGGGACACTCCTTTATTTGGGACTATCTTGGAAAGGAGGGGGAGACACAGAGGCCACCGCCAAATTAGAACTTTGAATATCATGGATATCTTGTAAGCTCCTTTAGTGTCAAATAAATGGTTTCTTGTAACCATAGTCTTGTCTTAATCCCACATTAACCAACATGAATTAGAGTTAGGGTTAAATCACGAGTTATTGGTAAATTGGTATTCACCAACTCCAAATCTCCAGTCAACACCAATAACTCTAACTTTAGAAAATTGGTGAGTAGATGATAAACTCTGTGTTTAATGCTTGTGTAAAACGACCATTTTCAGAAAAAAATGGCAACATTCGATGACAACCAAAGATGACAGAAAATCTGAAATATGTAGATTATTTAGATTGTATTGAACAAAGAAGTAGGTGGATTATTTCTCCAAGAAAAAATGATTTGGAACAATTGGACGATTATGACTTTCTGCGTCGATATTATTTACCAAAAGAGTGTGTGAAAAACTTACTAGACCATAAATATAAACAACTTGCTAAACCCGATACATTGCAATAACACTACTTCAACTGCCATATAACATCAAGCTATAAATTGGTGATAATAATAATAAATTACTAATAAATTTGACCAGAGAGAGAGGCATTAGATGTCATCTTGTATTAAATATAATAATTATAATTTAATTTAATAATTTTTAAATTAAACTGAAAGTAAAGAATTGGCCTGGAGAGGGACTCAAACCCGCAACCCCCGCTTGCCGTGTGAATGCGTTGCCAATTATGCTACCCAGACCTCCTGTTTATATTTATATATATATATGCCTTGCCAGGTATGTGATGGCCAGTTGAGTGCCTTGTGTAAGAGTTTACAGGACATGGGCACTGAATGCATCCCCGGTTGGCACCGTAGTAACCAACGATGGTTATATCGTAATGTTAAATATACTGGAAGAGGAGATCGGACTGGAGGTCTGGGTAGCATAATTGGCAACGCATTCACATGGCAAGCGGGGTTTGCGGATTTGAGTCCCACTCCGGGTCGATTCGTTTCTTTCAGTTTAATCTAAAAATTATTTAATTAAATTATAATTATTAAATTTAATATGAGATAATGCCTAATACCTCCCTCTCAGGTCAAATTTATTAGTAATTTATTATTATTTATCACCAATTTATAGCCTGATGTTATATGGCAGTTGAAGTAATGTTCTTACTAGACCAAATTGGTCATAGTTTGCCTGTAATAACATTTTGCAAGAAGATATCATCACACTTTCAAGATCATTTTATGGTCAGTGGAGGTGGTTATAGAAAAACTGTTTAAACTCAAAAAAATTATGAAAATTTTATTCCAATCTAAAATAAAAAATACCATGTTCCATTTCAAAAATCTTTTGGCCTGGATATCCATACCATTTCTAGCCAGTATGAGAATCAAAATTGAACATACACCATCTAATGGCATATGCTCAATTTAGTTATCAAAATGTTTAAGGTTTTTGATGAAACTTGCTTCCCTTCATTTTAAAAGGGTCGTACAGGTGGCCGAGACACCGGTATTTACTTGTATTAGAACACAAGAATACAAATGTTACAACAGTTGCCATAAAATTTGCATCAATTTAGGAATAATCAGACTAATTGTGAGATAATAACATCCAAAAATAAATAAATTAATAATAATAAAAGTGAGATAAAGTTTTGTAAAGCATTATGTTGTCTCAATACTCTGTCTTACTTTTTTTTACAATTAATAATGTAAATATGTTTAAAATATTTTTAACATAATGAAAGTATTTTTAGCAAAATCATTCATTTTTTAGTCCATTCAAATGTTTTTGTATTTTTATTTGTAGAAAACTATTTCATGTAACTGGTTAAAATTCTTTTTGTTTTCCTTTTTACTCTCTCTACCCTGTGGATCTAAGAGAAATTTTTCCCTCTTAGATCGACAGAACGAAGCTCAACATATCCAAAACAGATCATCTATAGAAAATTCTCAAAATGTTTGATCTGGATACCAACTTAAGTCCCCACAAGTTTGAAAACTTTTGAACTTGTGAGAAAAAGCTTTTAAAAATGTGACAGCTAGTAAAAGCTGACATTTTAACTACCTTGTCAGCAAGTTAAAGTTCATTGCTAACATTAACAGTAATATTCATAACAATGTGTGGAAGATTAAAAGAAATATTAAAAATAATTACAATTATTATTAAAATTTAATTGATAAAATCAATATCTACCACTATTAGGCATAATTCTTCTAATACTTAAGGCCTGTAGAAAGTTTTCGTCACATCCTCCAATACATCCAATGTAGCTATTAAAAGAAACAAATTTCAAATGCATTCTCATCTTTTATAAAAAATTTGACAACAAAATATAAAAAAAAGTTGTATTCTTACTTATCTGGATAGAGGGGAGCTAAAGATCCCTTCTTAAATTTGAATTTAAGTTTTCTAATTTGACACTATTTAAAAATATTGTTATTAAAATTAAAAATTAATTATGTTAAAAGTATGTTTATTTCTATATAATTAATTTAATTAATTAAATTTTTTTTAAATAAACAGTCATTAAAATTGAATAAAAACACATCCTATACATTGAAAGAATCTATTTATTAAACAGTTTATAAAAAATAAATTCTTTTTAAAATAATTAAAAGTTAATTTTCAAAGTTAAACATTTATTCTTCACTGAATTTTATCTACAGATATTACAAAATTATATATTAGTACTACAAGTTGTCACTTAATGTCATTGACAGGTTTTTCTGTAAATTATAACTGTTAAAAATTAAGAGTAAAAAGACTCCTATTATTATTACTATAGTATCAAATCCCTACTAACTGGACAACTGGTAATAGCTAGGAAAACTCTCTCTCCCATTTTCAACAAACATGCAATATTTTAAGTTTCCAGAAAAACTACGTTGTTCGAACACTTTAAAACAAAAATAATAACTACATCAATAAATAATTCCAATTAAAATTACTGAATGCAAATAACCAATCTATAAACATATATAGATATTTGAATATAATGCAAGTGTGTATGTATATATACATTGTGGACCTTTTTAATCGATCCAATAGAATAACTGAAAAAATATACGTCCTACAAAAAAACCATTGAACCAAAAATGCTACACTTTGAGGCGGCATAAGATGAGGCCATCATTTCGTAATCAGTGTAAATGTGCTACAATCAGTATAAATGGGACCAACCCAAAAAACTCCCATTTTTTATTGCATATTCTGATTCTACATTAAAAATAAGCAAACTTTTATCTAAAACATTTTTTCAAAGAAGTATTTATCAAATAGTTATGAGCAATTGAAGTTTTATGCAGACACCACATAGTGCACACATAAATCTATGGATATATATATATATATATACACACACACACACATGCACAAACACACACATATATCTGCAAAAACTTTTTCTTGTAATTTCTTTCATTTTTAAGCTATTCTAAACTCCACATTTCTTGTCTGTAAAGATTATTTTTTATATAAAAATAAAATATAAGTTAAATAGATTTATTAATTTTTTCAATTTATTTTTATGACCTTTCTTGCAACATTTCGTGTCATGAAAGAAATGAACTCCATTGTAAAAGTTAATGCATTAAAAATAAACATACAAATTCAATTACTTTAAAGCTAATTTGCTCATTATCAGGAAAACCAAACACACAATTCTATTGCTATGAAAGCAATACATAGAAATAAAAAATAAATTAATAAATATATAATATTCAATATAAAATGCTAGAAAAACAAATTTTTTATTATAAACAATAAAATATTCATCTAATATCTGGTTCTTTTATGAGAGATAAAACATCTAATCAGAAATGCACTAGCCAATCCATCAACAAATTAAACAGGTGGTTTCCCTTCCATTTTTCAAAATATTTGCCTATTAAATTACAACAACATCTGGCTAAAACTGTAATGGTACCTTAGTGTGGAAAATGAATGCCTCCATTTTTAATAAGTTAAGAAATGATTTTAAAAAAAATAGTAGTACAAAACAATAGGATCTACAAAGTTCCAATCAATAATAGAAGAGATCAGTTTATGTGGCAACAGCCTGTAGAATAGAAAGAAAAAAAAATGAAAGAACACCAGAGATATACATCTAGGGAAGGGTAATAACACACTAACATGGAATATTTTGAATAAAGATCTAAATGTCTTATAGAATGAAGTAAAAGCTGTTAAAACCCTAAAGTCCACAGACTAATACTTCACAGGAGAAACTTTATTGATTTATGAATAAAAGCCAATGTTGTTATTTCTGAAGACTCCAATAGTTTAATGACACATTGGAAATGGGTAATGTGTATTTTGCTAGCCAATCGCTGAGAAACATCGTTAAAATAATAATTTCTAATATTTTAGTTTTAATCTTAAGATTCTAATATTAATTTTTCTAACATTTTATGTTAAACAATTTTTATTTATTTATTTATTTTTCTTTATATTGCTTACACCACAATATAATTCTATGTTCAATGTTTCTTCCTAATAAGCAAAGTAACTCAAAAATACTGATTTTGTTACAATTTAAATTTTAAAAAATTTATTCATCATTATTAAAATTATACAATAGAAAATGCAAATTATAAATTGAAGCGATAAACACTTACTCGAAAACCTTTTAAACGTGCAGCCAAATTTATTAACTTGAAACATTTTTGGTCTTGTTAAAAGACCTCTCTCAGAAAAACATTGTAAAATTCAAAGTCTTAGTACAAATACAAAAACGAAAAAGCTTTAGAACGTTTCCGAGAGAGGTCTTTTAACAAGACCGAAAATGTTTCAAGTTAATAAATTTGGCTGCACGTTTAAAAGGTTTTCGAGTAAGTGTTTATCTATTGAGTAATATACAGTCTCGGAAGAATTATAAATTCAAGCTTTTAATGCACTAAACATTTTAAAACAAAATTTCTCTGGGAATAAAATATTTTGAAATATTAATTGAATTAGGTATAAGAGTGAAATTTGTTGACATATAATTCATCATAATTTAATTAAATAATAATTTAATGATTTAATTTAAGAAGATTAAAAAACACAGATATATGATTTACATCTATCAAAAACATTTATGTGCACAAATTTCTACTTTGTAGAAGAAAAGTTTCCTACACTTGTTTCAAAGTACAAGCTACATTTCTAGTGTTGTCATAGCAAAACCATGTTCATCAGAAGATCAAAAGATCAGTATTTAACTTAATCATTTGTTTATTGTTTATATAATACCCACTTCAATTAAATGTAACAAACATTTAAGATTTTTCTTTTACTTTAAAATTTGTAACAGCTAATAAAAAAATTTATAACCAATTAGATTTTATAATTAGCTTATTTCTATTAAATAAATTAAATTTATTAAATGTCCTTTACTTTTCTTACAAATATTTATAAAAACAAATTCAAAATATATATATATATATATACACAATTAAAATTATGTTATGTACATTTTATTGATACATAATTAAGTAATGATATTTTATGATTCTATTTATTTTAAAGGAAGTTAAACAATAGAAAAATATCTCTTCACACAAAAATATTTGCTTTAATACTAGTTTAAGAAACAAAGCAGAATACAAAAGAAAAAATTCTAGTGTTTGAACTTGCATCATCAGGAATGCTTAATCTTTCGGGTGTTTATCATCCCTTTGTTTCTTAAACTTTATTAAAGCTAATGTTTTTTTCTGTTTTTTAATATATAGAGGTTTTTTTATATACCTCTTCACATAGACAGTTGTCAACAGATACATTTTCAACATAATCTGGTAACCAAATGGCTGCATTACAGTGAGGATAAGACATGCAGCTTAAATAAAATCTGAAAAATTATGATTGTAAATCAAAATTATATTTAGAATCTTCAAATACTTATATATTATTAGCAATTTACCCTTTTCCATCCTTTTTAATTTTAAGAGTAATATCAGAATTTGAACATTTTGGACATTTCATAATTGGTAATTGAGAAATTTCTAATTGCCCTATTAAAACAAAAACATCTAAATTAATTATTTTTACATAAATACTTTTTAAATTAAAATATTTCATCCTGAAAATTTCAGAACAACAACACAATTGTAAATTATGTTACATATTTTCAGAAGATTACTAAAATATATCAAAAATTGATAAATTCTTTTTCTGCTAAGTATTAACAAAAAGCTAATATTTAATAAAAATAATCATAAAATCAATATCTATATTATCTTATAATTAATTATAATAGTCTTACTATTTTAAACAACAATTATAAAATTTGTGTAACACTCACCTTCTGAAATTTGGCATTGTTGTTCATCTAAATATTTTGACAAAGCCTCATCTATTTTAATGGCCTATAAAACATAATACAGAAAAATTACAAATTTAAAGTAAATTACTGAATCAACTAATTTTCCAATTTAAATGTTTTTTTCTTTTTATTATTTTTAAACTTAATCTTTAATCAGCATACAAAAAAATTCCCAAAGGTATGAATTCATTAAAAGTTCACAAAGTCAAGTTTTCTAAAAATTCTGTGAACTGTTTAATGAATTTATGCCAATTAAATAATTTTAATATTTGATTTTAGTTTGTATATTTTTCCAACTACCAAAAAATGTTTTTCATTTTAGTTGAAGTTAGACAGACTGCAATAAAATGTCAAAGTCACTAATGTTTTTAGTATGTTCCTGAATGTAAAAGATTAAGACAAAAAAAATATACATATATAGATATTTTTTAATATATAATGTAGTTTTAATATACAGGCAGTCCTCTACTTACGAACTTTTGAAGTTACGAACAAAGCCGACAGATGGCGGGTTAAAGTGCAGTTGGTTATTTTTTATGTATAGTCAAGTTTATTTTTGAAGTTTTACGTTAAAACATTTACAGTACATACATATGTACATTTGTAGTTGTTTTAAATGAGTAATTTTAATAAATAATGTACTGTACATGTGACTGATTTGAATTTATACTTCCCTTTAACAATCTTAATTCAACATTATTCAAGTAGCCTAAACATTACATAATTGTAAAAACAACATTGTATTCGAGTTTTTGCGCCAAACATCATCTTTTCAAGTTACGAACTTTTCGATTTGCAAACGACCGCTACGAACGGATTAAGATCGTAAGTAGAGGACTTACTGTATGTTAAAAAAATATCTATTCTTGAAATATTTTAAATATTTATCAAACTTTAAGAAACTTTAGAAGAAAAAAAAATCCAAATTAAAAACTTAAAAATAATAAAATACTAGTTATTGCTTCAGTAAAATTTGTATTTTCTTCATTAACTATTATCAAATTTTTGAGACTTAAATATAAAATATCTGCTTAAATAAAATAATGCAGCACAAAGACATTAAAGTTAGTATACAGTGCCTGGAAATGTTTTTATGGACTAATAATAATAAAGGCATTATTATACAAGTCTGAATTCTAATCACAGTAAATTTATTGAAGAATTGAGAAATTTGAAGACATTAACGAAGATATTTTAATTTAAAAAGCAGGTAGCAATTCTTTTTTTCCTTTCATTATTCTATCCCCGAATAATGAAAAACTGGTCTTATCAAAACTACTCATTATTAATTTTTGTTCAGTTTACTAGTAGCTTTAGATTGATTATGTTAATACCTCAAAACAGTCAGCCTTTCTTAAAGCTTTATTAAATTATAAAAATACTGAGCTATACTTGTTAGTTAATTTTTGTGCTTAAGATTTATAAATGTATGATTATATATGAAAAATGTTTTGTAGCATAATAAATTTTAATTCTGTACACAATATATTTAAAAACTGTAGTTTTACCTGTCTTACTGCTTCAATATATACTTGTTGATATTTATTCAGTTGCTCTCTTAATACAACTGCAAAAAGTATTAATTAATATTTTTTCATTTTTATCATTATTTTAACAAAATTTAACAAATTAGAATATAATTATTTTCAAAATATTTATATTAAAGTAATTAAATCTATCAAAATAGATTTAATATTCAACTTTTTATAAAATAAAAGATATTTTTATAAAATATTTTAATAGTTCAATCAAAAGTATTAGTTTCATATTTTGATTAAAATTATTTTTTAAGAGAAAAGCTGAAATAAAAAATACTTATTTAATTAATTAATTTGTTTATTAAAATTTATTTTTGGTTAACAATTGGATTAGATTGATGTGATAAGGCAACACAACACAAAAACAATGTGCCAAGGGAAATGCCTCACTTTCTGTGGGAAATTGATTCCTATTTAGATGTTAGAGACATTTAAAAAAAATCTGAAAAACTCCACATGGCCATCTTGTCAATTTTGGATTTGCACCTGACTATCTACTAAATGACTATCAATGACTTTTTGACAAAAATATTCTATACACGAATAAATAATTATTAGCAGATAAAAAGAAGTTTTGTAAAAAAAAATTTTAACAGTAAGAAATAATAACTGAATAATAAAGCTATTCAAAATGTCATTAAAATAAACTTTTCTCATTTATATTAGATTATATATATAATTTAAACTATTAACTGAATAAAAATCAAACAAGCTTTTTTGATCACTTAATATAAAATTTCATAATATAAATATATATTAATTTGTTTGGTTCATTTATTTTTATTTTTTAATAGTAAAAATTGCATTTAAGATTAAAGTATAACTATTATATAATGAACATAAAGTGTTTAATAAGTAATTTGTTTGATCACTTTTTAGTAATACTCTCTCAAAATAAAAAAAGTCTATATAATGAGAAATTGAACATGTTAAAATACAGTTGAAAATTATAAAATACTACAGAATTCATGAAGAATAAAAAATGTCTAGAACTTTGATATTGTTATTATGGTCAATAAACTGAAGTATTTAAATAAAATATGAAAAATGATGATTTAATAATAGAGAAACATTGTAAGTAATACATGTACAATTTAACATACTAAACAGGATATTATCAATCTTCTATTTCAGTAAATACGTAGAAATAGAGAAAGCATCACTTACCATTAGGATCCTTCGTTCCTTCACATATCCTATTTTAAGAATTCATTTTTATATAAAATAACAACATTAAATATTGTTGCAATAAAAAGACAGAAGCCTTTATTACCTTTTCAGATCAGACTCAAGTTCTGCTCTTAAGTGTGGTTTAGACATTTCAAAGCCCATATTATCATAACCTAAAGATAATTTATTTTAAAATCTCTAAAAATGAATTTTTAGGTAAACAGTGTATACTCAATAAAACATCAAACAGTATTTTATTTAAATTTAAATAAGCAGTTACATATTTTTACTGAATATTCTATATAATTAAAATAAAATATATTGATTACTTTAAGTAAATAAAAAACAATATTAAATGTTTCTATATGTTTCTCTGTGAATTTCTAATAACAAACAATTTGATCTGTAATATACAGAAGACTACTTTTATTTATTTGCTTTCAACTTAGATTTCCGTCTATTAATTGATTTTAATGGTATTTTATAAACATTTGTTTTTTCATTATGTGTGAATTGAGGAATTTACATATTGCAAACACTTTCCAAATGTTTGCAATATGTAAATTCCTCAATTTATTCAAATTAAAAAAAATTAATAAAGTTATAATTTTGTTAATTTCATTTATTGAACACAGACAATTAGTAAATAAAACATTTTCTTAGGCTTTTAAATGAAATGAAAAACTTTCACTTGAAAGCTAGTCTATGATCAATAGTAATAATTATAGAAAAATACTAGTATAGTTAAAGCCAGTATAAATCAGAATTGTACAGTATGAATTTTTTTCTATTTTAGCGGGTTTCAGTTTTGAACGCATTTCAGTGTTTTTTCATTTTTAAACTATACCAGGCAAATGTCATACAGTTGTATTAATTTTTATAGTAAAGTAATAAGAAAAATTTTATTACTAGTTTTAATCCAAAGTGATTTCAACTCAAGATGGCAGCATTCAGATGCACGTATTGGAAATCATTCAATTCTAAAACATTCTCATAAAACTTTTGCTAGATATTCAAATACTGAAAGTTCTCAAACCAAGAACTTTCAGTATTTTTCATATTAAGTTTTCTTCAAACATTTTGAAACACATTCAATTTAAGTGAGAGCTGCACTTCAATACAGAATTTGTCTATATAGTTAAAAAGATTATATAGCAAAATCCTGAATTATTAGTACATCAATTATAAATTTTCAAAATATGACATTGTCATGTTAAGCTACAATAATATATTAAACCACTTTTATTTATAATAATTGATAATGACCGAATATTGAATAATTGTATTTAAATTTAAAAAATTGCTAAACAAGAAGACTTAATAATATAATACAGTGAAGTAAAATGTAAATTAATTTATTTCTGTTAAGTATCTTACCACCAACTTATTAATAGCTTGTGAAGCAATATGTCAAAATAATTAAAATAAATTTCTTCAAACATAAAATAGTTTGAAAAGCTCATCTGAATGTTACATAACTTATTTTATTGTAAATCCTACTAACAGTTTCTAAAACATTTTGCAAGTTAATTCATTTGGGGTAAAATTCAATTTAAACTTGTTATTCTGTTCTTATTGAAGAAAATCTGTGAGCTAAAGCAAATGACAATAAATAACTGCATGTAAATAGTACAAATAATTCTTAATTTATATCTATTTTGGATTTTTTATAATGTAAGATTCTATTTTTAAAAATCTAAAAAGTTCAATTAAACAAAATATTCAAAAAATGACAAAAAGCAAATTATAACATTAGATATGAAAAAATTGATCAGAGCACCTGTGACAGGAATAAACAGATAACTCATAAAGTATAAATTCTATTGAGGTTTTATTAATATAGATATTAATATTGAAATTAAAACAAATGAATATAGGCAACTAAGGACTTAAATATACAACTATAAAGTTTTCAAAATGGTAATATTATTACAGTAGAGCATCGATTATCTGACCCCCGATTAACCGACTTATCGGTTAACCGACCGCGTTCTAGTCGGCAAATTCAAATGTCCGCTAGTGATGTGGCGCTACTATATTTGGTTATGTCTTGGCTACTTTAATATTATTTTTGATAAATTTTTGCATGTTTTAGCTGGCAGCACTGGCTGGGTGCTATGGGGATGCTAGTATTTAAACCAGGCCTAATACACTATACTAATAATGTATTTTTTTTCATACTTTTCGGTTATCCGACTTTTCAGTTATCCAACCAACCCCAGTCCCCAATTAAGTCGGATAATCGATGCTCTACTGTATATCCTTATTATTATTTATCATATAGATGTCTTCTTACATTAAATTATTAAATTCTGAAAATGTTTAAGAATAATTTGCTATTTTTTTTTATTTTTAAGACAAAAGTTATTAGGTGCAATACACATTAAATTGAAATTTATAAAACAAAAACAGTATTAATAATAAAACTGATTTAACTTTCGAATTCAAACTCACCCTCCACAAGTCCCATTCCTAATTGCCCTGGAACAAACTTATCTTCATTTAAACCAACATAGTGTCTGGATTTTATTGTTTCAATATGGTCTGCATGTGTAGCATCAGTACCTTTTAAGTAAGCAAAATATGTCAGAATACTTTGAAATACACAGAAACCTAGTCTAGAAAAGAAATATTTAACAAATGAAAGATGTGACTGTTGCAATCTGTATTAAAAGAAGCAGATCATCAACATAGATAATCTTTCATACAATGATTTTAATTCTGCTGTTGCATCCATCAATATCAAAGTGAATGTAATGAATGGAGAAATAGCAAAATAATATCCAAATTTGATCAAAAAATCACAGGATTTTACTATGGGACGATGTTTGTAGACATCTAATGCAAAATTTCATACATTTAAATGAAAAAG
Organism: Centruroides vittatus; assembly: GCF_030686945.1. Taxonomy (NCBI): domain Eukaryota; kingdom Metazoa; phylum Arthropoda; class Arachnida; order Scorpiones; family Buthidae; genus Centruroides; species Centruroides vittatus. The sequence goes on along the minus strand of NW_027122690.1, from coordinate 638,094 downwards.
TTCCATATCGCCCACATAATTTATAACTAATTTGTTGTGATTTCATTTCCTTGATACATAAGAAATTCTTCTTAGTCATAATAAGAAAAATAATTTTATAATGCTACTGTAAAGGCATCTATAAAATAGACAGGACAAAGCATTTCTTAAAATAAAGAAATGAAAAGTTGCCAATTAAATATATTTAAAGAATTTAAAAAGTGAATAACATAATCTTTTTAAAAATACAGCATAAAACTTTTGCTAAACTAAGATTAAACCTGTGAAGAGTTATAAACAAGCTCAAAAATGATAGTTTAGGGAAAGTTTTATGCTAGACATCTAAAAAGGTTGTGTTATTCATCCTTTAAATTCTGTAAAATAAAGATATATTGAAAAATAAAGTACAAAATATCAAGTAATTAAGTAATGAAAACCATACAAACAAGTGTTTTTTAAAATCCTTTTTTAAAAAACACTTGTTTGTATGGTACACTTGTATGTAACACTTGTTAAAATCAACTGCTATCAGTTCCTAACTGAAATTAAAAAGAATTTTAAAAAAGACTCAACTTGTTTGTATTAGCTTCATTACTTAATTGCTTAATGTATAAATAATCCTGGCTTTTTGTGGAATTACAAAACATCAATTTAAGAAACACATGGTAAAAAGTTTTTCATAAATAAAAATAAATCCTATGTTGAATAATGATACTTACCAATCCCATGCTTCTCCATCAAAGCAATTAAATCAGCTTCTGTCAATAAAGGAGGAGGACTAGTTTCACCATCTACCATCTAATTTAAAATATAAAGTGAATATCATAAAAGTAATTATTGCTACTATATTGTTCTATATTGATAAGAATTCTTAAATTACATATTTTAGCAAAACTAGCTAATGCAAAATGAAAACCATTTGCATTTATTATTACAATTTCTATTTAAAAATGATTTATAGAATAATTTAACAACTAAAAGATGTTATTGTACTGTAATATTGTCATATGTGTGTGAGAACTGAGGGGGTTAAGCGGCAAGCTTGACCCTGCTTATCGGCTTCCTTGTCAGGGGATGGCCTATACTGTAAGCGAGTGGAAGGGCTAGTGAGGTCATGATAAGGTGTCGGCTGTACTCAAGAATGACAACCAGTAAATGTTAAAAAGAAAAATTTAATAACATCAAACGAATATAAGTAAATACAGAAACAAAGATAATACATAGTCTACACAGTCTGATCAGCACGACCATTATCATAATAAGGTATCGTCCATTTGGCCAGCCTTCGCAAATTCAGCCCTTCGTACAGGTCTAAGGATGTTAGATAAATGCTAAGGTGGCAGCTTTCTTAAAACTAACCAAGAGAGAGTGAGAGAGAGTAAGTTTCTAAGCAAATACCTCATAACCTGCAGTGATCTGGACAGTCCTAGGATAGCTGGGCAGAGATTTGAACAGAGCTTCTCGTCCTGTAGAGTCCCCTCTGATGATCGACCAGAGGCTCAGATAGGACTCCTTTTTATACGTGTTTGGCTGGGAGAATTCGGATGAAATTCATGATGTAATGTGTTCTAAGTTCACTTTCAGTCCGAGTGTTGTTTATACTAATTGTCAAAAATCGAACATTTCATCAAATTTATTACTTTGTCTATCCGGTATTGTTACTCATTTTACCTCATAAAATTGATAACAACTGTCAAACATTTGGAATAAATGATCAGAGGTGACTTAAGGTCAAGATTTGTCTTGCGACCTTAGTAATAATTGTTCTGCCAGTGAGTCATCTGATCAGTTTTATTAGTGACAAAATGGGCAAAATAGGAAGTGCGTCAGTTTGTTCGGTTTGGACCCCTCTGTTAAGATGACCCTCTTGTTACCCTCTGTCGAGTAACAAATTCAGTTTCATGTTAATTGGCTAGCGCTGTAGATCACAAGAAAGGTGGAAATGAACAAATGATACCCGGTCGCAAGGGGAGAACTGTCTCTGACGTTTGCGACATAGTTGAAAGGGCAAAAAAGGTCACTTTTGGAAGTGCTGCACAAAATGGAGGAGAAAAAGGTTGTCTTCTTGACCTCCACCTCCCATAAAAAGCAGAAAAAAAAGGAAAACTGAAGAAAGAAGGGAAATAATAATTAAAAATATTAGAGTTTTAAAACTCACAAAAGAGCTTAAAAAAGTTAGAAAAACTAAATTTCATTAACTAATCACAAAAATCTACAAGCAAACTTAATACTAATATTAAAAAATAACTTAAGCTAAATTCCATTTAGCAATTAATCAAAACAGGTAAATGAAACCACTCACAACATTATCTGACAAAATATTCAATTATATTTTTGTCCAAATCAGAAATTTTTCAAAGATTCTCAATTGTCTCATACTCAATACAATTCCAAAATCTTTGATTCAACAACAAATCTCTTTCAGCTAAATCATTACGAAAAAATCCATGATTTGACCTTCAGTTTTATCATGTCAATACTTCTAACTTCTGAATTTAACAATCTTAACATTTAAAAATTATTTATAAGATGTCATGTCAAAATAAGGTCATTGATGCTCATACAGAAGCCTGTAGAAGGAATAACAAGAAAGAATTTGTGATAAATATGAAGAGAATTGGACTGATCAATTAGACATTGTCATGTAATACAAGGAATATACAATTAGGACTTGTTAAGTTACAGATTAAACTTGGACAGTTTGTTTTCTTTTGGTGCAAACCACATATTATTAAGTATTCAATAATCCAAAATTACGTATATCAAAACACCAATATTCTTTATGAATAACTCCATTTATTGTTTTCCTAAATTATTATTGTTATTTGAATAAAGATTGAATTTTACATATCCAGAGCAGCATTTCATATAAAACTTACCTCTATAGAAGAAGGCTGAAATGTTTCACCTAATGCATATTCTGGAATTGTCTAAAAGTAATTTGAAAATTATTAATTTTTTTAAATTTTTGATAAACAAGATTTTAACAAATAAATACCTTTGAATTCCATTTGTCATAAGGATAAACTTCAAGATAATTTTTTGCAATTATCATTAATCCATTTAAATCAAACTGAAAAAAAATAAATAAATTACATAAGAGTTTAAAATATTGTATATTTCTTAATCATAATATTACAGTTAACTACAAAAACCAATCTTGACAAATATAATCATTGTACGACATTGTATTTCAAATTAAAAATAAATTCAAAAAGAGTTACTTAGAACCAATCATAAAAAATATCCTTTTTGTTAGTGGAACACAAATATTCTCTAGTGATATATCAAAAATCATGATTAACAAAATATAATTACTCAGAATTGTAAAGAAGCTCTTAACTTTATCTTTACAATAATTAATTATAAATACAGTAAGACCCTGCTTAAAGCTGCCTTGATTAATGCTGAATTGATATAATGCAGTCTGCCTAAAGCCTAAAAAAAAGCTCAAAATTTAAGCTGATTCAAATTATTGCAGCATTTCATTGATTCGTATATAATATGATTATTTACGAACATGAACCAATCAGCAAAAGGTGGAAATTCCTCATAGTGCTGTACTTCCCCTAAATTTATGTTTGTTTGGTGCAATTTTGGAAAAAATATAACATTATATATGCCACAGGAAATATCAACATTGCTTGGCAAGAATTAACTGATAAATGCATGAACGAAGTGTGGAAGAAGTTATGGCTGAAGGTACCCTAGAATTCTCAATGAGAAGAGCCTATCATTAATGAAATTGTCAACCTTAATCGATACAGCAAGACTAGGAGATGTAGACGAGCAGGATACTGAGAAGTTACTACAGGTTTCTGGTGAGAGCCTTACCTATGACAACCTTCAAGAACTGGCAGAACAAGAAATTCATGTAAAACTGGAAAATAGTGATTCTGAAAACAAAGAACCCAAAGAACTTGCTGCAGATTTCCTTAGTAAAAGTGGTAATGATAACTGAAATTGCTGATCAAATTGTAGCAAATGATCCACATTTTGAAAGGAGTGCAAAAACAAGATGAGGCGTTTTGGATGTGATCTTCTGCTACTGACATTCGCTTAAAGAAAAGGAAAAAAAAAGGAACAAATAAAATTACGTGACTTCATTGCAAAAATAAGAATTTCAGAAGAGCCAGGACTATCACTACAAAAAATTAACTTTATCAGAAATTTCACTTATAGTCATCTTGCTGTTTGGACTGATGAGGGACTAACTCATAGTCCCTCATCAGTCCAAGCAGTCCCTCATCAGTCCCTCATCAAAAATATACACTTTATTAGTAATAAATAATAATAAAGTGTATATTTTTGAACTTGATCTCTGACTCTGTTTCGTCAACCTACAAGGTGTGATAAGTTTGTGCAATCAGCCAATTTTGGGCTACATCAGAATTCATTAATTCACAGAAGAGATGAGAATATTTGTAATATACAGTACGACCCCGCTTAATGCGGGGGTTATGTTCCTAGACGACAAAGCACTAAATGAAACGGTGTTAAACAAGGTAATTTTAACACAGTAAATAGGGAAAGAGGAACATGTGACCAAAAATAAACAGATTTTATTTTAATTTTAAGTTATGTTTATATTAATTTGCATACTAATATATGTTAAATAACACACAAATATATGCACACAGAAATGTAAAGTTCATTTTTACAGGTCTACATACTCTCGTTCATTTCAATCTAAACCAAATCTACCCAGAGAACACCAAAAGCCCCACAAACCTTATCAAAATAAACATAACAATAAAATTGTCAAGTGTTTTAATTGTAATAAAAATTGGTCACATTTCAAGTAATTGTTTATATAAATCTGAAGGTATTAAATGTTTTAAGTGCAAAAAATTTGGTCATAAAGCTAACACAATGCTTGTCCTCAAAAAGAAGTAAACAAAATGGAACTAAGTCATTTCCCTAAGCATAACAACAAAATTAAAATGAATGTTGAAATTCTAGGTGCAAAAACAAAAGGATTCATTGACACGGGGTCGGATGTAACAATGAAACCAAGGCAGTTTTATGAAAAAATAGGATCTCCGAAATTAAATTCTGATAATACATCTTTGATTGGATTAAATGGGAATAGTATTTCTTTGAAAGTGAAATAAAAATTGATGAATATTCTCTTGCCGTGAATGTTTACATATTAGAAAGTGATCTGTGCAATTCTATAATAATTGGAATAATGTTCTGAATAAGCTGAATTTCTCTATAATGAACTATGGATTCAAGATTATAGGAAAACAAAGCCAAAATACTATTCGTGTTAATTATGCTCGAATTTTTATTTCCAAAGAAAATTCTGCGGCTGAATCAACACTCGTAGACCAGATGGCACATATGGAAAAGGGCAGATGTCTCTTTCACATTCCATTGAGGAGGAGAAAGAAAACAGTTTTCAAAACACTAAATCACTTGATGAGTGCCCATCTTTTGTAGCTAACAATGTAAATGATTTCAGTGAAAATAAAGAAGAGAAGTTGACTTTTGAATCTAATATCACTTCATGCAAGCCTTGCAATGAAAGCAAAAAAAATGCAATCAAGTATGGACATAAACAAATTAAATTGTTTTAACCATTTTTCGTTCACCGATAACAAAAAGTGTGATTTAGCTGATTCTTTAGAAGTTGAAAGTGAAGAAACATGCTTTTTAGGTTGATTGGCAGATGCGACAGATCGTTGTCAGATAGAAATAAATCACATTCTGGAAACAAAACAACAGCAAAATTTGATGAAACTGATTTCAGACTATGAGCCAAATAAGGTTAGGGATACAGGATTGAAAATGCAAATTATTTTAACTGATGAAGTTCCCATTAGTCAGCACCAGTGAAGAATGTCATTCAAAGAACAAAAATTAGTAGAAGATCAAATCCAAGAATGGTTGAATGGTGGCACAATCAAACCTAGCTGTTCAGATTATGCTGCACCAATAGTTTTATGCAAAAAGAAGAATGGCAAGACTAGACTGTGCATCAATTTTCGTAAGTTGAATTGGAAAATGATCAGAGATCACTTCCCATTGCTTTTGATCGAAGATGTGATAGATCGTTTGGAACAATCAAAAGTGTTCATGTCGCTTGATTTAAAAAATAGATTTTTCCTTGTTGATATTGATGAGAAATATAGAAAGTATACCTCTTTTGTTACACACAAGGGCCAGTATGAATTTTTAAAGTTTCCTTTTGGCTTACGTAATAGTCCAAGTGTATTTCAATGTTATATTTACCATGTGTTTTAGACCAGTGTTACAAGATAAAACTGTAGTAATTTATATGGATGATATCCTGATACCATCAACAAATGCACAGGAAGGTCTAGAAAAATTGAAACGTGTACTAAAAATAACTTCAGAATATGGGTTGGAACTTAATTTCAAAAAATGTCAATTCTTGAAGGACAAAATAGAATTTATTGGCTGTCATCAAAGACGGAACGATTAAACCCTGTCCAACTAAAACAGCTGCCGTTCAGAAGTTTCCACAACCCAGAACCACAAAACATGTTCACAGCTTTCTAGGACTCACAGGTTATTTTAGGAAATTCATTCCTCACTATTTGAAAATAGCAAAACCCTTAAGTGATTTAGAGATGGTGTAAAATTCCAATTTTGTTCAGAACAGCTAGAAGCATTTCAAAAATTGAAGGACATACTATCACAAAGTCCAGTCCTACATATTTTCAGCATGGTGCTCCACTAGAATTTGTAATGTTATTTCTCTTTGTAGGTCATTTCCGCTCACTGAAGATGTCCTTAAAATTTTTTCATTAGTTTTATTAAAATAATCATTTCAATTGATATTGAAAGCAATAATAACTCATTTGATTTTTTAATATTTGTCAGAATTTAGCCATATTTATTTAACTATGTCATATATATCAAATTGATGTAGAATGCAAAAACAAATTTATCAGTTTATAAGTTCAAATAATGTCTCAAATAGGGGTTAATAGTCATTCTCTTGCAAGTGATGGTCAGGTGACTACAGAGTGACTGTGAAATGGTGAAGATATTCATAGATTGCTTTTTTGTTTTTTAAAGAAATATTGTCAAACTGTATAAATTATAACAAATGCTTTGGTATTGATTATAAACATTTTTTGATGCATGAAAAGTTTATATCATAAAGAAATTTGCAGTAAACACAAAGGAAATAATTGTTGAAAGCTGAAAATGAAACTATTCCAAATAAATAGTCTTCATGAGACTTTACTTGAACTTACAAATTGATAAATTTGTTTTTGCATTCTACATCAATTTGATATATATGACATAGTTAAATATATATGGCTAAATTCTGACAAATATTAAAAAATCAAATGAGTAATTATTGCTTTCAATATCAATTGAAATTATTACTTTAATAAAACTTCTGAAAAAATTTTAAAGACATCTTCAGTGAGCGGAAATGACCTACAAATAGAAATATCATTACAAAAATATTATTTTTTAAAGGTTTTTATTTTGAGATTTCAATTTTTAAAATCTCTCATAATAGATGACTTTAAAAAGTCATAGAAAATCAACAAATTTGAGTTTTAAAATTCTGAAACCATACATTAATTAATAAAAAATAAATAAATAGAATTCTAAAACAAAAACTGTTTTTATCTCTCAGTTACTGTTAAAAATGGAACAGAATTTTCCCTTAGAAATGCATTACATTTTTACCACTATCTACAGATCGTATGTGTAACCAAACAGATTACAATTAATCTTAAATCATATCTTATGTTTGCATTTATAAGAATAATGGTTGAAAAATAATTATTTTGTTAAAAGTTTCATATAAATAAACTTAATCAAGTCAAATATTAATTATAACAAGCAAATTGTCATACAGTTTAGTGACAAAAATTTTACATTTATAACAAAGTAAATAATTAATATAGTTACTTTTTCACCATTAATATCAATTTCTACTATTGTTTCCTGTCCTTCAGCATCTTTGGAAAGACAAGCCAGAAAATGTCTCACTATAAATTCATACAATCTTGCTTCATTTCCCTGAAATTAAAAAATATTTCATTTTAATTTTATTCATTTGTTTAATAAACTTAATTTAATACAAAATTTAAAAATCAAAATAAAGTTTAATAAACAATTTAAATAAAATATTACTTAAAATTAAATATAAATAATTAACTTAATTATAAAAGTTAAATAATACGTGTAATTTTAGGGAATATTTTCAATAAAATATTTTAAAATAATGTTTACAGCTAACAATTTCTTTTTTTATAACACTTTATTAAATTATATTACAATTTTATATAACTTTTTATATTAGTGTAGTAAAGTATTATTTCATAAAACAGATTTACCTGTAAGTTTTTAGCATATTTTGTAGGATGAATTGGAGGATGGGCATTATCAGTTTTATTTCCCTGTCTTGGATTAGGACCATCATTTAAAACTCTACTAGCGAATCCTATTTTTAAAAAATTTACATGAAATTCAAATACCATGTTTTAATTTAAAAAAATAAATAAAACTGTAAAGTTTGTATGTTTATACAGAATATTTTATTAATTAAAATTACAAAAAAAATCCAAAAACACTTAAATATAAGCAACAGTAAGTTTTATTGTGATTACATTTTTTAAATTTTTATTATTGATCAGATTACAATAATCAGGTAAAAGATAAATGAAATAAATGTATGAATGATATTTTCTAATGAGATAGGAGAGAAGTGAAAAAATAAAGTTTACTTAATTTTGAAGGAAATACAAATATAGACAATTTAAAATTATTTTTTACCTCCCCAATTTGGATCTTGAACTTGCATTTCTACAAGTGATCCTAAATTAAGGTCATTAGGAAATTTATTAGTTTCCGTTCGGGGATAACTGATGTATCCTTGCGTATAAAGCTTTTCTGCTATGCTCATAGTTTCTTTTGCTTTCATACGTAATTTCCTTGATGCCAATTTTTCTAATTCCTATATATGGTTATTTTTAAACAGTTATAAAAATAAAAACTGAAATACAAATTAAAATTTTGTAATAGAGAATACTTACAACAGTGTCTAATGGCAAAGGTCTCCACTTGCTTTTAGGCTTAGTTTTTAAATCTGTGACATGAGCAGTTGGGTTCTGCAGAAATATCATAAGAAATTAAAAAACAAAGTGAATTATTAACAATTATCATTAAAATAAAAGAGAAGATAAATAACTCGACACTTTACTTCTGTACAGTGAAAGAGTAGCTATGAGTCAGCCTGAGCTGGAAGGATATTTGAAGAGGAGGAAGGAGACATGTAAAAGTTGACACATGGATATGATTTCTTTTAAGTGTTTTGTTTTTACATTTTCAAAGTGTCCAATTGAATGTTTTTCAACCTTAAATCTTATTTATGTCTACTTGGTCTTATACTATGTTTCAAAACATTGTGTAATTTTCCTGCAACTTTTCATTAAATACTAAGACTAAGTTATATAAAATTTAAAAAATTCTGCAATGTTTGGAAATTTATTTTTTCTATCTTCATTATTTTACATCCTTTTCAATTAAAAAAATTTACAATTTTAAATTTATAAGTAAGAAAAGTTTAATTATGTTAATATGCAAATAATGCAACAGATGCATCCCAGTTCAACATGCATTAAATATTTCAATATGAAAAATTCTAAATGTATGGTATACTTTTTCCCCTGTAAGGAATGGTAAACATATTAAATAAATGTGGTAAAATGATGATGATTTTTTAAAATGGAAGATAATTTATCTGTTTTATTAGTACAAAATTTAAAATACTAAAAACTAAAACTCTTCCCTGTAGTTGAAAGTTTGCATAAAATTTCAAAGTTTATGGAAAGCCTTATCTCATAAAAATTTAATTTGTATATTAACCTTCTATATGACCGTAGTATTTTATAATTTCTAAAATAATTTCCAGTTTTACAGTGTGTGTAAAAATTCTAAGAAGAATTTGTCAATTTATTTAACAAATTCAAATTTTTACTTTTGAATACAATCACCACAATATTACTGGTGTAGAATTCAATAAATAAACAAGTAATTACCCATAACCAGCATTAATTCTCTTCAAAAACAAACATTTTCTTCCATTTTTAACAGTCATCATCAGGTTTCTACACTTTGGAATGTTTGTAAAAGAACACACCTTCCAAAAATTGCATGTCCTGAAGCTACGCGCATGCTCAATGTAACATTTTAAAAATTAGTCTTTAAAATGGCTTCCTATTTTAAAAAATTTGATGTTTATATAAATTATAAAGACAATCTTGATGACTATCTATTTTACGTCAAAATACGCCCTCTACAAAGCTGCCAACGAGTCCATTTCTTTAAAATTGATGGCTGTTTCCCTTTTGAACACTTTAAATATCTCCAGCTGTTCGAGATATTTTAGGCTGGCCTGGTCCTCGCACTGTTGCAGTAATTGTGCATTATCATAGTCCACCCTGGCGAAAGCAGCCAATGCTGTAGTGGAAAGACTTTTTTGAATGGTGTATATATGCTCCTTGATCCTTGTTTTAAGGCAACGTGCAGTAGTACCAATATATTCACCAGGATGGTTTACCCTATGATTGTAAATAGAGATCGAATATATCCCTGGAATATTATTTTGATCCGATCAGTCCTCATCGTTTCTTAAACAAGAGAAAACTGTCAGAGATCTCCTGTAAGCGATCCTGTTACTCGTAAAGCGTGCCATTTGTTAGTAAGGACCTTGTTGTAAATAATAGGTAAAAAGGACTTGTCTCTTGGAAGTGCTGTTTCTGCTGGTTGTTCCTGGTGTGCAACCAGATCATTAATTTGGTGTGCAGAGTAACCATGCTGCCTAGCTACACTTGAAATATATTCCAGCTCCATTCTCCTATCTTCCGCCATCAAACAATAGGTGTAAGCCCTTTGTACAAGGGTCTTAAAAGTAGAGATCTTGTAACTAAAAGGATCATGCGATTTTGCATGGAGGAAAAGCGGAGCATACGAGGTCTTACAGAATACCTTAGTTCTCAACTGGCCATGTTGTAATGTGATGACCATATCAAGAAAGTGTATGCTAGTGGAGCTTTGTTGTTCTACCCACAACAAGAGGTTGCAAAAAAATCACTGCTTAAAAATTAGGCGTAAAAAAAAAAATCACTACTACACAGTATGTGACTTTTTTTTTGTACAGTTTAATACTTTTATAACCATATAATAACCATACTGGTATTTCTTTTATTGTTCACATTTACATTTATGATGATGACCATTAAAAACAGAAGAAAACATTTGTTTTTGAAGAGAAGTAATGCTGGTTATAGGTAATTACTTGTTTATTTATTTTTACTTTTGAATCAGTGTTATGACTTATAATCTATTAAAATTAATTATCAAATTAGACAAAATAATTAAAGTTTAAATTTTATTTTTATAGAAGTTCAGAATTTGTTAAAGAATTCAAATGCTTACCTTTGATAATATAAAATTAATTGTTCTAAAAAATTATATTTATATTTACTTACTTCTAAGCAAATCTGATAAATTACAAGACAAGCAGTATGATCAAAAAGACGTCCTCTTTTCCAAGTAAAGTCTGCTTGGGTACCATTTTTTAAATGAGAAACTAAAATAGATTAATATTGAAAATTAAAAATAATTAAAATCATTTTAAATTTTAGTCTTAAAAGTATTAACTGAAAACTATTTTATTAAATTCATTTTTTAACTATGATAAATATTTGTACTACTATGTAGAATTTACAATTCTAAGCAAAATTTATATTTGATTTTTAATGTAGTTATTTTTATTTCATTGTACTGATCTGCCTATTTAACATGCAATCAGTACAATGAGGTTTCTTTTAACATGAATAAGGTTACAATTTTCCACAAATTTTCATCACATACTAATTATGGTGCTTGTAATTGCCATTCCTCAAATTTGATGATTCTGAAAACCTGTATGTGTCTTCTCTGCAAATGCCATTGTATCTCATACATTTTTCAGTTTATGAGATACTGTTTTTTTTATAGAACATCGTTGACCAGGCTTTCATGGGGAGCCCTTCAAACTTCAGGATAGCATGGACTAATGTGAAACATTGGAAATAAATGATGGGAGGGTTAATATGTTTCTCAGAAGGGCCAGAAAATGAGAAAATGTTTCTGTATTTTTCAGGCATGAAACAAATCCTTGAAATATTTAAATTGAAGGTCATCTTACAAAGACAGGTCACTTTAGGCTATCTTATGCATGCATTCAAGATCTTAGTGATTTGCAAACCACATCATTACATCATGCTTAGCTGACAAACATCCATAATGTCATGCCTACCTCTAATGGTGATTGTAAGAAACCTCCATGAGATCATTTTTGATGACATTAGGGCATTAAAAATGACATCAATACAGAAGATTGTTGTATTGATGCAATCATTTGATGGTAAGGAAAAATTGTACACAATGACAAGTGTAAGACAGTGAACTTTTGTAGTTTTTTGAGATTCTGTGATAAGTGGGAAAAATTTTTTTGACTGAATTTTTAGTCAGATATCATATAGCATGAGGATTTGAATTAGGGCTAAGTAACTCAATTTGGTGAAAAATTTCCACAAAAAAAAACTAGTAGGTGCAAAAAAAATCACTGTTACACAGTATGTGATTTTTTTTGTACAGTTTAATACTTCTATAACCATATAATAACAAAACTGGTACAGTAGAGCATCGATTATCCGACTTAATTGGGGACTGGGGTTGGTCGAATAACTGAAAAGTCGGATGACCGAAAAGTATGAAAAAATACATTATTAGTATAGTGTATTAAGCCTGGTTTAAATACTAGCCTCCCTTTTCATGGTCGAGCCAGTGCTGCCAGCTAAAACATGCAAAAATTTAACAAAAATAATATTAAAGTAGCCAAGACATAACCAAATATTGTAGCGCCACATCACTAGCGGTCATTTGAATTTGCCGACTAGAACGCGGTCGGTTAACCGATAAGTCGGTTAATCGGGGGTCGGATAATCGATGCTCTACTGTATTTCTCTTATTCTTCACATTTACATTTATGTTGATGTTGAAATTAAAGTCATTCTAATGTTAATCAAAAAGATACATTAGGTTATTTTACATGTTTAATAATATAATAAGTTTTTTACATTATCAGTTTATAATTCTATCAAATTATTAAAATTCATATGTATTATTACTATATTAATGAACCTTAGTCAGAATTGATTCATTTTTATTTAAAGTGATTTACAAAATTTATCATACAATTTCATGACATTAAACCGTTCATAAATCATATTAGAAATAGGTTTTTTGCATCTAAATATGTATCTGATATTGTTTTAATGAAATTCCAATTATTTTCCAATATAAATTAGGTTAGATTAATCAATTTTTGAAAATAAATTTGGATTTTAATATGAACCATGACATCTCTTATCATGTATTATAACATTTTCCTAAAATTTAACTAATGCATATGTTACACAGTAGTAAAGAAACTAAAATTGTTAAATCAAGCAAACTGATTTCAATAAGCCAGATGCATGCTTATTTCTGATGTAACACATCAATATACATCTATTCTTTTTATTTTTTCAAGTTTTATCTACTTTTTAAAAGATAATGTTTTAAAGTATGAAATCAGAATTGGACAATGTTCAAATGCATCTACTAGTTAATAAAAATGTGTTCTGTATAATTTCATGTTAAATGATAAAATTTCAAATGCATTACCAAAATTTTATTTTGATAATGTATTGGAATTTTTTAATAATGTATTTTATACAGAAAATTTCATTTCTTGACATGTTTTTAATTAAATAATGAAACAAAAAACTACCTTTAATTTTCCTTTAATTTACCTTTAATTTTCCAAAATGGTTCAGCAATAAATGACTGTACTTGTTTATATCGTTCAACTACAAAGCCAAGAGTTGGAAACTGGCAGCTTCCATAACTTATTAGTTCATTTTGAAGAGATTCTGGAAAGACTTTCTTCAGTCTCAGAGTTTGAAATCTTGTGAAGGCAGCACCTATCAGAATGTTTCAATAAAGCAAAACAAAAATTTCTTTAAAAAATTGATGTTAAAACTCAAAACATATTGATAAAATTTATACCACATAGCATTCACAAATTTGTAGATTCATATTAATTTTAAAGAATGTAACATCTTTAAAAAACATAACATCATATATGCCACAGAAAATATCAACGTTGCTTGGCAAGAATTAACTGATAAATGCATGAACGAAGTGTGGAAGAAGTTATGGCTGAAGGTATCCTAGAATTCTCAATGAGAAGAGCCTATCATTGATGAAATTGTCAACCTTAATCGATACAGCAAGACTAGGAGATGTAGACGAGCAGAATACGGAGGAGTTACTGCAGGTTTCTGGTGAGAGCCTTACCAATGACAACCTTCAAGAACTAGCAGACCAAGGAATTCATGTAGAACTGGAAAACAGTGATTATGAAAACGAAGAACCCAAAGAACTTGCTACAGATTTCCTTAGGAAAAGTTTGGTAACGATAACTGAAATCGCTGATGAAATTGTAGTGAATGATCCAGATTTTGAAAGGAGTGCAAAAGCAAAACGAGGCATTTTGGATGCGATCTTCTGCTACTGACATTTGCTTAGGGAAAGAAAAAAAAGCGAAAAATGAAACTACATGACTTTATCACAAAAAACAAGAATTTCGGAAGAGCCAAGACCTTCATCACAAATAATGAACTTTACACTTCTATGTGCATATGTTTGTGTGTTATTTAACATATATTAGTATGCAAATTAATATAAACATAATGTAAAATTAAAGTAAAATCTGTTTATTTTTGGGTTGCGTGTTTCCCTTTCCCTATTTACTCTGTGTTAAAATGACCTCGTTTAATGCTGTTTCATTTAGCACTTTGTCATCTAGGAACACATTCCCCGCTTTAAGCAGAATCTTACTGTACATAGTATATTTTATATATATTAATTTAACTTTAAAACAAATTTTCAAATATAAATAAAACATTTATATTTGTAAATTTAAAAATATGTTTAATTCTTTGCCTTCTGGACATGACAAGGTGAAAGAAAAAGATGTGTTTCATGCCCATCATAGGTCAGCCGAGCTTCCAAAGGGGGGTAGCTAGATAACCAATATATCTAAGCCAAACCATCCAAGAAAATTTCCAATGCTCAAAAATGGGATTCAAATCTAAGTTCTGAAGAAGTAAGTTCTTGCTCTTACTGTCTTGACTATTTAGATATCAATAGTTTCTGAATTATAATTTATTATATATCTTTATCTTACCTATTCTTAGGTCTAATTCTCTTCTGACATTAACAGCATCGCTTATATTCTTATTTGGTTCACCCAGATTTTGACAAGCTCTAGATATGGCTTGAGGAGTAATTTCAGAAAATCTAGCTCTAAATACTTGGATATGTGGTTTTACTGAAGGAAAAAAAGACAGAATTAATTCCAAAATATGAATTACTGTTAGGGAATTGAACCTAATAATTCTTACTATAATCAATATCTTAAAACTTAAATTTATTATTAGTTCTAAGAATTACATAAAAATAATCATATGTTTTTATCTTAAAACTAAAACTTGCTTGTTCCATACTTTTAGGCACATTTTTGTCAAAAAATTAAGATTTGTAGTTTCTCACAATGAAAAATTGATAACAATAAAATGAAAAAATGGTGCAAACAAATCATTACTCTTAATCAATAAAATGAAGTATCATTTGTTATATGTAAGGTCTGGATTTTTGGGTGCAGTTTTAGAATGGATTAGGTGCTCATTTGGGTGCTTTTTTTCTCCATTTTGGGTGCCAGTTTGAATGCTTTTAAATGCTGTATTATTTAGACAAAAACCAACAAGATGTACTATATTTACAAACTACATAATTGTTTATTGCGATTTAGACATAAAGATGAGCATTATAATTTACAACGATAACCATTTCAATGTTCTTAAAGTGAAGTTTTCTCGTTTGGAGGATAGAATGTCTTTATATAAAGAAAAAGATTTTTTTACATTGACTGAGACTAAAAGGACATGTTTCAGTTTTACTCAGAATTCTAGTTCAGTGCAATCCAGAATATTTTTCAAATCGGGATTTTTTGATAAACTAGACTTGAGTTTGTCCAGGGCAAAACCGTCCAGTACATCAAGTGCCTGACTTACAACATTCCACTGATCCCGCATTTCAGTTCCATGTCTTTCCAGCTCATTGATTTTATCCACCAATAACTTGTATGAATGCACAGAGTAGAGCTCTGTGGTCACTACTGGATCGGCGACCAGTTTCTCGACACTGTCGACAGCTGCAGAATCACCAGGAGGAAGCTCACTGATAAATGCATTAATTTTCTTGAACATCTCGCAGTAGAATACCACACTGTTTATCCAAGACCCCCAATGGATGACCAGATATTAGAGTTCATTGAGTTTGTATTTTCAAGTTGGTACATTTTGAACAACACTGTACATAGCACCTGGTCAGTGATGAAACAAGAATGTTCAGCACGTACCGTTTTGTGGAATCCGCTGTTTCTTCCAGTATAAACACTACAGGATTGTCTCCAACAACGTCCAGGTGCCCCTATAAATATATGCTCGAAATTCCTCGTTTTTTGTTTGCCTTCTCTATGCTTTTCCAAACTTATGTGTGACCTGATTTTCTTTTCTTGGTGTTTCACATCAACCAAACTCACATAATCGCAAATGGAACAGCAAAGAACTTTTCCGTCTGTGCATACGCCTTAACTTATTTGCTAAAATGTTCAGTTTAGATGCAGACAATTTGGTTAATGTGAGCCTAGGTATACAAAATGGCGGCGCTTCCGGTCGCCATCTTGTTTGCACACGTAAATGTGCAAACAAGATAGCGACCGTCGACAATAACATAAAAGCACCTATATTTAATCTTTTTTAAAACTAAGACATTTTTAAAACGTAAATTTGCTACTTACTTTTTCCCCTGCTTTTGGTTATTTTTCCTACTCTTGAACCAGAAATGAAAAATAAAAAAGTCATCATACTACCTATAAATTCAATCGATGCATGGACGAAGTGAATTACGAGATTCTATACATCAGCGGTTCAAACAAAATTTGCCTGTATTGTACATAAATTTTACTCCTCTTAAGAACTGCAGTCTTACGATTCACATCTCTTGACTTTTTATCTACAATAGACAGCGTCTCCATAGAGGTTGGCACCTGCGATCCACGGCCACCTAGCCTTCCATGTGTCATTCACGTTGTCTTTCGTGTCGGAAATCACTATTACATATCCTTGGTTATGACAAATTTAACACGTTTAACACACATTTGCACACTTATAAATGCACATTTAAACCATGTTTAAATACATTTAGCTCACATTTGCACACTTTTAAACACATTTAACACATTTACACACTTTAAACGCAAATTTGAACCACATATAAACCCTTTACAAAATTTTTACCTCACTTACACAATGTTAACACACCTTTAATACACTTTTATGACATTTAACACGCATTAAACACATTAATGACACGTTTATCATGTCAATTACCATTGACAAACTTTCCTCCTCGATAACTTTAGACTTCGAGTAAATTGTACAAACTTTGAAAAAAACACAGACACTTTTAAAAAATTAACAACGTACATAATCCGTCTACATCATAACCAAAATTCGAAATTCACATTATTCCTCATGTTTCCTGAACGGAATTTTTTGATGGATATTTGCATACGAAGGCATCATTACTATCAGCGCCATCTACATTTCTTTTCTAAAAACACTTGCCATCGAGGTTACCGGAAGCGCCGCCATTTTGTATACCTAGGCTCACATTAACCGACAATTTTGCCATTTTCTAATGTCGCCGACACCAAACAAAGGAAATTGGAACTGTTGTGCTCACAAGTCAGGGTAAGGTGACCTCAATACAGAATTTTCTAGATTGCTCTTTTCTTAGAAAAGAAAACATGTGTTAAAGATTTTCAGTGAATCTGTTTACATTCTTAAAACAACCCTAAGGCCTAGTTGTTTAGTCCAGATAATTCCGCTTTACCCCCTTTCCTCTCAACAAAAGAAGAGAGTAAGCTAATAATCATATATTTTTCCTCAGCATATGTAGTCTGGTTTAACGAATTTGTTTTTTTCCCCCCTCAAGTGAATGAATGAAAACCACCAAAAAAAAAAAAGAGATAATTCTCAACATATTCTTTGAGAATGTAAGAAAGGGGGAAGCTGGGTGCAAAATATATAGTTTGGATGCTAGTCACTGTTTTGGGAGCAAGTTTGCGATTAGGGTGCATTTGGGTGCTAAACAATTTGGCAATAAGTGGGCTTACTGCACTAAAACCAACTTAGTTTGTCTTTTTACACTCTGCCCCTTTCAAAAATTGAGTGGGTGCAGCACCCAAAACTCCGAACCTTAGTTATATGATACTTCATTGTATTTACTTAAAGAATCATTTCACATAAATAAAAACTTATTTCTTCTTTCATATTATGGAAAGAGAGATGAGTTTTTATCCATAAAATGTTTCTTGCTTATAAAGTGCTTCATCTAATATATAGGCTTTCCTAGATATAGATGAAAAACTTTTAGTCGAATTTCTTAATAATTTCTGTAAAATTTCTATTCAGATACAAAATTATCCTAATGCAATTAATGTTGAAATTCATTGGTATTTTTTATTAATTTCTGTTCTTAAGAAAAAAAATATCCTATTGAAAAATAACCTTATCTTTTTTTAAAAACATTAAAATTAAATGTATAGCAATGAGAGAATGAGAAATACAAAAGCATTTCTTGTACATAAAAAGTTTTTAATTCAATATGTCACATGTCATCATTATTATTGCCCAAAAAAAATGGATTCAATACCAAAAACCAGAAAATAAAAACAGATAGTAAACAGCTTAACCAATGAATTTACTCAAAACATTTAAATATAACATTTAAATAAATATAAAATATATTCTAATATTTCTCTATTTTACACTTTTTTCAATATTGAATCATGTTTCTTATATGATCATCCATACAATAATGGTAATTTAACACTAAAAATAATAGGTAATTTAATTCATTTAATCAAATGCTTTCATTTTTCATTATAATAGTCAAATTCTGCATTTAAAGATATTTGATAACCAGAGAACAAATCTGATATGAAATTAAAGAAAACCTCATCTAACATAATGCAAAAATTTCAACTTTCTAACTTTTTTAGTTTTCTTATGAATCTGTCAAACTTATGGACATTGAAAGATAAAATGAGCAATTATTTTATTGTGACATCATCACAATGTCGGGCTGCAATTTTTAATCATATTTTTTAATTAATTTAATTTAAAATATATGCTCTCCACCTTCAAATTAGTAGTGTCTTGCCCCTGTATATCATACTTTTTCTTTAGCAATTGAGTTGTGTCAGTCATCTATCTAACTCTTTTCAGGGGAAATTTTGAACTGAAATAATGCGACTCCTGGTTTAGACAGATTTAAAATAATATAAATTCTTCTTACCATTTCTACAAACTTCAATAATTTCAAAGCCAATATTCTCTCCTTCTCTATCACCATCTGTCCAAATAATTAATTTATTGCAATTACGAACTTCTCTTTCTAATGTTTTCTGAAAGTTGAAAATAAAACAATTGTAAAAAGCACTTTACCAAATTTTTCAAATTAAATCTTCTAATATTCTATAAGAATAAATTTTAGAATATCAAATTTCCTTTACTTAATTCATAAATTTTTTCTTCTAAATTTAAAAATCACTGATTAACTAAATCAGGGTTTAAGATGGAAAAAATGTTCTGTAGCATTTTAGCTAATTTTACTAAAAAAGTTATAGCAAAATTTTGGGAATTGCAGTTAACATTTCTCATCCATGAGGCTGCCCAGAACAATACGCAATACATTATTGTTTAAACATTTCTTTATTCTCATAGATACTGTACATTATTACAGTGCACTGCACTACCGATGTAACCATAAATCTGTTGTCATAACTCACAAGTATCATACATTATTGAACAATTCTTCTTGATTTTGATAACACCAGGCACCACACCATATTTAAATGCTGAATGAAAACCAAATTCCCTATTTATGGAGTTGTTTAACAAGTTGCTGATGTTTTCTACAACAAGACAGCTTTTTGTTAATTTCATCTCTCTTTCACACTTAACAGTGCATACTGGGAATGAAAGAACAAACTGAATAACTGTTGAGATAAACTGTTAATTAATTAAAATTTAAATCAAATCAATTGAAACATTATCCACACTTTCTGAAATAATAAGTATTTGTTTTCCTTCTTGATTGATTTGGTCATATTTCATCCAAGTCAAAATTGAGTCTATTTATAGCACTTCCTTGTAGAGTGTAAATTTTGGTTTTTGTTGGTGTAATGGAATATTTTGCTTTTAATATATATAAATAATAGATATAAATATAAATATAGATAATATATTGTATCTGTAGGCATTTTTATGCATGAAATACCACTAAAAAGGTAAATAAATAAAGCTTTGTTTTGGGTGAGTCAGAAATGAATTAATTCATTTTATATTGTTTTCTTATGGGAAAATTTATTTTGGTTTTAGAACAAGTCAGTTTTTGAACAACTTTCAGAAATGAATTAAGTTTAAAAACAGAGGTTTAACTATATATATATATAAATTAGATCTTATCAAGAAACAAAACCATGTTTTAAATTTTAATATTAAAACTATTTAAAGTATACATTACTGTTTATACCCACCTTAATTTTCACATAATCATCTATACATTCCATAATGACAGGTGCATCAAAAAGAGTAATTGGATTGCATCCTTGCCTATTTTAAACAAAAGTTACAAATTCTGATTACAAGCTGATTGCATAAATTTCATTACTAGATACTGTAAAATTCAAAATTAAGAATACAGTCTGTCCCTTGACACATGCAAATACATTTTCCATTAATAGAATTTTACAAAATTTCAGGAATGACTAATATAATATTGCTTCTTTATCCCTGATATTCCAAAATTACAAAAACCACATAATGTCCAACTATATATTATTAAAAAATTAAATGGTAAAATAGCTAGAATGGCACATAATAAAACAAAATACAATATTCAACCATTTTCATACATCCTTATTATTTTAATTTCTGACCCACACTGATTGCGTTATCATAAAAGTATATGGACAGTATCTTTACAACTGTACCAAAAACTTTATCTGGGTTCAAAGTTACATTCAGCCTTACATAAGTTAGGGACTAACTGTATTCATTTTTACAAATTTAAATAAAACTGAAAACAACATTTATAAATTTACATAAATATTTTCTTATATAATTATAATAACTATTATATAAGAAAATATTTAATTTATTCATGTAAATTTATAAATATTCTTTTCTTTTGACATATTCTGAAGTTTTGCCTGGTTCAATGTCACGACTTGGCGAATTAATAGACACTTGGCAAATAATTCATCAACTTTTTAATCCATATAGAGACGCGTTTCGGGTTTTCGCCTCTCTTCAGTCTGTTATGTAATAAATATATGTATAAGTTTCTTGATCTTTTTATGGGAAACTGGCCGCTATTTAGGCGTTACAGACGTGGAGAAAATCCGGAAAACTCCACGTGGTCAGCCCATACGAGCAAGGTGCAAACCCATGACTGAACTCGCAGTGTTCAGGGAACGGAGACAGCTTGGCCACTGGTGGGCCACGGCTCTACTTAGAAAATCCTCTTCCCTGCACAAGACAAACTTCTTCTCCTTGTCCAAAGTCGATAAAAGAATAAACGTTTCATTGCAAATGCTTATTCTTCTACCAACTTCACATGGGAAAAAGAAAATGGGGAAAAATTGCATTTTCATACTCCTATATATCAACACCTGTATATATCAACACCTAGTTTGACAGAATTTTTTTCAGACCTTAAAAGTCAACTTATACAGTATATAAATGAAATATGGTCATTTGACTTACTTTTTTATTTCATAGTTGAAAAGAGAAATCTTAATCTTTTAAACTAGTAATATAATAGTTGGAGACAAAAGAATATTAAATCATTAATAACATTTTTTTAAATGTGTTATATTAATACATTATTTTTTTTTTTGTAAATCTTAAAGTTTAGAATCTGTTCACAACATTACAATATGTAAAGTTCAATTGTAATATTTAAATAATCTTACCATTTTCTGTACAATCCGACAAAATCCAGATTTAGCAAATGGCCCGATACAGAAGTCATGATCATGGTACAATTCTGATTGAATAACCGATACTCAAATTCATAAATTTTATTGTATTGAGATAAACCTTCCCTGCGTCTGTAACTACCCCTAGACATAATTTCAGCCAAATTCTTTGCAGCATCATTCTTTTCTGCCACATTTAAAATCATAGTACTCGAAAATTCAAATCTTCTACATAAGAAATAACTTTCAATACAGTTGATGGAAATCTGAAATGAAAACAACAGTTATTCCCTGTGTAGATAATGTGCAAATACAGTAGTTACAAATGCAGCTCCAAACAAGGTGGTTAGGATCTCATCGGTTAAAACCAGTGTTTTTCAACCATCAAACTGCAGAAAAATATTCATAGTACCAACACTATGAGATGTTTAAAAAAAAAGAAGAAGGAAGAATGAACGTCTATTTGGACGACGAAAAAATAGACAGTCAAGTTCATGTACCTAGGAAACATAATTACCTCAGACAAAAGAAGTGGAATAGATGTTACAGCGAGAATAGCCCAAGCAAAACAAGCATTCCATAAGAAACAACAGTTAATGTTACCTTAGGTAGCCAAGATGGCGGCTCGTCTCTAATTCCAGCAAGGAAGCAATGGGACGCACGTTCTAACCTAACCTAACCTATTCTAATAAATTACCATAATTATTAGCAACCAACTTATTAGAATAGGTTAGGTTAGGTTAGAACGTACGTCTCATTGCTTCCTTGCTGGAATTAGAGACGAACCGCCATCTTGGCTACCTAAGGTAACATTAACCGAAACGACAGATGTTAACATTGAAAAATATATCAATCAACGTTAGGAAGTGATTCATTAAGAGTTTCAACCGGAGCATAGCATTGTATGGTTCAGAAACATGGACACTCCGAACAGCAGAGAAAAGAAAACCAGAGGCCTTCGAGATGCAGTGCTGGTGAAGAACGGCTCAAGCGTCCTGGGCGGAGAAAGAGGAACAAGGATATTTTGGAAGAGGCAACAGAGAAGAGACAGATTTTGAGAACAATACAGGAAAGGATAAATGACACAATCAACCACCTAATTCGACACTCAGAACAGACGAACGTTTTATCGGAAGGAAAGATAGAGGGCAAAAGGGGACGTGGAAGATCCAGAGTGGAATATCTTGACGAGTTATTACAGAAAAGATAAACATCTAGCTCAGCAAAGAGAGAAGCTATAACACTCCATATATCCACGTTTGCCCACCAATCATTGGTCGAGGAGAGAGAAAGAACCGACATCGGCATAGTCGATTACGGGCAACATTTAAATAGCACTCAGGAATTACCGTAGATAACAAAGTATACGCTGTAACTCTAAACAAGCATATGTAAGCATAATTCATAGACGCATTTAATTACCGCCAGCATAAAATTATCCATTATTTTACCGGTTCACAATGAGAAAAGGTTGAAAAACACTGCTACAGACAATGCCCATAGGAGTAAATAAGTCAAAGGAACCGAGGGGATTTAAAATTAGGGAAAGAGTACAAACCACTCATTCAGAGCAGCAATTTTACCAATACAATATATACATCTTAACAGATCCACAATAAATTATAAACTAAATAGAAATGTGTTTAATGAGCGATCTTAATCGAGTTTAAACCGTTTTTTGAATTATAATCTATTTTTATAACCGTAATAAAATTGTTAAATTACGTGAAGGTAAATTTCTCTTAAAGCAAATGAAAACAAAACGAGATCGTTTGATATTCTCACCCTTTTTGCAGACGGTAAAAAGTTATTAAGGAAAACTGAACGAAAAGTGAGAAACATTCCCAGCAGACATTGTGAATCTCTTCGTTTTCACACATTAAAATTCAATTTGTTTACCGCCATGATGAAAAGCGACCCCTGCCGACAAAATCCTTACATTATGATTTTTGCTTACGTAATTCGTAAAGGCCTGGCAACATGACCTTTACTACAGCCTTTTTTTTAAATTACAGTATGTTTTGGTTTACCGAATGATATTGAATTCTTCCGAAGTTGTAACCTATACTGGTTATTAAAAGCGACCTATACGGAGGCTTCTAGAGCGACAGCATAAACACATGTCTGCGTGTTTGCTGTGTATATTTAACAATTACAGTGGGTGATCGGTTAACGAACAAATCGGATAACGAACACTTTCGCGAAAGATTTTTATGTTCGGACATCGAACACCTCACAGAACAAACACAAGAAGAAGCGACGTAAAATAATGAATACCGATTAGTCTTCCCTTGTCTTCGGGCAACAATTCGAAACTTTTCGGAGCGCGGGAGCGTCGACATCGACGCTCAACCCGGTATATACTGATCGGATAGTATCCTCCGAACTTCGAAACTCTCCCTTGTAATTCCAGCTTTTTATTTTTCTGACAGAAATAATTTTTTATAGTATTCGCGAGACTGTCGGGCGGGCACTCGTTAAGTTATGCGTCGGTTTTTATATTTGAAAGTGAGAGTATAATAGCAAAGGTAGAGAGTGGGCAGAAGATGTCTGATGTTGCTGGGCAGTATGGCTCGAACAATTCTTTAATCCCCACAAACGGAAAAAACGTGACTAATAAATTTGCAAGACTGTGTATGTATGTATTTTTATTATTACATATAAATAAACGTAGTAAGAAAGTATATGTTTTTTATTTTTGGGGTCTCCAGAACGAATTAATCAAATTCCCATAAAAACCTATGATAAATCGATAATCGGTTAACAAACAATTCGGATAGCGAACAAAGTCTTGGAACGGATTATGTTCGTTAACTGATCACTCACTGTATAAGACTACTTACTACAATTAATAACATAAATTTTATTTTTATTTATATATAGGCCTACATTTTTTTACTTAAATTCCCGAGCTGCATTATTAAATTTTAAATTTTCTTTGTATAAACTCTTTTCAAACACTAAGACGAGTTTAGTTAGGCCAACAAAAGGACTGCCAGATGACGAATGGATGGGGCCTATGAATACGTTGTTCTGAAACAAAATGGCGATTGAATTCACAAATAAACTGATCGTAAATGCTGAATGTTACATTAAATCACACTATATTCATAATTAATGAACAATTTAAAGATGGCGGGATCCCGTCGTCTTTAAATTGATGGTTGTAAAAGCGCCGGCCTGCCATTCTGGGGGGCACAGATTATTGCCGAGGATATTAACAGAAAATTATGTGTATTCTCCGTGTTAAGTCAGAATAGGAAAAAATTAAATCATTTAAATTGAAAAAAGCAAAACGAACTTTCCTATCCAAAATGATAAAATTGGTCGAAGAGGTTATTTCATCCAATGGATCAAAAAATATTCTAAAATATGTTATATACTGATAACAATGAGTTATTATAGCCTACCTTTGTTTCTGAAGTCCAAATTTTCCTAAATTTATTTAAGATGAATTTTGACAGGAATGATCTCATTTGGTATCTCTGTAAAAATATTTATTGAAATATTAGTTACTTGAAATTACCTATATTACTTTTATATTTAAAATTATTATCTTAAAATTACAGCATAGTATACCATATTTACCATACACACAATCTTATAACATCGGG
Source organism: Centruroides vittatus (assembly GCF_030686945.1). Lineage (NCBI taxonomy): Eukaryota > Metazoa > Arthropoda > Arachnida > Scorpiones > Buthidae > Centruroides > Centruroides vittatus. The sequence goes on along the minus strand of NW_027122690.1, from coordinate 612,294 downwards.
ACAAATACATTTTTCAGTTCTTTGAAATAGATTCATTAAGGATTAAAATTAAATAAACTGTAAATTACTTACCAACAATCTAAGTATTGAACATAATCTTTGAAAATTTTGTTATCAATAAACAATTAACACGGAAGATTGACACGAGATATGATAAAAGAGTCATAATGAAAACCATAACTTACGAATGAACTTAATTATAAAAGTATATTCCTCTACAATATTTATCATATTCAGTATAGTTGACAAGATATAAATCATTTATTAGTATATACAGGCTTATTATATATATATATTCTTTTTAACTAAAAGGCACTACAAGAGCCTTCTTAGTAAGGTTATTATAGACCCACAATAGGACAGCTGGATGGTAAGGGAGGCTCTAGAGAACATGGGGTCGAAGCCTGAAGTGTCAAAAAAAAACCAGTAATTTTTCGTAGATGGTCCATCCTGTTGTATTGGGCCCCGACACCCACCACCAGAAGGCTATTGATAATGGTAGAAGTATAATAAATAATTAGAAGTGATTATAAAAATTTATAAATATTTGTCTGTGATCACAATTACAATTCATTACTATAAATTTAAGTCGTTAGATTAATAAATGAGCAGTATATACGGTTAATGTAATCCTTTTATATGATACAATCGTATAACAGATTAATAGTTAAACAAACTCTATACATTTCGATTTTTATTTAAAGTCATCAACCATGACTGCCGATAATAATGTTCATCCCGGAAATATATTATAAACCAGAAAACAGATAAGATCAGCAATTTTATTGGCTTATTTAGCTATAGCCTAAAGCATACAGTCACTTTAAACCTGTAACCGCTGATTTATTATAGAGTTTTCACCGTTTATTTTTACACACCGAATTGTTTATAGGACTATAACTTTAATGAAATTCCGAAGTGAAAAATCTGTGTTGTTTTGGTAATTATAGGACTACTTGAAAGCAAGAAATGTTTTGGAAAAAAGACCTTCGACCTTCAACCAGAATGCAACCGGTCTACAAGTAGGTTGCTTTCCAAACTAGTCTTACTGTGAGCATTTCCTAGTAAATATTGAAAAAAATATTACGTTTATATATTTATCTAATGGCTAGACAAAAGGTGAAATTTAAACGAACTTTTCCATCGATCTTGTTCTATAAAGCTTCAATACATAGATGGATATTGCCTGTTTTCATTTGTTTTACTTTATTGTTACTATTGGGATATAGAACGTTGAAAACACTGTATTTGGACTGGTATGATTCATCGTTAAGAAATTTAGGTAAAAATTCGAGTTAATATTTCTTTATTTTTTAATGTTTTTTAATGACTTAATAGTAATTTTATTTTTACGGAAGATACACTAGAATCTTTATTGGCTTACATTCGTCATCCACCCACTCTATGTAAGACAACCTTGACCTTGAATGGAGATGGTAAACATCACGTAGACAGGAATAAGGTGGTATGTCTAAAGCCAGGACCCGGACTTAGAACCAACTGCATTGTATATTCGTTTAGGTAATTACGATAAATTCAATAGATAAATCACAATGCGAAACTTTAAATTTTTAAATTAATAGGATAGATGGAGACTGGTCTTTCGATGAATCTCTGGAGAAATATGGTTGCAGGGTGTACGCTTTCGATCCTGGAATCGACGTAAATAACCAGAATCTCAGCAAAAAAATTTCATTTTATAACCTGGGTGTATCGGATGTCAATGAAAATAAGTAAGTAATATTTAAATTTTGTATATTTTATTGACAAAGTTTAGATAAAATCTTACATTTAGAATACGTACAAAAAATAAGATATGGAAAATGAGAACGTTCGATTACTTTCTGGATCTCTTGGGGCATCATAATGAAACAATTGACGTACTGAAGATGGATATCAAGGGATCAGAATGGGATGTGCTGAGGCATATGCTAAACAACGAGTACTTTAATGTAAGAATCATTTTTATTTAGTTGATTATTTTTATTTTACGTTACGTAATAATTATTTTTGCATTCTTTTCAGCAAATACATCATTTATGCGTGGAAATCTACGTTAATTTTGATACGAAATGGAGTGAGAAATTGCAGACGTTAAAAAGACTCGAAAGAGAAGCAAAATTCAGATTTTTTAACTCCAAAAAGAATAATGTAACCGGAAAAAATGTATTTTCTAACAAAGATAAGAAGATGACCGAACAATTGCTATACGAATTGGCGTGGTATAAAGATGAGACTAATTGAAATTTTGTTACAAGATAAATTATTAAAAATTTAATTAAAATTATAATTTTGTGAATATAAAAATTTATTTAGATACCATGAATGAAAAATTAAATAGGTACATTTTACACTTAAATGAATAGACGATAAATTGGAAAATACATAAAAGTAACAATGAATTTTATATTATATTATGTCAATGGTTCTCAACCCGTGTTCCACGGACCATAAATGTTCCGCAAACTTGCCCCAAAAATTTTTATAATTTTTATTGCAAAATTATTACAATATATTACTTCATTCGTAGAAAATCCCACGTTACTATTTTATTCAATACAATAGAGTTTATAGTTTAATGCTTTATTGTTTCATGAAATTTGTAAATTCAGTCTCAAAAATACCATAACTTGTCCTGTATTTTAGCTAGTGTAGCATTCGGCAAGGCTACACTAGCTAAAATACAGTTTCTGTTTGTGGTACAAATTATGGTATTTGCGTGGCTGAAGGACAAGACATCAGAATGCTGGACTGTCTCTCTGGAACCGGGACAGTTGACGACTAAGGCTTTATTAATATTAATAAAATGCGATAATAAAACGTTAATTATACTGAATTCAAAGCGGTTTGGCATCTGATATTTGAAATAACGTGACTTTCGGTTTGTACCAAGTTAATTGGAGCATTCTGCTCCTTTCCATATCTGATTTAGGTTACGATTAACAGTAATTTAATATAACGCTAGATAATTTAGGTAATTATCCTTTTCTCTATTTGTAAATTTCCTTCCTTTAATTACTACCACTGACGATTAAATAATTTTGAAACATATTGTTTCTTACGTATTTAAAGTTCTAGAGGAAACTATTTCTCGCAAAAGAGGTGTCTAAGGTTAGAATAAACGGACTGCACAATCAAACGTTGGTTTTCGAACGTAATTCGTTCCTAAGAGTTGTTCGAAAACCGAAACAAATTTTCATAAAATGGATTAATTTAACCGAAGCATATTTAAACGGTGTACGCGAACTCACTAAGTTATTGTTAAAGGTAAAGTATGATGTACAGGGGCAAGCCACTACTAATTTGAGGTGGAGAGCATATATTTTAAATTAAATAAATTAAAAATTGCAGTCCGCCATGTGACATGTGACAATAAAAGAATTGCTCGTGTGATTTTTAGATTGTTTATTATTTATAATATTACACATATCTAGTCAGATGCATTATAATAAGTCTATAACCTCTCACTTCCTGTACATTGCTTTAAAAATTCTCAGTAAACATACCTTCTATCAATTAAAAAGGCCCACTGGGCGTTTAAATGCATTTATTACGTGTAAAGGAACATACTACAGCTATCATTAAAATCAAGCAATAGCTTATTATATATATTTATATTTACTTAAAATACAAATGGCAGAAATCATTAAATGTGAAATAATAATGTAAATTTACAATAAACTCATTTATTTACAATGTTTATCTCTCGAAAAATAAATGGTATCTGTAAGTTAAACAGAATTATAACTTCTGTACAGGATAGTACCAAAACTTTATTTTAAATCGGGCATAATTTTACGGTTCTTATCAAAACAGTATAATTTACAAATGTTTACGGTTTATTTTATAAGCCTGCCTCGGGTTTTAAACTACAAACTTTCGAAATTTCTATAGTTTGTAGTTTTAAACCCGAGGCAGCTATGACCTACAAATCCGTGGGTGCTAGATGACACGATGGCGAATTTCTGAACACCTATTATATTTTCCAATTCATTGACAAACTATCGTACTCATTTTAATTAGGGGAGAGCGGGGCTAAAAGTTCCCGGGGTAAGTTGTTCCGATTGAAATAGCTCCACAAGGAAAAAATATATATATAATTAGTAAATATGTAATGAAATCGAACGTTTCTACGCACCGACGGCAGCTATCTTAATCAGGCCAGTGACGTCCGGTACATTGGAAAGAGAGCCTGTACGTCGCTGATCCACATAAGTAAATATTTTCGTGTTTGATATTTTTGGTATATCTGGCGAATTTAAATAATTAGCGATTAGTTGTTTGGTATTTTTATTCAAAAATATATCGAGTATCTTGATATACTACGCTAAAACTGTATATGTCTCGTAACCTAATCTAGTAGTTGCTGTTTTGAACCCATGTGTTATCGGGGCTTGATGTTCCCTTCTTTGGGGGGCATGTTGTGACCTTGGAACAACTTGCTCCAGTTCATCTGTACCGGTAATGCAGTAAAAATAATGGTTTTTTTTGCAGTATGCGGACTTATATTCGAAAAGCAACACGGGGTTCTGTATCTCGGGAGTTGATGCAAAGAGCTGCAGATGCAGTTATTAAAGATGGTTAAAAAATAAAAACTGTTGCCAGAGAATTAGATATTTGTCATATGACGTTATATAGATTTGTAAAGAAGTTGAAATCTGGAGTAGAAAACGTTGCGATTGGCTACAGAAAAGTAAGATTGGTCTTTATTGAAGAACAGGAAAACAAGTTAGCAGAGTATTTGTTAAATGTAAGCTTTACTGAAAAAAGACAAATCTTGGATCAGCCAGGGTCATCAGGAGTTGTAAATTTGTTTGCAACTTCTGGTGTTATACAAGAACTTGGAAAGGATGTTCCTTTCTCCCTTTTTCTTTAAGTAAAAGTTATAAATGTTAAAACGTAAAAATGTTTTCTTTATAATAAATTTAAGAAAAACAACTAATTATTCATAAGATACTATTGATTAGTCCTTAAATACATACGTAGTTAAATAAATTATTGTTTTTTTTACATATTACACCTTCCATAGATCTCGTAACAACTTGTCCCACCCTGTTAACAACTAGCCCCGAACCGGGGTAAGTTGTTACTTTCCGACTTTAGGTATTGTATTATTAATTATAAAAAAACTTACAGAAAATCAACCCCAAAAACTGTATTTATAGCAAAGTTAGATATATTACTAAATTTTAATCTCTTAATACTTAGGCTAGAATTATGTTTCCTTAACAAAATATAAGGTTGATTAAAAAACGGAACTTGTAGCCCCGCTCTCCCCTACTTTATCACATTTTATTGTCAGTTTCTATATAAAAAAATATTCATTTATTTCAAACCTAAATAATATACTTTCTATCTGCATCGCTCTTTTAAATAGACTACGAAAGTAAATCTTGCTTAAGACCGCCGCTGCTTTCTTTAACATACGAAGTAAAGGGAGTTGAACGTCTGTGTCATTCTATTCTATCCAATTATGAGTTGGAAATTCCGTTATAACAGAATGTTGTTTTAATTTCTTTGGAGAGGGGTTTCTTTCGCATAATAATATTTTAAAATTATTTTCTAAATACAAAATAGAATGCAAACAGCGGGCATTCTTAAATGTTTCTATCAGTCGGCCGTTGTTCAGAGGTTTGACTGTGTTATAAATTGCTTGCAGAAGGTTTAAACAATAATTTCTAGTTATTTTGCATTAATATTGTAATCAGAATTAATTAAAACTTTCAAAACCGATTAACTCGAGAATAATTTCTAATAGATTGAATGATTAAAATTTTAAAATAATAATCGAATGATTATCATATTAGTGTCATGGAGTCTATTACTTTCGTTCTAATACTTAAGAGAAAATTATTTTTAGCATTGTGAATTAATCAATTATTTTAAGTTTAAAGCGACTCTTAAGTAAATGTTACAGGTAATTAATTTATAGAAAACAATAATTTAATGCTTCATAATCAATTTAATTCTTTAACTGTTCGGATACAAAAGTTACAGAACAATTGTACGAATGTTAGACATTATAATCAAACGAGAGTAATTCCGATATATGATTTATGCCTGATACAAACAATATAGGACACTTTCATTCATTGTTTGCTCATCTTGTGGGTCTGGTTCGCCTAGATCCTAATTAATATATATATATATTTGTGTATAAATTAATTATAACAAAAGTTTAAATATATAAAAATAACACGCATAATATATTACCTTGGTTTTTTCATCATAACATTCATCAACCTAATGGAAAAAGATTTATTTTAGATTTTGCATTAAAGTCGAATTGATTTTAAAAGATCTAACGTATTTTTATCGTAAATTTTCTATAAATTAACAAGAATTGCTACGAAATCTTAATATGCAGTTAATATTTAGAATAAATCTGTCTGCAAAATACAAAGAAAGAGCTTACATCGTCGTCTCTGCGTACATTATTGTCACAAGTATGCAGTAAAATAGCATCCAATTTGTCATCGACTTCATAAAATGTATCTACGCATTCGTAGAAGATATCGGTTACCTTATAAAGAAAAACATTCGTTTAAAAATTCGTTTAAACAACCAAATCAAAATTGAAAATTAGAAAATAAGCATACCTTTTGAACGATTTTTGGGCCACGACTAATAGTGCAATTTAGGAATCTGCGCAAATATTTGTCGGGTATAGCTGAAAAAAACAAATGTAAATCAAAGTAAATCATAAACTTAACTTTTACCGCAATAAAAAAGAGGAGAGAAAAGAGAAATGCAGCATTACAGCACGCAATATCTTGGAATTCATTGGGATGAAATGATTGTACAACTCCAAATACAGCCAGGAATGAAAATGCTGCAATTAAGTACACTTTCATCTTTCGTCTTCTATTCGAATTCGACAAAATGTTGTAAGATCGAACAATACAATCCGAGTTCAACTTCGATTTGTGTGACAACTTCTTAGGAAAGGCAATTTATTCGAATTAAAGAAAAAAAAAGTCGGATGTGGCTGCTTTTAATGATATCCTGCATTTGCAAGGAAACGATTATGTATATTATTTATCTGCAAATATTTAATTTTAAAGTATCAGACTAATTAGTGAATTAAAAATTAGATTTATATTTGCTATTTTTACCTATTTAATATTCATAACAATTATTTAACGTTTTTTACAGGTAACTGGAGTATCACTAGGAGAGAGTAGCCTCCGCCAATCCAACGTGCCAGGAAAGTTTCGTTCAACCCTTTTCTCACAACTGTAATCAAATCCAATAAAATCCAATGAATAGATCAAAACCATGTGACAACAAAATATAAAAACTATAAAAATAATCCAAACAAAGTATCTATATTGTATATCCGAAATCCCTTATCAACAGTTGAGTAGGCGAATGTGCATGATCTGTGAAGAAAATCCATGAAAAAATTAATCCAAATATCATGCAAATATATGAAAACTATTTGTATTTACAGTCAAACCTGTAAACAACCATTAGCGACGACAACATAAAAAAATCCAGCAACGAGTTGCTTAACTTTTCCTGCAATATTTGATGGCGCCATCTGTTACGAAATTTTATTTTTTAAAATACTTTTTATGTTTTTAACTATTATAAAATGGCAAATAGTTTTATAAAATGAGTTTTATAAAAAATTTTAAATGCTAATAACGAGTAAAATCGTCATTAAATCCGATCCTGCTGGAGATACACACGACCCCTTCCTCTGCTCACCCCCATCACCTTTAACCACCAAAATTGAATAACGTAAATTCCCTTAATACACAAACTTCACTGTAAAATTTCAGAAATTTTTGACAAATTAAGTAGTTCAAGTTTTAATTTTACACTTTATTAATGTAAGCTAATAGCGATATGTTTTGATAAGTGCAATTACCACAAAATTACTTAATAAGGAAGAAAGTTGTAAAGGCTGCATTTTTAATGATTAGAATAAAAGGATATTATTAAAAGTTTCCGATAAACTGGCACTAACTAAAGCATTTCCCTTTAAAATGTGATGTTTTTTAAAGTTCTGTAAACGAGCGATAACGTTAGAAAAGACCCTTTAATTTTGTTAAAATCTAAACTGAAATTGTAAATTTTAAGATATTATTTTCTAAATCAAAAAGCTGAATTCCCATCTCCGTTTTCCATTCGTTGATCAATTGTTAATTGCAATTTCTGTTATATATAACAGAGGGAAAGTATAGCGATCGGTTAAATCGCCCTTCAAGATGTTCACATTTTTGGACTCGGGACACCTTGAAACGTCGTGAAATGCAAAAAATTCGGATAACTAATAGTTTAATTATCCGAATTCTATTCGAATTTTGGGATTTGATGGTCCGAAATTAAATCTCAAATTAATTATATTTAGTCCCACCCCAGTAAAGAAATGTAAATCTCCATTCGGTGGGACTAAAATATTTGTTATAAACATTCACAATTGTTTATAAACCTCACCATTCAAAATTAATTTTTTGGCCATATTATATAATTAATTATTAATTATATAAATATTTTTATTATTGTTATTGTTTTCGTTATTATTTAAATATTTGCTAGTCTGTAAAATACGTTACGTTGTAATTATTATTGTTAAATATGTAAAAACAGCAAAGAAAAATCTATTTTTATATAAATAAATAAATTAATTAGTATGATAATTTTAAAAATATTCATTTCAGATAAATAATATGTGTAATCGTTTCCTTGCAAATGCAGCCACATCCGATTTTTTTTTTCTTTAATTCGAATAAATTGCCTTTCCTAAGAAGTTGTCACACAAATCGAAGTTAAACTCGGATTGTATTGTTCGATCTTACAACATTTTGTCGAATTCGAATAGAAGACGAAAGATGAAAGTGTACTTAATTGCAGCATTTTCATTCCTGGCTGTATTTGGAGTTGTACAATCATTTCATCCCAATGAAATCCAAGATATTGCGTGCTGTAATGCTGCATTTCTCTTTTCTCTCCTCTTTTTTATTGCGGTAAAAGTTAAGTTTATGATTTAGTTTGATTTACATTTGTTTTTTTCAGCTATACCCGACAAATATTTGCGCAGATTCCTAAATTGCACTATTAGTCGTGGCCCAAAAATCGCTCAAAAGGTATGCTTATTTTCTAATTTTCAATTTTGATTTGGTTGTTTAAACGAATTTTTAAACGAATGTTTTTCTTTATAAGGTAACCGATATCTTCTACGAATGCGTAGATACATTTTATGAAGTCGATGACAAATTGGATGCTATTTTACTGCATACTTGTGACAATAATGTACGCAGAGACGACGATGTAAGCACTTACTTTGTATTTTGCAGACAGATTTATTCTAAATATTAAGTGCATATTAAGATTTCGTAGCAATTCTTGTTAATTTATAGAAAATTTACGATAGAAAATACATTAGATCTTTTGAAATCAATTCGACTTTAATGCAAAATCTAAAATAAATCTTTTTCCATTAGGTTGATGAATGTTTGGATGAAAAAACCAAGGTAATATATTATGCGTGTTATTTTTATATATTTAAACTTTTGTTATAATTAATTTATACACAAATATATATATTTCAATTAGGATCTAGGCAACCCAGACCAACAAGATGCGCCGACAATGGAAGAAAATATCCTATATTGTTTGCATCAGGCATAAATCATATATCGGAATTACTCTCGTTTGATTATAATGTCTAACATTCGTACAATTGTTCTGTACTTATTGTATCCAAGCAGTTAAAGAATTAAATTGGTTATGAAGCATTAAAGTATTGTTTTTGTAAATTAATTACGCATAACAGTTACGTAATGGGCCACTTTAATCTTAAAATAATTGATTAATTCACAATGCTAAAAATAATTTTCTCTTAAGTATTAGAACGAAAGTAATAGACTCCATGACACTAATATGATAATCATTCGATTATTATTTTAAAATTTTAATCATTCAATCTATTAGAAATTATTCTCGAGTTAATCGGTTTTGAAAGTTTTAATTAATTCTGATTACAATATTAATGCAAAATAACTGGAAATTATTGTTTAAACCTTCTGTAAGCAATTTATAACACAGTCAAACCTCTGAACTACGGCCACTGATGGAAACATTTAAGAATGCCCGCTGTTTGCATTCTATTTTGTATTTAGAAAATAATTTTAAAATATTATTATGCGAAAGAAAACCCTCCAAAGAAATTAAAAAAACATTCTGTTATAACGGAATTTCCAACTCATAATTGGATAGAATAGAATGACACAGACGTTCAACTCCTTATACTTCGTATGTTAAAGAAAGCAGCGGCGGTCTTAAGCGAGATTTACTTTCGTGAGTCTATTTAAAAGAGCGATGCAGATAGAAAGTATATTATTTAGGTTTGAAATACATGAATATTTTTTTTATATAGAAACAGACGGTATAACGCGATAAAGTAATTAAAATGAGTTCGATAATTTCTCAATGAATTGGAAAATATAATAAATGTTCAGAAATTCACCAACAAAATTGCTGTCCAGCTTTTACAGCGCTGAATTCATCGATTCCATAGCGAAAAGGTTGTTCTGCAGTAACGAGAGTCGTGGCAGTCACATTGCGCCAAGTGGAAAATTCACCGACTGACTACATATACAGGAATCAGAATTGCCGATTTTCGGGGGATCGGTTTCTCCGTCTTCCAAACGTCTATAGTAAATATGAACATCTCGTTAAAAAGATATTTGTTTTCTTCGATAGTACGCAAAATTTCAGGTTTTTCTATAAAGGGTTGCCGAAATATAAGTAAGTAAAAAGTGCAAAGATTGCCATAAAAGCTGTATTTTCTCTTCTTCTTTCTTCTCTCTGTCTTTTCTTGGCGGTGCAGAAGCACCCGGAGAAAAAACTCTACTGGGTGTAGAGAGCTCAAACTTTAAACTTAAGCCTTTCACGTTATCAGTAAGGTGCTGGAGGAACTTCCGGGTCGATAGGTCAAACTTCGCGGAATCACCCATAGAGCTATGTTACTTTTGTCGCTTTTTAGGATAAAATTGCATCCGAACGAATGATTTTCACTCGAAATGTTGCCCAGAATAACAAAATCTTAATTTTTTTTTTGTAAATTAAACCTTTTTGTAACGATTACACTAACATTAAATAGAACGTGCTCAGCAAAATATTAAACAATAACTAAACATCCTTATCGTTGCCGAGAAAGTTTATTTAAAACAAACGTTTTCGACCTATTCCATAGGCCATCGTCAAATTAAAAACGGACAATTGGAACATTTCCGTTTCACAAGATCGAATTCAAATATTTAAATTTCAAAAAATTGACAACTAATTAAAAAATAATATACAAGTAATGTATAAAGAAATATATATAATAAAAAACAAAGAATAAAATAAAAATAAACTCAGAAATATTACTAAATATAAGTGTCAACTATCACTAATTTAGAACTATAAAATTAACACGTAAATTATGAGTTCCTGGCAGACTTTTTAATAATATACTTCCAGGCCGTTGGAAGGCCTTCAGCATCCCTCGCATTTATACACGTCTCTTCTAGTTTGCTCTTATAAATCTCTATTTTTTCAGCGGTCTTTGCTAACGTTGGAGAGCTCGCGGGTTTGATAATGTCCGCTTTATCCCATTTAACCACCGAGCTTTGGGTCTGAGCCATCTGGGATAGTACCGTCGCGTTGGAACTTTTTCTGGTGTTATAATTGTGCTCCTTGAGTCTTACGCTCAAATTCCTTGTTGTAACACCGATATAACCTTTCCTAATTCCCAGTTGTGCGTTTTCGTACGGTATCCTATACACACCTGCTTTTTCTTCCTTCCTAATGCTATCCTTGTCTCATTTCTTAAAATTTTATATAGGTTCGGGGCTCTTTTTAGAATTATCGTTGGCTCATTGCGGTTCGCAATTTCTTTCGTAATGCCTTTGGCATATCTGTTATAAGTGAATTTTGTGATTTTACCTTGTTTTGAGCACCTTGTTATGCTCTTCTCGCATCTTTTAACAATTTCTGTTATTGTATCTTTTTTGTACCCTAAGTAGCCGAAGCCTTAGGGTACGTTGACATAATATAATATAAAATTCATTGTTACTTTTATGTATTTTCCAAATAATCGTCTATTCATTTAAGTATAAAATGTACTGTACCTATTTAATTTTTCATTTATAATATCTAAATAAATTTTTTTATCCACAAAAAATAATTACATCAAATTATAATTTTAATTAAATTTTTAATAATTTATCTTGTAATAAAATTAATTTATAAAATTTCAATTAGTCTGATCTTTATACCACGCCATTGACATTCATTAATTTAAAATTGAGTGTGGCGCCATCTGGTGAGATATTTTATTTAAAAACTTTTTATATAATTAATTATTATAAAATGGTTGAAAAGTTAATTTTGAAATAGAGCGTCGTGTCTCCACAGAGATAAGACTAAAATATTTGTTATAAACATTTCTAATATTTTATAAAATATTGGAAATGTTTATAACAAATATTTTCTCAAATATACCTCATCTCTATTTCAAAATTAATTCTTCGGCCATTTTATAATAATTAATTATATAAAAAGTTTTTAAAATAATATATCACAACAGATGGCGCCACAATTAATTTTTAATTCTTTTGCGAGGAACGTTACGCAACTCGTTGATAGACTTTTAACTTTTAATAATGAAAATTTAATAATTTTATTACGTATTTGTTAATATAAAATTGCAGTTTATTACAAATAGTACATTATATATAACATTCCGTTGCAAAATATACTTATTTATTTATGTAGGATGCGATAGAAATAAAAACTACTGTATAAAAACTGAAATAGAAACTACTGTATCTTAAAAATCTAATATATATTTAATTATATTTGTCCCAGGATTATTTACATATTAAAACAATAAAGCCTACAGTAATATTCTCTTAAATATGGCAATAAAAATATAAATCGTGCTTATAAATTTTGTAATGCCACAGGTAATTACTGGTAAAATTATTTAACGCGTATGATATGGTAAAATTTTAATAAAAGAAAATAATTATAAAAATTTAATTATTCTTGATTAAAAATGACAAGAAATTTTTAAACAGGAGAAAATTAGTTTATTGGAAAATGAAAATAAAGTAAAACATCGATTTAACAGCGGATTAAACGGAGAAAATTTCCGGTCCGTGTGTCACATATAAAAATTAACACCCTGTTAATTTAATTATACGTAAAAGACAATTTAAAATTTAAATATTATATTTTTTAGATCTGAGTCGTCTACCTCACTTAACTTTACGGAAGTTAGATATGAAAGTCAAGGATAGATATGGAAAGATTAGGGACAGGAGGCCACGATTAACTATATACAAACTTTCCATGCCAACCGGAGGTCACGTTACTTCAATTCAAAATTTTCCCCTTAAAAGAGTTAGATAGATGACCGGCACGACTTTATTGTTAAAGGAAAAGTATGATTTACAGGGGCAAGACACTGCCAATTCGAGGTGGAGAGCGTATATATTGAATGAAACAAATTAAAAATATGATTAAAACTTGCAACCCGGAAATGTGACGATGTGACAATAAATAATTGCTAGTTTTTTATGTTCTTTTGTCAAATTTAAATTTTGTTTTCTTTTTAAGAACATTAAGTATATTTAACTAAACTTTTTTGCCGGTTATAATAATAATAATATGTTTATAAATAAATTCTACGCTGTCGTATCCCGGAATTTGTATTTACAGTCAAACCTGTAAACAACGACCAGCGAGGACAACATAAAAAATCCAACAACGACATGCTTAACGTTTTCCGCAATATTTGATGGCTCTATCTGTTACGAAGTTTTATTAAGAAATAACTTTTTATATTTTTAACTATTATAAGATGGGAAAAAGCTTAATTTTAAGGGTAGAGATGAGTTTTATATAAAAAAAAAAGTTAAGTGCTAATAACGAGTAAAATCATCATTAAGTCCGACCCTGCTGAAGATACATACGACCCCTTTCTCTGCTCACCCCCATCATCTTTAACCACCAAAATTGAATAACATAAATTCCCTTAATACACAAACTTTACAGCAAAATGTAACAAATTTTTGACAGATTAAGTAGTTCGAGTTTTAGTTTGACACTTTATTAATGTAAGCTAATAGCGATATGTTTTGATAAGTGCAATTATCACAAAATTATTTGATAACGAAGAAAGTTGTAAGGGTTACACTTCTAATGATTAGAGTAAAAGGATATTATTAAAAGTTTCCGATAAACTTGCTGTAATTAAAGCATTTCCTGTCAAAATGCGGTATTTTTTAAAGTTTTGTAATCACCTGATGACGTTAGAAAAGATCCTTTAATTTTGTTAAAATCTAAACTTTTTCTGAAATTGTAAATTTTAAGACGTTATTTTCTAAATCAAATTGGCATTTTCCATTTCCATTTTCAATTCGTTGATCAATTATTAATTGCAATTTCTGTTATATATAACAGAGGGAAAGTATGGCGATCGGTTAATCCCTCTCCAAGGTGTTCACATTTTTGGACTCGGGACACTTTGAAACGTCGGAAATGCAAAAAATTCGGATAATTCAATTATTAATTATCCGAATTTTATTGCATTTCTCGAAGAATTTTGGGATTAATAATCTGAAATTAAATCTCAAATTAATTATATTTTAGTCCCACCCCGGTGGAGAAATGTATATCTTTATTGGAGTGGGACTAAAATATTTGTTATAAACATCCACAATTTTTTCATAAATCTCATTTCTATTTCAAAATTAACTTTTCAGCCATTTTATAATAATTAATTATATAAAAAGTTTTCATAAAAAGTTCAGAAGGAGAAGGCTTCTGAATTTTCAGAGACCTCTCCTTGTGAGACTCCTTGATATCGTGTGCAATGAAAGGTCGACGTCAGGTAAATTCTGTACGTTTTCTGTCGTATCGTCGACCATTTTAATGAATATTTGTATTCTATCTTTAAGTTCTATACTCTCTGTATCTGGCTGGATTTAAATTGACCCAAAATTTTTGCATGGTCCGTTATTGTTTAAATATTTATTACCAACAATTTTTTAACTCTAAAATAATAAAATATTTACTTATCTGTAAAATGTGTTATGCAGTAATTATTACTATTAAATATGTAAAAACAGCAAAGATAAATCTAGTTTTTTATTAATTCATTAGTATGATAATTAAAAAGAAATTCATTTCAGATAAATAATACGTATAATCGCTTCCTTACGAAAACAGGATATAAAGGAAAAAAGTCGGATGTGAATTCACATCCGATTTTTTTTATTTAACTCAAATAAATTGCCTTTCCTAAGAAGTTGTCCCACAAATTGAAGTTAAACTCGGTTTGTAATTGTTCGATTTTACAACATTTTGTCGAATTCTAATTGAAGACGAAAGATGAAAGTGTACTTAATTGCAGCATTTTCATTCCTGGCTGTATTTGGAGTTGTACAATCATTTACTCCGGATGAATTCCAAGATGCTGTGTGCTGTAATGCTGCATTTTTCTATTATCTCTCTTTTCTATTACGATAAGAGCTAAATTTATAATTTACTTTGATTTACATTTGTTTTTTTCAGCTATACCCGACAAATATCTACTGAGATTCCTAAATTGCACTATTAGTCGTGCCCCAAAAATCTTTCAAAAGGTATGCTTATTTTTTTATTTTCAACTTTAATTTGATTTAGATTAATTCACGAATTTTTAAACGAATGTTTTTATTTATAAGGCAACCGATATCTTATATGAATGCGTAGATACAGTTTATGAAGTCGATGGCAAATTGGATGCCCTTTTAACGTATGCTTGTGACAATAATGTATCCAGAGACAAGGAGGTAACCACTTACTTTGTATTTTGCAGACAGATATATTCTTAATATTAAGTGCAAATTAAGATTCCGTAGCAATTATTGTTAATTTATAGAAAATTTACGATAAAAATACGTTAGATCTTTTAAAGTCAATACGACTTTAATTCAAAATCTAAAATGAATTTTGTACCGTTAGGTTGGTGAATGTTTGCGGGATAAAGGCAAGGTAATATATTATGCGTGTTACTTTTATATACTTTAATTTTTACTATAACTAGTTTATACATAAATATTCATATTTCAATTAGGATCTAGGACACCCAGATCGACAAGATGAGTCAACAATGGAAGAAACTGCCAAATATTGTGTGTTTCACGCATAAATCATATATCGGAATTACCCTCGTGTGATTATAATGTCTAACATTCGTGCAATTGTACTGTACCTTTTGTATCCGAACAGTTAAATAATTAAATTGATTATGAAGCATTAAAGTATTGTTTTTATAAATTAATTACGCGTAACATTTACTTAAGGGTCGCTTTAAACTTAAAATAATAATTTTAAAACACAATCCGTTAGTTCGTAATGTTAAAAGTAATATGCTTTTAAATAAGTCAATAAAAATATAAATCGTGCTTATAAATTTTGTAATGCCACAGGTAATTACTGGTAAAATTATTTAACTCGTATGATATGATAAGATTTTAACTTTAAATAAGAGAAAATAGTTATAATATTTAAATAAATTATTCATAATTAAGAATGATAAGAAATTTTGAAACAGGAGAAAATAAATTAAGTGTATTTTATTTATTATTTATTGTACAGTAAAACCTGTTTAAACGGAACCTGCAAAACCGGAAAAATATTCGGTACCGCGCGATTCCGGTTTACGCAAGTTTTACCGTATAACTTTCGTCTTTAACGGTCAACCCATCGCCCGAATTAGTTCGTTAAATCGTAGTTTTACTGTAATATACTCAGGGGAGAATCCTGACCAGAATTTTTGGGCCAGCTGAAAGTTATAAGAGAAATAATAAGCCTATCTGTAGCACTATGTCAGAAATGTTATTTGGTTTGAATAGAAAATGTATAGACTATTATAAAGCCCATTACACAGCATTTACACACACACACCACACACACACACACACACACACACACACACACACACACACCCACACACACACTATATAAACATAAAAGTGATGTAAGTGAAATAATAGAACGCTTACTTGCAATTGTGTTATGGATGACTTGATGGAAGGCGATCATTTTAGCAATCTTTCACTTGAAGGTAAAGTCTGCTCTCGATAAACTTCTGTATCACTTCATCACAAAATGTCGGTCGAATTTTTAAGTCATTAAGTAAAGCTTTCTCAATCGAGAACAATGCCAGTGAAGATAATCTTTTTTGTCCTTGAGTTGACCTGCAATACGTTCTTATCCTCCGCAATGCAGAAAATATTCCTTCAGCTGTAGCAAGTTTATACATTTCCTTTAGTCCCATTTGAAGGCCATTTTCATTTATAAACTTAACCGACACAGAAGCAGGCTTATCTTTAAACTCTTGCGAACAATAGAGAACAGACAATTCATTCCTCAAAGGAAGATATCAGAGAATGCTCCGGGGTTTTTAAAGACTTTTCTGGAAAATCTTTTTTGTGTTTGTCTTACATGTTGCTGTTCAGTAAGCAGAAGTCAAGTTTTCATACGGTATGAAACCTACTCTTTATTTGCATTATTATATTATCTAAGATCTCCACGAAGAGACGATTGTATTCTGTGACGTCCTGTGTACCATGCATCGTGTTTTTTGTGTGGTGGTTCATCATCTTCAAATGCTTTCCTGAAATTGCGTTCTCTTATTTCTCCCACTTTCTGGTTGTTTCTTCTACTTTTTTTAAAGCACTGTATGCAATATCCATACTTTCTGTCTGAAGAATATTGAAGACAACATCAGTATATGAAAATACTCGAGAAAAGACATTAAGTAAGAAGCTAGTCTGGAACTTTTGCAGGAAAAAAGAATAATTGAGCCTTTATGACAGTATCATTATCCCAATCTGCAGAGTGTTCACGAATACTTTGAAAGAAGATTATTATCACGTCATATTTCTCCATTACAGCTTTCACAAATCTTGAAGCAAAATTCCATCCCGTAGAGGGGACTGAAGGCAATTTTTTTCAACAAAACACTGAAGAGTGTATGTTTGTTTATAAGACGGAAAAAATGCTGAAAGTCCCTGATTAGTTTTTTTTTTCTTCTTTCTTTGCCGTGGCCTTATTTTAAACAAATTTCAGACAATGTGGTCTTTCACTAGAGCCGGCCATTCAAGGATGCAACTACCCAATATATATTTCAATTAGGATCTAGGCAACCCAGACCGACATGATGTGTCAAGAATATAAAAAAAACTGCCAAATATTACGTGTTTCGTGCATGAGTCATATATTAGAATTACTCTCGTGTGATTATAATGTCTAACATTCGTACAATTGTACCTTTTGCATACGAACAGTTAAAGAATTAAATTGATTATAAAGCATCAAATTATTGTTTTCTATAAGTGGAGAGCATATATTTTAAATTAAACAAATTAAAAATATGGTTAAAAATTGCAGCCCGGCATTACGAGAATAGATAATTGCTCGTATTTTTTGGGGTTTTTTTTAAAATCGAATTTAAATTTTGTTTTCTCTTTACGAACATTAATTGTATTTAACTAAAAATTTTTGCCAGTTATAATAATAATGTAGTTTGTAAATAAATTCTACGCTATCGTATCCTAGAATTTTTATTTACAGCCAAACCTCTAAACAACGACCAGTGACGACAACATTAAAAAATTCAACAACGAGTTGCTTAACTTTCCCGGCAACATTTGGTTACGAAATTTTATTTTAAAAAACTTTTTATATTTTTAACTATTATAAATTGGCAAAAGATTAATTTTAAGAGTAGGGGTGGGCTTTATACCAAATTGTATATGTTAATAAGAAGTAAAATCATGGTTAAGTCCAACCCTACTGGAGATACACACGACCCCTTTCTCTGCTCAGCCTCACCATTTTTATCCATCAAAATTTAATAGCATAAACGTTCTTAATACGAAAACCTCCATGAAAAATTTCAGAAATTTTCGACAAAAAGCACAGGAGTTATTAAGTAGTTCAAGTTTTAATTTTTGACTTTATTAATGTAAGCTAATTGCGATGTTTTGGAAATGTGCAATTATCACAGATTTATCAGAGAACAACAAAGAAAGTTGTAAAAACTGCAGTTTTAATGATTAGAATAAAAGGATATTGTATAAAGTTTCCGATAAACTGGTTCTAATTAAAGCATTTCCCTTTAAAGTGTGATGTTTTTTAAGTTCTGAAATCAAGTGATAACGTTAGAAAAGATCATTTAATTTTGTTAAAATCTAAACTCTTTCTGAAATTATAAATTTTAAAATATTATTTTCTAAATCAAATTGACGAATTGCCATTTTCCATTTCCATTTTCAATTCGTTGATCAATTATTAATTGAAATTTCTGTTATATATAACAGAAATATAACAGAGAGAAAGTATGACGATCGGTTAAACCCTCTCCAAGATTTATACATTTTTGAACTCAGGACACGTCAGAATGTCGTAAAATGCAAAAAATTCGGATAATTAATAGTTTAATTATCCAAATTTTATTCGAATTTTGGGATTTGATGATCCAAAATTAAATCTGAAATTAATTATATTTTAGTCCCACCCCAGTAAAGAAATGTATATCTCCATTCGGTGGGACTAAAATATTTGTTATAAACATTCACAATTGTTTATAAACCTCATTTCTAATTCAAAATTAATCTTTTGGACATTTTATATAATTAATTATTAATTATATACATATTTTTATTATTGTTATTGTATTCGTTATTGTTTAAATATTTGCTAGTCTGTAAAATACGTTACGTAGTAATTATTATTATTTAATATGTAAAAACAGTAGAGATAAATCTATTTTTAAATTAATTAATTAGTATAATAATTTTAAAAAATATTCATTTTAGATAAATATGTATAATCGTTTCCTTGCAAATGCAGGATATTATTAAATGCTTTCACATCGGACATTTTTTTTCTATAATATAAATAAATTTCCTTTCCTAAGTTCGAAGTTAAACTCGGATTCTAATTGTTCGATCTTATGACATTTTGTCGAATTCAAAATATGAAAGTGTACTTAATTGCAGCGGTTTCATTCCTGGCTGCATTTGGAGTCGTACAGTCATTTACTCCGGATGAATTACAAGATGCTGTGTGCTGTAATGCTGTATTTCTCTTTCCTCTCTCTCTCTTCTTCATAGCAGTAAGAGTGAAGTTTATTATTTACTTTGATTTACATTTGATTTTTTTCAGAAAAACTCGACAATCATCTGGTGAGATTCATAAATTGCCCTATTAGTCGTGCCCCAAAAATCAATCAAAAGGTATGCTTTTCCTATTTTCAATTCTGATTTCTTTTAAATTAATTCGCGAATTTTTAAACCGAATGTTTTACTTTATAAGGCAGCCGATATCGTACATGAATGCGTAGATACATTTGATAAAGTCGATGGCAAATTTGATGCCCTTTTATATTTTCGTTGTTTCAATTATGTACAAAGAAACAAGAATGTAAGCTCTTTGTTTGTATTTTGTAGGCAGCTTTATTCTTAATATTAAGCGCATATTAAGATTTCGTAGCAATTCTTGTTAATTTATAGAAAATTTACGATAAAAATACATTAGATCTTTTAAAGTCAGTTCGATTGTAATTCAAAGTGTAAAAGTAATTTTATTCCGTCAGGTTTAAAAATGTTTGCAAGAAAAAGCCAAGGTAATATATTATGCGACGGTAATATATTACATATTCAAATTTTTACTATAATTAGTTTAAACATATTTCAATTAGGATTTAGGCAACCCAAACCGACAAGATATGTCAACAAGATATGAAGGATACTGTCGAATATCGTGTGTTTCAGACATAAATTATATATCGGAATTACCCTTGTGTGGTTATTATACAATTGTACTTTCTGTATCCGAACAATTAAAGAATTAAACGGGTTATGAAGCATTAAATTATTATTTTCTATTAATTAATTACGTGTAACATGTATTTAAGGATCGCTTTATACTTAAAATAATAATTTGAAAATATAATTCGTTAGTTCGTAATGTTAAAAGTAATATTCACTGAAATATGGCAATAAAAATATAAATCGTGCTTATAAATTTCGTAATGCAACAGGAAATTACTGGTAAAATTATTTAACTCGTGTCATATCGTAAAATTTTAACTTAAAAAATAAAATAGTTATAAAAATTAAATTATTTTTGATTAAAAATGAGAAGAAATTTTGAAACAAGAGAAAATTAAATGTTTATTGGGAAATGAAAATACAGTAAAACGTCGTTTAACAGCGGATTTAACAAACAAAATTTCCGGTCCGTGTGTTACATATAAAAATTAACTGCTAATTTAATTATATATAAAAGACAATTTAAAATTAAAATATATATTATTATTATTATTTTAGATCTAAGAGTCATCTACCACACTTAACTTTACGGAGTTAGATATATGGAAATCAAGGCCAGATATGGAAAGATTAGGGACAGGATGTCCCGATTAACTATATACGAACTTCCGATTCTAACCGAAAGTCATGTTATTTCAATTCAAAATTTTTCCCTGAAAAGTGTTAGAGACATGACCGGCACGACTCTATTGTTAAAGGAAAAGTATGATTTATAGGGGCAAGACACTGCCAATTTGAGATGGAAAGCATATATTTTAAATCAAATACAGTAAACTAAAAATATGATTAAAACTTGCAGGCTGGCATCGTGACGATGTGACAATAAATAATTGCTCGTTTTTTGTTTTTTTTTTTTTGTCAAATTTAAATTTTGTTTTCTTTTTACGAACATTAACTGTATTCAACTAATTTTGCCAGTTATAATAATAATATAGTTTTTCTATACTGACACAATGAAGTGACTTTTTTCAAACATTTTGCAGGTTATTCATATTTTTATTCAGTTAGTGAATAACCTGCCAAGTGTTTGAAAGAAGTCACTTCATTGGGTCAGTATAGAACAACATAAACTACAACACGGTTTCATAAGAATCAAAAATAATATAGTTTCTAAATAAATTCTGCGCTGTCGTATCTTAGAATTTGTATTTACAGTAAAACCTGTAAACAACGACCAGCGAGGACAACATAAAAAATCCAGCAACGAGTTGCTTAACCTTCCCGGAAATATTTAGTGGTGCCATCTGTTACGAAATTTTATTTTTAAAGCTTTTTATATTTTTAACTATTATAAGATGGCAAAAAGCTTAATTTTGTGGGTAGAAACGAGCTTTATACAAAATTGTACATCTAATAAAAAGTAAAATCATCGTTAAGTCTCCGACTTTACTAGAAATACATACGAACCATTACTCTGCTCAGCCCCACTACCTTTATCCATCAAAATTTAATAGCATAAATGATCTTAATACACCAACCTCCATGAAAAATTTCAGAAATTTTCGACAAAAAGCACAGGAGTTATTAAGTAGTTCAATTTTTAATTTTTTACTTTATTAATGTAAGCTAATAGCGATATATTTTGATAAGTGCAATTACAACAAAATTACTTGATAACAGTGGCGTACCGTCATTGGAAGCGATGGAAGCGCCAATTCCACCTTCCAATGACCTTCCCTTGTATTTTACAAAATATAAATTTTCATATTTTAACGTACTTTGCATTAATTAAAATTAATATTTTATTATAACTGCATTATGTATCTTTTACAAATTTCTATACTACATGTGAAAAAACGATAAGATTGCTATCGTATATTCGAATAATTCGGTGGCGGAAGGAATGTCGAAACCGGGTCAGTTTCCAATCAGCCAGATTATATAGGCATTGTCACATGCAGTTTACAGAGCACCAACCTCACCCGGTTTAGCTGGTAGAAGCAACACACGCATAAAGAATCTAATTTTATATCCCGGACCGGTTCTGAGCTATTAGCCGCCTGCCTGTCAACTTCCAAGCAGCCAGATTATAGGCATTGGCGCATGCGCTTTACAGAGCACCAACGTCACGGTTTAGCTGGTAGAAGCGACACACGCGTAAAGCGTCCAACTTTATATTCCGGAGCGGTTGTGGGCTGTTAGCCGCCTGCTAGACATTCGGCCACCCTCGCCCGATTACGTGAATCACGAGCAGACTAGATCAACGGCGGGCAACCCCCGGCCCGCGGGCCAGCTACGGCTCGCGAAAAGTTTCTATCCGACCCGCGAGATCTTTAATAGATTATTAAAGTGGAAAAATAACTAATCAATAGTTATTTTTTCAATTCTTTGTAATTTTCGAAAACGATAAGAAAAATAAATGTAGTAATTAACTTTTTATTTACTTATTTCATATTTGCAGACTTAAAAAATTACAAGTCACAAGAAGGCGTCATTTAACTACTACGGCCCGCGGAAAAAACGTAAAATTTATTTTGGCCCGTGTTATAAAAATGGTTGCCCACTCTAGACTAGATTTATAACAACTTAACCAATAGGAGTTTACTGGCATGTTTTTATGATAGTTCTGTATAGTTGACAGGAGTTTTAAAAAAATCCATTAAAATATTTGATATATTTATTCTGCGTTTATTCCGCTCGCCCATCTTATATTACTTACGGTTTTCAATGTTAAACCGGTGATATTACGATTTAGTCTGTCCCATCTGTAAGCGGATGCAGATAAAACGTGTACAATTCTTGTACAGTGTTAAAAAATGAACTGTTTCTTTGGCATTATCATTTACAACCAAATTTAATGAATGAAACGCACAAGGTACAAAAAAGCTCTAGAATTTATTTTCCTTAAATTTACGATCTAAGTATTTGTTGTCATAAAAATTTGTCTTTCCAATGTTTTCCCAAGACTACAGATATTCAAGTACAAAGTAACTGGTTTCGACTTATTTCTACTTAAGAAGTAATTAAATAATTAAGAGATCAGGAAATGGGGACATAAATAAAACCCTGTTGAAAGGGCCAGAATTTTACTTAAACAAAAGCTTGACCGAACCAATCACTCGCTCAGTACAGTGGGGAACTGATTTTCGTGTACACCTGGTATTAAAACGAATTAGTTAGAAAACAAATGACTATTAAGTTTAACATAGTTAGATTTTTACAGCTATGATGAGAAACGTTTAAAATTTACAACAGCCCTGTAATTGGCGTCCTTTGAGATATACTAGTGATGCGAAAGAAGAGGCATTTGACATTGACCGGTATCGGCACCTTCGGGATTTGGAACGCACGCACTATATACCTACCTGGACCGTCTCTGATTCCATCCATTAGCTACTCGTAACGAGCTATTTGACTAAGTGGATTGTTTTAAAATTTAAAAAGTAAAGAATATTTTATGTTATTTTTATGTACGTTTCTTTACAAAGCTATATTTTAATTATAATTTTTTTAAAAGTATATTAATACAATTGAACAATATATTGTACCAGGTATGTATATCCATCGCAATTTTATTTCACAGAGTAAGTTTTTATAATTTATCTTTAATTTTAGCCCTTATATCGTGGCTAGCGATTCAGAATGTAATTGTGATATTAAAAATACTTTTAGAGAAGTCTACGGTTTTTACTGGCTTATCGAACAAATGAATACGAATGGACCCAAGTCCAGTGATTCTTAACAGAGGGGCCGCGGCCCCCTGGGGGTCCATAAGAAGTTTGCCGGGGGGCCGCCAAATTATGCAAAATTTCCTTCGGAATATAATAAAAAGAAAATTGATGTATAACCGAATATCGTATTGAAAAGTGAAATAAGAAAGATAAAGTTTTCCTATTTAGTTTTTTTTTATTTGTTTTTTATTTCTCCCTACATACAACTTTGTTAGTACAGAAGAAATAAATGCAAATATGCTACTTACACCGCAGTATTTACTTCTTTTATTCCAAAGTAATTCCAAAAAACTATTAATGCTTGGAATTTTAAAAATAATTATGCAAAAATAGTAGGCTTAGTAGTAGGGTTAGAAATTTTAAATATTTTTGCAAAAGTTATGCAAAATCTTTACAACAAGTTGTGGGTGATTTAGTTTAGTTTTAGCATCGGCTTTGGATCTAATAATAGTGCATTTCTTTCTTATATTGTGTGTTTAGTTTTAATTATTTATAATTAACCCACAAAAATGAGCAAAAAACAGAAAGGAACATTAGAAAATTTTTGTAATGTAAGTAATCACGGACCGGGACCTTCAAAAAGAAAATATGATGATGGAAAATATGATGATGATGAGGAAACTAGATGATGATACAGTGAAAAACGCAACGGAAAAAAACCACAAGTCCTAAACTAAAGGTATAAAATTAAGTAACATTAAAATTAGAAAATACGATCGTGATTATATCAAATATGGGTTCGTAAGAATAGAAGTTCAAGGAATTACAAAATCACAAGAAATCTCGTTAAATTATTTTCGAATATTTTTTGTTTTTTCTATGAATTTTTAATTGTTTATTTTATTTTTTGTTAAAAATAAATGAGTTTTTATGTTTAATTGTGAAGTTTGAATGTTATTTAAATAGAAAATGAAATAATAAAGTTATGATTTACATTTATTTTATAAAAAAATAAAGCAATAATGAAAAATCAATTTATTATAGATAAATTATCAAATATAAATTATTGTTTAAAAAAATGAGGGTCACAAAAAATTATGAAATATTTGGTGGGCTGCGAGTATAGAAAGGTTAAGAACCACTGCCCTAGGGCCTAGACCATCACTGACACACAATTAACTGATTGCTCCTGGAAGTCGGCTTCTTACAGAAACACAGCTTCCCTATCATCAAATGTCACGGCACGCCACTGTGTAACACCGATATAATCTTTCCTAATTCATTAATTTAAAATTGAGAGTGGCGCTATCTGGTGAGATATTTTATTTAAAAACTTTTTACATAATTAATTTTTTTTTTAAACTCTTTCCGCCCTGGGCGCACTAAGAGGGCCTCTTTTAGTAGGCCCATTATGGGTTCGGTCAGGCCCACAATGGGGCGACCGGGTGGTGAGGGACGGGGCCCGACATATCCGAACAGACCACCCCCCGAAAAATTCCTAAAGATTTTTCGACCCGTTCGGATTCGATCCCGGGTCCCCCAGAGCGGTAGGCTGCCACCTTGACCGCTCGGCCATCCGTCCGCTCTTATATAATTAATTATTATAAAATAGTTGAAAAGTTAATTTTCAAATAGAGTGTCGTGTCTCCACAGAGATGGGACTAAAATATTTGTTATAAACATTTCTAATATTTTATAAAGCTCATCTCTATTTCAAAATTAATTTTTCGGCCATTTTATAATAATTAATTATATAAAAAGTTTTTAAAATAATATATCACAACAGATGGCGCCACAATTAATTTTTAATTCTTTTGCGAGGAACGTTACGCAACTCGTTGATAGACTTTTAACTTTTAATAATGAAAATTTAATAATTTTATTACGTATTTGTTAATATAAAATTGCAGTTTATTACAAATAGTACATTATATATAACATTCCGTTGCAAAATATACTTATTTATTTATGTAGGATGCGATAGAAATAAAAACTACTGTATAAAAACTGAAATAGAAACTACTGTATCTTAAAAATCTAATATATATTTAATTATATTTGTCCCAGGATTATTTACATATTAAAACAATAAAGCCTACAGTAATATTCTCTTAAATATGGCAATAAAAATATAAATCGTGCTTATAAATTTTGTAATGCCACAGGTAATTACTGGTAAAATTATTTAACTCGTATGATATGGTAAAATTTAAATAAAGAAAATAATTATAAAAATTTAATTATTCTTGATTAAAAATGACAAGAAATTTTTAAACAGGAGAAAATTAGTTTATTGGAAAATGAAAATAAAGTAAAACATCGATTTAACAGCGGATTAAACGGAGAAAATTTCCGGTCCGTGTGTCACATATAAAAATTAACACCCTGTTAATTTAATTATACGTAAAAGACAATTTAAAATTTAAATATTATATTTTTTAGATCTGAGTCGTCTACCTCACTTAACTTTACGGAAGTTAGATATGAAAGTCAAGGATAGATATGGAAAGATTAGGGACAGGAGGCCACGATTAACTATATACAAACTTTCCATGCCAACCGGAGGTCACGTTACTTCAATTCAAAATTTTCCCCTTAAAAGAGTTAGATAGATGACCGGCACGACTTTATTGTTAAAGGAAAAGTATGATTTACAGGGGCAAGACACTGCCAATTCGAGGTGGAGAGCGTATATATTGAATGAAACAAATTAAAAATATGATTAAAACTTGCAACCCGGAAATGTGACGATGTGACAATAAATAATTGCTAGTTTTTTATGTTCTTTTGTCAAATTTAAATTTTGTTTTCTTTTTAAGAACATTAAGTATATTTAACTAAACTTTTTTGCCGGTTATAATAATAATAATATGTTTATAAATAAATTCTACGCTGTCGTATCCCGGAATTTGTATTTACAGTCAAACCTGTAAACAACGACCAGCGAGGACAACATAAAAAATCCAACAACGACATGCTTAACGTTTTCCGCAATATTTGATGGCTCTATCTGTTACGAAGTTTTATTAAGAAATAACATTTTATATTTTTAACTATTATAAGATGGGAAAAAGCTTAATTTTAAGGGTAGAGATGAGTTTTATATAAAAAAAAAAGTTAAGTGCTAATAACGAGTAAAATCATCATTAAGTCCGACCCTGCTGAAGATACATACGACCCCTTTCTCTGCTCACCCCCATCATCTTTAACCACCAAAATTGAATAACATAAATTCCCTTAATACACAAACTTTACAGCAAAATGTAACAAATTTTTGACAGATTAAGTAGTTCGAGTTTTAGTTTGACACTTTATTAATGTAAGCTAATAGCGATATGTTTTGATAAGTGCAATTATCACAAAATTATTTGATAACGAAGAAAGTTGTAAGGGTTACACTTCTAATGATTAGAGTAAAAGGATATTATTAAAAGTTTCCGATAAACTTGCTGTAATTAAAGCATTTCCTGTCAAAATGCGGTATTTTTTAAAGTTTTGTAATCACCTGATGACGTTAGAAAAGATCCTTTAATTTTGTTAAAATCTAAACTTTTTCTGAAATTGTAAATTTTAAGACGTTATTTTCTAAATCAAATTGGCATTTTCCATTTCCATTTTCAATTCGTTGATCAATTATTAATTGCAATTTCTGTTATATATAACAGAGGGAAAGTATGGCGATCGGTTAATCCCTCTCCAAGGTGTTCACATTTTTGGACTCGGGACACTTTGAAACGTCGGAAATGCAAAAAATTCGGATAATTCAATTATTAATTATCCGAATTTTATTGCATTTCTCGAAGAATTTTGGGATTAATAATCTGAAATTAAATCTCAAATTAATTATATTTTAGTCCCACCCCGGTGGAGAAATGTATATCTTTATTGGAGTGGGACTAAAATATTTGTTATAAACATCCACAATTTTTTCATATACCTCATCTCTATTTCAAAATTAACTTTTCAGCCATTTTATAACAATTAATCATATAAAAGGTTTTCATAAAAAATTCACATGGAGAAGGCTTCTGAATTTATAGAGACTCTCTCCTTGTGAGACTCCTTGATATCGTGTGCAATGAAAGGTCGACGTCAGGTAAATTCTGTACGTTTTCTGTCGTATCGTCGACCATTTTAATGAATATTTGTATTCTATCTTTAAGTTCTATACTCTCTGTATCTGGCTGGATTTAAATTGACCCAAAATTTTTGCATGGTCCGTTATTGTTTAAATATTTATTACCAACAATTTTTTAACTCTAAAATAATAAAATATTTACTTATCTGTAAAATGTGTTATGCAGTAATTATTACTATTAAATATGTAAAAACAGCAAAGATAAATCTAGTTTTTTATTAATTCATTAGTATGATAATTAAAAAGAAATTCATTTCAGATAAATAATACGTATAATCGCTTCCTTACGAAAACAGGATATAAAGGAAAAAAGTCGGATGTGAATTCACATCCGATTTTTTTTATTTAACTCAAATAAATTGCCTTTCCTAAGAAGTTGTCCCACAAATTGAAGTTAAACTCGGTTTGTAATTGTTCGATTTTACAACATTTTGTCGAATTCTAATTGAAGACGAAAGATGAAAGTGTACTTAATTGCAGCATTTTCATTCCTGGCTGTATTTGGAGTTGTACAATCATTTACTCCGGATGAATTCCAAGATGCTGTGTGCTGTAATGCTGCATTTTTCTATTATCTCTCTTTTCTATTACGATAAGAGCTAAATTTATAATTTACTTTGATTTACATTTGTTTTTTTCAGCTATACCCGACAAATATCTACTGAGATTCCTAAATTGCACTATTAGTCGTGCCCCAAAAATCTTTCAAAAGGTATGCTTATTTTTTTATTTTCAACTTTAATTTGATTTAGATTAATTCACGAATTTTTAAACGAATGTTTTTATTTATAAGGCAACCGATATCTTATATGAATGCGTAGATACAGTTTATGAAGTCGATGGCAAATTGGATGCCCTTTTAACGTATGCTTGTGACAATAATGTATCCAGAGACAAGGAGGTAACCACTTACTTTGTATTTTGCAGACAGATATATTCTTAATATTAAGTGCAAATTAAGATTCCGTAGCAATTATTGTTAATTTATAGAAAATTTACGATAAAAATACGTTAGATCTTTTAAAGTCAATACGACTTTAATTCAAAATCTAAAATGAATTTTGTACCGTTAGGTTGGTGAATGTTTGCGGGATAAAGGCAAGGTAATATATTATGCGTGTTACTTTTATATACTTTAATTTTTACTATAACTAGTTTATACATAAATATTCATATTTCAATTAGGATCTAGGACACCCAGATCGACAAGATGAGTCAACAATGGAAGAAACTGCCAAATATTGTGTGTTTCACGCATAAATCATATATCGGAATTACCCTCGTGTGATTATAATGTCTAACATTCGTGCAATTGTACTGTACCTTTTGTATCCGAACAGTTAAATAATTAAATTGATTATGAAGCATTAAAGTATTGTTTTTATAAATTAATTACGCGTAACATTTACTTAAGGGTCGCTTTAAACTTAAAATAATAATTTTAAAACACAATCCGTTAGTTCGTAATGTTAAAAGTAATATGCTTTTAAATAAGTCAATAAAAATATAAATCGTGCTTATAAATTTTGTAATGCCACAGGTAATTACTGGTAAAATTATTTAACTCGTATGATATGATAAGATTTTAACTTTAAATAAGAGAAAATAGTTATAATATTTAAATAAATTATTCATAATTAAGAATGATAAGAAATTTTGAAACAGGAGAAAATAAATTAAGTGTATTTTATTTATTATTTATTGTACAGTAAAACCTGTTTAAACGGAACCTGCAAAACCGGAAAAATATTCGGTACCGCGCGATTCCGGTTTACGCAAGTTTTACCGTATAACTTTCGTCTTTAACGGTCAACCCATCGCCCGAATTAGTTCGTTAAATCGTAGTTTTACTGTAATATACTCAGGGGAGAATCCTGACCAGAATTTTTGGGCCAGCTGAAAGTTATAAGAGAAATAATAAGCCTATCTGTAGCACTATGTCAGAAATGTTATTTGGTTTGAATAGAAAATGTATAGACTATTATAAAGCCCATTACACAGCATTTACACACACACACACACACACACACACACACACACACACACACACACACACACACACACACACACACACACACACTATATAAACATAAAAGTGATGTAAGTGAAATAATAGAACGCTTACTTGCAATTGTGTTATGGATGACTTGATGGAAGGCGATCATTTTAGCAATCTTTCACTTGAAGGTAAAGTCTGCTCTCGATAAACTTCTGTATCACTTCATCACAAAATGTCGGTCGAATTTTTAAGTCATTAAGTAAAGCTTTCTCAATCGAGAACAATGCCAGTGAAGATAATCTTTTTTGTCCTTGAGTTGACCTGCAATACGTTCTTATCCTCCGCAATGCAGAAAATATTCCTTCAGCTGTAGCAAGTTTATACATTTCCTTTAGTCCCATTTGAAGGCCATTTTCATTTATAAACTTAACCGACACAGAAGCAGGCTTATCTTTAAACTCTTGCGAACAATAGAGAACAGACAATTCATTCCTCAAAGGAAGATATCAGAGAATGCTCCGGGGTTTTTAAAGACTTTTCTGGAAAATCTTTTTTGTGTTTGTCTTACATGTTGCTGTTCAGTAAGCAGAAGTCAAGTTTTCATACGGTATGAAACCTACTCTTTATTTGCATTATTATATTATCTAAGATCTCCACGAAGAGACGATTGTATTCTGTGACGTCCTGTGTACCATGCATCGTGTTTTTTGTGTGGTGGTTCATCATCTTCAAATGCTTTCCTGAAATTGCGTTCTCTTATTTCTCCCACTTTCTGGTTGTTTCTTCTACTTTTTTTAAAGCACTGTATGCAATATCCATACTTTCTGTCTGAAGAATATTGAAGACAACATCAGTATATGAAAATACTCGAGAAAAGACATTAAGTAAGAAGCTAGTCTGGAACTTTTGCAGGAAAAAAGAATAATTGAGCCTTTATGACAGTATCATTATCCCAATCTGCAGAGTGTTCACGAATACTTTGAAAGAAGATTATTATCACGTCATATTTCTCCATTACAGCTTTCACAAATCTTGAAGCAAAATTCCATCCCGTAGAGGGGACTGAAGGCAATTTTTTTCAACAAAACACTGAAGAGTGTATGTTTGTTTATAAGACGGAAAAAATGCTGAAAGTCCCTGATTAGTTTTTTTTTTCTTCTTTCTTTGCCGTGGCGCTTATTTTAAACAAATTTCAGACAATGTGGTCTTTCACTAGAGCCGGCCATTCAAGGATGCAACTACCCAATATATATTTCAATTAGGATCTAGGCAACCCAGACCGACATGATGTGTCAAGAATATAAAAAAAACTGCCAAATATTACGTGTTTCGTGCATGAGTCATATATTAGAATTACTCTCGTGTGATTATAATGTCTAACATTCGTACAATTGTACCTTTTGCATACGAACAGTTAAAGAATTAAATTGATTATAAAGCATCAAATTATTGTTTTCTATAAGTGGAGAGCATATATTTTAAATTAAACAAATTAAAAATATGGTTAAAAATTGCAGCCCGGCATTACGAGAATAGATAATTGCTCGTATTTTTTGGGGTTTTTTTTAAAATCGAATTTAAATTTTGTTTTCTCTTTACGAACATTAATTGTATTTAACTAAAAATTTTTGCCAGTTATAATAATAATGTAGTTTGTAAATAAATTCTACGCTATCGTATCCTAGAATTTTTATTTACAGCCAAACCTCTAAACAACGACCAGTGACGACAACATTAAAAAATTCAACAACGAGTTGCTTAACTTTCCCGGCAACATTTGGTTACGAAATTTTATTTTAAAAAACTTTTTATATTTTTAACTATTATAAATTGGCAAAAGATTAATTTTAAGAGTAGGGGTGGGCTTTATACCAAATTGTATATGTTAATAAGAAGTAAAATCATGGTTAAGTCCAACCCTACTGGAGATACACACGACCCCTTTCTCTGCTCAGCCTCACCATTTTTATCCATCAAAATTTAATAGCATAAACGTTCTTAATACGAAAACCTCCATGAAAAATTTCAGAAATTTTCGACAAAAAGCACAGGAGTTATTAAGTAGTTCAAGTTTTAATTTTTGACTTTATCAATGTAAGCTAATTGCGATGTTTTGGAAATGTGCAATTATCACAGATTTATCAGAGAACAACAAAGAAAGTTGTAAAAACTGCAGTTTTAATGATTAGAATAAAAGGATATTGTATAAAGTTTCCGATAAACTGGTTCTAATTAAAGCATTTCCCTTTAAAGTGTGATGTTTTTTAAGTTCTGAAATCAAGTGATAACGTTAGAAAAGATCATTTAATTTTGTTAAAATCTAAACTCTTTCTGAAATTATAAATTTTAAAATATTATTTTCTAAATCAAATTGACGAATTGCCATTTTCCATTTCCATTTTCAATTCGTTGATCAATTATTAATTGAAATTTCTGTTATATATAACAGAAATATAACAGAGAGAAAGTATGACGATCGGTTAAACCCTCTCCAAGATTTATACATTTTTGAACTCAGGACACGTCAGAATGTCGTAAAATGCAAAAAATTCGGATAATTAATAGTTTAATTATCCAAATTTTATTCGAATTTTGGGATTTGATGATCCAAAATTAAATCTGAAATTAATTATATTTTAGTCCCACCCCAGTAAAGAAATGTATATCTCCATTCGGTGGGACTAAAATATTTGTTATAAACATTCACAATTGTTTATAAACCTCATTTCTAATTCAAAATTAATCTTTTGGACATTTTATATAATTAATTATTAATTATATACATATTTTTATTATTGTTATTGTATTCGTT